>NC_060149.1:204205082-205672582 GCF_021461385.2 Schistocerca piceifrons
ATGATGATGTTTTGGTTATTAGGTGTCGATGTGGTACAGTGTCGAACGTCTATCAGAAATCATGGAAGACAGAATCTTCCTGGTCAAGCGCTGATTGCTAGAGATCGTGTGTGAATAAAGTACACTACTTTTAAGTTATTGGTTCCTCCTGAACTTAGTCGATTCTGTGAGAAGATTTTATTTGCTTCTGGAGTGTCATAATGTTATGGATTATACACTGAGGAGACGAAAGTCGGGATAGCGATATGCACATATACAGACGGCTGTAGTATCGCCTACACAAGGTGTATAAGTTCGGTGCATTGGGGGACCTGTCATCTGTACTCACCTGATTCGTGTGAAAAGGTCTCCGACGTGATTATGGCCGCACGACATAAATTAACAAACTTTGAACGAGGAATGGTAGTTGGAGCTAGACGCTTGGGACGTTCCATTTCTGAAATCGTTAGCAAATTCGACATTCTGAGATACACAGTATCAAGAGAGTGCCGCGAATACTAAATTTCAGGCATTACCTCTCACCACTGACAATGCAGTGGCCGACGGCCTTCTCATAACGACCGAGAGCAGCAGCATTTGTGTACAGTTGTCAGTGCTAACAGACAAGCAGCGCTGCGTGAAGTAACCACATAAATCCATGTGGGCCTTACGACGAATGTATCCGTTACGACAGTGCGATGAAATTTGATGTTAATGGGCTATGGCAGCAGTCACGACTGCCTTTGCTGACAGCATGACATAGGCTGCAGCGCCTCTCCTACGATTCTGACTACATCGTTTGGGCGTTGGAAGACTGTAAAATCGCGATCTAGTCAAATGAGTCCAAATTAAAGTTGGTAAAAGCTGAGGATAGTGTTCGAATATGGCACAGACACCATGCAGCCATAGAGCCAAGTTGTCAACGAGGTACTGTCCAACTGTGCAAGCTGAGGGTGGCTCCATAATGGCGTGGACTGTGTTTATATGGAATCGACTATGTTTGCTGGTCAAACAGTACCTATCAGTTACAGTAATTGTTTATGTTTGGCTACTTGGAGATCATTTGCAGCCATTCATGGGTGTCACGTTCACAAGCAACGATAGATGATATTGCACCATGTCACTGGGCCACAACTGTTTGCGACTGGTTTAAAGTACATTCTGGACAAATTGAGTGAATGATTTGGCCATCTAGATCGCACGACATGAATCCCATCGAATATTTATGGGACATATAGAGAAGTCAGTTCGTGTGCAAAATCCTGCACTGACAACACTTCCGAAATTATGGAGGCAGCATGGCTCAACATTTCTGCAGCGTAATTCCAGTGACTTGTTGTGTCCAGTCCATGACGAGTTGCTCCACCATGCTGGGCAAAAAGAAGTTCAATGTGGTGTTAGGGGGCATCCCATGACTTTTATCGCCTCTGTGAAAGTAGTAGGGCAATGGCAGTACTGGTGTAGTTTGTTAATGCAGGTTGCATTTATTCATGGCAACCTTGATTGATTTATGATCCCCTGAGAATTAATTGATTTATGACCCCTGCAGATAATCAGTCCTTCTGCGAAACCCTCCCTTACCCCTCCTCTTAACCTATTGTTATGCTAATTGATTTATGAACTCTGCAGATAATCAGTCCTTCTTAGGAGCCCCCACATCATTCCAGTCCCCCTCCCCCACCCCCACCCATCTGGAAAGTCCCCAACCCCTCCCCCTTCCTCCCACTGATACAATCACACTGTTGATATGAAATTAAATCATTAATTAATTAAATACTTAAGTTTATTAACCTCTCCCCTTGTGGAAAATCTCCCAGCCCTCTGCTTCCGAGCCCCACTTCTCCATTCCCCTCCCCATTGGGAAACTATTGCGAAAAAGACTCAGCCTGTGCTGGAGAGGAAGGATCTCATGACACAAAATTCAAATCAATGTGAAAAATAATATGTTGATGCAAATTATTTATTTAATTAGTTTGCAAGAGACAAGGCTCCCCCACTTGGGTAGAGTTCATGTCTGTCATCCTATGATGTAATAACTATAAGCGCTGTGGAATGGAATGAAGTGTGGTATTTTAACCGCCATCTGGGGTGCCCCATATGTGCGTCTATCATCCAGGCACTGGGAACATACATCTGCATGCTGTGGAGGTTGGGTGCCTACTGAGACTCCAATTCCACATGCCACCACCAAGTGACAGGAATATTCCAATTGTCCAGTTGGCTCCCATCTCTAAATTGGTCAGTCAAATGGTTCAAATGGCTCTGGGCACTATGGGACTTAACTTCTGAGGTCATCAGTCCCCTAGAACTTAGAACTACTTAAACCTAACTAACCTAAGGACATCACACACATCCATGCCCGAGGCAGGATTCGAAACTGTGACCATAGCGGTCGCGCAGTTCCAGACTGTAGCGCCTAGAACCGCTCGACCACCTCGCCGGCAATTGGTCAGTCCTTGTTCAGCTGTCAGCCAAGAAATACTCAACATGGAGTGCTCATGCGATGATGAAGAAAAGAGAGCTGTGGTATACTATCCTTTCTGGTGCATATCTTAGCTCAGTTTGGAACAATGTTTCTGCAGGGTCTTAATATGTGAAGCTCTTCTGGGAAGGTACTGCCATCATGTTTTCAGCAGAGGAGAAGTTGAGAGAGGAGTTTAGTAAGTGTGTTACCTGTAAGCACACAGCTGAAGATTGATCTATAGCCTCCAATATGAGGAATGGGAGGATGCGATAATGGATGAATGTGAAGTGAATACTTTTAAGTAAATATTGGTGATGCAGTGGGATGGGCTGAAGACACATTTCGCAAGTCATAGAGACTACTGCCTGTGCTGGAGTTGTGCATGTTTTTTGGAATGGTCTATCAGTCCAAAGTACACTACATCCTATTCCACAACCAGAGAGGGAATAACAAGAGGTGCTCATCTTAGTGTACGAGTCTCGATTGAGCTAGCTAACAAAACTGCCACAGAGGGCGTTTGAAATGAGTTTCACCCCACCACTTACCTTGAGAACCAATAGGGACACAATGTTTACCCCTTCCTCAGCTGAAAATTTGCAGGAGGCAATAGGAATGTGGGAATATTACATCCTGTCATGTGATTATGACGTTGAGAGACATAAGACAGTCGTGGTCGCAGTGACAGTCAGTCAGTGGAAGAACCATAAAGTGTCAACAGCAACCAAAATCGTCCATTGCCTTCCAGCAGAATAGGAGGAGGTGGGAAAGTAAGTACTCATTACATGTCTGCAGTTCTCAGTCAGGTTCCCTTTCTTTGTTCAACTCTATTTCTTTGTCTGTGGATGCTTATTGTTTCTTACTCTTTGTTAAGCAGCCACCATTGGCTCATCAGGACCTGCAACCATCTCCTGTGTGTCTGGACGAGCAATAGCCACCACTGGCCTGTTGGGAGATGCAACCACCTCCTGCGTGTCGAAGGCTGCAGCAGCAGCACTGTGGAACATTGCAGCAGGACAATGACCTGCAATTATCCATCCTGCTCATTGATGAATAGGAGCCAGTCCACAGCACTCAGAAGAACTGCGCTGGGGGTCCTAAACCACAATGTGCAGGTCAGCACTGGTCACCAAAATACAAACCATCCCAGAATATTTCGGTGTTACTGGAATGACAGATTGGATGAGAAGCTGTAATTCCTTCCAGTGCTCTACTGCTTTTCAATTCAACATATAATTTAACAGCTAGCGATTCAAAGCACTTTAATATTGATATGAAAGCATCAGTGTTGTGTTAGAGATTGAAAATGCATCGAGAAGTGTTGAAGTGTGGTTTATTGAGTTGGAATGGTATGAACTGTGTAATACTGAACCCTACATCAACCAACAGATGACCTCCGAATATTCTTCATCTTTGGACATATCTGTAACATCATTGTACAATGCCATGACACTCATGGTGGGATCTGGATGTCGGTCCATTTATCTGCAACACCCAACCATTACAACCTTATTTGGTCTATGGACAGCACTGTCCCTTGTGTTGGAAAGACTGAATCATGGGCTACCGTGTATTCAAACTGTGTATAAAGACTTTGTCAACAATCTCCATAGGTATAGTCTGCATGCAGACGATTTAGAACACTGCTCGATATGGCATCAGAAGAAGAAGCTAAAGGAAAACCCATCAGTTTGAGAGAAATACACGCTGGATTCTATGCATGTAAGAAACCTTTATTTGAAAAATACAATATAGTTGTGAAGTGAATTCTTATGATGGATACCATTGCTGATGTGTAAGTAAAAATAAATATTATCGCAAATCTTTGTTGTTTTCTCTTATTTAGCTACCACATCAATTTATAAATATATTGTATAACATAAATGAAAAAAACAATATAGATAAGGGGTAGGGAATTTCAAAGAACATGAGATCTACTGAACCTCATTTTCCTAAAACCCTCAAAAACTGTAAAATTTTCATCGAAAGATCTGGAGATGTAATTTGAAATAATAAAATTGAGTACACAGGAAATCAGGAAACCAATGCAGTGCGAAATACAGAGGCATTATAAAGCATTTTTATTAGACGGGCGGTATAGCTGTGGTGATGGTATTGACATTCAGCATAAAACAATCAGCAATCAGCTCCCTCAGTATATATACTATGACGACACGAATGAGTTAAAAGATCGACTATGACTGCTCATGGCATTAGCTGCTACAGGCTATACCGCTCATTCGAACGAGGTTGTCTCAATAATTTCAGACCTTAGAGGAAGAGATATAAGAGAATGAGTACAGAGATGGTAGTTCGAGAACTGCACAAACCAACGTGTAAAACGTACCCTCGTAGGCATGTTATGATGAGAGGTTTGCGTGACTTATGGCAGGCTGCTCTTGTTGATATGTGGGAATATTCACATGAGAATAATGGCTTCATATATATTTTAATGGTTATTGATATGTACTTCAACTTTGCCTGGGCATTACCCGTCAAAATAAAGACGGTGAGAAATGTCATAGAGGAGTTTGAGTGGTTGTTGCAGACAGAGATGAATCGACGCCTGGAAATCCTCCAAACTGATCATGGTGGAGAGTTTTACAATAGGTATTTTAAGGCCGTGATGCAGCGGTATAGAATACATCACTACTCAACATTCACTCAACTGAAGGCAAGTATCATGGAACATCTCTATAGAACAATAAAAGGTCAAATGTGGATGCTTTTTAATCTTCGTGGCTCATACAAATGGACAGATATCCTCTCAGAAATAACTGCACAGTATAATCGAACCAAACATAGCACAAGAAATACGAGACCAATTGATGTTTGTGGTAATGGACTCATGGATATGTTGTACTATCGTATTAAAGCATTCGAAACATGTAAACAGAAATTTAATATGGGTGATATGCTATGTTGCAGAAGAGCTGAGAATCACACGTGTTTCTCTCATAGTGTCTCGTAAGACGTTGAAGGAATAGAGCACTAGTTAAATGGCTTGGTTTTCCTGCAGCACAAAACAGCTGGACTGATGCTGACGATTTGCTTCCCGTCGAATTGCACATTCCGGCGTATAATTGCTGTGGATCTGGTACAAAGCTTCAAAAACGTTTTTCTCATGATGATAAGGGGATTAACCCGGTTGACGAGGCTTGTTTGGAATATGACAATGCATACGCAAAACTTAAAAATCTGTCAAGACGTCACGCTGCAGATAGAATTTTAGCTGCTAAAGTCAAGGCAATTTGTGCAAGAAACATATAGGTATAGGACAGCGCAATGCAGCATTTGTAGTTAATAAAACCATGTGTGGTAAAATTAAGTTTTGCATGGGTATGAATTTCAAGCAAAATATGAACGCTGCACGTCATGCCCTGAAGAAGAAGAAGAAGAAGAAGAAGGAGTGTTTAAAAATCTCTATTCTGACAACGATTTATGCAGCTAAAAGTGTGCTGAAACATAAAGGACCGGTTGAAGCACCCAGGGTTCTGTCGATACCCAAGATATGGAGGGGGGGGGGGGGGCTTATCCCCTTATCCACTCCAGCCCTCGCAGATCTTACTGCCATGGTTTCACTGGCTGGTGGTGCTGCAAGCATTGCCAGAACATTCAAGAACGCACAGAACTCCCAGAAGCAGCAAGAGAAAGCAAGAAGACATGACCCCCTGATGGAAGCAGCCGCCATCGGAAAAGCACTAAACCTGAAAACATACAAGAAACTACTAGGTATCCAAATCAATAAAAAGGTTTGTTAACTATTCTACTGGATAGACCACTTACAAATACAGATCTGCTCGAGTTTGTTAGGAAAAAATCAGCATCCCAAGGATCTCCGAACTACCACTGGGGCAATAAGGGAGAGACAAACACAGTTGCTGTTTGCTGCAGTGGTTCTGGATTCTAGTCTCAATGGTGGTCAGTTTTTTACTTAATCTGTGACAGAGCTATAGGCAGAAAGATCGAAAATCAATAAGGAAATCTTATGAAAACTTTTCCATCATAAGCCCTCTTACTTCATCCTCTAACCCATAGATTAAAGGGGAAAAATTTATGTATCTCTACATTTGCTATTGCCTTTTTTGCCTCTGTAAACATAAGTTTTTAGATCTGGGAGTACAAAATTTTATTTATGAAATTGTGGCAGTGAATAAATTGTCAAGTGGAATTCTTTATGTATCCACCCCAACCGCGAAATTTCCATACTACTTGTGTATGACACAGGACATTACGGAAACACAGATCGTTTTCAAGTCCAAAGATAGCAATATATTTATAATGCTCGTGTTATAGACACATAATGTTTTGTTAAAACAGACTTTCACGGAAAGATTATCGTGCTAAGATCAAATTCTACATCTACACACATAATCCGCAAGCCAACGTCTGTTGCGTGGCACAGGGTACCCAACAGCACTACTAGACAATTCTTTTTCCTGTTCCATCCGCAGACAGTGCCCCATCTTTGTGGGCCATACGCGAAATGTACGTTGGCAGGAGTAGAATCATTCAGCACTCAGCTTCAAATGTAGTTTCGTTAAATTTTCTCAATGGTGTTCCTCGAAAAGAACGTCGCCTTCCCTCCAGGGATTCCCATTTGAGTTCCCGAAGCATTACCATCCTACCTGTGTGTTGCTCAAACCTATCGGTAACAAATTTAACATGCCGACTCTCAATTGCTTCGATGTCTTCCCTTAATCCGGCCTTGTGTGGATCCCAAACACTTGACTAGTACTCAAGAATGGATCGTCCTATACGCAGTTTCCTTTACAGATGAACCACTCTTTCCAAAAATTCTCCCAATAAACTAAACTCGACTATTCGTCTTCCCTATTACATTCCTTACATGCTCCCTCCATTTCATATCGCTTTCCAACGTTACACCTACATTTTTGAATGGTTTTCGATCTTTCTGATTTGCTTCTTTAATTTAATTACGCCCAACTGTACCTTGTTTCTTTGTATCGAACTCATGGGGAGACCATTGCCAGACTGCATGCACTTACTTTTCAGTAAAGACATTTACTTTTGCTACCTTAATTGATTTAAAACTTTGCATTTCATAAAAAGGGTTTGGCCCAAAATAATTACTTGACCGTTAAGTGAAATACGAACTGTTAAAATATGCACAACGGATAACGCATGAGAGGGCTCAAGCAACCAAGGAAGTAGGTTTGGATACAATCACAAACGATCTCTCTTTCACTGACTTTACCTAAATTATTTGCTCATTGATTATAACACATAAGTTGGTATAACTAATCAGCATTCATATCAGTAGTCTTTTTGAGACTGAAATTATTAGAGCCGGCCGTAGTGGTCGAGCGGTTCTAGGCGCTTCAGTCTGGAAACGCGCGACCGCTACGGTCGCAGTTTCGAATTCTGCCTCGGGCATGGATGTGTGTGATGTCCTTAGGTTAGTTAGGTTTAAGTAGTTCTAAGTTCTAGGGGACTGATGATCTCAGATGTTAAGTTCTATAGTGCTCAGAGCCATTTGAACCATTTTTTAAATTATTAGACTACGAAACCCGAGATTCTCAGCTGACTATGCAAATTATTTGGCATGCAAGCCATGACTCATTTAAAAAGAGATCTCTTCTTACATCTACATCTACGTGCCTGACAGAGGGTTCTATGAACACCCTTCAATCTGGCTGTCTACTGTTCCACTCTCGAACGGCGCGCGGGAAAAACGAGCTCTAAGAATTTGTCGGTGCGAGCCCTGATTTCTCTTATTTTATTGTGATGATCATTTCTCCCTGTGTAGGTGGGTGCCAAAAGAATGTTTTCGCCATCGGAGAACTGGTGAGTGAAATTTCATGAGAAGATCCCGTCGCATCGAGAAACGCTTTTGTTTTAATGATTGCCACTCCAATTCACGTATCATACCTGTGTCACTATCCCCTCTATTTCGCGATAATACAAAACGAGCCGCCCAGCTTTGAATTTTTTCGATGTCATCCGTCAGTCCCACCTGATGCGGATCGGACACCGCACAGAAAAGCGGACAAGTATAGTATAAGCAGTCTCTTTAGTAGATCTGTTGCACCTTCTAAGTGTTCTGCCAATGAATCGCAGTCTTTGATTTGCTCTAGCCACAACATTACCTATGTGGTCGTTCCAATGTAGGTTATTTGCAACTGTAATCCCTAAGTATTTAGTTGAATTTACAGCCTTCAGATTTGTGTGACTTATCGCGTAATTGAAATTTAGCGGATTTCCTTTAGTACTCAGGTGAATAACTTCACACTTTCTTTATTCTGGGTCAATTGCCACTTTTCGCATCATACAGATACCTTAGCTAAATCAGTTTGCAATTCGTTTTGGACATCTGATGATTTTACAAGACGATAAATGACAGCATCATCTGAAAATAATCGAAGAGGGCTACTCAGATTGTCTCCTATGTCGTTAATATAGATCAGGAACAATAGAGGGCCTATAACACTTCTGTTTTACTCGATGACTTTCCGTCTATTACTATGAACTGCGACCTTTCTGACAGGAAATCATGAACCCAATAGCACAACTGAGGTGATATTCCATAGGCACGCAGTTTGGTTAGGAGATGCTTGTGAGGAACGGTGTCGAAAGCCTTCTGGAAATCTAAAAATATGGAATCAATGTGACATCCCCTGTCGATAGCACTTATTACTTCATGAGTATAAAGAGCTAGCTGTGTTTCGCAAAAACGATATTTTCTCAGTCCATGCTGACAATGTGTCAATAAATCGTTTTCTCCGAGGTGCTTCATAATGTTCGAATAAAGTTTATGTTCCAAAATCCTACTGCAAATCGACATTAGTGATATGGGCCTGTAATTCAGCGGATTACTCCTACTTCCCTTTTTGGGTATTGGTGTGACTTGAGCAATTTTCCAGCCTTTAGGTACGGATTTTTCTATGAGCGAGCGGTTGCATATAATTGCTAAATATAGAGCTATTGTATCTGCATACTCTGAGAGTAACGTGACTGATACACCATCTGGACCAGAGATCTTGCCTTCATTAAGTGATTTAAGCTGCTTTCCTACACCGAGGATATCTACTTCTATGTTTCTCATCTTGGCAGTTGTTCTTAATTAGAATTCAGGAATATTTGCTTCGTCTTCTTTGGTGAAGAAGTTTCGGAAAACCGGTGTTTAATAACTCTGCTTTAGTGCCACTATCATAAGTGACTTCACCGTTGTTATCGTGCAGTGACGGTATTGATTGGGTCTTGCCACTGGTGTGCTTTATATATGACCTGAATCTCGTTGGGTTTTCTGCCAGATTCTTCGACAGTGTTTCATTTTGGAAATTATTAAAAGCATCTCGCATCGTAGCACGCGCTGTATTTCAAACTTCTGCTAAACTTTGCCAATCTTGGGGATTTTGCCTCCTTTTAAATTTGGCGTGCTTTTTTCGTTGCTTCTGCAACAGCGACGTGACCCGTTTTGTGTACCATGGGGGATCAGTACCATCACTTATTAATTATGTGGTATATATCTCTCAATTGCCGTCGATACTATCTCTTTGAAATCGTTCCACATCTTTTCTACGCTTACGTGATCAGTTCGGAAGGAGTGGAGACTGTCTCTTAAAAAGGTGTTAAGAGCATTTTTATCAGCTTTTTTAAATAGATGTACTTTGCGTTTATTTTTGATGGTTGTGGGTGTTACGGTATTTAGCCTAGCAGCAACTGCCTTGTGGTCGCTAATCCCTATATTCGTCATGATACTCCCTATTTGTCCAGGACTATTTGTTGCTAAGAGGTCAAGTGCGCTTTCGCAGTCATTTACGCTTCGAGTGGGCTCATGAACTAATTGTTCAAAATAATTTTCTGAGAAAGGTTTCAGTACAATTTCGGATGACGTTTTACGCCTGCCGCCTGATTTAAGCGTACAATTTTCCCAGCATATCGAGGGTAGATTGCAGTCGCCACCGACTATAATTGGGGTCGGTAAAACGATCCAGTTAATAGTTCAGTCCGATTGTGAAGTATAACCTCTACGCATACTATTTCGCAGGAACTATCTAATTAAATTCCACTACAAGGTAAACTACTACTGTCAGCAATAAAAACTCCACCACCAACTGTATTTAATCTATCCTTTCTGAACACTGTTAGATCCTCTGAAAAAAGTTCGGCTGAATTTATTTGCGGCTTTAGCCAGCTTTCCGTACCTATAGCTATTTGAGCTTCAGTGCTTGGAGCTCTGGTTCTTTCCCAACACAGCTACGACAATTTACAACTACAATACCGATCGTTTCTGCAACTATCTTAATGTGTTTTACCTGCCCCCTTTTAGACGGACGCCCTTTCTGTGGTTTCCTGAGACCCTCTAACCTAAAAAATCTCCCAGTTCCTTCCACACAGCCCCCGCTACCCGTGTAGCCGATTCCTGTGTGTAATGGAGTCCTGACCTATTAAGGGGAACCCGGAAACCCACCACTAGATGGCGCAAGTCAAGGAATTTGCAGCCTAAACGGTCACAGAACCGCCTGAGCCTCTGATTCAGACGCTCCACTCGGCTCTGCACCAAAGGCCCACAGTTGGTTCTATCGACGATGCTGCAGATGGTGAGCTCCGCCTTAATCTCGCAAGACTGGCAATCTTTAACATTTCCACTAGCGGGCCGAAACCAGAGAGGACTTCCTCCGATCCAAAGCTACACACGTAATTGGTACTGACATGGGCCACCATCTGCAGCTGGCTGCACCCTGTATTCTTCATGGCTTCCGGAAGCACCCTTTTCACATCCTGAATTACTCCCCCCCCCTCCCCCCCAGTATACAAACAGAGTGCACACTGGATTCCTTCCCCTCCTTGTCAGCCGTGTCCCTACGGGGACATTAGCTGCCTAACGTTGGAGCTCCCTGCTACAAGCAAACCCTTTCTATGTGAATGCCCAGACCTGACGGGCCGAGAAGCTTCCTCTGGAACAGGGTGGACGACTGCATTCGACCCAGAGACTTCGTCAGCCACAGATAACACCCGAAACCGGTTCGTCAAACGAACCCGTGAGGGCCTATGATCGGACCCTTAGAAAGTCTTTCGCTGCCTGCCAGACTTTGGAATGATCTCCCACTCGACCAAGGGTGAGGGGTCAACCTTAGCGCAGGCTGTAGGTGGTGCGGCCACAGCAGTGGACCGATCGGGGGCATGTGGGTCGTGCTCGACGTCCCTCGCATCCCCACGTCCGACCCCCCCCCCTCCCCCCCTACAGTGATGCCACTTGGTAGCAGCCTCAGGCTGTGTGACGGAAACCAACACTACCTGGAGCTTTGAGCAAAGAGTAACCAACTCAAATGGCTCTGAGCACTATGCGACTCAACTTCTGAGGTCATCAGTCGCCTGGAACTTAGAACTAATTAAACCTAACCAACCTAAGGACATCACACACATCCATGCCCGAGGCAGGATTCGAACCTGCGACCGTAGCGGTCACGCGGTTCCAGACTGAAGCGCCTTTAACCGCACGGCCACACCGGCCGGCAGTAACCAGCTCAGCTCGCATCTGTACACAGCAATCACCGTGCCTATCCATTTCTGAAGTGGCTTCCGTTTGAAACTCGTAAAAATATGTAATAAACGAAACGGTGTACTCGCCTTACAAGCAGCAGGAACTCGAGCGGCTCTGTCACTGACGGTCTAACCGACACTGAGCTGTTCTAAGCAAAACAAACAAAAGCCTTTACGATACGAGAGTCGATAGCAACGGCGGTACTCTACGCTACACTGTGATTTCTTGTCGCTTTTCGCGCTGATGGCGCCTGTATCTAACATAGCGATCTAGTAATTTTAAAAATGCAGGGGAACAGTGAAGGAGCCACGTGGAGTGGCCGCGCGGTTAGAAGCGCCATGTCACTGACTGCGCGGCCCCTGTCAGTGGTTATATGATGAAACCTTATTCCAGAAGAGTTGCTACATCACAACGAGACAAGCAGAACTATAACTGCAGATTATGCCGTGCTCGTCGAGCGTCAGATAACGCCTCTGTGCTATTAAGCCAAGTACTTAGAGTATATTATAGCCCCATTTCTGTGGCGCCTGATGTGGTTGACGACCTCGTTTTATAGGAATGTTGTTTACACAATTTGCTAAAAGACAGTTATCTTGAAGAAAATGGTATTTCATTTTAGAGCTATAATGTGAACGAAGAAACCAATCAAAACAACATGGATAGCTTTTCTCGTTTTGGAGGATTTCTGGATAGCAGTGGTTTTGAAATTAGAGATGAACTTAAAGATTTTTTCCTCCATTGAATACGGTTCCGTGACGTGGCCAGAGGCAGCTGTTAACAATGGGTTGTGAATAATCAATAGGTTGTAAATAATGATTTATATAAGAAGAAACATTTATATTCTTGCCTTCTTAATATACGCATATAATAATTGTTATTGCACATATGGTTCTACACTAAAGAGCCAAAGAAACTGGTATATCTGCCTAATATCGTGTAGGATCACCGCGAGCACGCAGAAGTGCCGCAACATGACGTGACATGGACTCGACTAATACCTGTAGTAGTGCTGGAGGAGACTGACACCTTAAATCCTGCAGGGCTGTCCATAAATCCGTGAGAGTACTAGAGGGTAGAGATCTCTTCTCAACAGCACGTGGCAAGGCATCCCAGATATGCTCAATAATGTTAATGTCTGGGGAGTTTGATGGCCAGCGGAAGTGTTTAAACTGGAGCCACTCTATAGCAATTCTGGGCGTGTGGGGTGTCGCATTGTCCTGCTGGAGTTCGGACAATCGGATTACACAATGGACATGAATGGATGTAGGTGATCAGACAGAATGCTTACGTACGTGTCACCTGTCAGACTCGTATCTAGATGTATCAGGGGTCCCTTATCACTCCCACTGCACACGCCTCACACTATTACAGAGCCTCCACCAGCTTGAATAGTCCCCTGCTGACATGCAAGGTCCAAGGATTCATGAGGCTTTCTCCATACCTGTGCACGTCTATCCGCTCGATACAATTTGAAACGAGACTCGTCCGACCAGGCAACATGTTTCCAGTCATCAACAGTCCAATATCGGTGTTGATAGGTCCAGGCGGGGCGTAAAGCTTTGTGCCGTGCAGTCATCAAGAGTAGACGAGTGGGCCTTCGGCTCCGAAAACCCATATCGATGATGTTTCGTTGAATGGTTCGCACGCTGACACTTGTTGATGGCCCAGCACTGAAATCTGCAACAATTTGCGGAAGGGTTGCTCTTCCGTCACGCTAAACGATTCTCTTCAGTCGTCGTTGGTCTCGTTATTGCAGGATAATTTTCCGACCGCAGCGATGTCGGAGATCTGATGTTTTGCCGGATTCCTGATATTCACGGCACACTCGTGAATTGATCGTACAGGAAAATCCCCACTTCGCCGCTACCACGGAGATGCTGTGTTCCGTCGCTCGGGCGCCGACTATAACACCACGTTCAAACTCGCTCACATCTTGATAACCTGCAATTGTAGCAGCAGGAACCGACCTAACAACTACGCCAGACACTAATTGTCTTATATAGGCGTTGCCGACCGTAGCACCGTATTCTGCCTGTTTACATATCTCTGTATTTGAATACGCGTGTCTATAGAAATTTCCTTGGCGCTTCAGTGTATTTGACGACGCTGTCGGCGCGTTCCGCACGACTCAAATGGCTCAAATGGCTCTGAGCACTACGGGACTTAACATCTGAGGTAATCAGTCCCCTAGGACTTAGAACTACTTAAACCTAACCAACCTAAGGACATCACACACATCCATGCCCGAGGCAGGATTCGAACCTGCGACCGTAGCGGTCGCACGGTTCCAGACTGAAGCGCCTAGAACCGCTCGGCCACCACGGCCGGCCCGCACGCCTCACATTGCAAACTATGGAAACCAGTGGTGCCGCCTGCAGTCTAAGGTCTGCGGTCCTGTTCGGAATCGCACATTTACGGTCACTCCGATCTTCTCTGAGAGCGAGTGGCAGGGCGATCCTACCAACCCACAAAGACTCTACTGCTACAGGTGCATCTTTGTCAGTTCCCCAGGTTGACACAAAAATCCAAGTAAAGCATGCATCTCTGTCCTGCAGTTTTTCTGCAGACGAACCCACAATCGAAACACTCATTGTATGACTTACAACAACAAAACACTGAAATCATTAAACAAATGAACTCAGTGGCGTCCATTCCTTTTCCAGAGGCTCACTGTACGATACTAGACTTACAACAATGACTAATGTATCACATAGACTCACTGTCACAGGGCACAATGTAACATCGTAATCAGTTCCATTTCGTCACCTGGTCCTCATAGAAAAAAATAATGGACTGAGTCTGTCCTAGTAACGGATGGACAGAGACGGAATTTTTTTTTCTATTAGCTACAATGACAAGGAGGAGATCTTTGCTCCAAGTCAGGTTACTCCACCCTCAATTCACCGAAAACTTAATAATCTATCACAAAAGTAATCCACAAATAATTAAAATATCTTATGATACAACCTGGTCCATTATTGTTATAGAAAAACATCGTGACCCATATCTGTACAGCAAAATACCAGAACACATTGACACTACACACATGAAGTCGTAATTATTAATATCTAATTATTTTAAATGCTCATGAAGAGTGCCTCATTCATGATCTCATATACAAGTTACAAGAAAGTAAACTACTTGAATGGCATTCCTATGTGATTGTCGAACAAAATTTACAAATGGAATAACTGGTTACGTATAGTCACCACGTTACATTACTGTCACATAAGGTCAGTTTTCTCAGTCCAGCAAAAATAAATAACAACAATTAGAACCAGAATGAGATTTTCACTCTGCAGCGGAGTGTGCGCTGATATGAAACTTCCTGGCAGATTAAGTTACTTTCAACCAACAATAATAATCTGTGGCTGTTCCTGTGTTCCATCTACATGTTATAGTAACTACTTGCAAAACACACTAATCAACGTTTCAAGCTTCATACAAATGACACGAATACTAACACTAACGACTATTAGCATAATTTCACCAGAACGCTTCAAACAGATATACAATATGAAAAATACTAAATGTACGTCAAAAGGGTCAATAAGACTGTCGCTCTGTCTAAGGAGACACGTTATCAGAAAAAATTTACACAAGACAACAACTGGTTGATCAGAGAGCTAGTCACAACTAAGCATTATTTTTAGAACTTACATTTCAGAATATAAAATAAATTTTGATTTACGAAACACTCGTAATAAACGGCGCACAAATACACAGGGGATACCTGGGTTATTGTAGCAGAGGAGTTTCTTCCAAAGCTACTTGGAGGATGACTTACAAGGACCACTCGATTGGATTTTCCCATAGACACGAGAAGAGGATCACATGATGCATTTGTGCTCAGTCAGTCACGATCTTGTCTTCTCGGCCCTACTGCATACAAATTGAAATTGCCCTTACAGTTCCGTGCGGTTCTAGGCACTTCAGTCTGGAACCGCGTGACCCCTACGGTCGCAGGTTCGAATCCTGCCTCGGGCATGGATGTATGTGATGTCCTTAGGTTAGGTTAGGTTTAAGTAGTTCTAAGTTCTAGGGGACTGATGACCACAGATGTTAAGTCCCATAGTGCTCAGAGCCATTTGAACCATTTTGAACCTTACAGTTCCTGCACGCTCATGATAGAACTTCCAGTTCACCTATTCCTGCAAACGACAATCTCCCTTACTGACACTATTCCAACTAATTTCATAACGTTCCAAACATCTTTAATATCAGAGTTCTTGTTTGTATGTTTTACTGCTTGCACTCGCTACAAATGACATTACTGCAACCATATCCATTTCGTGACGCAAAGAATCCTAGTACGTTGTGTTTTAACGAGTAATTATGACGCATGGCTTCCCTGACTTTCGTTCTTGTTCGCCTGCCGTTCGAAAGTTATGGATGCGCACGCTCCCAGAGTGCTGCTTGTGGGTAGCAGGGCGCGTCCGCCACGCTATCCGGGTGACGTGGCAGCAACCGCCCTCCTGCAGAAAGCTGCCCGCCAGGGATCGCCCAGGGCGGCCCTCCACCGGGTTGCGGATTTACGACAGCACGGCGGGCCCCACAACGTTTCGTTACGGGCCGCGGCCGATGTCTGCGTGTGAGAGGTCACACCTCCAGCTGGTGACCCCTCACTCTCTTTCAGTCTCTCTCTCTCTCTCTGTCTCCGACATCTGTGGGTTCCTTGCAACATTCATATACTTGGGGATTACCATTAAATCAGCGTAATCATTCCGTTCAGAGAAGCATTCTTCCCGAACTGTAAACTTTTCTAGTCTTTGTAAACTTGGCAATACCTTGTAACTACCTTTATCAACCATTTAGTTACATATTTGCCTACTTCAGACTGCTTACTTTATTCATATTAACCTGGCAAGAAATTAAATTATGAGCAACCATCTCCTCAACATATAAAAATCTGTACAAATAATACTATTTCAGTGAATCTTCCAAGCACGTGTTATATGGTTATCCGCAATTGACAATGATCGTTCTACTCAAGAAAGCTACTTTACACTAATTAGAGATCACCTCTCAAATCGCCACCTCCAAAATTTCTTTATATAGTGGATTTTCCTTTAATTTAGACACTAAACATATCAGAATATCCTAAATGTGCCACAGTCCCATATATTTCACCCAAAATCAAAACTTTCACAAAAGGAGGTCCATCCTTTTATCCACCCATGGTCTACATAAGTCCTGCTGTGGTATGTAATGTACAAATGCACGTCTTGTTCATGATTACTAATACTTATTTACAATTTCCGACGGATTTATTTACTTATTTTGACATGATGATTCACAATATGGTAACAGGGAAGGGGAAAAATTGTGTGATCATTTATTCTTTAAGTTTTTATGGAAATTTCAACGTGGATAGGTAACTTTAGCTATTCGAGAAGATATCCACCACCAACTCGTTAGTGATCTTCTCCTATTATCAAAACAGTCCTTTCCAATATTTAAGGCAATCATTCTTTATCTGCTTCAGTGTAAATCCTCGACATTTCTTTGAACTTTTGCATACTACTTTTTTATGCGAAGAAAATCTACCAGCTCGCGAAATCTTCGTGCATTTATCGTTTAATTCTCATGACCAGTGAACTCGCAAAGTTTATGAATTTCGTAAACAAATAATTCACAACTATAGGCGAACTAACTCCACTATCATATATGAAGAAATCCACATCGGATTCCACATGAGTGTCAGACAACATGATAACAAAACAAAACACAGAGATTTTTTTTACAAACATCTTCAAAATAAACAGTCCAACCATTGGATACGATACAACACTCATGCTACTGTACCTCTTCGTTGTATCTAAACATTTATGTATATATCTCCTAGAGACCGCCATGATTAAAAGTTCGCATTGGGGCACGAAATTCATCCTTCGTTCCTTTTGTTTGAAAAGTAGATCCTTTCTCATACTCTCATCCTTGCAGCATTTGTTAGTACAACACGTTCTACACATTCTGTTACAATTTGATGAAGCTGCTCAAATCAAAAACACACACCATAAATGACACCGCACATTTTCCATTTACATGTAGATGAGACAATTACATTTCATAGAGCTTCTAAAATTTTATTACAATGATAGGATGTCCTTATTAATTTCTACTCTTAATCTGATTTCACCGGTTTATACTCCCTTCCGATCGATGTTTGGGTCTTACCACATCTTCCTCGTTCCTCTAAACAGCTGCTCGGTCGTCATCACACCTTCCTTTGGACATCATTCATTGCTTGTAGTTACAATGGCTGCGATACACTCTCCCTTCTCTGAAACATAACATCAAAAGGATCACCTAACCTCAGGATTCCCTCGAACCAAATCCTCACTATTCTCTCAGGATCCCTCAACCCAAGTCCTTTGTGCAACAAATCAACTTCCGTAGGCACCATTCTTCCATGGGGATAATACACTATTCCCTTCAACAGATTATTCCTCATAACAGCTGTCAAATATTGTCAAGTGCAATACTATACAACATGAGCCTATCTGAAAATCCAGCCGGCATCTGCCACTCACTTTCTCAACACTGAACTGAACATCAAACTACTGGTATTCTACATTTTTTACTTGTGAAACATCTTCAGCAGCAAAAAGCACGTCCTTGTCCTGAGAGTTTCCATTCTCTGAATTGTTTCACATTCGAAATGTGATGTAATCTTCGTGATTTCTTACTTCTGAATGTTTCAACTTCCACAGTTTTTGCGTAAATAACCTTTGTTACTCGAAAAGGAGATACATATACGTTAAAGAATTTACTATCCAAAAATCTGTGTTTCTTTGACAAATGGTGACCCTTGATCAGTATTTTGCCTCCTAATTTCAAATCCAGATGACGAAATCTAGCCTTCTGCCTTCTTTGCATACTCATTGCCGTTTTCCGAATTTGTTTTAGTGCCATATTGACTATTTCTCACTGTCTGTGTGTACTGCTTTGTGGAAAACGGACTAATTCTCTCACTCTATCTGGGGCTGGTTGATTCTTTAACACTACAATTGGGCAGATACCTGCAGCGGCATTTCACTGGTGACATTCTGAAACTCTTCAAAGGATACATCCGAACTACGATGGTGTTCTTTAATTAGTCTCTAAAGCGGGTTTGCGGCTGGATGGAACTGTTCTAGCTGTTCCTTTTCTCAGAGGAACAAACGTTACATACTTTGACACCAATTCTACAAATACAAAGACATACTGGTATCCATTAATTGTACATGATAGTGAGACCAACAAGTATGTTGCTGCGAATTATCTCGTCTGGAATACATATTACCCAACTGGATCTATCTGGATATGTCCATCAAAGGCCTGTAACACTAGATTCAAGACCCAATTATGCTCTGTCCAAGATCTTTCCGCAATCAAAATACCATCGACTCATAGAGTTATCCTTTTCCGCAGTGACTCAGTGATAACTGTGCTCAACGCTTGGTTGAAGGCCTCTGAGGAAACGTTAAGTCCAAAGAGTAATTTTCTAAATTCATAACACCTTCCAATCCACAGAAAAACAGTGTACTTCCTGCATGACTGGTTAAGTTTTACCTGCCAAAAACTTTCGCGCATGTCCAGTGAACTAACTACCTTAATGCCATGGAATTTTCGTAACAATTCCTCAGATGTTTGCCGCCCATCTGTTTCAGTGTCTATAACTGTATTTAGTAACATTGAATCAAGGACCAGCCTCACAGTTCCGTCCTTCGGTACATATACTATTGGATTTTTACATGAGCTTACAGCAGAGTCGACGACTCATTGTTGCAATATAGACTCGATTTCGTTGGTTACCTTCTCCCTGTTTGACACTGACGCAATGCACGGTTTCACGAAAAACGGTCCATATGGTTTGACTTGAAACCTGTATGTGAAATTCTTTATTGGTCCTGTACACCCAGAGAATACCCTCTTATTCCATTCTAGAATTTCCCTTAATTCTTCACTAACTTCTTCTGTCTCTGTGTGTCCTAACTTCTGATTAATAGATTCAGTCATATTGTTTCGTACTTAGTTAAACTCTTGTCGCAATTGATTATGTCTGTAATCGTCGTCATACTGTGCCCCTGAAAGCACAGACAACTTAAGTGACTCCATCATTGTGCCTCCTCCACTCAATGACTCATCAGACCTCAAACGGACTTCTTCCTCATCAATAACTAACGTGGCGAATCCACACCTGAGATTTATATTTGCTTCGTAGGAATTCTAATCCACTGCCAGTTTTGTCATGATCAGAAATGCTGTTATAACACGTTCTTCACACAAAATCGACCTGAGTCTGATAATTAACATTTGCGCTCTTTCTCTATATAGTATCCCTAATTGTAGTTCCTGTAATGGCAACGTTGGCCACTTATCTTTTCCACCACAACAAATAAAAATATCCTCTCATAGCACCGAGAACTGACTACCGGAGTCAAAAACACATGAAATAATTACATTACTGATATGTGATATATATATAAGAAACTTAAATGAATCAACTTCCTCACTCCCTTGTAAAAAAAAACTTCTCTCATCTCTCCGTTATCTAAGTACATTACCTCTCTCATATTTACACTACCTTCAGACTCAGGTGTCACCTCTGTTAGTTCGTTTCACTCGTCTCTTCCTGATTCCTAACATTATGACGAGGATCAGCTGGCCGTATTTCAAACCGATTAACGCGGAGACTGTTTGCTATACCGCGGTCCGTTTCCGTAATCACCAAACCCAGTTATTGTTGCGGGTACAATGTCCCCATGTTCCGCGTCATCTATTTCCACACCTATTATTGAAATTGCGGTATGGTACATAGTTCGACCTTCTGTGTTTCCGATCTCTGTCTTCGTTGTTCGGTCGCACGTTATCGTGTCTTCGTTCCTCATTTGACGAGTTTAAACACGACTCATAACCCAATTCTTGAAACAGCTGTTGAATGATACTACGTCTGGCATATTTCGTCGCGTAATGATTATTTCTATTTGCAATTTAGACGATAAATTTTTTAAACAAATCCTAATTAATTCTGTAGCCTCGTAAAGTGCAACTAAATACTGGTTCTCCTTGATCATATCACCATATCCCTACAGTCATTACAATTTTCTATCATTAATGTGTTAAGCTCAGTTGCATCCTGTATACTTTTGGGCCAGAAGTCCTGTAAGAATTCTCTGCAAAAGTCGTCATATGTGACAGAGTCGCTTAACATGATTTGCATTCTTGCACTCGCTTCTTCACGTAAATGAGTACAAACAAATCTCAGTTTCATAGCATCTCTTCAGGATGTGTGAAGTGTATTTTGGAATTGTGATGTCCATACACGAGAGTGTTGCTGGTTATTCGCATCTGGATAATGTGAATAAGTCGCTACTGACACGAAATATCCCCTACATTTCTTCTCATCAATGTCTATATTCCTACTACGTTTTGCTGGAGCTGCCTCTTCGGGAAACCTCATTCGTTCTTCTAAAGCTCTAATGTCCTCTGATTCAGGACGTCTCCTCTTATTCAGATTATTTACATCAGTATTATCACATGAACTAATCTCACTACTACCACTCGCATTTCGGTTTTGCTGCTTCAGACCTGCAAAGGTTCACGATTACGCATATTTCTCTCTATTTGTGCTTCTTTAAACCTCAGTAATAACTGTACTTCTTGGCTATCCTGAGCCGGCCGGTGTAGCCGAGCGGTTCTAGCCTCTTCAGTCTGGAACCAAGCGACGGCTACGGTCGCAGGTTCGAATCCTGTCTCGGGCATGGACGTGTGTGATGTCCTTAGGTTAGTTAGGTTTAAGTAGTTCTAAGTTCTAGGGGACTGATAACCTCATATGTTAAGTCCCATAGGGCTCAGAGCCATTTGAACCATTTTCTTGACTATCACTCACTGCTACTGGCTGAGTTCTGTTAGATTCAGCTTCAGTAGGTAATATAAAACGTAATTTGTTCAACAGCCTTAGCAAGTTGTTCCAGTCTGCTAGCTTGGCTGGTTTGTGCTCGTAGCGCAAGTTCTTGTTGCTCTACTTGCTGACAAATACGTTCGATCATTTTTATTTCCGTCATTACTTCTTTAACTAAACCTTTGTCCGTTACGACACCTTCACGAACCAACAGGTTCTGCTCTGTGGCGGCGAACTGATTTTCAGTGCATTCGCTCATATCACATACAGTTTGCAGAACTTCTTGTACGCCACTCCGCATCGTTTCAGTCATGACAAGATTTTCTGCAATTATTGCATCCAACCTAGTGTTAATTTCTGCTAATCTTTTATCTTGTTCTTTAACCGATGATTCAGCTGTTTTGTTGTAGCCTTTTTATTTAATAATACTGCCTGGTCATCTAACCGCTTATTGAATGATTTATCACAATCATCACAACCCTCGTTTGATTCCATATCCATTCTCTGAAAAAAAATGGCATGAATGCGTCTGCTTTAAAAACGATGGAACACTGGTTGTTTCTTCTGTGACCACGCCTGCAGGCGACACAGAGCGGGCCGTAGCCGTTCTTTTGCGGTACAAAGCTGCACGGCAAACACTGTAGACTCGGGCTCGACGAGGCCACACCATTGTCCAGCCCGGCTCCCCACATATGTGCTGTTTCTGTCACGTCTGAAAACATTTCAAGATCGCACGTCCGTCCATCGCTCATTTCACTCGCTTCTCCGGAATTCACTTTATCCATATTATAGCAAATTTTGGAAGGCGACCTAGTTACGATACTGATGACAAAACTGACTTTCCCAACATAATGCACACCACAAACATTACACAAATCAATCAAAGAACCTACTTACATTTATCGAAAATCTTCCAACTAAACTATTATTTTGTTGAAACAATTTTTACGACAATTTTTTCACACATATACCTTGAAATTAACCTCCAAAATGCACAATAACACGACGCTTGCATCAACCAATAAACAACCCGGTTATCCTCGAACATACTGGAATAAATGAATTGTGAAGAAAGTGATTATTACATTTGTATATTCTAGTCTGCTTCTGCTAGAAGGATCAGAGTATTCTCGATGTGGTAGGCGGAACCAAGATGAACAATTACCGTTCGTTTCTGATTTGATTCTTTGCAATTAATTACGACCGACGGCACTTTCTTTCCTTACGTCGAACTCAAAGGGATACATCGCCAGACCGTACGCACTTGCTTTCCAACAAGGACATTTACTTTTGCGAACTTCCTTGACCTAAACCTTCGGATTTCGCAAAAAGGGCTCAGCCCAAAATATTTGTCTGACTGATAAGTGAAGTACAACGGATAACGCATGGGAGGGCTCAAGCAACTGAGGAAGTTAGCGGACAGCTGCCTTACAATCATATACGATCTATCTTTCATTGCTTTTACCAAAACTATTTACTGATTGATTATAATTCATCAACTGCGACAACTTATCAAGATTTCTATCAGGATTTATTTTCGAGCTGAAATGATTAGACTACGAAAGCAAAGATTCTTATTTCAATGTGCAATTTATTGTGGCATGAATCATTTAAAAACAGAACATTATTTATTGTCTCATTTCGGGCTGATGGCGCCTATATCTCCATAGCGGTCTCGTAATTTTAAAAATGCACGGGAACAATAAAGGAACATTATGTTGCTACTGTTCTTTCCACTTCTCCCACATGATCATCATGCTCGCCATTCATTTTCATTCTACGGGAAATGCTTTGATTTAATTAGCAACTAAGCTTAGTTATTGTCACTATTTCATTTTGGCGGATCACACGATGAAATACCGTAGTGTGGCATATGGTGCTGGGCAGTCAAAAATATTCATAAATTAAACACAAATGGTTCAAATGGCTCTGAGCACTATGGGACTCAACATCTGAGGTCATCAGTCCCCTAGAACTTAGAACTACTTAAACCTAACTAACCTAAGGACATCACACACATCCACGCCCGAAGCAGGACTCGAACCTGCGACCGTAGCGGTCGCGCGGTTCCAGACTGTAGCGCCTAGAACCGCTCGGCCACTCCGGCCGGCGCAATTAAACACATATAAAACTGATTACATCCTACTAAATTCCTCACACTCATGTATTTTTCCTAATATAAATTTCAACTAGAACGATCATTTTGCAGTGACTGTGCGGCCAACACCACGCTGGAAGTCAAAGCGGTACCCAGGAACTCACCTCAGCCGATCGTTTTTGGAACATAATAAAAACTCCGCACGAGACACAACCAAATCCTTCACTGAGTTAACTCAAGAAAGTCCTTTACTCATTGATTTGTGCACCAAACTCTACGTGGGTAGTCGGAGGTCAATGGCTCTTATATTTACTCGTCCTTATGGATCGTTTTCGGTTTTGTTACAAAATAAACTGCAGAGGCCTTTCCTCTCTAAAACTAAATTAGGATGCAAGTGGTCTAGTCTCATTGAAGAAATGCTCACGTGGCAGTGTGTAGACAATGATCACCAGACCAGAAATAATAAATTAGTTAAAAAATTTCACATGCCACTTATTTAAATATCTCACACAATTCACAGGCAAAATGCCAAACCTCAAATCGTACTGTAATCTCTACTATATTTGTTGTACGGTGGCGATCAAGTAGTTGTATAGAACGCACTGGGTGAGGCCCATGCAACAAAGGAAATTCGTGTAATATTTGGTAAACTAATTTGCATTATGCAAGAATGTATGTTTTCGCGACGATATCCATTAATAAAATATTCTCCTGTTTCAATATGTGTCAAGTGATCAACGGCCTACGAGCTTTCGGCAGAGATTTCCTCTGCCATTGTTATGTGGTGACTGTCGTCTGAATGCCATTGCCGTGCTTATATATCGGCGGGGCCGTCAGTGACGTCACTGGTGCCTAGTCACGCGCCATATATAGCAATATTATGGTTGCGCGACAGATGCTTTAAAGGCAACATACCAAAAGCTACCTCTTGACCCAACATCCAGAACAGCGAAGAAGACTTCGGAGCTTCTCAAACGGTCGCCGCTGGAAGAGAGTGTTATTAAGAACCCCGTCCCTTAGTCACCAAGACCACCCACCTTCTACGGTCTGCCAAAGGTGCATAACAAGGATACAGCCTTAAAGCGTCTAGTGCTCACCACCGAATCGCCGACCTACAGATCTGCAAAGCATTTGGCCAGCCTCCTGTTGACGCACGTTGGACACTGAGCGCATCACATAAAGAATACTGAAAGGGTCCTGTAGTGCCCTTTTCATTATCATTTTATTTGCTTTCCAATGATACAGAATTCTCTGGCATGCGTGAGTGAATGAATGTGGGTGTGTTTCATTTTGGTATATGGTGGTTTAGTCTGCTGCAGAGAGTCAGCGGTAGTCATACAGAATGGCCAACACTTGTAGTGACGTCACTGGTGCCTAGTCACGCGCCATATATAGCAATATTATGGTTGCACGACCTCCGCTTCGTTCTCAGGTCCTACTCAGCTGTAAACCGCCGTGTTTATTCGGGGTGTTGTTAGATACATTGATCTCTAGTGCTCCATGTAATACGCTATCCCAAAAGCCTTTGCTCCATTTAATAACAGAAGTATCGTCGGATCCTATTCGGTGTCCGTCTTCCAGTGCACCTGATATTTCGGGATAGCAACAACTGATTTTTCAGGATAGCGCAGACAAAAACACCTTTCATGCTCCATGCAACGCTGTTCAATAGTACGGACAATCTGACCGATACAAAACTACCCACACCCACGCCGTATTTTGTATAATCCCGGTGTTCTAGGGCCTAACACGTCTTTCAGAGGCTTCTTTAGTAAGCCGATGTTTGGTAGGAGTCTGAAGACTGCACCGATATTATATTGCTTCAGGAGCCAGATAATCTTTCCTGTTATTGAGCCACAAAACGGTAAAAACGCAATCTTCTTCGTGTATTCTTCGGAGGTCTTCTGCTTTCGCGGTGTAGCAAAAACTGCTTGTGAAATGTGTCATTTGTTGTGACCGTTTTGTTTGAAAACTTAACGTAAGTGACTTAATTGCCTCGGCAGGATTTTGGCGTCTGAGACGGTTTCAGCTCGATGTACCAACGTCCTCAGAACGAACTGTTTCTGTGCTGGGTGGTGATAGCTGGTGACGTGCAAATACCGATCCGTGTTAGTGGGCTTGCGACAAACACTGAGACAGAGGCACCTATTCGGTTTACGGAGGACAAGGACGTCCAGGAACGGCAAGGAACCGTCATTCTCTACTCCCATAGTGAACTTTGTGTGATCGTGGATATTGTTGATGGTTCCAGAAACTCACTAAGCTTTTCATATCCACGAGGCCATATGGTCAATGTATCGTCGACGTAGCGATAAATACAACAAGGGTTTGTAGGAGCCGTGTCCAGGGCGACGTTCTCAAAATGCTCTATAAAGAAGTTCGTTACAACTGGATCTAATTTGTTCCACATCGCGATGCCTCCGTCTGATTGAAGTATTCTCCACCATGTAAAAAAACACGATGACGTCAGTATATGTTTAAATAAAACGTCGATGGTGTTGTCAAAGAGGCGGACAGCAGGTCTATAGTCTGCGATAGGCACACACGTGAATGGGGAAACCACAACATAAATAAATATATCATCACCTTCACCAAGTCGTAGACGTTTAATTCGATCGATAGCACCAGCCGTATTGTTAAATAGTGTCAATAAAAGGTCGCTATGTGTAAGAAACGTCAAGCCCACTGGAATGTATCCTGATGGCTAAAAGAGCCACGCGCGCTTTGAATAAGAAAATGCTATGTTACATTGAAATCAACGTAAAAGATTGGGTCGCCATCAACTCTAGCCACACGACAAACAAGAGGTTGCACTGAGTCGGAAAATTACTTAATTTATTCGTAAAAAAACTCTCAAGAGAACATTCATTGTAAAGTCACTGATAAAGAATGGGATGTAATTATTAATATGATCCGGGGATTGTTCGCATGAATATTGAATAAATTCAAGAGTGCGTGAACACTGCGCATAAGGACAGCTTGTAGCAAAATTCCTGAAAACAAGATCTATTCCAAAGCATTTGTTTTAAATAAAAAAGAGACACTAATTATTGGACCTGTGCTCATGGAAACGCTATGGATGGCCTAATAAGGAAACCTACAAGGTAAAAGGCGTAGGTGACGGAGACGTAACATCGGTACACTGGATAAGATTGGAGGCAAAATTATTTATTCCTTAAAACATTGATGTAATGCATCTATAGACTGCTGTTGCTTGGTAACAAAGTACAATTGCTTGTGAAACGCTATACGTTTCACAACAGACTCGTGTGCCCACGTGGTTCGCGGAGACACAATTTCCATGTCCTGTGGCCAAATTTTAGTAACATCAAACCACGCAGTAGTGAACAATTAAAATTTTAGGGAGGGCACATTTGAATAGACAAATGATAATGCAAGAGGGCCAACAAACTCTAATATTAACCCATGTGTATGGTTTCCACCGGACATAAAGTAATGAGACAAAGAAAGTTCACAAAGAAGAAAAAATTACCAAGATTCGGAAAAGATTAGAATGCACACACACTTAGTTGCAGGCACACAAACATTCACACTGAACCGAGGGTGCTTCAACATATACACCATTGTGCTACGTTCTCGTTACGGACCAAAGTCTGCATTAGGAATCAAACTGAACGTCTGCAAAAGCCTTGCATTCCTTGCTGCGACCCATAAAATCAATCCTTATAAGATGAAACGCAAGACCAAAAGCTAAAAGCTCCCCTCTTGCTATGAGACAACGAGCCACGCGGTTAAGTGAACTCACCCTTCTTCGAACAGACTTCGGCTGCAGACCCTCGACGACCTGGAAGCAGACTGGCCGTCTCACACACTCCAACGTCTCCCACGCGACACCGTAGCCAGGAAAACCCAGAGATGAGGCTACGCCACCAACCTAACACCGGTAACTTTCACATAAGGGGAGCAAACCTCTTTCCCTACCTGAAAACTACAAGTGTTGGCCATTCTGTACGACTACCGCTGACTCTCTGCAGCAGACTAAACCACCATATACCAAAATGAAACACACCCACATTCATTCACTCATGCATGCCAGAGAATTCTGTATCATTGGAAAGCAAATAAAATGATAATGAAAAGGGCACTACAGGACCCTTTCAGTATTCTTTATGTGGTGCGCCCAGTGTCCAACGTGCGTCAACAGGAGGCTGGCCAAATGCTTTGCAGATCTGTAGGTCGGCGATTCGGTGAGGAGCACTAGACGCTTTAAGGCTGTATCCTTGTTATGCACCTTTGGCAGACCGTAGAAGGTGGGTGGTCTTGGTAACTAAGGGAGGGGGTTCTTAATAACACTCTCTTCCAGCGGCGACCGTATGAGAAGCTCCGAAGTCTTCCTCACTGTTCTGGATGTTGGGTCAAGAGGTAGCTTTTGGTATGTTGCCTTTAAAGCATCTGTTGGATTTTCACGTCGTAGTCGGCTCGTTCGATTAGGTCGGCAGCGTTGTCCTTGTCAGGTGGCAGGACGACAGTGAGAGGATTGCTGCGGAGGACTCGAAGGCCATCGTGTTCAGTTCTAGTTAAGCCTGGCGCTGGTGGCTTCGATTTTAAATGAATGGGGCTCCTTTCTCTACGAATTTCATCTGCAGTTTCACTGGGAACCGCACGAACTGCTTGTTCGACACCACTTAACACGTCAGTGAAAGGAATATTTCATGGTGAAGGAGAATGCATTTGAAAACGGACACCAAATGCATTCGACGACACTTCCATTATTAAACAGACCAACGGCTTCTGGGATAACGTAATACATGAAGCAATACAGATGAAAATATCGGGCAACACCCTCAATATAGACGGCGGATTGCGGCTGAGATTCAGTGACCGCGGAGTTGACACGGGCGCGGCGGTAGCCCGACAAAAACATCGCCATATATGGCGCGGGACTAGGCACCAGTGACGTCACTGACGCTGGCGCGGCTGTATAAGAACGGCAGCGGCTTTCAGACGACGGTCTGCCATTTGACAATTGCAGAGGAGATCTCTGCCGAAAGCTCATGGACAGTTAACCACATGAGAGTATTTTATTAATGCATATCGCCGCCAAAGCATGCATTCGTACATAATGTATCTGTACGGGTAGGAGACGTGGCGCAGTATCAAACGCTTGCAGAAGCCGCGCGTAAATAAGGCCAATTTATTAAGCTAACTGGTCTTCTTACTACGCTGCCTTGATGAGAAGACGATCCGACGATTTGCCATCATTCACCATCACATCGTCACTGCAGTTACCAGAAGAATATTTCGCCGTTCCACTTTCGGCCCGCTGCGCGAGAGGATACACTTCAACAGAAAAAAGCTGGACGCAAAAGGCTACTGACGCAGTCACTTTCAGTTTTAAATAGCAACGGTATCGCATCTAACATCATCATGGCAGAGAGCCACGGAGAAGCAGAAAGGGAAATCAGTCGGCTTTCACTACAATAACATGGGCCAGAACGAAAACAGCGGAACGCACCGTGACCAATGTGACAGCAAGAAACTTCAACGTCGGAGTCATCTCAGCACTTAAGAAGGGACTAGACTTTGCTCGTACACCACGAAGAATACCTTTCGCTTACGTATTACATGGTGCTGAAGAAGCAGTTCGTATGTTTCCCAGTGAAGCTGCAGAAGAAATTCGTAGAGAAACGAGACACATGCTTTGAAAATCCAAGCCGCCAACACCAGACGTAATTCGAAGTGAACGCAATGGTGTAAGTGACGTGCACTTAAGTGGTATTTATGAAATGAGTGGAGCCCTGAGCTATATCCTGAAGGCTAAAATAGCCACAGGCAAATGGAAATGCTATCTGACATTAAAATCAAAGTAAAATATTGGGTTGCCAGCAACTCTAGCCACACGACAAACGCCGGCCGGTGTGGCCGTGCGGTTCTAGGCACTTCAGTCTGGAACCGCGTGACCGCTACGGTTGCAGGTTCGAATCCTGCCTCGGGCGTGGATGTGTGTGATGTCCTTAGGTTAGTTAGGTTTAAGTAGTTCTAGGGGACTGATGACCACAGATGTCAAGTCCCATAGTGCTCAGAGCCATTTGAACCACACGACAAACAAGAGATGCCACTGAGTTGGAAAATTAATTAATTTAGTCATAAGAAAAAACTAATAAAAGAACATTCATTGTAATGTCACTCATAAAAATTGGGATGCAATTAACTAAAAGGTGAATAGCGTAGGTAATGGAGACGTAACATCGGTACAAAAATTCAAATGGCTCTGAGCACTATGAAACTTAACATCTGAGGTCATCAGTAACTAACCTAAGGACATCACACACATCCATTCCCGAGGCAGGATTCGAACCTGCGTCCTTAGAAACCGCGTGGTTCCGGACTGAAGCGCCTAGAACCGCTCGGCGACAGCGGCCGGAAATCGGTACACTGGATAAGACTTGAAACAAAATTATTTATTTCTTAAGACATTGATATAAGACATCTACATAACTGCTGTTGCCTGGTTACTACGTACGACTGCTTGTGAAACGCTATACAATTCACAACAGAATCTCTTAATTTAGAATTGCGGTCGTAATTAGAAAGGGACGGGAAAGGTTTAATACTCGCATTCAGACCCACATTCAAGCAAAGAACAGCAAGAATGGCCCCAACACCAACATGCAACGAAGCTAGGAGGTTTGTTCCGCTGTGTTGAGAAGTGGTTAAATAAAAGAGTAAATCTAAATATCACGGTTGCATTTAAAGTTGAACATCGGTTTGGAGAAACCGCCTCAACGATGGCCACACATACGCGCTTAAGCGCTAAACATGAAATCACAAACCCCCAAATACAATTGAATAATCCGGACAGGATATATTTACCATTAAAAAATCAGGGCAATAAGTAAACTCTAGGACAGAGACAGGGGGCCACAGAGAAGTTAGACTCGCAGTTAACTGGTGTGGGTACGTGTTCGCTGGGACACAATTTCTACGTACCGTGGCCAAATTCTGGCAACGTTAAACCACGCAGCCGCGAACAATTAACATTTGTCAGGGGACACACTTGAATAGACAAAGGGTAATGACAGAGGGCCAACGGACATATACAGTAGTAATGAAACAAAGAAAATCCACAAAGAGGCAAAAATTATCAAGATTCAGAAAAAGATTAGAAGCTATACACACGCAGTCGCAGGCACACAAACATTCACTCTGAACCGAGGGCGCACTTCCTACGTGAGATCGCTTCAACACATGCAACACCTTTGTGCTACGTTCTTCTTACGGACCAAAGTCTGCATTAGGAATCAAACTGAAAGTCTGCAAAAGTCTTGCATTCCTTGCTGCGACCCAGCCAAACAGTCTTTGTAAGACAAAACGCGAGGCCAAAAGTTGCAAAAGGTGCAAGTCCAGTGAGACTGAATTACCAAGAGCTCCCCTCTCGCTATGAGACAAAGCACCACGGGGTTAAATCAACTCACCCTTCTTCGAAGAGGCCTCGGCTGCAGACCCTCGGAGAGTTGGACTGCCCATATCACACTAAAACTTCTCCCACACAATCCCCTGGCCAGGAAAACCCAGAGATGAGGCTTCCGCCACCAACCTAACAGCGGTAACTTTCACACAAAGAGAACAAACCTCTTTGCCTGCCTGAAAACTACAAGGATTAGGCGTTCTGTGAGACTACCGCTGATACTCTGCAGCAGACTAAACCACGATACAGCAAAATGAAATACACCCACTTTCATTCACTCATGCGTGCCAGAGTGTTTTGGAATAGGAGAACAAGGGATAAACATTTTATGGAATCAGAGTCGTCAGTTGGGTTACATACAAAAACACGGAAGACTTATAATGGCGTTATAGACGCATTTGCAAGTCTCAAAAGAACCAACATAGCAACCATATGATGCTTGCAAATCGTAGAAGGAATAAGGCTACGGCTGGACTGAATCATAGCTTAGTCTTCTCTGGTACGAAATTTAGCAACGAAAACACCCGAATTGTTCTGTACCATGCAAAGTGCACTGGAAGGCAAATAAAATGATAATGAAAGGGGAGTATAGGAACCTTTCAATGGCCACTGAACTCTTCGCAATGATCCTCTTTATCTTCGTCCTGCCTGCTGACAAGGGTAAGGCTGCCGTCCTAAGTGAACAAGCCGACTATGACGCGAAAATCCCACGGATGCTCCAGAAGATACATACCAAAAACTAACTCGGGACCCAATACCCAGAATAGTGAGGAAGACGTCGGAGCTTCTCAGACAGTCGTCGCTGGAAGAGAGTTTTATTTAGGAGTTCCTCCCTCAGTCTCCGAGACCACCCAATTCTACGGTCTGCCAAGGTGCATACCAAGGATACACCTTTAAGGCCTATAGTGAGCACTATCGGATCGCCGACCTACAGATCTGAAAAGTATTTGGCCAGCCTCCTGTTGACGCACGTTGGACGCTGGGCCCACGAGGTAAAGAATACGCCGGACTTCATCGATGGAATTAAACGTCTCGCTTGGCGAAGGGGATATTATGGTCAGTATTGATGTGGTTTCCCTACTCTCGTGTGTGCCCGTCAGAGACCCTACAGGCTTGCTGTCCCGGTTCTTTGACGACACCATCATGGATTTATTCAAATATACCCGGACGTCATCGTATTTTTTACATGGCGGAGAATATTTCAACCAGCTGGACGGCGTCGCGATGGGGAGCCAATTAACTTCAGTTGTAGCGATCCTTTTTACGGAGCATTTTGAGGGCACCGCCTTGGTCATGACCACTGCAAAGCCTAGCTGTTTTTATCGCCACCTCGAAGATACATTCGTCATATAGACTCATGGATATGAAAAGCTCAATGGTTTGCTGGAACACATGAACAACATAGTCCGCCCCGATAGCTGAGTGGTCAGCCACGGATTGCCATCCTATGGGCCCAGGTTCGATTCCCGGCTGGGTCGGATATTTTCTCTGCTCAGGGACTGTGTGTTGTGTTGTCTTCATCATCATTTCATCCCCATCCTGCGTGCAGGTCGCCCAATGTGGGGTCGAATATAATAAGACCTGCACCAAAGCGGCCGGATCTGCCCCGCAAGGGGCCTCCCGGCCATTGACACCAAACACTCATTTCCATTTCCATCAACAACATCCACGACCACATAAACTTTACTATTCAAGTAGAGAAGGACGGTTCCTTGCCATTCCTGGACGTCCTTTTCCGCCGTAAACAGATTGGGTGCCTCGATCTCAGCGTTTACCACAAGCCCACCAACACGTATCGGTATCTGCACGTCACCAGCTACCACCACCCAGCACATAAACAGTTCGTTCTGAGAACCTCGGCACATCGAGCTGAAACCGTCTCAGAAGCGGAAAACCTGACGGGGGAACTGAGCCACGTACGTAAAAATTTCAAAGAAAACAGTTACAACAAAAGACAAATTTCGCAAATAGTGTCTGGCAAGCTGTGAAAGCTGAAGACCTCCGAGGAAGACACGGAGAAGAGTGCGTCTTTATCGTTTTGTGCTCAATAACAAGGAACATTATCAGGCTCCTCAAGAAACATAAAATCGTTACAGTTTTCAGGCCCTAATCAAAGATCCGGTAACTAAAGTAGCATGTGAAAGACGATGTAGGCCTCAGAACATCAGGAATATATGAGGGTGAGTCAAATGAAAACCTTAAATATTTTTTTAAATATTATTTATTGCGCAGAAGTGGTACAAAGCTGAATCACTTTTCAACAGAATCTCCCCCACGCTTAATGCAACTCCTCCAGCGCTTACAAAGTGCATAAATTCCTTTAGAAAAAAATTCCTTTGGCAGTCCGCGCTACCACTCATGCACCGCGTGACATACCTTTTCATCAGAACGGAACTTCTTTCCTCTCACTGCGTCTTTTAGTGGTACAAGCATATGGAAATCACTTGGTGATGAGGAATGGCGCCATTCCTTGATCGCTCTCTTCGTTGGTTGGTGTAAGTGAACCCAGGTTTCGTCCCCAGTAACGATTCTTGCAAGAAAGCCATCACCTTCTCGTTCAAAGTGCCGAAGAAGTTCTTCACAAGCATCAACACGTCGTTCTCTCATTTCAGGAATCAGCTGCTATGGCACCCATCTTGCAGACACTTTGAGAAACTGGTGCACATCATGCACAATGTAGTGCGCTGACCCATGACTAATCTGTAGGCGGCCGCGGTGGCCGTGCGGTTCTAGGCGCTCCAGTCCGGAGCCGCGCTGCTGCTACGGTCGCAGGTTCGAATCCTGCCTCGGGCATGGGTGTGTGTGTGATGTCCTTAGGTTAGTTAGGTTTAAGTAGTTCTAAGTTCTAGAGGACTAATGACCACAGCAGTTGAGTCCCATAGTGCTCAGAGCCATTTGAACCATTTTTGAACCAATCTGTAAACATGCTGCAATGTCATTCGGCGTCACTCGGCGGTTTTCATTCACTATGGCTTCAACTGCTGCAATGTTCTGTGAAGGCACAACTCGTTGTCCCTGACCTGGACGAGGAGCATCTTTCACTGAAGTCACACCATTTGCGAACTTCCTACTCCATTCGTAGACTTGCTGCTGTGACAAACATGTATCATCGTACTGAACCTTCATTCGTCGATGAATTTCAATAGGTATCACACCTTCACTACGCAAAAACCGAATAACAGAACGCTGTTCTTGCCTGGTGCAAGTCGCAAGTGGGGCGGCCATCTTTATACTGATACTGCGACGGAATGCTGCCACCTACAGGCCATTCTGCATGCTGTTTGTAACAGGCTTACCAACTTACAGGACAACGACGCGAAATTTCGATTTGTTATTACAGATTTAAGGTTTTCATTTGACTCTCCCTCGTACAAAATACCGCGTGGGTGTGGGCAGTTTTATGTCGGTCTGACTGTCCGTACTATTGAAGAACGTCGCGCAGGACATTAAAGGTGTTTTCACCTACGCTATCTCGAAATCCAGTTGTGGCAGAGCATGCACTGGTAGACGGGAACCGGATTGTACTCGACGATACTTCTGTTATTAAACAGACCAACGGCTTCTGGGATAGCGTGATACATGAAGCAACAGAGATGAAAATTTCGAAAATCATCGAGAATAAAGACGGTGGATGCAAATGATACGGCCAAGGATCCCGTGATCGGAGATTTGAAGCGAGTGTGCTGGTCCCACAACCAAAACATTGTCGTATACGCCGTGGAAATAGGCGCGTCTTGAAACCTGAGAATATTTTATTACTTTACATTAGTTATTAAAGGCAAGATAATTGATGACAGAATTCAACTAAAGCCAAACGTGCTGAAGTTCACTCAAGATTCACTTTGTATTACTACACTCCTGGAAATGGAAAAAAGAACACATTGACACCGGTGTGTCAGACCCACCATACTTGCTCCGGACACTGCGAGAGGGCTGTACAAGCAATGATCACACGCACGGCACAGCGGACACACCAGGAACCGCGGTGTTGGCCGTCGAATGGCGCTAGCTGCGCAGCATTTGTGCACCGCCACCGTCAGTGTCAGCCAGTTTGCCGTGGCATACGGAGCTCCATCGCAGTCTTTAACACTGGTAGCATGCCGCGACAGCGTGGACGTGAACCGTATGTGCAGTTGACGGACTTTGAGCGAGGGCGTATAGTGGGCATGCGGGAGGCCGGGTGGACGTACCGCCGAATTGCTCAACACGTGGGGCGTGAGGTCTCCACAGTACATCGATGTTGTCGCCAGTGGTCGGCGGAAGGTGCACGTGCCCGTCGACATGGGACCGGACCGCAGCGACGCACGGATGCACGCCAAGACCGTAGGATCCTACGCAGTGCCGTAGGGGACCGCACCGCCACTTCCCAGCAAATTAGGGACACTGTTGCTCCTGGGGTATCGGCGAGGACCATTCACAACCGTCTCCATGAAGCTGGGCTACGGTCCCGCACACCGTTAGGCCGTCTTCCGCTCACGCCCCAACATCGTGCAGCCCGCCTCCAGTGGTGTCGCGACAGGCGTGAATGGAGGGACGAATGGAGACGTGTCGTCTTCAGCGATGAGAGTCGCTTCTGCCTTGGTGCCAATGATGGTCGTATGCGTGTTTGGCGCCGTGCAGGTGAGCGCCACAATCAGGACTGCATACGACCGAGGCACACAGGGCCAACACCCGGCATCATGGTGTGGGGAGCGATCTCCTACACTGGCCGTACACCACTGGTGATCGTCGAGGGGACACTGAATAGTGCACGGTACATCCAAACCGTCATCGAACCCATCGTTCTACCATTCCTAGACCGGCAAGGGAACTTGCTGTTCCAACAGGACAATGCATGTCCACATGTATCCCGTGCCACCCAACGTGCTCTAGAAGGTGTAAGTCAGCTACCCTGGCCAGCAAGATCTCCGGATCTGTCCCCCATTGAGCATGTTTAGGACTGGATGAAGCGTCGTCTCACGCGGTCTGCACGTCCAGCACGAACGCTGGTCCAACTGAGACGCCAGGTGGAAATGGCATGGCAAGCCGTTCCACAGGACTACATACAGCATCTCTACGATCGTCTCCACGGGAGAATAGCAGCCTGCATTGCTGCGAAAGGTGGATATACACTGTACTAGTGCCGACATTGTGCATGCTCTATTGCCTGTGTCTATGTGCCTGTGGTTCTGTCAGTGTGATCATGTGATGTATCTGACCCCAGGAATGTGTCAATAAAGTTTCCCCTTCCTGGGACAATGAATTCACGGTGTTCTTATTTCAATTTCCAGGAGTGTAGATTCAACTGTGCTCCATGCTCTCCACAAAATAGCAAACTTCCAACCATTGAATTTACCTGTAAAATTACTACAAAAGTTTTTCGCCATAGAACACTGACTACAGTTTTGCTGAAAAATAACGGAGTAGTAATCTTGACAATAATACACCTTATCCTCTTCAACTTGTACAAACTGCATGACGGAGCTCATTACAACTTCCGTCCACCCTGTAGCCAGTCCAAGATCCGAATGCCGAAAAATGGTGCAGCGGCCATAACTGTCACTCTGCTCTCCCCTGAGGGCGAGTGGGAGTGGGATCCTACTAACACTCGAAGACTGGACTGCTACGGGTTCATCTTTGTCAGGTCCCCACAGGAATTAGGTTGGCACCAAAATCTATGTAAAGCATGCATCTCTGTCCTACAGTTGTTCTGTAGACGAACATACAATCAAAGCAACCATTCATTCTAGAACTTATAGCAACAAAATAAGGATAATGGAAAGGATGCACATAATGAAATTATTAAATAAATGAGCTCAGTGGCGTCCATCCCTTTTCCAGATGCTTACTACACTTACAAGAATGACTAATGGGTCATATAAAATCACTCTCACTGGGTAGAATGTGACGCAGTGAAGAGGCGGAACCAGTAGCTATGTCTCAATTTAATCAACGTCATTCTGTAGTGCAGCACACTAATAATGCAGTATTATAAAATCATGGGTATGTTTTTCCTACCCATTTGTATTGACTTACGTCCTTCTACATTTAGGACTAGCTGCCATTCCTTATAACAACCAGAAATTTTGTGTACGTCATCTTGCGTCATCCTACAGTCACTCGACTACGACACCTCCCGTACGGCACAGCATCATCAGCAAACAGCTGCAGATTGCTGTTCACCCTGCCTGCCAGATCATTTACGTATATAGAAAATAAAAGAGGTCCTATCAGACTTCCCTGGGGCACTGCTAACGATACCTTTGTATCTGATGAAAACTTGCCGTTGAGTAAGACGTACTGGTTTCTGTTACTTACAATGTCTTCAAGCCACTCAAATGTCTGGGAACCGAACCTGTATGCTCCTACCTTCGTTAACAGTCTGCAGTTAGGCACTGCGTGAAATGATTTTCGGAAATCTAGGAATATGAACACTGCGTGTTGTCCTTCATCCGTAGTTCGCAGGCTACCATATAAGAAATGGGCAATCTAAGTTTCGCTCGAGTGATATTTTCTAAAGCCATCCTGATTTGTGGACAGATACTTGTAGGTCTCAAGGAAATTTATTATATTCGAAATGAGAAAATGTTCAAGAACTGTGCAGCAGATCGATGATAAAGAACCCTGTCTCTATCTGTAGGTAACGGCCTTGCCGCAGTGAATACACCGGTTCCCGTGAGTTCACCGAAGTTAAGCGCTGAAGAGGGAGAGGTACGCGAGAAGCCATTATGGCCCTAAGGCTCATAATAGAAAAAAGAATGGAAAAAGGAAAGGACACCTACATAGCATTTATTGACCTCGAAAAAGCCTTTGATAACGTTGAATGGAAAAAACTATTCCAGATATTGAGGGAAACTGGAGCTAAGTACAAGGACAGGAGAACGATATTGAACATATACAAAGAAGAGGTGGCAATAGTGAGATGTGGGGAACATCAACAACAAGCAAAAATTAAACAGGGTGTGAGACAGGGATGTGCACTCTCCCCTGTCCTCTTTAATATGTACATACAGAAAGCAATGGACGAGGTCAGAGAAAAGTTAGGACAAGCTAATGGAATCAGGATCCAGAGAAAAATAGTTGATATGCTGCGTTTTGCGGATGACATTGCTGTCCTAGTGGAAAATGAGGAAGAATTACAAGTAGTGTTGGAGGAAATGGAACACACTCTTGCCACACGGTACAACATGAAAATTAATAAGTCAAAAACAAAAATCTTAGTTGCAAGCAAACAAAATAATCAAGCAATTACGAATATAAGGCTGAATGGAGAGAAGCTGAAAGAAATACAAGACTTTGTCTACTTGGGAAGCAGAATAACATCAGATGGTCGTAGTAGGAAAGATGTAATAAGTAGAATAAATCAGGCAAAGATTGCATTCTATAAAAGGAAAGGACTCCTCACATCAAATATGATAAGTTTGTCGTTAAGGAAGCGGTTAATAAAGACCTTTGTTGGGAGTGTGCTTCTCTACGGCAGCGAAACCTGGACACTTGGAGAGGACGAAAGAAGAAGGATTGAAGGATTCGAAATGTGGTGTCTGCGAAGGATGTTAAAAATTCCATGGACGGCCAGGATGACAAATGAAGAAGTCCTGCAGAGAGCGGAGGAAGTTCCAGTTCTTTGGAAGACGGTCAAGAAGAGGAGAGATATATGGATGGGACACATTCTGAGACATGAAAGTCTTCTCCACACTATAACGGAAGGCCGTGTGGAGGGCAAAAGGGCAAGAGGCAGACCTAGAAGAAAGTACATAAGCCAGATAATGCAGGACCTAGGATGCGGAAGTTTCACGGAATTGAAGAGGCTGGCCGACAATCGCACTGAATGGAGAGCTGCTGCAAATCAATCTTAGGATTGGCAACTTAAGAAGAAGAAGAAGAAGCGCTGTTGGGCGTGGCCGGCACTTGGATGGGTGACCATCCAGCCGCCCTGCGCTGTTGCCATTTTTCGGGGTTCACTCATTCTCGTGATGCCAATTGAGGAGCTACTTAACAGAATAGTAGCGGCTTCGGTCAAGAGCGGTGTGCTGCCCCCACGCCCCACCTATCCGCATCCTCCTCTGAGGATTACACGGTGTCGGATGGTCCCGGTAGACCACTCGTGGCCTAAAGACGGAGTGCTCTCTATCTGTGGCCAGTTGGCCGAAAATGGATGGATGAAGCCATTTAAGAGAGTTTGTTCTAATCTGAGCATTTGTCCAAATGGTGGCATAGTCATAAAACCCCAAGCATTCCCATGTTAGAAGCTGAGACGATACAGACAGAGCGTCTGGTGCACGTGTTTAGTGGAAGCAAGAGTGTAACTCATACTTCATGGACACGACTGTCTATAAAGCTTAACAGCTATTTTTCAGAAATTGGAAATGGTCAGCCAGGAATGATTAGGCCTCTCTGTAACTGAGGGACTTGTAGGTAGACGTTTTTTGCCGAAACATGGCCATGTCAACTATGAGAACGACGTCAACCTAGTCTAAAATCTTTTTTCAGACGAGAGACATTCTGAGTTGGTCATTGGCTCCTCTCAGAATATGCAAAGCAGAGGCTCACTCCCCCAGTTTCAGAACCCCGGTGCTGTGTCTGGATTGGCTACCAGGCCAACATAGCAAACAGGTGCACCTCACACTTAAATCTACCAGTATTTCAGGGCTCAGACAAGGAAGTTCCCCACGTTCTAATAATCAGAGCTCCAGTCCGCGTTGTATTCAATTTTTTGTGGAGCCGTGTGAACATTAAAGCTGCTGCAGCGCGCCGCTCCTCGCCCGCAGCATGCCGTTTTCTGCTGCCGCCTGAATCAAGGTGAAAGGCTAAAGTATTCTTGCACCAGCGTAAGACTGTTAAATGATATTCACAGCTCCCTGTTCTCCGCTGAGCCGTACTTCGTTGTGTACTTGGTTGTAGTTGATTCCACTTTAATAGAATTGGGTCTCACAGTGGATACATGTAAACAAAGTCAGATTGCGTTGTGAAAGGGGTTAATTCAGGGGAGTATTTGTATGGTGTCTAACCCAATGAATGTTCTGCCATTCAAGCACCATCCATTTTCTGATCTGTGTTTGTCACTTTTCTGTAAGATTTATCAGCTTGTTGTAGTTACAGTTCAAATGGCTCTGAGCAGTATGGGACTTAACTTCTGAGGTCATCACTCCCCTAGAACTTAGAACTACTTAAACCTAACTAGCCTAAGGACATCACACATCCATGCCTGAGGAAGGATTCGAACCTGCTACCGTAGCGGTCGCGCGGTTCCAGACTGACGCGCCTAGAACCGCTCGGCCACCCCGGCCGGCTCGTTGTAGTTATAAAATGTTGAATAAAAACTTGTCATTTTCTTCGTAAACTTAAATATCCACTGTTCTTATTCATACTCCCTCCTCTATTCACCGTTTTTATTTTTTTGTGGTAATACATGGGTACACCATCAATTCTGGGTCCAATTTATTAAAAAATGTTCAAATGTGTGTGACATCTTATGGGACTTAATTGCTAAGGTCATCAGTCCCTAAGCTTACACACTACTTAACCTAAATTATCCTAAGGACAAACACACACACCCATGCCCGAGGGAGGACTCGAACCTCCGCCGGGACCAGCCGGACAGTCCATGACTGCAGCGCCTTAGACAGCTCAGCTCCAATTTATTATATTTGTTTATTTGATTATTAGTCTGAGTTCTGAAAGTGACGACAGACATAGGTAACAAAAGTGCCATGAGTAAATTCACTTATTCATACATAAAAATTAAGAATGTAGCTCATGATACGAAGGTTATCGAGACGATAATACCTTTTTTTACTGTAAAAAAACATCACTCGGAGATATATTTGTGATTAAAGCAAGTGACGGCTTGCTTTTAGCGATCCTTGGCCAGGATCTCGAATCATGGCGCTTTTGTGAGGTAGTTAGTGCGTTATGTTGCGGAACAGGCGTGGGTTTTTTTTTTTTTTCCCCGCCCGGTTGGCCGTGCGGTCTAACGCAGGGCTTTCCGGGCGGGAAGGATCGCCTGGTCCCCGGCACGAATCCGCCCGGCGGATTTGTGTCGAGGTCCGGTGAACCGGCCAATCTGTGGATGGTTTTTACTCGGTTTTCCATCTGCCTCGGCGAATGCAGACTGGTTCCCCTCATTCCGTCTCAGTTACACTATTGTTGAGTGGTACTTAAGTAAATAAATTAGTGAAATCAAAGTGAAGTAGAAATTAGAATATAAATGAAAAACTTAGTTTAGTTTGGAAAAATTACACACTGGCAAACAGCGGGCAGAACAGCAAAGCAGAAGAGACAATGACCGTGAAGTCAGCAAGTTCCACATAAGCGGACACTCTCGATTCAGCTGTCAGGGCATCGCCTGACCAGCTCACATGTTTCTCAGTTGTCACATGTGAGCCAAGGCCCTCACCTACATTCCAAGAGCCAATGACCGACGTCAAGAAGATTCTTCGAGAAGCTTTTCAACGTGACAGAAGAGGCAATGACCGTGAAGTCGTTCACCTCCAATAAGCTGAAGTGAATAAATGCGTGAGACGCAGTGAGACTGAGAGACGAAGGAAGAAGAGAAGAGTAGCAGTAGTTTTCAGTCAGTTTCGGTGCTGAAGACCATCATGCAAGAAGAGACTACATCATGCACAGACGCACCAAATCCGCCGCTGTAATGGAATAGCAAGCAGCAGCCTCGGCGCCAGAAGACAGAAGTTAAAAGGTATTTGAAGTCTGATTTTTACGTACCCGGGTGACTCGTGAGGACGGGAAGGAGACGGCCTCACATCAGCAGCCACCTGTGAGCTGGGATGAAGATCTGACAGCTGAAGACTGGCAAGCGGGAGTCCGTTGTTCGAGTCCGGGACACTGGCCTTCCCCTACCGCGCCGCTCCGCTGGTCGACGCACTACACACGCGGCCGCTTAGAGAAGAGAAACACTGGGACGCCACATCCAAGGTATCACCATCCGATGGACGACTTCGCTCGCAATAATTAAACGGGCCAGCTCGCGCTGCACGTCTCCAGTCAGCTGGGCGAGACGGCAACACGAGATACACAACGCCGCCGCTGCCGCAGCAGAAGGCTTCGCAAACGACACAGCTGCTGCTCTCAGAGCCAGGACATCGAGTAAGGAAACAGTTGTACAAATCTTCATTAAAAGTTATCTTATAAAAGTTATCTTATGTAAAAATGCTGTTCTATTCTACCTCATACCCGAACCAAGGAAGAACCCACCCTGCCCACATGTTGTTAAGAGAGAAAAAGTAATTTAGTATTTTCACCCTGACATAATGCTTTAGAATTAAATGCCCATTGCAGTAATGCTCATCCTGACAATTGACTAGCATCAAAAGAGAAAACCCAGTTACGTTTAGTAACAGAACAGTTACATTTGGTGTCAGAAGTGTTTTTCAGAGACTTAGAAAAGCTAAATTAACATTAAATATGGAAAAATGTAGTTTTGCATTGAAAGAGTTTACATACCTAGGGCATGTCATTAGTGAGGAAGGAATTAAAACAGATCCTCGATTAATTTCGGCAGTTAAGGACTTCCCAACACCACAACGCGTTAAGGAAGTACAAAGTTTCATTGTTCTCGCATCGTATTACCGAAAATATGTTCAAAATTTTGCTGAAGTTGCCCGACCCTTAACCCAATTACTGAAAAAGGTGCAAAATTTGATTGGTCTGAAGATTGTGAATCAGCATTTCAAACCCTTAAAGATAAGTTAAGACACAGTCCAGTATTAGCATACCCAGATTATAATAAAGAATTTATTTTATCCTGTGACGCAAGTGGTCATTCAGTAGGAGTTGTTTTGAGTCAGAATATTAATGGCGTGGAACACCCCATAGCCTACGCTTCGAGACAACTAACAACGGCAGAAAGAAATTATTCCACAACAGAGAAGGAATTGTTAAGTGTTATTTATGGCATCAAATACTTTAAATGCTACTTGTATGGTAGGAAATTCAAGGTTATTACAGACCACGCAGCGTTAAAATGGTTGCTTGGGTTAGAGGATCCATCTAGTCGTCTCACCCGTTGGGCCCTATGTCTTTCCGAAATGGATTTCGAAGTTATCCATAAACCAGGCAAAAAACACACGAATGCAGATTGCCTAAGTCGGAAAATAGCACTTTTTGAAGCAACAGGCCGAGATACTGAGGGCTGGAGAAAGGCACAAGATGAGAATACAGAATGCAAAAAATACGCAACTCAAAAACAATTTTGCTTTGAAGATGGTGTATTATGCCGTAAAACAAAACTTGGACCGCGAATTGTTGTTCCCCAACATCTTAGACAAGAAATAATGGCAGAGGCCCACGATCATATCCTTGCAGGACACGGTGGACAGCGGACAACCGAAAGACGTGTAGCAGAGCGATTTTGGTGGCAAACCAGAAAGCAGGATGTTGCGCAGTACGTTCGTAATTGCATTGCGTGCGCACAACGAGCTGAAATTTCTCGTTTAAAAATACCCTTACAGAGGCTCCCCGAGGCTTCATGTCCATTTCAAATCTGTGGACTGGATCTCTACGGGCCATTTCATAAAACACCTGCTGGTAATAAGTATGTTCTTACGATTATAGATCACTTTTCACGCTATCTAGCTATGGTGAGTCTCCCAGATCAGCAAGCAAATACAGTTGCCCAAGCTTTAGTTAACAACTGGATACTTAAATTTGGCGTACCTGAAGCTATTATCACAGATCAGGGATCTAATTTTATGTCTGAATTAATGAAACAGCTATGCCACTTACTAAAAATACGTAAACTACGCACAACTCCGTTACACCCTCAGTGCAACGGGCGCACAGAAAGAGTTCATCAGACAATTGGCAAGATGCTTAGTTATTATATTAACGAACAACATTCTAATTGGGATACGTATTTACCAATAATCGTGTCGCTATACAACGCCAAAACGCATGAAGGAACTGGCATGTCACCTTATGAAGTGGTCTATGGGAGAAAAATGCCGTCCTCTTTTGATGTAATCAGGCAGAAAAACGGAAAAGTCGGAGAAACAGTAAGAGATTTCAGTCGAATGATGAACGATGTATGGAGAAAGGTTCAAAAATCTAATACAAAGGCTTTGGAATGACAGAAAAGATTAGGTAATGCCCAAGCTAAATATCCAAATTACAAAATCGATCAGTGAGTGATGCTGTCAACCCCATACATTGCGAAAGGAAAAACAAAGAAATTTGTAACAAACTACAGAGGTCCTTATCAAATTATTGAGATCACGTCACCAGTCAACGTTAAATTGCTACTGCCCACGCGAACTACCATTGAGCATGCAAGTCGTTTAAAACCTTTTAAGGGCGCTCCAGAAATAATTCCTTCAACAATAATGTCTGCTTTTCCGAAGGGTGGAGGAAGTGACCGAAAAGGAAAAATAGTGGCCATGCCAGCACAACATACAGACATGGCACCATACAATCTTCGACCAAGGGTGCGAATGTCGTAGTGGAATCATAGTAGACTGTAGTATACACATGTAAATAATTAATAAATGACAATGGTTTATTTTTTAAGAAAAAAAAGTTGAATGTAGAAACTTGTAGATCTTGTAGTTAACAATGTATTCCTTCTTTTCTTTGTTTTTGTTTTTCCTATGTTGGTAGGCCCATAACCATGTTGTTTGCTTTTTTCAGAAAACGTCATGCAAAGCATTTCCTACACAAAACCTATCCTACCTCAATGATTCCCTTGACAGTTCCCTTATGAAGTCATTAGATATGTTCATAAACTCGCAGCAAGGCAAAATTGATGCCAATGTTATGATGCAACATGTTTTAAAATTAAAAAAAGTGAACACAAAACTAAAATTATAATGCTAGGAACGGGTATATCTGGAACCTTTGTGTTGGTGTTCCTGCTTTGTACAGTTTTCTTTTATTTAAGACGAAAAAATAAACCGAATAATCATATACCACATCATCAAATCACTGTTAACTGGATACCACACTCTTAACTAGTGTACTTCAGTGGTTACTTTTGAGCATTAGTGTATTAATTTTGTTTATTGTACTTCAGTCTTTACTAAATAGTCTCATGTTAAAATAAACATACTGTAGAATAGATATTCTTGCATTTGTATAGGGTAGATTAAACAGGTGTTGCTATGTAATTTTCTAAGTGAAAAATCTATTTTTTGTTTATTCATTGTCATCAAGATGTGTTACACTTATTACAACGATTTATGTGTGAACTATGTGATTCATGAGCGTACAGTGCTTTAGTAGTGTGATAAAGTATTTTCAACATACTTAATGTGAAGCGTGTGTAATCTTCTAAGTCGAGAGTTGTCATTGCTTGTGTTAGTACTTTTGACGTGTGAAGAGTGAAGGAATGTTGAGTGGTAAATTCGAGGGCGAATTTCTCCGAAGGGTGGAGGAATGTTGAGTGGTACTTAAGTAAATAAATTAGTGAAATCAAAGTGAAGTAGAAATTAGAATATAAATGAAAAACTTAGTTTAGTTTAGAAGAATTACACAATGGCAAACAGCGGGCAGAACAGCAGAGCAGAAGATACAATGACCGTGAAGTCAGCAGGTTCCACATAAGCGGATGCTGTCGATTCAGCCGTGAGGGCATTGCCCGACCAGCTCACGTGTTTCTCAGTTGTCACATGTGAGCAAAGGCCCTTGCCTGCATTCCAAGAGCCAATGACCGACGTCAGGAAGATTCTTCGAGAAGCTTTTCAATGTGACAGAAGAGGCAATGACCGTGAAGTTGTTCACCTCCAATAAGCTGAAGTGAATAAATACCCGAGACGCAGTGAGACTGAGAGACGAAGGAAGAAGAGAAGAGTAGCAGTAGTTTTCAGTCAGTTTCGGTGCTGAAGACCGTCATGCAAGAAGAGACTACATCATGCACAGATGCACCAAGTCCGCCGCTGTAATGGAATAGCAAGCAGCAGCCTCGGCGCCAGAAGGCAGAAGTTAAAAGGTATTTGAAGTCTGATTTTTACGTACCCGGGTGACTCGTGAGGACGGGAAGGAGACGGCCTCACATCAGCAGTCACCTGTGAGCTGGGATGAAGATCTGACAGCCGAAGACTGGCAAGCAGGAGTCCGTTGTTCGAGTCCGGGACACTGGCCTTCCCCTACCGCGCCGCTCCACTGGTCGACGCACAACACATGCGGCCGCTTAGAGAAGAGAAACACTGGGACGCCACATCTAAGGTATCACAATCCTATGCACGACTTCGCTCGCAATAATTAAACGGGCCACCTCGTGCTGCACGTCTCCAGTCAGCTGGGCGAGACGGCGACACGAGATACACACTGCCACGCGTAATCAGACGCCACTGCTGCCGCAGCAGAAGGCTTCGCAAACTACACAGCTGCCGCTCTCAGAGCCAGGACATCGAGTAAGGAAACAGTTGTACAAATCTTCAACAAAAGTTATCTTATGAAAAAATGCTGTTTCATTCTACCTCATTCCGGAGCCAAGAAAGAACCTACCCTGCCCACATGTTGTTAAGAGAGAATAAGTAATTTAGTATTTTCACCCTGACATGATGCTTTAGAATTAAATGCCCATTGCAGTGATGCTCATCCTGACAATTGACTAGCATCAAAAGAGAAAACCCAGTTACATTTAGTAACAGAACAGTTACACTATGTCGGCGATTGCTGTGCAAACAAGTTCTCCACGTACGCGAACATCACCATTACTTTACCACGTAAACAGAGGGGTTACACTCATCTAGTGTGAGACGTTCCCTGGGGGGTCCACCAGGGGCCGAAAAGCACAATAACCCTGGGTTCGGTGTGGGGCGGCGGAGGGGTCAAGTGGACTGCGGTAGTCGTCGTGGAGTTGGGGACCACTCCAGCTGTGGCGGGGACGAAGCCTCTCCGTCGTTTCTAGGTCCCCAGTTAGCATAGTATACAATACATACAATGGTGCACTGAGAACATTTAGGCTCGATTTTGGCACTGTGTGTTGTATCTCAGTAATATGTAGTATGCTGTAGTCATTTTATTCCATTTTGTGTGCTGTCTGTGTGATCTACTTTTGTTTCTCATTGTGTCTTGCCAGTGACTTCTGGGTTACTTATTGTCTGATGTTACGCCGTTGCTAACAGCGTAGTGTAAGCTTTTGTGGAGTTAATTTGTTTATGGGGATGTGTACGACGTTTTAGAGTAGGTTTTGTTTCATGGACTTAGGTACAATTGTGCGCATTATTTGAAAGAAGGTCAGTGTAAAGTTGTGACGCGTTACGCACTAGAGTCGCAAGCTTACGGAAGTATAAATTGATTCGAATGCTTAAGAGAAGTGAGGCTCGTGTGCACAGTGAGAAAGGCTGCGCAGTATTGTGCTCAAAAATGGAACATGAGCCAGTCATTGATGCAGAACAAGATAGGATGGCGGAAGAAGCTGAATTTGAAACGCCCTGCAAATGGGGCACAAATGTCAAATGCAGAATACTGCGATCATGAGGGCTTAGTTCACTCAGGAAACGCAAATGAATACGATGCCGAGTTGGAAGGTCACATAGGTTCTGTCAGGGAAAGTAACAGTCCGATTCTGTGGGCAGTACGCCACAACGCAGCTGAGTCGCGTGCCTCTAGTCCAGGCTACATTACTGGAAGTACGCAGATTGAATCGATTATTCTGTTTATGCAAGAGATAAAGAAGAGACGACGACAGGAAGGAGACCAAAGACAGTCCGCAGCTCGTGGTCGTGCGGTAGCGTTCTCCCTTCCACGCCCGGGTTCCCGGGTTCGATTCCCGGCGGGGTCAGGGATTTTCTCGGCCTCGTGATGACTGGGTGTTGTGTGATGTCCTTAGGCTATTTAGGTTTAAGTAGTTCTAAGTTCTAGGGGACTGATGACCATTGATGTTAAGTCCCATAGTGCTCAGCGCCATTTGACCAAAGACAGGAGACCCTCATTGGTGAAATTAGGGAATTTCAGAAGCAATTAGACAAGGAGGAAAAGAGACAGAACGAAGTAAGGAAAGAAATTAGTGAAATTCAATGGAAGGCTGATGAGTTTTTCCAAAATGTAAATCAGGTCAGGAATGAAGTTAAGGGTGTAAATGCAGAGGTTGAAGACATTAGGAAAACTTCCGGTGAGAAGCGAGAAGTAGAGGTAGATTCTGGACGTGAAGCTAAGACAGCCAGATTAGTAGCACGAGATGCGTGAAAAAATGCCCATATTGGGTGAGATCAGGCATAGCTGGCAAAAGGTCGAAGTGAGCGCAACGAAGAAGTCTATTTCTGCTCTTAAAAAACAGGGACAGAGCAGTAGCTGGAAAGACACAGGAAGAAATGTTAGAAATCAAAGACGAGCAAACACGTCTCACTACCCTGCAGAATGAGCCGGAGGACGACATGAGACGAATGTGCGAAGCTGTCGCTCGTATATAAATTCAGCCAGAAGCAGTAGCACGTCGCCGTGAGTTCGTTGATCACCAGGCATGCCAAAAGCAAAATTTTGCAACCCAACCTGGAGACATGTCCACGGCACAGGACGATATACAAATACGGCAGGAGTGCCCACTTAACGGGGTACAACGCTCGGCCTGGGGTGCGCAGTCAGTGGCGCGTAGTACACAAAGTACGGAGCTGGACAACAATTGCGCGCGTCTCACACGTACGGAAACAGTACTACATGACTCTGATTACACGAGACGAGGGTGTAACAGCATTGATGGATCGGTCGGCCTTGAAATCTCGGGCGCACGCTCGCCAGAATTTAGAGAAAGTCCTGGGGCGCAAAATTATGACTATTTGGACTTAAAACATTTTCTCTGAATTCAAAATTTTCAGGCTTACAAAGAGAACAATTCATTAACCCCCAAGTCATGGATTGCTGAATATGATAGGGTACTACCCGAGTCATGGTCACTGGTATTCAAATTGGAATTTGTCTGTGGATACCTGGAAGATCCAATAACAGAGCACATGAGAGGCTTTCCTAAATACCTATTGGTCACATGATACCCAAGAAAGTATTGAACAGGAGATTATGTTAGGGAAGGTCTACGAGGTATCGGGGTGTCACAGTTTGGTAAAGTTTTTCGAGACACATGTCAGCAAGAACCGTCACCTCGACCATCTGTATAGTGATGAGGAGATAATGCGACACTGCTACACGAAACTGCCATTGAGGTACCAGGAACTGCTCATTGGCAAATGTAATAACACAATGGATTCATTCAAATCGCCTTAAGGGGAAGCACAAAACGAGAGAGACCGAATGAGACATAACGACCGAAATTCACAAGGTGCTTCTGGAGGAAATAATGCTGGACGAAATAGAAGTAGAAATTTAAGAGTCCTGTACCGTAAGGAAGTTAGAGAGAGGATGTTGTTATGAGTGGCTGGTATCCTCTTTCTGCAACACAAATTTTCAAATGGATTAATTCGGTTCTTTATTTACATGAACCGGAAACATAACTGGAATAGCGTCCATGTGTTGTGGCACAAGGTCATCAGTATTATGTCTCTTGCAGACAATATCGGTAATCTTACTACTGTCACTAATCTGATCACTATGTACTGTCGTAGCCTGTGACGTGAACTGAGCCCACTCGGTGAGTATACTGACACACGCCAAACTGGAAGAGTGAGTGCAGTGAGTCGAGGCCGAGCGATTGAGTGAGTGAGGCCCTCCGGTAAGTGGCGACGGCATAAACACATGCTGTCGAGAGGGCGTGGCGGCTTGTTGCTTGTGGTTGTGTCCCTGGCCTCTCTCGTGATACGCGCACTTGATCCAGCGCCTGCTATCGATCTTCGAGCTACATCTTTGCCGACCATTGTGCTGGTGACACTTTACACCGGCACATTCCTCTCCCCCGAAATGCCACACCACATGTTTGTCGTGCAGAGAGGATGCTGGACGTAGAGATGCACTGGGAGTCGTACCTGTGGAGGGCGGCGTACTCCCGTCCATACCCCGCCATCTGGCTTGCGAGGCAACAGGAACATCCTCCGATAAACTGCTGCCAGGACACACGTCCGGGTCCGAGGGCGTGTCCTGGGGCGATGACAGCGACGGCAACGGCGACGGCGATGGCGCGTCCAGGTCCGTGGTGTCGGAGATTTTTTGTTGGTTGTTTGGGGAAGGAGACCAGACAGCGTGGTCGTCGGTCTCATCGGATTAGGGAAGAATGTGGAAGGAAGTCGGCCGTGCCCTTTCAGAGGAACCATCCCGGCATTTGCCTGGAGTGATTTAGGGAAATCACGGAAAACCTAAATCAGGATGGCCGGACCCGGGATTGAACCATCGACCTCCCGAATGCGAGTCCAGTGTCTAACCACTGCGCCACCTCGCTCGGTGTGGTGTCGGAGAGCAGGGACTGCAGTGGCGAGGGCTCTTCGTCTATCCGCTCTTCCTGGGGTGCCCTAGTGGCATCAGTGGGCGGATGAGAAGACCCACGGTCCCGTGAGGCCGCTAATGTGAGGGAAGAAAAGCAGCAGAATCTCGGGGAAATTTTGGTTCTGGTGGCGGCGCTGCAAACCATCGGGACCTGCAATCAAGTACACATAAGAGCCAATGCGTCCCTGCATCACGCCTCTCTCCCAGCGCCCACGGTTGCCATAAAACAAGATCTCGCGGCGCAAGGCTATAGTTGCGGACTATTGGCGGAGCTGATACTGCAGTGGGTGTAGCAAATGGAGCAGCGTCCGATGACGGAGGCTATGCAGAAGTTACGCCGGTGATGGTCCATCTCTTGGGTGGGTACGATAGTAGACGAGAGAAAGCTGCAGCGTCTGTTCCCGAATCTAGGTGGTGCGAAGCTTTGCCATCTGTTGTTCAAAAGTGCTTACGAAGCGTTCTGCTTCTCTGTTAGACTGGTGGTGAAACAGAGAACTTAATAGATGATGAATGCCATTTCGTTCACAAAACGGTTCAAAATCAAGTGAAGTGACCTCTGGTCCGTTGTTCGACACAAGTATTTCCGACAAACCTTCTATGCAAAATGTGGAGGACAACGAGTGAATGGTGCTGCATGATGTGGTAGAAGCCATAGGCACTGCAAATGGGGAATTGCTACAAGAGTCTACCACTACGAGCCAATGACTGTTCCAGAATGGTCCTGCAAAGTCTATGTGCATTCTTTGCCATGGGGATTGAGTCTTACGCCAAACTGAGAATGTCTGTGGCGGCGCGCACGCACAACACTGTGACGTCATCTGTTCATTGTGGGCGTCTATGCCCTGTCAAGCACAGTGCCGTCGCGCTAACTGTTTAGTGCGAACAATTCTCCAATGTCCTTGATGGAGTAATCGCAACACACTGTTTTGCAACACTTTGGGAATAAGCACGCGCGATTGTCCACTGTCATTTTGAACTAAGATCATACCCTGTTCAACTGAAAGGTTGTGCCGACGAGCAAAATATCGGCACACAACTGAGTTCTGGATACTGTTCGATGAACGGGGCCAAGACGTGCGAATGTAATGCCTTAGAATATTGAGATCGGTCTGCTTCCGTGGTCTGTGCAATTTTTCTGTAGTGTAAGGGAAAAGATTTCAGCAATTCAGAGTCCTGCACATTGATTTGGCAACAAGATGCGACAGACGCATCAAAATCAGAGTCTGGGCCAATCGAAAGGCGAGATAGGGCGTCTGCACCGCCATGCTTTGCCGTGGGTCTGCACACAATTTCATACTTATACTGCGAAAGCAACAAAGCCAAACGTTGCAATTTTTGAGCAATGTGTGTAGGAGCTGGTTTTGAAGGATGAAACGAGGACTCCAAAGGCTTGTGATCTGTCACTCGAGAGAATTTGCAACCATACAAATAGCGATAACGAGAACTTCTTTTCCAAATTGTGAATAATTACACTGAGTCTGAGTTGATAACTTTCAGGCAAAAGCAATAGATCTGTCTTGTGCACCAGTTCTGTGCGAAAGCACAGCGCCGATTCTGTAGGAAGAAGCGTCGATTTGCAAAAGTACTGGTTTGGCAGGGTCAAAATGCACTAAACATCTGTCATTGAGCAAAGCAATTTTGAGTTCCTGAAACGCGTTGGCTGTCTTTAGTGCTCACAAAAGGTACATTTCTGCGGCGCAAGCGATGAAATGGAGCCGCTATCTGAGTGGCAGTATGTACGAACTGGATGTAGTATGTCGTCTTGTCTAGTACTGACTGTAGTTCAGATACATTGTGAGGAACAAGCATGTCACGGATTGCAAGCAATGGGATTGGAGGGGGTTGTACACCCTGACTGTTTTTTATATGACTAACTACTGTAGTCCCGAATGAGATTTTCACTCTGCAGCGGAGTGTGCGCTGATATGAAACTTCCTGTGCCCGACCGAGACTCGAACTCGGGACCTTTGCCTTTCGCGGGCAAGGACTCTACCATCTGAGCTACCGAAGCACGACTCACGCCCGGTGCTCACAGCTTTACTTCTGCCAGTATCTCGTCTCCTACCTTCCAAACTTTACAGAAGCTCTCCTGCGAACCTTGCAGAACTAGCACTCCTGAAAGAAAGGATATTGCGGAGACATGGCTTAGCCACAGCCCGGAGGAGGTTTCCAGAATGAGATTTTCACTCTGCAGCGGAGTGTGCGCTGATATGAAACTTCCTGGCAGATTAAAACTGTGTGCCCGACCGAGACTCGAACTCGGGACCTTTGCCTTTCGCGGGCAAGTGCTCTACCATCTGAGCTACCGAAGCACGACTCACGCCCGGTGCTCACAGCTTTACTTCTGCCAGTATCCCGTCTCCTACCTTCCAAACTTTACAGAAGCTCTCCTGCGAACCTTGCAGAACTAGCACTCCTGAAAGAAAGGATATTGCGGAGACATGGCTTAGCCACAGCCTGGGGGAGGTTTCCAAAATGAGATTTTCACTCTTTAGCGGTGTGTGCGCTGATATTTTACTGTAGTCCCGTTTGAAAAATGTCATACTTTTCGATACGACACTTGAGTCCTGGTTCTGACAACACTCGAAAAGGAGTACGCAAATTGGCAATGGGTTCCTCCGGTGTACGACCTGAGACGAAAATATCGTCACTTTTGCAGTCAGCTGTTCCAAGTAGCGCTGAAAAATGGTGGGTGCGGGAGCACTGCCGAAGAGCAAACGCAAATACTAGAACAGTCCTAAGTGTGTGTTTACAACAAACGCTTTCTGTGATTCTTCATCCAATGGAATTTGCAAGTAAGCATAGCGTAAATCTATCTTAGAAAAGTAACGTCCTGCACTAAGCCTGTCCATGAGTTCCTCAGCGCGAGGTAACGGATAAGCGTCAACTACTGTCTGTGGGTTCACTGTAGACTTGAAGTCAACACAAATGCGAATGCGACCAGAAAGTTTAGGCAACAAAACAAGAGGACTTGCCCATTGACTAGCTTAATGGGAGCAATTACACCATTATCTTGCAATTCTTTCAATTCACTGGCTACTTCGTCTCTTAAAGCAATTGGAATGGGGCTGGCCCGGAAGAACTTACGCTGTGCATTATCTTTCAATGTGACATGCGCTACAAAGTTATTAGCTTTTCCCATTCCTTCTGAAAATAGTTCAGGATATTCTTTAAGCGAGCTAGCTTCTCCGTCTTTCCGTTCAGGAGCAGACACTGAAAGTACATAGTCTTGGATGCTAATTCCAAACAAATCAAAGGCATCTAAACCGAACATGTTCTCACTGGCTTTTGATTTCAGCACAGTAAAATTCACTGTCCTAGTGCGAGATTTGTAAGTGGCAGGCAAACTGCACTGTCCAAGTACTGCAATCTCCCGTCCGTTGTAAGCAGTAAGTTGCTTGTTAGATTTACAGAGGCGTGGTGAGCCTAACTATTCGTACGTGGCACGATTAAGCAAAGTTACTGAGGCACCTGTGTTTAACTGAAAGTTCTCACAACGATCAGCAACTCGCAATGAAACAGATAGTTTGTAAGAACGTCGTTGCTTAGCACTAGGGCGAGAAGGAGGCACTTAATCAAACTTTTGCCAGAACCTGTTGTAGGTTTTTGAAACACAGCATTCACTGCATTTGCACAAGCCTGTTTTTTGTGGTAGTGGGCAAAATCGGCGTTTTTGTGCCGTTGCAAACAAACTGCTTGGACATGGCCTTTTTTCCACACGTGTAACACGCTGCATTACGTGATGGGCAATCATGTCATTTATGGTGAGGAAAACAACTAGAGCAAAATTTCACTAAGTTCACCGGTCTGTTTACCTGTCTATGTTGCTGCCCGGGCGCCTGTGTATGCGCTCGCTGTTGTGGCCGATTGGTGTGATCGCGAACAAGAGGCGACTCGACCCGACAAATCGGGTACATGCTATGGCACCCAAATCATATTGCTCTAAGATTTTCAGTACTTGGGGAAGTGATGGATCAGAGTGCATTAAGATTTGATCCCGTATTCTAGTATCTGGGATAGAGATGGGTCGTTCGCAAACTAACGGATCCAAAGGAACAGTTCACCAAGATGAACTGAAGGAGCGAGGAACGAATTCTAGGGAATAGTTCCTGGGAAAATGGAAACGGTCGGTCTCGTTCCCGCAATGGCACGTCGGCCGTTCTTGTTCCAGCCTCGGTCCCGTTCCTGTCTGTCTCTGTCTCGGTCTCGCTCGGCCGAACTCTTCCTTCTTCGCGCCACTCGTCGCAGTTCCACTGCCGACTGCGACCAGTTTGTACAGTGTAGTGTAGTTGTTCTGTTCGTTCGCTGCGCACTCCCATTCTAGATCTGTTACAAACCATTTTTGAACACTGGACTTTGGTTCTTTTCGTATTCTATTCAGCGCCCACGACCAGTAATTAAAATGTATTTTATAATTACGTAAATTACATAAAAATTACGTGGTATGTAATACATAGACCTTTTCAGGTAACAAAACCGCATATCAGCGTCCTTCACTATATCGATAAACAGCAGAAGACATACTTACAAAAAGTCATGTTTTTTTGTTATTATACATACAAAGGAAGTCGGTACGGCACCGACGAGTGGCCATTTTCCGTCTTTTTTTGATCCAAAATAAAACAGCATGTTCATTGTTATGGAAGGCAGACCGACTTACAATAGAATGAGGCCCGCGCTCCATAATCGAGTGTCTGGTGTCGCATTTTGTAAAGAGAATACGATATCTTCTACAATATTACTTCAGTGGTGGAGGGTTGCGCACGAAAAATCGGCCCCGAGTACTAGACTGCTCATTGTCGCCCACCAGTCGTCATCTAATGTTTCGAAGTAGTTGTTTGTTTAGCTTATTTGTTATTTCTTAACTGCCTAATTATTACATATTAACTGTTCTGCTCGTAGCGGACAACAAATTGTGCGTAACCGACGAGCAGTCTTTACTCGAGGCCGGTTTTTCGTGCGCCACCTTAAATTATTTCACTGCGATCAGCCACATAACGCTATAGTTTACTAAACGAGAGGTTTTGCACAATCACGAAAATTACTTCTACAAGTGTGTGAGAACTCAATGAATAAAAACTCTGTACTCCCGAGGGGAGGCAAGGGCATCCTCTTGGCGCCTTCAATCTTCAGTCACCTATGCTACTAATTTTCAGTTTTTCATAAGAACCACATACCATGCACAAATGAACGTTGAACGAGTAAAAACGAACGGTTCCCAAAAAACTAGTTCCCAAGGATGAACGAGTTTGCCACCCACTCTGGCTGGCGCTGTCCCTGTTTCCCACTTTACTTTGTTACACAATATTATCCTAGTACTACCCAACAACCCGGCATTACCCGCGTATTCATTTTCCCAACTTTATATTAGAAACGAAAACAGAAATGTATTGTAATATCTAAAAAATGTCCTTTGTATGTGTTCGTGAAAACACATATGAAATTATGAAACAGTTTCTTTACGCTGGATGCAACTGCTTAACTTGTCAACAACGTGATTTTGTAAACATCTCTATGCCAAGACCTCTTCATAGCTCTAAGGACAGCTGTCGATTTCGCCTGCAACCGTTGGCGTTTCTCAGTTGAAAGCTGTCAAAAGTACTGCCAAGTGTCGGGATTTCCGTAAGTTGACTCGACTGTAGGAGTGTCTTAGTCGTAAAGAATAATTGTATTAAAACTCCATGGATGGTGAGGCATATTTTCGTACATATTAGTGTTTGTGACGTCATATCTCTTGAACCATGTGCATTTAGCGGCATATGCGGATACTTTCTCCGAACATAATTAGTGACAAACAAGTAGAAAATTTAGACGTCACACATAATGAGGCAGTTTCTCTCCCAAATGAGTGTTTATGACGTTACATTTCCTGACCTCAGTGATACAATGATATAATTTTGTAAGTTCATCCAGCGGCATTTATTGATACTATCTGCAAAATGTGTAGCGAATAGAGCTAGTAACAATGAACGTCATGCACAAGGCAACACATCTCAGTGTTTGTGACATCATATCTCCTAAATTATGTGTGTTATCATAATATAATTTCGTAGCTGAATTTCACTGCGATGTCTATATTGTCTGCGAAATTTATTGCAATTAGAAATACTGGCGCAGAAATTATAATGTTAAACATCATTCATGATGCAGGAGTTTCTCACGCATCCCATTGCTTACGACCGAGCGAGGTGGTGCAATGGCTAGCACACTGGACTCGCATTCGTACCTGTGTCCGGCCATCATGATTTAAGTTTTCCGTGATTTCCCTAAATCGCTCCAAGCAAATGCCGGGATGGTTCCTTCGAAAGGGCACGGCTGACTTCCTTCCCTGTCCGATGAGACCGATGACCTCGCTGTCAGGTCTCCTCCCCCAAACAACACAACCCATTGTTTACCACGTCATATCTCGTGAACTTCGATAGGTAGGCGGTTCTTCCCCCCCACAGCGACTCTCGCCTGACGGTAGGGGATATTTTTTACCATTTTTTGTAAACAGTCCAGTGCTTTAGGAACACACATACGTAAATACACACATGCATTTTTATCATGTGAATTGATTTTTTCTTGGAAATATAAGTATTTAACATTAAGAAAATGGCTGTAAAATGTTAGTTGGATCCACTAGAATGTTATAAAAGTTTTTTCTATGCTCCAGAAGACCACAAATATTTTTTTGGCGAAACAAATGTCAGAAATGTCTTTCTTTAAAAGTTACTTTCAAAAAATCTATATTGAGATAGTTGAAAATCCAACAAAAGTGTAAGTTTTTCGAAGTCATGTTCCGATTCATACAATTAATAAAACTGTAAAATTTATTAATTTCTTGGTAGAACAACTCTTGTTGTTGTTGTTGTGGTCTTCAGTCCTGAGACTGGTTTGATGCAGCTCTCCATGCTACTCTATCCTGTGCAAGCTTCTTCATCTCCCAGTACCTACTGCAACCTACATCCTTCTGAATCTGCTTAGTGTATTCATCTCTTGGTCTCCCCCTATGATTTTTACCCTCCACGCTGCCCTCCAGTACTAAATTGGTGATCCCTTGATGCCTCAGAACATGTCCTACCAACCGATCTCTTCTTCTGGTCAAGTTGTGCCACAAACTTCTCTTCTCCCCAATCCTATTCAATACTTCCTCATTAGTTATGTGATCTACCCATCTAATCTTCAGCATTCTTCTGTAGCACCACATTTCAAAAGCTTCTATTCTCTTCTTGTCCAAACTATTTACCGTCCATGTTTCACTTCCATACATGGCTACACTCCATACAAATACTTTCAGAAATAACTTCCTGACACTTAAATCTATACTGGATGTTAACAAATTTCTCTTCTTCAGAAACGCTTTCCTTGCCATTGCCAGTCTACATTTTATATCCTCTCTACTTCGTCCTAATCTAATACCCTCAGCATCACCCGACTTAACTCGACTACATTCCATTATCGTCGTTTTGCTTTTGTTGATGTTCATCTTATATCCTCCCTTCAAGACACCATCCATTCCGTTCAACTGCTCTTCCAAGTCCTTTGCTGTCTCTGCCAGAATTACAATGTCATCGGCGAACCTCAAAGTTTTTATTTCTTCTCCATGGATTTTAATACCTACTCCGAATTTTTCTTTTGTTTCCTTTACTGCTTGCTCAATATAGAGATTGAACAACATCGGGGAGAGGCTAAAACCCTGTCTTACTCCCTTCCCAACCACTGCTTCCCTTTCATGTCCCTCAACTCTTATAACTGCCATCTGGTTTCTGTACAAGTTGTAAATAGCCTTTCGCTCCCTGTATTTTACCCCTGCCACCTTTAGAATTTGAAAGAGAGTATTCCAGTCAACATTGTCAAAAGCTTTCTCTAAGTCTACAAATGCTAGAAACGTAGGTTTGCCTTTCCTTAATCTTTCTTCTAAGATAAGTCGTAAGGTCAGTATTGCCTCACGTGTTCCAGTATTTCTACGGAATCCAAACTGATCTTCCCCGAGGTCGGCTTCTACTAGTTTTTCCATTCGTCTGTAAAGAATTTGTGTTAGTACTTTGCAGCTGTGGCTTATTAAACTGATTGTTCGGTAATTTTCACATCTGTCAACACCTGCTTTCTTTGGGATTGGAATTATTACATTCTTCTTGAAGTCTGAGGGTATTTCGCCCGTTTCGTACATCTTGCTCACCAGATGGTAGAGTTTTGTCAGGACTGGCTCTCCCAAGGCCGTCAGTAGTTCCAATGGAATGTTGTCTACTCCGGGGGCCTTGTTTCGACTCAGGTCTTTCAGTGCTCTGTCAAACTCTTCACACAGTATCGTATCTCCCATTTCATCTTCATCTACATCCTCTTCCATTTCCATAATATTGTCCTCAAGTGCATCGCCCCTGTATAGACCCTCTATATACTCCTTCCACCTTTCTGCTTTCCCTTCTTTGCTTAGAACTGGGTTTCCATCTGAGCTCTTGATGTTCATACATGTGGTTCTGTTATCTCCAAAGGTCTCTTTAATTTTCCTGTAGGCAGTATCTATCTTACCCCTAGTGAGATAAGCCTCTACATCCTTACATTTGTCCTCTAGCCATCCCTGCTTAGCCATTTTGCACTTCCTGTCGATCTCATTTTTGAGACGTTTGTATTCCTTTTTGCCTGCTTCATTTACTGCATTTTTATATTTTCTCCTTTCATCAATTAAATTCAATATTTCTTCTGTTACCCAAGGATTTCTACTAACCCCCTTCTTTTTACCTACTTGATCGTCTGCTGCCTTCACTACTTCATCCCTCAGAGCTACCCATTCTTCTTCTACTGTATTTCTTTCCCCCATTCCTATCAATTGTTCCCTTATGCTCTCCCTGAAACTCTGTACAACCTCTGGTTCTTTCAGTTTATCCAGGTCCCATCTCCTTAAATTCCCACCTTTTTGCAGTTTCTTCAGTTTTAATCTACAGGTCATAACCAATAGATTGTGGTCAGAGTCCACATCTGCCCCTGGAAACGTCTTACAACTTAAAACCTGGTTCCTAAATCTCTGTCTTACCATTATATAATCTATCTGATACCTTTTAGTATCTCCAGGGTTCTTCCATGTATACAACCTACTATCATGATTCTTAAACCAAGTGTTAGCTATGATTAAGTTGTGCTCTGTGCAAAATTCTATCAGGCGGCTTCCTCTTTCATTTCTTAGCCCCAATCCATATTCACCTACTACGTTTCCTTCTCTCCCTTTTCCTACACTCGAATTCCAGTCACCCATGACTATTAAATTTTCGTCTCCCTTCACTGTGTGAATAATTTCTTTTATTTCATCATACATTTCTTCAATTTCTTCGTCATCTGCAGAGCTAGTTGGCATATAAACTTGTACTACTGTAGTAGGTGTGGGCTTCGTATCTATCTTGGCCACAATAATGCGTTCACTATGCTGTTTGTAGTAGCTTACCCGCATTCCTATTTTCCTATTCATTATTAAACCTACTCCTGCATTACCCCTATTGGACTTTGTATTTGTAACCCTGTAGTCACCTGACCAGAAGTCTTGTTCCCCCTGCCACCGAACTTCGCTAATTCCCACTATATCTAACTTTAACCTATCCATTTCCCTTTTTAAATTTTCTAACCTACCTGCCCGATTAAGGGATCTGACATTCCACGCTCCGATCCGTAGAACGCCAGTGAACAAAATAAGCCTAAAATCGTTACTGTAGTGCCATCAGCTGAGAAGAGTTGAGGGAGCGTTGTTTTTTCAGAAAATCGGTATATCTCTAAAATAATATTTTTTTAATTTTTAAAACAAGTACTTTCTTGACTTACCGTGGTCTACACTTCCGGTAAATGGTATGTATGAGAACGCAAATTTTAACGACCAGTAGAGAACCCGATTTTAAGAGTTTTTCGATATATCTCGAAACCAAGAAGGGAATCAATATTTATAGAAAGTGATCAACAGATCTTTCTGAGTCCAACAACTTTTCCATTTAATATTTTTCGATCGTACCTACAGGTTTTTACTTATTTAAGGAAAACAATTTTCGCAATTTTCCCGACTGTTTTGGACATGTTCGCACCTCGGATCGCATTTCGTGAAGAAGAAACTCTATTTCAAATTTAATATACTACGCACTCATATTTTATTTTCAGGTAACAATTTTTGCAAATGTAACATTAGGCCATCGCTGAATGCTTGGACTAGGAGTATGAAATAACACTCTATGACTTCAGTGCGCCACTGCAATTGTCAAACGTTGCAGGAAGATCCGAGCTCGGCGAACCTGCATCATAAATGAACTACCAAAGTAAGGCAAGGAGCACTGACGACACCTATAAACGAGGGCAAATTCGGTCACGAACCCAGAGTCACCGAGTCTTAGGCCCAGGCTCGGCTCTTCAAATAATGAGGCCTTCAGAGCCTAAAGTCACATCAAGTCATGTCGTCAATCTATTTGTGTCTTTAGACCAGAGAGAATGCCGATATTGGATTTCGGTGAAACCACGACCAGCTGCTACCCGCCTGCTCACTTCAACACCAAGAAACAGTCAACCTGATGGAAGTTACCACCATAGTCTGTCGTGGCTGCCTACTGAGTCGTTGCAGATGAGTACACGACAGGTGTGTAACCAGTCCTCTCCTCTGACAGAAAACCACACATGATCCGCAAGCTGTCATTCCTACACTTTCCAGATGTTGTGTGTTCACACAGCCCCCTCGGCGACTTGTGAACATTTGTTGCAATCTCGATCGATCCGTGGTGGATGGCCGGCCGTTGTGGCCGAGCGGTTCTAGGCGCTTCATTGCGGTCGCGGGTTCGAATCCTGACTCGGGCATGGATGTGTGTGATGTCCTTAGGTTAGTTAGGTTTAAGTAGTTCTAAGTCTAGGGGACTGATGACCTCAGATGTTATGTCCCATAGTGCTTAGAGCCATTTGAAACATGGTGGATGACTATGACCAAGTCATCACAACATCCTGGATCACACTGCTGGCTATCAAAATTGCACCACACACGGCAGCAGTTCACGGACCTGCGGTTCTGATGTCACAACTCACTGACGGGACACATCAGCAGCTCTTCGAGGCTAATGCTTATGCCCAGCCGCCGTCCGACACGATGAGACTCTTTGTAACTCTGTAAACTGATCCTGATAAATAAATGTTATTACAGTTAAAATACGGCTGTGTCACTAATGCCTCTGGTCATATTCTGGACCACTCTCCCACAATCCGTGCTTAGCCTCCTGCACAGAAAGCGACGCCACCTGTCTGGATCACAAAAATTCATTTGTGAACACTTCATTAAAATGTTATGCACTTAGATAAGACCTCCTTAAGTACGTGTTACGCAGCAGGTTTTGTTTTGAATAGACTTAACTCAGAAGTGAACAAGTTACATAATAAAACCCTAGTATTCAACATAGGTTTAATAGGTTACCTTGTGAAACACTCCTTTTCAGCAGGAGTGTTCCTCTCACTACTTTAGAACATTTCTCTGTAATGAGTTATTTATACTGGGTGATCAAAAAGTCAGTATAAATTTGAAAACTTAATAAACCACGGAATAATGTAGATAGAGAGGTAAAAATTGACATGGGGTTTTATTAGAACCTAAATGGTTCAAATGGCTCTGAGCACTATGGAACTTAACATCTATGGTCATCAGTCCCCTAGAACTTAGAACTACTTAAACCTAACTAACCTAAGGACAGCACACACATCCATGCCCGAGGCAGGATTCGAACCTGCGACCGTAGCGGTCACGCGGTTCCAGACTGAAGCGCCTAGAACCGCACGGCCACACCGGCCGGCTTTGGCTTTATTAGAACAAAAAAAAAAAGGTATTGCTAGACGCGTGAAAGGTCTCTTGCGCGCATCGTTTGGTGATGATCATGTGCTCAGCCGCCACTTTCGTCATGCTTGGCCTCCCAGGTCCCCAGACCTCAGTCCGTGCGCCTATTGGCTTTGGGGTTACCTAAGTCACAAGTGTATCGTAATCGAACGACATCTCTAGGGATGCTGTAAGACAACATCCGACGCCAATGCCTCACCATAACTCCGGACATGCTTTAGAGGGCCGTTCAGAACATTATTCCTCGACTACAGCTATTGTTGAGGAATGATGGTGGACATATTGAGCATTTCCAGTAAAGAACATCATCTTTGCTTTGTCTTTCTTTGTTATGCTAATTATTGCTATTTTGATCAAATGAAGCGCCATTTGTCGGACATTTTTTGAACTTTTGTATTTTTTTGTTCTAATAAAACCCCATGTCATTCCAAGCATGTGTGTCAATTTGTACCTCTCTATCTACGTTATTCCGTGATTTATTCAGTTTTCAAATTTATACTGACTTTTTGATCACCCGGTATATATGCTCTCTAACAATTTTTTATGTGTTATTAATATTTTAGTTCTTTCGTTTACAAATTTTTGTAATCCGTATTGTCCATAGTATCTACCATTACCAAGTAGCTTTGGATTGTGTGTTTCCACAGAAACTGATAATTAAATAAAGTAAGTACAGATGGCCTTACGAAATATAAAGGACCAGTATGGGTGCTCATGGCTGAAGACTCATTACAACACCAGACGAAGCTTGTAAGGGTTCAGATATCGAAACTGTTCCTTCGTATTAAATATGCCCTTAATGATCTCTGTAGCACAGGTGACGCAAGGTCGATGTATACGTGATTTTGGCGCCTGCTGATTTGGAGCGTGGGGATGAGTCAGTCTGATTTGATAACGCCTATCTAGCAGGTAGCGATCGAGTGTGTACCATTGTAGCGAACGTAGGTGATTTAAGTAAGTTTTAGTGTGAAATGAGAGAAGGAACGATAATTTACGGTCACTGTGTTGAAAATGAAGGCAATGGCTATCTGATATGGAGCTGAGAAATAGTTTGAATTCTACTGCGGTGTGAATGAACAGTAGATATCGTAGGCACTTTTTTTCTCTAACTATGAAGTACAATAAATTCTTTTCTCATCATTTTTATGGAATTACCGAACTAGTTATGATCGGAAATCAGAGGAGTAATTTGATAGTTCTAGTGCCACTTACGTATACGAATAATTACGTTATTGCTGTGATGTCTGTACCTCTGAAGTAAGATTGCCCACCAGTGCTGTAGCGGGCCGGAGTGGCCGAGCGGTTCTAGGCACTACAGTTAAAGGCGCTGCAGTCTGGAACCGCAACACCGCTACGGTCGCAGGTTCGAATCCTGCCTCGGGCATGGATGTTTGTGATGTCCTTAGGTTAGTTAGGTTTAACTAGTTCTAAGTTCTAGGGGACTAATGACCTCAGCAGTTGAGTCCCATAGTGCTCAGAGCCATTTGAACCATTTTTTTTTCTAGGCGCTACAGTCTGGAACCGCGTGACCGCTACGGTTGCAGGTTCGAATCCTGCCTCGGGTATGGATGTGTGTGATGTCCTTAGATTAGTTAGGTTTAAGTAGTTCTAAGTTCTAGGGGACTGATGACCTGAGAAGTTAAGTCCCATAGTGCTCAGCGCCATTTGAACCAATGCTGTAAATAAATCAAAACCCCGATACCGTACAGAAACTACAGCAGTCTAATTAATTCAGTATTGAGAACCAATATTTAATCCAAATAGTAGTTAGCGAGCATTACAGGCTTTTATCGTGAAGTGGATATCAAACAGCTGATGAGTAATACAAGTTATTTACCATAAACGAGGAACTCTCGAAAAGCTCGAGAGTGCCGGAAGTCGGTCACTCGATAATAATCGAGTGCTGAACCTAGCACGGGTCCTATTAGATGATATGCAGTATGCCGGAGGGAGGATTCGAAAAGTGAAAATGTAACGCGCGTGCGGGCTACGAGAAAGGCGGTGGTAGGCGCTGTTAGGCGCTGACAGCCGTGGAGGGACAAGTCGCTTTGTTGGCGACGGCTCCCCTCGCCGGAACATTGGCAGTTCCGTCACGGGCTTTCTTCAAACAATCCGAGCGGCGGCCGTCGGCAGCGGCCGTCGACGGCGACCGTGCGGAAAATATCGGCCCGCATTAGGACGCTAAGTGCGTGAGTCAACCGACACACCGCATCTGCATATGAAAGCCAGCCGACACGGAAACAGCGTTAGCCGCCGCCCGCCGCCAGCCGCCTCCACCTGCCTGCCGCATTCCTCCCAAACTCCCACACACACACACCGCTCTACCAAATTCTGCCGAGATTAATATTTTTCATCCGAGTTGTAGGACTTGTCGCATCTGCGAAAAGCGAGAGAGCTTTCACAAGAATCTTACAAACTTCCGATGTCAGCCACAGATTGCTGACTACAGCTGCTGCAAAACTCCCTCTACATTTATATCTCCATCAACATTCCGCAAACCACAGTGAAGCCTATGACACAGAGAAATTCTACTCGTCAGGAATTTTAACCGTTCCATTCGCGTAAGAAGCGCGGGAAGAATGATTCCTCTAACGAGTCTGTGTGCTCTGTGATGAGCTTAATCTTCTCATCGTTAGTACTTCGTAGCGATACATATGGAGTTGTAGTATGTTCCTTGATTTCTCCCTTGCTACCGTTCCTTGTTAATTTCCAATTAGACTTTGATGGGATACTGACGATATGAAATTTTTAAATGTTTAACACCAAAGCTAGCAATTATTTATTGGATGACTAGTTTCAGACTTTGCCCATTTTCATAAGCCACCTATCGCAGAGAACAAAATTTGTTATGAGTGGATATGTCGAATGTGGATAATAAAGATATCAGTAATAATAATATGGTTCATTTGGTAATTACTTAGACGTTTTGTGTCTGGGATACGTTTGGGCGCACAGTTCTATTTTTGTCATCACAAAAAAATGGTTCAGATGGCTCTGAGCACTTGGGACTTAACATCTGAGATCATCACTCACCTAGAACTTATAACTACTTAAACCTAACTAACCTAAGGACATCACACACATCCATGCCCGAGGCATGATTCGAACCTGCGACCATACGGTCGCGCGGTTCCAGACTGAAGCGCTTAGAACCGCTTGGCCACAACAACCGGTTTGTTATCACACTTAGACGTTTTTGTTAAATGTTGTACCTTCATTATCCAGCACGATCCGATACACGTGACAATGATATTTTATATATAGTGGGGAATTTGTTCGCGTATTTGATGTGGTTTAAGAGGACCTGGACGTCACGAAGGCCCAAAAATGCAATTTTTTATTTAATAAGATTGTGGGATAGTTTGTGTTCCTGAAATGTATACTTTATGTATAATACCTCATCATTTTCGTGTTTAAATCTCTTCCTGAAGCAGATAAGGCACGTGAATGCCTAACAGTCACACTACTGTTATAAGCTACTACATTACAGTTACAAAGCTAAGTACTGACAAAGTTACTTGTGCACTGATATACAGTTATTAAATTTAATAGTTTTCAGCGGTGTATCGTGCTGTTTGTGGCGAAATAACGATTTAATAAACTTTTGGAAACTTTCGCTCGCTGTGTTTTTTAGAGTTTTCTGTGCGCTTAAGTCACTTAGTAAATTTCATTCTTTAGTTTTCAAATGACGTTTCTTATTGTTTCTAGTGAAATATTTCTTAAAATTTTCTTTCAGTGTTCTAACTTCGTTGAGAGTTCAAGTGCCCGCTTGAATTTTTTGTTTTAGCTAATAATTTTGTGAAATTTTGTTGGTATTGGTATTAGCTGTGGTGTAGTGGTATTAATACAAGTAGTTGCTTTATTAGTAGACAGAGAATTTCGAGACCGCTATTGTTAGTTCTATAGATTGTTCTACTGGTGTAACTGAACTTAGGTAACGTAGACGCATAGTTTTTTTCAGTAACTGTAAAATTTTACCATGAGTGAGAAGTGTGGGCTCTGTCGTAGGTTTGTAAGTAGTGGTTACGGTATGGGATTTGTTCAAAGTATTTTCATTGGAGGGAACACAGTGGGGAAGTCAGTGGGCGTTCTAGCGAGATCCTCTCCTGGGAATGCAGAATCTGTAGTAGAAATAAGTTGACAGAGGAGCAGGAGAGTAAGATCTGTGCCCTTCAGGTGCAGTTACAACGCGCGAAGGAGTAACTACATAGGTTGAGGAGGGTGAAGGGTGGTGGGGAATGGGAACTGGCAGTTGGCAAGAAGGCAGCTAGGAGGAGGAGGTATTCAGACAGTTATACTTTGCGTATATGCAATAGATTTGACCATCTGTCAGAGTTGAGTAGAGAGGAGCCTCTTGTAGCTGTAGATGTAGGGAACATGTAGCAGTCCTCAGCAGTTAAGAGGCCTAGGTCAGTTGCAAAGTCTAACTGAAAGAAGAAGGTTCTACTGCTATGTAGTTCGCACGGTAGAGGTGTGAGCTAGCAGTTGCAGGAAGTGTTGGGGAGTCAGTACCAGGTCACCAGCATTGAGAAGCCTAGTGCAGGGTGACTGACAGCATAGGAATTTTACGGAGGATCAGGTAGTGATATTGGGTGGAGCAGGGAACAGTCTTGACAGTGACGGGGAATATGATGTAAGTGGTGACCTGATAAAAATAGCTACTCAAACTGGTGGCGTCATGATCGGCCTCATCTTAATGCGACTGTTAGGTGCGTTAACATGGGACAGGAGAGGGCACTGATGGCAGAGGGCATGGGTCGGGGCGTTAATGGCAGAGGGCATGGGTCACATTTCTGTAGTGCCAGTTGAGTCTATCAATAGATCGGGTGTCACTAGGCATGGTCTGCACCTCAGTAGGTATGGGAAGGGAAGGCTGGCAAAGTTTATAGGTGACAGTGTAGTGGTTGGTGGTGGGATCACTCATGGAAAAATTCCTGTAGTAGTTGGTGTTAGAGCTGCACCTTTTTTTAGATTGAAGTCAGCTGATAGGTAGACCTGCTTAAAGGAAGTCCCTCTAACTAAGGGCTCATCTTCAGAGGATGTCATGTTCCCAAGTAGAGAAGGAATTAGCATATTTCATCAAAATATTAGAGGTATTAGAGATAAAGTTAGTGAATTGCTTATAGACGTTGACTCTGAAATTATTGGTATATCGGAGCACCACATAAATAATTTGACAATTCAGAGGCTTCCTTTACCAGGATACACATTAGCTGGACGTTTTTCAAGGAGCTCCTTGTGGGGTGGGGGAGTGGCTAAGTACGTAGAAAACAGTACTCCATTTGAGTCCATAGACGTATCAGGGCATCGCACTGAACAGATATTTGAATGTTGTGAAAGGGCAGTTGAATTCAGTGAAATTAAACTTCTAATTGTTGTTGTTTATACGTCCCCTAACTCTGACTTCAGAGAATTTCTGCTCAAACTAGAGAGGAATCTTGATTCACTTTACAGGAAGTACCAGAAATGTACATCAATGTAAATTTTGTATATGCTGGTGCAAGAAAAAGGATGTTGGTAGATCTCCTAAATTCATATGATCTGATGCAGACTGTGTTTTTCCAAATAGGGTGCGGGGGAACAGTGGCACAGCCATACACAATATTTTTATTCATTCTTCATTACTAGAAGAGCATTCTGTTAGTAAAAGGGTGAATTGCCTTTCGGACCACGATGCCCAAATTTTAACACTAAAAGGCTTTTGTACTCAAACAAATGTGACATATACACTCCTGGAAATGGAAAAAAGAACACATTGACACCGGTGTGTCAGACCCACCATACTTGCTCCGGACACTGCGAGAGGGCTGTACAAGCAATGATCACACGCACGGCACAGCGGACACACCAGGAACCGCGGTGTTGGCCGTCGAATGGCGCTAGCTGCGCAGCATTTGTGCACCGCCGCCGTCAGTGTCAGCCAGTTTGCCGTGGCATACGGAGCTCCATCGCAGTCTTTAACACTGGTAGCATGCCGCGACAGCGTGGACGTGAACCGTATGTGCAGTTGACGGACTTTGAGCGAGGGCGTATAGTGGGCATGCGGGAGGCCGGGTGGCCGTACCGCCGAGTTGCTCAACACGTGGGGCGTGAGGTCTCCACAGTACATCGATGTTGTCGCCAGTGGTCGGCGGAAGGTGCACGTGCCCGTCGACCTGGGACCGGACCGCAGCGACGCACGGATGCACGCCAAGACCGTAGGATCCTACGGAGTGCCGTAGGGGACCGCACCGCCAATTCCCTGCAAATTAGGGACACTGTTGCTCCTGGGGTATCGGCGAGGACCATTCGCAACCGTCTCCATGAAGCTGGACTACGGTCCCGCACACCGTTAGGCCGTCTTCCGCTCACGCCCCAACATCGTGCAGCCCGCCTCCAGTGGTGTCGCGACAGGCGTGAATGGAGGGACGAATGGAGACGTGTCGTCTTCAGCGATGAGAGTCGCTTCTGCCTTGGTGCCAATGATGGTCGTATGCGTGTTTGGCGCCGTGCAGGTGAGCGCCACAATCAGGACTGCATACGACCGAGGCACACAGGGCCAACACTCGGCATCATGGTGTGGGGAGCGATCTCCTACACTGGCCGTACACCACTGGTGATCGTCGAGGGGACACTGAATAGTGCACGGTACATCCAAACCGTCATCGAACCCATCGTTCTACCATTCCTAGACCGGCAAGGGAACTTGCTGTTCCAACAGAACAATGCACGTCCGCATGTATCCCGTGCCACCCAACGTGCTCTAGAAGTTGTAAGTCAACTACCCTGGCCAGCAAGATCTCCGGATCTGTCCCCCATTGAGCATGTTTGGGACTGGATGAAGCGTCGTCTCACGCGGTCTGCACGTCCACCACGAACGCTGGTCCAACTGAGGCGCCAGATGGAAATGGCATGGCAAGCCGTTCCACAGGACTACATCCAGCATCTCTACGATCGTCTCCATGGGAGAATAGCAGCTTGCATTGCTGCGAAAGGTGGATATACACTGTACTAGTGCCGACATTGTGCATGCTCTGTTGCCTGTGTCTATGTGCCTGTGGTTCTGTCAGTGTGATCATGTGATGTATCTGACCCCAGGAATGTGTCAATAAAGTTTCCCCTTTCTGGGACAATGAATTCACGGTGTTCTTATTTCAATTTCCAGGAGTGTAGTTGCAAACTATGTATGAAAGTTAATCCAACAGCAACAGAGGGTTTTCTAAACCTTGTCAAGGAACAAGAGTGGCAGGATTTTTAAAGTGCCGATAACATGGATAGTCAATATAATGCTTTCCTTAACACATTTTCGTGCTCTTTGAGAGTTGCTTTCCATTAGAACGTTCTAAACGGGGCACTAGCAGTAAAAGGCAGCCCAGGTGGCTGACTAGCGGGATAAGGATATCATGTAGAACAAAGTGGGAATTACATGAAAATGTTAGAAGTAGTCACAATCAAGCTACAGTAGCCCATTACAGACAGTACTGTAAGGTGCTTATAAATGTTATTAGGAAGGCAAAGATTATGTGGTATGCAAATAGAATAGCTAATTCACAGGATAACATTAAAACCATATGGTCAGTTGTGAACGAGGTGTCTGGTCAGCAGCACAAGGTCGACGATAAAGTCAGTTCGCAGTAAAAATGTTTCTGTTACTGATAATCAGCTCTATGTACAGCTTTTAACAATCATTTTCTGAGCATTGCTGGTGAATTAAATAAAAATTTAGTTTCTACATGGAATCATATAAATCTCTTGGCAAATGCCTTTCAGAGATTGATGTCTGATATACCCCTCTGTGATACAGACAACGAAGAGATTGAGTCAATAATTAAATCACTGAAGACTAAGGAATCTCATGGATGTGATGGACTGCCTAGCATAATATTAAAGTACTGTGCTGCACATGTTAGCCCTGTATTTTGTCATATTTGTAATTTTTCCATTGGTAACGGTCAGTTTCCTGAACGATTAAAGTACTCAGTAGTAAAGCCGCTTTATAAAAAGGGAGAAAGGGATCATGTAGACAGTTTTAGACTTATTTCTATGCTATCATGGTTTGCTCAAGTTACTGAGAAGGCTGTGTCTGTAAGAATAATCGATCGTTTTATATCTCACGATGTGTTATCGAGTTTACAGTTCGGCTTTAGAAGCTGTTTAACGGCTGAAAATGCTATATTCTCTTTTCTCTTTGAGGTACTAGAACGATGACTTACGTGTAACGGAAGAGCTCCTGGTTATGATTTCGACGAAGGACACTGCTACAGGGGAGGATATTTTAGAAGCGGTCTAAATGATACCTGAAGAAATAGGAATCACTTGGGAACAGCTGTTTTCCGTAACAACAGGCAGGGAAACAGTAGGATTTATTGGCCTACTGCGGAAAAAGCTCTTTCTGAAAAAGTTGCGGCTCTTCAACACGTGTTCAATGTAGTGATAAGTAACGTGAACTATACTTGTACTCATGGGCCCATTCATCGTCAGTTCAAAGAATGTTTGATTTTGTTCGAAAGAGGAGTATCCAGATATTCGCCACCATGCTGAGGCACGCTGATTGAGCGTAGGAAAGGTGATTTCCAGAGTCTTTCGACTAAGCCGCGCCGCGTCTCAGTTTTTGGTAGACAAAGAACCGTCCGGAGCCACTTTTGCATAACCCTGAATGGGTAGCTGATTTAGTACTTTTGAGAGACATTATGGCTCTCCTGAATGAGTTAAGTCTGAAACTCCAAAAAGAAAATAATCTCATCAGAAATATGTCCGGCACAATAAAAGCTTTCCAACGTAACTGCTCCTCAAAAACAATCTTTCAGAGGAAAATACGCAACACTTCCCTGAGCTAGGTGAGCGTCATATAAATCTCACCTGTAGTAAGGCACCCGAATTTTTTAAAGAGCTTTATTAAAAACGGTACTATGGAGTTGTTTGACAGCATCAATGCGTTAAGGAGCGTGCTTTGGAAAATACGTCGAACTACAGCAATACACTGAAAATGAGCTTAGCGACCGATTCAAGATAATGTACCGGCATATCACTAACAGCAAAATAAAGTCAAATTTTTTAAATGTACAAAAGTAACATTACATTAAAAACAATAGCCCATAGTACCTGTTTATTAATACATACCACCTTTTAGTACATCAAAGTAACTATATACAACACTTCCATTTATTAACATTTTGTTTTGTTTTTCTTAGAGGAAATTGCTAACTTGCAGCCACTACTTATATTTGTAATGTCCTTTTGGATAGTAACTGAAAGTGCCTCTCCCGATCTATATTTCGAGCTAATCTATTTGCAAACCGATGATCATCGAAAGGATTTATTTTAGAGTAATTAAGGTTTGCTCGAATTGTAACAGAATTTGTTGAAGGAAGACTTGCCTAAGCCCAACAGACAAGCAGTGAAGATTTTCGTTCCACATATTTATGAGAAGGGTTTCTTTCTGTTTTGTCTTGTAAGAAAACTAGATTGCGTGCAAGTGTTTACGGTTTAACTAAAAAAATGCTGCAAGAACTGATGCTTGCCGATCCCTTGTTACAGATCTTAATAGTATAACTGCAAATAAAAAAAAAGAAAATAGAAGAGATAATTTTCTGTTGAAACCAAATTTAAAGGTATTATTATTATTATTATTTAAATCTATTTTGCATCGATAATCTTGGCGCCGGCCGGGGTGGCCGAGCGGTTCTAGGCGCTACAGTCTGGAACCGCGCGACCGCTACGGTCGCAGGTTCGAATCCTGCCTCGGGCATAGATGTGTGTGATGTCCTTAGGTTAGTTAGGTTTAAGTAGTTCTAAGTTCTAGGGGACTGATGACCACAGCAGTTAAGTCCCATAGTGCTCAGAGCCATTTGCACCATTTGATAACCTTGTCAAACCTAACTAAGCTCTCCACCCACTGCACATAAACATGGGCAATGACGAAGGAAACAGAGGAGAAATTTTGGAAAATGTCGAGACAGATGGAACGAGCCACAAAAGCGAAGCCCTGATCTCGATTATGTGCTCACTGGACACACAAGGTGGTGTGACTTGCAATGAGGCATGAGGCTAGCGTGCCATATGCAGCTAAATACTTTTTCTATCTCAATGAATATTTCGTCTGTCGTTCAGTTAACGTAAGGGAACGTAACCAAGTAAAACCGAAAAGAACGAATTCCCGTAACCTCTCTGAACATTTGACCCGCCAGGAGAGCTGTTTCTGTTGATTATGTCTTTTGTGATACGAGATATGCTCAACCAAATTCACAGATTGGTGGATTATAGAGTGCTCGACGCGGAAACCAAACAACTCTGCCATCAGGAAGTTGTTGTCCGTGTGAAATTAGTAACAGGTGGTAAGGACTGTCACTAAAAAGATTTTGCTAAGGTCTGTTAGCAGAGAGATAAATGATATAATTTTTCTGTTTGACTTTGGTTTACTGAACCAGCCGCCAAATGGTTGCAGGCCGTCGCTTGCTTTAATCACAAATATACCTCCAAGTGATGCTAAATGTTACTGTCTTTACATAAAGAAAAGTATTATCTTCTCAATAACCTTCAAATCGTGAGCTACATTCTCAAATTTTATAAATGAAATCAGTGAATATACTCATGGCACTTTTGTTGTCTATGTGTGTGGTCACTTTCAGAACTCAAACCAATAATCAAATAAACTAATATAATAAATTGGACCTTGAATGCTGATGTAGCCATGTATTACCACAAAAAATAAAAAAAGGGGGAATAGTCTGAGAGTATGAATAAGAAAAGTGACATATTTAAGTTTACAAAGAAAAATGACAAGTTTTTATTCATCCTTTTATAACTACAACGAGCTGATAAATCTTACAAAAAATGGCAAACATAGATCAGAAAAAGGATGGTGCTTGAATAACAAAACATTCGCTGTGGTGGACGCTATAAAAATTCTCCCCTTCCACCACGCAATCTGACTTTGTTTACGTGTATCCAGTGTCAGGCCCAATTCTGTTAAAATGGAATCAACTATAACTAAGTACACCACGAAGTATGGCTCAACGGAGAACAGTGAACTGCGAAAATAATTTAACAGTCTTACGCTGGTGCAGCAATACTTTACCCTTTCACCTTGATTCAGGAGGCAGCAGAAAACGGCACGCTGTGGGCGAGGACCGGCGCGCTGCAGCAGCTGTAATGTTCTGAAGCCCCCACGAAAATCTGCAAACTACGCCGACTGGCGTTCTGATTGTTAGAACGTGGGGAACTTCCCTATCAAGGCCTTGAAATGCAGGCAGATTTAAGTGCGAGGTGCACCCGTTTGCTGGTCTGGCCAAACCAATTTGCCTCACAAGCATGACAGTGTACGCTGGAATAGGCAAACGTCAGACGGCCGACTCAGGACGAATCAGATCACCCTCGTGAGACACGATATGTCCAAGATGATATGCATTTCTACCGTCGGTACAGTTGGAAACTGTCACTGGCTCTTAGTCCACCAAAGGTTGCAGACCACAAGTCTCACCCACTAGGGAAAGTTTTAAAGTTCTCCAGCTGGGGAGGACCAGAAGACGAACAAAAACAAAGAATCACAAACGCTTTCCACCAAGCCTCAACATATGGGCAGAATTAGGGAAAAAGAACCACCTCCTCGTTCTACAAACTAATCGAACTATCCTCTATTCATCAAATCTCCGATTAAGACTGTTCTGTTGGCCTGGTAGCCAATTCACACACAGCTCCAGGGTTTTCACGTTGGGGAAGCAAGCCTCAGTATATACTGAGAGGACCTAATCACTGACACAAAATCTCTCTTGCCTGGAAAAAGAAGACCCTAGACTGGGAAGGCGTCGTTCTCTGCATCTACATCTAAATACATATATACTCCACTAGCCACCAAGCGGTGTGTGGCGGAGGGCACAATTCGCGCCAAAGTCATATTTCCCGCCATCTGTTCCACTCGCGGATCGCATGAGGGAAAAAACGACTGTTTGAACGCTTCAGTACGAGCTCTAATTTCCCTTATCTTTGAATGGTGATCATTGCGCGATTTGAAAGTTGGTGGTAATAATATATGCTCTACATCCTCGGCAAAGATCGGGTTTCGGAACTTAGGGAGCAGCCCCTTCCGTTTAGCGCGTTGTCTATCTGCAGGTGTGTCCCACTTCAAACTTTCTATGAGATTTGAAACGCTTTCACGATGGCTAAACGTACCAGTCACGAATCTTGCCGCTCATCTTTGGACCTTCTCAATCTCTTGAAGCAGACCCAACTGGTATGGGTCCCATACAGACGAACAATACTCTAAGACTGGACGAACTAAAGTATTGTAAGTAATTTACTTCGTTGAAGGACTGCATTGCTTCATGATTCTGCCACTAAATCGCAATCTAGAGTTCGTCTCACCCGTTACTTGTGTAATCTGATCGTTACATTTGAGATTATTTCGAATAGTCACACCCAGATACTTGACGGATGTTACCGCTTCCAAAGACTGGGCACTGATTTTGTACTCGTACATTAATGGGGATTTTAGCTTTGTTATACGCAGTAGGTTAAACTTACTATATTGAGAGATAACTGCCAGTCATTATACCACGTATTTGTTTTCTGCAAATCCTCATTGATTTTTTCACAACATTCGTGTGATACTACTTTCCTGTAGACTACAGCATCATGGGGAAACATTCTAATGCCGCTGTCAATACCATCAACCAGATCGTTTATGTAAAACGTAGAAAGCAGAGGACCTACTACGCTGCCCTGGGGCACACCTGATGTTACCCTTCTTTCTGTTGAAGTCTCCCCATTCAGGACGACATACTGCTCTCTGTCTGTTAAAAAACATTCTATCCAACCGCATATGTCATCGGACAGACCGTAAGCGAGCACTTTTTGGAGCAAGCGACACTGCGGAACTGAGTCGAACGCCTTTCGAAAGTCGAGGAATATGGCATCAACCTGGGAGCCGGTATCTAGAGCCTGTTTTATATCATGCACAAAGAGGGCCAGCTGTGTCTCGCATAGTCGCTGTTTCCTAAAACCGTGCTGGTTTCTGCAGATGAGCTTCTCAGAGTCTAGAAAGGTCATTATGTCTGAACACAAAATATGTTCAATGATTCTACTACACATGGATGTCACTGAAATTGGTCGGTAATTATGTGCATCCGATTTTCTACCCTTATTATAGGTTGCTATGACCTGGGCCTTCTTCCAGACTCGTGGAACTTTCCGCTGTTTCAGTGAACTTGATAGATGATGGATAAGAATGGTGCTATATTTGTAGCATAGTCAACATAAAATCTTACGGGGATACCGTCTGGGCCAGATGCCTTCCTGGCGTCTAAGGATCTTAACTGTTTTATAGTCCCAGATACACTAAACACTATGTCAGCCATCCTTGCGTTTGTTCGATAATTCAAAGGGGGAATGGTGCTGCAGTCCTCTACCGTAAACAAGTTTTTGAAAGCTAGGTTTAGAATTTCGGCCTTCTGTTTATGATCATCCATTACAATACCCGTACTGTCAGCAACAGAAGGTATTGAATTATTTGTAGCGTTCATAGATTTTACGTACGACCAAAAATTTTTGGGGTTAATTTTAGAATCTACAGATGAAATATTGCTCTCAAATTCGTTAAAAGAATCTCTCATTGACTTTTGACAGATGCTTTCATTTCGCATAATTTCTATTTGTCAGCGGGGCGGTGACTACGTTTAAAATGACTGTGCAAAATTCTCTGCTTTCTCAGCAATTTCCTAATATGTTTGTTGAACCAGGGTGGATCCTTTCCCTCCCTTATATTTTTGCTAGGCACATATTTCTCTATCACGTGGTGGACAGTACCTTTAAATTCCGAGAAAAGATGCTCAGTATCTCTGTGTCCCGTGGTGAATGCTTGGAGCTGACTATGAAGATATTCATTAATGGCGCTTTTATTTGCTTTCCCAAACAAGAAAACTCCACACTGTTGCTTTGGTTTTTTTGCAACTTCCACTGACATAGAAGCCACAACGACATTATGGTCGTTAATACTTTCTACTAGATTAACTTCCTCAAAAAGATCAGGTCTCTGTTTGTCGCCAGGATATCTAATATGTTCCCATCTCGAGTTGGTTTTCTAACCACTTGCTCAAGTTTGTATGTTGAGAGCGCTCCTAGAATAACTTCACACGAGTCTTTGCTTCTGCCCCTGTGATAAACGTGTAATTTTCCCAGTCAATGGACGACAGATTAAAGTCTCCACCTATAACTAATGGATAATTTGTAGGCATGGCCATGTTTTGGCAAGAAACGTCTACCTAGACGAGACGACACTTCCTCATTCATGGAGAGATCAAATCTTTCTTGGCCCACCATTTCCAATTTCTGAAAGATGGCTGTTAAGTTCCTAGACAGTCATACCTCTGCATGAGAGTGCTTGGAGTTTTATGACCATCCAACCATTTGCCAAAAGCCCAGATTACGGCAGTCTCCCTTAAATGGTTTCCTCCACCCACTTTCGGCCAACTGGCCACCTCCACAACTTCCTGTCGCCTGGTCCAGGTAAAATGTGTTGCGAGTAGGCGCCCTCTTGCTCCGACTCCAAGTGGGAAAAGGGGAGTGCCACAGCCGGAAGTCCCTCTCCAGGTACAATCCACAGAACACAGATTCCCAGAATCAGTTTCACACCCACGTCACTGGACACCTCATTTATGGCCCTCAATCCATCTTTCTCCCTGTTCTCTGTCGCCTCCACTACAGCCCCTCTGGCACAAGATCTCTACGGGCTACACATGCAGTTATATGAACATTCTGACCATAATATTCTTGTATAAAAGGTCAAATCACATATACCAAATGTAGTACTGGGGAACACCGAGATCATGACCTAAAATATTAATATTAATCTGACTGACAGTGTTATTAAAGTGAGAGAGTGGTATGCCACCTCTTACTGCCTCCCTGTTATCGAATAATTTCTGCATGGGAAGTGTCACACTTCAATAAAGAGGGTAGTGTGACATGGAGCAGAAGATATTATGACAGTCTAACTGGGTCTTTGAGAATGACATGTCAGACCATGACAGCTTTGCATGCCTGCAAGCGTTTTGTGATTTTCTGGGTGTGGGAATTGTTCCTGCGGATCTCAGGTGTTTGACATACACTCCTACCCATAAATACAATGACTAAAAGGTTAAAAGGTCATGCAGACATTTAACTAGCCCATTCACACTGAAGCCAAGGTCAGAGATGATTGGTCTCCCTAACCACAATACAGTATCATTGAAAGTTGAGCTCCGCCTCAGAGATTTTGTTAGCGCTGCCCAAGCATTCACAGTGATTCAATCTTCCGTAGTGACAACAACATGACAAATTCAATCCAAACTTTCAGTAAAACTAGTTCTTTTAGTAAAACAGAGTAAATGGTGTTAACATAAAATAAACAAACTTTAAATGACATGTGTAACATAGTGGGAAGTTTCACAAATGATAAAGAGAAAGTAGATACAAGAGTCAATTTCTAAACGTGGTTTGATTATTAATATATTTTCTGTGTGTGATGCTTTGTAAGTCTCAGATTTTAGAAGAGAGTGACCTTGTACCACAGTACATATTTAAAAATGGTGTTGTCCCGTAAATGATTACCTTTAACGTATTAAAATAAATACAACAAGGCATACAAGGATAAGAATTAAAAACACGAACATGTTTTAAGTCTCCTACTGCTCCCTTTTCAAGGACCTTCAGGGAGTCCAAAAATTAACTTTAACATTAGACGGACAAATAAACACACCACTATACTCAAGAAATGTGTAACAGGTTGGATGTTGCAGGTGTAGTGGGTGATTTGTTGCTAAGAGAAGGATTACCCCTTTACTTAACATCATCAGTGGTAGCAGTGGTGTCGGGGCAGGAACTATCTCCAGTCAATGGCAGCAACAGGTGGACCCCTGACAGACCAGAGACGGGGCAGCAGATGACAAATGGTTGCTCTTGTTGGAGACAGTCTTCCAGCAGCAGTTTCAGTGTCATGGCAAGTGCCCAGAGATGTCAATTGCTTGGTCCAGCGCTCTCCAGTCCCTCCTTTCCAGCTGGCAGCGGCGTTACATACAGGTCAGGTTGCTCGAGACTTGTGTCAGACAGCAGTGGCCCCAGGTGCTCGCATTGCGTCAGGGACAAGTCTCCGTCACTGTAGGCGAGGTACCCCTGCGGCTGCTTCCTCCCTCCACTGCACGAGTGAAAGGGACGAGCTGGATTCCGTCCTCGTCTCCGTCGCCTTTGAGCTGCCCCAGTCCGCTGGCTGCCTGCGCTGTCGCCTCGAGGTGTGGGTACGGATAACCTGTAGCTCACAGCTGCCAATGTCACGTCAACTGGTCTCTCGCCTGGGGACGTCGCCCCTGCTGTAGCGTCATGCTGGCAGCCACCAGTTGTATAAATCTGGATCTATTGTTATGTATAACTATAAGCGGATGTGTCCATTTCAATACACTATTAAGTTTACAATAATATACCAACTGAACGTAAAATGACAGTTTCGATACAGGATAACTGAAACACGTCTGCTCGTCCTCCTTGGTAATATACCAGGTGATCAAAAAGTCAGTATAAATTTGAAAACAATAAATCGCGGAATAATGTAGAAGGGGGTACAAATTGACACACATGCTTGGAATGACATGGGGTTTTATTAGAACCAAAAAAATACAAACGTTCAAAAAATGTCTGACAGATGGCGCTTCATCTGATCAGAATAGCGATAATTAGCATAACAAAGAAAGACGAAGCAAAGATGATGTTCTTTACTGGAAATGCTCAATATGTCCACCATCATTCCTCAACAATAGCTGTAGTCGAGCAATAATGTTGTGAACAGCACTGTAAAGCTTGTCCGGAGTTATGGTGAGGCATTGGCGTCGGATGTTGTCTTTCAGCATCCCTAGAGATGTCGGTCGATCACGATACACTTGCGACTTCAGGTAACCCCAAAGCCAATAATCGCACGGACTGAGGTCTGGGGACCTGGGATGCCAAGCATGACGAAAGTGGCGGCTGAGCACACGATCATCACCAAACGACGCGCGCAAGAGATCTTTCACGCGTCTAGCAACTTTTTTTTTTTGTTCTAATAAAACCCCATATCATTCCAAGCATGTGTGTCAATTTTTACCTCTCTATCAACATTATTCCGTGGTTTATTAAGATTTCAAATTTATACTGACTTTTTGATCACCCGGTACTTCAAAGCTGACTTCACACTACGACAGGCTGGCACATTAACAGTAGGGAAATGTTCTTCAAAAATTAATTACAAATCTGTCAAACAAACATTATTACAATACTCAACTACTGCATGATCACGTGACATGAGACCAGTACTCGCTGACTTCTCACAAGCAATACAATATGACTCATTATCGCCAATAGTTTCAAGAAGGCTGAGTGTGTCTTGACGTATTTTTGAATAGTATAGATCAATGTTCAAAGTAATAAAGAACTTCTCACCTGGCTCGGGCCGGCGAGCAACCGCTCCTCTACACTGCGGAGAAGTCCCTACTCCAGAATCCACCTCTCGTATGGACTCAGCTTGCAAATTTTCTAAGTCCGCTGTCTGGTTGTTATCCCTGACCCGTGCTGTAGTCTCTTTAGCGGCACGCGTCCCCTCATGCTTGTTTATATACATACCAGACAGCGATAAACGGTTGCGCGGGTTGCAATATGAGCACGTGCGCTGCACCGAGCCATTCCCAGCCACGCCTAGCCACAGTCTGCTACTCGATCGCCGTTGGGAACGCATTAATCCTCTGCACAATGCTTAGTTGTTTTAGTGCCGCGTTTTACAAAAACACAGATATCGAAAATCATAGCAAAAACATGAACTGATGGTCATTAAACTTTACAATACTATTAATGGAAAAAAAGCGTCTTACTGCTTTCTTTCATTTAAATAATGTACCAAACATCGATAATTACTCCTTTATTTAAAAACATAAATTAATCATTTTCTAATTGTGAAGCCATGCCAGTGTTATGTTAGTTTCACAACGCCACTCACGTACTCCAATGGGCTAAGCCGGCACAGTCTGCACACATTCATACTTCAAGCACTCTCACATTATGCAACACATACTTACCAAATTTAACTACCTCTATCCGTTTCTACTTTACACTATTCTGGACTTCAATACTTCACCTGATGCCAATTTATTGGATAGTGACACGGATGCGGAGATCTGGCACAGACTCTGTGCCGAATACCGCCCACCGCCATCTGTACACTCCTCTCTGTGCTGTCAGCATAGACCCAACATCGGAAGGATTTCACCTTTCCCTCTGAAACTGACCATTAACACTGAAAAATAGACATACAGATACCATGAATTAACAGCTGCTGCAATGACACAAAAATACCTGGTCTTATTAATAATTTTTTTGTCCAGAACGATTTGTATCTTCGTTTTCATCTGGACCCATTCGCCATTTCCTTCCGATCCGTCTAAAAACGCACTACCCTGACTTGCACTCTACGTACTCACGCCACATAATACAAAACTTTGCCGATAACGCACTTCTCGTGCTGGTGATCCACAATCGTAATACCTCAAGACAAACACCAAGGCACTACTGGCGGTAATCCACAAGCGATAACCACAGACGAAAAAGTATCACCTGCGGAAAATATCGCAACCTAGGCGATTATCCATAAGTGTAATCACACTCGAAAACCATCAACGAGATCACATCGCTCTACTGGCGATAACCCCAATCGAACCACAGCTAGAAGAAAACCATACTCCAAGGTGAACACCCTTCTGGCGTGGACAACCCGTGTCCATCTCGCAAGATACCACAACCGCTATCGCTCGCATGATCCAAATCTCGCCAAGATCCACTATCGGATCACAAATCAACTTCTGTGGCACTACTACACCTACTCACTCCGAATGGTGGAACACATCGTGCATAGACCCCACTGACAATGCACACAATTTCGACAGAAGAAACCAATCTATTACTACATTCCAAAATGAATTCTGAGAAGAACTGTGTCTCCAAGACTTATGAAATTATTTCTGAACGAAGAAACGCAATTTTCATGTTGTTCCAAAACATATCTTTGCTGTGGCGTGACAAGCTACTAATACAGAAGTGTTCAAGTCTTGAACCCACCAGTTTTGTAATAACCCGTATTGTTTCCACCGAGAAATCGGCACATTTTTGTGCACGAAATAAATTTGTGTCAGTGAAACATGAAAGGATACCAGTATGTCACAAATTTGCGGTAAATCATTAAAGTGAAAATGCTGGACAGAAAACTACGAACGCCAAAATCATTGATCAGATGTCACAGGAGAAGATGTTATCTGCTAATTATAATAATAAATCACCCAAGAACTGTAAATACAAGCAAATAAAGAACAGTACACTAAGCGACTACATAAATGAATTGGAAACAAATTATTCTTAACTCTAAATTAACGATATAACTGGGCATCAGAGGATGACTGTCAATTCCTTTGCAGACTTCTACTGCGGTTTCTGTTTCTGGGGCAGATGGTCTGATTTCCACTACTTTTTTCTGGTGATCACATTGCGGACTTCGCATACCAATCCCTCCATTATTATTTGTTTGTCCTGAGTTCCAGACTGGGTGCATGAAGTGGTTAGAATTTTGCGTTTCCCTCCCATTGCTATTTCCGTTTTTGTGAAAATTACCACCATATGTTTCTTGTCTGCTTCTATCATTCCACCAAGGCTCGTTATTAAATCTTTGGCCTTGATACTGATCTCTCATTCATCTGCTTTTGTGCTTCTGTGAGCCGGCCGGTATGGCCGAGCAGTTCTAGGCGCTTCAGTCTGGAACCGTGCGACCGCTACGGTCGCACGTTCGAATCCTGCCTTGGGCATGGATGTCTGTGATGTCCTTAGGTTAGTTAGGTTTAAGTAGTTCTAAGTTCTAGGGGATTGATGACCTCAGATGTTGAGTCCCATAGTGCTGAGAGCCATTTGAAGCATTTTTTGCTTCAGTGAGCTGTCACCAGCACAGCATTTGGCGACGATGTTGCGCGAGGAAGTAGGCTACGGATCAAGCGCGCCTATCACGAGAGAGGTCAGAGACACAACCACAAGCAACAAGCCGCCAACGCCCTCTCGACAGCACCTATTTAGGCCGCCACCGCTTTCGGAGGGCCTCACCCACTCAGTCACTAGGCCTCGACTCACTGCACTCACTCTTCCAGTTTGGCGTCTGACAGTGTATCTGCTGAGCAGGCTCAATTAACGTTACAGGCTATGGCAGTACATAGCGATTAGATTAGAGACAATAGTAAGATTACCGATATTGTGTGCAAGAGGACTATTACTGATGAGCTTGTACACAACACATGGACTCCATTCCAGTTAAGTTTCCAGTTCATGTGAATAAAGGACCATATTAATCCACGTGTGTATTTGTCTTGTAGAAAGGGGATACTGGCCACCCATAACAACATGCTCTCCTTCAATTCCTTGGGGTACAAGACTACAGTGACGAACACAATTCAATGGCGATTGAAATTAATCAGCTTAGCTGCAGATTTTGCTTGCTTCTCTTGTCTTTTAATTTACAGAGGTTTTCATATTCAATGTTTCTATTAGCTAAATTGTTGTTGTGTTCTGCTTGTATCCCAAGAGGAGAGCCGCAGAACTAATCAAATTTCCCTTTCAGGAGGATTTCCTTGCATTTTGATACAACGCAGTTTTCTAAACCATGAATTACCCGCCCCCTCCAATCTCTGCCCCCACGCCACAGTTGTATACGGTCAATGTGATAGATCTAAGAAAAGCTTTTCAGTTTCAGAACCAACAAAACGCTACCTTACTGACGGCAGTACAACAACTACTGGTTGTACAACCTACGTCGTCTGCACAACCACAACCGACCAAATAACCAACCCAAGAAGTGCCGCCGACCGGTATACCAAAGTTCCGGCAATTTAAGGTAACAGAGGAGGAATGGATTGGACACCTGACTCAGTTCCAAGCACATTGTCAAGTTCATCGTGCTCAAGGTACTGTAAAATTACAATGTCTCCTTTCGGTTGTGGGGTCCCCAGTGTCCAGGTTAATACAAAAGCTATTCCCAACTGCATCTCCCGACGAACTCATCTACAACCAAGTAATCGCTGCATTAACTCAATACTATGACCAGCAAGTCCAAGCAACTGCAGCTAGATATCTGTTCTTTCGCTCGCAGAAAAAGCCGGAACAGACGTACCGCCAATGGTACACAGAATTAACGGGCAGGACTAGGAAGTGTAAATTTAACTGTAGTTGTGGCAACTTTTACAGTGATACAATGATATGCGATCTAATAACATTCAATGTTCCAGATTAGAGACAGGCAAACTCGTTAATCCTTGGGAACTAGTTCACTGGTGATCGCTCTTTTTTGGGAACCATTCGTTTTTACTCGTTCATCGTTCATTTGAGCATGGTATATGGTTCTTACGAAAAACTGAAAATTAGTAGCATAGGTGACTGAAGATGGAAGGCGGAAAGAGGGGGCACTTACCTCCCCTCTGGAGTGCGGAGTTTTTATTCATTACAAAATTCTCACGCATTTGTAGAAGTAATTTTCGTGATTCTGCAAAACCTCTCGTTTAGCCAACTATTGCGTTACGCAGCTGATCGCAGCAAAATAATGTAAGGTGACGCAGGAAAAACCGGCCCCGAGTACAGACTGCTCGCCAATTACGCACAATTTGTTGACCGCTACGAGTAGAATAGATAAATATGTAATAATTAGGCAGTAAAGAAATAACAAACAAGCTAATGCAAACAACAACTCCCAAACAGTAGACGACGATTGGTGGGCGACCATGAGCAGTCTAGTACTCGGGACCGATTTTTCGTGCACGACCCTGTACCACAGAATGATATTGAAGAAGTTATCGTATTCCCTTTACAAAATATGACACCAGACACTCGATTATGAGGCGCGGGCCTCATTCGATTGTAAGTCGGTCTGCCTTCCATAACAATGAGCATGCTGTTTTACCTTGGATCAAAAAAAGACGGAAAATGCTCACTCGTCCGTGCCGTGCCGACTCTCTTTGCATGTGTAATAACAAAAAACCTTGCCTTTTTATAAGTGTGTCTTCTGCTGTTTATCGAAATAATGATGGAAGCTAATGTGCCCTTTTGTTACCTGAAAAGATGTATGTATTACATACCACGTAATTTTTATGTAATTTACGTAATTATAAAATACATTTTACTTACCGGTAGTCGACGCTGAATAGAGCCAAAGTCCAGATTTCAAAAACGGTTTGAAAAAAAATGGTTCAAATGGCTCTGAGCACTATGAGACTTAACATCTGTGGTCATCAGTCCCCTAGAACTTAGAACTACTTAAACCTAACTAACCTAAGGACATCACACACATCCATGCCCGAGGCCGGATTCGAACCTGCGACCGTAGCAGTCGCGCGGTTCCGGACTGAGCGCCTAGAACCGCGAGACCACCGCGGCCGACAAATGGTTTGAAACAGATCTAGAATGGGCATACGTAGCGACCGAAACGAACAACTCTATACTGTACTAACTGGTCGCAGTCGGCAGTGGAACAGCGACGAGTGGCGCGAAGAAGGACGAGTCCGGCCGAGGGAGACCGAGACAGAGACAGACGGGAACGGGACCGAGGCTGGAACAAGAACGGCCGACATGCCATTGCGGGAACGAGACCGACCGTTTCTCATTCCCAGGAACTATAAGCAGAAAGCCGCGACCGAAGTGAACTATGAAAGACCGTTCCTTAGAATTCGTTCCTCGCTCGTTCCGTTCATCTTGGTGAACTGTTCCTTCGAACCTGTTAGCTCGCGAACGACCCATCTCTAGGCGGCATGCGCTAGTTCTGAAAACTCATTCTAAGCACCCCGAGCTTCATAATCTGTCCTGCTTCGGCTCCAAGACCACTTTCGAAAATTCCCTTCTATTTATTCTGGGGTAGTTTGACAAGATAAACACAAATGTTATAGTCATTTTCCACTTGCGAGCAAAATAACCTCGAAAATATTCGAGTTTTATTAAAGATATATTTGTTTACGTTTATCGTAATTTTAATATTTCTATTTTATTACAACTGTATTTTTATGTAATACCTTAAATGTTTTGCTTGCCCTTTACTCACATGATATACTGAGAACTATGGGTGAAGGACAACAGGCTGATTCCATATTTCTGGATTTCTGGGAAGCATTTGATACGTTGCCCCATTGCAGGCTGTTAACGAAGGTAAGAGTATATGGAATAAATTCGCAGATATGCGAGTGACACAAAGACTTGTTAAATAATAGAACCCAGAATGTTGTCCTCGATGACGAGTGTTCATCAGAGACAAGGGTATTGTTAGGAGTGCCCCAGGGAAGTGTGATAGAACCGCTGTTGTGCTGTATATACATAAATGATCTGACGGGCAGGGCGGACAGCATTCTGCGCTTGTCAGCTGCTAATACAGTGGTGTACGGTAAGCTGTCGAAGTTGAGTGACTGTAGGAAGATACAAGACGACTTAGATAAAATTTCCAGTTGGCAGCTAGCGCTAAATGTGGGAAAATGTAAGTTAATGCGGATGAGTAGGAAGAACAAACCAGTAATATTCGGATACAGTATTACTAGTGTCCTGCTTGACAGAGTCAAGTCGTTTAAATAACTGGAGGTAACGTTGCAAAGCGATATGAGGAGGAGCGAGCATGTGAAAACTGTGGTAGGGAAGGCAAATGGTCGACTTCGGTTTATTGGGGGAATTTTAGGAAAGAGTGGTCCACAAGTAAAGGAGACCTCATACAGGTCGCTGGTGCGCCCTACTCTTGAGTACTGTTCGAATGTTTGGGATCCGTACCAAGTCGAATTGAAGGAAGACATCAATGCAGTTCAGAGGTGGGTGGCTGGATTTGTTAGCGGCAGGTAAGAACAACACGTAAGCGTTACGGAGATGCTTCGGGAACACAAATGGGAATCCCTGGAGGGAAGGCGACGTTCTTTTCGAGAAACACTCTGGAGGAAATTTAGAGGACCAGCCTTTGAAGCTGACTGCCGAACGATTCTACTGCTGCCACCATACATCGCGTGTAAGGACCACGAAAGTAAGATACGCGAAATTAGGGCTCATACGGAGGCGTACAGACAGTCGTTTTCCTATCGCTCTATTTGCGAGTGGAACAGGGGGAGAAATGACAATTAGTGGTGGAGGGTACCCTCCGCCACGCACCGCAAGGTGGCTTGCGGAGTAACTATGTAGATGTAACGACATTTTCATTATAATTTTTTCTGGTTTCCTTAAAACTTACTTCATTACTTTCTACTAAATAGTAATTTTTGGTACAAAATTGATAAATACAACATACCAGGGTAAGAGTAAAGATTTTTATAGTGTATTATTAAATTTTTGTGTAAATACCAAACATCAGTTAACTGTATCCTAGTACCTTTTTTCCTGAAATATAACAATTCACTCTTAACCTCATCTGCATCTATATCTACATGATTACTCTGCAGTTCACAATTTAGTGCCTGGCAGAGGTTTCATCGAACCACCTTTAAGCTAGTTCTCTACCGTTTCACTATAGAACAGCACGAGGGAAAAGCGGACACTAATACCTTTCCGTGAGAGGTCTGATTTCCCTTACTTTATTATGATCATTTCTTCCTATGTAGGTGGGCGCCAACAAATTATTCTTACACTCTGATAAGAAAGTTGGTGATTCAAAAATCATGGGAAGGTCCTGCAGCAGCGAAAAACGCCTTTGTTGTAATTATGTCCAACCCAAATCCTGTATAACGTCAGTGACACGCTATCCTGTATTTCGCAATAATACAAAACAAGCTTCCCTTCTTTGAACTTTTTCTATGTCCTCTGCCAATTCCGTGTAATGCAGGGTGGACAAGCGTAGTGTAATCAGTCTCTTCAGTAAACCTGTTACATTTTCTAGGTGTTCTGCCAATAATCGCAGTCTTTGGTTTGGCTTCCCCACAACATTGTCTATGTGATCGTTCCAATTTAAGTTATTCGTGATTGTAATCCCTAGGTATATAGTTTCGTCCTCAGCCTTTAGATCTGTGGGATTTATCGTGTAACAAAATTTAGCGGATTCCTTTTATTATTCGTATGGATGGATTCACATTTTTCATTATTTAGAGCCAAACGCAACGTTTCTGACCATACAAATGTCTTGTCTAATTATTTTGCAATTTCGTTTTATCATCTGATGACTTTAAATGACGGTAAATGACAGAATCATCAGCATATAATCTAAGAAGGTTGCTCAGATTGCCTCCTAAATTGTTTATGTAGATCGGGAACAACAGAGGGCCTGTAACACTTCCTTGGCGAACACCAGATATTACTTGTGTTTTACTCGATGACTTTCCGTCATTTACTACAAACTGTGACCTTTCTGACAGGAAACCACAAATCAACTTACAAAACTAAGACGATACTCTATCGGCACGCATTTAATTACAAGTCAAAAGCCTTCTGAAAGTTTAAAAATACGGATTCAGTTTGATGTCTGCTATCAGTAACACTCATTAGAGTTAGCCGTGTTTCACATAAACAATATTTTCTCAATCCGTGTTATCTGTCTGTCAATAAAACGAGATGATTCATAATGTTCGTTAACAGTACATGTTCCAAAATCCTACAGCAAATCGATCTTAATGATATTAGTCTGTAATTCAGCGAATTACTTCCATTTTCTTTCTGAGCTGTTGATGTTACGTGTATAACATTCCATTCTTTGGTTACGGACCTTTCTACGGGCGAGTGGTTGTATATGATTGCTAAATATTGAGCTATTGTATCAGCATACTCTAAAAGAAACCTGAGTGGTATACAGTTTGGACCAGAAGCCTCGTCTTTAATAAGTGTTTTAAGCTGTTTCACCACCCCGAGGATATCTACTTCAAAGTTACTCATGTTGGCAGTTGTTCTTGATTCGAATTCTGGAATATTTACTTCCTCTTTTTTTGTGAAAGAATTTACGAAAACCGTGTTTGGTAACTCTGCGTTAGTGGCAGAGGAGCTATCTACTTCAATTTCACTACGGGATAAAGTACTTCTGATGGTAATAAACACTCCACCATCAGCTGCATTTAATATGTCCTTTCTGAACACGATTAGGTCCTTTGTAAAAATTTCGGCTGAATTTATTTCCCGCTTTATTCAGCTTTCCATAGCTATAACTATTTGAGATTCAGTGCTTCCTATTAGCATTTGGAGCTCTGGTTCTTTCCCAGCACAGCTACGACAGTTTACGTCTACAATATTGATTGTTCCTCTGTCCACCCTCTTCCTGTGTTTGCTTTATACTGGGGCTTGATGCTCTTATTCATTTCTAGCTCAGCTAAGACAGTTTGCAACTACAATATTGCTTGTTCCTATGTGTACCCTCTTCCCGTGCTCGTGGTGCATCCTTTAAACTGAAGCTCATCGTACACTTTCCCGAGACACTCTAATCTAAAAAAACCATCCTGTCTCCTTCACTGAGCCCCTGCTACCCATGTAGCCACTTCCTGTGTGTAGTGGACTCCTGACCTATTTAGCTGAACCTGAAAACCCACCACCCTATGGTGTAACTAAAGGAATTTGCTACCTACATGGTCGCAGAACAGCCTAAGCCTCTGATTCAGGCCCTCCACTCGGCTTTGTGTCAATAGACCACAGTCTGTTCTGTCGACGTTGTTATCGATGGTGAGTTCTGCCTTCATCTCAAGAGCAATAGTGGCTGTCTTTACTACTTCTGCTAGCCGCCCGAAACTAGAGAGAACCTCTTCTGATCCTAAGCGACAGACATTGTTAGTACCAACATGAGCCACCACCTGCAGTTGATTGACCGGGTGATCTTCATGGCATCCAGCAGCACCTGATCTACATCTGGAATGCCTTTGCCCAGTATATGCACTGAGTGCACAATGGATTCCTTCCCTTCCTTCGCATCTATATCCTTAAGGAGCCCCATTATGCTCATAATACTGGAGCTCCCAACCACCAGTAATATCAAGCTATGCCAAAGCTCATGCATTGCAGGCCGAGAGGATTCCACTGGAACAGGGCGAGCGTCTTCACCTGCCTCAGGGACTTCGTCATGGGGCTCTCTGATCAGCCCCTGAGAACGTCCATCGCTGCTGGTCACACCTGGGAATAATCTATCGGTTGACCACAGGTGAGGGACTAACCTTAGTGTGGACAGTACCCAGCGTGGCCATAGCAGTTGACCTGTCGACGGATAGGTGGGTCATGCTGGAACCCCCTCAGATCACCCTGTCCAGGACCCCATACTGGAGCCCATTGGCCACAGTCCCCAGCTGCATCATTGAAGCCAACACCACCTCGAGCTGTGAGCGAAGGATCACCAACTCATTTCGCATCTGAACACAACAATCCACCTACTACAAGTGACTCTTGAAATCTTGAAACACAAAATAAATACTTGGCGCAAGGCAAACAGCTGTTGTATGCAATACACAGTTAATAAAGCATGTAAATGTGTCTGATAAATACCCATACACGCTCATCGCTGTAAAATGTTAATTGTATCCACAAGATTTTTTAAAAAACGTTACTTCTGGTCTGGATGGACGTAGAATTGTTTTTCTAAAAAACATTCGTGAAAAATATCATCAATTTATTTCTTTAAAAGTTATTTTCATAAAATAAAAATTGAAATTGTTGGTTAAAGAAGCATGTCACATAAATGAGCAAGTTCTTCGAAGTATTTTTTGATCCATACAATTCATAAAATTTTAATGTTAATTAACAGCGTAACAGAACAATGCTTTGCGGAAAAAATAAGCCTGAAATCGGTACTGTAGGGACATCCATTGAGAATACCTATCCAATTATCCAGAGCACCTTGTTTTCAGAAGTCGATATAACTCTAAAACCACTTCTTATATATTTTTTAAAATTTTTATAACAAGCATTTTTTTGACTTACCGTGGGCTCTGCTTACACTAAATAGCAAATATGTGAACGTGAATGTTAACAGGTGACAGAAAACACGATTTTAACAATTTTTGCGATATACCTTGAAATATAAGGAAGCAATTGACATTCGTAAAAAAGCAATCGTTAGATCACATTAACCCATACAACTTTCTTCGTTAACATCTTCGATCAGAGCTACAGTGTTTTAATTACTTAAGGGAACAGGGTTTCGCAACTACACAGATTTTTTGGGCATGTTCATCATCTTGCATCGAGTTTCATGAAAGAGAAATTTTAATTCCCTACGCGCTCGTATTTTTTGTTTTCAAGCACACTTTTTGCTCGGCTGTGATCTTGCCAGGTAGAGCTTTAAAAAATTTAGGTATGTGCACCGAAATTAATTTGTGGCATAACACTCTCTTCTTCCAAAAATATTTCTTCCTAAATTTTGTCTCTGGTCCATCTCTGCAACAATTTTGTACACTGTGCCATTGCATAAACTATGTAGGCCGTGTTAGCACACCCTCATAGTTGCTTTTCGGTCCCTTTAATTTTGTACCATTATTCTTGAGCTTTGGTTTACTGAACCCTTTCAGAGTTACGTTATTTTCTTCCTATCATCCTCCTTACATGCAATCACCTCTTTGCATATTTTCTTAATCCATACTTTTCAGGTTACGTCAGATAACCACCCGACAGGTATCTGGTGTGTCGCTCGGTCCCAAAATGGATACTCCTACGTCTGAGACTAAAGTAAAGTACACGAATTACTCTCAGACACATGGTAAGACTGGTGGCTGTAATCCTTATAGTTATGACATTTTGATGTCAGTTGTCTTGATATCGATTAATGAGTTGAAACAGTTGACCAATGGAAATTTTCCCTTGCTGAGATACTGTTAGCGTATCTAAAGAGTTTATCAGGATACAGGGTGTTGTTAAGGTAAGTTAAATTTTGTGGTGGTAGTACTTCTAACAGTTTCTCTGGCCAATATAACGCATTACGGGTTAGTTGGAGTATAGTTGTACCTGTGAGTATAGATGGGAGGTGGAAATTTATCCTGGAAAACTAACAAGTCATGACGTTCACCAAAATACTGCCATTATGTAACTAGAACTTAATCATCCCCTTAGGTTTAACATTCTCATAGCAATTCATAACCATGATTTCCAGTGCAAAAACTGAGTAGACCCAGCGTGCTGCTACTCTCTGAAAATAAGGTTGTGGAGTCAATCTTCCCTTCTGGAATTCTATTGCTTCTGCTCTCCCTAAAAACCGTTGCACTTTGCATGTCTGTGAATCAGTCTGCCTTCTCTGGCTGGACCAATGTTGATGCTTTCCTTCAGACACTCTTGTAGTTCCCATAGTGACATAAGAGCATGTGCTTCTCCAAACTCAGAAATTGTTAACAACTCTTGCGTCTTTAATTGTTCCCCACCAGAACGTTTCTGCTACTCCTCTGTCTGTCGTTCTGTGTGCTCCATGACCTGACGACATGTGCTCATGCACTTGTCGCAATATTTAGTACTCGAAAGCCGCCGGAACCACTATGCAAGGTCTGCATTTCGTTGTTCTGTAGAGTAAGCCCTCATGTGTGATGCAGTGCATCTGTGACCCAAATAGCTGATAATATTTGTTGGCCACTTGTGCGTTCTTCCACTCTGTTACACTTTTTCTTATCTTGTTCAACACTACAACCTTGGTACTCAATGTATCTGCATTTGTGTGTTTCCTAGCTACTTTACAGATCACCTCATAATCAAACAAGGCGAGTTTTTTGGTCTCAACAGCCGTTTTAATGACGGGTTGCCTGTTACCACCTTCAACTTCCCGCCATACAAAAAACCAGGAAAGGAAGTAATCCAATATATAAGTGCTAGCATTTCCTTTTCTGTAGCGGAGTAGGTACAAAGCACTCTGTCCAGTTGCTTTGAAGCACATGCTACCAGATGTTCCTGCCCATCAGTATTTTCACTCAGAATACAACCAACCACCCCACTGCTGGCTTCGCAGGAGAAGAAAAATTCCTTCTCAAAATCAGGAAACACCAGTACTGCATCAGAAATTATTACTGACTTCACTATTTCAAGTGCTGTCCGATATTCTGCTGACCATTGGAATTTCACAAACTTTCTTAACAACTGATTCAAAGGTTCTTTGAGCTGTGCAAAATTCTTTACAAATTTGCAACAATAATTGCATAAACCCAGGAATGAATGCATTTTTTTATGGACTGTGGCGTTGCAAAGTTCTGGATTGCCTCTGTTAGGTGAGGATCAATTTGAACTCCTTTCTCGCTTATCACATGCCCAAGGTAATTTACCCATGTCTGTGTAAAATAGCACTTGTCTTTGTTAAACGGCAGATGTGTTGGTTTTAGCCTGCTGAATATATCTTCCAAGCATTTCACATTCTCTGGCATACCCACCGAGAATATGAAAATTTCGGCTAAATAAACTATGCAGGTTTTCGGCTTTAAACCTGCAGTACTCCACACAGCGATCTGTGGATTATTTGCCGTCCGCTGTGACCGAGCGGTTCTAAGGGCTTCAGTCCGGACTGCGCTGCTGCTACGGTGGCAGGTTCGAATCCTGCCTCGGGCATGGAGGTGTGTGATGTCCTTAGGTTAGTTAGTTTTAAGTAGTTCTAAGTCTAAGGAACTGATGACCTCAGATGTTAAGTCTCATAGTGCTTAGAGCCATTTGAACCATTTTTGAATACTGTTCCTGAATGGCAGCACAACAGCTCTAATCACCAGGCTGACGTACAAATTTTCAGTCAGGATGCAGGAGATAACCATGAGATTAGTGCCTGCCGACACACGAAATCGCATCCCAGACCATAACTGCAGATGCAGGCCAAGTGTCCTAGCAAGTAGACAATTTAGTTGCAGGCTCTTAACTGACCTCCTTCTAACCAACACACGTCCATGACTGGTACCGAGGCAGAACCATCTTTCATCAGAAAACACAACAGACCTCCACTCTGCCCTCCAATGAGCTCTCGCTTGACACAACCGAAGCCACAAATGGTTTCTGGGTCAGTGGGATGCGTGCTACAGGGCGTCTGGCAAGGAGCTGTCCTTGAAGTAACCGATTTGCAGCAGTTCGTTGTGTCACCGTGGTGCCAACTGCTACTCACATTGCTGTTACAGGTGCTGTACGATGCGCTAGAGCCGTACGCCGAACACGGTATTCCCTCTCGGAAGTGCCACGTGTCATTCCACAGCCCAGTCTTCTTGCGACCATACAGTCTTGTGACCACCGCTGCCAGTAGTCATGTACAGTGGCTACATTGCTGCCAAGTATTCCTGCAGTATTATAGAAGGAGCATCCAGCTTTTTGTAGCCTGCCGGCGTGGCCGACCGGTTCTAGGCGCATCAGTCTGGAACCGCACGAGCGCTACGTTCGCAGGTTCGAATCCTGCCTCGGGCATGGATGTGTGTGATGTCCTTCGGTTAGTTAGCTTTAAGTAGTTCTAAGTTCCAGGTGACTGATGACCTCAGATGTTAGGTCCCATAGTGCTTAGAACCATTGTGTGTGTGAGCCAGCTGTTGGCATCTTCCAACAGAATAACTCTCTATATCATAAGACCAGAAGCGTACGTCAGTGGTTTGAGGTGGTTTCAGTGAACTCACGTTGTCCAAATGTGGCTCTGAGCACTATGGTTCGCAGGAGAGCTTCTGTAAAGTTTGGAAGGTAGGAGACGAGATACTGGCAGAAGTAAAGCTGTGATGACGGGGCGTGAGTCGTGCTTGGGTAGCTCAGCTGGTAGAGCACTTGCCCGCGAAAGGCAAAGATCTCGAGTTCGGGTCTCGGTCCGGCACACAGTTTTAATCTGCCAGGAAGTTTCAATGTTGACATAGTTCACTGCTGTCATGATGTCTTCGATTACCACCACAGACCCCATGGAAGCCCAACTCAATGCACCCCATAGCATAATTCTGCCCTCACCAGCCTGCACATGTGGCACGGTGCATGTTTCGTGAAGCCATTCGTCTGGATGACGGCGTGTAACGACCCAGCCATCGACCTGGTGTAACAGAAAATACGATTCATTCGACAGGCGACACTTACCTATTGACCCACGGTGAGAACTTTGTGATTCTGTGCCCACTGCAGTCATAACTGACGACGTCGTTGTCAACACAAGAACATGTAGAAGTCGTGTGATATGGAGCTCCATGTTCAACAATGGCATTTGAACGGTGTGCTCCGAAACACTTGTGGCTCCACCAGCATTGATTCAGCCGTCAGATTTTCTACAGGTCCGTACCTATCCTGGGTTACACAGTGAGAGAACCTCCAACCTCTACGTTTTGTGAAGAGACGTGGTCGTCCAATACCGTACGTCCTTCTCGTTATTTCACTATCCTTCAACCGCCTTCCGTAGGTGCTCACGACAGTAGTACGCCAACAGTCGACCAGATTCAGAGATACATGTTTCCAACCGCAGCAGCACAACGATGTGCCCCTTGTCAAAACAGCTTGTATCAGTGGATTCCCGCATTTGCGACCCGTATCTTCGCTATAATGACTAATCATTCGTCTCTCTCCACCGCTTACATTATTTCCAGCCGGCCAGTTTGGCCGAGCGGTTCTAGGCGCTTCAGTCTCGAACCGCGTGACCACTACGGTCGCAGGTTCGAATCCTGCCTCGGGCATGGATGTGTGTGATGTCCTTAGGTTAGTTAGGTTTAAGTAGTTCTAGAGGACTGATGACCACAGATGTTAAGTCCCATAGTGCTCAGAGCCATTTGAACCATTTTTTACATTATTTCCTTACTGCTTCATGTGCCCACAACACCACCAGGAGGCATTCAACATCACAGCGGGCAGTCGTTATAATGTTTTGGCTCATCAGTGTACAGAAAAAAATACATAATCACGAAAGTATAAGTACACAAAGTCAATGAAAACACAAACAATTTAGGGAGGAAACATGAAATATAAATCACTAATTTGCACAAGTCAAGACTGTAACTTAAGTAGAAATCATATGAGAAAATACTCAGAAATACTCGAATGAATTTGCATTATCACTGTTGTCGATAAAAGTCGTATGTGTGTACAAGAAAGAACTATTCTGTAGTCTGGTCTATGTAAATAGTGGCAGTTTTTGCTGCACTTGGAAAAACACCTGAAAAGCTCTATTTTCCCAACTAAAGTAAGAAAAAAGTACAAAATACGAGGACTGTTCGGAAACTGAGGAACGATAGGTCGCGAAATGGAAACCACAGTGAAAATCAAAACTGTTTTATCTGCAAAAGTTAGCTACATCTTCCAGCTATTTCTCTACACAGTCGCCGCTCAGACTTAGACATATGTCATAGCGTTGTACTAACTTTTCAATTCCTTCGTTACAGAAGACCGCCGCCAGTGCTTTTCGACAATTTACTACTCAGGACTGCAAATCGTTGTCTGTGTCAAAATTATGTCTTCATAGTCAGCGGTTCATTTGAGCAGAGATGAACCTCATGGGCATCCAATTACAGGCTGTATTGTGAGTGATCATACACTTCCCATCGGAAACGCTGCAGGGGCATCTTCATTGCCCCTGCAGAGTGCGGCCTGAAATTGTCGTGTAGAATGAACCACATGACATGTATGTTATGTGGATTGCATAGCTTAAGGCGAAATCTTTCGCCAGGCCCTCTTACTTGGTGGGAGACGCTAATTTCTAGCCATCTTTACGTTCTCACTGTCATCTCAGAACTGAAAAGAGCGACATGATGCGATCGACAGGGGTACTAAACACAGTGCCCAACGCATCTATGCAAAGCTTCATCAGATTTTCACTGTATTTTCTATTTCGCGACCGATCGTTCCTTACTTTCCGAATAACCCTTGTACATAATAGCACATCTACAAGATGAATTTACTTTAGCTTGTGAATTTTTGCATGGAAAATTGTGTTTTAATTTCGAGCAAATGTCTATGTACACAAGCACAGTTTGATCTTAATAACAAAAGGATAATGATGATGTAAGCATTGGAGTGTAAACATTGAAATCTATGGAACATATCAAGGTTAAACTTTAAAATGAAAATACTTGGATACATGTAAAGATCTTTCTCCATAATATTTATCCAGACCTCTTCTACCCACTTTGCAATTCTACACATTCCAATATAGCAAATTCGAAAGGAAATGTCCAAAGAAACAACCATATGTTTAAGACTGTGGCATACACCACGGTTAAAATGTGAACACATTTGAGATACCTCTCTATACACGGGGAAAACTCACTTTATCAAGTTCTGACAGAAAATACACGCATGTTCACCGTGAATCATCATGTCCCACTGTATTTACATTTCACAAATCACTCCTCACTCACTCTGTAATGGGGCGTCATATGGACAAAGTCTCGAGGAGGCGACTTGGAGGATAACTAGGGAGAAAGTCGCTGCATCTCGGCGGGGACTGCTCTTTGATACGGAATGACATTACCTCCGTCTCTCGCGCCCTCCTACCCACATCTTCACGCCCCAGCGCGCCTCATATACCAAGCTGTAAGTGACAGTCTCGGGTAGAAAGACCTTAATGTGTCGATATGGACTGCAAGTGCAGACACGAGTTACATGGTTCTGTTTTCCTGCGCAAAAATGATCATGGAAGCTCTTCTTCTCGACTTTCGATTCATGTTTTGAGTCCATCAGTGACTGAGTGAACCATCCGTACTCTTCTCTAACTGTAGCATTACACAGGTACTGTCTCTTCTTGTAAAAGTACAAGTGCCTTTATGGCCCTGTGCAAAGTACACAGGCCTCATTCTTGTCACCAGCACAACTCAGTACCGTGTAATTTTGTATATCCTTGCCTCAATAAACTCAGTCTAATCTTGTCTCTGTTGGGGGCTGAAGAATATCTGTTAGATAACGCAGTTAATGCTGCTTCCTGAAATTTTGTAAGTAGGCTGTCGCAGTATAATTTGCGTCTACCTCAACATTTTCATGATGCTCTTCTGTGAGTCCAAATAATCTGTGACCATCCGTGCTGCCTTTCTCTGCATACGTCCTGCATCCCTTGTTGGTCTTTCTCGGTATGTGTCCCACACAGCTGAGCAGTTTTCTAAAATGGGACGCACAATTAATTTGTAAGTAGTATCCTTTGTAAAATGACTGCATTTTCACAGTATTCTCCAAACAAATCAAAGTCTACCATGTGACTCACCTACTACTAAGCCTATGTGGCCGTTCCATTACACATCCCTACATCCACGTATTTATATGAGTTAAATAATCACAGCTATAAATCACTCGAATTGTAGTCACTGGATACGATGGTGTTTTTTTTTCGTTTTGTGGAATGCGCAATTTTCCAGTTCTCTACATTTAAAGCGAGTTGTCAGTTTTCGTACCACTTTGAAATCTTATTAAAATCTGATTAAAAGTTCATACTGAGGCCTACAGACAATCGTTCTTCCCATTCGTTAGAGGAAGAGCAAACGGGGAAAAATGATAGTGTTATCGGAGATACCCTCCGTCACGCACCGCAAGCTCACGTGTGGCAGATGAAAGGAAGAAAGCGGCGAGGTGTGGATTGCCAGATGAAAGCGGCGGAGCATGTAGTGAAGGTCGGAGTGTTTTATGAGGTGGACGGAAGTCGAGGCGTGTCGCTGACATGAAAGGAAGGCTGCGCGCTCGAGCCGCAGCTGCGCGCAGCGTCCCGTGCACGCCGCATCCTTTATCCCAGTTCCGCAGAAAAAACTACGCTCCGCCGGGAATGACTTTTTTGAAGAAGGAAGATCGACGCGTTTAAGCAATGGTACGTGCAGAAGCAAAATGAAAATGGCCATAGCGCAGACACCGGCGCGCAGAGATCTAAGAAGAGTATTTCCAGAGGTAAGCGCCTATTTTTATTTGCAGTACATCGAGACACCGCTCTCAGATCACCCCGTTTGTGTCGAATTATCTGACCACCTCAAGAGAAAAACCAGCCTCTTGGAATATATTCCATGTTGCTTTTTTATTCCTATCGGTAGCCTCAAAACAAAGAAACACAAAACAGGAAGTATGGAACAAATGCATGACTACTTTCCACAACTGCTACAGTCATCCAAGCACTACGTATAAAAACTGAACTTGCAAGAATAGAAAACTGAAAATGGTGTCCTCTAAATACACTGGGACCTCCTACAGTCTGTTTCTTATTGAAAGCACCAGCAATCTCAAGTGTATTTGTCTTAGGCTCCTACAGACAGCTAAGTATGGTCCACGTCTTCAATAATGTCGCTTCGGCAATTCTGAAGTCTGATAAGGTGACGTAGAAGACATCGACCATACTGCCCTGCGTAAATGAGTCTTAAGGCAATTAGAATTGAGACTGCTGGCTCTCCCAAGACAACAACAGATCGTAGGAGGTGCCAGTGTGTTTAAATGATGTCAATTTGGAGATAGTCGTGCAAATTTTGTGGCTTTGAAGCTTTTGCAGACATAAATATAAAATAACAAGAAAGACCTTCGGGATTTCAGAGACAACACGATTATTTCAGAAGAATCCAAATAGAACAATAACAGCAGAAAAATCAATAATCAGTTATAAAAAAAGGAAGACGAAGAAAAATAGTTTGCCTATATTTTCATTTGGTGTAAAGTTGGTAATGATAATTGTAAAATAGCTTTCACAGGAGATGTCATGCTGTATTATGCGCAATAAAGTTAACGAGAACTTTATTGTTTATACTACAGTATAAAATCCCCTGACAGGGTATATTAAACATGGCCGGGAACACGAATGACCAAAAATGGACAACCTCGAGAGTATTTGGAACTTCCTGAAATAGATCTTCCTCGAGGCAGGTGTAACGTTGAAGGCTAATTAACGCCAGTTGCTGTAGAATTATGAAACATGTGTTATGGTCGTGTGTTATCAAGTTTTGGGGAATATTTTTTTTTTTTTTTTTTTTTTTTTTTTTTTTTTTTTTTTTTTTTTTTTTCCCGTGAGATCCAGAGCGTCATAGAAATCGGTTGCCAGGTTGATGCTATGTTCCTTGACTTCAGCAAGGCATGCGATCTAGTTGCGCACTGTCGTTTAGTGAAAAAATTGGTGATTACCGATCATAGGACCACATTTGTGACTGTATTCAGACAGAAGTCGCTCTGAACGGAATAAAACAGACTGATGTAAAGGTAATTTCAGTAGTACCTCAAGAAAGTGTTATAGGACCGTTAATGTTTACAATAAATATAGATGATCTACTGGGTAACGTAGGTAGCTCCATAAGAATGTTCACAGTTAATGCTGTTGTCCATAACAATGTAGTCGGCCGGAGTGGCCGAGCGGTTCTAGGCGCTTCAGTCTGGAACCGCGCGACCGCTACGGTCGCAGATTCGAATCCTGCCTCGGGCATGGATGTGTGCGATGTCCTTAGGTTAGTTAGGTTTAAATATTTCTAAGTTCTAGGGGACTGATTACCTCAGAAGTTAAGTCGCATAGTGCTCAGAGCCATTTCAGCCATTAAGTCCCATAATGCTCAGAGCCATAGCAATGTAGTAAAGCCGTAAGAGTGTGTCGAAGACCTCCAGAGGATCGAGTTTGGTGCAGTGACTAGCGTTTGACCCTGAATGTTACTAAATGTAACTATTGCGCATAAATAGAAATCCACTACTGTTGGTAACACTACTGGCTATAAAACACTGGAAAGCGCAACTACTGTAATCATGAGGAGCACATAAAACTGTTATGGGAATGGCAGGTTCCAGGTTCAGATTCATTGGGAGAATGTTAAGGAAATTCAATTGATCCACAAAGGACGTAGCTTACAAAACACCACAGAGAGAATTCCTCTTGAAATTCCGAAAGCGTACGTTCCAGGAAGCCAAGAAGAGACGGGCAGCATATTACTTCCCCCCCCCCCCCCCCCACACACGTCTCGCCAAATGATCGGACGAGAAAATCAGAGAAATTAGAGCTAATATGTAAGTTTACTGACAGTCATTCATCCGACGTGCGATTCACGAATGGAACACCGAAAGGGGTGCTTATTGGGCGAGGGGGGGGGGGACATAGTGCCATCAGAAGTACCCTCCGTCACACACAATAAGGTAGTTTGTCGATTATTGATGTAGAAAAGCCCATTTGCTGAAATACGTACAATGCACTTCCTATTCGCGTCAGAATATCAATACAAAGAACCACGAAAGACAAGCAATAGGAAAAATAATTTAAGTTACCTAAAGTAATCATAATGGGGCATACTTGAATGTAATATTGCATCCCGAATGATCGAAAGACCATTTGGAGGTACCTGAAGTAGATCTTCCTCGGTGCAGGTGTAACGTTCGAGTGTAATTAGTCCTATACATTATCTAAAGTAGTGACGTGGCTCTCGTGAAACCTCTTCACGAGGCAGTGTTGTTGGCAGCATTTTTTACTCACATTCATATGATTGCCGGGTGCTGAGACAGATTATGAAGTAACAACATCTTCCTTTCACTCTGAGGCCACAGGTTTAAATCGAGGATGTTTTTTTTTTTTTTTCATTGTAACTCGACAAAGAATGTCTCAGTATCCTAAGAAGTTACTTGAACTGTTGCCAATTGTGATGAAGCACATTCTTCGTTGCAACCAACGTAGCGTCAAAGTTAAGTACTCAACTAACAGGCAACAACGTCAGCCTACTGCGACAAGGGATATCGCACGAAGATTGGAGGTGTTTCGAAATTAGAACACTGTGACGTGTGCTTGAAGTGCGTATGTCGACCTGCGATAACCTGCATGAACTGTACAACTGCCATAACTCACCACAGTGCCATCTCCTTTGGATTAATAACATGTGGCGTAACATTTTTTTGGAAATGCCGCACAGGACGTGGTGGGGGGTGCCATTTGAGCGTACGGTCGCATCACCTTACACAATATTTGAAAATTGCGCTTGAGCACTCATCGTCATAAAAAGAGCTGCAGCCAAAAGGACTTGTCCGATCCACCGAAAACTGGGTGGGTATGCTGCGTATCGTCAGCTATCCCGATGATTACTTTTCCAGGTTCGACTGCATTCCGCGAGCGAGAATAGAGCCACGACGTATAGTCCATCGGTTGATATAAGAGGCCACCAAACGGCCATGCAGGCCAGCGTGACAGTGGGTAGCATCATTAGAGCAGCACCCGAAGGTGCACTGTGCCCAGGTGACACGATTTACAGCCGTTTCCGCTGCTAGACAGGTTCCAGAGGGGCCGTATCGTGGGGCTGCTGGAGGCCGGGTGATCCAATCGTCGTAATGCGCAGCGTACCGTTTGTATGGACTCCACGATCACCTGTTGTTGGCGGGTATGGTTATAGGAAGGTCTGCATGCACGACATGTAGGATCTGGACGTCCGACACGTACAAGAACAAGGAGGGAGCACTGGCGGATTGTCCTCTGCGCTCGGGCTGATCCAACGGCAAGGATAGGGGCTATTCAGCAGGCTGTCCTATGCAACATTCCGCAAGTGTTAGTACCGTTGGCACACGGTTGCACGATGCAGGGCTCGCCGCACCCCGACCGTTACGACACCTACGACAGATAGCCTTACAGTGTCACGCCCAATTCACTTGCTGCCTGCAACGATGGAGACGCGGCCCTGCAGACTGATAGTAGGTCGTCTTCTGCCTCGTAGGTGACGACCACCGTGTCTGTCTCGAGGCGCACTGGAGAGCGCCACTATCAGCGATTTGTGGCCTCCCACAACACATACTGCCCAACTAGTGTGATGGTGTGTGCAGCAATTTCCTATGGTGCCTGTTCACCGTTAGTGTTCCTAAGCGGTTCTGTGACAGTTGCACGGTACACTGGTGAGGTTCTGCAAGCGGTGGTTCTGCGGTTCGTGAACTCCCACGCTCATGTCCTATTTCAACAGGGCAACTCTCGTTTCGATACCGTTGTCATATCGCGACAGTGCTTGCGGCTGTGGACACACTACTATGACCAGTGGCCTGATCTCTCCCTGATCGAGAATGTGTGGGGTGCCACGGAGTGTGTCATGAGGAGTCAACCTCCACTCAGCAATCTATGGGATCTATGCGCTCAGGTGCAAGCGGAATGAGACGGAGTGCAACAGAACTACATCCTAGGCTTGTACAACTTACGTAAACGATGCATGTGTTCACAAGCTTGGAAGCCCGACTCCATGCGAACATGTGCATTTTACGCCTGTGCAGCGCAATACATGTACGTCTTTGATAGTGGAAAGTCTCATAATTTCGTATGTGTGGTACCATCTACCTGCTGGCCAACAGTGAGAGCAGTCCGTCTTCTAGATGCAGCTCTACTTATGACGATGAGTGCTAGTTCTGCAAGGTTTCGCAGGAGAGCTTCTGTAAAGTTTGGAAGGTAGGAGACGAGGTACTGGCAGAAGTAAAGCTGTGAGTACGGGGCGTGAGTCGTGCTTCGGTAGCTCAGTTGGTAGAGCACTTGCCCGCAAAAGACAAAGGTCCCGAGTTCGAGTCTCGGTCGGGAACACCGTTTTAATCTGCCAGGAAGTTTCATATCAGCGCACACTCCGCTGCAGAGTGAAAATCTCATTCTGGAAACATCCCCCAGTCTGTGGCTAAGCCATGTCTCCGCAATATCCTTTCTTTAAGGAGTGCTAGTTCTGCAAGGTTTCGCAGGAGAGCTTCTGTAAAGTTTGGAAGGTAGGAGACGAGGTAATGGCAGAAGTAAAGCTGTGAGTACCAGGCGTGAGTCGCGCTTCGGTAGCTTAGTTGGTAGAGCACTTGCCCGCGAAATGCCAAGGTCCCGAGTTCGAGTCTCGGTCGGACACACCGTTTTAATCTGACAGGAAGTTTCATATCAGCGCACACTCCGCTGCAGAGTGAAAATCTCATTCTGGATTCATGAGTTTAAATTTATTTGAAGCTGGTGATTGTCGCCAACAGTCAGCGAGTGAGAGCAGGTAGATACATCCGTATTGTAAAGTAAACCGCGTTATGCACAAAGTGCTAACGTTTCTGCTAATTTTTTATTTCAATATGGTTTGATTATTGTCAGGAATTGCGGAAAAATATTTTTCGTAGAAGTATACTGATTTCGCTAACAAAGGATAGTGTTGCATGCTCACAGTATTTATATAAGCGCAAAAATGAATTATTTTTAATATATTTGTCACTGTATCACTAAGAAATTTCAGTAGCATTACTAATCTAAACTTCCCTTCTTGTATATAAACAAATTTACCAACAGTACGACGCTACTACTTATAAACTTTATTCCAGGACTAGGTTGCAAAATGTACTGCACTTACTCGCACAGTGATGAACAATTAGTAATTAAATTAGATCTGGCCACACACGTATAATTAACAGTAGTCAAATCTAAAGTGAAACTGGTTATTTGCGCTAAAGGATTTTCAGAGTACGCGAGAGTGTATTTTCGAGTTCGTGATACATTATTCGGAAATCGCACTGCTCGCTATGTAGCGAATGAAAACGAGACAGATCGAAAAAAGCAAATTGGTTATTATTTCAAAAGTAATCGCCACAATTGCTAATACACTACTGGCCATTAAAACTGCTACACCAAGAAAAAATGCATGTGATAAATGGGTATTCATTGGACGAATATATTATACTAGAATTGACATGTGATTACACTTTCACGCCATTTGGGTGCATAGATCATGAGGAATCAGTACCCAGAACAACGACCTCTGGCCGTAATAACGGCCTCGATACGCCTGGGCATTGAGTCAAACAGAGCTTGGATGGCGTGCATAGCTACAGCTGCCCATGCAGCTTCAACACGATACCACAGTTCATCAAGAGTAGTGACTGGCGTATTGTGACGAGCCAGTTGCTCTGACACCATTGACCAGACGTTTTCAATTGGTGAGAGATCTGGAGAATGTGCTGGCCAGTGCAGCAGTCGAACATTTTCTGTATCCAGAAAGGCCTGTACAGGACCTGCAACATACGGTCGTGCATTATCCTGCTGAAATGTAGGGTTTCGCAGGGGTCGAATGAAGGGTAGAGCCACGGGTCTTAACACATCTGAAATGTAACGTCCACTGTTCAAAGTGCCGTCATTGCGAACAAGAGGTGACCGAGACGTGTAACCAATGGCACCCCATACCATGGCCGGGTGATACGCCAGAATGGCGAAGACGAATACACGCTTCCTATGTGCGTTCACCGCGATGTCGTCAAACATGGATGCGACCATCATGATGCTGTACACAGAACCTGGATTCATCCGAAAAAATGACGTATTGCCATTCGTGCAGCCAGGTTCGTCTTTGAGTACACCATCGCAGGCGCTCCTGTCTGTGATGCAGCGCCAAGGGTAACCACAGCCATGGTCTCCGAGCTGATAGTCCATGCTGCTGTAAACGTCATCGAATTGTTCGTGCAGATGGTTGTTGTCTTGCAAACGTCCCCACCTGTTGACTCAGGGATCGAGACGTGGCTGCACGATCCGTTATAGCCACGCGGATAAGATGCCTGTCATCTCGACTGCTAGTGATACGAGACCGTTGCGTTCCAGCACGGCGTTTAGTATTACTCCCTGAACCCACCGATTCCATATTCTGCTAACAGTCATTGCATCTCGACCAACCCGAGCAGCAATGTCGCGATACGATAAACCGCAATCGCGATAGGCTACAATCCGACCTTTATCAAAGTTGGAAACGTGATGGTAAGCATTTCTCCTCCTTACACGAGGCATCACAACAACGCTTCACCAGGCAACGCCGGTCAACTGCTGTTTGTGTATGAGAAATCGGTTGGAAACTTTCCTCATGTCAGCATGTTGTAGGTGTCGCCACCGGCGTCAACCTTGTATGAATGCTCTGAAAAGCTAATCATTTGCATATCACAGCATCTTCTTCCTGTCGGTTAAATTTCGCGTCTGTAGCACGTCATCTTCGTGGTGTAGCAATTTTAATGGCCAGTGGTGTACATTTATCCCACTGGGAGACAAGGCGGTCAGTGCCATCGTGGAAATATGTTTGCGATTGCCTACGGGAACATTATTGTTCTCAGGTGTGCACCTCTTCATCCGAAGCAGATCGCGGTGCCACGAATGTCTTTTTTCGGGCCTCAAAACCATGGAAATCGCATTGGGGGAGATCGGGACTTTATGGACGATGTGTAAGGTCTTCTCAGAGAAACTTATGTAACGTAGTAGAAACAACCTGCCAACTAAATGGCCGCCATTATGTTTCCCAGATTGTTTCCACTACGTTGCAGAATTTTCGTAGGTCGGCCCTTATACACTCCTGGAAATGGAAAAAAGAACACATTGACACCGGTGTGTCAGACCCACCATACTTGCTCCGGACACTGCGAGAGGGCTGTACAAGCAATGATCACACGCACGGCACAGCGGACACACCAGGAACCGCGGTGTTGGCCGTCGAATGGCGCTAGCTGCGCAGCATTTGTGCACCACCGCCGTCAGTGTCAGCCAGTTTGCCGTGGCATACGGAGCTCCATCGCAGTCTTTAACACTGGAAGCATGCCGCGACAGCGTGGACGTGAACCGTATGTGCAGTTGACGGACTTTGAGCGAGGGCGTATAGTGGGCATGCGGGAGGCCGGGTGGACGTACCGCCGAATTGCTCAACACGTGGGGCGTGAGGTCTCCACAGTACATCGATGTTGTCGCCAGTGGTCGGCGGAAGGTGCACGTGCCCGTCGACCTGGGACCGGACCGCAGTGACGCACGGATGCACGCCAAGACCGTAGGATCCTACGCAGTGCCGTAGGGGACCGCACCGCCACTTCCCAGCAAATTAGGGACACTGTTGCTCCTGGGGTATCGGCGAGGACCATTCGCAACCGTCTCCATGAAGCTGGGCTACGGTCCCGCACACCGTTAGGCCGTCTTCCGCTCACGCCCCAACATCGTGCAGCCCGCCTCCAGTGGTGTCGCGACAGGCGTGAATGGAGGGACGAATGGAGACGTGTCGTCTTCAGCGATGAGAGTCGCTTCTAGGTTGGTGCCAATGATGGTCGTATGCGTGTTTGGCGCCGGGCAGGTGAGCGCCACAATCAGGACTGCATACGACCGAGGCACACAGGGCCAACACCCGGCATCATGGTGTGGGGAGCGATCTCCTACACTGGCCGTACACCACTGGTGATCGTCGAGGGGACACTGAATAGTGCACGGTACATCCAAACCGTCATCGAACCCATCGTTCTACCATTCCTAGACCGGCAAGGGAACTTGCTGTTCCAACAGGACAATGCACGTGCCACCCAACGTGCTCTAGAAGGTGTAAGTCAACTACCCTGGCCAGCAAGATCTCCGGATCTGTCCCCCATTGAGCATGTTTGGGACTGGATGAAACGTCGTCTCACGCGGTCTGCACGTCCAGCACGAACGCTGGTCCAACTGAGGTGCCAGGTGGAAATGGCATGGCAAGCCGTTCCACAGGACTACATCCAGCATCTCTACGATCGTCTGCATGGGAGAATAGCAGCTTGCATTGCTGCGAAAGGTGGATATACACTGTACTAGTGCCGACATTGTGCATGTTCTGTTGCCTGAGTCTATGTGCCTGTGGTTCTGTCAGTGTGATCATGTGATGTATCTGACCCCAGGAATGTGTCAATAAAGTTTCCCCTTCCTGGGACAATGAATTCACGGTGTTCTTATTTCAATTTCCAGGAGTGTATATCCTCCATATACTCCCGTTCTCTTCCCACGCGATTTTCATATTTCTGGAGTCCCGAAGAAAGACACTGGTGGCACCGCGATTTACTTCGGACGAGGAGGTACAATCGTTGTTCCACGGGCAACCGCAAACATTTTTCCATTTCCAGCAGTTATGGCGATTACTTTTGAAATAATAAACTGTTTACTTACCTTTTTTCGATCCCTCTATTCAGTCTGGAACCGCACGACTGCTACGGTCGCAGATTCGAATCCTGCGTCGGACATGGATGTGTGTGATGCTCTTAGGTTAGTTAGGTTTAAGTAGTTCTAAGTTCTAGGGCACTGATGACCTCAGATGTTAAGTCCCATAGTGCTCAGGGCCATTTTTGGATCCTTCTAGCTTTCATTTGATACCCCCTATAGTTAACAATTTCACGTACATGGAATGAAGATTAGAATTTAACATCCCGTCAACAGCGAGGTATTTAGAGACGAAGCACAAGGTTGGAGCAACGTAGGATGGGGAAGGAAATCGGCTGTACCGTTTCAAAGGAACCATCACGGATTTTGCGTTAAGAGATTTAGAGAGATCACGGAAAATCTAAATCAGGATCCCAGGTCAGGAATATGAACCGTCATCCTCTCGAATGCGAGCCCAATGTGCTAACCATTGCGCCATCACCCTCGGTCACTTCCGGGTACCTCCAGCGGCGATGTGGACAGTGAACGGATGCAGCTTACGTACTGTTGTAAAGGCTGTGACTGATGTAAACTGTGGCATGCTCCGGATGCATCCTAATGAATATACAGGGTCAACATTAATAAAACGGACAAACTGCAGGAACGGAATGGAGGAATGGAGGAAAAAAGGCCCTATGAACATGTGTCCGGAAATGCATCGTTGCCACGGTAGACGGTGCTGACGAATGACAGTTTCTCTCATCATGTACCGGGTGTGTTGACTGACGCAGCGTACTGTAAAGAGAACTGCTGACAGAAATTTCATAATTATGATGGTCTGACCCAAAAACCATCGACAAATATCCTTCCCATACATGGAAATGCGTTGCTGACAATCCTTGCACTCGTTGCAGATGATAAGAGACAGTAGAGGTTGTCATTCAGGATACGCATAACCGTACTGTGGCATACACCACGGTGGCGGGCCACTTGCTTGGAGCTCATTCTAGGGTTCGTCTTCAATATCCTGTAGAAACAGGTCCTCCAAATCTGGTGCAAGCACAGTCCACCGCCTCCCCGCACGTTCGTGTGCCTGGAGCGACCCATGATCACGGTTGGTGTCTGTGAGGGTACTTGTTTTGTTATAGGCGTGCTGCCTCTCGACTCTTTCCATCAGCTTGGCCGTACAGAAACACCGTTTCGGCTTGTTCCCGGTATGAATACCGAGCCAGTCTGCTCTTTACGGTACGCTGCGTCAATCACACAGCCTGCAACACGCAAGGAACAGAAGGCACGTGGTCTGAGGAATTTAATATTTTACATTATTATAATTGTATACAATAAATAAAATTTATTTTATATAATATAAACTATTATTTTAATAAAATTAACTATCTTAATTATAATAATATAATTGATTAATTATTAATAACTTTCACTCGTCAGCGCCATCTACTGTGGCAACGATGCATTTTCGAACATCTACATCTACATCTATACTCCGCAAGCCACCTGACGGTGTGTGGCGGAGGGTACCTTGAGTACGTCTATCGGTTCTCCCTTCTATTCCAGTCTCTGTTCGTGGAAAGAAAGATTCTCGGTATGCCTCAGTGTGTGCTCTAATCTCTCTGATTTTATCCTCATGGTCTCTTCGCGAGATATACGTAGGAAGGAGCAACATACTGCTTGACTCCTCGATGAAGGTATGTTCTCGAAACTTCAACAAAAGCCCGTACCGAGTTACTGAGCGTCTCTCTTGCAGAGTCGTGCACTGGAGTTTATCTATCACCTCCGTAACGCTTTCGCAATTACTAAATGATCCTGTAACGAAGATGTTCGTAAGACCTTTTTTCCTCCATTTTTATTCAGGAATTTGTCCCTGCAGATTGTCGGTTTTATTAAGTGTAAATGCATCACACTGCTTTTAGTTCATAATGCGCCTTATAGTGGTATAGGCAACGCGGTCAGATATAATAATAAAAACACTACCAACATACCGATTAAGTACGAGAGGCGCTTACAGGAGCATATGTTCACCTGCGACGCCCCGCATTAACTGCAGAACTGTCACAAGAAGTCACCCTCTCATGTCCTGGGCAGTAACGACGTAGGTCGTAATTTTATTTGGAAATGTATAACAGTATGCTAAAGAGCAACGACAGCAAAGCAAGTGTTTCACTTGTCCACAGTCGCAGTTGCTGGTGACGACTGGAATCCATCTTTTTGAAGATTACATCTGGATCTTTTGACTCCAGTGAGTAGGTGATTGAGAACACGTCGTGGAGTCTACTTCTTGTGGTGGCCAGGAGGCATATTTTCAGATGGTTGGGGTCAATGAGGATGGTTTGCAGCTTGCACTTTCCGCGAGTTACATTCGCGCTTTGAATGCAATCCGGAAGGTGAAGTGTCCTATCTCCACGAGTCTCTTTCATGCAAAGCAGCTCACATTTTTAGTCCTTACACATTTGACTTAGTAGCTGTCCCTTGTTTGCAGATAAACCCTCAATATTTACAGTCATAATAGTGATCTTTGGCGCTGAGGGGCTGTTATTAAGAGTCTATAGATATGACGATGCCCCTGGAAGGAAAGGATTAGCCTGTAGTTGATACTACTGCCCAGGGAACGTCTGAATGAATTATGAACTTATTCTTTGGTGAAGCTCCTTCCGTGTTTTTCTTTGTATGCTGATGGTGTGGTATTGATATCAGAAGACAAACAACCATTTCAAGAAACGATGGAACAGTGGAAGGAAACATTAGAGAGTGCTGATAGGCGTATAAATAGAACTGAAACAGAATTCATATAGTGCAGCTTCTACACCACTAGACCCACCGTATCTGATGTAGAACAACACTAAACCAAGTTACGAATGGTTAGCATATTCAAATATTTAGGATCATTAATATCAAATGATGGTGATATAAATCCAGATTTACCTATCGAATCACCTCACCTTGGAATAAATTGTACATCCGTGCTTAATTTTTGTATGATAGAATACTGCCTCAACCAAACGCAAAGATCTATGATAGTGAGGTAGACTCTGCGAAGAAGATGCATTGAGCCAGGATGCGCATGTTGCAGTGTCACGCTTAACGATGAGGTTCGTAATGAGTAGCTCTTTCTACAGGTAATATTGCATAATCCATACTCAGATGAAACAATCGAGCATTAGGCAGACCGGATTTCTATGTTGTGAATAAGAACCTTTCCATAGGTACAGTTAAAAGAAGAAGAGGGAAGCCTCTGCTCGTGAGACTGTAAACTGACCAAAAGAACATGAACAGAACTAGTCGAGTCGAATAAGATGCTTAATAACGAAAGAGACCGAAATCGTTGGAGTCGCACTGGATATTTTGAGGTAAGGAACCAATGACTGGATCATCAGATCAAAATTAACGGAAAACCCCTATGTAACGTTCAGTTAACAACTAGATGGCACGAGGGTATAAAAGGAAAAAATGGTTCAAATGGCTCTGAGCACTATGGGACTTAACATCTGAGGTCATCAGTCCCCTAGAACTTAGAACTACTTAAACCTAACTAACCTAAGGACATCACACACATCCATGCCCGAGGCAGGATTCGAACCTCCGACCGTAGCAGTCGCGCGGTTCCGGACTGCAGCGCCTAGAACCGCGTGGCACACTGGCCGGCGTATAAAAGGAGGCAGAGAGTCTGTGTTGGCAATAAAGAAGTAACAACAGCAGAATACGTTAACCAGAAAGGCTCAATGATTTCAAAAGTGTACTAGTCATTGAAAGTCACCTGAATGACATATTCGTCAGGGACTTTGTAAAGCTGCCCAAGTGGGCTGTTGGTGACGTGAATGTGAAGTGAAATCACGAAGGAGCAACCTCAGCGAAACCAAGACCAGGCTGACCTCACGTACTGATGGACAGGGACAATCGAGCATTTCGAAGGCTGGTTGTCAAAATTTGCATCAAATCAAAGGAAGGAGTCACTCATGAGCTCCATAGTGCTACCAGATGGCCATCTAGCACAAGAACTGTGTGTAGCGAGCTTGTAACGCCGGAAATGCATATCCTCCTATTTCCATCTATTGTACTATACGTTTTTTTCCTTCTTTTGTTACCTCAAGATATGACATTTCTGTCTCTTTATATATTGTAATTGTTTTAGTGTTTGTATATATATATTTATGCATTTATGTTGGTTTGTTTTGTGAATATTATTTGTATTTATACGCTGGGTCTGGCCTAGGGAAAACTATGCTATCGAACGAATACATCGATAGGTCGTGTGTAAAACCAAAGTGTTCAGGATCTTTGGTAGTGTTAACTCTGCCGCGTGGAGCGCGGGCAGAGCAGAGAGAGTCTGGCTGGGGTGGTGCAGTGGAGCAGGTGTGTTGTGTGAAGCTCCCGCGAGTTGCCGCGCTTTCGGGGTTTGGCAGCATGTAATTGCGCTCGACTTGCGATGATAGTTTCTGACATGGTGTCGCGGACGGGAAGCATTAGCTGGCGCACATCAAGAGCCCGTTTCGTCTGGTGACCGTGTCGAGAAGAAGGCGCGCCAACATCCAGCTTCTGCAACAGCGACGGCCGACAATGAGTGACTGTCGCCACCTCCTCGATAGACGGCTTCAAACCTTCAATCAGCCAACAAGGAAGACTGGAAGCACGTAAAGTTTTAGAACTGTATGGCAGACCTCAGGTTTTCAAACTTTTAAAATTGTTGCATCACAAAATTACAGCAACTTAGCATGAACCTTTGTTGCTCACTGTCCCAATTGCATTGCCAAGCAGGGTCCCTTCCTTTTCCGAAATGTTTCCGAGTGTCGTTGAAATTCAAACGCCAGCATCATTCGATTTCACTGTTTAATTTCAAAGTTCAGTTAAGGTATTCATAGCTGGCTACAATATTTAGATTGCACAAGCACAAATTAAGAGTGCGAGTTTTGTTACCGTATTTTAGTTACCTGTGACTGCAACTCAGCTTGGTACGTACTAAATTTTACTACTGTTAATTGTTCAGAATCATTTAATTCAAGTTCAAAGTTAAATCTCTTATTTCTAAATTGCGTAGATTCAAGTAGCTTTTGAAATGATTGTTGAGGTAGTCCAGGACTAACCGTATGTCACTGAATTTCGATGTGCTTCAGAAAGAAAGCTCACTATTAACTTCAGTCACTAAATTAACTTTCGATTTTCCGGTTTTATTAATTCTTTTGCTAAATTAAGTCAGAGTGTAGCGAAATTTATTACTTCTGACAAACTTTCAGTTTTCACACTACACGTGTCAACATTCAGTTGCCACGCTTCTAGTGCTAATTATATGTGTAATAACCTTTCTTTTTTCAGTTACTATAGTAATTGTCCTTAGGACTGGCGACCGTAATTTCCCCCAAATCTCAAATATCTAATTACCGCTAGTTAATTGTTAACGTAACGGCTGCACATTTACTTTCTTTATTAACTTTACCCCTTTCCAAAATTAATTTCCACCAGTTTCATTTGCATTTTTCCTTTCATTTAGATGTAACCCTTTCCTCCCTCTTTACCGACAAATTGACTTCGGTGACGATTGCTTTTTCCCAAATTTCCATTAGGTACAGGTCGATAAGCGAGGGGGAGGTTACAAGTTAAGGATAATGAATGATAATGGTCGAGCAGCTCGTCGTACTACACATTTATGCAGTCACTAAGCGACGTTTTAGGTGGTATTAATAACGACGCCAGTGCACAATGACTGACTGGAAACGAGTGATTTGAAGTGACAGATCGTGCTGTACCTTGTGGAAATCCGATGGAAGGGTCTGGATTTGGCGAATGCCTTGGAAACGTTACATGTCATAATGTGTAGTATCAACAGTGAAGTACAGAGACGATGTTTCTTTATCAGGGTGTTTCTCTCGGTAGTATGTGGTCCCTTACTATGCTTTGGGAAATGCTATATGCTATATGCTATGTGCATTGTGTACTGAATACAGTAGAGAAAGATTTCGTAGATGATGATTGTGTCAGTTAACAATGTTCCCTGGCACGAAGCAGCATCTGTGAGGCAATTTTAGGGGATAATAACGTTCGTAAAGTGCACTGACCTGCCCAGAGTCCCGACCTGAACGTGGGATGAGTTATCTAGATACATTTAATAAGATTGTGTGTCTCAAATGGTATGAGATCTTGAGTGAGCAATGCATCTGAGGCATATATTTCACATCACACAGCTACTTAGCACATGGACTTTTATAGAGTTCCCCTGAAAAAGGAACTCTACTATGTGTCCAAAGTATACTCTACTGGCCATTAAAATTGCTACACCAAGAAGAAATGCAGATGATAAACGGGTATTCATTGGACAAATATATTATACTGGAACTGACATGTGATTACACTTTCACGCAATTTGGGTGCATAGATCCTGAGAAATCAGTACCCAGAACAAACACCTCTGGCCGTAATAACGGCCTTCATACGCCTGGGCATTGACTCAAACAGAGCTTGGATGGCGTGTACAAGTACAGCTGCCCATGTAGCTTCAACACTATACCACAGTTCATCAAGAGTAGTGACTGGCGTATTGTGACGAACCAGTTGCTCGGCCACCATTGACCAGACGTTCTCAGTTGGTGAGAGATCTGGAGAATGTGCTGGCCAGGGCAGCAGTCGAACATTTTCTGTATCCAGAAAGGCCCGTACAGGACCTGCAACATGCGGTCGTGCATTATCCTGCTGAAATGTAGGGTTTCACAGGGATCGAATGAAGGGTAGAGGCCGGCCGAAGTGGCCGTGCGGTTAAAGGCGCTGCAGTCTGGAACCGCAAGACCGCTACGGTCGCAGGTTCGAATCCTGCCTCGGGCATGGATGTTTGTGATGTCCTTAGGTTAGTTAGGTTTAACTAGTTCTAAGTTCTAGGGGACTAATGACCTCAGCAGTTGAGTCCCATAGTGCTCAGAGCCATTTGAACCATTTGAAGGGTAGAGCCACGGGTCGTAACACATCTGAAATGTAACGTCCACTGTTCAAAGTGCCGTCAACGGAACAAGAGGTGACCGAGAAGTGTAACCAATGGCACCCCATATCATAACGCCGGGTGATACGCCAGTATGGCGATGACGGATACACGCTTCCAATGTGTGTTCGCCGCGAAGTCGCCAAACATGGACGCGACCATCATGATGCTGTAAACAGAACCTGGATTCACCCGAAAAAATGACGTTTTGCCGTTCGTGCACCCAGATATGTCGTTGAGTACACCATCGCAGGCGCTCCTGTCTGTGATGCAGCTTCAAGGTTAACCGCAGCCATGGTCTCCGAGCTGATAGTCCATGGTGCTGCAAACGTCGTCTAACTGTTCGTGCAGATGGTTGTTGTCTTGGAAACGTCCCCATCTGTTGACGCAGGGATCGAGACGTGGCTTCACGATCCGTTACAGCCATGCGGATAAGATGCCTGTCATCTCGACTGCTAGTGATACGAGGCCGTTCGGTATTACCCCTCTGAACCCACCGATTCCATATTCTGCTAACAGTCATTGGATGTCGACCAACGCGAGTGGCAATGTCGCAATACGATAAACCGCAATCGCGATAGGCTACAATCCGACCTTTATCAAAGTCGGGAACGTGATGGTACGCATTTCTCCTCCTTACACGAGGCATCACAACAACGTTTCACCAGGCAACGCCGGTCAATTGCTGTTTGTGTATGAGAAATCGGTTGGAAACTTTCCTCATGTCAGCACGTTGTTGGTGTCGCCACCGGCGTCAACCTTGTGACTCTGCTGGTGCCCAACACCACCACCATAGGACGTCCCCCATCTCCCCCCTCCCCTTCCGTTGCCCATTTCCCTGCCCCCCCCCCCACCCCACTCCTCCACAAAAAATTGAAAAATTGGCGTAAAAAAGACTTTGTCTGTGTTGGAGAGGAAGGATTTCACGACATGAGATTACCAATCAGTGTCAATAATATATTGATGCATTTCCTTCATTTAATCGGTTTGCAGTAGAGAGGACAGCCCCAGTTGAGTAGAGCTCACATCTGCAGCCCCGCACCCCCGCTTCCCATGACGTAATAATTGTGAGCACTGAGTAGTGGAATAAAGTGCGCTGTAGTGGCCACTGTTTGGGAGTCTCCAGCGTGTGTGTATTGTCCGGGCGCTTCCATGTTGGTCATAAACTGCCCTATGTCCTAATTACATATGACGATACTAAATACCACAGACCACGGACCGGAAATCTGCCTCCTTTGATCTCGATGCTCCAAACAAGGCATCAAGTGGAGGCATTCTTTTGATCGGGAATTTCCAGTCTCGCTTCCTGGCTCTGTCTCTCTCAAGAGGCTACTTTCTGTTTGTGTGTGTGAACCAACGTCTCCAAACACGTAGACAGAGGTATTCATCTCTCCTCACAAAATACTGAGTTCCTATTGGCTAATTCCGGGGACAAGGGGGGAGCTGACGCAATTTCGATATCAAATATAGATGGAAATAGTCCACTACCCTATCAAATTAATATTCAACAATTTACAGGTGTCAAATAGATAACGTAAAACACTACCACCTTACGACGACCCTTCCTCGTAATAAAAACGTGTGTTCAGCGTTTGAGTGCCACACGCAAACATTATGCAAATGAAGTAATTAATGGAAACTTCCTGGCAGATTAAAACTGTGTGCCCGACCGAGACTCGAACTCGGGACCTTTGCCTTTCGCGGGCAAGTGCTCTACCAACTGAGCTACCGAAGCACGACTCACGCCCGCTACTCACAGCTTTACTTCTGCCAGTATCTCGTCTCCTACCTTCCAAACTTTACAGAAGCTCTCCTGTTCTGCATGGTTCGCAGGAGAGCTTCTGTAAAGTTTGGAAGGTAGGAGACGAGATACTGGCAGAAGTAAAGCTGTGAGTATCTGGCGCGAGTCGTGCTTCGGTAGCTCAGTTGGTAGAGCACTTGCCCGCGAAAGGCAAAGGTCCCGAGTTGAAGTCTCGGTCGGGCGCACAGTTTTAATCTGCCAGGAAGTTTCATATCAGCGCACACTCCGCTGCAGAGTGAAAATCTCATTCTGGAAAGTAATTAATTTTCCGCCGCATATATACCGTAGCGCTAAATAAATCGGCGGTCCTGTATGTACTGATGTTTGACAACACAAGCACCCTCCTCCACCGCAACATTTCCACTAAACATATCTGGTGAAAATATCCTACCGATCTGACACACTCTCGAACACCGACTGCCATGAGCCGCGGTCGCTCCTTCTGCCACCGGCAGGGACATCGCCTCGTCTCGCAGGTGCAGCGCAGGAGAGACCCGCACACGCATCGCCATGTCGCACATCTCCCAATATCCACACGCTGGCCATACCGAACGCTCAGATCTCGGAGAGACTGTCACCAAGCAGTCAACCTATCATTTTACATTGGGGGAATAACCGTGTAATCGTCCAGCCCAAACACCCGTCATAATGAATCCTCTCACGAAATACTCACGTCCGCTTCTGTCGCCGCTCACCCGCTATCGCGGCCAAGAGCAGACAGTTCAGCGCATTCTTTGTACCTAGCCGCCCGTCACAGACTAAGCTAATCCCTGACTTCTGATCGCCGTTTCCTCGTGAGCACTCCTTCTGCCGGCCGCGGTACACTGCGTGACAAGGACCAGCAGCCTACAGGCCGCTGTGGCCGAGCAGTTGTAGGCGCTTCAGTCCGGAACCGCGCTGCTGCTACGGTCGCGGGTTCGAATCCTGCCTCGGGCATGGCTGTGTGTGATGTCCTTAGGTTAGTTAGGTCTAAGTATTTCTAAATCTAGGGGACTGACGACTTCAGGTCCCATAGTGCTTAGAGCCATTTGAACCAGCAGCCTGGGCGTATACACTAGATCTAACCAATTCCACCCAAACATAGACCCCCCACAGTTTAAATAATCCACTTTACCCTATACGAGATAGGGATGTTGCTAACCATACACCTCGAATTTCTCACGCGAAGTGTAGATTTCTCCCTTTGATACGAGTTATTTTCGAAGATAGAAGAAATCTGGGCATACACGTGTTTTCCCATCACTAAAATATCGTTAGTTACTGTGAAAATCTGTAAAAGTATGACACAGGCTATATATCCTCTAAGTATTCTCTCATCAGGTAAAAAGAAAAAAAAAAGTTGTAATCAGCTTAATATCTGTTATTTCCAGCATCACAGGACTAGGACAATAAAATTCATTTTTGGCTTATGACAGAGTGCTAAGATCTATCTCTGTCACAGGTTGCCTCCTCACTTTCAAGCTCTCTTAAAGTATCCAAATGCTTCGGCAAATACCAAGTCTCTTAAGCTGTAAGTATCAGGTATATACTACGTATTACTTTGCAAATTCGATAATGCATCTGATTTTATTAAGATGGTCATCTCCCCCTGTGTAGGTGAGGGACTGAAATTTCATGAAAAGATATCGCCGCAACAAAAACCACTGATTACCACTCCAGCTCCTAAATCACATCCACAGAACCCTAGTCCTCGCTTCCACCTTCGAATGTACTTGAGAGGTGCTTTGTCCTCTAATAAACAGCAATTACAATAACAAGCAATTAATAGTTATAGTATCGTTTGGCACCAATTGTATGAGACATGAGCACACGAAAGACGGTGGCGTTAGGCAAACGTCCCGCTTACGTTCCTTTTAAGGAATGTCTTAGACCTTATAGCTACAAAAAGGCTGGACCTTACCGACAAAGTCATTATAGAAACGAAGATTAGCGATCATAACGTCATTATAGCAACTATGGTTAGGAAAGTCAATAAATCAGTCAAGAAGATTAGGAAAGTGTTTCTGTTAGACAGTGCAGATAAGCAGCTGTTACCATCTTACTTAGACAGCGAACTGACATCACTTAGTTCCTGTAAGATGGATGTAGAGGAATTATGGGCAAAGTTTAACCAGAATATAAATCGTGGTCTAGAGAGTTATGTGCCTAGTAAGTGGATTAAGAACGGAAAAGACCCACCATGGTTTAATAACAAAGTTCAGAAGAGGCGGAGGAATAGGGGGCTGTTGCACTCTCGATTCAAAAGAGAGTGCACAAATGACGACAAGCAAAGGTTAGTAAAGAACAGTACGTCTGTAAAAAGATCTATGAGGGAAGCATACAACAACTACCGCCGTAAGACCTTATCAGAAGATCTGGGTGAGAACCAGAGAAAATTTTGCTCCCATGTATAATCGCTAAGCGGATCTAAGGCTTTCATTCAGTCCCTTGTTGACCAGTCTGGTGTGACAGTTGAAGATAGCAAAACGAAAGCTGAAGTTTTAAATTTCGCCTTCATGAAATCGTTCACGCAGGAAAATCATACAAACATACCGTCACTTGACCATCGGACAGACTCCCCTATGGACCACAGAGTAATAAGCATCCCTGGCGTAAAGAAACAACTAAAAGACTTCAAAACACCTCAGTCAACAAGTCCGGATGGAATCGCAGTGAGGTTTTACAAAGAATTTTCTACGACACTGGTCCCTTACCTAGCTTGCATTTATAGTGAATCTCTTGCACAGCACGAAGTACCAAGAAAATGGAAAAAAGCGCAGGTGACTCCTGTATAGAAGAAGGGTAAAACAACGGACCCGCAAAATTGCGGACCACCATCCCTAACTTCGGTTTTCTGCAGAATTTTTGAACTTATTCTCAGTTCGAATATAATAAATTTTCTTGAAGCCGAGAAGCTTATGGCCACGAATCAGCACGGTTTTAGAAAGTACCCCTCGTGCGAAATTCAGACTGCCCTTTTCTCACATGATATACTGCGAAAAATGGGTGAAGGTCAACACGCAGATTCGATATTTCTAGATTTCCGGAATGCGTTTCATACCGTGCCCCACTGCAGGCTGTTAAAGGAGGTACGAGTATACTAAGTTCGCAGATACGTGAATGGTTCGAAGACTTCTTACGTTGTAGGACCCAGTATGTCGTCCTCGACGGCGAGTGTTTATCAGAAACAAGGGTATCGTCAGGTTTGCCCCATGGAAGTGTGATAGAACCGCGCTTGTTCTCTGTATAAATAAATGATTTGGTTGACAGGGTGGGCAGCAATCTGCGGTTGTTTGCTGATAATGCTGTGGTGTGCTATAAGGTGTCGAAGTCGAGTGACCGTAGGAGGAGTGTAGGAGGAGACGAGGTACTGGCAGAAGTAAAGCTGTGAGGACGGGGCGTGAGTCGTGCTTGGGTCGCTCAGTTGGTAGAGCACTTGCCCGCGAAAGGCACAGGTCCCGAGTTCGAGTCTCGGTCCGGCACACAGTTTTAATTTGCCAGGAAGTTTCGGATACAAGATGACTTACAAGGAGACGGCACGACCGTGGGGTCGGGGCTTTGTCCGAAATTTTGTGTGGTGAGGGAGCACCCCTAACACCTCACGTGGTTAAAATATTAGGACGCACTACGCGGAAAATCCCGGGAAAAATCGATCCAAAGTTTCTTAGGTGTCGTATGAGTATAAAACGTTAGTGTATTGCCGAGGCGCCGTCTGGCCTCGATGTTTAGGGCTCGGACTCTTACGCCAAAGGACTCGGGTTCGATTCCTCCTTCGGCACTTTTTTTTCCTTCTGTTTCATTTTCTTTTGTTATTCCACCAATAATTATTCAGAAAGTTTCTCAAATCTACATTTTACTTAACAAATTAGTTACATTATTGAATTAAAATTGTTTTCTTTTTGTCCAACAACACAATTCATGGCAGTGGGTTTTCCATTTTTCATTGTAAAGTATATGAGGAGAAACATTGGGTTTTTAATCAGAATAACAAAGTCGATTGGGAAACACTCAATTTTTATACATATAATAATTATAAACAAGAACCGCAGTGGTAATTATCGTAAAAACAAACAAAGCAATAGTTTTTGTTACATCTTGTGCAACATATGAAAACGGATTTTTTACAGTCACAGGGCGTTTGAAATAAATCTGTACAAAAACATGCCCCATTAACATTTACGAAAATGTTTTGAGTTTCTGATAATTTTGAAGCAAACCAGGAATATTGAATGATGTCTCGGAATATTGGTGACGATAATTTATGGTGAATTATAGAATGAATTTTTATACAATCTTCCCGGGAATTAATTTCACTATTCTCCTGTAACAATGCGCTGCAATTTTGCAAGCAACAGAAGAAAAAAAAATGTTCGGAAGAAGGAATCGAACCCGAGACCTCTGGCACAATCATCCAAACGCTAACCATGTAGGCCAAACGGCGGTCTGACATTGGACCAACATTTTATATTCGTACGGCACCTAAGAAACTTTGGATCGATTTTTCTCGGGATTTTAGGAGTAGTGCGTCCTAATATTTTAACCACGTGAGATGTTAGGGGTCGTATTTCACCACACAAAATTTCGGACAAATCCCCGTCCCCACGGTCGTTACACAAAATTTCTAGTTAGTGTGATGAATGGCAGCTAGGTTCAAATTTAGAAAAATGTAAGTCAGTGCGGATGAGTGGGAAAAACAAACCCGTAATGTCCGGATGCAGTATTAGTAGTGTCCTGCTTGACACAATCACGTTGTTAACAGATCTAGCCACAACGTTGCAAAGCGATACGAGCTGTAACGAACATGTGAGGCTTCTAGGAGGAAAGGTGAATGGTCGACTTCGGTTTACTGAGAGATTTTTTATTATATATATATAATAAAAAATAATTATATATATATATATATATATATATATATATATATATATATATAATAAAAAATCTCTCAGTAAACCGAAGTCGACACCTCAAAAAAATAAATAAATAAATATATATATATATATATATATATATATATATATATATATATATATATTTTTAGGTGGGCTGGTGTGGGGGGGAGGGGGGGTTAGTTTATCTGTAAGGGAGACCGCATATACACTAGTGCGACCTGCTCTTGCGTACTGCTTGAGTGTTTGGGACCCGTACCAGCTCAGAAATGGGAATCCCCGCAGAGGAGACACCGTTGTTTTCGAAGAACACTATTGAGAAAATTTAGAGGATCGACATTTGAAGCTGACTGCAGAGCGATTCTGTTGCCTGCAACATACATTACGCGTAAGGACCACGTAGATAAGATTCGAGAAACTAGGGCCTATACGGAGGCATATAGACAGTTGGCTTTCCCTCGTTCTCTTTTACGACCAGCAGCGGTACAGGGTACCCAGCGCCACGCGCCATAAAGTGAACTGCGGTGTATCGATGTAGATGTCGATACTTCACCATTTCGTAGGAGAGGGACTCAATGAAAGCCCTGCACATACGGTCTCGTAGGTACACACTGTAATTATAAAAATAATAAATTTATTGAGGTGGCCTGCGAAGTAGGGTTGGTAAAGCATATCTTATAAGGAGAATGTAAATGATTACTTTTCTCTTGTAAATGTCAAAGATAAATTTAATGCTCATCTCAGGAGTATTTAATTCACAAATTGTTTATAGCGAAACCAGAGAAGATTACAACTTAATGTTTCATCGTTTGTTTTTGAAACAATAGTACAGAAGCGTGGAACTCTTCTTTTGATCTTCACACCTTTTTGTGTTGCGTTACCGAATAGCGATACGTTTAGCTACTCTGTGTAATTTGTAATTAGTAATGAATAATAATGCAATTTGTTACAAATGTGTCTGCAGTCATTCGTAGAATCCTTTGGAAGCATGCATTTTAATCCGGTTTATGAGTTTTGACATTTCAGATCTGCGTGTCAGGATTGTGTACACATTGTTTGGAAGCAAAACGGCCGTTGTCTCATCTCGTCGGGTCGTTCTACGAATACATACACACGAAGTCGAACCTTCGCATTATTTTTCTACAGTCTGATTTCATAAATTTGTCCACTTTGTGCATGGAAGTCAATATAATACACTTTCTCGGTTAATTATTTCAAACAGTGACAACAGACAATAGTCACCAGGACGTCGTATATCGAGAGGACATCAAAATAGCGATGGCAGAAGTAAGATACTAAAGTGGATGAAAGTTAATCTAATGATAATAATTTTTATGGTCTAAGTTAAACTAGCAACTGCATCGTACCATCCCACTTGTGAAGTGTCTTTCACGAGGCACGCCATTCTTAACTAGATTTCAAACATTTTGGGTACAGCTGAATATTTTTCAGCTTTTATTCTGCTACTAAGGAAGGATACATAACATCTGGCGACACGCGACTGGACCAATCGTATATACGTGTTTTAGAAATTACATGTAATCTCCTGAATACGACGCCTGACGAAGAAAACATATAAAGACGAAGCTAAGGACCAAATGGAAAATAAAAGAAAGCAAAAAGAAACAACAGTTTCAAAATCTTAAAAGTATCTACGAATCAGCAATTTATAAATCTGAAGAGGTTGAAAGGACAGTTGGCCTCTGTCTCTGGCATGGTGTACACTTAACGTATGCAAATATCTTGTACTGTGACACCTATTAGAATTTTATGTTGGCAAGACCCTCTACCTGTGGACATTTACCAGTGAGCGTTCATTCTGAAGTACATTAAATGCAATCTGGCTGCTATCTCAAGCCATAGTTTGGGATAATTCTTGTTTTTGTCAATTTTATATATGACAAGAGCTGCTCGGCTTCAGCTAATCTAATGTACCATCATGTGATGTAACAAGGCCCACGTCTTCTGATGAAGGTATTTTCAGAAATATCGAAACCTAGGTCAAGGGCTAATAAACCACTGTTTTTCAGTCTCTTCTCTTAACAACAGTTTATGTGTACTGGAATGCAGAGAGGAAAATATCCAATACCAAAGCAAAATATTGAAGCCTTGGCGATAAACAGCAAAAATGCCAGGTGAGGGGATCCTCGAATAGCCGATTGCTTATTATTGTTACGAATCTTCAGATGTTACGGTAGGCGTATCATAAACCATTGACAATTTTTCAATTTGCGACATAAAATATTTCTAATAGTAGTAATTGCTGTATGCTCAGCATTCATGGCACTATGATGGCCACTTTTGCAGCGCTCGTGGCTGACATGTCTGCGCGACTTCGCTCTATCTTGAAACGTGGTGCGCATCTGCTGGAAAGTTTTGCGAGAAATTTCACTATCGATAACAGCGTTGCTCATACGCATGCAAACCTTAGTAAGGTTATTGACAATGAATTTTTGAATATACACTCCTGGAAATGGAAAAAAGAACACATTGACACCGGTGTGTCAGACCCACCATACTTGCTCCGGACACAGCGAGAGGGTTGTACAAGCAATGATCACACGCACGGCACAGCGGACACACCAGGAACCGCGGTGTTGGCCGTCGAATGGCGCTAGCTGCGCAGCATTTGTGCACCGCCGCCGTCAGTGTCAGCCAGTTTGCCGTGGCATACGGAGCTCCATCGCAGTCTTTAACACTGGTAGCATGCCGCGACAGCGTGGACGTGAACCGTATGTGCAGTTGACGGACTTTGAGCGAGGGCGTATAGTGGGCATGCGGGAGGCCGGGTGGACGTACCGCCGAATTGCTCAACACGTGGGGCGTGAGGTTCCACAGTACATCGATGTTGTCGCCAGTGGTGGGCGGAAGGTGCACGTGCCCGTCAACCTGGGACCGGACCGCAGCGACGCACGGATGAACGCCAAGACCGTAGGATCCTACGCAGTGCCGTAGGGGACCGCACCGCCACTTCCCAGCAAATTAGGGACACTGTTGCTCCTGGGGTATCGGCGAGGACCATTCGCAACCGTCTCCATGAAGCTGGGCTACGGTCCCGCACACCGTTAGGCCGTCTTCCGCTCACGCCCCATCATCGTGCAGCCCGCCTCCAGTGGTGTCGCGACAGGCGTGAATGGAGGGACGAATGGAGACGTGTCGTCTTCAGCGATGAGAGTCGCTTCTGTCTTGGTGCCAATGATGGTCGTATGCGTGTTTGGCGCCGTGCAGGTGAGCGCCACAATCAGGACTGCATACGACCGAGGCACACAGGGCCAACACCCGGCATCATGGTGTGGGGAGCGATCTCCTACACTGGCCGTACACCACTGGTCATCGTCGAGCGGACACTGAATAGTGCACGGTACATCCAAACCGTCATCGAACCCATCGTTCTACCATTCCTAGACCGGCAAGGGAACTTGCTGTTCCAACAGGACAATGCACGTCCGCATGTATCCCGTGCCACCCAACGTGCTCTAGAAGGTGTAAGTCAACTACCCTGGACAGCAAGATCTCCGGATCTGTCCCCCATTGAGCATGTTTGGGACTGGATGAAGCGTCGCCTCACGCGGTCTGCACGTCCAGCACGAACGCTGGTCCAACTGAGGCGCCAGGTGGAAATGGCATGGCAAGCCGTTCCACAGGACTACATCCAGCATCTCTACGATCGTCTCCATGGGAGAATAGCAGCCTGCATTGCTGCGAAAGGTGGATATACACTGTACTAGTGCCGACATTGTGCATGCTCTGTTGCCTGTGTCTATGTGCCTGTGGTTCTGTCAGTGTGATCATGTGATGTATCTGACCCCAGGAATGTGTCAATAAAGTTTCCCCTTCCTGGGACAATGAATTCACGGTGTTCTTATTTCAATTTCCAGGAGTGTATTATATTTCTGTATGACAAAAATTGATAGAACGTATGAAATAGGGCACTTAGAGGAAATACCGACCAAAGAAAATGTAGAAAGTGGCGACATGGCGGGATCTAATCTCAAAATTACAGACGCAGATGCCATTGAGACTGAGATACAAATACATCCGTCCCCACCTGAAACAGTTCAACAGCCATCTCCAGCAACAGATCAAATTCATAATGTTATATCAGAGATTAAAAAATATGATGTAAAATAATTTAGAACAATTAGGGAAGTTTGGATGTACGTATGACAGAGAATTCTGATAACGTATCCAAAGCACAGTCTGATCATATCAAATTAATACTAGATCAAGTATCCAGAGAACAGTCAGAGAAACTAAAAGTAATAATGGATCGGGTGGCAAAAGAACAGGCAGATCAGATTAACGAGAACCTTACAGGAATACCTTCCGAAATAAATGAGGTGAAAAAGTATACGAAGGTTTGTTTGCGCATTGTCCGACGATGTTGGTGAGTTAAAGGTTGAACAGTCCGCAATAGAAATGTCTGTGCAACAACTCTCAGGCCGTTTCCGATATTCAGATGTGGAAAAAAAAAAAGCTTTGGCGGGCAGCGCCAAGAACTCGAAAATGTCCTGTCGTCTTGGCCGCGAATCCAGGAAGCAAACATAAATGAATCACTCAGTAATGAATTACGCGCAGCTGCGCAGGCCGTAGGCTAAGAAGTCGTGCGTGAATGCAGTGCATCGGAGGATGACGTAAGCAATGAATTAAAACAACTCAAGGAAGAACTGAAACAGGAAACAACACAATGGTGCGAAGAGTTAAGCGCACAGCCGTCAGCTGTGCAAGAATTAGCCGCGATCAAAGGTATCGCGTATTAGCCGTCACTGTTAAGTTCGCGTGCCCGTAATGTGTACCGTAACGCACATCTGTACGATAGGCAGTACAGAGAACCAAAGGGACCGGCCACTCCACGTACCAATAGTTGATTCGAACTAGCAGGTGTGAGATCTACATTGTCTGCCATCCTGCTAGAAAAAAGCCTTCTGAAACACCGACAATTTCAGGTGAATGTGCCGGAGAAAAAATTCCCACATCCAGCTGTGTTTCCGGGAGGATTTAAAGGCGTATTATCTCAATCCTGGAGTGACCAACAAAAAATCAAATTAGTAGAGAATATATTTACAAGTCGACGCCGCCCTGTGGGCTGCAGACGCGCCAGAAGGATGTCAAACTTATGAGTAATTCGAAAAAGCTTTTTGAACCAGTTCTGGTCGGCATCGATTCAGGAATGCCTTTGAAAAACACTATATGATCCGTTGAAGTCTAAATTGCCAGCACAAATAAAGGAGAAATTGATGGAACAGTTTACAGTTTTTCTAGATTCGTTAGGTCTCGTATACAAGGATTTGAAGTGCAGTTCTGGCAATGGCGCTAGCCAGCCAGCGATAGCTGGTAACGTTCGCAACAATCAAAGTAAGTACGGCAGCTGGCGTGACAACAGTCTGCGGCAGGACGGTAGGTATGTAGATATAAACACACCGCTGAATTCAATCAACGGCCAGCACTATAAAAAGGGAAAGAAAAATGACCACAGGTAATAGCCGTGTGTACAATAATTTTCGCGTGAAACAGAAATTCGAACTGGTAGAACAGAATAGGTGAAGCATGGGGCAGAACCGAGTAAATGACGTGGGTCAACCCCATGTAAAGAACTCTAGATAGCCGAAGGCCCAATCATGACAATAACACGAATTTGTCCCAACCTGGAATCCAAAACTGAGGCTGGTCCGTTAGTAGAAATGACGGATGGCCACGCTCCACCGGCCTCGAACGGGTCAACAAACTAGACGAGACCGTACCCAGCCCTTCGGTGCGTCTCACAGGATGGGGTGAGGGCAGCAGATGCAAACGTGTTACTATACAGTGATGGTTTAGACATTTGAGAGGAATTATGTAGTGACATTGAGGCATGTAAGGAACAAACCGAAGAGATAGTGCAGGCTGCTGTCAATGCGGTAATGGAAGGAATGCCGGCTATTGTTATTGTGGACACAGCTGTTAAGTGACAAGCACAGGTCGATTTAGATTTAGGGAACGAAGCAATGGAATGCGCATTCCTACTAGTTAAGGGACTGTCTGGGTCCTGCATAATAGATTTAGAGTTTTTGCGTGAGGTGAACAGTGAATTGACCTCTCTCGTGCAAAGTGTATTTTGACAGTTAATGGCAAAGAGGTTATTGTGGACAGTTTTAAAACGGAAGCATGGCATGGTAGATGCTGCCATGGTAATAGCGTGAGAATTGTGCAGAGGAAATTGGTGTATATTGGCGACGCTCAGTCTCACTATTTTGATGATGTGAAATAAGACACAAGTGGGGTGAATGTTGGATCTAACACGAGTCGCGTTCATAATAAAGTGACACAATCGCAATGCTTCATTGCAACGCAACTGACCAAATTAGCCGATTTTTTGACAAAGTACACCGATGTCCTTTCTGTCAAACCGAGGATTGTTAAGTATTATCAACGCAGTATCTACTGCTGATTTACTTGCCCAAGCCCGTGGACGAAGCACTAATGTGTAAGGGAAGAGGTTAGGAGTATGTGGACTGGAGGATGAGAAAGAGACAAAATTAAAGGACTATACCCACATCAAGATTTGAAAAGATGTGTACAGTAAGTGATAAGAGTTTTATTTGTCTTATGTTATTTAATATGTTGACATATACGTAGTTGTATGTTTTACTGTAAGCTAAAGTAGACAAGACAGATGGGCAGTACCTTTGCACATAACTTCAAGTTTTATTGATGAGTAAAATACAAGCATTAGTGGATACTATGTACCACGAGTAATGAACAGACATTTTTCAGATGCTATGATTTACAGTACAAGGGGTACGATACTAATGGGTAATATTCAAAGGAAGCACACAAATTTGATTATTTTGTAAATACGTCGATGGATAGTATAGTTACTGCATGTCCCAAATATTTTTCCTGTGCACTATAATTTAAATGAGCTTTAGTATGTACGTGTACAAGAGATCTTGCACTATGGGCAAGGACTGATTTCATGGGATGTGAGAAAGGAACATTTGGTTCACTGATATTATCAGTTACCTGCAAGTGGAGTAGGACTTTGTTAAAGTATAAGCATAATGATGGACAGTCACGAAACGTGACATTAGGGCACTAATTAAAGGGTGAAAACTCAAAAATCAATAAAATGTGTAAGCGGGGACTAATACAAGTGAATCCAACAAAAATGGAAGAAGAAATCCTGATTAACATGATAAGTAAAGAAGCACTGAAAATTGTAAATAGGCCAAGAATTATATATAAACTACCTGATTAAGTAAGAAAAGAAAAATGTCACAACAAGTTATTAATTAAATTGCTATTTTTCGATTCTCATTCTTACGTAAATACTATTTGACGTGCACGGACCGTGTAGGTGAAACACGTTTGTGCTCACGCAGTAACTTCCGTATGTGCTCTGTTTGGTACTTGTTTAGGTTCGTTACTCCCGCAGTAATTAAACCACTTGGTGTGTTTGGAAACGAACAAGGATTTCCTACTAGGGTTGTGTGTGATATAATCACACGAAGTTGTAGATGTATGTATTTAAAACATAATTTACAAACAAAAAGAAAAAAAATGGCTCTGAGCACTATGGGACTTAACATCCGTGGTCATCAGTCCCCTAGAACTTAGAACTACTTAAACCTAATTAATCTAAGGACATCACACACATCGACGCCCAAGGCAGGATTCGAACCTGCGACGTAGCGGTCACGCGGTTCCAGACTGAAGCGCCTAGAACCTTACGGCCACACCAGCCGGCAAAGAAAAGAAAATGCGAAGACAAAATCTACATGTTTCAGAGCCTTGGCTACACGCTGAAGTCATGGAATGTCTGCGCAGATAGTAAATTAGCAATGTAAATAAAAATGTTGAACTAAGAAATCTGGAGTATTCACAGAAACTATAAAATTGTTATAAATAAAAATAAACTTTCCGATTCGTTGGGACATAAATTACACAGAGCACAGTAGCACGAAAATCGATAGAGCGCGAGTTTTAGAAGAATGTAGGAGAGATGTGTCTCAGTTTGAACGATCATACGGGTGAAGTACTTGTGTTAGCACACGTAGGACAATTGTGGACGCTCATGTGAATGATAGTTACAAATGATAAGCTTGCAGTGACACAGTAAAGCTAAAAAATATAACGAAGGATTTCCTTACCTTCTGTGGTCACCGACAGTGAAGTTTTAAGCAAATTCATTGCAAATATTGCAGCGAATGTACTCCTGATCACAACGTCAGTCACCTATGAGATGACAACATAGCGCACGCGAATGACAACGCCGGACTGCGGAGATGGGCAGTTGTCACTTTCAAAACGTACGTCCGCAGCTCGTGGTTGTGCGGTAGCGTTCTCGCTTCCCACGCCCGGGTTCCCGGGTTCGATTCCCGGCGGGGTCAGGGATTTTCTCTGCCTCGTGATGACTGGGTGTTGTGTGCTGTCCTTAGATTAGTTAGGTTTAAGTAGTTCTAAGTTCTAGGGGACTGATGACCATAGATGTTAAGTCCCATAGTGCTCAGAGCCATCAAAACGTACGCAAATGAACAGGCAGCTATGAAGTAAGGGGAGACTGTGGTTAAAACTAAATATACAAGGACACTATAAAATGCTTGTATTGGTGATTATTGGATGTATAAACACTAATAAAGAAAAAGAGGTTACTTCTCGCCGTAACTAAGAAATTCGGATTAAAAATGTTGTGGACTGGCAAGACAGCCAATCCACAATGACGGGTAGCCGAAAGGCACGCGTCTAAGCTCACGCAGGCTGGCGTGAGGTCTGGAACAGGTAAAGGAAGTTATAGTAGCAAAGAACGTACGTAGCTGCGGGAATACTTAACTTTAATCCATAATTGGTGAACATCGGTCTGACGGTACATGCATCACAAGATAAATTGCAAATGATAATGGCGCCTTGCTAGGTCGTAGCAAATGACGTAGCTGAAGGCTATGCTAACTATCGTCTCGGCAAATGAGAGCGTAATTTGTCAGTGAACCATCGCTAGCAAAGTCGGCTGTACAACTGGGCAAGTGCTAGGAAGTCTCTCTAGACCTGCCGTGTGGCGGCGCTCGGTCTGCAATCACTGACAGTGGCGACACGCGGGTCCGACGTATACCAACGGACCGCGGCCGATTTAAAGGCTACCACCTAGCAAGTGTGGTGTCTGGCGGTGACACCACAAAAAATAAAGACGAAAAGACATTGACTTTTAATATGCTTGCTAACGTTCGTAAAGCAAAGTAAAAATGCCCAGTAATTAATATGGGTCGAATAAATAAAAACAGACACTTCAAAAACAGCTGCTTTAAACTATTGTAGGGCGGCCGCTTTGGTCGAGTGGTTCTAGGGGATTCAGTCCGGAACCACGCGGCTTCTACGGTCGCAGGTTCGAATCCTGCCTCGGGCATGGATGTGTGTGATGTCCTTAGGTTAGTTAGGTTTAAGAAGTTCTAAGTCTAGGGGACTGATGACCTCAGATGTGAAGTCCCAAAGTGCTTAGAGCCATTTGAACTATTTTTTGAAACTATTGTAGAGCAAAAAACCGGTGTATTAACACTATTTTTCTGTGTGTATGGTAAGATAAGATATGTTCTGTAGAGAGCTGATGCTGCGGTACAAATGTTGCGATCGTTCAGCCTGATGGAGAAGAGCACTTGGACGACGCAGCCAGTGACGGAACATCGCGTCACTGTACTGACGTCGGCGAAGCAGCACCCGTCCCACTTCGATGACATTACTGCAACCCACCTATCAACAACACTCATGTCACGGCGACGATTTGAACTATACAACACGAAACTACGTCAGACAGCAGCCCCCAACCAAGACAGAGCAACAACAGGGAAGTAACAGTTTTGTGATATTTCACGAGTTTCTATGGTTCAAATGGCTCTGAGCACTATGCGACTTAACTTCTGAGGTCATCAGTCGCCTAGAACTTAGAACTAATTAAACCTAAGTAACCTAAGGACATCACGCACATCCATGCCCGTGGCAGGATTCGAACCTGCGACTGTAGCGGTCGCTCGGTTCCAGACTGTAGCGCCTAGAACCGCACGGCCACCCCGGCCGGCCACGAGTTTCTATCCAGGGGCGAATTATATAGTTCAGTCTGCGTGCCTTGGTTGTTCACTTTTTCAATTTCTGCGTGTTAATTTAATATTTAATAGACACAGTTCTGGAGTTTTTGTTTGTGCCGGATAGGAAACCGATTTTGTGACATTTTACAAGTTCCTAAGCAGGAGCGCATTATTCAGTCTCGCCTGTGTGCTTTAAAAGCGAAAAATTTAGTCTCACCAGTGTGCTTTGGGAGTTTAGTTTTTGAATCTATGCGTGTTAATCTAATTTATTAGACATAGTTCTTGCGTTTTCGTCAGTGTCTACAGTAGAGTGGCGATAGTCCTTTGTTTGTCCGTGTGCCTAGTTTTCTACGGCCTTTAGTATGGATAGGGACTGTGATTGTTGTCTCGGTTGTTGTCTCTCACCTCCAGGCTGTGTTGGCGTGCTTTACACAGCTTAATGCTGCAGTGGATGGGCATCACTGTTGTGCGCCAGGTGTGGGGACCCAATGGACGTCCAGCACAACCCACGAGTCAGCCGATCGATCCTCACCGATGGCGAGCCCAGTTACTGTTCGCATTGACGTTGACCGCTCATCTGTAGTCGACTGGGAGATCGCCTACGGTTGTGGCAGGCTGTGAAAGACTTCCCCAGACACTGCACGTAAGGCCTTAACGGTTAGTCTGACAAACAGATTCCAGGTGCTGTCTAAGGCTGACAGTGCCCCTCAGCCAGATGTAGTCAAATGGTTCAAATGGCTTTAAGCACAATGGGACTTAACATCTGAGGTCATCAGTCCCCTATACTTAGAACTTCTTAAACCTAACTAACGTAAGGACATCACACACATCCATTCCCGAGGCAGGACTCGAACCTGCGACCGTAGCAGCAGCGCGGTTCCTGACTGAAATGACTAGAACCGCTCGGCCACATCGGCCGGCTCCAGATGTAGTCGCTTATCCTTTTTCAGAGGGAACCTCTCAGTCTGCAAGATTCGAGCAGTCACAGAGGGTGAGATTATTAGTAGTTGGGAGCTCCAATGTTAGGTGCGTTGTGATCCCCCTTAGGGAAATGGCTGCCAAAGAGGGGAAGAAAGCCAGTGTGCACTCAGAGTACGTACTGCACGGAGTCATTCCAGATGAGGAAAGAGTCTTTGTGAGTCTTAGTGGTGCAGCCAACTGCAGGTGGTGACGAATGATGTGTGTCATTTTGCATCAGAAGAGATTCTCTCTGGTTTCAAGCGTCTAACAAAAGTGGTAAGGCTGCCAGTCTTGTTTGCAGGATGGAAGCAGAGCTCACCATTTGCTGCGTAGTCGACAGGACTGATTGCGGAGTGGAGGGTCTGAATCAGAAGCTCAGACGGTTCTGCGATCGCGTAGGCTGCAGATTCCTCAACTCAGTTGGGTTTTGGGTTCCGCTGAATAGGTCAGGAGTCCACTACAAGCAGAAGGCGGCTACACGGTGTAGTGGTTCTTTATTTACGTGACCATTACGGCACTCCAACCCCAGTTCTCGATGCCAGTAATATCGTACTATTTTTCTGCGAAGTAACAGACATATTGTTGTGATAATATTCACATTTGGTGTGGTGTCACCGCCAGACACCACATTTGCTAGGTGGTGCATTTCGGCCTCCTCTAGAAAAACAGTGTTGGCTTTTCTGCCAACACTACATATGGTTTTATTAATGTATAGGTACTCTGATGTATCGATATATTACAGTGATATGGTTCTTGTGTGAGACTGTCATAATCTTTGACTTACTTGTAACCGTTTTGGTGCGAATGCGCATAGAGCAGTCTTTGTTTCACTTTGCAGAAGTAAAGTTGTTATTTCGCGTTGTAAAAGAACAGTCAAGTCTTGTGTTTAGCTAAAGTGGAAATTAAATATATGATGATTGATACAAAACTGTTTTCTTGATGATGTGACAATTAAGAAGAAGTATATGTGAATTTACAAGAAGTTTAATAAAAGTGTGGATCGTGAATACCAAGTCAAAAATTATTTCTACCGTACCATTGTTCTGATCATTAAGAATTTCCTGAAAAACGCGTTTGTTAGGTCTTCAAATATTGCTAAAATACAGATCTGGACCTTCTAGCAGTCAAAGTGGAATCACCCTAGAATCAACAAGATGAGCCATAACAACTTCGACGAAATCTACGTGGGAATCCATTCAAGATAAGTGCCAAAATTAATGACTTTTTTACAGTGACTTCATTATTTCAATTCTGACGATACTATCCACAGTCAATAACTTTGTTGTTGCCCAATAAAGCGAACATATGCTGCGTGAGCAACATTATTAATCTGATTCCTAACCTACTTTGCAAGTGGTGGTATTGTTAGAACGGGTAGCAGGGGCTGTGGGGCGTGGAATGGGAGGGTTTTGGGTTAGACGGTCTCAGGGAAATACAAAAAGGGCCTTAGTCTCAAAGGATTCATAGGAAGAACGTAGATAAAGATACCATCGATATAACGGTTGTAAATTTTCGTAGCTGTGTTGGGAAAGTATCAGAGATCCAAGCGCCAATAGAAACCATTGACACTCAATTCGTTATAGGCATTGGAAGCTGGCTAAAACCAGAGATAAGTTCAGCAGAAATTTTTGAGAATGTCCACATGGTGTTCAGGAAGGATAGGTAAAATACAGTTGGCAGTGATGCATATGTTGCTGTTAGAAGTAGTTAATCTTGTAACGAAACTGAAGTAGATACTTCCTGTAAGTTAGTACAGGTACATGTCATTCTTGGCAACCACAATAAAATAATAAATTGATCCCTTTACTGACATTCCAACTCAGAGGATATAATTGGTGAAAGGTTCAAAGAAAACTTGAGTCTAATTACAAACACGTATCTGTATTATACAATTACAATTATTGGTGGCATCAATTTAACCTCCATAAGTAGTGGGACAAATTTTTTCAGCACACATTGCGGGTTGCCTACATCAGGGGCAAGTGTGCACTCAGGGGCAAACCTATAGCTCTCTTTTGATTGACAGGTTATGACCCCTGGGGATAGACCTTCCTTTTGATTGACAGGTCCTTAAACTATTGTTCCCCCACCTCCCCTCCCTCTCCTCCTCCCAACCCCTCAGCAAACCTCCAACGCTACCCCCAACCCCATCACTGATACAAGTACACTTTCAGGCATGAGTTATTCGAATAGCTCCTTCTCACTCTTATCAATCTGATTAACAATTAACCTCTCTCCCTCTGGTAAACCCCCAACCCTCCCTCCCCTCTCCCTTTCCCCTACCTGGAAACTGGCGGCTCTGTGGTGGAGAGGAAGGATCTCATGACAAAAAATACAATTACATAGCAGAGGGTATTCTGTCTATTTATAAAAAATTCAGTTTTCAGAGGTTGGATTTCTCTTGCTCATCATTCTCTGCTGTTTGGGAAGATGTAGGTCTTGTGAAGAACTAATCAAATCGATCAGTTTTTTAACTCCGATCGCACAAAGAATATCATTATGAAACACCCATCACACATCATTATGCTGTTAAATACCGTTCGATCGTGAGGCACGCACTGTCCACTGGACTGCACAGAATGCCACCCGCGCAGGCTGCCGGGCAGTACCACACATAAGAGACCTGAGAAGCGGCGGTGCGCTCAGACTGCACGACCGACAGTTCAGAAGTCACACTAATCCCCGAACTAAAGCATCCGAGGAATTCCTGTCGTAACACATGCCCTTTCTCTGTTTCTCCTGGTGGCTTGCCAGGCCGGCATGAGCCGTCGGTCGCAGTGGACCGAATCGCAAAGAAAACAGTGTTTTCCCAGTAAACGCTCATGGAATACCAACGCACTCGAAACGCCTTCTGTCCAAGCCAAATGCCTGACTGAGAATGGATTCCACCATGGTCTCTAAGCTGCTGTCTCTGTTGGAAAGAAAGGACCTCACGTCAAGAAATTCAATTATATAGCTCGACGAAAGATCCGTACCCAAGGACTGGAAAGTTGCACAGGTCACACTAATATTCAAGAAAGGTAGTAGGAGTAATCCACTAAATTACAGGTCCATATCGTTAACGTCGATCTGCAGCAGGATTGTAGAACATATATTATGTAATGAATTACCTCGAAGAAAACAGTCTAATGACACACAGTCAACATGGGTTTAGAAAACATCGTTCTTGTGAAACACAACTAGCTCTTTATTCACATGAAGTGCTGAGTGCTATTGACAATGGATTTCAGATCGATTCCGTATTTCTGGATTTCGGGAAGGCTTTTGACACTGTACCACATAAGCGGCTCGTAGTGAAATTGCGTACTTATGCAATATCGTCTCAGTTATGTGACTGGACCTGTGATTTCCTGTCAGAGAGGTCACAGTTCGTTGTAATTGACGGAAAGTCATCGAGTAAAACAGGAGTGATTTCTGGCGTTCCTCAAGGTAGTGTTTTAGGCCTTTTGCTGTTCCCTATCTATATAAACGATTTGGGAGACAATCTGAACAGCCGTCTTCGGTTGTTTGCAGATGACTCTGCCGTTTATCGACTAATAAAGTCATCAGAAGATCAAAACAAACTGCAAAACGATTTAGAAGAAATATCGGAATGGTGCGAAAAGTGGCAATTGACCTTAATTAACGAAAAGTGTGAGGTAATCCACATGAGTGATAAAAAGAACGCGTTAAACTTCGGTTACACGATAAATCAGTTTAATCTAAAAGCCGCAAATTCAACTAAATACCTAGGAATTACAATTACGAACAATTTAAATTGGAAGGAACACATAGAAAATGTGGGGAAGGCTAACCAAAGACTGCGTTTCATTGGCAGGACACTTAGAACATGTAACAGACCTACTAAGGAGACTGCCTACACTACGCTTGACCGCCCTCTTTTAGAATACTGTTGCACGGTGTGGGATCCTTACTAGATAGGACTGACTGAGTACATCGAAAAAGTTCAAATAAAGGCAGCACGCTTTGTATTATCGCGAAATATGGGAGGGAGTGTCACAGAAATGATACAGGATTTGGGATGGACATCATTTAAATAAGGGCGTTTTTCGTTGCGACGGAATCTTCTCACGAAATTCCAATCATCAACTTTCTGCCGGCCGTTGTGGCCGAGCGGTTCTAGGCGCTTTAGTCTGGAACGGCGCGACCGCTACGGTCGCAGGTTCGAATCCTGCCTCGGGCATGGAAGAGGGTCTAAGTTCTAGGGAACTGATGACCTCAGATGTCAAGTCCCATAGTGCTCAGAGCCATTTGAACCCATCAACTTTCTCCTCCGAATGTGAAAATATTTTGTTGACACCGACTTACATAGGCAGGAACGATCACAAAGATAAAATAAGGGAAATCAGAGCTCGTACGGAAAGATATAGGTGTTCATTCTTCCCGCGCGCTATACGAGATTGGAATCATAGAGAATTGTGAAGGTAGTTTGATGAGCCCTCTGCCAGGCACTTAAATCTGATTTGCAGAGTATCCACGTAGATGTAGATGTGATACAACAGAAGAATTTTGATGATTAGGTGGGTAGATAACGTAACAAATGAAGAGGTACTGAATGGAATGGGGGAGAAGAGGAATTTGTAGTACAACTTGAGCAGAAAAAAGGGTTCGGTTGGTATCACATGTTGTGAGGCATCAAGGGATCGCCAATTTAATACTGGAGGGAAGTGTGGAGGGTAAAAATCGTAGAGGGAGACCAAGAGATGAATACGATAAGCAGATTCAGAAGGATGTAGGTTGCAGTAGTTATTAAGAGATGAAGAGGCTTGCTCAGGATAGAGTAGCATGGAGAGCTGCATCAAACCAGTCTCTGGACTGAAGACCACAACAACAACAGCATAGGATATACTGTTTGTTTATAAAATTTAATTTGCAGGGGCTGGATTTCACTTTAAAATGGTGGGAGACGCTCACATCCAGCAACTACTTATCCTGATAACGTAATTACACTACTACAGATTGAAGGTGTCATTTTATTGGAAAATTTTCCTGTGTGTGCTCACCTTGGAATGCAGGAATCGACTGAGCTAGTGCACAGTGCTGCCACGGTTGCATAAGCGGACGAACGAGAGGAGGAAGCTGCTCTATGCCGTGATCGCGCAAACGGCCGAGGACGAGGGCGACATCTTCGCGTTGCGGAAGCTGCTGGGATCTCCCACGCGCAACGGACCCTGCGCCCCAACGCTTCGAGTGCCAGGGTGAGGGCTACGTCGCCAAGCATTGCCGCAGTGCAGTGCTGTGCGTCAAGGTGAGCACGACAGACAAGTGCTGCCGACTCGCGCCCGGTGTGGCGGCCCGCACTCACAGCCGTGCCGAAGGCGGTCATTCGGCCGATGCCGCATGGGAGAAGAAGACGACGACGACGGGCGGAGACCTGCCCGGCACAGCTGAGGGACAGTGCAGAGGCAGCCGCCATCGCCAACCGTAGCGGCATCCAGGGCCGCCTTCGCAGCCGCCCTGGTTGCAGAGAAAGAGGCCTCGAGGCAGCTGTGTACAGCATTCGTTCGGCAACAGGGGTGCCAACCACGACGGCCGCTCTTGCACCTACGCAAAAGAGCGCCGCGGACTAGCAGAAGATTCTAGGGCACCGACCCTGCGACTGCCCTAGAAGCGCCGCAGGAGCACAGCGCGTCCGTAGTCCCTGTGACAACGACGGCGACTCCGAAAGTTAGGGGGCGGCCAGCACCGAGGCTGGAGAAAGAAAGGCGGCACTCGTCGCCAATGCACGGACGGCTAGCATAGACATCCCCGCTGCAGGCGGCCCTGCTCGAGGAACAAATGCAGCAGAACTGCGCCGTACAGTAAACGGATGACGCAGAACATCAGTGAGCTGCCGCCTGATGCCGTGACAAGTCACCGCTGACACGGCGCAGCAGAAGGCTCACAGCAGCACACTGCGCTGCCACACTGGATTGCCCTCACGGAAACGACCGATTCGTGAAACCCACTATTAACATAACCTACCTTTGCACGATCCATCGCATGTAGCAAGAAATCCGCTACTGCTCTTACTATCCCGTCTTCTCTTGGCTCTTGCCTTAGCACTTCTTTTCCTTTGCTCTTGAAACCGCTATCCTTCATTCGCTTTCTGTCCACTGTGTATCCCCTCCGTGCGACCATGTTAGTGGGTAATCCTAGCCAGCTGCACGGATAACATCACAGCAGCACACCCAGCGAAGTCCTCGATTAGTAATTAAAAAATACGGAGGTGATAATAGATCTCCTGAGATGGTTACCATGTCGGCGAGAAGGGATTACACAATTACAATAAAAAAAATCTTGCGTCCCTGCTCCAAGCAACTCAACCCCTTCCATACGTAACATTCAGTCATCCGCCTGCGAAGTGCTATATGAAGTTTTCTGTATTACTTTAATTGGAGTACAAAGTACACAGTTTATTTTACGCCGCCTTATGGGTGCCGTGAAATTCTTCTCTTCAAATTTTTGGTGAAACCTTCAGTTGCTACTATTATTATCAAGTGTAAGTAAAAAGAAGGATAGTGGGCGATTACTACATAGTGGACGATTACTACATAGTGCAGTTCCTACGTTATAATTAGTCATTTACTTTTTTCACTAAGCAATTCGCTAGAATAACAGAACATTTTAAAACATTTTTTCCTCACAAATATTACCATGTCTACGTCGCAATGCACACTAGCCCCAAGCAGAGAAAATCTGCAACTCGGTTGATGGCTAATAAGTAGTAGATGCTGTTCCTCCTCATAGGAGCGAAAGACTGGAGAAGCTTCTCTTCCACTGTTTAACTATTCTGGAACAGAACATCCTATTTCTCGCACATAATTGTGCATCGGAGGTGTGCAGTTACGTATGCCACTGTTGTCATTCTGCCAGCCTAATACTTCTGCGACTTTCACCTGGAAACATCAATAAACAATGATCGAACATTCATTCTTCTGCACCTGTTTATGGTTTGGCTTGCCTTGTCACTGGTTAAACTAGAGAAATGAGCGTACTTAGGCTGTTTCCGCGACAGGGCACGTGCTGTCCGACTCTTCACGCACATTTCTGAATTTCTGTTCGAGTATTTCTCTCCTACTAGTCTTCAGATGCCCTGTTGCTTCGCAGAACCGATATTTAATGTCATCTGCCACCTTATTTAAGCGCTCCTCTACCTCATTCATCCTCTTTTCCAAGGCCTAACTAAGCCCTCCAACTCTCCTTCCCCTTGACAGCTGCTGCATCATCGGAACCTGCTCCAGTTGCAGGCCAATATCCACAAGCCGAATCTCCTGTCTAGCAAACATTTATTTTGTCCCTTCACTCTGTTTTTCTTTTATTTTGGCTCATTGGCTCTCATTTCCTCCAGAAATACAACAAATTTATCTTGATCCGCAACTGAATTTGTTGACGGCACACTTTGATGGCTCAACTGAACGACTTCACATATGAAAAAATCAGACCAAACATTACTGTCCACTTCTGACACATCAAAAATCACCCCATATCCATATTGTGAGGTTCAGTCATGTTCTCGGATATAACTTTATCGTTTCTCCTGTATGTAGTTTCTTCCATAATCTCTGCCGTAGAGTCACCGTATCATCCATTTACCTCCACATGACTTATAGGAATCGTTGTCTGCCACCCTGCTGCACCTGTTTCCACTCCACTGTGTGCCTCCTCCATAATTCTCGATCGAGTCTTTTCTCGTAATTGCCCTTTTATCCTACTCTGACTCCAAATACACATTCGATTCTAATTTAATGCAGAAAGAAAATATAAAAAAATTTTCACTGCTGCTCTAATTGATCCTTGTCGTAATAACACCGCAGACCATCATATAACACAGTAAAAACACCTGAAAATATTACAACGCTGGTACAATGCTGGTATCAGTGTCAAAGTGGACCAACAGGAAAAAACCATAAAATCAGAAGAAATGCTGAAAGGGAAGTACTTAATTTAACGGAAATGTGGTTACAACATAACTTGTCTGGTTCTACGATATTTGATACAAGTATTCAGGGAAGTCCACCTAAAACCTCCTCCAAGTGATTCCTGAGTCGTGTCGCTACTTGTAATGTTATCGAAACTCTTTCCCTAACTCCTTAACTTCAAGTAAGAGTCCTAATCGGCTGGACCTACCTGAAGGCCAATCCGAGGACTCAGATGCGGTAATGAAAGCTATTTAAATTTATATGTTTACAGTACCAGTAACAGCAAACCACGTAAAAAACACTGGACACCCACTCGACAACATAGAAGAAGATCTTCCAGAACTCAGATACAATGGATTTAACGGAGGAGCTAGAAATTATTGTACACCACAAAAAGCAGGGAGAAAAAAATTCCATTGACAAACTAGACAATGAATCAGTAAACTTTTTCAAATATTTCTCTTCCATATGATACATTTTGTCATATATATATATATATATATATATATATATATATATATATATACTTTAATCCATAAGCACTGTTACACCAATGACTGTGTACATACTCTTTGTGAAACCATAGTGTTGCAATATCTTAGCGGCACATTCTGATTACTGAAAAAACTGTGTAAGTGATGATTTGCGAGTATGTGACATTCTGTGTAATGGGGGAGGCACAATACTGTAACTGGTTAACCTCTTTTGATGCTAGTCAATTGTCAGGATGAGCATTACTGCAAAGGCCATTTGATTCTAAAGCATTATGTCAGGATGAAAAACACTAAATAAATTACGTTTCCTCTCTTAACAACATGTGGGTAGGGTGGGTTCTTCCTTGGCTCGGGTATGAGGTAGAATGAAACAGCATTTTTCCATAAGATAACTTTTATTGAGGATTTGTACAATGATTTCCTTACTGGATTGTTCTGGCTGGGTGAGCGGCAGCTGTGTCGTTTGCGAAGCCTTCTGCTGCATGGGTGGCGGCGTCTGATTACACCTGGCGGTGTATATCTCTTGTCGCTGTTTCGCCCAGTTGACTGGAGACGCGCATCGTGAGGTGGTCCGTTTAATTATTGATAACGAAGTCGTGAATCGGATGGTGATACCTTGGATGTGGCGTCCCAGTGTTTGTCTTCTCTATGCGGCGGCGTGTGTTGTGCGTCGTCCAGCGGAGCGGCGCGGCGGGGGAAGGCCAGTGTCCCAGACTCGAACAACGGACTCCAGCTTGCCAGTCTTCGGTTGTCAGATCTTCATTACCAGCTCACGGGTGACTGCTGATGTGAGGCCGTCTCCTTCCTGTCCTCACGAGTCACCCGCGTACATAAAAATCAGTCTTCAAATACCTTCTAACTTCTCTCTTCTGGCGGCGAGACTGCTGCTTGCTATTCCATTACAGCGGCAGACTTGGTGCTTCTGTGTACGATGTAGTCTCTTCCTGCATGACGGTCTTCAGCACCGACTGAACTGTACTGGAACTGAACTGAAAACTACTGTCGGACCCACTGCGTCTCGCGTATTTATTTACTTCAGTTCACTGGAGGTGAAGGACTTCATGGTCATTGCCTCTTCTGTCACGTTGAAAAGCTTCTCGAAGAATCTTCTTAACATCGGTCATTGGCTCTTGGAATGTAGGCGAGGGCCTTTGATCACATGTGACAATTGAGAAACACGTGAGCCGGTCATTGCCTCTTCTGTGACGTTGAAAAGCTTCTCGAAGAATCTTCTTAACGTCGATCATTGGCTCTTGGAATGTAGGCTAGGGCCTTTGATCCCATGTGACAATTGAGAAACACGTGAGCCGGTCGGGCGATGCCCTGACGGCTGAATCGACAGCTTCCACTTATGTGGGGAGGGCGATGGCTTATCCTGAATGTGCTGACTTGCAAGCGCCGGCCGTTGCCATTGCTGCTCTGCCCGCTGTTTGCCAGTGTGTAGCTCTTCTAAACTGAACGAAGTTTTTCATTTATTTTCTAATTTCTACTTCACATTGATTTCACTAATTTATTTACCTATCTTAAGTACCACTCAACAATACTTGTAAGCAGACAAACAAGATACTATCTGTGACATCAGCTTATAAAAACCTCCAAGATTCATTTAGTCCTATTTTCCCATTCCAGTATAACCTCAAAAAGGCATCCACAATGCCAGAGAGGTAGAAAATCACACATAAAAACTTCACGAAAAATATTGATGTAAAGAAATGCACCTGGAAATGAGAATAAATTCTCAAAACGTATTGTGCTAAGCACACAATAAATAAATAAATAACTGGTGCAGTTTCTCAGTATTTAAATCACGAATGACACAGTCGCAGGCTTTTCTAAAGCACTGAACATGTTCATCAATCTGCTGAAATGAAATAGCGGCCCAAACTGACCTCTGTTTATTAAAAAATATCTGTGCCAAATATGTATGACAAATTTTCAGACAAACTGATATCGAGAGTGATAGTACACAGAGCAAATAAAACAACTAACTTTTGTGGATAACGAGCAATCCTAACTAATGATCGATTCGCTTGACAAAGTCTGTTGGAAGTAAGAAAGAAAGGAATAGTGATTATCCGACAAGTCGTTGATAAAAAGAAACACACACAATGCTCGCACAGTGATTGCTCTGACTATAGCAGAAAGCATAAGATGCCACATGCAACTACCGTAACGAACTGGGTCAGTAATGAGCCCTGGAACGCCTCATCAAAAGCATCGAGGGCCTGGAATATAACTCAATTCATATCATGCAGCTAACTCTCATTTCAGGTCGCCAGTGCTGCTGATTCTCACCATGATTTAAAACTCGGGATGGAGTAGTGTGGATGACTGCTGACCCAGTGGGTCCTAGACAGCGTCACCTCCCTCAGAAGTAGCCCCGTCTTCAACGACAGTCACAAAAGGAACTGTAGAGAAGTGCGCTTCCACAGAGGTGTGGGACCCCTGCGTTCTCGCTGAGCTGTCTCCTCTGTGTACTCCCTCAGTGACAAGGGTTCGTTAATATCTGGGCAACGAAAATGTTCTTAACAAAATTGCCAATTTTCTCTCCTAGGAAAAGTTTTATCAACCAGCCAATTTCTTGTGTTTCTCCGGGTACAGTTCCTAAAAAGTTTGCCCTAAATTCCCATTCTTCAAAGATAATTTAACTTCAGTCAGCACATGGATTCCCGCCTCTATAATTCTTAGAAATCGGCTCACTATCTCCCAGTCTCTGGTAATTCTTTCAGAGGCGGGCAAGGAAGTACTTTTCCATATTTTCTGTGACATGAAGGAGCCTTCATCCTCCGTGGAGTAGGCGTCCGGTTGACGGCACCTCGCCTACACAAAGGGAGAAAAGAAATTCCAAAACGAACTCAGCTATGAGGGCGTGCTGCAAAGTAATACCACCGAATTTTTTATGTGAAGTGTGAAAACTCTTACGGATTTTTAAAGAAAACAAGGTTTACTAACTTTTATATCTTTACTCTTCATGTCTACATATTCATTCCTCAACATAGTCACCCTGGCGACCAACACATTTCTCCAAATGAGTGTCCATTCTGTTCATACCGTCACTGTACAAGATTTGACATTGGTGGTGGAGACAGAACTTCATCTCTGGTAGCACGACTTCGTCACTATCGAAGAGACGTTCTTGAAGGTGTTCTTTAAGTTTTGTAAATAGATGCTCTGTTGTTTTTGGGGTCCAAATGGTGAACCTAGCTTACATCACCTATCACAGTCTCGTTAACTGGAGACTGTATACCCAACGCTGCCTGTGTTAAAATATCAAATCATGTGACCCATTAACTTGATGTATAATGTGTAAACCTCTAGGCAGTTAATGGGCATATGTAAGCGATAGTGAAGAAGTTTTGGCAGGCTTCTCCTGCGTTTCTGCGTGACAATGAATTCTTGGTCTTCACTGCGACGAAAGTTGTGAATCCTTCCCCCGAAGCGATGTTTCTTCTGGGGGCGGGGAGGAACAGAGTGAGTCGAGGGGTTGGTGCGGTGACGCATGGCCAACAAGGCAAAGCGACAGAGAGTGGTGCGTGCTCGCGGCAAGGAGCAGTTTTAGCTGAATCGATACACTAAGTGTCGCTTTTTAGCGCTCGCCCTGCTTTTTGCTCTGAGCAGTTCACAATTTGTGAGAGCAATTCCGCAACTTTTGTTGGTTTTCAGTGTCTTTACTTATTTGGGTCTTCCATTTGATTTTAATTTGCATTTGTGAGCTGCAAGATTTTGGAAAGCCAGTCACGGTTGTTTAGCCATCTTCTGTTCAATTATAGGTTTCCACCACTTGTTAAGAGAGCAGTCTCTCCCAAGTTGGCTTCGCTCAAACGGTCATTTATTGTACTTTTGAGCACATCGATGTGCATTCAATTGTAATATAAAATTGGTTAAGTTTTTTAGAGATAATTGCTCCTTCATTGAGCTTCATGTATGTAATCATTTTTGTCCCAGGCATGAACAAATATTCATTTTAATTGTCGAACAATGTAGAGGAAATAAATCCATTTTTTTAAGGAACTGATCTGCTCTCCCCCCCCCCCCCCCCCCCCTAGACAACGGTCTAGTTCAGGCAACCCTCATTAAATAATAAATATGGCCTTTTTATTTAGCGTAACTGAACTGTGCTCTTAATGTGATGGTTTTCCGTAGTAAAGCAGCTGCCCTTCATAGAACTATATATGTATCGTAGGAAATTTAGCTAATTTGTATGAAAAATTACTAATGAGGACTGCTCTCATTTGCATTCAATACATTCTTGAAATCGTAGAGCTATTTCAGTTACTGAGATTAGTAATATCCTAGGATAAGGCAATGTAATGCTTACACCAGTTGGGATATTGTTTGTGTGTTGAGCACGTAAGTGCGACAGAGAGATGGTACTGTCCACCGCCGAGTCCCAGAACGTCACACTAGCACCAGTGATCCCTACAAGAATGATCAATTCGTGGTGACACTGCCAGGATTCCTATCTCTGGAATGGCCTGACAGTTGCAATCAGAAATAGCAATTTAGTGTTCAGAACTTTGTTGTAACGACCATTTTCCGGTCACCAATCCGCTCGCTTGTATTGCTTCTCAGCAGGTGCAATCTTGCTATCGAGAAATTTATGTTTTATTTGTATTTTGAGATTTTTTGTTTATGTCAATGGTGTTATTTGTGAAGACAAATGAAAGTCCATATGAAGATATTTTATGTGTACACGATATTTATTTGTTTATTATATCATTTAGCTGTGTCTATTCGTTGAACATTAAATTAGATTAAAGTCCTTCTAAAGTATGGAAAGGGCAAACTGTACAGGCAGTAGTAACAATTACCGTGCCTAATACCCAGGGAAGTGAACAGATTTATGAGCAGAGTGGAAGTTATTCAGCTGGCGAAAGCGAAACTAACGCTACACCGAATAGTTCGATTTCTGGATTTCTGGGAGACGTACCAATACGGACAAACAATGCCTAAACAGAATGGAGGAAAGCGACGCAAGAGCAGAGGCGTGTACAGCTAGAGTGGCGGACAGCGATAAAGAAGCCGAGGCGAGAAGCACAAGCAGATAGGCATAAGGATGAAACAAATTGAGCAAAGGCTGATGCAGATAGAGCAAGAGCCGATGCAGGGAGGAAAGAAGTAATGGAAGAAGAAAGCAGTTGCGGGAGAATATTGCAGAGTTAGAAAGGAGAACCGAATCTCGTCTCAAGTATGCCCAAAATAGGCCACTCCAGGCCCAGGCAAAAGTGGTGAAAACGACTGAAGCCACGAAAGAAGAACTTGCACAAGGGGTGCAAAGTCTTCAGGAATGGCCAGTTTCAGAAGCGACCGACTCGGTGTAATTCGTAGATACTGAAGAATATGATTCAATGAAACACGAAATAGAAAATTTGAAAAGAGGACCTAAGAGATCACGAGAGGCGGAGACGCTCTTAAAAGTATCAGGTAATAGGAATGTTGGGGCCGAGGATTCACAGTCTAATAGTGCGACACTATCCGGCACGGGAATGCTCGAAAATACGAAAGAATATATTGCACAGGGAATGCAAAATCTTGGACGAACGGTGAGTTTAGGTAGCGCTAGAGCCAGTGCAATTACTTAAAAATGAGGAAGTAGTTTCAATGAAACGCAATTTGGAAAATTTGAAAAGAGGAACTGGGCGACCATACGTGACGGAGCCGGTATTGAAAATATCCAAGTGTGTGAATATTGTGAGTAAGAATTCACAGTTCAATAGCATGGCACTGTGCGGTACAGAGAGATAGTCGGGCCGCAACTTTGGTATGATGTTATTTCTCTTTTTCATATGTTAAAGTGATGCTCAAGGGATGCTAATTTGATAGGCGCTCCCTTGGTATACTAGAGCAATTTTTATAACATATTTTAGTCCAGAATTTTGAAATGTTCCCAAGACTACAGAAAAATAATTAATTATTCTTTAATAAAAATAATAAGCTTTGAAGATTTAATGTCTTTACAATTTTACATTTACAAATACATTCAATTTTTGTACACCAGGGAATTACAGCAATGGTATATGTATGAAAAACATGAAAAACATTGTCGACAAAGGTAAAATAATATGTTAAAATACTGCCTTCGCTTTGTTTTGTTTAATGTCACATGTTTCGCACATATCAGTCAAACTTTTCCTCAAGTGTCTCACATGTCAAGTTGTCAATATCGTCAGCATTATTTTCATCACTGTTGATGCAGTTCATGCTACTTATGTTGACTGTCGAAATATCCATACATGTCTCTGATGATGCACATTTACAATACGTTGTGCAAAATACAGTATGAGATTTGCAATTGCAGTTACCTCGCTCGCATATCATACGTCCTCATTCTACTAATTCCATCAGTTCAGGAGGCCCTACAGAACTCATTCCAGTGAAGTGTATTCACGAGTCATTTTCCACTTTTCAACCATTGTTCCTGAAAAATAACGTGGGAGGCGACAACTGCTTTGCCGTTTTCCAGTAAACGACTCACAAGTGAACTTGTTTTATGTGGTTTTTCAGGACTTCATCTGTTGCTGGAAGTAACTCTAAGAAGAGATCTCTCTTTTGGTTGTAAACAATTGCTGTCGTATGTGACTCATTGAGTCACATGGTCTATCGCTATACAAACGTGAACAGAGTTGATATCCGGCAGTCATTATTTGACGATTCTCAATGTGAATCTCGCCTAGTAATTTCAAGCCAAGATTATGTTTCTGCTACAAGGTGAATGGGTAAAAGACAGAGTCACATCTCCAATAAAAGTGTAGTATTAAAACAAACATGTCTATATCGTCGCTAACGATCTGGATGTCCTCCTTACCGTATTTGAAAACCATTTGTAGAACGTAGGACAGTAGTGAGCGGATGAGTACTTCTTATTCACGAAGTGAACTTGTTTACCTCGATATTCGATGAAGAATAGCAAATCAGTAGGCTGTTCCTTACTTTGGACGCCACTTAAAACAGTATTTCGTGTAGGAAGCGCTGTTGTCAATATCAGGAGTAATCGTTTAACAGCACTAGCAGATAAGCGTCTGATGTCAGAAGTAATTGTTTGACAGCACTAGCAGATAAGCGTCTTTCTCGTTCATGGTTTTTAGTAGATGGAGTTTCATCATTATCAAAAACAATATATGTGTCATAATCTCCTTTCACAGCATTTATCACAGTGCAGTGGAGAAGGGACGCATTATAATCAGTTGGCTATTACATATCATACGTCAAAGTGTTGCCATCATTGAGAGCTGAGCATCTGGAGGATTAGCTATTGAAGTAGTGACAGAAAGTTTATTTAGCAGAAATACTTTGTTTCCTTTCCGCATGTTACTTTGTTCATCAGTTAATAACAACGGAACAATAGAAAGTTCATATTTAAGAACATCTAAAAAATTTGTCTCCCTTTATTAAGGGATACTTAATAAGTGAGAAAATATTTTCCCTGTATCAAAAATTTATTTTTTCCCCGAACTGTAATGCTTACCTCCATTACAGTCATGGTTGTTGCTTATCTATGAATAGTGACGCAAAAACCAGTAGGTAGTCTGTTTTTGAAAGCAATGGCCATTGAATTATTATTTTAAAAGAAAGAAAGTTTTCTCTATTTTGTATGACGCCCTTTATTGGTAATTGAAAAATAACTTTTGATAAGGGGAAATTAACTGGAGTGCCGTTAATTTAAAGAAGCATCCAGGTAAAAAAAAATTGATAATGATAAGTTTAAATTATCACATGACACTGATTAATTTACCACTAAGAGTGAGAAAATTAATAATTCAAGATTTTGTCTAACTTGCTCTGATATCGTGAAGTGGACTGGCCTCGCACATCGTTTGTTTGGTCGTATGCCGATCATTAATATTACGCGTTAGCGCTGCCCAGAAACTGCGTTTACAGATTGACTTAACAGATCTCAGGGACTCACTAGTGGCTGCTACAATTTTGAAAATCAATAATGTTCGGCAGCGGCCAGTAAACGATATGTTGGCAGTCTTACAGTTCTCCTAGATGAAACATAGAAAAGTTGGCAAGCAAGGTTAATGTTGTTGAAATGAAACATTGGTAAACAATAACAATTATTCATCTACATCTGCATCTACATACATACTCCGCAATCCACCATACGGTGCGTGGCGGAGGGTACCTCGTACCACAACTACTATCTTCTCTCCTTGTTCCACTCCCAGACAGAACGAGGGAAAAATGACTGCCTATATGCCTCTGTACGAGCCCTAATCTCTCTTATCTTATCTTTGTGGTCTTTCCGCGAAATGTAAGTTGGCGGCAGTAAAATTGTGCTGCAGCCAGCTTCAAATGCTGGTTCTCTAAATTTCCTCAGTAGCGATTCACGAAAAGAACGCCTCCTTTCCTCTAGAGACTCCCACCCGAGATCCTGAAGCATTTCCGTAACACTCGTGTGATGATCAAACCTACCAGTAACAGTTCTAGAAGCCCACCTCTGAATTGCTTCTATGTCCTCCCTCAATCCGACCTGATAGGGATCCCAAACGCTCGAGCAGTACTCAAGAATAGGTCGTATTAGTGTTTTATAAGCGGTCTCCTTCACAGATGAACCACATCTTCCCAAAATTCTACCAATGAACCGAAGACGACTATCCGCCTTCCCCACAACTGCAATTACATGCTTGTCCCACTTCATATCGCTCTGCAATGTTACGCCCAAATATTTAATCGACGTGACTGTGTCAAGCGCTACACTACTAATGGAGTAGTCAAACATTACGGGATTCTTTTTCCTATTCATCTGCATTAATTTACATTTATCTATATTTAGAGTTAGCTGCCATTCTTTGCACCAATCACAAATCCTGTCCAAGTCATCTTGTATCCTCCTACCGTCACTCAAAGACGACACCTTCCCGTACACCACAGCATCATCAGCAAACAGCCGCACATTGCTGCCCACCCTATCCAAAAGATCATTTATGTAGATAGAAAACAACAGCGGACCTACCACACTTCCCTGGGGCACTCCAGATGATACCCTCACCTCCGATGAACACTCACCATCGAGGACAATGTACTGGGTTCTATTACTTACGAAGTCTTCGAGCCACTCACATATTTGGGAACCAATCCCATATGCTCGTACCTTAGTTAGGAGTCTGCAGTTGGGCACCGATTCAAACGCTTTCCGAAAGTCAAGGAATATGGCATCCGTCTGATACCTTTCATCCGTGGTTCGCAAGATATCATGTATTGACGATACTTTTACATAGATAAATACTTTACACAACTTGAAAATATCTTTTCAGGTACAAAATCATTCGAGAGAACGATCATTAAGAGAGAGATATCGAGGGAGAGAAACGCCGCCGCTCGTGTCTATATACAAGTAGAGAACTGAAGGCAACTTTACTGTCATTTTTCCTCAGTCTCTTCCTGTTCTGGAGGCCTATTGCGCGGAAAAATGTTTCGAGAGACTTCGCTGCGCTGCTTTCCGGCGCGCCTGATCGCATGAAATCATTGACGTCGCTGTATTATTTGCCAATTAAAAAATACAATTGCTCTCTTTCACTAATTTTAACATCTTGTGGTCTCATACATCCAGGACCACAAGTATGAGTTAACAGCGCTGGAAATAATAAGTAACACCGAACGATAAGATCACATTACGAAATTTGTGCTACAAAAGTCAATTCTAAACTAAAAAAACACAACAAAATGTGACATAGCAGCATATTATATGTACCTCATAATATGTTTATTGTATGTATAAATAGAAACATGTATTACAGACCACTGATGATGCTTCCCAAATAAAAGAAGCGAAACGCGTAAGGCAATAAACAAACTGCCTTCAATTAGTTGCATAAGGAAAGACGGAAAACAGAAAAAATTACGAATTAATTACAATTTTACATTATAAGACAATTTAAAGACTATACACTGAATTAATACATAGGTTTACATAGATTATTTTAGTTTTGAAGCTTAAATTTATTTACAAGTAAAAAGAAACGTTTCACCATATTGTCATCAATAGCTACAGAATCGCGAATATTTACTCTTTTAGCACCTTTCTGGCCAGTAACATTGTTAACTGTAGTACCTTGTTCAACTAATAAAGGATGCATATGTAGTGAGAAAGCGAAATGTGTTTTCTTGTTGTCGTCTCTTTATGAGAAGTGGGTACTGTTACACTTGATGCTCAAAACATTAGGTGCTTTGAGATGGGTACTTCATTACATACACTGCTGGAAAAAAATTAGTACACCTGGAAAGACAGCGTCGACTTTGATCCGCTTTATTTGTTCATGAGACCCAGAAAATATTACGAGTAGATACACGCTCCCAGGTAGATGCCACTTTCCTTGACTTCCGGAAGGCGTTCGATACAGTTCCGCACTGTCGCCTGATAAACGAAGTAAGAGCCTACGGAATATCAGACATCAGACTAGCTGTGTGGCTGGATTGAAGAGTTTTTAGCAAACAGAACACAGCATGTTGTTCTCAATGGAGAACCTCTGGCGTGCCACAGGGGATTGTTATGGGACCATTGCTTTTCACAATATATATAAATGACCTAGTAGATAGTGTCGGAAGTTTTTATGCGGCTTTTCGCGGATGATGCTCTAGTCTACAGAGAAGTTGCAGTATTAGAAAGTTGCAGCGAAATGCAGGAAGATCTGCAGCGGATAGGCACTTGGTGCAGGGAGTGGCAACTGACCCTTAACATAGACAAATGTAATGTATTGCAAATACATAGAAAGAAGGATCCTTTATTGTATGATTATATGATAGCGGAACAAACACTGGTAGCAGTTACTTCTGTAAAATATCTGGGAGTATACGTACGGAACGATTTGAAGTGGAATGATCATATAAAATTAATTGTTGGTAAGGCGGGTGCCAGGTTGAGATTCATTGGGAGAGTCCTTAGAAAATGTAGTCCATCAACAAAGGAGGTGTCTTACAAAACACTCGTTCGACCTATACTTGAGTGTTGCTCATCAGTGTGGGATCCGTACCAGGTCGGGTTGACGGAGGAGATAGAGAAGATCCAAAGAAGAGCGGCGCGTTTCGTCACAGGGTTATTTGGTAAGCGTTATGGCTTTACGGACATGTTTGGCAAACTCAAGTGGCAGCCTTCAAGAGAGGCGCTCTGCATCGCGGTGTAGCTTGCTGGCCAGGTTTCGAGAGGGTGCGTTTCTGGATGAGGTATCGAATATATTCCTTCCCCATACTTATACCTCTTATACCTCCCGAGGAGATCACGAATGTAAAACTAGAGAGATTCGAGCGCGCACAGAGGCTTTCCGGCAGTCGTTCTTCCCGCGAACCATACGCGACTGGAACAGGAAAGGGAGGTAATGACAGTGGTACGTAAAGAGCCCTCCGCCACTCACCGTTGGGTGGCTTGCGGAGTATAAATGTAGATGTAGATGTAGATGGCGGCGTATGCCGCCTGGGAGACAGTACTGTTAATGGTTTCAACGTCGTCCGCCAACAGGTAGCGAAGTGGCGTACCTACTAGAGCGCAATCTGTGTCTTCCCTTCAACAGCGAACTTTCACAGCCAGTGGGCTCAATGTGGTGCAGACATGTGCAGCAAGCAGGCAATCATGCCACAGTGACGAAATCGTGCTTCCTACAGCCAACTGAGCGAGTTGGAAATGGGACAAATTGTGACCTCCTGAGTGGTCCTATCGGAGAATTGCTACACAAGTTGGACGGGCTTCGTCAGCTGTGGAATGATGCTGTATCAGTGGTGATGTGAACATCATCACATCCGTAGATGAGTCTGTGGACGTACCCGCAGCATAGACGACCGCCAGGACCGTCGTATTATAAGGGCAGCAGTGGCAGATAGTACAGCTAGCACAGCACAGATAAGAGACCTTGTGAGCCCAGACATGTCAGCACGAACTGTTGCGAATCGGTTATCACCAGTAGGATTACAGGCACACACACCTCTATCCCAAAATCCACTCATGACACAACATCGACGTGCGTGTCCGACTGTGCAGTCAGATCATCACTTGGAAGATGGAATGGTGCGCTGTAGTCTGCATACAAGTCGTGGTCGTTTGCACGAATGACGTAGACTGGTGACCACTGTCTCGTAGAGTGCATTTGTCTAAGACGCACTGGCTCGATCCCAGGCCTTGTGGTACGGTGCGCCGGCCGCGGTGACCGAGCGGTTCTAGGCGTTTCAGTCCGGAACCGCGCGACTGCTACGGTCGCAAAGTACCGCTATCACGCTCGGATACTACGGTACACTAGCCCTTATTTTAATGAACAATAAAATGGCCCACCAGGAACTGAATGTGTACTTCTGTGAACAAAGAGTCAAACACAACTTCAACCCCAAATACCTTGGCATAACACTAGACCGCTTCCTCGCTTACAAAAACATCTAGAAAACGTAAGCCAAAAGCTAAAGAGTCGCAACAACATCCTGAGAAAATTGGCTGGCTCGACTTGGGGAGCTCAAGCATCCACCTTACATACTTCCGCAATAGCCCTGGTATATCCTGTTGCCGAATATTGCTCTGCTGTCTGGCATTCTCACTCATACAAAGAAAATCGACGTCCAGTTGAACGAATGTATGAGGATAATAACGGGTACTATTAAATCCATCCCAGTCCGTTGGCTGCATACTCTAAGCAATATCCCACCTCCAAAATTGAGAAGGCGAGAAGCAGCAGCAAGAGAGTGGTCAAAAATTAATGACTCAGATTACCCACAGAATCTACCAATCCATGATGTTTTGAACGAAATACCATCGACCCGCTTGAAGTCACGGAAGCCTATATGGGTTAATACACAAGAACATCAACCTGACATCAGGGAGCAATGACGGCACTTTTGGAATGATTCTGGAATTAATAAACAAGGTATCCAAGATCCTACTCTGGAGTTATCGGGCTTTGACCTTAAGAGATGTACCTGGACTAAATTGAACTGTATCAGAACGGGCCATGCAAGATGCAATGCATACAAGTACAAGTGGGGTCTATGTGACTCACCAGCCTGTGACCGTGGAGCACCAGAACAGAACGTCCGCCATGTTATTGAGGAATGCCCCTTAAGAAGATACGCCGGACCTGTCTCTGAGGTTATATATGTGTAACCCTCTGCTTTGGATTGGCTGTGCAATCTAGATATTGAGCTTTAAATATATGAATGAGTTTCTAGTCAGGCTTGCCAAGCCTTTACGTGTAGTTATTTTCTCTTGAGTGTTTGTACTTTATTCTTTTGTGCTTATTTTTTACACATGTAGTATTTACACATTGTTTTGTTTTATACATTTCGTTTACATATTGTTGTACTTATATAAAATATTGTCGCTGTATTGCCATACGTTAAATAAATAAATAAACTAGCCCCTACAGCTATTGCGCTGTACCATCCATTGAAACCATGGCCGGGTACAGAGCTATACTCTACTGTAAGAATACTGCGCTGTACCACCTCGTCCGAAACCGAATTCAGGAACAGCCCCGCCCATACTCCACGGATATTGCGCTGTACTGTGGCGTGCAAAAACGTGTCCATGTACACGCGGGGGAGGGGGGGGGGGGGGGTAGGGCAGCCGCCTTCCCTCCCACGGGCACTTCGCGCACAAAATAGCGCAATTGGGCTAGGATCTATGGAGTGTGTATGACCGGAAATCACGTGACCGGAAGTGCCGCTATCATGGATATTTAGAGTGTAAAAGGATGCATGACAGCCGCTACCGATCAGTCTTTTGTGGTAGTTGAAAGTGTCAACATGGTTTCCTCCAAAGTCAAAGTCCTTAACATGCCTCAGCTATTAGGGAGGAGGGCGAGACCAACCGACGAACGCTTTGGTTTATGGATACTACTGGAGAACCTGGACAATCGTGTTTCTGACATTGGCCACATAAATTACACCGAAAATGGTACGCTCCTTAGCAAGAAGAATTTAAATGTGCTTACGCCTATTACAAAACCATTTTGCGATAACATTATGGTAGTTAAAATCTGCGATCAAGGGGACTGTCAGGAGCAGTTAGAGAAGGGACTATCTGTATTTTTAAAGAAGGAGATGTATGGCTCAACTAACTATCACCTACGTAGTAAATTCTCCAAGTTCGTCACTGCAAGAGATGGCGTCAAGGCGAAGCTACCATTTCTCCTACATGGAAGCGGCAGTGTGACAGCAAGAGGAATATTGGATAAAATCGGCAAGGAAGCACTGGAAACTATTTCCAAGAAATATAAAAAATCTTGTGGCTATACCATATAAAGTGGAATAACCCGACGTTAAATTTGATGCTCTAATGGAAGAGTTGCCTGGAATATTGCAACAGGTAGACGATTATCACCTTTTGGATTTAGACATAACGCAAGACTTTGCCGGAATTTTTAATAAAATTGAGATGTGCGACTACCTAATATCAACCCACGACTTCTGCATGGAAGGAGACCATCAGGGAACCAGCAATGTGATTGTGGACAACGATAAGACAGCCTGAATAGACTGTTTAACGTGGATGAGCTCCAATTGTAGAGAAAAGGTACATAACAAATTTATATGTCAAATCACAAGTCCAGGAGTAAGCAAAGTTATCGGTGACCATCTTACAGACTGTATAAAGTGTCCAGACACGCGACTACGGGAAACTATTACGTCTTCTTTGGCTAAGGAGCATGGCACTACCAGGCTGGAGGCTACGATATACAAGTACAGAATGGATCGTGTGTTCGACCCAGTGCAGAGCTGTTTAAGTGTATTAGACACTAACAAGCAGTATTTACAATGTGCTCCACTTTACTCTGTGCCAACTGCGTCTATGTGGTGTCGTCTAACTAATGACTTACCGAAGAGTTGCTGTGTAGTGTTTAACAATGTTCTGCAATTTGTCTATTCGGGTAATAAGAACACCCGAAAATTGACTGGTGTGCTGCATACAGTTTTAATTATCTACCTGTAAACTACGTAGAGGTTCTTAACACAGACTCCAACAAAGACAATATCAGTATTACACAGAAGTGTTAAAGCAGGAGTAACTTATTTTTCTCACTCTAGAACACTGTTCTCCCCAATACCGTCCGATATAGATATCGCCGAATTGGGATTAGTTCCTACAAATAATGTTATACCCCAAGTCTTAAGAAAAAGAGTAAATGTATCACACAGACTTAAACCATTCCCCATTAAAGAAATTACTCCTTTAAGTGCAGTTAATGTTTTATGTGTCCGCCCCGGTAGCTGAGTGGTAAGCGCGACGGACTGTCAATTCTAAGGGCCCGGGTTCGATTCCCGGTTGGGTCGGAGGTTTTCTCCGCTCAGGGATTGGGTGTTGTGTTGTCCTAATCATCCTCATCGACGCGCAAGTCGCCGAAGTAGCGTCAAATGGAAAGACTTGCACTGGGCGAGCGGTCTACGCGACGGGAGGCCCTCGTCACACGCTATATATATATATAAAAGTTTTATGCGCACGAAAAAGGAAACTGGAAATGGAAGACATCGAACTAAAGAAAGAACACTAGAGTATACAGAGAAGACAGCTGCCATAAAGGAAGAATATAAGCTGCAAATGGAAAAGGAGGAGGCTATTGCGGATGTACAGGTCAGGTTTACGTACGGATTTAAACACAGTGTGTGGAAAAATCTGTCCTGGAAGGAGGAATACAAAATATTGGCATTTACAGTAAACAGCCATGGAAACTAGTCACTTGTTGGAGTACTAGCCGAAATCAATGGAATCGAGAACGTTTAATATATTATAGGATACACGAAAAATGTGTTTATTAAGCTCTGTTCCCATTTGGATCGGCTTAAAAAGATGGTTATATTCTAACTAAGTGTGGCGAGCTGGATGTTGTCCACGTAGTAACAGAACAGCCATTTTCCGAGTTTAAAACTAATGAAATAACTACATTTAATGGACATTCGTTTGCAAAAGTTATAAACTTAAAGTTCTACACAGAGATCCAGCAAGAATGTGGAGCAGAAGAATTGCCGACATACACACAGGAAGACGAGGAACGCTTTAACAGTAGCGTCATGGAGGAGATACGAGGAAAAATTAAAATCCGCGAATGCTCTCGCCTAGAAGAGCTGCAGGAAGGAACAGAGCTAATAGTTAAAGCCCTAAAACAAGTATTTTACGGGAAGAAAATTAGATATGTATTAGAATTCGAGAATATACCTTCTCTGTATTTGTCAAATTACTGGCTGGAGAAAGAAATAGATTATTCAGATGTGGATTTAAGTTATAAGTTAAAATTAAATTGGACATTATTAAAACTACACCGAACAAAAATAAAGAAAGAGTTGTTTTTTGTGTGTAAATCTATATGTAAAAGTTAATAAATATTTTGTACGAGAATATACACATGTCTTATATGCTAAGTTACCGAAAATCCTAAGACATTTCCTGTATACAACGATCTACGTGCCTGTATTTCCGATGTGGAAGTGAGCGGTTGGATGACCTTGAAAAGTAGTTGAGGCTAGGTAGTTGAAAGTTTAGCGAACCCCTTTTCGTACTTATATGAATGGGGGTGACGCCACCTCATGCTTGCGGAAGCCGAGCAGGGGCTGTGCGCGGTTTGACATCTGACAGATGCGTCACCTATCGTTACCTCCTGTGCACTCTACTGGACAGAGGGTGGTGGACTGTGCTTGCACGCGTTAATTGCATTATTTTGCGAGCGGCTCTGTAGGCCCTGCTATGCGCTATTTGGTCAGTTTACGAGTACTGAACGTGTCTACAACATCGGTGTGAAGAATTATTTAGGAGCAGTTTGCTACTGTGTACTGAAATTACGAGTTGGTTGAGTGTCTGTGGGCTGTGCAACATGACCCCAGGCACATCAGGGTGGATGTTTTGTATCAGTGTGATAGATATACTCTATCGTTAAATAAGTTGTTTGAAAATAAATGGAGTACACTCCATCCTTACTCTCCCTAGCAGCCCAGAGCAGGCTGAGTCGTTTTCCGACCATTTTCCCTCACCATCTTGGTTTACATCTCGAAAAGGACGACATCGTCCTCTGTTAGTGGTACTGAGTACTATAGTCTGATTTAAAGTAGTTGTCACTTGACAGGCAACGGGCTGCAGGGCTCCCGCCACCAATAAACCAATGGCAGCCGGCGCGGTCGGCTGCCACTGCGTTGCCCCTTCGCTCTGCTTAGCTGACTAAGGCATTGAGCCAGCCAGTCCTCAGCGAGCCGTTGTAGACGTGCGGGTGAGAGATTTGAGTGACTTGTAGCTTCGCGTGTTTACGATGTCTGATGAAAGCAGTCGCAAGAGAGGGAGGCCGAGGCTGCACACTCCTCGGAAACCTCCAAAAAGTGGCGGACCTGGCGTCGTTATACGCAGTCAGGCGCGTGAATACGTGTGTTCCTTAATGGAGTATTTTGAGAGAGAGAGGGATGCAGGAGGGCCTCTCGTTCCTTTGGATAAGGTGCTGGAGCGAACTGCAGCTGCTCTGCAAGTTAGCGAACGATCAGTAATAAGAATCTGCAAGGAGAAATTCACGAAAGAAGGCTCAAGTGAATCATCTAAATTGGATACACCTGGGAAAAAGAGGCGACTAGAGAAGAGGGTCACAAAACTTGACTCTTTTCAGGAAGATGGCATTCGTCGTCAAATATACGCATTTTATTCGAGGAAGGAGTATCCAACACTCAAAAAACTACATGCTACCCTCACAGCGGCTGACCTGTTTCAGGGTAATAAATCGTCTTTGTTACGAGTCGTGAAAATGTTAGGATTCCGCTATAAATCCACCGCTGGCAGAAAGTTACTAATGGAACGCCAAGATATTGCAGCCTGGCGATGCCGCTTTCTTAGAGAATTAGTGGAGACAAATTTTGATGATATCGTGTGGCTTGATGAAACATGGGTGAATGCAGGACACAGTTTAAAAAAAAAGGCTGGACAGGCGGTATCATCAGCGGAAGTATGGCAGCTCCGATCGGCAGAGGAAAAAGGATAATTGTAGCACATGCCGGAAATTCAGAAGGTTTCATTCCAAATTGTCTGCTGCTATTCAGTTCAAATAAGACCTCCGACTACCACGAAGAGATGAACCACAATACTTTTGTGAAATGGTTTGAAGACTGTGTGCTCCAGAGCTTAACAAAAAACTCTATCATTGTTATGGATAATGCTCCTTATCATTCAGTAATACAAGACAAAGCACCCACGAAGGCAACGAGGAAAAGCGACATTGTTAGCTGGTTACAGAAACATAAGGTGCAGTTCGACAGTAATTTTACAAGGGCAGAATTATTAGAACTTGTATCGCAACACAAGCCAAAGAACCCGATTTACATTGTGGATGAAGTAGCAAAAAAATACGGGCATAAAGTGCTCAGATTGCCTCCTTACCATTGCCATTTCAACGCAATAGAGCTGATTTGGGCTCAGGTTAAACGACATATTGCTACAGAAAATAAGAAATTCACATTAACCGAAGTGTAACGCCTTTTGAAAGAGGCAGTTGAAATTGTGACATCGGAAGCCTGGCAGAAGGTAGTACATCACGTGAAAGGAGTGGTACAGGACGCATGGAACAATGAAGTTATCTTACAACAAAGTGTCGAAGACTTGATTATATCTGTCAATACGAGCAGCGACACGGATAGTTCCACTGACTCTGACTCTGAATTAAGCGGTGTTTTCGCATTGTCTGATTAGTGTGTAGTGTACTTACTGCCACTAAATATTGTGTTTGTGAATTTATTTCGATTAATTCTTATTCTTGTTGTGAGACTAAGAAATACTCTTTGGGCAGCTCTCGTCATCTCCTTACGGTAAGTTAGACTGAATTTTAATTCCATTTCATTTTATATATACACCAAGATGTTATTTATTCAATGTGTGTAATAGTTTTCGAGATTTGCAATCTAAAGAAGAAAACATTTCCGGACGCGAAAATTTCTCACACTTCAATAGTTAATGTAACAACGGCCCTAATTAAAATTAAGAAAATATATTTGATTTGCTTATAGATACCACTGAGACCGATACTGTACGTAAATTTCAAAATATTTACATAATATTTATAGGAGATAGGGATTTTAAACGTCATACTTGTTTCGAGTTCAGTACTGATAGGGTTGCTTAAAAATGATATTTTCAGAAATTTATATACAGGAAACGTGATGCACTACGAAATCTTTTAAGGATTCTTTGCCGAGTAGATTATTTTGGTAATGAATGGAAAAAAATATTTTGCTGTGACAGCAATAGTTTTTCAGTAACGACGTGATAAGTTAGAAGCTGTTTGCGAAATCGAGAATTTAAATGGTTTCAAACAAATTGACGTAACTCTTGTCCTAATTAAAATTAAGAATAGATATTTGACATATTGAGAGACATTGTAGAGATATACATCATATGTGGGTTTGAAATTTTTTACTTACTTTTTGTAGAAGATACAGGCTTTCAAACGATTTTCTATCGCCGGGGGTAGCGATGCGCTGAGGCGGCTGCCTCCAGCCAGCGCTTGACGTGACGACGCCGCAACTTCACAGCGCAAACGTCAAGTGACAACTACTTTAAATCAGACTATAGACATCGTGGAGAAAACACTGTTTGCCGCCGTCATGGATAACTGTACTTGCGTCATCAGCTGGTGTCACGGAGGCGTCCTCTGGCGGCGATGAAATGTCCTAAGACAGTTGGGGTCTGGAGCTCGTGGTGAACGCACTAGGTGGTGCCATCTTAGATTACGGTACTTGCATCACTACAGCGTCCTCTAGTGGTATCGATATGAACTAAGTCAGTTGGGTTCTGGGCTCAGTGGCGAATACACTGGGTGGTGGTGCTGGCTGTAATTCTTTAAATAAAGGCTGGTGTATGATTTCGATAGTTGACGATTAGCAAGCAGAGTCTTTTAGATGGATTATTATTTTGACAATTTACGAGTTGTTTGGCTATCTGGACGTAAATGCATTGCATTATTTACGAGCGGTTCGCATGTCTGTAGGCTGTGCAATGCGTTATTTTTGACGGTTTACAATCAGCAAGCGTGTGTGTAGAGCCTTATACATGAGTTGATGTAGGAGTAGTTTGCAGGTCTGTATGCTGTGGGGCATGTCAGAGCGTGTGTTCTGTGATAGATATACTCCATCCCTAAATAAACTGCCCCCAAATAAATAAAGTACACTCCTTCCTCTCTCCATCAGCCTAGTGTGGGCTGAGTCCTTTTACTGGAAACCCCTAGGAAGAAGTTGCGCCCTGAAGGTTTAGGTTAGTGATGGTAAGCTTCGTTTGCAACAGTTTTCTTAGGTTGGTAGCGAAAGCCGAAGTGACCTTTCTTTACAGCCAGAATTCAAACTCGGCGCCGGTTCCTAAGAAGAGGTGGCGGTCTGGACGTTGAAAAGTAGTTGAACCTAGGTAGTTGAAAGTATAGTGAACACGTTTTCTTACCTATATGAAGTCGAATTACGTGACTAATGCAGTAGCCAATAGGAGTGCAGCATTCTAGGGGTGGGGGGTGATAGGTCGTGAATGAACACTGCACTGGTAGTGGGAAAATGTGGAACTTCTCATTTGATCACTGAATATTGAAACTGCAAATTGAATTATTGAATATGATTAAAATTGAAATTTAATTAAGTACTTAGGTAATTGATAGACGCGTGTTCAGTTATAATGCGTGCATGCGAGAGAGAGCAGACAATCTTGTCTCATCATGCGTCGTCACGGTAGTGTCCTCTAGTGGCCACAACATGAACTAAGCCACTTGACTTCTTGAGCTCATGGTGGATACATCGGGTGCAGTCATCTAGAATGATGGTACCTGCATCATTACCTGAAATCAGGAGAGCACCCTCTGCTGGTACTGATATGAACTAAGCCAGTTGCAGTCCGGACCCAGAGGCGAACACATCTACTTGAAATTGGTTAAATAATAAAGACAAGGCCGTTTCTCCCGCCATTTTCCTAGGCGTGACGCATTATCATGTTGGAATTTGAACTTCCCGCCATTTTTCTGGGGTGGGGGGGTGCCTTAGGTTAGTGGAGGTAGGCCAATTGCCCCATCTTCCCACCAAAATTCAAACTTCCCGCCAAAATCCGCCATTTCAGATGACGTCATCGCCGCCATCTTGGATCACAGTACTTTGGGATGGAAACGCTGTTGTATCCCTCCAGCTGCCACCTGGAGGGATTAGCCGGACCACCTTCACCACCTGCTGGAGGGGTTGCCGCTTCGTCCAGGTTGAGTCGCCGCTGTCCCCCCTGCCCCCCACGCTGAATGCTCCCTCATCACCACTACTGCTGCTGCCATTGCCGCAGTTCTTCGACAATGCCGATGTCCTCCCTGCTCCCGCCATCACCGCCACTGTCGCTGACACCACCATCACCCATCACCATCTTCACCCCCCCCCCACTTGCTCACCACCACCTTCACCCAACATACCACCTCCACCATCTTCACCACCCCTATGGACGTGACCCCATCCCCCACCCCTACAACTCCTTTGACCCGCACCCTCACCCTGGCCATCTGTAAATACTTCCCCAACGCCCCCATCTCCCTTCTCATTCCTCACATGGACTCGGTCCTCACGATATCCCCCAATGCATCCTTCCAAACCAATCTCCCCTCCAAAATCCCACATATTCAATCTGGAACATGAGCCACCCTTAGCCCCTACAACACTCCCTTCTCTCCCCAACAGCCTCAACCACCCCAATGTCTGTCGACTTTCACCGCCCTGCTCACAAAGCTTAGCTCCGTGATCACTGAGGCTGCGGTGTTGGCAGAACTCAATTCCCAACCCTACATCTAAATCTGCTTGGCCCATCGCATCTTTAATGAGGCTGGGCTGACTTACCTAATGAGTCTATTCATGGAATCCTTCTCCTCCATCGATCGCCTCCTTACAGAGAAAGCCCTCATCTAAAATAGACGCCACAAAGCTGACCCCTCACACTCCCCCCTCCAATCCTACTGCTGCCAACACTGCCTTAAATAGAATGTACATGCCACTGCTGATTGTGAGGGTCCCTCTACCTGTCCCCACCCCAGAGGTTCCCACTTTCTGAAGAACTGCCCCAACCTCGGCTCTCCCCTCTTTTGTAATACCTGCAATGAATCCCATCCTACCTGCTCATATAAATGTAAAGCAAAGCCTCCTCCCATCAGCCTAGAGCTCACCATACCTGTTCGTCCAGTAGATGATCCCATCCATCCCAACAACTTCCTCCACCCTCCTCCTACAGCAGTGGACATCATCTGCTTCATCACCATTGTCCTCAAAACATCCACCCTTTCCAACCCCTCACATCTTTTCCCAAATTGCCATTGCTGCCCAGTCCGTCTTTCATCTCACCACCTATGCCAGCTATTCTCACAACCAGGTCCATTTCACCTTCACTCCCTCACCATCCTCGTCTAAATCCCCCCTACCATGACATGACAACATTACAGTATCCTTTACTATAATATCTGCTCCCTGACAACCACAAACACCTCTTCCTCCACACCCTCAATCAGTGTCTTGTGGATGCTTTCATACTAAATGAAAACTTCCTCCAACCCCATCTCTCAGTTTCCACAGCCCCTTACACCCTCCACCGTACTGGTAACCCATACTCCCCAGTGTGTGGTGTGATTACCTACGGCCACCTTAAGCACCTCCCTGTTTCGCCCAAGCTCTCCTCAACAATCCCACTGAGCATCTCACCCTCAGCTTTGTCTTCCCCACCCTTGCTGTCACATGTGCCACCATCTACATCCGCAATTGCACCCTTATCCCATACGATTTCCTGGCCCACATTGACCGCACCTCCTAAACTTGTATATGATTACTCCTGCGCCATCTGGGATGCCTACTGGGACTCCATATACAACCAGGTGGAACGCCACAACCCTATGTTTCAATCTCCTGCTATCTTCTGAACTGCTATCTTCTTCCACCAGACCTTGACTGACACTGTAGCCACCCATATCCCTAAAAAAGCCATCCACCCTCACCACCCAGCCCTGCCCCTATAGGTCATCCTCATCTTGAATCCTGTTGCCTCTACCTATCCTTCCTCCGCTCTTGTGACCAGGATGCACTCACTCGCCACTGGCAATTACGACACACCTGCAACATGCTTACTGCAAAGAAATGCCGTGCCTGGCGGCAGACAAGCACACAAATCAATGGCATGCTCTCAATAAACTCTTCCAGGTATTGGTTTGCTTTCCACCACCTTACTAAATGGTTCAAATGGCTCTGAGCACTATGGGACTTAACTTCTGAGGTCATCAGTCCCCTAGAACTTAGAACTACTTAAACCTAACTAACCTAAGGACATCACACACATCCAAGCCCGAGGCAGGATTCGAACCTGCAACCGTAGCGGTTGCGCAGTTCCAGACTGCAGCGCCTAGAATCGCTCGGCCACTCTGGCCGGCCACCACCTTACTGGAAACCGCCCTACCCCACAATACCCTCTGCTCCTTGATGACCATCCCTTTCCTGACAACCTCAGTAAGGCCAACTACTTTGCCTCCCACCTCTCCAATGTCTTTCCCATTCCTGATTATCCCCAATTTGATTATTCCCTCTTCCTTGACATCATTGAACATATGGATACCCCTGCTCCTCCCTTTGCTTCTAGATTCCAGTACTTGGGTCACACACCACCATCAGAACTTAACACTCCCATCGTTACACAGGACATCATCCTCACAATCCACACTAAACACAACACTGCACTGGATGTGGCTGTATTACCTAGCGCCACCTCAAGCACTGCCCGCCCTCCTTCCTCGCAGCCCTTGCCGCCCTCTACAATGTAATCCTTGCCACGAACCTGTACCCCAACCTGTGGAAAACCTCCCCAAATCTAACAAGCCTCCGTCTGATGCCTCTTCCTATCGCCCTATATGCCTCACATCGGTGTTCAGCAAGCTCTTAGATTCCATCCTTACCCAGCACATCCATCACCACCTTCTCCAATACCATCCCCTCCCTGACATCCAATGTGGCTTATAACCTCTCCAGCTTAATTCCTGTCACTCCGCCATTTTTGTATCCCTAGACCTTGAAAACGGCTATGACTGAATATGGCACCCCAGTCTCCTGTTTAAACTCCAGACCTACACCCTTTGTATCAACTATATCTAATCTGATTGCCTCCTTCCTCTCCCACTGTCCCTCCTGCTTTACTGTCTATGACACCGATTCTCGCACTTCTACCCCTCCGCAATTGTGCCCCGGGGCCGTGTTCTCTCCCCTCTCCTCTACATCCTGTACACAGCAGATATGCCCCAACCCCCCTCCAGTCCATCTCCTGCAGTATGCCGATGACACTGACTTTCTTACCCTTGCTCCTACCCTTCAACGACCCCAGCTCCTTCTCTAGAGACACCTTGACCTTTTTGCCACATAGTGTAACGAGTGACTCCTAAAAATCAATCCTTCCAAGACGCGGGCAATCATCATAGGTCTTACCCCACGCTCCTTCCAGCTCCTTGATTTTTCTCTTACCATCTGCACCATCCTGTCTGCCTCTCCCCCACCCTCACGTACCTTGGACTCACCATTGACAGTCACCTTAACTGGATCCCTCATCTCCACTCTAATCAATCCAAAGCCCACAACTGCCTCCATGTCCTTAAACTCCTCTCTGCCCTGACATGGGGGTTGAACCCCTCTGCCATCCTCCGCACCTACAAATCCTTGATCAGTCACATCCTCTGTTGTGCCAGTCCCGCCTTGATCTCCGCCCCCTCCCCCCCCCCAAATTCAATAAGTTCCTCCAGATCCTGGAGCACCATGCACTCTGCCTCGCTTTCCATATATGCCTCTCGTCATCCACACAGACACTCTATAACCTCATTCCTTTTCCCCATCTGCTCCTTTTCCATCCTGTTTTTCCTTTCTCCCCCCCAAGTCCTTCTGCATTCCCTCCTCTGCCTTACCCATTCCCTCTTGCGACCACCCTGCTACCCCCCCCCCCCCCCCCCCGCTTTTATGTGTCCTCTTGCACCATCGGCTCCTCCCCCCTTTTGCTTTTTCCTCTCCTCCCCCAGCCCTTTTTTCCCCTCTCATCTGTCTGCATCCCCCCCCCCCCTATCTGCCTTAGTCTGTGGTGTGTCATCTTGGTGTCTACTTTTTAGTGCAGTGTTTATGTGGGTGTTAAGTGTTGTGCATCCTTTTTTAAAGTGTTGTGAACAGAAACCATATTGTCGCTAGGTGTGATTTTTTATCTCTTGCTTACAGAAACCAGACTGTCCCCATGTTTTTTAATTGTCTGTCTACTATTGAACCTGTCTACCTACTGTGTGTCTTAATTAGCATCCCAACCCTTCGTTTTTATATTTTTAACTTCCATAACCTTCCACCATTTTACTGTTTTAAAAAGGTGCCGTTTTATCGCCTGTTTTTATTGTTTATTATCTTCTTATTATGTTTTTTAATCTCCTGTAGGCTGGAGAGCGGCGTACTAAGCTGCTGCCAGCTCGCCCCCTCTGAGGGGAATCGAAACTCAATAAAGGAAAAAAAACTAGCAGTCTTGCATCCAGAGCATTGGAATCCCTCCATCCACATGGGTGGATCTGTCTACTGGGCTACTCTCAGTACCTATTCTGCGGTTGGAAGTACAGTGGTCCTACTCTGCACCCCTGCCATTATTGCCATCGCCACCGCCGCCCCCACCACCGCCGTCGTCACCAGCCACTTCGGGTTCTGCTGCTGGTCGCCCACCGCCGCCGCCGCCGTCGCCCACTGCTTCGGGGTCTACTGTTGCCTGCTCGCCGATGCTGCCCATCGCCATCGCTGTGTTGTTTCTTTGTTTTCATTGTTATTGTCTTCGCCTACCATGTGTCGTCCCTTGCTCATCCTTTCATTTCGTTCCTCGGCGACTCTTGTCGCCTGTGTGCTCATCCCCATTTAAACATTGACACTCCAACCACCGCCATTATCTATACTTATCCTTCCCCTGACCCCTCAATAACTTCATGGGTTTCGTCCTCTAAACCCCGTCCTTCTGTCTAGCCTCCCCTCATTACTGTTTTGTCTCCCTCCATTTTCTCTCTCATGTTGTATCCACACATTTATCAGTACTCTCGCACTCCCCCTCCCACTCCTAGACCTTCACCAGTCCTCATGAGTTTCACCCCCTCCCCAGTCGCCCTATAACCCCAGCACCTCTTTCACCTGCCCTGGTCATAGCCTGCTGTGTCACAGTCGCCATCCCAGACGATTCACTGACACAACCTACTGTTGGCACCTCCACAACCCAAGCAGGGCCTGCCTCCCCTCAACCTATCCCTCAGCCTTCTTCCCAGGCCACTCTCATCAAAAAAATCCTGATCGACCTTGTCTCAATTCCACTCCTGCCCCTCCACCAAAAAACCACCACCCACTTCCACCCCTTCTGACCCAACATGGATACCACCCATATTCTTGCATCCCAACTCCTCACCATGCACACCTCCATCCTCTCCCACCCCAACCCCAGGTTCCTTGATGCACACACTCTCACCTTAGAAAGCCACAAGTACTTCCCCAATGCCCCTATTTCCCAACTTATTCCCTGCATGTACTCCAGCCTTATCAATCCCCCAATCCTTTTCCCTATCCTGACCACCTCAAAAAGATCTCCCTTGTCACCGTTGGCGCCTATGTCACCCTTACATCCTTCCTTACCCCCTTCTCTCCCTACCAGCCCAAGCCCTCTAGCCATCCTCCAGCCATGATGATGAAGCTCAGTCCTGTCATCACGGAGGTGGAGGAGTTGGCAGAACTGAATGCCCAACCTCTCCCCAAAATCCGCTCCACCCACTGCTTCTACAATGACTCCAGACCCACTTTCCTTATGTGAGACTTCACTGTATCCCCCTCCCCCATTGACTACCTACTCACCCTTTCTTTTAACTGCCACCAATCTGTTAGCTCTTATCACTCCCCTCCCCAGTGCTACTGGTGCCAAAAGTGTCTGGTCTGTAACAATCACCTTAGCTCCGCCTGTAAAATTCCTCGACTGATGACCTCAGAAGTTAAGTCCCATAGTGCTCAGAGCCATTTTGTAAAATTCCTCCCACCTGCTCCCACTGCATAGCCTCTCATTCCTCAAACAGTGTCCCAACCTTGCCCTCCCTTCCTTCCTGCAGTACATACAATAAAGTCCATCCCATCTATTCCTCTAAAGGTAAGGTAAAGCCCCCTTGCGCCAAACCAAAGCTCACCATCCCTGTTCATCCCACTGATCAACCCCTCCACCCCAACAATTCCCTCTGCTCACCCACCCCTCCCCCCACAGCCGAAGATATCATCAAGTTCCTTACCATTGATCTTCACAACATTCACCTCTTCCAACACCCACACACCTTCCAGCAGGTCTCCTTCGCCACCTGTTCCATTTTCCACCTGAACACCTACACCACCTACTCCCACAACCAACCCCACTTCGTCTTTGCTGAAAACATCTGCTCCTTCCCTGCCAACAAGCCCCTATTCATGCATACCCTGTCCCAGCACCAGGTTGAAACCTTCATCCTCAATGAAACCTTTCTACCTCATCACATTGTCCGCATCCCTCCCTAAGCCATTCATTGTGCCAATAACTCCTGCCCCTTAGCATAAGGTGGAGCTGTCATTGGCGATGTTAAGCATATCCCCATCCGGCCACAACCCTTGCTCAATAATCCTACCGAACACCTTATCCTCACTGTCTTCTTTTCCAGCCTCCCCATCATCTGTACCACCTTATATGCCCATCCTGCTGTTCCCATCCTCTGTGACTTCCTCTCACATATTAACCCAACCTTCTCCACCCATGTGATTACCACAGACCTTAACATTCATAGCTGTCACCTTGCCACCATCCAGCGGTGGCATCAGTTCCTTTCCACCCTCTGAGGTGACCTCTCTCACAGACTACCCATCCTGAATGTAACACCACCTCCAATGTCATCCTCCCTGCCCCCAACCTCCTTAGGTGTATCCCTGCAGAATTCCTTGATCCCATTGGCAGTGACCACCCCCCCAGTCTGTTTCACGATCTCCTTTGCCTCTCGCCCTCCCTTGTCTCCCTGCTCTATCACGTCTCTCAAGGTCGTTCACTACTACCATCATGTGGACTGGAATTCCTACCAGAAATCCATTGACACCCAAGTCAGAAGCCACTCCCTCCCCTTCTACCATCCTGATGACATTGCTCAAGCATTATCCTCCCTCCAGAAGACCATCTCTGAAGCTTTGGCAGCCAACATTCCCGCCAAAACTATTCACCCCACTGTCCTACACTTCCTCCACAGGCTGTACTCCTTCTCTGTGAATCCTCCTGACTCTACCATTACTTCTTTTGCACTCGTAACCAGGACACACTCCTCCGCCACTGGCAGTTAGAGAGACACTTTCGAAACTTTCTGACAGCAAAGAAACACAGGGACTAGTGTCATACATGCATACAACTCAATGCCACTTTCCCTGTCAACCCCTCCAAGCGCTAGTCCACCTTCCACCACCTTACTGGTAGCCATCCTGGCCCACATTACCCACTCCTCCTTGAGAACTGCCCCTTCGCTGACAACCTTAGTAGGGCTAACCACTTTGCTTCCCACCTCTCTGAAGTCTGCTCCATACTGATGACCCCCACTTTGATTACTCCCTCTTCCCTGATGTCCTTGACTGCACTGATATCACTGTTCCACCACTTGCTCCCAGCTTCCAGTATTTTGACCAGTTACTACACTCAGAATTGAACTCTCCTATCACTTCACATGACATTAAACTCATCCTCCACTCCAAACGCAACACTGCCCCTGGTCACGATTGCATCACCTACCGCCACTTCTAGGAATGCTGTCTCTCCTTGCTCGCTCCCTTTGCTACCCTGTAGAACACCATCTTTTCCACTGGCTTTTACTCTGACCTGTGGAAGACCTCCCACATCTTATTGTTCCTTATACCCAGAAAAGACCTTCTGGCACCTCCTTCTATCGCCCAATAATCCTCATCTCAGTGTTCAGTAAGGTCTTCGAGTCCATTCTCTCCTGTTGCATCCATCGCCACCTAAATCAACACCATTTCCTCCCTCTTGCCCTGTGTGGTTTCCAGCCTTCCTTCTCCACCAAATACCAGCTCCTCAACCTTACTCATCTCCTATCCCTCCAACTTAACTTCTGTCGCTCTGCTATTTTTGTTTCCCTCGACCTCCAGAACGCCTATGACTGTGTATGTCATTCTGGGCTCCTTTTTAAGCTGCACACCTATGCCCTTCCTATCAACTTCATTCGTTTCATTGCCTCCTTCCTCTCCCACTGTCATTGCTATGTCATCAACTGTAATACAAATTCCTGTACATTCTACCCTACCACAGGTGTGCCCCAGAGCTCCATCCTTTCTCCTCTCCTTTATCTCCTGTACACCACTGACATGCTCAAACCACCCCCACCTGTCCATCTCCTTCAATATGATTACGACACAATCTTTCTTGCCCTCTGTCCTACTTTTCAACAGTCCCAGCGCTCCCTCCTAACACACCTAGATCGGTTTACCATTTGGTGCAACCAGTGGGTCCTTTGCATCAATCTTTCCAAAACCCAGGCAATTGTAGTAGGATGTAATGCACCATCCTTCTGGCTCCATGATTTCTATCTCAACATCTATGACTATCCTATCCAACTTACTCCCACCTTGAAATACCTTGGCTCCATCCTTGACCATCACCTCACGTGGACTTCCCATCTCATTACCATCTGATGCGAAGCCCACAATAGACTCTGCCTCCTGAAACTCCTGTCTGGCTGGACATGGAGATTACATCTCTTCACCATTCTTCATACTTACAAATCCTTGATCCATCCCATACTCTGCTACACCAGTGTCACCTTGATACCCACCTCTCCTAAATTCTACAAAGTTCTCTGAAATGTTGAATACTGTGCCTTCCATACCCTTCTCCTATCCCCCACAAGGTTGGTCTATGACCTCATCCCATTCTCACATCTTCTCCTTTTCCTTGAACACATCTGTATTCTTTACACCAACCGTCACCTCAGTCCCCATCACCACCTGATGTCTCCTTTCTTCTCGACTCCCCACCTGCTCCCTCACCTCTACTGTCCCACCCTCTCTCCATCTCCACACCCTCCACCTCCGCTCTGAAACAAACTTCCAACTTCTCCCCATACAGGATGATGTGCTTGGCTCCAATATTTATCCTTCCAACTCTGACCCTCTTCTTCCTCTCCCATCCTCCCTAGGGATCACTCTCCATGCTGTCCCCCTCTACTGCTGTAATCTGACAAAGAGGCCGAATGAAATGAAGCGAGTAGGAGCAGGTGAGGTAAAGCATGTTGGTACTGCAAGTATAGTAAAAGAGGTTTTTACTGGTGTATGAATATCTAGAACTGAATATGTATCTTTGTACAGATGAGCACGTATGTGTGCAGCCAAAGTCCAGATAAAAAAAGTCTCAGTGGGAAGCTAAGCAAAGCGAAGGTTCTCGGCCGTCTGCTTTTCATGAACTGGAGCGAAAGCGGAGCGGCGCTCATAGAGATGCACAGCGTCGGCTAGAGGGCGCTGTGATCGGCGAAGATCTTCCGCTCTCGTAGTGGCAACCTACGCTGTGGCATCGGAACTATCGATACCACAGTTTCCTCCCTCTTATCCCCCCTCCTCACTTCTCCTTTTGCAGCTCCTTCCTAGGCTGTTCCCTCCACCCATTGGTGTGTTACCGGCACCCTCCTTCCACTTTCCACCCCTTTCTGCCCCCTCCTCCACTGTCCCCCTGCCTTCTTTCCTCTCTCCTTCCGCTTTGACCTCCCCTCCCTTACCAGGTCCTTCCAATTTTAACCCAGTTACTTTGTCGTGTTTTGGTGCTTGCCGTGTATGTAACATAAGTGCAGTGTGTGTTCAGCCAGGCTATCATTACTATGAACGCCGTTTTTAATTGTGCACTTCGTGCCGCTAGTGTTTATGTGCTACACCTTCGTCGAGTGTCATTTTAATTACATGTGGACTTCATGTAAGTGAGCCTCGTGAAACTACCCCTTTTTTGTGTATTTTAACTCCCATTGTTTGCCATTCTCATGTGTAAACTTGATCTTTTATTCCTGGGTTTTATGCATGTAACGCTTTATTTCATACAGTCTCTTCGCTGAAGAGCGGCAACTTGTGCTGCTGCCAGCCCACCTATGCTCACGTGGGGCAGTGGCATGAAATAAGAATAAAGGGAAAAAAATCTAGCAGTCTCCAGTGGCGGACACACATCTGGAGATGGCTGGACGGTTGTCAGCAGAAACAATGTTGCAAGAAGTCAACGTGATCGGGATGCAATCCCGCAACTTCTTAGAACTTACCATATTCTACTTACAAACTTTCTGTGACAGTCTGTGTTTTATGACACATACAGCATGTACACTACTGGCCATTAAAATTGCTACACCATGAAGATGACGTGCTACAGACGCGAAATTTAACCGACAGGAAAAATTATTAGCTGTTCAGAGCATTCACACAAGGTTGACGCCGGTGGCGACACCTACAACGTGCTGACATGAGGAAAGTTTCCAACCGATTTCTCATACACAAACAGCAATTGACCGGCGTTGCCTGGTGAAACGTTGTTGTGATGCCTCGTGTAAGGAGGAGAAATGCGTACCATCACGTTTCCGACTTTGATAAAGGTCGGATTGTAGCCTATCGCGATTGCGGTTTATCGTATCGCGACATTGCTGCTCGCGTTGGTCGAGATCCAATGACTGTTAGCAGAGTGTGAAATCGGTGGGTTCAGGAGGGTAATACGGAACGCCGTCCTGGATCCCATCGGCCTCATATCACTAGCAGTCGAGATGGCAGGCATCTTATCCGCATGGCTGTAACGGATCGTGCAGCTACGTCTCGATCGCTGAGTCAACAGATGGGGACGTTTCCAAGACAACAACCATCTGCACGAACAGTTAGACGACGTTTGCAGCAGCATGGACTATCAGATCGGAGACCATGGCTGCGGTTAACCTTGACGCTGCATCACAGACAGGAGCGCCTGCGATGGTGTACTCAACGACGAACCTGGGTGCACGAATGGCAAAACGTCATTTTTTCGGATGAATCGAGGTTCTGTTTACAGCATCATGATGGTCGCATCCATGTTTGACGATATCGCGGTGAACACACATTGGAAGCGTGTATTCGCCATCGCCATACTGGCGTATCACCCGACGTGATGATATGGGGTGCCATTGGTTACACTTCTCGGTCACCTCTTGTTCCGTTGACGGCACTTTGAACAGTGGACGTTACATTTCAGATGTGTTACGACCCGTGGCTCTACCCTTCATTCGATCCCTGCGAAACCCTACATTTCAGCAGGATAATGCACGACCGCATGTTGCAGGTCCTGTATGGGCCTTTCTGGATACGGAAAATGTTCGACTGCTGCCCTGGCCAGCACATTCTCCAGATCTCTCACCAATTGAAAACGTCTGGTCAATGGTGGCCGAGCAACTGGCTCGTCACAAAATGCCAGTCACTACTCTTGATGAACTGTGGTATCGTGTTGGAGCTACATGGGCAGCTGTACTTGTACACGCCCTCCAAGCTCTGTTTGAGTCAATGCCCAGGCGTATGAAGGCCGTCATTACGGCCAGAGGTGTTTGTTCTGGGTACTGATTTCTCAGGATCTATGCATCCAAATTGCGTGAAAGTGTAATCACCTGTCAGTTCCAGTATAATATATTTGTCCAATGAATACCCGTTTATCATCTGCATTTCTTCTTGGTGTAGCAATTTTAATGGCCAGTAGTGCAATACCCAGTAGCACGTCCTCTTGCATTGATGCATGCCTGTTTCTGTCGTAGCATACTATCCACAAGTTTACAAAGGCACTGTTGGTCCAGATTGTTCCACTCCTCAACGGCGATTCGGCGTAGATACCTCAGAGTGGTTGGTGGGTCAGGTCGTCCATAAACAGCCCTTTCCAATCTATCCCAGGTACGTTCGATAGGATTCATGTCTGGAGAACATGCTGGCCACTCTAGTCGAGGTAATGCAGCCACATCCAGTGCAGTGTTGTGTTTAGTGTGGATTGTGAGGATGATGTCCTGTGTAACGATGGGAGTGTTAAGTTCTGATGGTGGTGTGTGACCCAAGTACTGGAAGCTAGAAGCAAAGGGAGGAGCAGGGGTATCCATATGTTCAATGATGTCAAGGAAGAGGGAATAATCAAATTGGGGATAATCAGTAATGGGAAAGACATTGGAGAGGTGGGAGGCAAAGTAGTTGGCCTTACTGAGGTTGTCAGGAAAGGGATGGTCATCAAGGAGCAGAGGGTATTGTGGGGTAGGGCGGTTTCCAGTAAGGTGGTGGCCGGCCGGAGTGGCCGAGCGGTTCTAGGCGCTGCAGTCTGGAACCGCGCAACCGCTACGGTTGCAGGTTCGAATCCTGCCTCGGGCTTGGATGTGTGTGATGTCCTTAGGTTAGTTAGGTTTAAGTAGTTCTAAGTTCTAGGGGACTGATGACCTCAGAAGTTAAGTCCCATAGTGCTCAGAGCCATTTGAACCATTTAGTAAGGTGGTGGAAAGCAAACCAATACCTGGAAGAGTTTATTGAGAGCATGCCGTTGATTTGTGTGCTTGTCTGCCGCCAGGCACGGCATTTCTTTGCAGTAAGCATGTTGCAGGTGTGTCGTAATTGCCAGTGGCGAGTGAGTGCATCCTGGTCACAAGAGCGGAGGAAGGATAGGTAGAGGCAACAGGATTCAAGATGAGGATGACCTATAGGGGCAGGGCTGGGTGGTGAGGGTGGATGGCTTTTTTAGGGATATGGGTGGCTACAGTGTCAGTCAAGGTCTGGTGGAAGAAGATAGCAGTTCAGAAGATAGCAGGAGATTGAAACATAGGGTTGTGGCGTTCCACCTGGTTGTATATGGAGTCCCAGTAGGCATCCCAGATGGCGCAGGAGTAATCATATACAAGTTTAGGAGGTGCGGTCAATGTGGGCCAGGAAATCGTATGGGATAAGGGTGCAATTGCGGATGTAGATGGTGGCACATGTGACAGCAAGGGTGGGGAAGACAAAGCTGAGGGTGAGATGCTCAGTGGGATTGTTGAGGAGAGCTTGGGCGAAACAGGGAGGTGCTTAAGGTGGCCGATAGTAATCACACCACACACTGGGGAGTATGGGTTACCAGTACGGTGGAGGGTGTAAGGGGCTGTGGAAACTGAGAGATGGGGTTGGAGGAAGTTTTCATTTAGTATGAAAGCATCCACAAGACACTGATTGAGGGTGTGGAGGAAGAGGTGTTTGTGGTTGTCAGGGAGCAGATATTATAGTAAAGGATACTGTAATGTTGTCATGTCATGGTAGGGGGGATTTAGACGAGGATGGTGAGGGAGTGAAGGTGAAATGGACCTGGTTGTGAGAATAGCTGGCATAGGTGGTGAGATGAAAGACGGACTGGGCAGCAATGGCAATTTGGGAAAAGATGTGAGGGGTTGGAAAGGGTGGATGTTTTGAGGACAATGGTGATGAAGCAGATGATGTCCACTGCTGTAGGAGGAGGGTGGAGGAAGTTGTTGGGATGGATGGGATCATCTACTGGACGAACAGGTATGGTGAGCTCTAGGCTGATGGGAGGAGGCTTTGCTTTACATTTATATGAGCAGGTAGGATGGGATTCATTGCAGGTATTACAAAAGAGGGGAGAGCCGAGGTTGGGGCAGTTCTTCAGAAAGTGGGAACCTCTGGGGTGGGGACAGGTAGAGGGACCCTCACAATCAGCAGTGGCATGTACATTCTATTTAAGGCAGTGTTGGCAGCAGTAGGATTGGAGGGGGGAGTGTGAGGGGTCAGCTTTGTGGCGTCTATTTTAGATGAGGGCTTTCTCTGTAAGGAGGCGATCGATGGAGGAGAAGGATTCCATGAATAGACTCATTAGGTAAGTCAGCCCAGCCTCATTAAAGATGCGATGGGCCAAGCAGATTTAGATGTAGGGTTGGGAATTGAGTTCTGCCAACACCGCAGCCTCAGTGATCACGGAGCTAAGCTTTGTGAGCAGGGCGGTGAAAGTCGACAGACATTGGGGTGGTTGAGGCTGTTGGGGAGAGAAGGGAGTGTTGTAGGGGCTAAGGGTGGCTCATGTTCCAGATTGAATATGTGGGATTTTGGAGGGGAGATTGGTTTGGAAGGATGCATTGGGGGATATCGTGAGGACCGAGTCCATGTGAGGAATGAGAAGGGAGATGGGGGCGTTGGGGAAGTATTTACAGATGGCCAGGGTGAGGGTGCGGGTCAAAGGAGTTGTAGGGGTGGGGGATGGGGTCACGTCCATAGGGGTGGTGAAGATGGTGGAGGTGGTATGTTGGGTGAAGGTGGTGGTGAGCAAGTGGGGGGGGGGGTGAAGATGGTGATGGGTGATGGTGGTGTCAGCGACAGTGGCGGTGATGGCGGGAGCAGGGAGGACATCGGCATTGTCGAAGAACTGCGGCAATGGCAGCAGCAGTAGTGGTGATGAGGGAGCATTCAGCGTGGGGGGCAGGGGGGACAGCGGCGACTCAACCTGGACGAAGCGGCAACCCCTCCAGCAGGTGGTGAAGGTGGTCCGGCTAATCCCTCCAGGTGGCAGCTGGATGATAGTATTGGAACAACAGCGTTTCCATCCCAAAGTACTGTGATCCAAGATGGCGGCGATGACGTCATCTGAAATGGCGGATTTTGGCGGGAAGTTTGAATTTTGGTGGGAAGATGGGGCAATTGGCCTACCTCCACTAACCTAAGGCACCCCCCCACCCCAGAAAAATGGCGGGAAGTTCAAATTCCAACATGATAATGCGTCACGCCTAGGAAAATGGCGGGAGAAACGGCCTTGTCTTTATTATTTAACCAATTTCAAGTAGATGTGTTCGCCTCTGGGTCCGGACTGCAACTGGCTTAGTTCATATCAGTGCCAGCAGAGGGTGCTCTCCTGATTTCAGGTAATGATGCAGGTACCATCATTCTAGATGACTGCACCCGATGTATCCACCATGAGCTCAAGAAGTCAAGTGGCTTAGTTCATATTGTGGCCACTAGAGGACACTACCGTGACGACGCATGATGAGACAAGATTGTCTGCTCTCTCTCGCATGCACGCATTATAACTGAACACGCGTCTATCAATTACCTAAGTACTTAATTAAATTTCAATTTTAATCATATTCAATAATTCAATTTGCAGTTTCAATATTCAGTGATCAAATGAGAAGTTCCACATTTTCCCACTACCAGTGCAGTGTTCATTCACGACCTATCACCCCCCACCCCTAGAATGCTGCACTCCTATTGGCTACTGCATTAGTCACGTAATTCGACTTCATATAGGTAAGAAAACGTGTTCACTATACTTTCAACTACCTAGGTTCAACTACTTTTCAACGTCCAGACCGCCACCTCTTCTTAGGAACCGGCGCCGAGTTTGAATTCTGGCTGTAAGGAAAGGTCACTTCGGCTTTCGCTACCAACCTAAGAAAACTGTTGCAAACGAAGCTTACCATCACTAACCTAAACCTTCAGGGCGCAACTTCTTCCTAGGGGTTTCCAGTAAAAGGACTCAGCCCACACTAGGCTGATGGAGAGAGGAAGGAGTGTACTTTATTTATTTGGGGGCAGTTTATTTAAGGATGGAGTATATCTATCACAGAACACACGCTCTGACATGCCCCACAGCATACAGACCTGCAAACTACTCCTACATCAACTCATGTATAAGGCTCTACACACACGCTTGCTGATTGTAAACCGTCAAAAATAACGCATTGCACAGCCTACAGACATGCGAACCGCTCGTAAATAATGCAATGCATTTACGTCCAGATAGCCAAACAACTAGTAAATTGTCAAAATAATAATCCATCTAAAAGACTCTGCTTGCTAATCGTCAACTATCGAAATCATACACCAGCCTTTATTTAAAGAATTACAGCCAGCACCACCACCCAGTGTATTCGCCACTGAGCCCAGAACCCAACTGACTTAGTTCATATCGATACCACTAGAGGACGCTGTAGTGATGCAAGTACCGTAATCTAAGATGGCGCCACCTAGTGCGTTCACCACGACCTCCAGACCCCAACTGTCTTAGGACATTTCATCGCCACCAGAGGACGCCTCCGTGACACCAGCTGACGACGCAAGTACAGTTATCCATGACGGCGGCAAACAGTGTTTTCTCCACGATGTCTATAGTCTGATTTAAAGTAGTTGTCACTTGACGTTTGCGCTGTGAAGTTGCGGCGTCGTCACGTCAAGCGCTGGCTGGAGGCAGCCGCCTCAGCGCATCGCTACCCCCGGCGATGGAAAATCGTTTGAAAGCCTGTATCTTCTACAAAAAGTAAGTAAAAAATTTCAAACCCACATATGATGTATATCTCTACAATGTCTCTCAATCTGTCAAATATCTATTCTTAATTTTAATTAGGACAAGAGTTACGTCAATTTGTTTGAAACCATTTAAATTCTCGATTTCGCAAACAGCTTCTAACTTATCACGTCGTTACTGAAAAACTATTGCTGTCACAGCAAAATATTTTTTTCCATTCATTACCAAAATAATGTACTCGGCAAAGAATCCTTAAAAGTTTTCGTAGTGCATCACGTTTCCTGTATATAAATTTCTGAAAATATCATTTTTAAGCAACCCTATCAGTACTGAACTCGAAACAAGTATGACGTTTAAAATCCCTATCTCCTATAAATATTATGTAAATATTTTGAAATTTACGTACAGTATCGGTCTCAGTGGTATCTATAAGCAAATCGAATATATTTTCTTAATTTTAATTAGGGCCGTTGTTACATTAACTATTGGAGTGTGATAAATTTTCGCGTCCGGAAAAGTTTTCTTCTTTAGATTGCAAATCTCGAAAACTATTACACACATTGCATAAATAACATCTTGGTGTATATATAAAATGAAATGGAATTAAAATTCAGTCTAACTTACCGTAAGGAGATGACGAGAGCTGCCCAAAGAGTATTTCTTAGTCTCACAACAAGAATAAGAATTAATCGAAATAAATTCACAAACACAATATTTAGTGGCAGTAAGTACACTACACACTAATCAGACAATGCGAAAACACCGCTTAATTCAGAGTCAGAGTCAGTGGAACTATCCGTGTCGCTGCTCGTATTGACAAATATAATCAAGTCTTCGACACTTTGTTGTAAGATACCTTCATTGTTCCATGCGTCCTGTACCACTCCTTTCACGTGATGGAATACCTTCTGAGAGGTAGAGGGAGACCAAGAGATGAATACACTAAGCAGATTCAGAAGGATGTAGGTTGCAGTAGGTACTGGGAGATGAAAAAGCTTGCACAGGATAGAGTAGCATGGAGAGCTGCATCAAACCAGTCTCAGGACTGAAGACCACAACAACAACAACTACCTTCTGCCAGTCTTCCGATGTCACAATTTCAACTGCCTCTTTCAAAAGGCGTTCCACTTCGGTTAATGTGAATTTCTTATTTTCTGCAGCAATATGTCGTTTAACCTGAGCCCAAATCAGCTCTATTGCGTTGAAATGGCAATGGTAAGAAGGCAATCTGAGCACTTTATGCCCGTATTTTTTTGCTACTTCATCCACAATGTAAATCGGGTTCTTTGGTTTGTGTTGCGATACAAGTTCTAATAATTCTGCACTTGTAAAATTACTGTCGAACTGCACCTTATGTTTCTGTAACCAGCTAACAATGTCGTTTTTCCTCGTTGCCTTCGTGGGTGCTTTGTCTTGTATTACTGAATGATAAGGAGCATTATCCATAACAATGATAGAGTTTTTTGTTAAGTTCTGGAGCACACAGTCTTCAAACCATTTCACAAAAGTATTGTGGTTCATCTCTTCGTGGTAGTCGGAGGTCTTATTTGAACTGAATAGCAGCAGACAATTTGGAATGAAACCTTTTGAATTTCCGGCATGTGCTACAATTATCCTTTTTCCTCTGCCGATCGGAGCTGCCATACTTCCGCTGATGATACCGCCTGTCCAGCCTTTTTTTTAAACTGTGTCCTGCATTCACCCATGTTTCATCAAGCCACACGATATCATCAAAATTTGTCTCCACTAATTCTCTAAGAAAGCGGCATCGCCAGGCTGCAATATCTTGGCGTTCCATTAGTAACTTTCTGCCAGCGGTGGATTTATAGCGGAATCCTAACATTTTCACGACTCGTAACAAAGACGACTTATTACCCTGAAACAGGTCAGCCGCTGTGAGGGTAGCATGTAGTTTTTTGAGTGTTGGATACTCCTTCCTCGAATAAAATGCGTATATTTGACGACGAATGCCATCTTCCTGAAAAGAGTCAAGTTTTGTGACCCTCTTCTCTAGTCGCCTCTTTTTCCCAGGTGTATCCAATTTAGATGATTCACTTGAGCCTTCTTTCGTGAATTTCTCCTTGCAGATTCTTATTACTGATCGTTCGCTAACTTGCAGAGCAGCTGCAGTTCGCTCCAGCACCTTATCCAAAGGAACGAGAGGCCCTCCTGCATCCCTCTCTCTCTCAAAATACTCCATTAAGGAACACACGTATTCACGCGCCTGACTGCGTATAACGACGCCAGGTCCGCCACTTTTTGGAGGTTTCCGAGGAGTGTGCAGCCTCGGCCTCCCTCTCTTGCGACTGCTTTCATCAGACATCGTAAACACGCGAAGCTACAAGTCACTCAAATCTCTCACCCGCACGTCTACAACGGCTCGCTGAGGACTGGCTGGCTCAATGCCTTAGTCAGCTAAGCAGAGCGAAGGGGCAACGCAGTGGCAGCCGACCGCGCCGGCTGCCATTGGTTTATTGGTGGCGGGAGCCCTGCAGCCCGTTGCCTGTCAAGTGACAACTACTTTAAATCAGACTATAGTACTCAGTACCACTAACAGAGGACGATGTCGTCCTTTTCGAGATGTAAACCAAGATGGTGAGGGAAAATGGTCGGAAAACGACTCAGCCTGCTCTGGGCTGCTAGGGAGAGTAAGGATGGAGTGTACTCCATTTATTTTCAAACAACTTATTTAACGATAGAGTATATCTATCACACTGATACAAAACATCCACCCTGATGTGCCTGGGGTCATGTTGCACAGCCCACAGACACTCAACCAACTCGTAATTTCAGTACACAGTAGCAAACTGCTCCTAAATAATTCTTCACACCGATGTTGTAGACACGTTCAGTACTCGTAAACTGACCAAATAGCGCATAGCAGGGCCTACAGAGCCGCTCGCAAAATAATGCAATTAACGCGTGCAAGCACAGTCCACCACCCTCTGTCCAGTAGAGTGCACAGGAGGTAACGATAGGTGACGCATCTGTCAGATGTCAAACCGCGCACAGCCCCTGCTCGGCTTCCGCAAGCATGAGGTGGCGTCACCCCCATTCATATAAGTACGAAAAGGGGTTCGCTAAACTTTCAACTACCTAGCCTCAACTACTTTTCAAGGTCATCCAACCGCTCACTTCCACATCGGAAATACAGGCACGTAGATCGTTGTATACAGGAAATGTCTTAGGATTTTCGGTAACTTAGCATATAAGACATGTGTATATTCTCGTACAAAATATTTATTAACTTTTACATATAGATTTACACACAAAAAACAACTCTTTCTTTATTTTTGTTCGGTGTAGTTTTAATAATGTCCAATTTAATTTTAACTTATAACTTAAATCCACATCTGAATAATCTATTTCTTTCTCCAGCCAGTAATTTGACAAATACAGAGAAGGTATATTCTCGAATTCTAATACATATCTAATTTTCTTCCCGTAAAATACTTGTTTTAGGGCTTTAACTATTAGCTCTGTTCCTTCCTGCAGCTCTTCTAGGCGAGAGCATTCGCGGATTTTAATTTTTCCTCGTATCTCCTCCATGACGCTACTGTTAAAGCGTTCCTCGTCTTCCTGTGTGTATGTCGGCAATTCTTCTGCTCCACATTCTTGCTGGATCTCTGTGTAGAACTTTAAGTTTATAACTTTTGCAAACGAATGTCCATTAAATGTAGTTATTTCATTAGTTTTAAACTCGGAAAATGGCTGTTCTGTTACTACGTGGACAACATCCAGCTCGCCACACTTAGTTAGAATATAACCATCTTTTTAAGCCGATCCAAATGGGAACAGAGCTTAATAAACACATTTTTCGTGTATCCTATAATATATTAAACGTTCTCGATTCCATTGATTTCGGCTAGTACTCCAACAAGTGACTAGTTTCCATGGCTGTTTACTGTAAATGCCAATATTTTGTATTCCTCCTTCCAGGACAGATTTTTCCACACACTGTGTTTAAATCCGTACGTAAACCTGACCTGTACATCCGCAATAGCCTCCTCCTTTTCCATTTGCAGCTTATATTCTTCCTTTATGGCAGCTGTCTTCTCTGTATACTCTAGTGTTCTTTCTTTAGTTCGATGTCTTCCATTTCCAGTTTCCTTTTTCGTGCGCATAAAACTTTTATATATATATATAGCGTGTGACGAGGGCCTCCCGTCGCGTAGACCGCTCGCCCAGTGCAAGTCTTTCCATTTGACGCTACTTCGGCGACTTGCGCGTCGATGAGGATGATTAGGACAACACAACACCCAATCCCTGAGCGGAGAAAACCTCCGACCCAACCGGGAATCGAACCCGGGCCCTTAGAATTGACAGTCCGTCGCGCTTACCACTCAGCTACCGGGGCGGACACATAAAACATTAACTGCACTTAAAGGAGTAATTTCTTTAATGGGGAATGGTTTAAGTCTGTGTGATACATTTACTCTTTTTCTTAAGACTTGGGGTATAACATTATTTGTAGGAACTAATCCCAATTCGGCGATATCTATATCGGACGGTATTGGGGAGAACAGTGTTCTAGAGTGAGAAAAATAAGTTACTCCTGCTTTAACACTTCTGTGTAATACTGATATTGTCTTTGTTGGAGTCTGTGTTAAGAACCTCTACGTAGTTTACAGGTAGATAATTAAAACTGTATGCAGCACACCAGTCAATTTTCGGGTGTTCTTATTACCCGAATAGACAAATTGCAGAACATTGTTAAACACTACACAGCAACTCTTCGGTAAGTCATTAGTTAGACGACACCACATAGACGCAGTTGGCACAGAGTAAAGTGGAGCACATTGTAAATACTGCTTGTTAGTGTCTAATACACTTAAACAGCTCTGCACTGGGTCGAACACACGATCCATTCTGTACTTGTATATCGTAGCCTCCAGCCTGGTAGTGCCATGCTCCTTAGCCAAAGAAGACGTAATAGTTTCCCGTAGTCGCGTGTCTGGACACTTTATACAGTCTGTAAGATGGTCACCGATAACTTTGCTTACTCCTGGACTTGTGATTTGACATATAAATTTGTTATGTACCTTTTCTCTACAATTGGAGCTCATCCACGTTAAACAGTCTATTCAGGCTGTCTTATCGTTGTCCACAATCACATTGCTGGTTCCCTGATGGTCTCCTTCCATGCAGAAGTCGTGGGTTGATATTAGGTAGTCGCACATCTCAATTTTATTAAAAATTCCGGCAAAGTCTTGCGTTATGTCTAAATCCAAAAGGTGATAATCGTCTACCTGTTGCAATATTCCAGGCAACTCTTCCATTAGAGCATCAAATTTAACGTCGGGTTATTCCACTTTATATGGTATAGCCACAAGATTTTTTATATTTCTTGGAAATAGTTTCCAGTGCTTCCTTGCCGATTTTATCCAATATTCCTCTTGCTGTCACACTGCCGCTTCCATGTAGGAGAAATGGTAGCTTCGCCTTGACGCCATCTCTTGCAGTGACGAACTTGGAGAATTTACTACGTAGGTGATAGTTAGTTGAGCCATACATCTCCTTCTTTAAAAATACAGATAGTCCCTTCTCTAACTGCTCCTGACAGTCCCCTTGATCGCAGATTTTAACTACCATAATGTTATCGCAAAATGGTTTTGTAATAGGCGTAAGCACATTTAAATTCTTCTTGCTAAGGAGCGTACCATTTTCGGTGTAATTTATGTGGCCAATGTCAGGAACACGATTGTCCAGGTTCTCCAGTAGTATCCATAAACCAAAGCGTTCGTCGGTTGGTCTCGCCCTCCTCCCTAATAGCTGAGGCATGTTAAGGACTTTGACTTTGGAGGAAACCATGTTGACACTTTCAACTACCACAAAAGACTGATCGGTAGCGGCTGTCATGCATCCTTTTACACTCTAAATATCCATGATAGCGGCACTTCCGGTCACGTGATTTCCGGTCATACACACTCCATAGATCCTAGCCCAATTGCGCTATTTTGTGCGCGAAGTGCCCGTGGGAGGGAAGGCGGCTGCCCTACCCCCCCCCCCCTCCCCCGCGTGTACATGGACACGTTTTTGCACGCCACAGTACAGCGCAATATCCGTGGAGTATGGGCGGGGCTGTTCCTGAATTCGGTTTCGGACGAGGTGGTACAGCGCAGTATTCTTACAGTAGAGTATAGCTCTGTACCCGGCCATGGTTTCAATGGATGGTACAGCGCAATAGCTGTAGGGGCTAGTTTATTTATTTATTTAGCGTATGGCAATACAGCGACAATATTTTATATAAGTACAACAATATGTAAACGAAATGTATAAAACAAAACAATGTGTAAATACTATATGTGTAAAAAATAAGCACAAAAGAATAAAGTACAAACACTCAAGAGAAAATAACTACACGTAAAGGCTTGGCAAGCCTGACTAGAAACTCATTCATGTATTTAAAGCTCAATATCTAGATTGCACAGCCAATCCAAAGCAGAGGGTTTCACATATATAACCTCAGAGACAGGTCCGGCGTATCTTCTTAAGGGGCATTCCTCAATAACATGGCGGACGTTCTGTTCTGGTGCTCCACGGTCACAGGCTGGTGAGTCACATAGACCCCACTTGTACTTGTATGCATTGCATCTTGCATGGCCCGTTCTGATACAGTTCAATTTAGTCCAGGTACATCTCTTCAGGTCAAAGCCCGATAACTCCAGAGTAGGATCTTGGATACCTTGTTTATTAATTCCAGAATCATTCCAAAAGTGCCGTCATTGCTCCTTGATGTCAGGTTGATGTTCTTGTGTATTAACCCATATAGGCTGCCGTGACTTCAAGCTGGTCGATGGTATTTCGTTCAAAACATCATGGATTGGTAGATTCTGTGGGTAATCTGAGTCATGAATTTTTGACCACTCTCTTGCTGCTGCTTCTCGCCTTCTCAATTTTGGAGGTGGGATATTGCTTAGAGTATGCAGCCAAGGGACTGGGATGGATTTAATAGTACCCGTTATTATCCTCATACACTCGTTCAACTGGACGTCGATTTTCTTTGTATGAGTGAGAATGCCAGACAGCAGAGCAATATTCGGCAACAGGATATACCAGGGCTATTGCGGAAGTATGTAAGGTGGATGCTTGAGCTCCCCAAGTCGAGCCAGCCAATTTTCTCAGGATGTTGTTGCGACTCTTTAGCTTTTGGCTTACGTTTTCTAGATGTTTTTGTAAGCCAGGAAGCGGTCTAGTGTTATGCCAAGGTATTTGGGGTTGAAGTTGTGTTTGACTCTTTGTTCACAGAAGTACACATTCAGTTCCTGGTGGGCCATTTTATTGTTCATTAAAATAAGGGCTAGTGTACCGTAGTATCCGAGCGTGATAGCGGTACTTTGCGGCGCGGGATAAGGTGGTATTTCCGAGGGGCAGCTGTAGCTTATTGTGCACCGTACCAAAAAAATTGTTCAAATGGCTCTGCACACTATGGGACTTAACATCTGAGGTCATCAGTCCCCTATAATTTAGAACTACTTAAACCTAACTAACGTAAGGACATCACACACATCCATGTCCGAGGCAGGATTCGAACCTGCGACCGTAGCAGTCGCGCGGTTCCAGACTGAAACGCCTAGAACCGCTCGGTCACCGCGGCCGGCGCACCGTACCACAAGGCCTGGGATCGAGCCAGTGCGTCTTAGACAAATGCACTCTACGAGACAGTGGTCGCCAGTCTACGTCATTCGTTCAAACGACCACGACTTTTATGCAGACTACAGCGCGCCATTCCATCTTCCAAGTGATGCTCTGACTGCACAGTCGGACGTGCACGTCGATGTTGTGTCATGAGTGGATGTTGGGCTAGAGGTGTGTGTGCCTGTAATCCTACTGGTGATAACCGATTCGCAACAGTTCGTGCTGACATGTCTGGGCTCACAAGGTCTCTTATCTGTGCTGTGCTAGCTGTACTATGTGCCACTGCTGCCCTTATAATACGACGGTCCTGGCGGGCGTCTATGCTGCGGGTACGTCCACAGACTCGTCTACGGATGTGATGATGTACACATCACCACTGATACAGCATCATTCCACAGCTGACGAAGCCCGTCCAACTTGTGTAGCAATTCTCCGATAGGACCACTCAGGAGGTCAGAATTTGTCCCATTTCCAACTCGCTCAGTTGGCTGTAGGAAGCACGATTGCGTCACTGTGGCATGATTGCTTGCTTGCTGCACATGTCTGCACCACATTGAGCCCACTGGCTGTGAGAATTCGCTGTTAAAGGGAAGACACAGATGGCGCTCTAGTAGGTACGCCACTTCGCTACCTGTTGGCGGACGACGTTGAAACCATTAACAGTACTGTCTCCCAGGCGGCATACGCCGCCATCTACATCTACATCTACATCTACATTTATACTCCGCAAGCCACCCAACGGTGAGTGGCGGAGGGCTCTTTACGTATCACTGTCATTACCTCCCTTTCCTGTTCCAGTCGCGTATGGTTCGCGGGAAGAACGACTGCCGGAAAGCCTCTGTGCGCGCTAGAACCTCTCTAGTTTTACATTCGTGATCTCCTCGGAAGGTATAAGAGGTATAAGTAGGGGGAAGCAATATATTCGATACCTCATCCAGAAACGCACCCTCTCGAAACCTGGCCAGCAAGCTACACCGCGATGCAGAGCGCCTCTCTTGAAGTCTGCCACTTGAGTTTGCTAAACATCTCCGTAACGCCATAACGCTTACCAAATAACCCTGTGACGAAACACGCTGCTCTTCTTTGGATCTTCTCTATCTCCTCCGTCAACCCAACCTGGTACGGATCCCACACTGATGAGCAACACTCAAGTATAGGTCGAACGAGTGTTTTGTAAGACACCTCCTTTGTTGATGGACTACATTTTCTAAGGACTCTCCCAATGAATCTCAACCTGGCACCCGCCTTACCAACAATTAATTTTATATGATCATTCCACTCCCAGATATTTTACAGAAGTAACTGCTACCAGTGTTTGTTCCGCTATCATATAATCATACAATAAATGATCCTTCTTTCTATGTATTCGCAATACATGGTACATTTGTCTATGTTAAGGGTCAGTTGCCACTCCCTGCACCAAGTGCCTATCCGCTGCAGATCTTCCTGCATTTCGCTGCAACTTTCTAATACTGCAACTTCTCTGTACACTACAGCATCATCCGCGAAAAGCCGCATGTAACTTCCGACACTATCTACTAGGTCATTTATATATATTGTGAAAAGCAATGGTCCCATAACACTCCCCTGTGGCACGCCAGAGGTTACTTTAACGTCTGTAGACGTCTCTCCATTGAGAACAACATGCTCTGTTCTGTTTGCTAAAAACTCTTCAATCCAGCCACACAGCTAGTCTGATATCCCGTAGGCTCTTACTTCGTTTATCAGGCGCCAGTGCGGAACTGTATCGAACGCCTTCCGGAAGTGAAGGAAAATGGCATCTACCTGGGAGCCTTTATCTAATATTTTCTGGGTCTCATGAACAAATAAAGCGGATCAAAGTCGACGCTGTCTTTCCAGGTGTACTAATTTTTTTCCAGCAGTGTATGTAATGAAGTACCCATCTCAAAGCATCTAATGTTTTGAGCATCAAGTGTAACAGTACCCACTTCTCATAAAGAGACGACAACAAGAAAACATATTTCGCTTTCTCACTACAGATGCATCCTTTATTAGTTGAACAAGGTACTACAGTTAACAATGTTACTGGGCAGAAAGGTGCTAAAAGAGTAAATATTCGCGATTCTGTAGCTATTGATGACAATATGGTGAAACGTTTCTTTTTACTTGTAAATAAATTTAAGCTTCAAAACTAAAATAATCTATGTAAACCTACGTATTAATTCCGTGTATAGTCTTTAAATTGTCTTATAATGTAAAATTGTAATTAATTCGTCATTTTTTTCTGTTTTCCGTCTTTCCCTATGCAAGTAATTGAAGGCAGTTTGTTTATTGCCATACGCGTTTCGCTTCTTTTATTTGGGAAGCATCATCAGTGGTCTGTAATACATGTTTCTATTTATACATACAATAAACATATTATGAGGTGCATATAATATGCTGCTATGTCACATTTTGTTGTGTTTTTTTATTTTAGAATTGAATTTGTAGCACAAATTTCGTAATGTGATCTTATCGTTCGGTGTTACTTACTAGTTCCAGCGCTGTTAACTCATGCTTGTGGTCCTGGATGTATGAGACCACAAGATGTTAAAATTAATGAAAGAGAGCAATTGTATTTTTTAATTGGCAAATAATACAGCGACGTCAATGATTTCATGCGATCAGGCGCGCCGGAAAGGAGCGCAGCGAAGTCTCTCGAAACATTTTTCCGCGCAATAGGCCTCCAGAACAGGAAGAGACTGAGGAAAAATGACAGTAAAATTGCCTTCAGTTCTCTACTTGTATATAGACACGAGCGGCGGCGTTTCTCTCCCTCGATATCTCTCTCTTAATGATCGTTCTCTCGAATGATTTTGTACCTGAAAAGATATTTTCAAGGTGTGTAAAGTATTTATCTATGTAAAAGTATCGTCAGTACATGATATCTTGCGAACCACGAATGAAGGGTATCAGACGGATGCCATATTCCTTGACTTCCGGAAAGCGTTTGACTCGGTGCCCCACTGCAGATTCCTAACTAAGGTACGAGCATATGGGGTTGGTTCCCAAATATGTGAGTGGCTCGAGGACTTCTTAAGTAATGGAACCCAGTACGTTGTCCTCGATGGTGAGTGTTCATCGGAGGTGAGGGTATCATCTGGAGTGCCCCAGGGAAGTGTGGTAGGTCCGCTGTTGTTTTCTGTCTACGTAAATGACCTTTTGGATAGGGTGGGCAGCAATGTGCGGCTGTTTGCTGATGATGCTGTGGTGTACGGGAAGGTGTCGTCTTTGAGTGACGGTAGGAGGATACAAGATGACTTGGACAGGATTTGTGATTGGTGCAAAGAATGGCAGCTAACTCTAAATATAGATAAATGTAAATTAATGCAGATGAATAGGAAAAAGAATCCCGTAATGTTTGAATACTCCATTAGTAGTGTAGCGCTTGACACAGTCACGTCGATTAAATATTTGGGCGTAACATTGCAGAGCGATATGAAGTGGGACAAGCATGTAATGGCAGTTGTGGGGAAGGCGGATAGTCGTCTTCGATTCATTGGTAGAATTTTGGGAACATGTGGTTCATCTGTAAAGGAGACCGCTTATAAAACACTAATACGACCTATTCTTGAGTACTGCTCGAGTGTTTGGGATCCCTATCAGGTCGGATTGAGGGAGAACATAGAAGCAATTCAGAGGCGGGCTGCTAGATTTGTTACTGGTAGGTTTGATCATCACGCGAGTGTTACGGAAATGCTTCAGGATCTCGGATGGGAGTCTCTAGAGGAAAGGAGGCGTTCTTTTCGTGAATCGCTACTGAGGAAATTTAGAGAACCAGCATTTGAGGCCGACTGCAGCACAATTTTACTGCCGCCAACTTACATTTCGCGGAAAGACCGCAAAGATAAGATAAGAGAGATTAGGGCTCGTGCAGAGGCATATAGGCAGTCATTTTTCCCTCGTTCTGTTTGGGAGTGGAACAGGGAGAGAAGATAGTAGTTGTGGTACGAGGTACCCTCCGACACGCACCGTATGGTGGATTGCGGAGTATGTATGTAGATGTAGATGTATATGAATAATTGTTATTGTTTAACAATGTTTCATTTCAACAACATTAACCTTGCTTGCCAACTTTTCTATGTTTCATCTAGGAGAACTGTAAGACTGCCGACTTATCGTTTACTGGCCGCTGCCGAACATTATTGATTTTCAAAATTGTAGCAGCCACTAGTGTGTCCCTGAGATCTGTAAGTCAATCTGTAAACGCAGTTTCTGGGCAGCGCTAACGCGTAATGTTAATGATCGGCATACGACCAACAAACGATGTGCGCGGTCAGTCCACTTCACGATATCAGAGCAAGTTAGACAGAATCTTGAATTATTAATTTTCTCTCTCTTAGTGGTAAATTAATCAGTGTCATGTGATAATTTAAACTTATCATTATCAATTTTGTTTACTTGGATGCTTCTTTAAATTAACGGCACTCCAGTTAATTTCCCCTTATCAAAAGTTATTTTTCAATTACCAATAAAGGGCGTCATACAAAATAGAGAAAACTTTCTTTCTTTTAAAATAATAATTCGATGGCCATTGCTTTCAAAAACATATTACCTACTGGTTTTTACGTCACTATTCATAGATAAGCAACAACCATGACTGTGATGGAGGTAAGCATTACAGTTCGAGGAAAAAATAAATTTATGATACAGGGAAAATATTTGCTCACTTATTAAGTATCCCTCAATAAAGGGAGACAAATTTTTTAGATGTTCTTAAATATGAACTTTCTATTGTTCCGTTGTTATTAACTGATGAACAAAGTAACATGTGGAAAGGAAACGAAGTATTTCTGCTAAATAAACTTTCTGTCACTACTTCAATAGCTAATCCTCCACATGCTCAGCTCTCAATGATGGCAACACTTTGATGTATGATATGTAATAGCCAACTGGTTATAATGCGTCCCTTCTCCACTGCACTGTGATAAATGCTGTGAAAGGAGATTACGACACATATATTGTTTTTGATAATGATGAAACTCCATCTACTAAAAACCATGAACGAGAAAGACGCTTATCTGCTAGTGCTGTCGAACAATTACTTCTGACATTAGACGCTTATCTGCTAGTGCTGTTAAACGATTACTCCTGGCATTGACAAAAGTGCTTTCTACACGAAATATTGTTTTAAGTGGCGTCCAAAGTAAGGAACAGCCTACTGATTTGCTATTCTTCATCGAATATCGAGGTAAACAAGTTCACTTCGCGAATAAGAAGTACTCATCCGCTCACTACTGCCCTACGTTCTACAAATGGTTTTCAAATACGGTAAGGAGGACATCCAGATCGTTAGCGACGATATAGACATGTTTGTTTTAATACTACACTTTTATTGGAGATGTGACTCTGTCTTTTACCCATTCACCTTGTAGCAGAAACATGATAATCTTGACTTGAAATTACTAGGAGAGATTCACATTGAGAATCGTCAAATAATGACTGCCGGATATCAACTCTGTTCACGTTTGTCTAGCGATAGACCATGTGACTCAATGAGTCACATACGACAGCAATTGTTTACAACCAAAAGAGAGATCTCTTCTTAGAGTTACTTCCAGTAACAGATGAAGTCCTGAAAAACCACATAAAACAAGTTCACTTGTGAGTCGTTTACTGGAAAACGGCAAAGCAGTTATCACCTCCCACGTTATTTTTCAGGAACAATGGTTGAAAAGTGGAAAATGACTCGTGAATACACTTCACTGGAATGAGTTCTGTAGGGCCTCCTGAACTGATGGAATTAGTAGCATGAGGACGTATGATATGCGAGCGAGGTAACTGTAATTGCAAATCTCATACTGTATTTTGCACAACGTATTGTAAATGTGCATCATCAGAGACATGTATGGATATTTCGACAGTCTAGGTAAGTAGCATGAACTGCATCAACAGTGATGAAAGTAATGCTGACGTTATCGACAACTTGACATGTGAGACACTTGAGAAAAAGTTTGACTGATACCATAATATAATGTGCGAAACATGTGACATCAAACAAAACAAAGCGAAGGCAGTATTTTAACATATTATTTTACCTTTGTCGACAATGTTTTTCATGTTTTTCATACATATACCATTGCTGTAATCCCCTGGTGTACAAAAATTGAATGTATTTGTAAATGTAAAATTGTAAAGACATTAAATCTTCAAAGCTTATTATTTTTATTAAACAATAATTAATTATTTTTCTGTAGTCTTGGGAACATTTCAAAATTCTGGACTAAAATATGTCATAAAAATTGCTCTTGTATACCAAGGGAGCGCCTATCAAATTAGCATCCCTTGAGTATCACTTTATCATATGAAAAAGAGAAATAACTTCATACCAAAGTGGCGGCCTGACTATCTCTCTGTACCGCACAGTGCCATGCTATTGAACTGTGAATTCTTACTCACAATATTCACACACTTGGATATTTTCAATACCGGCTCCGTCACGTATGGTCGCCCAGTTCCTCTTTTAAAATTTTCCAAATTGCGTTTCATTGAAACTACTTCCTCATTTTTAAGTAATTGCACTGGCTCTAGCGCTACCTAAACTCACCGTTCGTCCAAGATTTTGCACTCCCTGTGCAATATATTCTTTCGTATTTTCGAGCATTCCCGTGCCGGATAGTGTCGCACTATTAGACTGTGAATCCTCGGCCCCAACATTCCTATTACCTGATACTTTTAAGAGCGTCTCCGCCTCTCGTGATCTCTTAGGTCCTCTTTTCAAATTTTCTATTTCGTGTTTCATTGAATCATATTCTTCAGTTTCTACGAATTACACCGAGTCGGTCGCTTCTGAAACTTGCCATTCCTGAAGACTTTGCACCCCTTGTGCAAGTTCTTCTTTCGTGGCTTCAGTCGTTTTCACCACTTTTGCCTGGGCCTGGAGTGGCCTATTTTGGGCATACTTGAGACGAGATTCGGTTCTCCTTTCTAACTCTGCAATATTCTCCCGCAACTGCTTTCTTCTTCCATTACTTCTTTCCTCCCTGCATCGGCTCTTGCTCTATCTGCATCGGCCTTTGCTCAGTTTGTTTCATCCTTATGCCTATCTGCTTCTGCTTCTCGCCTCGGCTTCTTTATCGCTGTCCGCCACTCTAGCTGTACACGCCTCTGCTCTTGCGTCCCTTTCCTCCATTCTCTTCAGGCATTGTTTGTCCGTATTGGTACGTCTCCCAGAAATCCAGAAATCGAACTATTCGGTGTAGCGTTAGTTTCGCTTTCGCCAGCTGAATAACTTCCACTCTGCTCATAAATCTGTTCACTTGCCTGGGTATCAGGCACGGTAATTGTTACTACTGCCTGTACAGTTTGCCCTTTCCATACTTTAGAAGGACTTTAATCTAATTTAATGTTCAACGAATAGACACAGCTAAATGATATAATAAACAAATAAATATCGTGTACACATAAAATATCTTCATATGGACTTTCATTTGTCTTCACAAATAACACCATTGACATAAACAAAAAATCTCAAAATACAAATAAAACATATAAATTTCTCGATAGCAAGATTGCACCTGCTGAGAAGCAATACAAGCGAGCGGATTGGTGACCGGAAAATGGTCGTTACAACAAAGTTCTGCACACTAAATTGCTATTTCTGATTGCAACTGTCAGGCCATTCCAGAGATAGGAATCCTGGCAGTGTCACCACGAATTGATCATTCTTGTAGGGATCACTGGTGCTAGTGTGACGTTCTGGGACTCGGCGGTGGACGGTACTATCTCTCTGTCGCACTTACGTGCTCAACACACAAACAATATCCCAACTGGTGTAAGCATTACATTGCCTTAACCTAGGATATTACTAATCTCAGTAACTGAAATAGCTCTACGATTTCAAGACTGTATTGAATGCAAATGAGAGCAGTCCTCATTAGTAATTTTTCATACAAATTAGCTAAATTTCCTACGATACATATATAGTTCTATGAAGGGCAGCTGCTTTACTACGGAAAACCATCACATTAAGAGCACAGTTCAGTTACGCTAAATAAAAAGCCCATATTTATTATTTAATGAGGGTTGCCTGAACTAGAGCGTTGTCTAGGGGGGGGGGGGGGGGAGCAGATCAGTTCTTTTAAAAAATGGATTTATTTCCTCTACATTGTTCAACAATTAAAATGAATATTTGTACATGCCTGGGACAAAAATGATTACATACATGAAGCTCAATGAAGGAGCAATTATCTCTAAAACACTTAACCAATTTTATATTACAATTGAATGCACATCGATGTGCTCAAAAGTACAATAAATGAACGCTTGAGCGAAGCCCACTTGGGAGAGACTGCTCTCTTAACAAGTGGTGGAAACCTTTAATTGAACAGAAGATGGCTACACAACCGTGACTGGCTTTCCAAAATCTTGCAGCTCACAAATGCAAATTAAAATCAAATGGAAGACCCAAATAAGTAAAGACGCTGAAAACCAACAAAAGTTGCGGAATTGCTCTCACAAATTGTGAACTGCTCAGAGCAAAAAGCAGGGCGAGCGCTAAAAAGAGACACTTAGTGTATCGATTCAGCTAAAACTGCTCCTTGCCGCGAGCACGCACCACTCTCTGTCGCTTTGCCTTGTTGGCCATGCGTCACCGCACCAACCCCTCGACTCACTCTGTTCCTCCCCGCCCCCAGAAAAAACATCGCTTCGGGGGAAGGATTCACAACTTTCGTCGCAGTGAAGACCAAGAATTCATCGTCACGCAGAAACGCAGGAGAAGCCTGCCAAAACTTCTCCACTATCGCTTACATATGCCCATTAACTGCCTAGAGGTTTACACATTATACGTCAAGTTAATGGGTCACACGATTTGATATTTTAACACAGGCAGCGTTGGGTATACAGTCTCCAGTTAACAAGACTGTGATAGGTGATGTAAGCTAGGTTCACCATTTGGACCCCAAAAACAACAGAGCATCTATTTACAAAACTTAAAGAACACCTTCAAGAACGTCTCTTCGATAGTGACGAAGTCGTGCTACCAGAGATGAAGTTCTGTCTCCACCACCAATGTCAAATCTTGTACAGTGACGGTATGAACAGAATGGACACTCATTTGGAGAAATGTGTTGGTCGCCAGGGTGACTATGTTGAGGAATGAATATGTAGACATGAAGAGTAAAGATATAAAAGTTAGTAAACCTTGTTTTCTTTAAAAATCCGTAAGAGTTTTCACACTTCACATAAAAAATTCGGTGGTATTACTTTGCAGCACGCCCTCATAGCTGAGTTCGTTTTGGAATTTCTTTTCTCCCTTTGTGTAGGCGAGGTGCCGTCAACCGGACGCCTACTCCACGGAGGATGAAGGCTCCTTCATGTCACAGAAAATATGGAAAAGTACTTCCTTGCCCGCCTCTGAAAGAACTACCAGAGACTGGGAGATAGTGAGCCGATTTCTAAGAATTATAGAGGCGGGAATCCATGTGCTGACTGAAGTTAAATTATCTTTGAAGAATGGGAATTTAGAGCAAACTTTTTAGGAACTGTACCCGGAGAAACACAAGAAATTGGCTGGTTGATAAAACTTTTCTTAGGAGAGAAAATTGGCAATTTTGTTAAGAACATTTTCGTTGCCCAGATATTAACGAACCCTTGTCACTGAGGGAGTACACAGAGGAGACAGCTCAGCGAGAACGCAGGGGTCCCACACCTCTGTGGAAGCGCACTTCTCTACAGTTCCTTTTGTGACTGTCGTTGAAGACGGGGCTACTTCTGAGGGAGGTGACGCTGTCTAGGACCCACTGGGTTAGCAGTCATCCACACTACTCCATCCCGAGTTTTAAATCATGGTGAGAATCAGCAGCACTGGCGACCTGAAATGAGAGTTAGCTGCATGATATGAATTGAGTTATATTCCAGGCCCTCGATGCTTTTGATGAGGCGTTCCAGGGCCCATTACTGACCCAGTTCGTTACGGTAGTTGCATGTGGCATCTTATGCTTTCTGCTATAGTCAGAGCAATCACTGTGCGAGCATTGTGTGTGTTTCTTTTTATCAACGACTTGTCGGATAATCACTATTCCTTTCTTTCTTACTTCCAACAGACTTTGTCAAGCGAATCGATCATTAGTTAGGATTGCTCGTTATCCACAAAAGTTAGTTGTTTTATTTGCTCTGTGTACTATCACTCTCGATATCAGTTTGTCTGAAAATTTGTCATACATATTTGGCACAGATATTTTTTAATAAACAGAGGTCAGTTTGGGCCGCTATTTCATTTCAGCAGATTGATGAACATGTTCAGTGCTTTAGAAAAGCCTGCGACTGTGTCATTCGTGATTTAAATACTGAGAAACTGCGCCAGTTATTTATTTATTTATTTATTTATTGTGTGCTTAGCACAATACGTTTTGAGAATTTATTCTCATTTCCAGGTGCATTTCTTTACATCAATATTTTTCGTGAAGTTTTTATGTGTGATTTTCTACCTCTCTGGCATTGTGGATGCCTTTTTGAGGTTATACTGGAATGGGAAAATAGGACTAAATGAATCTTGGAGGTTTTTATAAGCTGATGTCACAGATAGTTTCTTGTTTGTCTGCTTACAAGTATTGTTGAGTGGTACTTAAGATAGGTAAATAAATTAGTGAAATCAATGTGAAGTAGAAATTAGAAAATAAATGAAAAACTTCGTTCAGTTTAGAAGAGCTACACACTGGCAAACAGCGGGCAGAGCAGCAATGGCAACGGCCGGCGCTTGCAAGTCAGCACATTCAGGATAAGCCATCGCCCTCCCCACATAAGTGGAAGCTGTCGATTCAGCCGTCAGGGCATCGCCCGACCGGCTCACGTGTTTCTCAATTGTCACATGGGATCAAAGGCCCTAGCCTACATTCCAAGAGCCAATGATCGACGTTAAGAAGATTCTTCGAGAAGCTTTTCAACGTCACAGAAGAGGCAATGACCGGCTCACGTGTTTCTCAATTGTCACATGTGATCAAAGGCCCTCGCCTACATTCCAAGAGCCAATGACCGATGTTAAGAAGATTCTTCGAGAAGCTTTTAAACGTGACAGAAGAGGCAATGACCATGAAGTCCTTCACCTCCAGTGAACTGAAGTAAATAAATACGCGAGACGCAGTGGGTCCGACAGTAGTTTTCAGTTCAGTTCCAGTACAGTTCAGTCGGTGCTGAAGACCGTCATGCAGGAAGAGACTACATCGTACACAGAAGCACCAAGTCTGCCGCTGTAATGGAATAGCAAGCAGCAGTCTCGCCGCCAGAAGAGAGAAGTTAGAAGGTATTTGAAGACTGATTTTTATGTACCCGGGTGACTCGTGAGGACAGGAAGGAGACGGCCTCACATCAGCAGTCACCCGTGAGCTGGTGATGAAGATCTGACAACCGAAGACTGGCAAGCTGGAGTCCGTTGTTCGAGTCTGGGACACTGGCCTTCCCCCGCCGCGCCGCTCCGCTGGGCGACGCACAACACACGCCGCCGCATAGAGAAGACAAACACTGGGACGCCACATCCAAGGTATCACCATCCGATTCACGACTTCGTTATCAATAATTAAACGGACCACCTCACGATGCGCGTCTCCAGTCAACTGGGCGAAACAGCGACAAGAGATATACACCGCCAGGTGTAATCAGACGCCGCCACCCATGCAGCAGAAGGCTTCGCAAACGACACAGCTGCCGCTCACCCAGCCAGAACAATCCAGTAAGGAAATCATTGTACAAATCCTCAATAAAAGTTATCTTATGGAAAAATGCTGTTTCATTCTACCTCATACCCGAGCCAAGGAAGAACCCACCCTACCCACATGTTGTTAAGAGAGGAAACGTAATTTATTTAGTGTTTTTCATCCTGACATAATGCTTTAGAATCAAATGGCCTTTGCAGTAATGCTCATCCTGACAATTGACTAGCATCAAAAGAGGTTAACCTGTTACAGTATTGTGCCTCCCCCATTATACAGAATGTCACACACTCGCAAATCATCACTTACACAGTTTTTTCAGTAATCAGAATGTGCCGCTAAGATATTGCAACACTATGGTTTCACAAAGAGTATGTACACAGTCATTGGTGTAACAGTGCTTATGGATTAAAGTACATATATATATATATATATATATATATATATATATATATATATATATATATTACAAAATGTATCATATGGAAGAGAAATATTTGAAAAGTTTACTGATTCATTGTCTAGTTTGTCAATGGAATTTTTTTCTCCCTGCTTTTTGTGGTGTACAATAATTTCTAGCTCCTCCGTTAAATCCATTGTATCTGGGTTCTGGAAGATCTTCTTCTATGTTGTCGAGTGGGTGTCCAGTGTTTTTTACGTGGTTTGCTGTTACTGGTACTGTAAACATATAAATTTAAATAGCTTTCATTACCGCATCTGAGTCCTCGGATTGGCCTTCAGGTAGGTCCAGCCGATTAGGACTCTTACTTGAAGTTAAGGAGTTAGGGAAAGAGTTTCGATAACATTACAAGTAGCGACACGACTCAGGAATCACTTGGAGGAGGTTTTAGGTGGACTTCCCTGAATACTTGTATCAAATATCATAGAACCAGACAAGTTATGTTGTAACCACATTTCCGTTAAATTAAGTACTTCCCTTTCAGCATTTCTTCTGATTTTATGGTTTTTTCCTGTTGGTCCACTTTGACACTGATACCAGCATTGTACCAGCGTTGTAATATTTTCAGGTGTTTTTACTGTGTTATATGATGGTCTGCGGTGTTATTACGACAAGGATCAATTAGAGCAGCAGTGAAAATTTTTTTATATTTTCTTTCTGCATTAAATTAGAATCGAATGTGTATTTGGAGTCAGAGTAGGATAAAAGGGGAATTAAGAGAAAGGACTCGATCGAGAATTATGGAGGAGGCACACAGTGGAGTGGAAACAGGTGCAGCAGGATGGCAGACAACGATTCCTATAAGTCATGTGGAGGTAAATGGATGATACGGTGACTCTACGGCAGAGATTATGGAAGAAACTACATACAGGAGAAACGATAAAGTTATATCCGAGAACATGACTGAACCTCACAATATGGATATGGGGTGATTTTTGATGTGTCAGAAGTGGACAGTAATGTTTGGTCTGATTTTTTCATATGTGAAGTCGTTCAGTTGAGCCATCACAGTGTGCCGTCAACAAATTCAGTTGCGGATCAAGATAAATTTGTTGTATTTCTGGAGGAAATGAGAGCCAATGAGCCAAAATAAAAGAAAAACAGAGTGAAGGGACAAAATAAATGTTTGCTAGACAGGAGATTCGGCTTGTGGATATTGGCCTGCAACTGGAGCAGGTTCCGATGATGCAGCAGCTGTCAAGGGGAAGGAGAGTTGGAGGGCTTAGTTAGGCCTTGGAAAAGAGGATGAATGAGGTAGAGGAGCGCTTAAATAAGGTGGCAGATGACATTAAATATCGGTTCTGCGAAGCAACAGGGCATCTGAAGACTAGTAGGAGAGAAATACTCGAACAGAAATTCAGAAATGTGCGTGAAGAGTCGGACAGCACGTGCCCTGTCGCGGAAACAGCCTAAGTACGCTCATTTCTCTAGTTTAACCAGTGACAAGGCAAGCCAAACCATAAACAGGTGCAGAAGAATGAATGTTCGATCATTGTTTATTGATGTTTCCAGGTGAAAGTCGCAGAAGTATTAGGCTGGCAGAATGACAACAGTGGCATACGTAACTGCACACCTCCGATGCACAATTATGTGCGAGAAATAGGATGTTCTTCTTCAGATGGCTCTGAGCACTATGGGACTTAACATCTATGGTCATCAGTCCCCTAGAACTTAGAACTACTTAAACCTAACTAACCTAAGGACAGCACACAACACCCAGCCATCACGAGGCAGAGAAAATCCCTGACCCCGCCGGGAATCGAACCCGGGAACCCGGGCGTGGGAAGTGAGAACGCTACCGCACGACCACGAGATGCGGGCTAGGATGTTCTGTTCCAGAATAGTTAAACAGTGAAAGAGAAGCTTCTCCAGTTTTTCGCTCCTATGAGGAGGAACCGCATCTACTACTTATTAGCCATCAACCGAGTTGCAGATTTTCTCTGCTTGGGACTAGTGTGCATTGCGACGTAGACATGGCAATATTTGTGAGGAAAAAATGTTTTAAAATGTTCTGTTATTCTAGCGAATTGCTTAGTGAAAAAAGTAAATGACTAGTTATGACGTAGGAACTGCACTATGTAGTAATCGTCCACTATGTAGTAATCGCCCACTATCCTTCTTTTTATTTACACTTGATAATAATAGTAGCAACTAAAGGATTCACCCAAAATTTGAAGAGAAGAATTTCACGGCACCCATAAGGCGGCGTAAAATAAACTGTGTACTTTGTACTCCAATTAAAGTAATACAGAAAACTTCATATAGCACTTCGCAGGCGGATGACTGAATGTTACGTATGGAAGGGGTTGAGTTGCTTGGAGCAGGGACGCAAGATTTTTTTTTATTGTAATTGTGTAATCCCTTCTCGCCGACATGGTAACCATCTCAGGAGATCTATTATCACCTCCGTATTTTTTAATTACTAATCGAGGACTTCGCTGGATGTGCTGCTGTGATGTTATCCGTGCAGCGGGATAGGATTACCCACTAACATGGTCGCACGGAGGGGATACACAGTGGACAGAAAGCGAATTAAGGATAGCGGTTTCAAGAGCAAAGGAAAAGAAGTGCTAAGGCAAGAGCCAAGAGAAGAAAAATTTCAGCAGTAGTCTGGACGGGATAGTAAGAACAGTAGCGGATTTCTTGCTACATGCGATGGATCGTGCAAAGGTAGGTTATGTTAATAGTGGGTTTCACGAATCGGTCGTTTCCGTGAGGGCAATCCAGTGTGGCAGCGCAGTGTGCTGCTGTGAGCCTTCTGCTGCGCCGTGTCAGCGGTGACTTGTCACGGCATCAGGCGGCAGCTCACTGATGTTCTGCGTCATCCGTTTACTGTACGGCGCAGTTCTGCTGCATTTGTTCCTCGAGCAGGGCCGCCTGCAGCGGGGATGTCTATGCTAGCCGTCCGTGCATTGGCGACGAGTGCCGCCTTTCTTTCTCCAGCCTCGGTGCTGGCCGCCCCCTAACTTTCGGAGTCGCCGTCGTTGTCACAGGGACTACGGACGCGCTGTGCTCCTGCGGCGCTTCTAGGGCAGTCGCAGGGTCGGTGCCCTAGGAATCTTCTGCTAGTCCGCGGCGCTCTTTTGCGTAGGTGCAAGAGCGGCCGTCGTGGTTGGCACCCCTGTTGCCGAACGAATGCTGTACACAGCTGCCTCGAGGCCTCTTTCTCTGCAACCAGGGCGGCTGCGAAGGCGGCCCTGGATGCCGCTACGGTTGGCGATGGCGGCTGCCTCTGCGCTGTCCCTCAGCTGTGCCGGGCAGGTCTCCGCCCGTCGTCGTCGTCTTCTTCTCCGATGCGGCATCGGCCGAATGACCGCCTTCGGCACGGCTGTGAGTGCGGGCCGCCACACCGGGCGCGAGTCGGCAGCACTTGTCTGTCGTGCTCACCTTGACGCATAGCACTGCACTGCGGCAATGCTTGGCGACGTAGCCCTCACCCTGGCACTCGAAGCGTTGGGGCGCAGGGTCCGTTGCGCGTGGGAGATCCCAGCAGCTTCCGCAACGCGAAGATGTCGCCCTCGTCCTCGGCCGTTTGCGCGATCACGGCATAGAGCAGCTTCCTCCTCTCGTTCGTCCGCTTATGCAACCGTGGCAGCACTGTGCACTAGCTCAGTCGATTCCTGCATTCCAAGGTGAGCACACACAGGAAAATTTTCCAATAAAATGACACCTTCAATCTGTAGTAGTGTAATTACGTTATCAGGATAAGTAGTTGCTGGATGTGAGCGTCTCCCACCATTTTAAAGTGAAATCCAGCCCCTGCAAATTAAATTTTATAAACAAGCAGTATATCCTATGCTGTTGTTGTTGTGGTCTTCAGTCCAGAGACTGGTTTGATGCAGCTCTCCATGCTACTCTATCCTGAGCAAGCCTCTTCATCTCTTAATAACTACTGCAACCTACATCCTTCTGAATCTGCTTACCGTATTCATCTCTTGGTCTCCCTCTACGATTTTTACCCTCCACACTTCCCTCCAGTATTAAATTGGCGATCCCTTGATGCCTCACAACATGTGATACCAACCGAACCCTTTTTTCTGCTCAAGTTGTACTACAAATTCCTCTTCTCCCCCATTCCATTCAGTACCTCTTCATTTGTTACGTTATCTACCCACCTAATCATCAAAATTCTTCTGTTGTATCACATCTACATCTACATGGATACTCTGCAAATCAGATTTAAGTGCCTCATCAAACTACCTTCACAATTCTCTATGATTCCAATCTCGTATAGCGCGCGGGAAGAATGAACACCTATATCTTTCCGTACGAGCTCTGATTTCCCTTATTTTATCTTTGTGATCGTTCCTGCCTATGTAAGTCGGTGTCAACAAAATATTTTCACATTCGGAGGAGACAGTTGATGGGTTCAAATGGCTCTGAGCACTATGGGACTTGACATCTGAGGTCATCAGTCCCCTAGAACTTAGACCCTCTTCCATGCCCGAGGCAGGATTCGAACCTGCGACCGTAGCGGTCGCGCCGTTCCAGACTGAAGCGCCTAGAACCGCTCGGCCACAACGGCCGGCAGAAAGTTGATGATTGGAATTTCGTGAGAAGATTCCGTCGCAACGAAAAACGCCTTTATTTAAATGATGTCCATCCCAAATCCTGTATCATTTCTGTGACACTCCCTCACATATTTCGCGATAATACAAAGCGTGCTGCCTTTATTTGAACGTTTTCGATGTACTCAGTCAGTCCTATCTAGTAAGGATCCCACATCATGCAACAGTATTCTAAAAGAGGACGGTCAAGCGTAGTGTAGGCAGTCTCCTTAGTAGGTCTGTTACATTTTCTAAGTGTCCTGCCAATGAAACGCAGTCTTTGGTTAGCCTTCCCCACATTTTCTATGTGTTCCTTCCAATTTAAATTGTTCGTAATTGTAATTCCTAGGTATTTAGTTAATTTGCGGCTTTTAGATTAAACTGATTTATCGTGTAACCGAAGTTTAACGCGTTCTTTTTAGCACTCATATGGATTACCTCACACTTTTCGTTAATTAAGGTCAATTGCCACTTTTCGCACCATTCCGATATTTCTTCTAAATCGTTTTGCAGTTTGTTTTGATCTTCTGATGACTTTATTAGTCGATAAACGGCAGAGTCATCTGCAAACAACCGAAGACGGCTGTTCAGAATGGAAATGGAAATAATGAAGTCACTGTAAAAAAGTCATTAATTTTGGCACTTATCTTGAATGGATTCCCACGTAGATTTCGTCGAAGTTGTTACGGCTCATCTTGTTGATTCTAGGGTGATTCCACTTTGACTGCTAGAAGGTCCAGATCTGTATTTTAGCAATATTTGAAGACCTAACAAACGCGTTTTTCAGGAAATTCTTAATGATCAGAACAATGGTACGGTAGAAATAATTTTTGACTTGGTATTCACGATCCACACTTTTATTAAACTTCTTGTAAATTCACATATACTTCTTCATAATTGTCACATCATCAAGAAAACAGTTTTGTATCAATCATCATATATTTAATTTCCACTTTAGACAAACACAAGACTTGACTGTTCTTTTACAACGCGAAATAACAACTTTACTTCTGCAAAGTGAAACAAAGACTGCTCTATGCGCAATCGCACCAAAACGGTTACAAGTAAGTCAAAGATTATGACAGTCTCACACAAGAACCATATCACTGTAATATATCGATACATCAGAGTACCTATACATTAATAAAACCATATGTACTGTTGGCAGAAAAGCCAACACTGTTTTTCTAGAGGAGGCCGAAATGCACGCGTTTAATTACACGCTGACTGGCGTGAGGTCTGGAACAGGACAATATCTTGAGAATTGCAAATAAAGTACGTTGATGATGTAATACTTAACTTTAATCCACAATTGTAGAACATCTCTCGTTACGGTACATGCTTCATAATATTAATTATTAATTGAATACGGCGCCTTGCTAGTTCGTAGCAAATGTAGCTGAAGGCTATGCTAACTATCGTCTCGGCAAATGAGAGCGTATTTGTCAGTGAACCATTGCTATGAACGTCGGCTGTACAACTGGGGCGAGTGCTAGTAAGTCTCTGTAGACCTGCCGTATGGTGGCGCTCGGTCTGCTATCACTGGCAGTGGCGACACGCGGATCCGACGTATACTAATAGACCGCGGCCGATTTAAAGGCTACCACCTAGCAAGTATGGTGTCTGGCGGTGACACCACATTCCTCCCCCGCAAATCGGCGAACGGTTGTGTTATAAGGCTTCCGCCCGCCGTGGGGAGGACCCCATGTTGACGTATGCGACGAGGTGGGGAGCCTAACAACAGGCGAGGCTGTGCCACCCGCACCCGGCCATTCGGTCCGAGGGGAGCTAGGAAACGCCTGAAAACCTAGTCCAGGGTGCACGTCAACATGCGGTGTATGCGCCCGTAGAGAGACAGGAGGGGCCGAAAGGTCGACCTCCATCGCGTCGGGGTACCCGACGGGCGTAGACGACATGTGGTCCGGAGCGGGCAAGAGTTCCATGTCGGAGGACAGCTGGTCACGGGAAGCGATCGGCGGCGCGTGACCCAGGGAGGCGCTTGGCGGCTGCAGCGAAGCGTCCACTACGGGCGTCGCCGGCGGGAGAACAGGCGGCGGCGGCGGCGGCGGCGCGTCGCCATGTGGCAAAATGGAAGCCAGCGTCGGTAACACCTGGGGATGAGGCGAGCCAATAGATGGGTCCCCAGGGCGCTGACCGGACGGCACCGTCGCTGAAAGCAGACGGGGAGCGGCAGAACTCAGGTGACGACAGAGGCGCAGCTGATTGAGATGCCGACGCACCTCACCAGAGGCCCCCAAAACCAGATACATAGCGCGGCCGAGGCAGCGAAGAATGCGCCCTGCGAGCCAACGCCGTGAACCTCGATAGTTGCGATAATATACAACGTCGCCTGGAACAAAAGCAGGTGGCTGCCGCTGCACAGGAACCTGATGCGGCGGATGCAGCAAAGACATCAAGGTTCGATGAGGACGACCGTGGAGCAACTCAGCCGGCGAGCGACCATCTCGGGGCTGAGAGCGATACGAAGACAAAAAGAGCAACAACGCGTCCTCCCGAGAATGTGACTCTTTCAACTTCAACATCTGGGACTTGAAAGTCTGGACCAATCGTTCAGCGGCACCACTTGACTGAGGCGAAAACGGCGCGGATGTCAGATGTTGAATACCATTGGCCTTGCAGAATGACTGAAATTCTGCGGACATGAATTGTGGGTCATTGTCGGAAACAATAGTCTGTGGAAGACCTTCAATGCAAAAGATAGCGGATAACGCTTGGATGGTGGCAGATGACGTCGTGGCAGACATCCGGACAACAAAAGGAAAGTTACTAAAAGAATCGACCACAACCAACCATCGAGCATTCCAAAATGGACCAGCAAAATCTATGTGCAAGCGTTGCCAAGGGGAAGTGGCATTCGGCCATGCAAAGAATTCCCGCGGTGGTGCGGATTGTTGTTCGGCACACGCCATGCAAGAAGAGCACATATTCGTAATCGCAGCATCGATTCCGAGCCAAGTACAGTGCTGACGAGCAAGTTGTTTCGTTCGCACTATACCCCAATGTCCTTGGTGGAGAAGCCGTAAGACAGAGGACTGTAACGAACGTGGGACCACGACCCGGGACTGATCATTATCAGAACGCAACAGCAAAACACCACGTCGTACAAAAAGTCTCTCCTTGTGAGCAAAAAATCGGCGAACCAACGGATCCTCGATCCGTGACTTCGACAAGGGCCATTGCGTAGCAACAAACCGCAAAACGGTAGCAAGGACAGGGTCAGCAGCTGTAGCTGCAGCTACACGACGAAAATCAATCGGAAACGATTCGACCACGTCATCGGATTCCGCATCAATGAACATGCAAGCAAGTTTGGAAGAATCGAATGCTCTATCCTCAGCAACAGGCAAACGGGACAATGCATCGGCGTTTCCGTGCTTAGCAGTGGACCGATACAAGATATCGTAGCGGTACTGCGAGAGGAAAATAGACCAGCGAATGAATTTCTGCGCCGTACGTGGGGGTACAGGCTTGTTCGGATGAAAAAGCGATGTCAAAGGTTTGTAGTCTGTGATGATGGTAAAGTGACGACCATACAAGAAATCGTGAAACTTAGTAACACCAAATACGAGAGCCAAAGCTTCTTTCTCTATCCGTGAATAATTTCTTTGCGCAGACGAGAACAATTTGGACGCAAAGGCAATAGGGCGACCATGCGAGCCATCTTTGTGCGCAAGCACAGCACCGATCCCGAAATCCGATGCATTTACCATCAACAAAATGGGTTTCTGAGGATCGAATGGCGTAAGGCAAGTATTGGAAAGCAACGCCGATTTCAACTGGCGAAAGGCGCGTTCGCATTCCGTCGTCCAGACAAACGGAACACCTTTACGGCGTAAGCGATGAAGCGGAGCTGAAATGGAAGAGGCATTGAGCACATAGCGATGGTAGTAATTTATTTTACCCAGCACACTCTGTAGCTGCTTCAAATTCTGCGGCGAAGGCAAGTCTTGTATGGCACGGAGGTGCTCTGGACTAGGATGTATGCCTTGGGCATTGATTACATGTCCCAGATAGGGTAAGTCCCGAGCAAAAAACACACATTTTTCCTTCCGCAAGCGAAGACCATTTTGTCGCAAGACCTGAAATGATGTTCTGAGATTGGCTAAATGTTCTTCTTCCGTCTTTCCGGAGATCACAATATCGTCCAGATAGTTTGCTGCAGTAGGGACCGACGCACAAACAGTTTGCAGATATTGCTGAAACAATGCAGGGGCGGATGCACACCCGAATGGCAGTCTTTTGAATCGGTACAAACCAAGATGCGTGTTAACCACCAAGACGCGCTGGGATTCGTCGTCCACTGGTATTTGCAAGTACGCATCTGCCAGGTCCAACTTCGAAAACTATTTACCCGGGCACAGTTTGTCAAAAAGATCTTCCGGGCGGGGTAAAGGATAAGTTGCAATCACTAGTTGTGGATTCACTGTAGCTTTGAAGTCCACACAAAGTCTCAATTTTCCGGAAGGTTTTGGCAAAATTACTAAGGGTGATGCCCAGAGAGAAGCCTGCACACGTTCAATCACACCTTGTGACTCCAAATCGTGTAAGGTTCTTGCGACCTCATCAAGCAATGCGTGGGGAACATTGCGCGCTCTGAAAAATTTCGGTTGTGCGTTTACTTTCAGTTCCAAATGTGCTTTATAGTTCTTAGCGCAACCAAGGCCCGGAACAAAAATGTCTGCATACTCTTCACATAGACGAGAAACACTGTCTGAAGGTACAGTCTGGTTCACTGATAGGACCTGATTGACTATAGACAAGTTAAACGACTGAAATAAATCTAAACCAAACAAGTTCACTGCAGAAGAAGAACGAAGGACGTAAAATGACACAAGTTTTGTTTGTCCCTTATATGTTGCAAGAAGGCTGCACTGTCCTAACACAGGGATATGCCGACCGGAATAACTATTTAACTTAACATTTGCGGCACGCAACGCAGGTGTGCCCAGTTGTTTGTACGTGTCTTCATTGATCAATGAAACTGCAGCTCCGGTATCGAGCTGGAATGGTATCCCGTAGCCATGAATGTCCAAGTCTACAAAAAGTTTATTGTCCTGCCGACGACAAGAGCGACTGTCTTGTGCAACGTGAACAGACACTGGTACAGAAGCACTTGCGACTTGACGTGATTTCCGTCGATGTCGACGCACACTTTTTGTGGGACGCACACAGTCACTTTTAGAGAGAGTGGCACTGGGCGGAGTGGAATTAACTACATGAATGTCCATGGACGAAGGTTCACGAGCCTGAGTATTCTTGGTTCGATTCTGATTCCGGCGTGAAGCAAAGGGCCTGGAATGGTTGTGAATGTCCAATCTGATCTTTTTCTGGCAAACACTCTGAACATGTCCTTTTTTATTACAGAAAAAGCAAATAGCTTAGCTTGACGAACAATTCTCACGCGAATGTCTAGTAGCACACCGCGGGCATGATTTCACTGCATTTGCCTGCTTGCGCGGCACTCGTGGCTGCGCGGACGTGCGCGAGGGCTGTTTACAGTTCCGTGCAGCTCGCCCGGCGGGCCGGTTAACGTGACACACATCTGGCGAAGTTGCAAATGATTCCTGAGCAAAATCAAGTGTGTCTTGCCTATCCAATATGTCTATCACTTGTTGAAGGGAGGGATTGACTAGTTTCAAAATTTTCTCCCATATACGAACATCAGAAACGTTCTGTGGAATTGCATCACGCACCATAGTATCTGAATAAGGGAGGCCACATTCACACTCAAAAGCACAATCCCTAGTAAGGCCTTGCAAAGTTGCAATCCACTCCCGATTAGTTTGACAGGCCGTACGTTTTGTACGAAAGAACGTATACCTTTTTGCAACTACATTGACTGATTCCTTGAAATATGCATCTAATGCAGACAAAATTTCTTCGTAGGACAGAGTTGCTACGTCGCGTCGGGGAAACAATTTCACTATCACACGGTACATCTGGACGCCGAGACATGATAATAAGTGAGGCTGCCGCTCATTACCTTGAATTCTGTAGGCGGCGAGATGGAATCCAAATTGGCGTGACCACTCCGTCCAGCTTTCCAGTGCCGCATCGAAATGACGAAAAGGTGGTGCAACTGCGTGTTGTGGCTGCGGTAGCGGTGAAGCGGCGGCGGCCGCATCGTTTTGCATTGCACGTTGACCCTGCACGAGCTGTCCCAGGGCATCCAATAAGGCCTGCGTCTGCTGATTCTGCAAGCGATAAAATTCGGACAGTACATCTGGAGATTGTGGCGAAGCCATGACACAAGTAAATTAAGGCAAGATCAATTGGTACAAACGCGATTTAGCTCGTCGCCAATTTGTAGTGTTGGCAGAAAAGCCAACACTGTTTTTCTAGAGGAGGCCGAAATGCACGCGTTTAATTACACGCTGACTGTCGTGAGGTCTGGAACAGGACAATATCTTGAGAATTGCAAATAAAGTACGTTGATGATGTAATACTTAACTTTAATCCACAATTGTAGAACATCTCTCGTTACGGTACATGCTTCATAATATTAATTATCAATTGAATACGGCGCCTTGCTAGGTCGTAGCAAATGTAGCTGAAGGCTATGCTAACTATCGTCTCGGCAAACGAGAGCGTATTTGTCAGTGAACCATTGCTATGAACGTCGGCTGTACAACTGGGGCGAGTGCTAGTAAGTCTCTGTAGACCTGCCGTATGGTGGCGCTCGGTCTGCTATCACTGACAGTGGCGACACGCGGGTCCGACGTATACTAATAGACCGCGGCCGATTTAAAGGCTACCACCTAGCAAGTGTGGTGTCTGGCGGTGACACCACACCAAATGTGAATATTATCACAACAATATGTCTGTTACTTCGCAGAAAAATAGTACGATATTACTGGCATCGAGAACTGGGGTTGGAGTGCCGTAATGGTCACGTAAGTAAAGAACCACTACACCGTGTAGCCGCCTTCTGCTTGTAGTGGACTCCTGACCTATTCAGCGGAACCGAAAACCCAACTGAGTTGAGGAATCTGCAGCCTACGCGGTCGCAGAACCGTCTGAGCTTCTGATTCAGACCCTCCACGCCGCAATCAGTCCTGTCGACTACGCAGCAAATGGTGAGCTCTGCTTCCATCCTGCAAACAAGACTGGCAGCCTTTACCACTTTTGTTAGACGCTTGAACCCAGAGAGAATCTCTTCTGATGCAAAATGACACACATCATTCGTCACCACCTGCAGTTGGCTGCACCACTAAGACTCACAAAGACTCTTTCCCCATCTGGAATGACTCCGTGCAGTGCGTACTCTGAGTGCACACTGGCTTTCTTCCCCTCTTTGGCAGCCATTTCCCTAAGGGGCATCACAACGCACCTAACATTGGAGCTCCCAACTACTAATAATCTCACCCTCTGTGACTGCTCGAATCTTGCAGACTGAGAGGTTCCCTCTGAAAAAGGATAAGCGACTACATCTGGAGCCGGCCGATGTGGCCGAGCGGTTCTAGTCATTTCAGTCAGGAACCGCGCTGCTGCTACGGTCGCAGGTTCGAGTCCTGCCTCGGGAATGGATGTGTGTGATGTCCTTACGTTAGTTAGGTTTAAGAAGTTCTAAGTATAGGGGACTGATGACCTCAGATGTTAAGTCCCATAGTGCTTAAAGCCATTTGAACCATTTGACTACATCTGGCTGAGGGGCACTGTCAGCCTTAGACAGCACCTGGAATCTGTTTGTCAGACTAACCGTTAAGGCCTTACGTGCAGTGTCTGGGGAAGTCTTTCACAGCCTGCCACAACCGTAGGCGATCTCCCAGTCGACTACAGATGAGCGGTCAACGTCAATGCGAACAGTAACTGGGCTCGCCATCGGTGAGAATCGATCGGCTGACTCGTGGGTTGTGCTGGACGTCCATTGGGTCCCCACACCTGGCGCACAACAGTGATGCCCATCCACTGCAGCATTAAGCTGTGTAAAGCACGCCAACACAGCCTGGAGGTGAGAGACAACAACCGAGACAACAATCACAGTCCCTATCCATACTAAAGGCCGTAGAAAACTAGGCACACGGACAAACAAAGGACTATCGCCACTCTACTGTAGACACTGACGAAAACGCAAGAACTATGTCTAATAAATTAGATTAACACGCAGAGATTCAAAAACTAAACTCCCAAAGCACACTGGTGAGACTAAATTTTTCGCTTTTAAAGCACACAGGCGAGACTGAATAATGCGCTCCTGCTTAGGAACTTGTAAAATGTCACAAAATCGGTTTCCTATCCGGCACAAACAAAAACTCCAGAACTGTGTCTATTAAATATTAAATTAACACGCAGAAATTGAAAAACTGAACAACCAAGGCACGCAGACTGAACTATATAATCGCCCCTGGATAGAAACTCGTGGCCGGCCGGGGTGGCCGTGCGGTTCTAGGCGCTACAGTCTGGAACCGAGCGACCGCTACGGTCGCAGGTTCGAAACCTGCCACGGGCATGGATGTGCGTGATGTCCTTAGGTTACTTAGGTTTAATTAGTTCTAAGTTCTAGGCGACTGATGACCTCAGAAGTTAAGTCGCATAGTGCTCAGAGCCATTTGAACCATAGAAACTCGTGAAATATCACAAAACTGTTACTTCCCTGTTGTTGCTCTGTCTTGGTTGGAGGCTGCTGTCTGACGTAGTTTCGTGTTGTATAGTTCAAATCGTCGCCGTGACATGAGTGTTGTTGATAGGTGGGTTGCAGTAATGTCATCGAAGTGGGACGGGTGTTGTTTCGCCGACGTCAGTACAGTGACGCGATGTTCCGTCACTGGCTGCGTCGTCCAAGTGCTCTTCTCCATCAGGCTGAACGATCGCAACATTTGTACCGCAGCATCAGCTCTCTACAGAACATATCTTATCTTACCATACACACAGAAAAATAGTGTTAATGCACCGGTTTTTTGCTCTACAATAGTTTCAAAAAATAGTTCAAATGGCTCTAAGCACTTTGGGACTTCACATCTGAGGTCATCAGTCCCCTAGACTTAGAACTTCTTAAACCTAACTAACCTAAGGACATCACACACATCCATGCCCGAGGCAGGATTCGAACCTGCGACCGTAGAAGCCGCGTGGTTCCGGACTGAATCCCCTAGAACCACTCGACCAAAGCGGCCGCCCTACAATAGTTTAAAGCAGCTGTTTTTGAAGTGTCTGTTTTTATTCATTCGACCCATATTAATTACTGGGCATTTTTACTTTGCTTTACGAACGTTAGCAAGCATATTAAAAGTCAATGTCTTTTCGTCTTTATTTTTTGTGGTGTCACCGCCAGACACCACACTTGCTAGGTGGTAGCCTTTAAATCGGCCGCGGTCCGTTGGTATATGTCGGACCCGCGTGTCGCCACTGTCAGTGATTGCAGACCGAGCGCCGCCACACGGCAGGTCTAGAGAGACTTCCTAGCACTTGCCCAGTTGTACAGCCGACTTTGCTAGCGATGGTTCACTGACAAATTACGCTCTCATTTGCCGAGACGATAGTTAGCATAGCCTTCAGCTACGTCATTTGCTACGACCTAGCAAGGCGCCATTATCATTTGCTATTTATCTTGTGATGCATGTACCGTCAGACCGATGTTCACCAATTATGGATTAAAGTTAAGTATTCCCGCAGCTACGTACGTTCTTTGCTACTATAACTTCCTTTACCTGTTCCAGACCTCACGCCAGCCTGCGTGAGCTTAGACGCGTGCCTTTCGGCTACCCGTCATTGTGGATTGGCTGTCTTGCCAGTCCACAACTTTTTTAATCCGAATTTCTTAGTTACGGCGAGAAGTAACCTCTTTTTCTTTATTAGTGTTTATACATCCAATAATCACCAATACAAGCATTTTATAGTGTCCTTGTATATTTAGTTTTAACCACAGTCTCCCCTTACTTCATAGCTGCACTGTTCATTTCCGTACGTTTTGATGGCTCTGAGCACTATGGGACTTAACATCTATGGTCATCAGTCCCCTAGAACTTAGAACTACTTAAACCTAACTAACCTAAGGACAGCACACAACACCCAGTCATCACGAGGCAGAGAAAATCCCTGACCCCGCCGGGAATCGAACCCGGGCGTGGGAAGCGAGAACGCTACTGCACAACCACGAGCTGCGGACGTACGTTTTGAAAGTGACAACTGCCCATCTCCGCAGTCCGGCGTTGTCATTCGCGTGCGCTATGTTGTCATCTCATAGGTGACTGACGTTCTGATCAGGAGTACATTCGCTGCAATATTTGCAATGAATTTGCTTAAAACTTCACTGTCGGTGACCACAGAAGGTAAGGAAATCCTTCGTTATATTTTTTAGCTTTACTGTGTCACTGCAAGCTTATCATTTGTAATTATCATTCACATGAGCGTCCACAATTGTCCTACGTGTGCTAACACAAGTACTTCACCCGTATGATCGTTCAAACTGAGACACATCTCTCCTACATTCTTCTAAAACTCGCGCTCTATCGATTTTCGTGCTACTGTGCTCTGTGTAATTTATGTCCCAACGAATCGGAAAGTTTATTTTTATTTATAACAATTTTATAGTTTCTGTGAATACTCCAGATTTCTTAGTTCAACATTTTTATTTACATTGCTAATTTACTATCTGCGCAGACATTCCATGACTTCAGCGTGTAGCCAAGGCTCTGAAACATGTAGATTTTGTCTTCGCATTTTCTTTTCTTTGCCGGCTGGTGTGGCCGTAAGGCTCTAGGCGCTTCAGTCTGGAACCGCGTGACCGCTACGGTCGCAGGTTCGAATCCTGCCTTGGGCGTCGATGTGTGTGATGTCCTTAGATTAATTAGGTTTCAGTAGTTCTAAGTTCTAGGGGACTGATGACCACGGATGTTAAGTCCCATAGTGCTCAGAGCCGTTTTTTTTTCTTTTTGTTTGTAAATTATGTTTTAAATACATACATCTACAACTTCGTGTGACTATATCACACACAACCCTAGTAGGAAATCCTTGTTCGTTTCCAAACACACCAAGTGGTTTAATTACTGCGGGAGTAACGAACCTAAACAAGTACCAAACAGAGCACATACGGAAGTTACTGCGTGAGCACAAACGTGTTTCACCTACACGGTCCGTGCACGTCAAATAGTATTTACGTAAGAATGAGAATCGAAAAATAGCAATTTAATTAATAACTTGTTGTGGCATTTTTCTTTTCTTACTTAATCAGGTAGTTTATATATAATTCTTGGCCTATTTACAATTTTCAGTGCTTCTTTACTTATCATGTTAATCAGGATTTCTTCTTCCATTTTTGTTGGATTCACTTGTATTAGTCCCCGCTTACACATTTTATTGATTTTTGAGTTTTCACCCTTTAATTAGTGCCCTAATGTCACGTTTCGTGACTGTCCATCATTATGCTTATACTTTAACAAAGTCCTACTCCACTTGCAGGTAACTGATAATATCAGTGAACCAAATGTTCCTTTCTCACATCCCATGAAATCAGTCCTTGCCCATAGTGCAAGATCTCTTGTACACGTACATACTAAAGCTCATTTAAATTATAGTGCACAGGAAAAATATTTGGGACATGCAGTAACTATACTATCCATCGACGTATTTACAAAATAATCAAATTTGTGTGCTTCCTTTGAATATTACCCATTAGTATCGTACCCCTTGTACTGTAAATCATAGCATCTGAAAAATGTCTGTTCATTACTCGTGGTACATAGTATCCACTAATGCTTGTATTTTACTCATCAATAAAACTTGAAGTTATGTGCAAAGGTACTGCCCATCTGACTTGTCTACTTTAGCTTACAGTAAAACATACAACTACGTATATGTCAACATATTAAATAACATAAGACAAATAAAACTCTTATCACTTACTGTACACATCTTTTCAAATCTTGATGTGGGTATAGTCCTTTAATTTTGTCTCTTTCTCATCCTCCAGTCCACATACTCCTAACCTCTTCCCTTACACATTAGTGCTTCGTCCACGGGCTTGGGCAAGTAAATCAGCAGTAGATATTGCGTTGATAATCCTTAACAATCCTCGGTTTGACAGAAAGGACATCGGTGTACTTTGTCAAAAAATCGGCTAATTTGGTCAGTTGCGTTGCAATGAAGCATTGCAATTGTGTCACTTTATTATGAACGCGACTCGTGTTAGATCCAACATTCACCCCACTTGTGTCTTATTTCACATCATCAAAATAGTGAGACTGAGCGTCGCCAATATACACCAATTTCCTCTGCACAATTCTCACGCTATTACCATGGCAGCATCTACCATGCCATGCTTCCGTTTTAAAACTGTCCACAATAACCTCTTTGCCATTAACTGTCAAAATACACTTTGCACGAGAGAGGTCAATTCACTGTTCACCTCACGCAAAAACTCTAAATCTATTATGCAGGACCCAGACAGTCCCTTAACTAGTAGGAATGCGCATTCCATTGCTTCGTTCCCTAAATCTAAATCGACCTGTGCTTGTCACTTAACAGCTGTGTCCACAATAACAATAGCCGGCATTCCTTCCATTACCGCATTGACAGCAGCCTGCACTATCTCTTCGGTTTGTTCCTTACATGCCTCAATGTCACTACATAATTCCTCTCAAATGTCTAAACCATCACTGTATAGTAACACGTTTGCATCTGCTGCCCTCACCCCATCCTGTGAGACGCACCGAAGGGCTGGGTACGGTCTCGTCTAGTTTGTTGACCCGTTCGAGGCCGGTGGAGCGTGGCCATCCGTCATTTCTAATAACGGACCAGCCTCAGTTTTGGATTCCAGGTTGGGACAAATTCGTGTTATTGTCATGATTGGGCCTTCGGCTATCTAGAGTTCTTTACATGGGGTTGACCCACGTCATTTACTCGGTTCTGCCCCCATGCTTTACCTATTCTGTTCTACCAGTTCGAATTTCTGTTTCACGCGAAAATTATTGTACACACGGCTATTACCTGTGGTCATTTTTCTTTCTCTTTTTATAGTGCTGGCCGTTGATTGAATTCAGCGGTGTGTTTATATCTACATACCTACCGTCCTGCCGCAAACTGTTGTCACGCCAGCTGCCGTACTTACTTTGATTGTTGCGAACGTTACCAGCTATCGCTGGCTGGCTAGCGCCATTGCCAGAACTGCACTTCAAATCCTTGTATACGAGACCTAACGAATCTAGAAAAACTGTAAACTGTTCCATCAATTTTTCCTTTATTTGTGCTGGCAATTTAGACTTCAACGGATCATATAGTGTTTTTCAAAGGCATTCCTGAATCGATGACGACCAGAACTGGTTCAAAAAGCTTTTTCGAATTACTCATAAGTTTGACATCCTTCTGGCGCGCCTGCAGCCCACAGGGCGGCGTCGACTTGTAAATATATTCTCTACTAATTTGATTTTTTGTTGGTCACTCCAGGATTGAGATAATACGCCTTTAAATCCTCCCGGAAACACAGCTGGATGTGGGAATTTTTTTCTCCGGCACATTCACCTGAAATTGTCGGTGTTTCAGAAGGCTTTTTTCTAGCAGGATGGCAGACAATGTAGATCTCACACCTGCTAGTTCGAATCAACTATTGGTACGTGGAGTGGCCGGTCCCTTTGGTTCTCTGTACTGCCTATCGTACAGATGTGCGTTACGGTACACATTACGGGCACGCGAACTTAACGGTGACGGCTAATACGCGATACCTTTGATCGCGGCTAATTCTTGCACAGCTGACGGCTGTGCGCTTAACTCTTCGCACCGTTGTGTTGTTTCCTGTTTCAGTTCTTCCTTGAGTTGTTTTAATTCATTGCTTACGTCATCCTCCGATGCACTGCATTCACGCACGACTTCTTAGCCTACGGCCTGCGCAGCTGCGCGTAATTCATTACTGAGTGATTCATTTATGTTTGCTTCCTGGATTCGCGGCCAAGACGACAGGACATTTTCGAGTTCTTGGCGCTGCCCGCCAAAGCTTTTTTTTTTTTCCACATCTGAATATCGGAAACGGTCTGAGAGTTGTTGCACAGACATTTCTATTGCGGACTGTTCAACCTTTAACTCACCAACATCGTCGGACAATGCTCAAACAAACCTTCGTATACTTTTTCACCTCATTTATTTCGGAACGTATTCCTGTAAGGTTCTCGTTAATCTGATCTGCCTGTTCTTTTGCCACCCGATCCATTATTACTTTTAGTTTCTCTGACTGTTCTCTGGATACTTGATCTAATATTAATTTGATATGATCAGACTGTGCTTTGGATACGTTATCAGAATTCTCTGTCATACGTGCATCCAAACTTCCCTAATTGTTCTAAATTATTTTACATCATATTTTTTAATCTCTGATATAACATTATGAATTTGATCTGTTGCTGGAGATGGCTGTTGAACTGTTTCAGGTGGGGACGGATGCATTTGTATCTCAGTCTCAGTGGCATCTGCGTCTGTAATTTTGAGATTAGATCCCGCCATGTCGCCACTTTCTACATTTTCTTTGGTCGGTATTTCCTCTAAGTGCCCTATTTCATACGTTCTATCACTTTTTGTCATACAGAAATATAATACACTCCTGGAAATTGAAATAAGAACACCGTGAATTCATTGTCCCAGGAAGGGGAAACTTTATTGACACATTCCTGGGGTCAGAAACATCACATGATCACACTGACAGAACCACAGGCACATAGACACAGGCAACAGAGCATGCACAATGTCGGCACTAGTACAGTGTATATTCACCTTTCGCAGCAATGCAGGCTGCTATTCTCCCATGGAGACGATCGTAGAGATGCTGGATGTAGTCCTGTGGAACGGCTTGCCATGCCATTTCCACCTGGCGCCTCAGTTGGACCAGCGTTCGTGCTGGACGTGCAGACCGAGTGAGACGACGCTTCATCCAGTCCCAAACATGCTCAATGGGGACAGATCCGGAGATCTTGCTGGCCAGGGTAGTTGACTTACACCTTCTAGAGCACGTTGGGTGGCACGGGATACATGCGGACGTGCATTGTCCTGTTGGAACAGCAAGTTCCCTTGCCGGTCTAGGAATGGTAGAACGATGGGTTCGATGACGGTTTGGATGTACCGTGCACTATTCAGTGTCCGCTCGACGATCACCAGTGGTGTACGGCCAGTGTAGGAGATCGCTCCCCACACCATGATGCCGGGTGTTGGCCCTGTGTGCCTCGGTCGTATGCAGTCCTGATTGTGGCGCTCACCTGCACGGCGCCAAACACGCATACGACCGTCATTGGCACCAAGGCAGAAGCGACTCTCATCGCTGAAGACGACACGTCTCCATTCGTCCCTCCATTCACGCCTGTCGCGACACCAATGGAGGCGGGCTGCACGATGTTGGGGCGTGAGCGGAAGACGGCCTAACGGTGAGCGGGACCGTAGCCCAGCTTCATGGAGACGGTTGCGAATGGTCCTCGCCGATACCCCAGGAGCAACAGTGTCCCTAATTTGCTGGGAAGTGGCGGTGCGGTCCCCTACGGCACTGCGTAGGATCCTACGGTCTTGGCGTGCATCCGTGCGTCGCTGCGGTCCGGTCCCAGGTCGACGGGCACGTGCACCTTCCGCCCACCACTGGCGACAACATCGAGGTACTGTGGAACCTCACGCCCCACGTGTTGAGCAATTCGGCGGTACGTCCACCCGGCCTCCCGCATGCCCACTATACGCCCTCGCTCAAAGTCCGTCAACTGCACATACGGTTCACGTCCACGCTGTCGCGGCATGCTACCAGTGTTAAAGACTGCGATGGAGCTCCGTATGCCACGGCAAACTGGCTGACACTGACGGCGGCGGTGCACAAATGCTGCGCAGCTAGCGCCATTCGACGGCCAACACCGCGGTTCCTGGTGTGTCCGCTGTGCCGTGCGTGTGATCATTGCTTGTACAACCCTCTCGCTGTGTCCGGAGCAAGTATGGTGGGTCTGACACACTGGTGTCAATGTGTTCTTTTTTCCATTTCCAGGAGTTTATATTCAAAAATTCATTGTCAATAACCTTACTAAAGTTTGCATGCGTATGAGCAACGCTGTTATCGATAGTGAAATTTCTCGCAAAACTTTCCAGCAGATGCGCACCACGTTTCAAGATAGAGCGAAGTCGCGCAGACATGTCAGCCACGAGCGCTGCAAAAGTGGCCATCATAGTGCCATGAATGCTGAGCATACAGCAATTACTACTATTAGAAATATTTTATGTCGCAAATTGAAAAATTGTCAATGGTTTATGATACGCCTACCGTAACATCTGAAGATTCGTAACAATAATAAGCAATCGGCTATTCGAGGATCCCCTCACCTGGCATTTTTGCTGTTTATCGCCAAGGCTTCAATATTTTGCTTTGGTATTGGATATTTTCCTCTCTGCATTCCAGTACACATAAACTGTTGTTAAGAGAAGAGACTGAAAAACAGTGGTTTATTAGCCCTTGACCTAGGTTCGATATTTCTGAAAATACCTTCATCAGAAGACGTGGGCCTTGTTACATCACATGATGGTACATTAGATTAGCTGAAGCCGAGCAGCTCTTGTCATATATAAAATTGACAAAAACAAGAATTATCCCAAACTATGGCTTGAGATAGCAGCCAGATTGCATTTAATGTACTTCAGAATGAACGCTCACTGGTAAATGTCCACAGGTAGAGGGTCTTGCCAACATAAAATTCTAATAGGTGTCACAGTACAAAATATTTGCATACGTTAAGTGTACACCATGCCAGAGACAGAGGCCAACTGTCCTTTCAACCTCTTCAGATTTATAAATTGCAGGTTCGTAGATACTTTTAAGATTTTGAAACTGTTGTTTCTTTTTGCTTCCTTTTATTTTCCATTTGGTCCTTAGCTTCGTCTTTATATGTTTTCTTCGTCAGGCGTCGTATTCAGGAGATTACATGTAATTTCTAAAACACGTATATACGACTGGTCCAGTCGCGTGTCGCCAGATGTAATGTATCCTTCCTTAGTAGCAGAATAAAAGCTGAAAAAAAATTCAGCTGTACCCAAAATGTTTGAAATCTAGTTAAGAATGGCGTGCCTCGTGAAAGACACGTCACAAGTGGGATGGTACGATGCAGTTGCTAGTTTAACTTAGACCATAAAAATTATTATCATTAGATTAACTTTCATCCACTTTAGTATCTTACTTCTGCCATCGCTATTTTGATGTCCTCTCGATATACGACGTCCTGGTGACTATTGTCTGTTGTCACTGTTTGAAATGATTAACCGAGAAAGTGTATTATATTGACTTCCATGCACAAAGTGGACAAATTTATGAAATCAGACTGTAGAAAAATAATGCGAAGGTTCGACTTCGTGTGTATGTATTCGTAGAACGACCCGACGAGATGAGACAACGGCCGTTTTGCTTCCAAACAATGTGTACACAATCCTGACACGCAGATCTGAAATGTCAAAACTCATAAACCGGATTAAAATGCATGCTTCCAAAGGATTCTACGAATGACTGCAGACACATTTGTAACAAATTGCATTATTATTCATTTCTAATTACAAATTACATAGAGTAGCTAAACGTATCGCTATTCGGTAACGCAACACAAAAAGGTGTGAAGATCAAAAGAAGAGTTCCACGCTTCTGTACTATTGTTTCAAAAACAAACGATGAAACATTAAGTTGTAATCTTCTCTGGTTTCGCTATAAACAATTTGTGAATTAAATACTCCTGAGATGAACATTAAATTTATCTTTGACATTTACAAGAGAAAAGTAATCATTTACATTCTCCTTATAAGATATGCTTTACCAACCCTACTTCGCAGGCCACCTCAATAAATTTATTATTTTTATAATTACAATGTGTACCTACGAGACCGTATGTGCAGGGCTTTCATTGAGTCCCTCTCCTACGAAATGGTGAAGTATCGACATCTACATCGATACACCGCAGTTCACCTTATGGCGCGTGGCGCTGGGTACCCTGTACCGCTGCTAGTCGTAAAAGAGAACGAGCGAAAGCCAACTGTCTATATGCCTCCGTATAAGCCCTAGTTTCTCGAATCTTATCTACGTGGTCCTTACGCGTAATGTATGTTGCAGGCAACAGAATCGCTCTGCAGTCAGCTTCAAATGTCGATCCTCTAAATTTTCTCAATAGTGTTCTTCGAAAACAACGGTGTCTCCTCTGCAGGGATTCCCATTTCTGAGCTGGTGCGGGTCCCAAACACTCAAGCAGTACGCAAGAGCAGGTCGCACTAGTGTATATGCGGTCTCCCTTACAGATAAACTACCCCCCCCTCCTCCCCACACCAGCCCACCTAAAAAAAAAAAAAAAAATATATATATATATATATATTTCTTTTTTTTCAGGTGTCGAATTCGGTTTACTGAGAGATTTTTTATTATATATATATATATATATATAATTATAATTATTTTTTTATTATATATATATAATAAAAAATCTCTCAGTAAACCGAAGTCGACCATTCACCTTTCCTCCTAGAAGCCTCACATGTTCGTTCCAGCTCGTATCGCTTTGCAACGTTGTGCCTAGATCTGTTAACAACGTGATTGTGTCAAGCAGGACACTACTAATACTGCATCCGGACATTACGGGTTTGTTTTTCCCACTCATCCGCACTGACTTACATTTTTCTAAATTTGGACCTAGCTGCCATTCATCACACTAACTAGAAATTTTGTGTAACGACCGTGGGGACGGGGATTTGTCCGAAATTTTGTGTGGTGAAATACGACCCCTAACATCTCACGTGGTTAAAATATTAGGACGCACTACTCGTAAAATCCCGAGAAAAATCGATCCAAAGTTTCTTAGGTGCCGTACGAGTATAAAATGTTGGTCCAATGTCGGACCGCCGTTTGGCCTACATGGTTAGCGTTTGGAAGATTGTGCCAGAGGTCTCGGGTTCGATTCCTTCTTCCGAACATTTTTTTTTCTTCTGTTGCTTGCAAAATTGCAGCGCATTGTTACAGGAGAATAGTGAAATTAATTCCCGGGAAGATTGTATAAAAATTCATTCTATAATTCACCATAAATTATCGTCACCAATATTCCGAGACATGATTCAATATTCCTGGTTTGCCTCAAAATTATCAGAAACTCAAAACATTTTCGTAAATGTTAATGGGGCATGTTTTTGTACAGATTTATTTCAAACGCCCTGTGACTGTAAAAAATCCGTTTTCATATGTTGCACAAGATGTAACAAAAACTATTGCTTTGTTTGTTTTTACGATAATTACCACTGCGGTTCTTGTTTATAATTATTATATGTATAACAATTGAGTGTTTCCCAATCGACTTTGTTATTCTGATTAAAAACCCAATGTTTCTCCTCATATACTTTACAATGAAAAATGGAAAACCCACTGCCATGAATTGTGTTGTTGGACAAAAAGAAAACAATTTTAATTCAATAATGTAACTAATTTGTTAAGTAAAATGTAGATTTGAGAAACTTTCTGAATAATTATTGGTGGAATAACAAAAGAAAATGAAACAGAAGGGAAAAAAAGTGCCGAAGGAGGAATCGAACCCGAGTCCTTTGGCGTAAGAGTCCGAGCCCTAAACATCGAGGCCAGACGGCGCCTCGGCAATACACTAACGTTTTATACTCATACGACACCTAAGAAACTTTGGATCGATTTTTCCCGGGATTTTCCGCGTAGTGCGTCCTAATATTTTAACCACGTGAGGTGTTAGGGGTGCTCCCTCACCACACAAAATTTCGGACAAAGCCCCGATCCCACGGTCGTGCCGTCTCCTTGTAAGTCATCTTGTATCCGAAACTTCCTGGCAAATTAAAACTGTGTGCCGGACCGAGACTCGAACTCGGGACCTGTGCCTTTCGCGGGCAAGTGCTCTACCAACTGAGCGACCCAAGCACGACTCACGCCCCGTCCTCACAGCTTTACTTCTGCCAGTACCTCGTCTCCTCCTACACTCCTCCTACGGTCACTCGACTTCGACACCTTATAGCACACCACAGCATTATCAGCAAACAACCGCAGATTGCTGCCCACCCTGTCAACCAAATCATTTATTTATACAGAGAACAAGCGCGGTTCTATCACACTTCCATGGGGCAAACCTGACGATACCCTTGTTTCTGATAAACACTCGCCGTCGAGGACGACATACTGGGTCCTACAACGTAAGAAGTCTTCGAACCATTCACGTATCTGCGAACTTAGTATACTCGTACCTCCTTTAACAGCCTGCAGTGGGGCACGGTATGAAACGCACTCCGGAAATCTAGAAATATCGAATCTGCGTGTTGACCTTCACCCATTTTTCGCAGTATATCATGTGAGAAAAGGGCAATCTGAATTTCGCACGAGGGGTACTTTCTAAAACCGTGCTGATTCGTGGCCATAAGCTTCTCGGCTTCAAGAAAATTTATTATATTCGAACTGAGAATAAGTTCAAAAATTCTGCAGAAAACCGAAGTTAGGGATGGTGGTCCGCAATTTTGCGGGTCCGTTGTTTTACCCTTCTTCTATACAGGAGTCACCTGCGCTTTTTTCCATTTTCTTGGTACTTCGTGCTGTGCAAGAGATTCACTATAAATGCAAGCTAGGTAAGGGACCAGTGTCGTAGAAAATTCTTTGTAAAACCTCACTGCGATTCCATCCGGACTTGTTGACTGAGGTGTTTTGAAGTCTTTTAGTTGTTTCTTTACGCCAGGGATGCTTATTACTATGTGGTCCATAGGGGAGTCTGTCCGATGGTCAAGTGACGGTATGTTTGTATGATTTTCCTGCGTGAACGATTTCATGAAGGCGAAATTTAAAACTTCGGCTTTCGTTTTGCTATCTTCAACTGTCACACCAGACTGGTCAACAAGGGACTGAATGAAAGCCTTAGATCCGCTTAGCGATTATACATGGGAGCAAAATTTTCTCTGGTTCTCACCCAGATCTTCTGATAAGGTCTTACGGCAGTAGTTGTTGTATGCTTCCCTCATAGATCTTTTTACAGACGTACTGTTCTTTACTAACCTTTGCTTGTCGTCATTTGTGCACTCTCTTTTGAATCGAGAGTGCAACAGCCCCCTATTCCTCCGCCTCTTCTGAACTTTGTTATTAAACCATGGTGGGTCTTTTCCGTTCTTAATCCACTTACTAGGCACATAACTCTCTAGACCACGATTTATATTCTGGTTAAACTTTGCCCATAATTCCTCTACATCCATCTTACAGGAACTAAGTGATGTCAGTTCGCTGTCTAAGTAAGATGGTAACAGCTGCTTATCTGCACTGTCTAACAGAAACACTTTCCTAATCTTCTTGACTGATTTATTGACTTTCCTAACCATAGTTGCTATAATGACGTTATGATCGCTAATCTTCGTTTCTATACTGACTTTGTCGGTAAGGTCCAGCCTTTTTGTAGCTATAAGGTCTAAGACATTCCTTAAAAGGAACGTAAGCGGGACGTTTGCCTAACGCCACCGTCTTTCGTGTGCTCATGTCTCATACAATTGGTGCCAAACGATACTATAACTATTAATTGCTTGTTATTGTAATTGCTGTTTATTAGAGGACAAAGCACCTCTCAAGTACATTCGAAGGTGGAAGCGAGGACTAGGGTACTGTGGATGTGATTTAGGAGCTGGAGTGGTAATCAGTGGTTTTTTGTTGCGGCGATATCTTTTCATGAAATTTCAGTCCCTCACCTACACAGGGGGAGATGACCATCTTAATAAAATCAGATGCATTATCGAATTTGCAAAGTAATACGTAGTATATACCTGATACTTACAGCTTAAGAGACTTGGTATTTGCCGAAGCATTTGGATACTTTAAGAGAGCTTGAAAGTGAGGAGGCAACCTGTGACAGAGATAGATCTTAGCACTCTGTCATAAGCCAAAAATGAATTTTATTGTCCTAGTCCTGTGATGCTGGACATAACAGATATTAAGCTGATTACAACTTTTTTTTTCTTTTTACCTGATGAGAGAATACTTAGAGGATATATAGCCTGTGTCATACTTTTACAGATTTTCACAGTAAGTAACGATATTTTAGTGATGGGAAAACACGTGTATGCCCCGATTTCTTCTATCTTCGAAAATAACTCGTCTCAAAGGGAGAAATCTACACTTCGCGTGAGAAATTCGAGGTGTATGGTTAGCAACATCCCTATCTCGTATAGGGTAAAGTGGATTATTTAAACTGTGGGGGGTCTATGTTTGGGTGGAATTGGTTAGATCTAGTGTATACGCCCAGGCTGCTGGTTCAAATGGCTCTAAGCACTATGGGACCTGAAGTCGTCAGTCCCCTAGATTTAGAAATACTTAGACCTAACTAACCTAAGGACATCACACACAGCCATGCCCGAGGCAGGATTCGAACCCGCGACCGTAGCAGCAGCGCGGTTCCGGACTGAAGCGCCTACAACTGCTCGGCCACAGCGGCCTGTAGGCTGCCGGTCCTTGTCACGCAGTGTACCGCGGCCGGCAGAAGGAGTGCTCACGAGGAAACGGCGATCAGAAGTCAGGGATTAGCTTAGTCTGTGACGGGCGGCTAGGTACAAAGAATGCGCTGAACTGTCTGCTCTTGGCCGCGATAGCGGGTGAGCGGCGACAGAAGCGGACGTGAGTATTTCGTGAGAGGATTCATTATGACGGGTGTTTGGGCTGGACGATTACACGGTTATTTCCCCAATGTAAAATGATAGGTTGACTGCTTGGTGACAGTCTCTCCGAGATCTGAGCGTTCGGTATGGCCAGCGTGTGGATATTGGGAGATGTGCGACATGGCGATGCGTGTGCGGGTCTCTCCTGCGCGGCACCTGCGAGACGAGGCGATGTCCCTGCCGGTGGCAGAAGGAGCGACCGCGGCTCATGGCAGTCGGTGTTCGAGAGTGTGTCAGATCGGTAGGACATTTTCACCAGATATGTTTAGTGGAAATGTTGCGGTGGAGGAGGGTGCTTGTGTTGTCAAACATCAGTACATACAGGACCGCCGATATATAGCGCTACGGTATATATGCGGCGGAAAATTAATTACTTTCCAGAATGAGATTTTCACTCTGCAGCGGAGTGTGCGCTGATATGAAACTTCCTGGCAGATTAAAACTGTGTGCCCGACCGAGACTCGAACTCGGGACCTTTGCCTTTCGCGGGCAAGTGCTCTACCAACTCAGCTACCGAAGCACGACTCGCGCCAGCTACTCACAGCTTTACTTCTGCCAGTATCTCGTCTCCTACCTTCCAAACTTTACAGAAGCTCTCCTGCGAACCATGCAGAACAGGAGAGCTTCTGTAAAGTTTGGAAGGTAAGAGACGAGATACTGGCAGAAGTAAAGCTGTGAGTAGCGGCCGTGAGTGGTGCTTCGGTAGCTCAGTTGGTAGAGCACTTGCCCGCGAAAGGCAAACGTCCCGAGTTCGAGTCTCGGTCGGGCACACAGTTTTAATCTGCCAGGAAGTTTCAATTAATTACTTGATTTGCATAATGTTTGCGTGTGACACTCAAACGCTGAACACACGTTTTTATTACCAGGAAGGGTCGTCGTAAGGTGGTAGTGTTTTACGTTATCTATTTGACACCTGTAAATTGTTGAATATTAATTTGATAGGGTAGTGGACTATTTCCATCTATATTTGATATCGAAATTGCGTCAGCTCCCCCCTTGTCCCCGGAATTAGCCAATAGGAACTCAGTATTTTGTGAGGAGAGATGAATACCTCTGTCTACGTGTTTGGAGACGTTGGTTCACACACACAAACAGAAAGTAGCCTCTTGAGAGAGACAGAGCCAGGAAGCGAGACTGGAAATTCCCGATCAAAAGAATGCCTCCACTTGATGCCTTGTTTGGAGCATCGAGATCAAAGGAGGCAGATTTCCGGTCCGTGGTCTGTGGTATTTAGTATCGTCATATGTAATTAGGACATAGGGCAGTTTATGACCAACATGGAAGCGCCCGGACAATACACACACGCTGGAGACTCCCAAACAGTGGCCACTACAGCGCACTTTATTCCACTACTCAGTGCTCACAATTATTACGTCATGGGAAGCGGGGGTGCGGGGCTGCAGATGTGAGCTCTACTCAACTGGGGCTGTCCTCTCTACTGCAAACCGATTAAATGAAGGAAATGCATCAATATATTATTGACACTGATTGGTAATCTCATGTCGTGAAATCCTTCCTCTCCAACACAGACAAAGTCTTTTTTACGCCAATTTTTCAATTTTTTGTGGAGGAGTGGGGTGGGGGGGGGCAGGGAAATGGGCAACGGAAGGGGAGGGGGGAGATGGGGGACGTCCTATGGTGGTGGTGTTGGGCACCAGCAGAGTCAATTCCTGCGTGTCAAGGTAAGCGCACAAACGGAAATTTTCCAACGAGACAACTCTCCAGTCTGCACCAATGTAATTACGTAGTGAGGACATGTAACTGCTGGATGTGAACTTTTAACGCAAGTAAAGAGATCCAACCCCTGACAATTGAATTGTAGCCGTGCGGTCTAAGGCGCCTTGACACAGTTCGTGCTGCTCTTCCCGTCGGAGGTTCGAATCATCCCTCGGGCATGGGTGTGTGTGTGTTGTCCTTAGCGTTAAGTTATTTTGAGTTAGATTAAGAAGTGTGTAAGCCTAGGGACCGATGACCTCAGCAGTTTGGTCCCATAGGAACTCACCACCACCAAAATTGAATTTTATAAATAAACAGTATATCCTCAGAATTGTAATTGACACTGACTTCAATTTCTTATCATGAGATTCTTCCTCTCCAGCAAAGACTGTATCATTTTCCCACCAGTTTCCAGATTGAGGAGGGGTGGTTGAGTGATGGACAGTAGGGGAGGACTGGGGGGATTTCCCATAGGGACAGGGGTTAATTAATTAATTATTCAATTCATTTGGTATAAAAAGTGTGCTTGTATCCGCGAGGAGGATGGGGGATTGGAGAGAGGTTGGGGATTTTATAGAGGGGTAGGGGAGGAGGAGGGGTGGGGAGTGTGGGGTTTCGCATCCTCATGATGCGTGGTACATGTTAACAGAACAGTAGGGATATGGGGAGGGAGTCATAAGTTAATCAAGTTTGTCCCTGAATGTATGGTTGTCCCTCAATGTATGCAACCCACAATGTGGGGTGACTCGGTCATTACCCTACTACTCACATTCACTGCAAGGTGTGTGACTGACTGCGTTTTTCTACTGGTAAACGCTATCATGCCAAGAAAAAATAAACGCTATCATGCCAAGGAAAAACATGTTTTTAGGTGTGGATGTGGTCCTCAAGGGTAGATGGTTACTTGTGTTGTTCCATTGTGCCTTCCAGAATAACGAGATCAGTCAGGGAATACCACTAAACATTAATGAGACCATAACACTCCCTGCTCTATCACGGACGCTTCAGATGATTGTTGCAGGGTGCTTGCTTTTAGACGTTGCACGCTGTACACGCCAACAGCCACTGATCTGATGGAGCATAATACATGATTCATCCGCAAAGGGCATCAGTCGACACTCACTGGATATCCAGTTGCCGTATTGGCGTTGATTCCGGTACTTGTCGCCGATAGGTAGCAGTCAGCATGGATGCATGAATCTGATGCCTGCTTTGAATCCCCCAAATGCAGCAACGTTCGATGAAATTTGAGGAGATGCTGTTGGTAGCCCCTTGGTTCATCTGAGGAGTCAGTTCCTCTACAGTTGCGCATCTATCCGCCTGTAAACATCTTCTTAGCCGTCGTTCACCCCTGTTATCTACGGCCTTTGGTGCGCCACAGCCGGCTCAGTGCCAGTTTTGGACAGTACAATTTTGTCATGCACGATATACTTTAACTGTGGTGGCATACAAATAGTTTACAAACTTTCGTTTCTGCATACAACAATGGCTGCAGTCTTTTCCGCATACCTCCAACATGCTTTATATACCCACGTGTCGTTTGTGAATGTTTATTGCACACTGATGCTGAACATCGGCACTGGTCACATTAACGTGTTTCGACTGTTGACATTGCAGCGTATGTTACGGGAACGCAGTATCACTGGAAATACTGATAAGTCACGTTATTGATCCACCTACTCAAGTTCTTGGGTCATGTAATCACAAGCAAAGGGATTTTGTCTGGCCTGAACAGTATCCAACACACAAGTTCAAAAGAAAATTTGTGGGTTCTTTAGGGCTAGTTAGCTTCCATAAATGTTTTATTAAATTGGAAACAGTGTTGTTGCCGTGTTTATGCAAACTGACAGGGAGGAAGACGCCTTGGGAGTGGAACGCTGAAGCAGAACATGAATTCCAGTCACTAAAATATAGATTCACTACTGCACCTATACTCATAAACCTCAACTTGTCCTGTGATTTTTGTATGACCGTGGATTGTGCTAATGCTGGACTAGAAGTAGTTGTCTTTTAAGAGTTTGAAATGAGGAAAGCAATTATTTTTGGCAGTTGTCCAAGTGTGAACAGAATTATACATGTTATCTTCCTTATTTCTCAGCCTCTTTTTTTCTGCAGGTGCAGATATACAAGTTTTGTAGATTAATTACGGTCTTTTGCAACTGTAATGAAAGGCCAGACGCGTTTTGCTTTATTCTAAGAACTCTTCAGTGGTCTGGTTTTTTGTTGTTTCCTTCATTCTTCTTCTTCTTCCACGTGTATGTGTTGGAATTTTGCACATATCACTTTCACAGCACTAAATACATTCACGTATCTGTGTTGAGAAGTAGGACGACAGTCACACTTCTCAGTACAGATACAACAATATATTTTAGTGCAGTGAAAGCGCTGCGTGGAGAAACCCAACACATAAACATGAAACAAGAATAAAACTGAAATAAACAGCAAACAACCTGACCACTGAAGATGCTTTAGAACAAAACAACTATGTTTGGTATTAATAAGACTTTCATTCAGTTGCAAAAGACAGTAATTAACCCGTACAACTTGCGAAAACAATTACTTCTTCACTAAATTTGAAGCCCCAGACATTTTCTCGGGGTTCCTGAAACTTCTGGAACTTTTTGTTTGTGTAAAGGTCTAGAGTTTACAGGAACCATCATTGAGATTTTTGCTAATTGTTAATATAACAGAAGGGCGATTTACGTGGTACATGTTGTATTTTCAAGAATTAGACATTATAATTGTGCATATGTCGGGAACTACCAATATTATCTGGGATGTGTTGTTGTGTTCACACTGACTGGCATAGTTGAAGGAACAGGGGAAACTTGGAAGACAATTACTTTGGCTTATGCTACCTAAAAGGCAGAGCTGTTGAAAACTGTGTAGCTGCCTTGCTGACAAACATTTTGTTACAACCACCCGAGCTCAGGGGTTGTAATACGTCAGAACGACCGAGAGGTATGGTTTGGGAGAGAGGAACGACTCACGCCGAAGCGTGCAAAGAAACACAGGCAAGTGCGTCATTGACTTTATTACTTCGAAACTACACAGGCGCCCTTGCACTGAACTCGGCGATGGCGCCGCGCAGAGGGCGTGGGTCATCGCCAACGTGAAATGCGGGGATCTATAGCGTCCGTGTCCGATTTCCCAGTCTTGCGGATGTAGTGATCCTACTCGCACCACGTCTTTTAAGCGGACCTTCCATACTGTAAATCACGGATTCTAATGGGCTTCCAATATGTTGTAGAGGCATTTACCCTGAGTACCTGGCTATCTGGTCTTTTAGCGACAGGCCTTGGTTTTTGAGAAAAATGATTTTGATGTTCACTGCGAGCTTTGTACACCCGTAACATTACATATGTTCCGAGGAAGTCGGGGTAACGCAGCGGTAAAGATTCACGTCAACTGCGCTGGGGGTACCGTGTTCAAATCCTGCTGGTGTACTTTTTTTTCCAAATCGAACGAATTTTTCAATTTTATTTCAAAGAATATCAATAAACAGCGTAAAGTGTGCGAAGGTATAAAGATATATTTAGTTATTCATTTTTTCAAATATTCATTCCGTTTGTGGTTCGCAGTTGGAGTTCCAAATGTTCCTGCGACGGTCGCTTCTTGTATTACCTGAAATCGATTTCCGCCCATTATCGTCCCCTCTCCCACGAATACCGTTAGCCGTAACGGGAACTGCTGCTCCTAGTTGCGGCCAGTGATGATGCGAGTTGCATTCCTTTACGTTCGCATCTAACTACAGTGTCAGTTGCTCGCAAAGCGTTTCTAGTGCGGTGTGTCAGAAAAATTCTGTGAAATGAAAGAACCAAATGTTTCTGCAATAGTGCAGCCAGAAGGAGATCCACAAGTAGAGGAGTTGAACGAAGAATCAGAAGGCGAAATCACGAATGCCATTAAATACGCCGAAAATCTACTCCGCGATTCAGCGCACCTAATTTTGAAAGCGTGATTAGATACACATGGTTCGCATCGAAATTAGCGGATGAAAGAGAATTCCTTTTTAATGCATTAGAACTGTGTTTCCCGGTATCGCTCATGAAGAAACCGTGCGCCTATAATACGGTTGCTGTCATAAAATTCACGTGGTGCTGCGAAAATTTGTGCTTCGGTTGTTTCTATGATAAGTATAACCCAAAATATTGTTCTGGCACATTAAGCAATGTGGACGATGAAAAATAAGATTTTGTAACATTTATAACGGAATATATCTTTATAATTTCGCACGCCTTACACTGTTTGTTGATATTCTTTGAAATAAATTTGAAAAATTCGGTCGATTTTGAAAAAAAAGAGAAGACGAGCAGGTTTCGAACATGGAACCGCTGCGCTACGCCGACTTGCTCGGAGTATATGTAACGTTAAGGATATACAAAGACGCAATGAACTTCAAAATCATTTTTCTCAAAAACCAAGGTCCGTCGCTAAAAAAACCGGATAGCCAGGTACTCAGGATAAGTGCCTCTACAACATATTCGAAGCGCATCAAAATCCGTGATTTACAGTATGGAGGGTCCCCTTGTAAGTGGCCGCCGCGTGTGTTAATTGTACTCGCAGCCTGGAACACGGCTGACTGCTCCCTCCAGCGCAACTCGTGGACCCCGTGTAGAACGCCGAAGGGAAGCAGCCGACCGCCGTCGTTCTAGTCAGCCGTAGCAGGTCTGGTCGTCCGCTCAGGGCTGTTCGTTCAGTGCCCGCAGACAGCTCTGCGCCCTCCCGGCCCTGCCCCTGGAGACGGCAGCCTGCAGTTCTCCGGAGGATGCCACTAGGAGAGTGGAGGCTAGCAGCCCTCTCGCTCCTCGCGTCGGTGCAGCTCCAAGGTCCGGAGCACCGCACAACACCTACGACGCGTCCGTGCAGTAAACGTTGGAGGTAGCTCCAGCGGGCCGGTTGGCCGCCGATATCCATCACCAAAAGCTCGTCATGCATGGCCTACACCTTAAACACTCGTCTGGACGTGGACAAACTGGTAACGTGACTGCCTTCTTTGTGTCTCCGGGCTCGCTTATTTATAAGTCTTTTTCCTATGTCTCTAAAGTAGTTCCTCTGGAGGGGACAACTGGATCTTTGCTACACTACTGGCCATTAAAATTGCTACACCAAGATGAAATGCAGATGATAAACGGGTATTCATTGGACAAATATATTATACTAGAACTGACATGTGATTACATTTTCACGCAATTTGGGTGCATAGGTCCTGAGAAATCAGTAGCCAGAACAACCACCTCTGGCTGTAATAACAGCCTTGATACGCCTAGGCACTGAGTCAAACAGAACTTGGATGGCGTGTACAGGTAAAGCTGCCCATGCAGCTTCAACACGATACCACAGTTCATCGAGAGTAGTGACTGGCGTGTTGTGACGAGCCAGTTGCTCGGCCACCATTGACCAGACATTACCAGTTGGTGAGAGATCTGGAGAATGTGCAGGCCAGGGCAGCGGTCCAACATTTTCTGTATCCAGAAACGCCCGTACAGGACCTACAACATGCGGTCGTGCATTATCTTGCTGAAATGTAAGATTTCACTGGAATCGAATGAAGGGTAGAGTCACGGGTCGTAACACATCTTAAATGTAAAGTCCACTGTTCAAATTGCCGTCAATGCGAACAAGAGGTGACCGAGACGTGTAACCAATGGCACCCCGTACCATCACGCCGGGTGATACGCCAGTATGGCGATGATGAATACACGCTTCCAATGTGCGTTCACCGCAATGTCGCCAAACACGGATGCGACCATCATGATGCTGTAAACAGAACCTGGATTCATCCGAAAAAATGACGTTTTGCCATTCGTGCACCCAGGTTCGTCGTTGAGTACACCATCGCAGGCGCTCCTGTCTGTGATGCAGCGTCAGGGGTAACCGCAGCCATGGTCTCCGAGCTGATAGTCTATGCTCCTGCAAACGTCGTCGAGCTGTTCGTGCAGATGGTTGTCTTGCAAACGTCCCCGTCTGTTGACTCAGGGATCGAGACGTGGCTGCACGATCCGTTACAGCCATGTGGATAAGATGCCTGTCATCTCGACTACTAGTGATACGAGGCCGTTGTGATCCAGCTCGGCGTTCCGTATTACCCTCCTGAACCCACCGATTCCATATTCTGCTAACAGTCATTGGATGTCGACCAACGCGAGCAGCAATGTCGCGATATGATAAACCGCAATCGCGATAGGCTACAATCCGACCGTTATCAAAGTCGGAAACGTGATGGTACGCATTTCCCCTCCTTACACGAGGCATCACAACAACGTTTCACCAGGCAACGCCGGTCAACTGCTGTTTGTGTATGAGAAATTGGTTGGAAACTTTCCTCATGTCAGCACGTTGTAGGTGGTTACACCGGCGCCAACCTTGTGTGAATGCTCTGTAAAGCTAATCATTTGCGTACCATAGCATCTTCTTCATGTCGGTTAAATTTCGCGTCTGTAGCACGTCATCTTCGTGTTGTAGCAATTTTAATGGCCAGTAGTGTAGTTACGATGTCAGCTTTCCTCAGCTCGCTTCAGCCCCTACACACAGGTCGCTAGGCGCTGTAGCAACTGCAACGTATGGGTTCTTCACAGCACGTCCGTGCCCTGTGCTACCCTGATTACTTCACATTTGTATACAGTACCAGCCACGCTGTGCCTTCTAGCCTGTGAGCGCTGTCATAAACCTGTCTCACAGAATCATTTGCAAAATGCCTGGCATTTGATGCGAAAATCGGTCCCTTAACTTCTGCCTACCAGCAGTAGCTGCGCGAGATTTACAAGAATTCCCTAAATCCACCCCTGTACTTGTTCATGGCGCAGCAGCTGTGGAGGAACGCACAAGAATTTTGCCTTTCTAGATTTAAAGCACAAATGTGGGTTCTTTATATAGTAAGAAAATGGATTCTGATTCTTTGATGGAACTAGTTGCTGTGCGTGGTAGATGAATTGGTGAATAAGCCTGTATAGCAGGGCTTAACAACATACGTGCTCGCGGAGCAAGCTGTGAGCAGGAAGGCGCGAGCACGGAGCAGCGCGAACACGCTACCCCCACTACCGGACCAGAGCGGAGAGTGGGGAGAGTCACGTGGGGCACACAACAGCTGCCGCCAGTCAATGTAAATCCGCGGCCACTTGTAGGGATATGACTCACGAAATTACTGCGACAAATGAAACAAATAAAGGAGAATGTACACGTGCCACATAATTTTATTACCTTAGTATATGCCTCCACATTCGTATTAATTTGTGAACTGTTACACAATAAAAGGTGTCACTGAAGTGTGGTATTCTCGGTTATCTTGTACTTTTTGCCCTTTACAATTGCGTCTATGTTCGGAGTAATTGTTCTTGTGCATTGTAGGCGCAGCGTGCAGTTTAAATTTCGATCAGACAATGCGTTTCTCAGGCGCGTCTTGTTACATTTCATTGCAGAGAACAGTTGTTCACAAACATACGTGGAACCGAACATTGATATTATTGTAGCCGCCAGTTTGTGCAAACGAGGAAATCTATCCTGAGGGAAGTGTCTATAGAATTCCAAAATGTTTTTCTTGTTCTGAAATTTGTCTCTGTATTCTCTGTCACACTGCAGGTCAATAATTTCTAGTTGCAGCTCAGGACGAATCTCTTCAATATTCGCTGAATATGGAGAGGAGAACAGATCAAAATCACTGTCTAGTGCTGTCAGATCTTGAAAGCGTTGATCAAATTCTTCCTTAAGGGCAACTAAACTATGTGAATAACGTTCACAGTGTTAGTGAACATCTTGCATGGATGATAATTTAAGAAAATGAGCTAGATTTCCTGTTTCCAGCTGACTCACCCAAAGTGTCAATTTCATTTTAAAAGCTCGTATTCGATATATGAAATGAGTAATTAGCAGATCTTTACCTTGTAGTGAAATGTTCAAAGCATTCAGATGGCTAGTTAAATCTGCTAAGAACGCGAGATCACATTTCCATGAAGGCTCTTTCAATTCAGGAACAGCCGGCCGAAGTGGCCGTGCGGTTAAAGCGACACCCCCGGGATAACAAGGCCGTCCAGCAGTGTTAGTGACGTCACACTAAGCGGCCCATAGCCGACGCAGCAGTCCACGGACACCTCCGTACAGAGGCGCCTGATGCTAACGATCGTTAGCATCAGGCACGTCTGTACGGAGGTGTCCGTGGACTGCTGCGTCGGCTATGGGCCGCTTAGTGTGACGTCACTAACACTGCTGGACGGCCTTGTTATCCCGGGGGTGTCGGTTAAAGGCGCTGCAGTCTGGAACCGCGAGACCGCTACGGTCGCAGGTTCGAATCCTGCCTCGGGCATGGATGTTTGTGATGTCCTTAGGTTAGTTAGGTTTAACTAGTTCTAAGTTCTAAGGGATTAATGACCTCAGCAGTTGAGTCCCATAGTGCTCAAAGCCATTTGAACCAATTCAGGAACACACGTGTTATTTATTTCCATGAACATATTTATCTCATCTAATAGGCAAAAAATTCGATTTAATAATTCGCTACTACTAAGCCAGCGGACCTCGCTGTAATAAGGCAGGCTACCATACTGGCTTTCTACATCCTCAAGAAAGCTTTTAAATTGCCTGTGTTGTAACCCATGCTTCCTTATATAATTGGTTGTACGAACAACACTCATCTCATTTTTTAGAGTGATACTCTTTGCACATAAGTTTTTCTGGTGGATCACACAGTGAACGCCCCTTATTTCATTCGGCACGGTCAGTTTTTGCATTTTCTCCTTCAACAGCGCAACGAAACCTGATTTTTTCCCTGTCATCGCTGGTGCACCGTCTATAGACACTGAAACTGAAGAATTCCACGACAATCCTATATTTTCAACACTTTCTTCAACACTACTTAAAATATCACCTCCGGTTGCAGTGTTCTTCATGGCTACTACATCGAGGAGCTCCTTCCTCACCTGAAGATCTCTATTAACACCTCTAATAAATATGGAAAGCTGCGCTGTTCCAGTGATATCAACACTTTCGTCCAAAGCTAGAGAATACGCCATAAAATCTTTACAGATATTTGCAAGCTGGCTCTGGACGTCGTCTGCCATGTCCTGCATGCGACGCATAATGGTCATGTTAGATAATGGCACAATCCGAAACTGTTCAACTTGAGATGAACACAAATGTTCCGCTGCAACTACCAAACATTCTTTTATTAAATCGCCATCAGTGAAGGGGCGCAGGGATTTTGCTAAAAGCAAAGCAATTTTGTAACTCACTCTGAGAGCTGTCTCAGTTGATTTTTCTTCGTCGTCCAGATCTTCTTCGGATAGCTTCCTTTTAAGTTTAATCACTTCCTGTGCACGATCTGGTCCATCACATTTTCCACTTCCGTAGTCTTTCGCGTGGTACGACATATAATGTCGCTGCAAATTAAATTTCCTAAAAGAATTCTGCTTTTTGTGACATACTAAACATTTTGCAACACCATCTTTTTCTGTAAACAGATACGATTCCTCCCAATGGGGGTTGAACTGCGAAAGCATGGTTCTGGTTACACAACGGCGACTTGACATGATTCTTAACCAGCGAAGTGACTGTTAGATCTGATCGAAGTACTTTAAACGTTACACAGTCGGCGCGAATTCAACAGGCACGCTGCGGCCCTATTCAAACGTGCGCGCGCATTTCCCCTCCCTCCCCTCCCTCCCTACTCTGCGACCTTGCACCTGCTCGCGAGCACGTGCCTGAGCAGACGCTAGTACTCGCGCTCAAAACCGGTCAGTTGTTAAGCCCTGCTGTATAGTATATGCACTTAAATCATGCTCACTTTGACCCAAAGAAATGTTTCTTGGAGTTGTGAATGACCTGGATGGTATTGTCTTTCTACCATATCAAATTACGACCCCCTTTTTTCCAATCCTGCTCGTAAAACTAAGACTTCTTGCGGCATCAGATTTCCTAGGGTCCCTTCCTAGAACAAAACGATGGTTCTGTTATGTATACTGTAGTACTTTTTGCATATGTGATTTTTCATCTACGTCTGCATCTATATCTACATGGCTACTCTGGAAACCACCGTGAGGTGCATGGCAGAGGGTACAGACCACTGTACCAGTTATTAGTGTTTCTTCCTGTTCCACTCACGTATGGGGCGTGGGAAAAATGATTATTTGAATGCTTCTCTACGTGCGGTGATTATTCTAATATTATCCTCATGATCCCTATTGAGCTATACGTGGGAGACTGTAGTATATTCTGTGAGTCATCATCTAAAGCCGGTTCTTGTAACTTTGTTAATACACTTTCTAGGACTAGTTTACGTCTATCTTCAAGAGTCTTCCAGTTCAGTTCCTTCAGTATCTCTGTGACACTCTCTCATGTATCAAGCAAACCTGTGACCATTCATGCTGCCCCTCTCTGTATATGTTTAATATCCCCTATTAGTCCAATCTGGTACGGGTCCCACACACTTCACCAATATTCTAGAACAAGAGAAATATTCTAGAATTGTTCAAATAATTGACTGTTGATCTGACATGGGTGTTTGGTTTATGAATTTTTTTTCGCATCATAATTTCGGTGCAGCCTTTGTCTACATCTACATCTACATTTATATTCCGCAAGCCACCCAACGGTGTGTGGCGGAGGGCACTTTACGTGCCACTGTCATTACCTCCCTTTCCTGTTCCAGTCGCGTATGGTTCGCGGAAAGAGCGACTGTCATCATGGTGCAGTATACTTTTTCTATTTTATCGAGTAAAAAGTCACTTTTATTCTGGGCTGTATTAATTAGGGCTTAGTATCGATAAGTTGGATCTTCTCCAACATGACTAATATTGTTTTTGCATAAAAGTTCCAAGATTTTCTTTAAGTAGTCAGTCTGTGACATGATCATTTCTGTATTTCATTCTGTATTTCACATGTCTACTCTGAGGACCATTGCATTGTTTCTAATTTTTCACAAATTCTGTAGATATTTTCGTTTACTTTTTTGTAGAATTTATTATTTCTGCTGTTGTAATTGCGTTTGCTAATCATTTTTAATATCTTTTCAGTAAGGTAGTTTTGATCTACAATAGCAAGTTTAGCTGTAGAACTTCTATTTTTGTTTGTGCAATAATGCTTGCTATGTTAGTACGAGTTGGTTTATTTGATAAATTGGATTCTACGCCCTTCTGTGATATCTGTATTTCAATATTATTAAATTCTGTTTCTATCAGATTTTTTTCTCTATCGAAAAATTTTAATTTCATTTCACATTCCTATTCATTCCTTATTTAATTATAATTTTTGGTTACTGCATCACGCTTTTTCTTATGCCTCAATGTTCTTCACAGCATTGTTATTTTATAAGCGCTTCATCAGAACCTACACTGGAGAATGCTAAACAGGAAATAGAATAACAGCACATCCAGCAGCCGGACACCAGCAGGTGCGGCAGAGACCCGGTTCGTGGCAGAAGTTCCCGGTATAGCGGAACTGGTCCGCTCTGAGATACGTGCAGTGCTTCACGAAAAAACATAATCTCGATCTGATTGTTCGCATTATATCACACACAGTAACGGTAACAGTTCTAACAAAAATTCATCACACTGTTGAGAAAAATAGTGCTGAAAGTACAGCTTTAAAAAATTCTATGTCTGAACATGAGAGAAAGATGCAACATTTTGAAGAAAAAGTATCTGTGCGACGGACGAGTTAGAGGACTAGCAAAGGTGAAATAATATACGGCTCTTTGGCGTAGCAGAGGAAGAGGCGGAAGACACAGACAACCTGCGTATACAGGTTGCACATAAGAAGTGAGGCACAGAAGTGAGTAAGGCAGACATTGACAGGAGCCGTCAGGTGGGACGAAGATTATCAGGTTCTGTGTAACCACATCCAATAACTGTGAAGTTTGCCGCGGGTGTGGCCGCTCGTTATGAGGCGTCATGTCACGAACTGCTCGGCCCCTCCCGCCGGAGGTTCGAGTCCTCCCTCAGGCATGGATGTGTCTTTATTGTTCTTAGCATAAGTTAGCTTAAGTAGTGTGTAAGTCTAGGGACCGATGACCTAAGCAGTTTGGTCCCTAAGGAATTCACACACATTTGAACATCTGAACTGTGAAGTTTGTTTCATACTGAAAAACGGTGGAGATATTTAGCCACAAGAAAGAAATTAACAAAAACAGGGCTTACAATAAGACAAGATCTTACACAGGAACGTGTAAAGATATTGAACAATGTCATATGTCGTTTCTGCCTTCAGAATGTGTAGACTCACAGTGGCAGGGTAATTATTAACACTGCAGCTGGCAAGAAAGCAGTTACATACATGACATAACTGAATAGCATTCAGTGAAGTTTCGCTGAATGCCAACCAAAGTGGAAATTTAACACCTCTGACCTTGGTTTAAAACTAGTCGCCACCTGGAGTGGCCGAGCGGTTCTAGGCGCTACAGTCTGGAACCGCGCGACCGCTACGGTCGCAGGTTCGAATCCTGCCTCGGGCATGGATGTGTGTGATGTCCTTAGGTTAGTTAGATTTACGTAGTTCTAAATTCTAAGTCCTAGGGGACTGATGACCTCAGAAGTTAAGTCCCATACTGCTCAGAGCCATTTGAACCAATAATATGACCAGACATTCTTCACTATGCACTATCCGTATTTGAATGAGTGAATGAGTGCTTAGCCAAAAGCTCGTATTAATTTAATCACTTCACGTGGCTGGGACTCCGAAATCTTTTTATTCGATGTCACTGCAGTGAGGCTCTGCATTCCTAGTTTTAACAGGTTCTAGGCGCTTCAGTCCGGAACCGTGCGACTGCTACGGTCGCAGGTTCGAATCCTGCCTCGGGCATGGATGTTTGTAATGTCCTTAGGTTAGTTAGATTTAAGTAGTTCTAAGTTCTAGGGGGCTGATGACCTCAGAAGCTAAGTCCCATAGTACCTAGAGCCATTTGAACATTTTGAAAACTAGTCTAGTGTAACATCCCTTGTACTCTAAACACTATCTTTGAAACGTCCCCTCAGAAAAATTTATGAATTACAGTACTGATAAACCTCTTACGTCATTTGATTTTCAAACAGCTGAGCAGAACTGAACGTACTCTGACATTTATCTCTTTACCATTTCTGATCAACATTAAACTGACACACAATATTTTTAGCGCAGCGCAATCTGACTTTCAATAATCCCTACAAAATAATGGCCCTGACTAACAATAACCTATACCTTTCATGCATCACTTACCTCACAAAAATCTTCCGTTACTCGAACTACAGCAATACAGAGAGCGCCGATACTACCAGCTAAATAAAAGATTCTAACTACTGAAGGCACTAACTACTGATAGGCATAGTTAGCAAATGAAAGATTTTGATAGAGACCAAATAACGTATTTACCTTAATAATATTCAAAAGTCATCATATATATATATATATGATGACTTTTGAATATTATTAAGGTATATATATATATATATATATATATGATGACTTTTGAATATTATTAAGGTAAATACATTATTTGTTCTCTATCAAAATCTTACATTTATATATATATATATATATATATATATATATATATATATATATATACCGGGTAGTCAGAAAATGTGTGAAATGCTTGTAGGGATGTTACGGGGCAGGTTGTACTGAGACATAAATGTTAGGAAAGAAATTCGATACGTTGCTCTGTGTCCGAGTTATTTAGAATAGAATTTAGCCAATCGGGGCGTCTCGCGCTCGCATTCAAGCGGCCTGCCAGGGGCGGTGTTCCCCAACGAGTGCTTTGTCTCGTTAGCTGAAACTTGAATTTACGCGCGCGACTATCTGATTGGCTAACTTCAATGCTAAATAACTCGGAAACGGCGCAGCTTATCGAATTTCTTTCTTAACATTTATGCCTCAGTACAACCTGCCCTGTAACATCCCTACAAGCATTTCACACATTTTTTGACCACCCTGTATATATATCAGTTCATGATATACAGTATTACAAATTTACTCTTTCTGATGGAAACAAATCCAGATCGTCCGCTCTCAAAATTCTGCCATCTCTCTCCCCACATCCACCACTGCTGGCGGCTCACCTCCAACTGCGCAACGCTACGCGCTGTTCACATCCAACTGCCCAACACTACAATAGCAAATATTCCAACAATGCAAACCAGCCACAGACTTCACACAGCACAGTCAGTGATTTTCATATAGAGCGCTACGTGGCGTTACCAACATAAAAACATAAACAGCCTACTTACATCTTGTAATTGCATCAACTTCAGAACTATCTTTGAGTCCTTGTTCTTCTCGTAACTGTTAATTTATAGTTATCTTTGTAGTAGTGTCTTCACTTATTATCCTTAACTGTTGTATTACTTAGTTTTATTTGCTGTTAACACTATCTGCTTTAGAATTTTCTCTCTTATATGTAGTAGTAGTATTATCGTCATTATTCTTTTCCTGGTTACATTACTCGCTCATCTCGGTTTAAATGACCAAGAACAAAATTGCTATCGGTGTTACTTCGGTAATTTCTAATTTGAAAGTTAGCCTTCTTGGTTAATCTTTTAGTTATTAAACCTATTTTTCTCTGCTGATAGCATCGGCCTTGTAAATCAACTGCTCTCTCCTCCCACCCTGAACTGTACAGCACACTAACCACTTTTCATTTTTTAATACAGAGTAAACTGTTTTTACAGTCGGAACTATTCTCAGTCATATTCCTTCACAATGAATATTCTCTGCTCCCCACGCTTCCATATTCGCGCCAATCTTCGCGCTTCGTAGTACGGAAGAGTAACCGACCTTCAACTCTTCGCTTTCTCCAACCCCTTGCTTGCCTGTGGGCCACTCCCTCGCCCTCCCATCCCCCTCACATACCGCGGGGCAGTGGTTATGCCAGACTCCAGGGCAGCCGCTGTCCCTACTTGCAGCGTTATAGCAGAAACTATTCGCGACGACTCTACGCTACAACTCGCACTTGACTGAATTCGTATGCATATCCAGGATCTCAGCTTTCGTGTCGTACTACTGTCGGAGACGTGGCTGAAGCTGAGTATCCCTTCCCGCTGTGTAAGCCTCGATGACTATGTGCTTCTGAGACAAGACATGCATAATGGAAGAGGTGAAGGTGCGGCTGCATATATATGTGAAACCTACCCCCTCTGTCGTTCTCACGTCCACAACCGAGGAGAAATAACCCGAATATACGTTCATTGAAATTAAGACTCTCGACAGAATGTGTCTTATCCGTGTAATATACAATCCAGACAGCTATTAATCTGCACTCTCAGGTCTTGAATCTTTGTATGAATATCTAATTATAGCCAGAGATGTGAATATAAATTTTATAAGTAACATACTTTCCTGCTCAAATCATATACTGCTTCCACTTAGGCCAGCTCATCATACTGCACACACTAATACTTCTAACGATATTTTCGGGGTCAAGTTCGCACTGATCAGATTTCTGCATCCGGCTTATCTGCTCGTGATGTAATATACATGAATTATTCGTTACAGTGTACAAAGAACAAACTTTTAAACGCTTGAATATGTCTGAGCTTACAGTTGCCGTCTATGATGCCTCTTGTCAGGCAATGACGGAAATAACTCTGATACAGACTATAAAGTATGTAATTTCACTAAGAGACTCCATAATTTGTACGATAAACACAATCCGATAGAAACTTTAAGAGTGCCGACAATAACGTTTGTTTTTAACCATTCTCCGACCGCCAGCATCTTCGCAATGATCTGGAAGAAGGGGCTCATAAAACCTCTACCCATAACGGAATGTCCCAAAGAATCTTCCGACTATAGGCCCATTTGCATTCTACCAGCATTGTCCAAGACTTTAGAATACATAGTTTACAATCAGCTTACCAATTACGTAACATCAAATAACCTTCTAGATGAATACTAATATGGTTTCATGAAAAATCGCAGTGACTGACGAACTGAAACAAACTATGTACAGACAAGGGAGGGTTGTTATATGCTTTTTGGACTTCCGCAAAGTTTTCGACTTTATATTCTACTTGCTAAACTCAAAAGCCAAACCTTTTCTTCGAGTGCTGTACAATGATTCCACTCATTTCTTACATCCCATCAACAGAGTGTAACAGTCAGAATAAAGAGGTCACAGTCTGTAACGATCGGAACAAACAGGTCACAATAGAAGAATATAGCATCAGGAAACCCACAGGGATCAGTACAGGGCCCATCACTTTTCTCATTATATGCTATAATATGTTGAATATTGTCTCCCATAGCAAATATCATTTGTATGCTGATGACCTTCATTTATACTTAAGCGCAGGCTCAAAAAATCTGGGCACAGCCATCCAGAACGTAAATGCTGACTTACTTGCATTATCAAATTGGACACAGTGCATAGGTTTAAATAAAACTTATCCCATCTAAAACACAAGCAATCTTAGTTGCTCGCAAAAGATATATTACTCCTGAGTTCAGAGAATCTGCCGATAATTCTGGACCATAACCTAGACGGGGTTAAAACACAACTGCAGTCTGTAAGAAGATGGAATCAACCCTCCCTCCCCCACCACTTTTCTCTCCCCTTCTCTACAGTGTTCTCTACTGAAATTATCCTCTTTCCTAGGAGACATTGTCACTTTCATTGCAGTCCTCTCCTCTTTCATGATCGCTTCTACTTCTTCTAGTACCAAACAAAGCTTCAAAACTGCTAAAATAATCAATATCGTTCGTAATGCCACCATTATTTTATTATAATTAATTTGGATTCCGTAGAAATGTTGGAACACGTGAGGCAATACTGACTCTACGACTTATCTTAGAACACAGATTAAGGATAGACAAACCTACGTTTCTAGCATTTGTAGACTTAGAGAAAGCTTTTGCATATGTTGACTGGAATATTATCTTTCGAATTCTGAGGGTGGCAGGGGTAAAAAACAGGGAGCGAAAGACTATTTATAATTTGTACAGAAACCAGATGCCATTTATAAGAGTCGAGGGGCATGAAAGGGAAGCAGTGGTTGGGAAGGGAGTGAGACAGGGTTGTAGCCTATCCCCGATGTTATTCAATCTGTATATTGAGCAAGCAGTATAGGAAACAAAACAAAAATCTGGAGTAGAAATTAAAATCCATGGAGAAAAAATAAAAACTATGAGGTTCGCCGATGACATTGTAATTCTGTCAGAGACGGCAAAGGACCTGGAAGAGCAGTTGAACGGAATGGACAGTGTCTTGAAAGGAGGATATAAGATGAACACCAACAAAAGCAAAACGAGGATAATGGAATGTAGTCGAATTAATTCGGGTGATGCTGCCGGAATTAGATTAGGAGATGAGACACTTAAAGTAGTAAAGGAGTTTTGCTATTTGGGGAGCAAAATAACTGATGATGGTCGAAGTAGAGAGGATATAAAATATAGACTGGCAATGGCAAGGAAAGTGTTTCTGAAGAAGAGAAATTTGTTAACAGCGAGTATAGATTTAAGTGTCAGGAAGTCCTTTCTGAAAGTATTTGTATGGAGTGTAGCCATGTATGGAAGTGAAACGTGGACGATTAATAGTTTAGACAAGAAGAGAATAGAAGCTTTCTATATGTGGTGCTACAGAAGAATGGCGAAGATTAGATGGGTAAATCACATAACTAATGAGGAGGTAATGAATCGAATTGGGGAGAAGAGAAATTTGTGGCACAACTTGACTAGAAGAAGGGATCGGCTGGTAGGGCATATTCTGAGGCATCAAGGGATCACCAATTTAGTACTGGAGGGCAGCGTGGAGGGTAAAAATCGTAGAGAGAGACCAAGAGATGAATACACAAAACAGATTCAGAAGGCTGCAGTAAGTACTGGGAGTTGAAGAAGCTTGCACAGGATAGAGTAGCATGGAGAGCTGCATCAAACCAGTCTGGACTGAAGACCACAACAACAACAGCATGCAGTGACTAATTAATGACATTCACAATTCCTCCAATGTTCTATCATCATTACTAATGTTATTACTGTTGTTTTTATTATTATTACTATTCCTGTTATTTTTATTGTTATTGCTAATTGTTACTTTTACTATTATCGTAAATTATTATTATTGTGATTACTGTAAAATATTTTTGTATGTTTTGTTCTTGGACAGATGTAAGAGAAGGCCTTAAGGCCCTAATCTGATCAGACTAAAGAAGCCATAAATAAAAAATTAGACAACTTTAATTTTTTGTGTTAATTTTTGTCATATTAATTACACAATTTCATAATTACGTCAAACGTGAGGGTTTGTAGTAGCTTTCTTATTTATAGATGTGCCAAACATAGTTATGTCTTCAATAAGTCGTTCTTTCATCAGTTGTCTCCGATCTCTTCTTTTATCCACATCATTATCCCTTTGTTTTATATACCAGGCGACTACTGTCTTTGTTTTTATATTCAAACTTGTATATTTTTGTGTAACTTAACTGGAGGGACACTTTGAATTGAAACATATACTTTCAGAGTTTCTTATTATCTTAGATCGTGTCTTCTGGTATGAGAGTATAGCATCTCTTAACCTGTCTGGAACAAATACAAATACCTTGGGGAAATTTCAGATCAAATCAGACATGCATTCCAGTAAAGCAAACTAAAAATGTACTTCAGAACGCAGAACACATAGAGATTTCAATTTCTTTTGTAACATAGAACACTCTCATCAATTTGCACGATGAGGTGCTTATAATTTCAAATGTGATAACTGTGAGAGAATGTACATACACTCCTGGGAATGGAAAAAAGAACACATTGACACCGGTGTGTCAGACCCACCATACTTGCTCCGGACACTGCGAGAGGGCTGTACAAGCAATGATCACACGCACGGCACAGCGGACACACCAGGAACCGCGGTGTTGGCCGTCGAATGGCGCTAGCTGCGCAGCATTTGTGCACCGCCGCCGTCAGTGTCAGCCAGTTTGCCGTGGCATACGGAGCTCCATCGCAGTCTTTAACACTGGTAGCATGCCGCGACAGCGTGGACGTGAACCGTATGTGCAGTTGACGGACTTTGAGCGAGGGCGTATAGTGGGCATGCGGGAGGCCGGGTGGACGTACCGCCGAATTGCTCAACACGTGGGGCGTGAGGTCTCCACAGTACATCGATGTTGTCGCCAGTGGTCGGCGGAAGGTGCACGTGCCCGTCGACCTGGGACCGGACCGCAGCGACACGCGGATGCACGCCAAGACCGTAGGATCCTACGCAGTGCCGTAGGGGACCGCACCGCCACTTCCCAGCAAATTAGGGACACTGTTGCTCCTGGGGTATCGGCGAGGACCATTCGCAACCGTCTCCATGAAGCTGGGCTACGGTCCCGCACACCGTTAGGCCGTCTTCCGCTCACGCCCCAACATCGTGCAGCCCGCCTCCAGTGGTGTCGCGACAGGCGTGAATGGAGGGGCGAATGGAGACGTGTCGTCTTCAGCGATGAGAGTCGCTTCTGCCTTGGTGCCAATGATGGTCGTATGCGTGTTTGGCGCCGTGCAGGTGAGCGCCACAATCAGGACTGCATACGACCGAGGCACACAGGGCCAACACCCGGCATCATGGTGTGGGGAGCGATTTCCTACACTGGCCGTACACCACTGGTGATCGTCGAGGGGACACTGAATAGTGCACGGTACATCCAAACCGTCATCGAACCCATCGTTCTACCATTCCTAGACCGGCAAGGGAACTTGCTGTTCCAACAGGACAATGCACGTCCGCATGTATCCCGTGCCACCCAACATGCTCTAGAAGGTGTAAGTCAACTACCCTGGCCAGCAAGATCTCCGGATCTGTCCCCCATTGAGCATGTTTGGGACTGGATGAAGCGTCGTCTCGCGCGGTCTGCACGTCCAGCACGAACGCTGGTCCAACTGAGGCGCCAGGTGGAAATGGCATGGCAAGCCGTTCCACAGGACTACATCCAGCATCTCTACGATCGTCTCCATGGGAGAATAGCAGCCTGCATTGCTGCGAAAGGTGGATATACACTGTACTAGTGCCGACATTGTGCATGCTCTGTTGCCTGTGTCTATGTGCCTGTGGTTCTGTCAGTGTGATCATGTGATGTATCTGACCCCAGGAATGTGTCAATAAAGTTTCCCCTTCCTGGGACAATGAATTCACGGTGTTCTTATTTCAATTTCCAGGAGTGTAGAACGAACTACACAAAATTTCAAGACAAGATTTAAAGAATGTCTGAACCTAACTGGCATAAACCTGTCTTAATTTAGCACACGCTTACAAGAACAAAACCACACAGCCAGTGACATGATACAATTCCTACCAGTCATACATATTTCCGAGAAAGGCAGTTTACTAAATGTTTTGCAAGAAATACAAATTTTCATATACACAACGAATCATAAATTATTTAAATGTACAGAGCGATTCAAAAATTTAAAAAATCATCGAAAATTTCGCTACTATACAAGTACTGTAATGAAAACAAAATTTTTTGTTCTGCTAAGAAAGACAATACAAATCTGCATATATTTCGTAAAAAAGATCCTTATCCTGAATACGTATATGCATATGTACATCATGCAATCGTATTATTCGGATTCTACGCCAAAAAATGCGAACGCATTACTCAAACCTTTTTCTTTCTTTTTTCTGTTCTTTTCTTTTCTTTTTCTTTTTTTCATCGAGGTAGATCGTACTGTAATCGACAAATGGCAAGTGTACCTGTCTTTGCAGTTAGGAACTGACACATTTGATTGTACATTTCATTTACAATGTAAATGTAAACTTTGGGTTATAAAGGTTGATATCTACCTTCTAAATTTACTATGAAGTTGCAAATTGGGTTGTACCATAGAATATGATTAGCTACTTCAATGTCTGGTTAGAAACTATGTTTAGTATGATCCAGGAAGAAATACATGGATATAAGAATTTGCTGTTGCCATCGGGACTTTTGATATCAGCGAGGCTCCCTGCCTCTCTCCATTGGGGTGTTTTCATTTCTGAGAGTACCCTTGCCTCTCACAATTGCAGTGCTTGATTTCAGTGAGCCCCGGGCCTCTCCGCATTGGGGTGGTTGATTTCGGTGAGTGTCCACGGCAGGTGCACATGTCAGTATCACTTCATGAACACGTTACCTTACAACAATGGTTGTGCTTCATACTTTGCTAGTAGCTGGGTAGCGTTCAGTGCATGAGTTACGGCGCTTGGATGGAAACATACACGAAAATCAGTCACCCTGATTGCGGGGTTCGAGGGCGGCCACCGAAATGTAGCATTCTGATGGTTTGGGGACTCACCACGATTATCTCCATAGGAACAGGAAACTAAGTTACTATACAAGTGGCATTTTGCCAGAAACGTCAATTTCTTGCCATATTATTTCTATTGTACATCACTTTGCAACACTCAAGTAATGTCTGAATATCAATGTCAGTCCTTAGAGCACAAAGGTTTATATTTACATGGTAAATGAAATGTAGGATCAAATGCATCGGTCCTTAATTGCAAAAACAGGCATAGCTGATATTTGCCGATTACAGTGTCATTTACACATGACTGCGGAGCAATGGTTTGAGTATACCGCACGTATTTTTTGATGTGGAATCCGAATATGAAATAAAAATTGGAGGGTTCCCATTTTAAAATACATAGTTCATCCCACCTATGCAGTACCGGTGATTAGTAAGTGGCCAGCTGCAGCAGAAGCACATGTCCTCTCTACTCTACTAACTTTTCACCTAGAACGTTTATTTCGAACGATGTGTCGTTTCCGAGAGCCAAAGAAACTGGTACACCTGCCTAATATTCTGTAGGACCCCGGAGAGCATGCAGAAGTGCCGCAACAAGACGTTACATGGACTCGAATAATGCCTGAAGTAGTGCTGGAGGGAACTGACACCACGAATCCTGCAGGGCTGTCCATAAATCTGTAAGAGTGCGGGGGAGTGGAGATCTCTTCTGAACAGCACGTTGCAAAGCATCCCAGATATGCTCTATACTGTTCATGTTTGGGGAGTTGGGTGGCCAGTGGAAGTGTTTAAACTCAGAAGACTGTTACTGGAGCCACTCTATAGCAATTCTGGACGTTTGGGGTGTCGCATTTTCCTGCTGTAATTTCCCAAGTCTCTCGGAACGCACAATCGACAAGAATGGATGCTCCGAAAGCCCATATTGATGATATTTCCTTAAATGGTTTATACGTTGATACTTGTTGATGACCCAGCATTGAAATCTACAGCAATTTGAGGAAGGGTTGTTCTTCCGTCACGTTGAACGATTCTCTTCAGCCGTCGTTGGTCCCGTTCTTGCAAGATTTTTTTCCGGGCGCAGCGATGTCGGAGAGTTGAAGTTTTACTGGACTCCTGATATTGATGGTACACTCGTGAAATGGTCGTAATGGGAAAATCCACACTTCATCGCTGCCTCGGAGATGCAGTGTCCGGTCGCTCAAATTCACTTTAATCTTGATAACCTGCCATTGTAGCAGCAGTAACCGATCTAGCAACTGCGCCAGACACTTGTTGTCTTATATAGGCGTTGCCGACCGCACTGCCGTCTTCTGCCTGTTTACATTGAATAGATTTGAATACGCATGCCTATACTAGTTTCTTTGGCGCTTCAGTGTAGTTGACTCGGGTCAAAATAAATACCCCTTAGAAATCATGTAATCGTACAATTAAACGAACATTACGAGGTATTATCATTGGAATATGGTAGAGAATATGACAAGTGGAATGGAATTATAACGAACTGAAAAATCGCGTATACATAATATACACGGAAAGTGGCTTACTATAAAAAATATGTATTTTTGTGTAATGCAGATACCGCTGATGATGGACAACATCCGAAAGTAGTCCAGTGAAATAAAATACTACCACAAATTAGGTTTTATCGAACAATTAATCAATAATATGACCAGACATTCTTCACTATGCATCAGCATTTGCTATGAGTGTGTATGATGGCTCCGTATTTGAATAAGTGAAGTATCCACAAGCGAGAAATTTGGTTTTGCAAAGAATCACTTCCAATTGTTCCTAAAATTACCCCATAGTACATTGTGAGACTCTCGTAGTAATAATAAAAAAATCTTGTTGTTGCCTCTCTAGTCTGTCTCAGTGCGACCCCACTTTGCAATTTTTACGCTATTTTTGGCGTGATAAAATGTGTCAGTTCCTTCTGAACTGACTCGTCTCGTTTTTAATAATTTCTCTAATTCAGTTTTCGCGTCTGAGACATTCTTGTACTGATTAAATATACCTATGCTGATTATCAGCAGCCTCAATGATTGCCACGGTTAAGCTGACAATTAGCGTTATAAAATTTTCTCCACAGTGGGTAGCTATTGTACGTTGAATTTTTCTGTAGCTCCATAATGAGCTGACGAAGGGCTGGCAAGTTTCGGCGACTCCAGAAGTGGCACCATGTGTAAACAGAGCGCATACATGGTTCGTTTTGGCTAAGCGGCTGACTGCCAGAGGTCGTAACATTTCTCTCTGAATACGATAGTCAAAAAGCATGACAGTCCACTGACTCCACCTTAAAAAGCCGGTATAATGAACCATGAGGAAACCGTAGCCCTTTGCAGAATACTGCCCATTTTTACAAGTTGAAGCTTCTTCGTTGGAGCACTGTTCTATAGAATTTTTTTGCTGTGCCCGGCAGCCCTCCTACAAAACAGGAGAGTGGGAGGACACTCTCAAATAAAGAATTCTGTCTTTTTATGTGGGAGGAGAAATAGCTGAGTTCGATTTAGAATTTCTTTTCTCCCTTTGTGTAGACAAGATGCTGTCAGCCAGACTTCTTCTCCATGCAAGATGAATGGCTTCTCGTGTCACAGAAAACAGAAAAGTGAGCTCCATAGGGTGCCCCTAAAAAAAAATACGAAGAGTGGAAGATAGCAAGTCGCTTACTAAAAATTAGAACCGCGGATTGACTGAAATAAAAAAAATATTTGTAGAATGGGAATTTTGCTCTAAACTTTTTTACTCTGTTCGCAAAAACACAAGCTATTGGCTGGTTGATGAAGTCTGTCCTAGGCGGGGAGTTTTTAAGTTTTGTTACGAATATAGTCATTGGCCAGAATTTAAAGGAGCCTTGCCACTGGCGGAGGATAGTTTATGTGAATTTCAGGGAGTGCAGAGAACAGACTGCTCTGCGTGGGCACTTTGGTTCGACAGCTCTGAGAGAGCACTCAGGAGTACTTTGCAAGAACACATGTATCAATACCTCTGAGGGAGCACACTGTTCTCTAGCTACTTTTGCGACTCTGGTTGGAGATGAGGTTACTTCTGAGCGGCGAGACGCTATCCCGTGGCCATACTTTGGCAGCCGTCCACACTACCCCATCCTGAAGCTTAAATTGCGGTGAGAACCTGCAGCACAGGCGACCAGGTATGAGAGTTATCAACAGATTGGTAGGCATGGGGTTTCGACTAACGAGAAGAGCATTGCAAGGGCTATAACCCGATTTCGCTCAGTTTAAGAGGGATCCAAATAAGAGATCAGGTGTCTCAGCTTATCCGAAGCAAAACTTCACACTATCTTGTATAGGTGTATGTATGTAATGTATGTGATACATTAATGGTACACTTAATGACTGATAAAGTAATTAAGCTATGGATTACTAAGGATGTGCAATTGCAATATCTTCTGGCTATTTCTTGTACACTGATAAAAGTTAATCTCGTAAATAAGTGGAATTATTCTCTTTAATTATCCAAAGTACAAACGAATGTAACAAAGCCTAATGGTCCAGTTTTACATCGTCAAAGTCTCACAGAACACAAGCATTAATCTTTATGCCCTCGCCGAAACTGAGTGATATAATGTACTGAAATAAAATTGTGACGTCTTAATAATAGTAAAACTGCAGTTATGTAAACTCGTCGGTCTCGTAGGGCAAAAGCAGCCGCCGATGATCTGTGGTCGGCTGTGAATTTACCGTTCATAAATAAAAACAACTACATGTCACGGAGAAAACGCATTCTCCCGCAGGCGAAATGCGCTAATTATAAATTTTAACCTTCACAACTGAAAGGTAATTCAACCGTCAGCTGATCGGCACAGCTTTAATACAACAAACGACAAAATATCGGGATCTATTGAAGGCTCGGCTGGGATATTGTAGTAGATCTCCGAGAAAACGACGGTCAAAGTTTTCGAGGTACTTTATGTGCCTTTTAGCGAGGCAGTAATTCAGTCGCAGCGGTGGCACAATATCTAGCGTTTCTGCTTCATAGTTTACCGCACCGTGTTGGAATCCGGTTATTATTTTTAGTCTTGTTTTTTATTTATCTACCCAAAACCGCAGAAGATTACTACCGAATGTTTACCGTTGTGTACTCAAATAACATTGTCCCTATTCGTGTACTAATTGCATGACTAGTAACGGATTTAAAAAAAAAAAAAAAAACAATAAGTGAACGAGAAACTTACTAGAAATTGTTTTCTGTGAAATTCCTGCAGTTTATTGTTTTCTGTGAAAATCCTGTAGTGTATCTTCATTCATAATCAACTGCAAGAGCCGGTTTTCGGAAAAGTAATCCGTTATGCACGGTTTGTGGCGAATTTATTGCCAACGTGTGAAATCTTCAGCTATGTTAACGGCGTTTCTTTCGCAAGTGAGATTCATGCGTTGAAATATCGCTGTGACAAACCTGCCTTTGCGTGATGCTCGTGGTGTTCGAAAATTCTATGTTTCGAATGTTTCTATGATCCATGTCATCCAGGAGAATGTATCAAATCTTCCTGGAGAATAAACAAAAGAACAAAACATAAGAATTAAGAGTCGATACAAGAATAAAATATAAGACTAAGAGAATTTTGGAAAGATCGTAACCCCTGAAAATACCATGCACATACATATTACGCAGTAAATTTATGACACTTATTGCAATATCGAGTTGTAATTTTACTAATACGACGCCCCTGCATCCTCGAACTTGGTAAAAACATATTCGTGAAGTAACCTTCTACGGACATGGGTTGGTAAATGAAAAATAAATCAAAATAAAAAGATAAACGGTTTTCGAACTCGAGAAGCGAAAGTGAAAGACCGCGTCGCTAGTTACTATACGCCAATTTGGCTGAGCTTATCGTGTGCTAAAAGGCATATAAATTACTTCGCAAACTTGGACGGCCGTTTCGTCATGAACGATCGAGTGTCTACGGAGAAGCCGAGACACGCTTTCTCTTATTTCGGCTCCTCTTTCACAGACCGAAGTTTCTGGGAAATCTGGTTACAGCACTTCCCGTGTTCTCCTCGTAAGTTAGATCCTGGGCTCTCGAAGCTTTTGATTGGGCTTCCCAGGCCTCATCACTGATATAGTTAATTACTGTAGCTGAGTGTGACATCATGTGCGTTCCGGAAAAGTTGGAGCAATTACCGCTATAGCATGGAGATCACTTCATATTATCAATGATTTATAATACGACAACTATTCCCATCTTCCTATTCCCCACATTCTTTGTCAATTGAATCAGTCACTGGTTTCGATTGTTCATTATTCATAAACGTTAGTAGTTTTATTCGATCTGGGTACTACCACTCTCAGTATCATTTTCTCTGAAAATTTGTATCATGAATTTGAAACAGAAATTTTGTAGTAAATAGGGGCCAATTTGGACTGACAATTTATTTTAGTATATAGATGAACCCTTTTTTGTTGAGATTATCGATCGTTTTGGAAGAACGAACACTCAGGACATTTGAAACTTCCTGGCAGGTTAAAACTGTGTGGCGGACCGAGACTCGGACTCGGGACCTTTGCCCTTAGCGGGCAAGGGCTCTACCATCTGAGCTACCCAAGCACGACTCATGCCGCTTCCTCACAGCTCTGCACAGGTCTTCAAGGTTCGCAGGAGAGCTTCTGGGAAGTTCGGAAGGTAGGAGACGAGATACTGGCAAAAGTAAAGCTGTGAGGACGGGGCGTGAGTCGTGCTTGGGTAGCTCAGATGACAGCAGCTGAAGGTATTAGTATATAATAGCCGCCACGGTAACTCAGCGTGTTCGGTCATAGAGCTGGTTGGCCTCTGTAATAAAAAACTGAGTGAAAGGATCAACAACGAACTTCAACGGATGTGATGTGACGTCCACAACGACCAAATACAACGATGCCCGCGAAAGGCAAATGTCCCGAGCTCTAGTCTCGGTCCGGCAAACAGTTTAAAACTGCCAGGAAGTTTCATATCAGCGCACACACAGCTGCAGAGTGAAAATCTCAGTCTGGACTCAGGACATTTGTCAGCGCCACCCTTTTCATCTCTTTATTTCGTTGTGCGACAGTTCCCGTTAACACATTTTGGATCATTGGAAGCGACCTGCCTCTCGCGAGGTCCAGCCGATGCAAATTATTGTGACTGCAAGAAGGCATGTCCAGCTCGGTTGGCGTCTTTCAAATTGAAAAATGGAAATAGTTACGCTAAAGTCAGATACGGTGAGAATTACTAAAGTGCGGTGAGAAGCAAGGGTAAACAATACGACAGAAGACGAGTAGGTACCTTCCTCACATCTGTCAATGAAACACTAAACAGTCATCTCTACGGATAACGTAGCAGAAAGTGAGACGCCGATTTGAGGAAGCAGGTGGCGGCGTCGTGCAGTGAGTGTACCGCGCGCCGGGGCGCCGGAGGCGTGTCGTGTGGGCGGTGATGTATGTCGTCGCGGCGGTAATGGGCGGCGCACGTGTGGCGCTATTAATACCACGGCTCGTTTAGCCGCCGACACTCCAACTGTCGAGTCGCTTCCAGGCAGAAATGCTTCGCGCCCGCCACGGTGGGGGTGGGGAAGCGACCTCTTGTCGTGGGGGACACAGCAGCGGCCAGTCTTCTCCAACACGGCTGCACGGTAGCTGCCACATGTGTACCAGGGAGTTCTGGTTAGACCTGGAAAACATCTAGCTGCGACCGTGAAACTCTACTACTCTACATAGTCACCCTTCAATGTGAAATATTTGTGCAAACGAGGGACGATGTGGCAGAGACCTCGGTTGTAGAGGTCTACATTTTGGCTGTTCCACCTCACTGTCATTCTGGAAATGCCTGCCACGCAATCGGGTCTTCGTCGTTTGAAGGTACACTACTGGCCATTAAAATTGCTGCACCACGGAGATGACGTCCTACAGACGCGAAATTTAACCGACAGGAAGAAGATGCTGTGATATGCAAATGATTAGCTTTTCAGAGCATTCACACGAGGTTGGCGCCGGTGGCGACACCTACAACGTGCTGACATGAGGAAAGTTTCCAACCGATTTCTCATACACAAACAGCAGTTGACCGGCGTTGCCTGGTGAAACGTTGTTGTGGTGCCTCGTGTAAGGACCAGAAATGCGATTGCAGTTTATCGTACGCTACACTGCTGCTCGCGTTGGTCGACATCCAATGACTGTTAGCAGAATATGGAATCGGTGGGTTCAGGAGGGTAATACTGAACGCCGTTCTGGATCCCTACGGCCTCGTATCACTAGTAGTCGTGATGATAGGCATCTTATCTACATGGCTGTAACGGATCGTGCAGCCACGTCTCGATCCCTGAGTCAACAGAGGGGGACGTTTGCAAGACAACAACCATCTGCACCAACAGTTCGACGACGTTTGCAGCAGCATGGACTATCAGCTCGGAGACCATGGCTGTGGTTACCCTTGGCGCTGCATCACAGACAGGAGCGCCTGCGATGGTGTACTCAAAGACAAACCTGGGTGCACGAATGGCAAAACGTCATTTGTTCGGATGAATCCAGGTTCTGTTTACAGCATCATGATGGTAGCATCTGTGTTTGGCGACATCGCGGTGAACGCACATTGGAAGCGTGTATTCGTCATAGCCATACTGGCGTATCACCCGGCGTGATGGTATAGGGTGCCATTGATTACACGTCTCGGCCACCTCTTGTTCGCATTGACGGCACTTTGAACAGTGGACGTTACATTTCAGATGTGTTACGACCCGTGGCTCTGCCCTTCATTCGATCCCTGCGAAACCCTACATTTCAGCAGGATAATGCACGACCGCATGTTGCAGGTCTTGTACGGGCCTTTCTGGATACAGAAAATGTTCGACTGCTGCCCTGGCCAGCACATTCTCCAGATCTCTCACCAACTGAAAACGTCTGGTCAATGGTGGCCGAGCAACTGGCTCGTCACAATACGCCAGTCACTACTCTTGATGAACTGTGGTATGGTGTTGAAGCTGTACCTGTACACGCCATCCAAGCTCTGTTTGACTCAATGCCCAGGCGTATCAAGGCCGTTATTATGGCCAGAGGTGGTTATTCTGGGTACTGATTTCTCAGGATCTATGCACCCAAATTGCGTGAAAATGTAATCACATGTCAGTTCTAGTATAATATATTTGTCCAACGAATACCCGTTTATCATCTGCATTTCATCTTGGTGCAGCAATTTTAATGTCCAGTAGTGTAGCTGCGACCGTGAACCTCTAGTACTCTACATAGCCACCCTTCAATGTGAAATATTCGTGCCAACGAGGGACGACTTGGCAGAGACCTCGTTTGTAGAAGTCTGCATTTTGTCTGTTCCACCTCACTGCCATTCAAGAAATGCCTGCCAGGCAATCGTGTCTTCGTCGTTCGTAAGTATGAAGTAGAACACACAGCTAGTAAAACTGATGGCAGGCTTCTATGCAGAGTGACTTAGCTAAGCTGTCATCAGATATTTCCGGAGCGGTTTAAGACACAGTAATTCTGTTTTCTCCCAAATGAATCGTGAAGAACTCCTGACTATCAGTTACACAGATATCAGAATCAATTAAGCGTTTTAAAATGGCAATTAGTCATTTCAGTTGGTAGTACTATAGTTGTAAAAGAGACGATTTCACTCTTAAAAATCTGATTAGTAGTCTCAGAGAAATAACAGTACTTAGAATCCAGGATTTATCTGTTTTGAGCATGAAACAGATCGCTGTTTTATGCGGAAGTTCGCTTTGTTGTAGGTTAGCTGTCACGTGAGGCTGATGGGGTGCTCGAGCTTGACACAGATAGCAGAGTCTACTTAGAGCAGTAGATTAGTAGAGAAAAGTTAGTTTAAAATGTATATTAATCACACTTTGCTGCAGGTGCTTGAAATGACACACAAACTGGAAGATAAAGAACGTAACACCTAAGTATGATTCACCAGCTGTTAACTTTGGTAACAGTTCTGCTCTTATTTTTGCCGGAACCTCGAAAGAAATATGAGCGTGAAAAATTGAATGGACTTGTTACAACAGGGAACTGCTGTATGAGATTGTTAAATAATGACTTCGCGTCCTGAGTTTAATGTCAAAATTACACCAGTAATAGCAACAAACAGGAAATCATGATAGATGTGGTTATAAACCACTTTCTTCAAATTCTTTTTATTTCACCGACTGTTCGAAATACCCACTGCCTATTGGAATATCCGTTTGCAGCCATTGGTGCAAGAACGTCTATACAGACGGAAGGGATTCCATCAATATTATTGCACATCCTGCAACAGCTCGATGTTTTAAATCCTCTTAGGTCCTCGGAAGTTGTGCACAAACTTCATCTTTGATTTTACCCTTGTGAGAAAAGTCCAGTGGCGTCAAATCAGGTGAGCGCTTTCCTAGCCACAAGCGCGTAGTGAGACGGACACCGACAGTGCTGATATCACATAGATATACGCATTTCAAGTGGTTCTTTCTGTAGCATATCCGGTAGCATTTCGGTAAGAAACTGAGCGTTTGTTTTTCCTGTTAGCGTTTCTTCTCTGAAGTAAGTACCAGTCACGAAGTCTCTAATAGCCCCGCTCCAAACGATCAAATTCCACTGACTGATGTTCAACCTGCCTCAGCCAGAGCCAATTACCAGCGACTCCATGTTGCCTATTATTTATTACATTCAGCTTTCCACGATTTTTAAAGCAACTTCATCGGTAAAAAGAAAGCTTTGAAGAAACAACCTACTGTCGCATCAGACCCGAGTGACAACATTCAATGGGTTTTCTGCAGTTTCGCTGGTTCATCTGCTGGAAAACTGACAGATGATACGGATTCCAAGGAAAGCAGTTGCTGACAAGTGTGAAAATTACCGAAGTATCAGTTTAATAAGTCATAGTTGCAAAATACTAATACAGATTCTTTACAGAATGTTGGAATGACTGGTAAAAGTTGACCTCGGGGAAGATCAGTTTCAGTTCCGGAGAAATGTAGGAACGCGCGAGGCAATATTGACCCTACGACTCAGCAGATAGGTTAACGAAAGGAAAACCTACGTAGAGGAAGACTTTAACAATGTTGACTGGTATAATCTCTTTGAAATTCTGAATGTTGCAGGACGTAAAATACTGGGAGCGGAAGGCTATTTACAGCTTCTACAGAAACCAGACGGCAGTAGAGGACAGTGTCTTGAAAGGAGGGTTTAAGACAAACATCAACAAAAGCAGAACAAGGGTAAAGGGTGTGATCAAATTAAATCAGGTGATGCTAAGGGAATTATATGAGGAAACGAGACACTTAATGCAATAGATGAGTTTTGTTATTTGGACAACAAAATAAGATGATGGCCGAAGTAGGGAGGATATAAAATATAGATTGGCAATAGCAAGAAAAGCATTTCCGAAGAAGAGAAATTTGTTATCATCGAATATAGATTTAAGTGTTAGGAAGCCTTTTCTGAATGTAGTTGTCTGGAGTGTAGCCATGTATGGAAGCGAAACATGGACGATAAACAGTTTAGACAAAAAGAGAATACAAGCTTTCGAAATGGGGAGCTAAAGAATAATGTTGAAGATTAGATGGGTAGATCAGCTAACTAATGCGGGGGTACTGAACAGAATTGGGGGAGACAAGAAATTCGTGGCACAACTTGACTAAAAGAAAGGATTGGTTGATAGGACGCATTCTGAGACATCAAGGTATCACCAGTTTAGTATTGGAGGACAATTTTGGGGGGGGGGGGGGAGGGGGGGTAAAATTTTATAGGGAGGCTAAGAGATGAATACAGTAAGCAGATTCAGAAGTACGTAGGTTTCAGTGGATATTCCGAGATCGAGAAGCTGGTACAGAACAGAGTAGCATGGAGAGCTGCATCAAACCTGCCTTCGGGCTGAAGACCGCAACAACACGGATGGAAGCTGTTAACGCGCAAAATACAAACAACACTGGGTTGACGTATTCCAGAGGCATTAGCATTTTGTTTGAACCTAACATGTGGATTATGAACGACTGGAGTAGTTTGAGGAGATTAGTGTTTCACGTTCCGTCGATAACGAAGTCATTGGAGACGGAGCACATGCACGGATTAGGGAAAGATGGGGAAGGAAATCTGTCGTGCCCTTTCAAAGGAACCATTCTGGTATTTGCTTAAAGCGATTTAGAGAAACCGTGGAAAACCTAAATCAGGATGGTCGAAGGCGTCGTCCTCCCGAATGCGGGTCCAGTGTGCTAAGCACTGCGCCACCTCGTTCGGTATGAACAACTGCCACCAGGATGCTGTTCGTGCGCTCCGCTCGTTGCAGGCTTGCTCCATAAGCTCTGCGTAGTATTCCAGTGCCCTTCCAATATACCTTTGTGCGCGTAGCTGAACTGTTCTCTTCACATTCATGCTACATCCTCAGTAAATAAATATCATTTATTTTTTATCTTGGTTTGTGGAAGACTTTTTTAAAACTAACCAGCATGTGACACGTGTGAGCTACACAGGCAGAATGAAAGCTATATTTCTTCTGTTCTTTTATATCGGTGTATTGGCAAAGCAATACTCTCATCGTAATCCGACGTGCTATATTTTATAACACAGCAGTCGGCTCCATGTTCAAAACAGGTAAGTTCTAAATGTTGTAATTACTCCAAAACTAGTAAACCTATTTTGAAATGTCTTGAAAAAAATTGTTCAAATGGCTCTAAGCGCTATGGCACTTAACTTCTGAGATCATCAGTCACCTAGAACTTAGAACTACTTAAACCTAACTAACCTAAGCACATCACACACATCCATGCCCGAGGCAGGATTCGTACCTGCGACCGTAGCGGTCGCGCGGGTCCAGACTGTAGCACCTAGAACCTCTCGACCACTCCGGCCGGCAAATGTCTTGAAATCGTCTCTTTTTAGAAGTACGTTACTAGCAGCGGAAACTAGTACAGTTCCATCTGAAACAGCGAAGTTAATTCCGATATACCTTAATTAATATAGTTAAGAAATGAGACTATGCGTCGTTTGGTGATGACTTTCTGGCTGAAAACAGAATTGCAATATCTTAAACAGCTTAAACAATATTTCAGCTGGATCACCCCGTATATCGGTAGGACACTGGGTAATCGTGGCTGCCCTATAGAACAGATTGCTACTTAAAAATTGGAAAAAATTGGTGCGATGAATACGGGAGCATCACCCAACTGTTTGTGATCCATGTGACGATGGAGTACTGGGGACATCGGCCGTATGTAAAGAATGATAGAGCCAGTGATGATGGGCTTGTTTGCGCCATGGGAGAGAGTACCATTGTTGTTGACAAGTCTCATTTGTTAGGCACACGAACAAAGGCGCAAACCATCTCACCAAAAACCAATTACAAAGCTATAGAGCCACTTTTAGACGGGTTCTAAAAGTACCCTGCACGTCCCTAAATTTCTCTCCCACAGAGACCACAAAGCTAAAATTAGACTAAACGTAGCACACGTCGAAGCTAATATTCAGTTTACCTGTGGACCAACTGTGATTTAAACGAAAGATATAGGGTACAAGTAAAGCCCTCCATCATATTCTGTAGTAATCAGCACAGTAAACCGGAATGTACGTAGTATGTATCATAAAAGCTCTTCGAAACTGTTGAGCAGTTTCCTCAGACCAGCTCAAGTAAAAAGTCAGCCATAAAATCACGTAACATGGTTCTCAGGTCACAAAATCATGAACAAAGTTTGTTCTGGGGCTGTTCAGGGAAATTTTATGAGTATTTTGGTTCAAGGAACCTGTGGTCTCCAGTGAATGCAACAGAGGTATTGCATTTAATTTCATTTTTTGTCGTCATTTATCATTTTATTGCACTGAAAATATCCGCACAACAGTGTAAATGTCGCCGCTATGCGCTGTGTGTCTTATTTGGAAACATAATTGTTCCATTCACTTATGAGATTTGCTGTTGACAATAGTAATGCCCACTTTACTCTTCGCCCTCGAGCTTACATTTAGGTTACTTATTGGGTTGGTGCATAAGTTCGTAGCGTTTTGCCATAAGCTTAATAGACACAACAGATACGCATAACAGAAACTTTATTCGTCAATAGTACATTGTTATTCGCTACTTACAACAGTCTGCCAATGCTGGGGTAAATTTTCGATTCCGCGACTGTAGAAACCACATGTTTTGAGGCGAAGAATTCGTCCAGCAATGTTCGGAGCGCATTTCCATCCGGAAATGAAATTCCTTGACGGATTTTCAATAGAGGACAGAAAAGGTGAAAACGTGAAGGTGCAAGATCAGGTAAATAAGGCAGGTGCGGAACCCGTAATCAAACCCAAAACCTGTATAGAGTTTTTTGTCAGTCTAGCAGACTGTTGGCGGGCGTTATCGTGGAGTAGCATCACTTCACGCAGTCTTCCTGGTCGCTGTTCTTGGACTGCGTCTGCAAAACATCTCAGCTGTTGACAATAAATGTCGCCAGTGATGCTTGCAACTCGGGGAAAAAATTCGTAGTATATCACACCGTCGCTGTTCCACCAGACTCACAGAATTATCTTTTGCGGATATGAACTGGTCTTTGTACAGGGAGTTGCTGCTTTGTTTGGGCTCAAGCGTTCCTTTCTTTTCCTTATGTTAACATGAAGACACCATTTCTCGTCACCGGTAACGATATAGGACGTGAATGGTCGGTGATGTTCACAAACCAATTGATGACGAGCAAGCAGAGATGCACATATGGCCACCAGCTGATTTTTGTTATTTTGGCATAGAGCAGGGATTCGCAACATTTTTGGCCTTGGATTCTACTACATGCAATTTAGTCCATTTAGGGATCTACTCCTGCGAACCTTGCACAACTAGCACTCCTGAAAGAAAGGATATAGCGGAGACATGGCTTAGCCACAGCCTGGGGGATGTTTCCAGAGCTTCTGCAAAGTTTGGAAGGTAGGAGACGAGATACTGGCAGAAGTAAAGCTGTGAGTACCGGCCGTGAGTCGTGCTTCGGTAGCTCAGATGGTAGAGCACCTGCCCGCGAAAGGCAAAGGTCCCGAGTTCGAGTCTCGGTCGGGCACACAGTTTTAATCTGCCAGGAAGTTTCAAATCATAAAAGAAGGTTGTATACATGGAAGAAACCTGGAGATACTCACTGATTTCAGATAGATTCTATAACGGTAAGGCAGAGATTTAGGAACCAGGTTTTAAATTGTAAGACATTTCCAGGGGCAGATGTGGACTCTGACCACAGTCTATTGGTTATGAACTGTAGATTAAAACTGACGAAACTGCAAAAAGGAGGCAATTGAAGGAGATGGGACCTGGATAAATTGACTAAACCAGAGGTTGTACAGAGTTTCAGGGAGAGCATAAGGGAACAATTGACAAGAATGGGGGAAAGAAATACAGTTTGAGGAATGAAGTACTGAAGGCAGCAGAGGATCAAGTAGGTAAAAAGACGAGGGCTAGTAGAAATCCTTGGGTAACAGAAGAGATACTGAATTTAATTGATGAAAGGAGAAAATATAAAAATGCAGTAAATGAAGCAGGCAAAAAGGAATACAAACGTCTCAAAAATGATATCGACAGGAAGTGCAAAATGGCTAAGCGGGGATGGCTAGAGGACAAATGTAAGGATGTAGAGGCTTATCTCACTAGGGGTAAGATAGACACTGCCTACAGGAAAATTAAAGAGAACTTTGGAGAAAAGAGAACCACTTGTATGAATGTCAAGAGCTCAGATTGAAAGCCAGTTCTAAGCAAAGAATGGAAAGCAAAGAATGATACTGCGTGAAGAGTTTGACAGAGCACTGAAAGACCTAAGTCGAAACAAGGCTCCGGGAGTAGAAAACATTCCATTAGAACTACTGACAGCCTTTGGAGAGCCAGTCCTGACTAATCTCTACTATTTGGCGAGCAAAATGTATGAGACAGGAGAAATACCGTCAGACTTCAAGAAGAATATAGTAATTCCAATCCCACGGAAAGCAGGTGTTGAAAGATGTGAAAATTACCGAACTATCAGTTTAATAAGCCACGACTGCAAAATACTAACGCGAATTCTTTACAGACGAATGGAAAAACTGGTAGAAGCCGACCTCGGGGAAGATCACTTTGGATTCCGTAGAAATGTTGGAACACGTGAGGCAATACTAACCCTACGGCTTATCTTAGAAGCTAGATTAAGAAAAGGCAAACCTACGTTTCTAGCATTTGAAGACTTAGAGAAAGCTTTTGACAATGTTGACTGGAATACTCTCTTTTAAATTCTGAATGTGGCAGGGGTAAAATACAGGGAGCGAAAAACCATTTACAATTTGTACAGAAACCAGATGGCAGTTATAAGAGTCGAGGGACATGAAAGAGAAGCAGTGGTTGGGAAGGGAGTGAGACAGGGTTGTAGCCTCTCCCCGATGTTATTCAATCTGTATGTTGAGCAAGTAGTAAAGAAAACAAAAGAAAAATGCGGAGTAGGTATTAAAAATCCATGGAGAAGAAATAAAAACTTTAAGGTTCGCCGATGACATTGTAATTCTGTCAGAGACAGCAAAGAACTTGGAAGAGCAGTTGAACGGAATGGACAGTGTCTTGAAAGGAGGATATCAGATGAACATCAACAAAAGCAAAACGAGGATAATGGAATGTAGTAGAATTAACTTAGGTTATGCTGAGGGAATTAGATTAGGAAATGAGACACTTAAAGTAGTAAAGGAGTTTTGCTATTTGGGGAGCAAAATAACTGATGATGGTCGAAGTAGAGAGGATATAAAATGTAGACTGGCAATGGCAAGGAAAGTGTTTCTTAAGAAGAAGAATTTGTTAACGTCGAGTATAGATTTAAGTGTCAGGACGTCGTTTCTGAAAGTATTTGTATGGAGTGTAGCCATGTATGGAAGTGAAACATGGACGATAAATAGTTTGGACAAGAAGAGAATAGAGGCTTTTGAAATGTGGTGCTACAGAAGAATGCTGAAGATTAGATGGGTAGATCACATAACTAATGAGGAGGTATTGAATAGAATTGGGGAGAAGAGGAGTTTGTGGCACAACTTGACTAGGAGAAGGGATCGGTTGGAAGGACACATTCTGAGGCATCAAGGGATCACCAATTTAGTATTGGAGGGCAGCGTGGAGAGTAAAAATCGTAGAGGGAGACCAAGATATGAATACGCTAAGCAGGTTCAGAAGGATGTAAGCTGCAGTATGTATTGGGAGATGAAGCAGCTTGCACATGATAGAGTAGCATGGAGAGCTGCATCAAACTAGTCTCAGGACTGAAGACCACAACAACAGTAACAGTTAATTCCTAGATGAAGAGCAGTGTTCCGTTTGGTGTTCACGAGGTACTCAAATCAGGAGCTGCCAAAAGTGCATTTTACTAGTGTTAAATGCTACGTTGGCTCGTCCTTTGTACCAGGCCAGGTACACATCCAGAATAGAAAACATTGTGCGCTCATAGGAAGATTACATCTCCTGGTTTGGAGAGATCTACAACTCGAGATGTAGAAGATGTAGAAGATTCTGGATTCTTTGCACACGAAGGCTAGTGTTACAAGTGAATATTCGTCATAGATGTTTGTAGACTGTTGCGAGACCAAATCTTATGATTTATAACATGTATGGGTCTCGTCACCAGCAACTTACCCCCCTCGAAGTATGTTCTGCCAGTGGTTCTTGCAGCAGTGTGCTACAGATCCGAACTTCCCTAAGATTCACTCACATGAGACATCGGTGTGAGGCCTTTATTCGAGGAGGAGGTGGACTTTTTTAACATATTCTGAAAAGTAAGCTACATGTGAGAAGAAAAGCGTTCCAGCGGACATAACTCGAAAAACCAAGTATTTCCCGACATGTACTGTAATGAAATTCTTTTTGTTCTATACGTATGGGGATTACAAACCTGAAATTAAGCTCTGTTTTTTTGAAACACCCTGTAGTCTAGTGCAGAAATCCACAACAGGTTGCCTGTGGACATCAGGAATGAAATTAAATACACTCAAATATTTACGCACGAAGTAAGATGGCTTGCTGCAAAGTAATGCCTCCAAAATTGTTATGTAAAATATCTTCAGCTTTTTTAAGTAAAAGCTGGCCGGAGTGGCCGAGCGGTTCTAGGCGCTACAGTCTGGAACCGCGCGACCGCTGCGGTCGCAGGTTCGAATCCTGCCTCGGGCATGGATGTGTGTGATGTCCTTAGGTTAGTTAGGTTTAAGTAGTTCTAAGTTCAAGGGGACTGATGACCTCAGCAGTTAAGTCCCATAGTGCTCAGAGCCATTTGAACCATTTTCTAAGTAAAACAAGCATTAACATTCTACATCTCTATTCTTCGTGTCTTCAGATTTATTTCTCAGCGTAGACACCCTGGAGACACACAGCTCTCCCAACGAGAGACCAGATCGTTGATACAGTTGCTGTAAAATATTTGACTCGGTTGACGGAGGCACAACCTCCCTTCTGCTTCATCACTATGAAAGTGAAAACCTCGAAGGTGCTCTTTAAGTTTTGGAACAGATGAAAATCGGACGGGGCCATGTCGGGACTGCATGGAGGATGGTCTGTGACAGTGAACCCGAGTATGTCAAATCAAACACCTTTCAGCCGTCTAATTTCCAATCTTATTTTATTTGGCTACCAGTTTCGGTGATTTACTACGCCATCTTCAGGCCCCTGACAGACATGTAGGAAGATTTCGACCTCAGTTCCGGTCAAAATGGAGACCAGCACTCAGATACTGTTGTCTGTAGATTTGTTCTTGCTTCAGCGATCACTTCAGTCGTCATCTGGCAACACCTTTGAAGTGATCGCTGTAGCAAGAAGAAATCTACAGATAACAGTATTTGAATGCTGGCCCCTATTTTGACCGGAAGCGAGGTTGGAATCTTCCAACACGTGAGTCAGGGGCCTAAAGATGGCTAGTAAATAGTCGAAACTAGTATCCAAATAAAATAAATTTGGAAATTAGGCACCTGAAAAATGCTATATTTGTCGTCCTGTAGTGAACAGCCCAGTCCCACAACCAGCTCTGAAAATATGGACTTAGAGTGAACCCAAGGCATCGGATTGTTGCAGTGTTTATGTGTGGTCTAGTATTTCTATGCTGACGGAGAAAGTGCTCCACGTATGGACGAACTCTTCGAATTGGTGCTTTCAGTTTTCTGACGTTCTCATAGTTACGTTGCACATGGCCACGTTACACTCTACAAATCGAAGCCCTCCAACAGCAGAGGGGTTGCACCTTGCGTCAGTGAAGCAGGAAAGTCGACTGCGTGACATGTAATACTTAAACAGATATTGATAACGGGCTAAAAAATTCGGAGGCATGGCTTTTTATCACGCCGTCGTAAAAGAATGCAGCTTACTCGAATACTTAGACTCAGAAATGTGAATTCCGCTTAAATCTAATATGTGCACTAGGCAGAGTCTGACGTTGCCAATGTGTAGACTGCTGAGAGTGGTCTGTGTAACGTTACATAAATGATTTGTTTAAAGTACTGCACGAAAAGCAGCAACTGAGGAGTATAGCAGGAGGAACAGTGGTATTTTACAAAGTAGGGGAGAGCGTTGTAGCTAGAGGATAGTTTACCTAGAAACACATCATCTTTTTTAGTCACTACTTCAGTTTAGTGACTGATTTTAGAATCACACGAAGGAATACACGATAGACACCGCCATAAGCAGATTCCGCTATTTTCTACCGTTGCTAGAAATGTGGTTGTGTTTTGTGCAGCAATTGTAAATGTTTCGAGTTCTACACATTGAAGTGCCGTGTTGTTTATATATATACTGAGATGGTATCTGTTCTTTCGGACATGCCAGAGATAAATCCCTGCAGTCGCGTTATCCTCTGTGTCCTCGGTGGCTCAGATTGATAGAGCGTCTGCCATGTAAGCAGGAGATCCCGGTTTCGAGTCCCGGTCGGGGCACACATTTTCATCTGTCCCCGTTGACGTATGTCAACGCCTGTAAGCAGCTAATGGTGTTCATTTTATGGTAATTTCATTCTAACGAGCTGCATGATCACCGATGGTCACCATGTTAGTGTATATATATTTAAGGCTCACCGGCCACTTGACCATCTTCTTCTGTGCGAATGCACAAACAGTGCCCGAACTCTTACGGGAATCGGCAACGCGCCGCGAGTAATGAGTATAATGGGCGGGGCCACTACGAATGTAGTGCGGGACATTACGTTGAGAATGTGGGTTTCGCGGGAGGCATGCCAGAGATAAACCCCTGCAGTCGTGCTGTCCTCTGTGTCCTCGGTGTCTCAGATGGAGAGAGCGTCTGCCATGTAAGCAGGAGATCCCGGGTTCGAGTCCCGGTCGGAGCACACATTTTCATCTGTCCCCGTTGACGTATGTCAACGCCTGTAAGCAGCTAAGGGTGTTAATTTCATTGTAATGCAGTGTTGTTGTAGCGGTCATGATGCAGCTCTCCATGCTACTCTATCCTGTGCAAGCTTCTTCATCTCCAAGCAACTACCACAACCTACATCACTCTCAGTCTGCTTACTGTATTCATCTTTTAGCCTCCCTGTATGATTTTTACCCCGCACGCTTCCCTCCAGTACTAAATTGATGATTCCTTGATGTCTCAGAATGTGTCCTACCAACCGATTCCTTCTTTTGGTTAGGTTGTACCAAAAATTTCTCTTCTCCCCAATTATATTCAGTACCTCCCCATTAGTTACGTGATCTACCCATTTAATCGTCAGCATTCTTCTGTAGCACCACATTTCAAAAGCTTCTATTCTCTTCTTATCTTAACTGTTTATCGTCCATGTTTCACTTCCATGGCTACTCTCCATACAAATACTTTCAGAAAGGACTTCCTGACACTTAAATCTATACTCAATGTTAACAAATTTCTCCTCTGCAGAAACGCTTTCCTTGCCATTGCCAGTCTACATTTTATATCCTCTCTACTTCGACCATCATCAGTTATTTTGCTCCCCAAATAGCAAAACTCCTTTACTACTTTAAGTGTCTCATTTCCTAATCTAATTCCCTCAGCATAACCTAAGTTAATTCTACTACATTCCATTATCCTCGTTTTGCTTTTGTTGATGTTCATCTGATATCCTCCTTTCAAGACACTGTCCATTCCGTTCAACTGCTCTTCCAAGTTCTTTGCTGTCTCTGACAGAATTACAATGTCATCGGCGAACCTTAAAGTTTTTATTTCTTCTCCATGGATTTTTAATACCTACTCCGCATTTTTCTTTTGTTTCCTTTACTGCTTGCTCAATATACAGATTGAATAACATCGGGGAGAGGCTACAACCCTGTCTCACTCCCTTCCCAACCACTGTTTCTCTTTCATGTCCCTCGACTCTTATAACTGCCATCTGGTTTCTGTACAAATTGTAAATGGCCTTTCGCTCCCTGTATTGTACCCCTGCCACCTTTAGAATTTGAAAGAGCTTTCTGTAAGTCTACAAATGCTATAAACGTGGGTCTCCCTTTTCTTAACCTATCTTCTATCAGAAATGGTAGGGTCAGTATTGCCTCGCGTTTTCCTACATTTCTCCGGAATCCAAACTGGTCTTCCCCGAGGTCGGCTTCTACGAGTTTTTCCAGTCTTCTGTGCTGTATAATACAGTGTTGCGTAATATATTAACGCTATTTAGAATATATGGTTAATTCTTCAGGTACAGAATTTTGCGACAAGCAGAATTCTATACATTTTGAATCTGTTGATATAATGTGAGGACTGTAAAGCCATACTTCGTCGTTTGTGCACCATCTTATACCCTGAAACCTAAGGTCTTTCACCATGGAACGTGGAATATTTGCTAATTAACTGAGTTTAGTTAATTTCCTAACAGTTTTACCTGTCATGAAAACGGAGATTTGTGTGACTTTCCAATACCTTCCAGTTCAAACTGCAATTAACTTGTAACACGTTTTTAATAGTACTTCTGATTGAGTTCATTTCACTTACTAATTATTGATGTGTAGTACAGTAATAAGGTAACAGATAGACGACTAAATACACTATTCACAGGCTTTTATCGACTGCAACGCTTTTAAATTTCGAGAGAATATTTTTTCCTAGGTGCGTGACAACGTTGTATCTTGAAATATGTTTTTATGTTTGGATAAACCTTACTTTTCCGGAGTAATTTTTGTAATTTCACAAAAATACTGCAACACATCATATGCGAATACAGTGTAAATCTAATAAGAAAATATATTACATTTGTATTACAGTAGTGGATAGATGCAAAAGTATAAAGCGTTTCCGAACATAGAACGCTCTACCCTGGCTGATTTTCTCCTAACATAGGTATATAATGTAATCCACAAGTAATTACTATTATTATCAGATGAAATAGACTAGCGAGAGAAACAATATGTTGTTAGCATATTTAACAGACGTGGCTACTTCTGCCAGTTAATATGTAACTCACGGTGTAATTTACGGAACATGATGTGCGTATGAATTAATGACTGAATTAATTGATAGTAACATCAGCACCATCAGGATTTACTTCATTATTCTTGAATAAGTTTATTAGACTTTATATTAAACTGATATTTCAAAGTTGTCAAGCTTGTTGACTCACTCCTTCCTCTTTTCTCGCCGTTGCAGCTTTCAACTAAGCAAAATAAGTTATACGATTTGGCAGCCAGTGTGATGTGTTTGACGGCACGAAACGGCTCCTGCGAGGAGCGAGCAAGCGATATACTGTCCCTGTACACTCCAGACGATATCTGTGACTTCAGATGCATCTTCTGTGAACAGCTGGTCCTTAGAAGGCACTGAATGCGCTCACAGGGGGCGTCACGAGTAACTTACCAAAGTCGTGGCGGCATGCATCAACTGTCTCATTGTCAGTGTCAGCAACTGGTGGTCTTGTGGTTAGCGTTGATGACTGTCGATTATGGGCCCCCCGGCCCGATTCGAGGCTGAGTCGGAGATTTTCTTCGCTCTGCACTGTGCTTATATATATGTGTGTGTGTGTGTGTGTGTGTGTGTGTGTGTGTGTGTGTTCATCATCATCGACTCACACGTTGCTGCAGTCGTGTCACATAAACGGATTTGCATCAAGTCGCCGATCTGCCCAGAAGATATACACTCCTGGAAATGGAAAAAAGAACACATTGACACCGGTGTGTCAGACCCACCATACTTGCTCCGGACACTGCGAGAGGGCTGTACAAGCAATGATCACACGCACGGCACAGCGGACACACCAGGAACCGCGGTGTTGGCCGTCGAATGGCGCTAGCTGCGCAGCATTTGTGCACCGCCGCCGTCAGTGTCAGCCAGTTTGCCGTGGCATACGGACCTCCATCGCAGTCTTTAACACTGGTAGCATGCCGCGACAGCGTGGACGTGAACCGTACGTGCAGTTGACGGACTTTGAGCGAGGGCGTATAGTGGGCATGCGGGAGGCCGGGTGGACGTACCGCCGAATTGCTCAACACGTGGGGCGTGAGGTCTCCACAGTACATCGATGTTGTCGCCAGTGGTCGGCGGAAGGTGCACGTGCCCGTCGACCTGGGACCGGACCGCAGCGACGCACGGATGCACGCCAAGACCGTAGGATCCTACGCAGTGCCGTAGGGGACCGCACCGCCACTTCCCAGCAAATTAGGGACACTGTTGCTCCTGGGGTATCGGCGAGGACCATTCGCAACCGTCTCCATGAAGCTGGGCTACGGTCCCGCACACCGTTAGGCCGTCTTCCGCTCACGCCCCAACATCGTGCAGCCCGCCTCCAGTGGTGTCGCGACAGGCGTGAATGGAGGGACGAATGGAGACGTGTCGTCTTCAGCGATGAGAGTCGCTTCTGCCTTGGTGCCAATGATGGTCGTATGCGTGTTTGGCGCCATGCAGGTGAGCGCCACAATCAGGACTGCATACGACCGAGGCACACAGGGCCTACACCCGGCATCATGGTGTGGGGAGCGATCTCCTACACTGGCCGTACACCACTGGTGATCGTCGAGGGGACACTGAATAGTGCACGGTACATCCAAACCGTCATCGAACCATCGTTCTACCATTCCTAGACCGGCAAGGGAACTTGCTGTTCCAACAGGACAATGCACGTTCGCATGTATCCCGTGCCACCCAACGTGCTCTAGAAGGTGTAAGTCAACTACCCTGGCCAGCAAGATCTCCGGATCTGTCCCCCATTGAGCATGTTTGGGACTGGATGAAGCGTCGTCTCACGCGGTCTGCACGTCCAGCACGAACGCTGGTCCAACTGAGGCGCCAGGTGGAAATGGCATGGCAAGCCGTTCCACAGGACTACATCCAGCATCTCTACGATCATCTCCATGGGAGAATAGCAGCCTGCATTGCTGCAAAAGGTGGATATACGCTGTACTAGTGCCGACATTGTGCATGCTCTGTTGCCTGTGTCTATGTGCCTGTGGTTCTGTCAGTGTGATCATGTGATGTATCTGACCCCAGGAATGTGTCAATAAAGTTTCCCCTTCCTGGGACAATGAATTCACGGTGTTCTTATTTCAATTTCCAGGAGTGTATATAAATGACCTAGTAGATAGTGTCGGACGTTCCATGCGGCTTTTCGTGGATGATACTGTAGTATACAGAGACGTTGCAACATTAGAGAAGTGCAGCGAAATGCAGGAAGATCTGCAGCGGATAGACACTTGGTGCAGGGAGTGGCAACTGACCCTTAACGTAGGCAAATGTAATGTATTGCGAATACATAGACAGAAGGATCCTTTATTGTATGATTATATGACAATGGAACAAACACTGGTAGCAGTTACTTCTGTAAAATATCTTGGAGTATGCGTACGGAACGATTTGAAGTGGAATGATCATATAAAATTAATTGTTGGTAAGGCGGGTGCCAGGGTGAGATTCATTGGGAGAGTCCTTAGAAAATGTAGTCCATCGACAAAGGAGGTGTAAAACAAAACACTCGTTCGACCTATACTTGAGCATTGCTCATCAGTGTGGGATCCGTACCAGGTCGGGTTGACAGAGGAGATAGAGAAGATCCAAAGAAGAGCGGCGCGTTTCGTCACAGGGTTATTTGGTAAGCGTGATAGCGTTACGGAGATGTTTAGCAAACTCAAGTGGCAGACTCTGCAAGAGAGGTGCTCTGCATCGCGGTGTAGCTTGCTGTCCAGGTTTCGAGAGGGTGCGTTTCTGGATGAGGTATCGAATATATTGCTTCTCCCTACGTATACCTCCCGAGAACATCACGAATGTAAAATTAGAGAGATTCGAGCGCGCACGGAGGCTTTCCGGCAGTCGTTCTTCCCGCGATCCATACGCGACTGGAACAGGAAAGGGAGGTAATAACAGTGGCACGTAAAGTGCCCTCCGCCACACACCGTTTGGTGGCTTGCGGTGTATAAAAGTAGATGTAGATGTAGAAGGGTACTCAGCATCAAAACTGTCATACGCACATTTCATTTCCTTATTGCTCTGATAAGAGGGCCAATACTGGTCGTTCAGGCTATAGCGTCTGCCCCAGACACCTGCGTACAAGTTGCTGACTCCTCCTGGAGCAAATGTATTATAACGTGGTTGGAAGAGCACGCTATTAAATTTGTAGCTGATTTGGGGGAATATAGGGTGCGAACTGCCACCTATGGCGGCAATAATGGATCTAAGCCAGCTGAGCATCGAGTCTAACTGAGCTAGCATCAACTATCTATCAGAGCTTTGATGACAGATACTGGTGCGTTGTTCCATCTTTGTCAGAGTTCATCGATCACCGGCGCGTGGTAGTGGACCAGTTTCCGTCTGTACAGGCAAGCGAACAATGTGAGTGTTGCAGTAAAATAACGGGACTGATGCTGTCACAGAATAAGTACGTACGCGCCAAAGAGGAGCGACCAACAGCTGTGAATCGTGAAGCCTTCTCAGGCGACTGTAGCATTACTGGTGTCTGTAGACAAATCAGTGTGGCAGTGGACTTCGTTTGTGTAAGAGCTATTATTCTGTTTTGCTGTAAAAATGAAAAGTGTAATAATGGAGCAATTAATTGTCGTGAAGTTTCAGTTGCAGCTTAGAGAAACTGCTACTGAAAGCTATCCTCAACCAAAAAAAAAGTGCGTGGCAAAGACTATTTATCACGTACGCGAGTTTTGAGTGGTTCGAGCGTTTCTAAGATGGCCGCGAAGTAGGGGCTGAGTCACGCACGGGACGTCCTTCAGCATCAGAAACGGATGAAACCATCGAATACGTGGATAGTCTGATTCGATCTGGTCGTCGGTTGAGTATTCAATCAATTGTTGAAACTGAAGGAATTGACAATGAATGCGTAAGGCATATTTCACATAAAAAAATTTAATATGAGAAAAGTGTGTGCGAAGCTGGTTCCGAAAATTCTCACGGTCGGACAAAAGAAACTCGTGGAAATGTTTTTACTGACACTTTGAATACCATCGACAATGATCCTAATTCCTTGGAAAGAGTAACAATACGTGACGAATATTGGTTTTTCGCTTATGATACAGAAATAAAACGACAATTCATTTATTGGAAGAACCCAGCTTCACCGAGAGCGATATAAGCTCAAATGAGAAAATCAAGATTCAAAGCGATGATGATTGTTTCTTTTCCTATCCAAGGAAATGAGTATCTCCACTGGGTTCCTAAAGGTGAAACTGTTGATTAACATTACTACTTTGAGGTTCTTACTCAACTCTAAAAAGCTACTCGAATTGTGGAACAACAAGTCATGGGTTCTGAATCAAGACAACGCACCGGCTCATACTGTATTCTAGCGAAGTACAGCATCCCAGTGTTAGACCACCCACCATACTCGCCTGAACAAGCACCAGGTGACTCTTATCTATTCCCTAAGGTCAAATTTATATTAAAAGGAAGAAGATTTCACTACGTTGAAGCAGTGAAAGAATATGCGGCACACGTCATCAAGGAGTTCGCACAGGAACACTTTCAGCACTGTTTCCATCAATGAAAAACTCGTATAGAGCTTTGTGAGGATAGAAAAGTGAGTAGGAGTATATTGAGGGTGTCAGTAACCAGATATGTATATTTTTGAAATAAACTTTTTACGGCAATAGTCCCGATATTTTATAACCATACCTTGTATGTCTGTCCTTTTTGACGCCTGTCTTGTGTGGATGTTAAGATCCTGCATGCCTAGATGAATGAGTCTATACCATATTCGCGCTGAAGCCCACTCAACGATAAACTACAATCTCGATTGGCCACAATCCTACCGCTGTCTAATTCAGTCACGTGATGGTAGACGTTCCTTTTTACATTGGCAGAATACGATCTTCTCACAAACAACCAACATATAAATGTCATTTCTGAATGAGAAACTTTCTGCATAATCGTCCTTTATATACAGAACATAGATAGCGTGACTCCTAACTACTTTGTGTGTTTGCACTGGGATGCTGATCTTGTGCGTATCTACTCGTGTAGCGCACTGCATCCCCAGTATGACGTTTGCAGCATGCTGCAGTCGCAGTACTGCAGTTTTAATGGCCAGCTGACTATTTCAAATAAAAGCTACCTCACACAGAGAAATGCTTTCTTTCAAGAAATTTTATAAGATTGTGAACCGAAGCATTAAAAAAAATAGTAATACACATGATTATTAGGTCATACATCCTTCCTGTGAAAATTGAGATGTACTTATGTCATTTTAAATTGTATTATACAAATTTAATTCCTTCACTCATATGAAATGAATGAAATCGATGCGTATTATTTAAATGGCATATAATTACATCATTAAATGCAATTCAGAAATGCTGAATTTTTAGTGTAATGAATATGTTGCTGACAAAATCAGATTCAGTCCAGAGCGTCAGTGGATCTTGGCTCACCTACTTGTGACTAAAAGATACCTGAGCCATTAGGCTGTTTGATCACTCCCACAAATTTTCTCAACACAACGAATATTTCATCCTATTAGTTCCGAACATTACAAGCAGAAGTCTTCCCTTGGGGTGTGCAGGAATTAATGTGCAGAGTCAGCATACTGGAACATTTCAGTGATGCCATTCATATCACACGTTTCATTCTCATTGGTCATATTCATTAAACTGATTTCCTTTTATTGACTGATTATAATCTCAATGTGTTTCGTGTTCATCGTCATTTATACTTCCAAGCCACATCAACGTGTGTGGTGGTGGATAGGAAATATATCCGTTCTCTTATTTGTAAGTTAATTCACTTAGTTAACTAGATGTTACTTGTATAGCGTTTCTCGCCTAATGGCAGGCTGACCATGGTTAAAATGGAATGATCACATATTCCCAATGGTAGCTAAACCAGCTGACAGACTGTAATGAGGCAAAGTACGTTCTGCGACACTTCGATTGACAGATCACTGATGAAGACACTGCCTCCTCCTTGGGGGAATAATAGGGCACCCCTGCGTCGCATAGAGGTCATGGTCAAGGTCACAAGATGGTAGACTATGACCTCCCAAGATATCAGAATATGGCAGACTGTGTCAGACTATAGCAGACCATGATGTACAAGATGTCTACCAAGATGGTGGGAAATGGGAGACTGTAGCAGACTGTGGTGTCAGATAGTTGATGGCGCTGTAGTTACTCACCAACTGAGTGAGGATGTACTACCCATCCGTCACTTGTGTTCTGTGTGCCATAGTAGAGAAATCAGCCGCAAACCCCTGGCAGAATAAGAAGATGAAGACAACTGTTGCATTCCAAATTACACTACTGGCCATAAAAATTGCTACACCAAGAAGAAATGCAGATGATAAAGGGGTATTCATTGGGCAAATATATTATACTAGAACTGACATGTCATTACATTTTCACGCAGTTTGGCTGCGTAGATCCTGAGAAATCAGTACCCAGAACAACCACCCCTGGCCGTAATAACGGCCTTCATACGACTGGGTATTGAGTCAAACAGAGCTTGGATGGCGTGTACAGGTACAGCTGCCCATGTAGCTTCAACACCATACCACAGTTCATCAAGAGTAGTGACTGGCATATTGTGACGAGCCAGTTGCACGGCCACCATTGATCAGACCTTTTTCAGTTGGTGAGAGATCTGGAGAATGTGCTGGCCAGGGCAGCAGTCGAACATTTTCTGTATCCAGAAAGACCCGTACATGACCTGCAACATGCGGTCGTGCATTATCCTGCTGAAATGTAGGGTTTCGCAGGGATCGAATGATGGGTAGAGCCACGGGTCGTAACACATCTGAAATGTAACGTCCACTGTTCAAAGTGCCGTCAATGCGAACAAGAGGTGACCGAGACGTGTAACCAAAGGCACTCCATACCATCACGCCGGGTGATACGCCAGTATGGCGATGACGATTACACGCTTCCAATGTGCGCTCACCGCGATGTCGCCAAACACGGATGCGACCACATGATGCTGTAAACAGAACCTGGATTCATCCGAAAACATGACGTTTTGCCATTCGTGCACCCAGGTTCGTCGTTGAGTACACCATCGCAGGTGCTCTTGTATGTGTTGCAGTGTCAAGGGTAACGGCAGCCATGGTCTCCGAGCTGATAGTCCATGGTGCTGCAAACGTCGTCGAACTGTTCGTACAGATGGTTGTTGTCTTGCGAACGTCCCCATCTGTTGACTCAGGGATCGAGACCTGCCTGAACGATCCGTTACATCCATGAGGATAAGATGCATCTCATCTCGACTGCTAGTGATACGAGGCCGTAGGGATCCAGCACGGCGTTCCGTATTACCCTCCTGAACCCACAGATTCCATATTGTGCTAACAGTCTTTGGATCTCGACGAACGCTAGCAGCAATGTAGCGATACGATGAACCACAATCGCGATAGGCTACAATCCGACCTTTATCAAGTCGGAAACGTGATGGTACGCATTTCCCCTCTTTACACGAGGCATCACAACAACGTTTCACCAGGCATCGCCGGTCAACTGCTGTTTGTGTATGAGAAATCGGTTGGAAACTTTCCTCATGTCAGCACGTTGTAGGTGTCGCCACTGGCGCCAACCTTATGTAAATGCTCTGAAAAGCTAATCATTTTCGTATCACAGCATCTTCTTCCTGTCGGTTAAATTTCGCGTCTGTAGCACGTCACTTTGTGATGTAGCAATTTTAATGGCCAGTAGTGTACGTTGATGTCAGGGAGCGTGATGTGCATTCGAAATGAACAATATTTGGTTGTTTTATAGAAGCACATGGCCCGATATTAAAGGGGCGAACGAGGTCGTTTGTTGATTGAGAAATAACAAGGACCAACCTAAATGGCTACAGGAAGACTCTTTGCAAAGGAATAGCTACTAGAATAATGATCGATCAGTCCACAGGTATTCAAAATATCCACGGGTGTACTGCCGGTCTACAGTGTCCAACGGGCACAATATTTCGGCGATCATACATGTCGCCATCATCAGGTGAACTGACGAACTGAGCTCCTGTGAACGTGCCGGTACGGAGATCCGTACGCTATGGCTGCTCAGGGGGAACTGGGTTCGGTCGCGGCGGCGACCGATTTAAATACCCTCCGGCCGCGGGGAGCCAGTGATTGGGTTAATCAAGAGTAAATCGAGCAAACGTATAGTTGTGACGACCACGGCGGACAGATCCATCACACCGACGTCATCTCAGACGCCGTCGCAATCTGTTCCACTGCGCGACCGTGGCGCGGGGCGCGGACGGCGGAGTGAGCACGCCGCGGGCGGAGGGTATTTAAATTGGCCGCCGCCGCGACCGAACCCAGTTCCCCCTGAGCAGCCATAGCGTACGGATCTTCGTACCGGCACGTTCACAGGAGCTCAGTCCGTCAGTTCACCTGATGATGGCGACATGTATGATCGCCGAAATATTGTGCCCTTTGGACACTGTTGACCGGCAGTACACCCGTGGATATTTTGATTATCAAATACGCCGAGAGAAACTCAGGAATCCCAGTCCACAGGTGTACTGCTGGTTCATAGTGTCCGAGGCCACAATGTGTTGGCGATCAGGCGTTTCTCTCACTTTTCACTGTGTGTGTGAAAGTACATATGGTTTTCCTTTCTTCCAACAGCACAGCAGTGTCCTGATGTGGCACTAACCGTCAAGTTGGGACAGTACACACAACTTTTCGACCATCTACTGGCCACACCTCCACCACTCACCGAGCCACAATTAAGTGGTTTTAGTGTACTACACACATATCGGCTACCAGATATATCAGATCAGGACACACAACCGTTCATAGAACAGCAGTTAAGTGGTCCTAGTGTAGTACTATTTGCCACACTATGTAATTTGACTGCCTGTAGATCGAAATTTAAATATGTAAATATATTCAAGCCGGCCGTTGTGGCTGAGCAGTTCTAGGCCCTTCAGTCCGGAACCACGCTGCTGCTACGGTCGCATGTTCGGATCCTGCCTCGGGCATGGATGTGTGTAATGCCCTTAGGTTAGTTAGGTTTAAGTAGTTCTAAGCCTAGGGGAGTGATGACCTCAGATGTTAAGGTCCATAGTGCTCAGATCCATTTGAACCATTTTAAATATATTCATAAAAACACACAGTGGATACCAAGTAGTAATGGAAACTGAGAATGTTAGACATAGTGTTGAGGTATGGTTCAGTCAGATGCGTTGGAACGAACTATGTCGTTAAATGCAGTACATCGATACTCTGATGACTACAGAGTATGAGCCACCTCAGTATCCTCATCCAGACATCTACTGCTTTGCTTTGAAGCTGTCTATCATAATGATATGTGGGGATGCAGCACTCAAGGTAGTATCTGGCTACTCCTCCATTTATTTGTGTAATTCAAATAACATGAACTCATGTGACATAGGGAGCGCATTATGGACTGTGTTAGGCACACTGAGTGGGTGGCAGTCGTATGCTAAAGCTGTATTAATGCTGTTTTGTGCTAGTTGTATGAGCATAGTGTAATTGTGAATGAGTTAGAGCAGTGTATAAATTCATGTGTGTGCACAATGCCAAGTGAGATACTATTAGCCTTATATGTATAACATACTGAATTTACGGATGCAATACGAAAGTTTTTTGTTGCTCCTATACAGCTGCACGCCATATAAGTTGAATAGAGGGCATACAAGAAACAATTATCTGGAAAATACTGTGCAGCTGTTGATGAAGTGAAAAAAGAAATCAATGGAGATGGTTTATTGCATCTGAAGTATGCTTACTGATGTATAATAAAATAATATTCCTACATAGATTTTTATTTGATTCATTACCAAAGTGGTTAAGCTACAGCGGCTGTGCGTTTTTAAAGAAAAATATGTATATAGAAATATTACTTTATTTGTTCCTTTCCACAGCCTTCACAACGTATTTTAATAGGAGGTCAAGCAGTTTGACGTGATGCCCTCAAATCACAATGTTTATAACGAGGTGGCGTTCGATCATCCCAAAGATGTTCGGGCTCACATGCGGTTCCTCTTCGTCAAAATGTCTTGGCTCAAACTCGTCTAGGGGCTGAATCGCATCTGTCGCATTACACGCACTAAATTAGACAATTGTGACCCTTTGGTTAATTGTCTGGCTGACGGCAAGTTTGCGGATTACAGAGTTAACATAACATATAATAACAGTAATAATAATATCGGGAACTAATTAACGACCCATAAATGATGCAGGCTACACAGTTGAGATTTGGTTAGAATAATGTTTATTCGGAAACCAAACTAACAGCGAAAGTGGTTGTACTTAGAGTTACTGTTACACTCGAGCGCATATCCATTTGACACAGTTCGATCATTCACAATCTCATCGCAAATTACAAGTTCGATACTCCACCTCGTTAACTATAGGAAAAGGTCACACCAGGCGCGCGGCTGCTCGCCGCTCAAGACTAAGTTCCGCGATGCCATACAACGCGAAATTTTCTAAGTCGTTTCACTTCCTAGCTACCTAAAGACCGACCGTCCGCTTCCGCTTCTCGACCAGCACTCCCTTTGGTGTCTAGACCAGAACTGCCCGTCTCTGGCCGCTTTTTCCTCGCGACGAACCTCCTCGCTCAACTGACTAGCGCAGTTTCCTTTCCTGAATCCGTCCTTCTGTTGGCTACAGCTTATTCTACATTATTTTACATTTTAACATATTTAAATAATCAAAGCTTGACCACTTTCACGTTCTAAATAAAGTAACAATAATATCCATTACATAATAAATATTAAATTCTTTTACATAAAACCAATACAATTTCCTTCTTAACTTTGAATGTCACGGCCAGTAGCCTTGCACCAATGTGCTTTCTGATAAATAAATAAAGAAAAAAGGAACTATTATGCACTAAACTTTACAGCAAATATTCTATCACCTAATGATTCAATAAGGTGTCATGCTGACATCGTTCAGTGTGTTTTGTGTAGAGGAAATGATGATCTGATGCTAAACTGAAAATACTGATAATTTAAATTTACTAAATCTTTTAAGCAAATAAAGTTACAGAGTTGAAATTTACAACTTTTTTCATTTTAATTATGCGCTTCTATATAAAATGTCGATCGTTAAGATCGACCAAAGCTTTCAGATTTTAGCATTCAGGTCTTTGTTACAATACTTGTTTAATTTCACTTTAATAGTAATTCCTGAACTATTATAGATATGATCAATATTCAAGTTTTATGGAGCATGGCAGACTAAAATTACTGGGCTTCAATCCCTGCACTACTACAGAATTAAATAGTTTTCATAAATGTTTCCCCTTATGGCCGATCTTAGGTCCGCCATATTTAACACTGCTACATCTCTTTGGCCACAAAAGCCTTTTACTGGGTTTCCCTATGACGTAGGTTCTCGTCTGTCTCACTCGCACATTACAGCGCTTAGGCCTCAATAGACAATAGACGCCTGTGAGTTTCCCCATCTCGTGGTGAATCTGCGCCCTTTATGGCATCCAGTCCTGGACGACAGGGTTCGTTTCACAATTCCTGTAGGTCGACTCTTTCGGCCATATATTTAAATGAGAGTACAATGCTCATTAACTCACAAAGTTCAGACTTAGAAATAAAAACATCATTCTGAAACATTTGAGGTAGGCATCGAAAGCTGTGTGAAATATCGCATAACAGTGGTATCGGAGGATTTGGAAACAAATTATAGTCAATTATCTTTCAAACTTCGACACCTTTCTATAATTTTTTTTATATATGTCAGGAAGTACCTTACATGCGTTTCTAGATTCAAACTACTCGAACAGGGAATAAGCATTGACCCCTTCATTCTCTTCCTTTACATCGAATTCATAGCCCTCCAGGTGTTGCTTTGAGACATATTTAGGGACAGTTAGTACCTGGATCCTCAAAGCATTAGTATATTTCTTCAAAAAACCGCCAGAGTCTGGCAGTCATCTCTTTTTCTCTTAGCAGTGAATCGATGGACATGTTCAATATGTGGGCTGATTCTTCAGTGTTCAGAATTTGCAGTACACTTTCACTGTCATCACTTAAAATAACAACTGACATTATAGCCTTACATTCATCACGTTTGGCATCAACTATCACAACTTGGTTGGTTTTCTCAAGATTGACAGAAAGAGCGACAGCAAAAAACTGACTGATGAGAACAGTATATTCTTTCTTGTATACCGAAAAGCAAATGTGATTTACATGTTTTTCTGTTTCACAGTTGCATAAATTGTGACGAGTTATATGTGCATTGGATGAAATAAAATGTTCTTCCAGTCGAGAAGTAGCCATCAAATGGTAAGCATATCAGAACGTGTAGCAGCACAGCCGCCTACATGCAAGTATTAGTGAGTAGAATAGGCCGATGGTAAAAATATTCATAATTCATTTTTCGCATCTCCATGCAGGTGGGGAGAACCATCAAACGTAAAAATAATGCTTAATACAACATCTACTTGAAACAACAGTGATATTAGATCAGTTAATGTGTGAATGATGTTCGATAGCTAGTTCTATCCAGTGTAGGTTTTCGAAAATCCATGATATGATGATATTAAGGTCATATTAACCTTGGATGAGTGGTTTCGACTATGCTAAGCTTCATGTTCAATGGAATTGATGAAGTTCCCTCAATGATATTAGGTGATTCTATGGTCTCTGCAAGGGACTTTCCACAAATAGTTAAGCTTTGCAACGAGAAATAGTACATTTATCAGCTAGAGTATATGTTTAAAAACGTAGCATACACCAGTTACACGATCCAGCATGCTTTAGAGCAGACATGGGCAACCTTTTGTGACCTCCAGGCCTGATTCGCATACATTCTTAACCTCATGAGGTGCCTCATCATGTGACGTGACAACAGTGTTGCTAACACATAAAACAAAACTGTAGTTTCTGTGACGTTAATATTTATGGATAATATATTTATCTTGGTGCTAGATTTTCTGACATACCATTACAATAAATTATACATCAAAACACGACTTTTCAAGAGAACATGAACATTATTATGCACAGAAACTCTCAAAATCGCCAGTCCAAATTGGAAATTATTATTTTAATTTTGTCTTTTGCAGTTGTGCTGTTTTTGAGCAGTGTGTTTCATACAAAAGAGCATTTTCATATTATATTCCATCACAACACGTAGTTATTCACTACACGACAAATACGTATATCTCTGTACATGGTAAGTAATTCTCCATCCATTTCTTCTGGAACTGGCGACATTCAGCATCTGCTTTTCTCTTCAGGTATTTTGAAAATAAATTCAGTGCAGATGCACAGCAACACTTGTTCAAAATTAACCAACAAGTAGCACAGAACTGCAGCAAGTAATTAGTTTCTTCATGAAGTTATGGCACCTGCTGCCGTGTATAAATTGGCATATATCCCCACTAGTCGGTAATTTTCGTGCCATTGTCGCCTATTACCAAATTTGATGATTTATCAATGTGTAGCACAGACATACGCAGAAGCAGTAAATAGCGTGTGTGTATTGTCAGCACCGATCCAGAGATAAAAATACTTCTCCCCAAAATGACTGTCAGCAGAAATATCCGAAAAAGTGTCCCAGGTGGATTAGTAAGTAAGCACCTTGCTCTCTCTCTCATGAATTCTCTCTGCAGGCCAAACTAAAACCAGTCACTGGTCAGATCTAACGCACAGGCCGCCAGCTGCCAACTCGTGCTCTATAGGAGCGACTGAGCTGGCAGACACATATGTATCGATTCTATGAAGGAATGTGGACCAAGCTGATCTAGTTTTCACACAGAACTAAGCATCCATTGGAAGATGTCATTGCTCAAACTTATGAATCCTGCAGTGGATCAATACATCGAAATATCTATGAAACATGTAGACCAGAAGTGGGCATAGAGCTATGTTTCGATTTAAGCATGTACATACACCAAACGATCTGTATGAGTTTATTAAAGGAAAGTTTAACAGACAAATATTTTTATTTTCTCTATAACATTATCATAAAGTCATCACCATGGCTGAGTGGGTGAAACATTCTCATCACAAGGACTTCGTAATAGTCGACCGGTCCTGCAACATTACTGAAGCCTGAAAAAAGAATGGAATACTACCTCCTGATAATATACAAGTGATAACTGTAAGTCCATCTAACTGTGGCAATGTTATAATGTTGCTAACACATTCAGATGGAATTCACTTGAACATGTGTTTCCATTTTAAAGAACACTGCCCAATTATTAGCTATTATGGGAGATATTGCATGGTATGGATGGTGTAACATACACGCAACATTCAGCGAAAGCAGCACTATCCCACTACATGAAAGAATAAAGCTAAACACTGTGCTTGTATTTGATGACGTTGCAGTGGAAAACTGGGATCAAATAGGGAAATACTTCTGTTTTGGCCATCATAAGGGAGTTAACGTCTTTTATTAGAGTCAGTCACATTCTAGGATTCCAAAACAGTTGGCGAAGTATAAAGCAAACCTTATTATTGCCATCAAACAAGACGATATGAATTTAAAGCACACTTATGAAGCACACATAGAAACTGACATGACATTCAATGTATTTGTAAAGATATGTGGAAACTGCTATAATCACACACAGTATGGGTTTCTGGTAATCGATAAAATAAGAAAACTGAATGACAGAAAATACAGACAAAACTCCCAGTAGCTTTTCTATACATAACACTGCAGGAGATAGGTTCATCAGTATACATCACATAACAGACAAATTGGCATATGTGTGCTGTGTCTGAGAGGGAGGTATGCACACGTAGAATATTCTTTCGTAGATGGATGCATAAACTGAATCTATCAAGGAAAGTCTTAAGCATCATAGTGTGCTAACTGAAAAAACATCAACAAAAGCTTGAGAAGGACGGTTTATATGAAGTTTTAATCAATAGGTTGAAACAAAATTCGAGAAGAATGGAAGCATGTGGGAGACAGTATGCCTTTTTTAAGGGCCATGTTAATTGACCAAACTTAGAAGGTATGAAAAAAAAATCTTAAACGGGACAATTGTTGAACGAGAAATTAATGTGAGAATCCTACTGAAGTTAATCGATATATATATATATATAGCGAAAAAGGTGATGAAACTGGCCGAATTTTAGAAATACCACGAAAATAAATCTATTGATTAGTTCGTAAGACTACATAGGTTGCATACTGTGCCAAAGTCAGTTTAGTATGTAACAGCATGTCGACAAAATGTAGTCATCAAAGTGCGTTACGCTAGTCGAGAAAATTTAGGACTGCTAAGGATGGGATATTTAGAAACAGATCAGTCTCTCAAAGAAACGTTTAAATTAGTTACTGAATTCATCAAGTGACTCTCTCACACAACCACTGATTAAATGGGGGAAGGGAAGAAGAAGAAGAAGAAGAAGAAGAAGGATATACTACAGCTAATTTCCCTAACCATAACAGAGATAGTGAAATAGATTGCACATATGGGATCAGCAGGGAAGAACTGTATCTGTTGGGCACAAAGTCTGTGAGCTTAACCGAACGTGAAAGCATGTTGAGATATGGAATTTGAAAGGTCACCTGGTTTAGAACATCTAATATTTCTAAAAAGCTCAAACCCTAGCAACTAGGTACCCAAAGATCTAAAAATGTATGTTAAAATAGTCCATAAGTCTAATGTACATAGGAAAAATAGGTGAATAAAAAGCTTTAAAGTAGAAAACACAGAAACATTATTAAACAGGTGTTACCTGGTAGCACTGGTAAAGGCATCGAAATTCAGCATAAAAGAATGAACAATCGATCTCTAGGGTGAGTGAGTGATGGTGACAGGCCATAGGGCCAGGGCAACCACGGTTAACAATTGCAAAGAACTTTACTGATCTTGACACACGAAACAGCCAGGCAGGGCATGTCTCTCATCGTTGACCCTGGCTGTGGTTGTTACTGGGACAGCGCCTTCCACGTGGCGCTGCTACAGAACCAGTGCCTTGCACTGCTGAGGGCGACAGTCTCCAAAGCTTCTCCTGGACAGTACAGCTGTCATGTTTAGTACAATAACTCACATCATAATATCCAGTAAATGAAACGTGTGTCCTAAAATAACACAAACAGTCCTACTGATCAACAGACCACTACCTTGTAATTGCAAATACACTCCTGGAAATGGAAAAAAGAACACATTGACACCAGTGTGTCAGACCCACCATACTTGCTCCGGACACTGCGAGAGGGCTGTACAAGCAATGATCACACGCACGGCACAGCGGACACACCAGGAACCGCGGTGTTGGCCGTCGAATGGCGCTAGCTGCGCAGCATTTGTGCACCGCCGCCGTCAGTGTCAGCCAGTTTGCCGTGGCATACGGAGCTCCATCGCAGTCTTAACACTGGTAGCATGCCGCGACAGCGTGGACGTGAACCGTATGTGCAGTTGACGGACTTTGAGCGAGGGCGTATAGTGGGCATGCGGGAGGCCGGGTGGACGTACCGCCGAATTGCTCAACACGTGGGGCGTGAGGTCTCCACAGTACATCGATGTTGTCGCCAGTGGTCGGCGGAACGTGCACGTGCCCGTCGACCTGGGACCGGACCGCAGCGACGCACGGATGCACGCCAAGACCGTAGGATCCTACGCAGTGCCGTAGGGGACCGCACCGCCAGTTCCCAGCAAATTAGGGACACTGTTGCTCCTGGGGTATCGGCGAGGACCATTCGCAACCGTCTCCATGAAGCTGGGCTACGGTCCCGCACACCGTTAGGCCGTCTTCCGCTCACGCCCCAACATCGTGCAGCCCGCCTCCAGTGGTGTCGCGACAGGCGTGAATGGAGGGACGAATGGAGACGTGTCGTCTTCAGCGATGAGAGTCGCTTCTGCCTTGGTGCCAATGATGGTCGTATGCGTGTTTGGCGCCGTGCAGGTGAGCGCCACAATCAGGACTGCATACGACCGAGGCACACAGGGCCAACACCCGGCATCATGGTGTGGGGAGCGATCTCCTACACTGGCCGTACACCACTGGTGATCGTCGAGGGGACACTGAATAGTGCACGGTACATCCAAACCGTCATCGAACCCATCGTTCTCCCACTCCTAGACCGGCAAGGGAACTTGCTGTTCCAACAGGACAATGCACGTCCGCATGTATCCCGTGCCACCCAACGTGCTCTAGAAGGTGTAAGTCAACTACCCTGGCCAGCAAGATCTCCGGATCTGTCCCCCATTGAGCATGTTTGGGATTGGATGAAGCGTCGTCTCACGCGGTCTGCACGTCCAGCACGAACGCTGGTCCAACTGAGGCGCCAGGTGGAAATGGCATGGCAAGCCGTTCCACAGGACTACATCCAGCATCTCTACGATCGTCTCCATGGGAGAATAGCAGCCTGCATTGCTGCGAAAGGTGGATATACACTGTACTAGTGCCGACATTGTGCATGCTCTGTTGCCTGTGTCTATGTGCCTGTGGTTCTGTCAGTGTGATCATGTGATGTATCTGACCCCAGGAATGTGTCAATAAAGTTTCCCCTTCCTGGGACAATGAATTCACGGTGTTCTTATTTCAATTTCCAGGAGTGTATTTCGCTACCATGACTTTCCCCTGCTCATAGCAACTATAGCTGAATTCTTTTATCTTGGCGGCTCGCGCATGCCCGCCCAGACGCGGGAGATTGCTGCGTTGCCAGTTGCTCACGACGCACGCGCCAAGAGAAGCAGCGCCATAGTATAGTACAGTTTGCAAGCTTACGCTTAGGGGGGAGCGCGCAGTTTATGAAGTAAAGCCACCACGGCCGCATTAAACCTTTCGCTGCTACAGAGACGTGCTCCCCGCATTCAGCGCTGTGCGCGGTTTTGTCACTGCACTGCTCGCCTGTGCTGACACATGGTGTTTCCGACTGCTTTGACACTCTTATCATTCGATTCCACAAAAACTATTTGGCCCAAAAATTAGATTTTTACACATCTTCTTGACTGATACCTTCCCCCCACTTCCTTTGACTGATTGAAGTGCTTTAAAATAAAGCCAAACGCGCCCGGTGTAAATAAAACTTTTATTACAGTCGCGAAAGACGGAATATTTCTCAATATTACATACGACACCTATGTGGTACTTAAATTAAATGAGATATTGTTATACAGTAAATTTTATATGAAATTTAGGTACCTTGTCCACATTTCATTCTCAACATTGTGGCAACTAAAATCGACCATACGGAAAGTATATGCTATGGACTTTTACCTCTGCAAACTCTTCAAAATTTCGTGCAATGGTTTACTACATTTAATGCTGCACAATAACTGGGTTGAACATCGAAACAAAATTAAGTCATTTATGGGGGGAAGGTATCAGTCAAGAAGATGTGTAAAAATCTAATTTTTGGGCCAAATAGTTTTTGTGAAATCGAATGATAAGTGTGTCAAAGCAGTGGGAACACCATGTGTCTGCACAGGCGAGCAGTGCAGTGATGACAAAATCGCGCACAGCGCGGAATGCGGGGAGCACGTGACTGCAGCAGCGAAAGGGTTAATGAAGAGACAAAGCACTAGAAATTTCAAAAAATTGCATTCAAACGAATAAAATTCGTGAAGTAAGACACTTCGATATTGTTTTTAAATAAAGAAAATATTTAGTATCGCCCAAGGTTTGAACTCTTTACCTATCGCCTACTAAACCAACGCCTTATCCGTTACACTAGCACAGCTCGCCTTGCACTGCCTCTCCATAAGGATTCTAACAGGTCACGCAAAATTCTGACAAACACTGTTGGTATGCCTATGAATTACTCGCACTTCGTCGAATACAATAGGAAATAAACAATTACCGCTGTTCTTTATTGCGAAAAAGCGGTTAGTGAAATTGATACAAACACCTTTCCTTGCTATCGCATGAATTAAGAGTCTTATTGCTTGTTTGGTTTAATTAATTAATAGAAAATGAAGCAATTGGCATAAAGAATGGTTTTTCTAAACTTTCAAAAAACAAAGTCTGCTATCAAGACATTGCTTTTGTTCTATTACTATATTTATGACTAAACGTTTCTAAAACTGAAGACACTCGTCCGTACTCTGCTCTGCAGTCGAGATCTCGCAACGTCGTTTTCTGTTCATTGGCTGACTGTATTTTTTGACGTCAGATGCGCAGAACGAACCTAAACTCGGCCGCCAACATAAATGACGCGCACCTAAAAACCGCCTTCTGGAGGTAAGGTTCTGGTTCATTCACATCTTTTTGGCAAGAACGTCCCTCTGGTTTACCCCTGAAGAGCTGCGTGTTCCATATACTCCTACTAGTCACAGTTTTGCGAGTCAGGCATATGGTGACTACACCATTGGAGCTCATCCTTAGCCATCACCACCTTCCGCTCGTCGCAGTAACCCTTCATCTCTTACTTGTACACATTCTCAGCTTCTTCTAACTTCACCACATATGTGTGTTCTGATAAAAGTAGCATCCTACTCCTTCAGTCTTTCTCCCATATGGCAGCCTGAGAACAGGAACCAATATCACCTCTCCTTTCCCCAGAAACCTGCTGTTTTGAACAGCGTGTCTCAATACACTTACTATGAAAACTACCGTAATGTAGATATATAACTTTATCCATAACAACGCTAATACCCTATACTATAGACAAAAGAAAAATATTCAGAAATCGCAAAAATCTCACCACACATCAATTAATTCCTTGGCCTTAATGCATAAAGAGCCTGAAGTTTTTGGGTCACTCTCTCCTGCCGCTCATCCTTCCGCTACTTCTTTTTTCCCTCTCTTCGCTTTTGCCAGTGCCTCTCGTGGAATTGCCTCCAGTGCACCTTTCAGTGGTTGTATATGCCCAACATGCATAACTTTTGTTCTTGACAGCATCTGTAGCTTCACAATTGATGATGATGTAGTATCAGTAAGTCCCCGGCTCGTGGTCTTGCCGTAGTGTTCTCGCTTCCCGCGCACGGGGTCCCGGGTTCGATTCTCGGCGGAGTCAGGGATTTTCCCTGTCTCGAGACGACTGGATGTTGTTGTGTCGTCTTCGTCATCACCATTCGTCCCCATTACAGTCGGAGGAAGGCAATGGCAAACCACCTCCGCTAGGACCTTGCCTAGTCAGCGGTATGGGTCTCCCGCATCGTCGCCTACGCTCCTTGGAGTATGGGACCGCATCATCATCAGTATCAGTAACTTGGTACTAGGTTGGGTACCATGTTATAAAGTTCCTCTTCTTTCCCACCGGGGTATATGGGCTTGACAGAATCAACCATTGACCCACTTTGTATTGAAAAAATGTTCCCACTCTCTTGACTACCTCTTCTTGCTTCTCCAACGCCTTAGTATTTGCTTGCTGGACCTTCATCCACAATTCCCTTACCGTTCTAGCAAACTCTGACACTGCCTCTCCTTTCCTATCACCATTCTGATTAATCATATCAACTGATAATGGCATCTATTTCTCGTAAACCACCTTGAATGTTGACAACCCCCTACTATTTGAACTTTATGCTCAAAAAACATAGGATAGATGTATGTCCCACTCTGAATGGCAGGAGTTCATGTAATAACAAAGCATCTTCCCGATTGTTCGACGAACTCAGCCCATTAGCTTACCAGTGAAGTGAACGGGTTCTCAGTTTTTTCACCTTTATTAGCCGACATAACTCTTTCATCAGGTCTGACATCAAGATCGTTCCCTGGTCTATAATATTCGTCTCTGGCACCCAGAACTTCAACATTCACCTATTCACCAACATTCGTGTGACCGTGACCACCTGTTGGTTCAGCATCGGCAGTATACCGGTGTAACGAGAAATATAGGCTATTATGGCCAACAGAAACTATCATCTGCTGGTATTCAGTTCAGCGGGCTTAACACATTCACCCCAATGAAACCGAACTGTTCTGTTGCTTGCCGGCCGGTGTGGCCGTGCGGTTCTAAGTGCGTCAGTTTGGAACCGCGTGACCGCTACGGTCGCAGGTTCGAATCCTGCCACGGGGACTGATGACCTCAGTAGTTAAGTCCCATAGTGCTCAGAGCCATTTGAATCATTTGTTCTGTTGCTTCTAACAGCCTATGTAACAGTAACTGCTTCCGACTCAAATCTGCTTGCTGTGTGCACTCCACACAATTTCTGACGTATCTATAGACATCATCTTTCTTCCATCAAAACTTCTCTGACACCCCCCAGTTCGTCGCCTGGAACACACATGGCCCTGTAAAATATGATCATGCATTTCACTAACACGTGACTTACACCACCAGTCATGGTTCCAATTTCGTCTCCCTGCATAAAAGTTTGTCATGCATTCTAAACCACTGTCCCTTGCTATACTACTTACACTCTTCGTCAGCACTCTGCACTGCTCGCCGTTCCCCAAGGTAGTGACCTAGAGTCTGTGTTACCGCTAATTTACTGCTTAGCCTGTCTGTATTGCCGTTTTTCTTCCCTGGTTTGTGGATCACTTCGTACTCAAATTGACTTAGATTTAATGGCCACCTCATCAGTCTGTTGGATTAGTCATTCAAACCTAGAAATTATTCCAGAGCAGCATGGTCCGTTACTGTCCTGGTCTTCTTTCCATTACGGTCCATCATTACCTTGGTCTTCTTTCCATACAGTAAACACCAGAAGTACACCACTCAATACATCAAGCCGGCCGCTGAGCGGTTCTAGGCGCCTCAGTCCGGAACCGCGCTGCTGCTACGGTCGCAGGTTCAAATCCTGCCTCGGGCATGGATGTGTGTGATGTGTTTAGGTTAGTTAGGGTTAAGTAGTTCTAAGTCCAGGAGACTGATGACCTCAGATGTTACGTACCATAGTGCTTAGAGCCATTTGAACCATTTTTTTTTTTAACATCAAGTTAACCATTTCTCCCTATCTTGTAGAATAATTCTTCTGCACAGTGTTCAGATGTCTTGAGTCATAGGCAATAGGATGTTCTTGACCATCGACCTCCTGGCTGAAAACACACCAGAGCATGATTCGACACATCACATGATAATATGAGCTCCTTCTGAAAATCTGAAATCACCAACATCAGACTCGACGTCAATAATCGCTTCATTTCGACAAATGCTTACTAGCATAGAAACTTAATACGTTCTTTTACAACAGTGTAACAAACCTGAAAATATCCACAAACACCTTCACAAACTTTCTATAATGATTTGTCAGAGTGGGAAAAGATTTCAATTCCTTCCTTGTTCGTGGTACTGGAAACTCTTGCACTGCTTGTACTAACCTTGGATTGGTTCTCACGCCGTACTTATTAATTATAAAGCCTAAATAGTTAACCTCTTCCAGTGCAAAGTGGCATTTCACCATGCTGAGTGTCAAATGGGCTACTCGTAACCTCTTGAACACATCCCTCAGACATTGTCTATGCTCTTGCGTATCCCTTGAAAAGACGATTATGTCATCAAGGTATACGAGGCATTACCACAATTTCAATCCCTTCAGCACTCTATCCAGCAAATGTTGGAATGCCGCTAGTGCATTCTTCAGCTGAAAGGGGATCCTTACAAATTGATAGTGTTCCCAAGTGCTCAAAACGCCGGTTTCGACCTATCTTAAAGCGCAACTTATAATTGATGGTATCCACTCTTAAGTCCACTGTCGAGAGCTACTGGCTTTGCCCTAGGTTATCTATCATCTCCGAGATGTTAGGAATTAGATAAGCCCCCGTCGTAGTCTTAGTAGGTAATTGCAACAAAACTGCTACCTTTTTGAGACGTCCGTAGAGTTCTTTGTCACAAACACATGTCTTGCCCCCCACGGAGTACTATTCTCTTCTACAACTTCATAGCCCACTGCTGGTTTATAAGTTCCTCTAAACCTTCTTGTTGTGATCACGGAATTCTGTATGGCCTCAGATAAACCGGTGCTTCGTTTCCTGCCAAAATCCTACGTCATGTTACTGACCTAGCAGGTAATGGCCCTCGCAGGAAAAACGAATCTTAACCCTCGATTTTCGTAACACGAGCAGCTGCGCGGCGCACTTTGCACATATGTAGTTAAAAGCTGTCATTATGCTACCAAGGGAAACATGTATGAGTTAAATCACAGTTTAATTTTAGTTTATTTAACCAACAATACAAGATACTTGTATTACATCGCTAATTTACTATTCGATTAAACAAATAAGAAACTTTCATATAATTCTAGTGCCGCAGCTGACATATCAATCCATTCCAGTAATTTTTAAGCACATACTGAACAAAAACACCCTTTCATTGCAATATAAAAGGAAAAAGGCTTTATATATTGAAGAAGTATCAGTTATCACAAAGTTCCTTCCATCTACACAGTTAACTGTCTAGCGCACTTTCAGGAAATGCTTTACAAAAAAATTGTTCAAATGGCTCTGAGCACAATGGGACTTAACATCTGAGGTCATCAGTCCCCTAGAACGTAGAACTACTTAAACCTAACTAAGCTAAGGACATCACACACATCCATGCCCGAGGCAGGATTCGACCTGCGACCGTAGGAGATCGCGCAGTTCCAGACCGAAGCGCCTAGAACCGCTCGGCCACGATGCTTTACATTTCTCACATGTGTGCACTGTTTTTACATGTCCTTTGTAAACAAAACTATGGCATGACTTACACCTTATGGTAGGCTCCTCAGTTCTTTCAAGAAGTTGATCTTTGTATTTCACGAGGAAAGTTGCAATGTCGGCAGGAAGTGAAGGAATATTATCTTTTTTCACTAGTTGAGGCTTCATATGAGACAGTGCTAAATCTCTCAAGAAATTTCTTCTCTCCTTTTTTGGATTTGTGTCATCTGCACGAAAAATTATGTGAGCATAGAATACAAGCAATGGCCATCTTTTTGTCACCTGTGCGACGGAATACGCACCTCTCTTTTCTTATACTGTAATCTAAAACTATCTCTGGTTTATCTGTAACTTCATCAATGGTTCCAAAATCCTGCATAGTTGAAAGTAATATAACTGTCTTATTTTGTTTCGGCACATATTAACGAAACTAGTGTCATGTCATTCTGAAAACCAAATAGAGAGGAGTGGATAGCCCTACATTTTTCAGGTAAAAATTCTTGTGGAATCTCGTACTTGTTTTTTCTTAATGTGCCGATGCACGTTACTCGCTTTTTCAAAAAGGAGTTGGGTAAGGAACAGCTAAGGTACCAATTATCCGTTATAACGTTTCTTTCTGATCCTTCAGTGTTAGTAACTAGCATTCCTACAATCTCACAGGGAGAATTAGAAACATCGTATGGTTCTTTAGGTTATTTTCCACAATATACGTCAATATTACTAGTGAAGAATGTTTCATCATCTGTTAAACCAAAAATATTTATCCTCTACTTCGCTGGTTTGTTTGGAATATACTGAACAAAAGGACAGCGAGCCCGAAAAGCTTGCAGCGTTTCGTCTACTGTCGCAAATTGTCCTACACTATAAGCGTTCTTGCAGTTCACCACAAAGGCATCCAATATTTGCCTTATTGCAGCAATTTGATCAGTTACTCTTCTTTCTTGCCTTATACTCTTGTCGTCAAAACGGATACATGGTAAAAGGAACAGAAATCTTCTGTAGCTCATCACAGCTTTCGTAATCTCCATACCAGTACCATCTGCTGTCCGCAGTACAATGACATTTGTGTGGTTTGCTTTCTTTGTCCCAATCGGATACAGCAGTCCCAACAATGCCGTTACTTCACACCTTGTAGTTTCCTTAGCGTCCCTTTCTCTAGAATATTGTACACATTCTTAGACTGAATGTATATATCCGTGCATTTTACAATTTCATCAATCATTTCCAGCCTAAGTATTGTCCATAAAGCCTCTGTTTCACTTGTGACCTCTCTGGCAACAAGTGTAGGCCCAGGGAATATTTTCACAACATTCTTTCCATTTGTTTTCTAAGTCACGTTAGGACATATTTTATTCCATTTACACGTTTTATAACTCCCAATAAAAATACTACCATGGAGAGTGGCTCCTCAGACATCATCTGAATCTTGGACTTGATCAAAATCTGAATCGTGGTCACTTCATGAGATAAATTCCTCTTCTTCTTCAGAGTCGTCACCGTTTTCGTTGTCTGGTACAGAGTTGAACTCTGGGTCCTCGTTGAGTAACCAGTCAAGCTCGTTGTCTGTCACCATTTATCTCGTCCTGCACAGTGATATACCCGCTTGTTACGTGTTATCTTTTGATTCGATTAAAAAGGAACGAAATAAAAGTGAAGGAAAAATTACTTACATGACCGGGCGCATGGCGTACTTTGTACATTAAGATGACACTCGCAGTTTACTTTAAATCACTGTAGCTCACGTGGACCTATGACAACACAACTTCTCACTGTGCTAGCTGAAACAATAATGCAGGAATAGATATAGGCTTGCTTTTGTGAAACAACAATGGAACTGCGCATGACAATGTTATTTGCGATTGGCGCACCTTATACACAGGCGCGCCCGCTCGAGGATTAAATTTTAGCAAAAAGGTCCTACATCTCGTTCTACCTTTTTCCCTTAAATTTTTCAATTTCTCTCGATATGCATACTATACTACGTTTCACCAATCCTCATTCCACATCCAATATTTCACTAGTGGTTGTATTACACATTACATACCAAATGGTAATTCAGGCTGCACATTCACCTGTTGTGACATTAAAGTGCCTCCCGACACACAGTCTTGCAAATCAAGTCTTAATGTTGCAGTTTATGGTTTAACTGGATAGTAGCAGAACAATATTGACAACCGTTAGCCTAGTCTGAGTGTCTTCCCACCAAGCTATCGATTTAAATAATAGTGCAAAAATTGGCAACTGACCCTATATAATGAAAAGTGCGAGGACATCCACATGAGTGCTAAAAGGAATGCATTAAACTTTGGTTACACAATAAATCAATCAAATCTAAAGGCCATAAATTCAACCAAATACTTAGGAATTACAATCATGAACAACTCAAATTGAAAAGAACACCTAGAAAATGTTTTGGGTATGGCGAACCGAAGACTGCAATTTGTTAGCAGAACACTTAGATGATGCAACAGATCTACTAAAGGGACTGTTACACTACGCTTTTCCGTCCTCTTTAGGAGTACTGCTGAGAAGTCTGGGATCCTTACCAGATATGATTAGTGGATCACATCAAGAAAGTTCAAACAAGAGCAACACGTTTTGTGCTACACCACAAAGATGACGTGCTACAGACGCGAAATTTAACCGACAGGAAGAAGATGCTGTGATATGCAAATGATTAGCTTTTCAGAGCATTCACACAAGGTTGGCGCCGGTGGCGACTCCTACAACGTGCTGACATGAGGAAAGTTTCCAACCGATTTCTCATACACAAACAGCAGTTGACCGGCGTTGCCTGGTGAAACGTTGTTGTTATGCCTCGTGTAATGAGGAGAAATGCGTACCATCACGTCTCCGACTTTGATAAAGGTCGGATTGTAGCCTATCGCGATTGCGGTTTATCGTATCGCGACATTGCTGCTCACGTTGGTCCAGATCCAATGACTGTTAGCAGAATATGGAATCGGTGGGTTCAGGAGGGTCATACGGAACGCCGTGCTGGATCCCAACCGCCTCGTATCACTAGCAGTCGAGATGACAGGCATCTTATCCGCATGGCTGTAACGGATCGTGCAGCCACGTCTCGATCCCTGAGTCAACAGATGGGGACGTTTGCAAGACAACAACCATCTGCACGAACAGTTCGACGACGTTTCCAGCACCATGGACTATCAGCTCGGAGACCACGGCCGCGGTTACCCTTGACGCTGCATCACAGACAGGAGCGCCTGCGATGGTGTACTCAACGACGAACCTGGGTGCACGAATGGCAAAACGTCATTTTTTCGGATGAATTGTCCGTGTTTGTCGACATTGCGGTTAACGCACATTGGAAGCGTGTATTCGTCATCGCCATACTGGCGTATCACCCGCCGTGATGGTATGGAGTGCCATTGGTTACACGTCTCGGTCACCTCTTGTTCGTACTGACGGACTTTGAACAGTGGACGTTATATTTCAGATGTGTTACGACCCGTGCCTCTAGCGTTCATTCGATCCCTGCGAAACCCTACATTTCAGCAGGATAGTGCACGACCGCATGTTGCAGGTCCTGTACGGGCCTTTCTGGACACAGAAAATGTTGGACTGCTGCCCTGGTCAGCATATTCTCCAGATCTCTCACCAAAACGTCTGGTCAATGGTGGCCGAGCAACTGGCTCGTCGCAATACGCCAGTCACTATTCTTGATTAACTGTGGTATCGTGTTGCAGCTGCATGGGCAGCTGTACCTGTACACGCCATCCAAGCTGTGTTTGACTCAATGCCCAGGCGTATCAAGGCCGTTATTACGGCCAGAGGTGGTTGTTCAGGGTACTGATTTCTCAGGGTCTATGCACCCAAATTGCGTGAAAATGTAATGACATGTAAGTTCTAGTATAATATATTTGTCTAATGAATACCCGTTTATCATCTGCATTTCTTCTTGGTGTAGCAATTTTAATGGCCAGTAGTGTATTATCGCGAAATGGGGACATTATTAAAACAAAGGCGTTTCTCGTTGCGGTGGGATCTTCTCACGAAATTTCAGTCACCAACATTCCCCTCTAAATGAGAAAATATTTTGTTGTGCTGACCTACATAGGGAGAAATGATCGTCATAATAAAAGAAGCTTGCACGGAAAGATATAGATGTTCGTTTTTTCTATGCAGTGTTCGAAAGTTGAATAACAGAGAATTATTGTGAAGGTGATTCAATGAACCCTCTGCCACTCACTTAAGTTTGATTTACAAAGTGTCCATTTGCATTTACATGTAGGTAATGAAAACTGCACCACTTATTTATTTTTTTACCTTGAGCACAACGCGTTTAGAGCATTTATTCTCATATTCAAGTGCATTTGTGCATTTATTTACATGAATACGTTCAGGAATGTTTGTATATGTGATTATCTGCCACTCTTGCGTCTTTTGAAGTTAGTAGGTATTGTGTCTCGTCCAATATAACGAATATCACACAGAACCTGTAACGTCGGAAATGCATATCCTTCTATTTCCATCTATTGCACTATAGATTTTTCCTTATTTTGTTACCTGAAGATATGACATTTCTGTGTCTTTATATATTGTAATTGTTTTACTGTTTGTATATATATATATATATATATATATATATATATATATATATATATATATATATATATATATGCATTTATGTTGGTTTGTTTTGTGAATATTATTTGTATTTTTACGCTGGGTCTGGCCTAGGGAAACTATGCTATCGAACCATTACATCGATAGGTCGTGTGGAGAACCAAAGTGTTTAGGATCTTTGGTAGGGTTAACTCGGCCGCGTGGAGCGCGGGCAGAGCAGAGGAGTCTGGCTGGGGTGGTGCAGTCGAGCTGGTGTGCTGTGTGACGCTCCCGCGAGTTGCCGCGCTTTCGGGGTTGGGCAGCATGTAATTGCGCTCGACTTGCTATGATAGTTTCTGACACGGTGTCGCGGACGGGAAGCATTAGCTGGCGCACATCAAGAGCCCGTTCCGCCTGGTGACCGTGTCGAGAAGAAGGCGCGCCAACATCCAGCTTCTGCAACAGCGACGGCCGACAATGAGTGACTGTCGCCACCTCCTCGATCGACGGCTTCAAGCCTTCAATCAACCAACAAGGAAGACTGGAAGCACGTAAAGTTTTAGAACTTTATGGCAGACCTCAGCTTTTCAAACTGTTCCATTTTCATAACTAAATTACAGCAACGTAGCATGAACCTTTGTTGCTCATTGTCCCAATTGCATTACCAAGCAGGGTCCCTTCCTTTTCCGGAATGAACCCGAGTGTCGTTGAAATTCAAACGCCAGCATCATTCGATTTCATTGCTTTAATTTCAAAGTTCAGTTAAGGTATTCATAGCTGGCTACAATATTTAGATTACACAAGCACAAATTAAGAATGCGAGTTTTGTTACCGTATTTTAGCTTACCTGTGACTGCAACTCAGCTTGGTACGTACTAAATTTTACTATTGTTAATTGTTCAGAATCATTTAATTCAAGTTCAAAGTTAAATCTTTTATTTCTAAATTGCGTAGATTCAAGTAGCTTTTGAAATGATTGTTGAGGTAGTCCAAGACTAACCGTATTTTACTGAATTTCGATGTGCTTCAGAAAGAAAGATCACTATTAACTTCAGTCACTAAATTAACTTTCGATTTTCCGGTTTTATTAATTCTTTTGCTAAATTAAGTCAGAGTGTAGCGAAATTTATTACTTCTGACAAACTTTCAGTTTTCACACTACACGTGTCAACCTTCAGTTGCCACGCTTCTATTGCTAATTATATGTATAATAACCTTTCTTTTTTCAGTTACTATAGTAATTGTCCTTAGGACTGGCGACCGTAATTTCCCCCAAATCTCAAATATCTAATTACCGCTAGTTAATTGTTAACGTAACGGCCGCACATTTACTTTCTTTATTAACTTTACCCCTTTTCAAAATTCATTTCCACCAGTTTCATTTGCATTTTTCCTTTCATTTAGATGTAACCTTTTCCTCCCTCTTTACCGACAAATTAACTTCGGTGACGATTGCTTTTCCCAAATTTCCATTAGGTACACGCGGTTTAATTTTTCACTGTCATTAAGGTCGATAAGTGAGGGGGAGGTTACAAACCAAATCATCATTTACACTGTTAGCTTACAAAACATACTACAAAGATATTAATATCTCTGTAGCATGTTTTGGAAACAAATGATTTGGCCACCTAGATCGTCTAAGATGAATCCCATCGACCATTTATGCGGCATAATGGACAGGTCAGTTCTTGTATAAAATATTTTCTCGATCATGGACGGTTAAAAAGGCAGCATGGCTCAATATTTCTGCAAGGACTTCCAACGACTTGTTGATTCCATGGTACGTCGAGTTGCTGCATTATGCTGGGCGAAAGACGGTCTTACACGATGTTAAGAGGTATTCTGTGACTTTGGTGACCTCAGTGTAGGTCACTGGGTTGTTGTTTGTTGTTGTGGTCTTCAGTCCTGAGACTGGTTTGATGCAGCTCTCCATGCTACTCTATCCTGTGCAAGCCTCTTCATCTCCCAGTGCCTACCGCAACCTACATCCTTCTGAATCTGCTTAGTGTATTCATCTCTTGGTCTCTCTCTACGATTTTTACCCTCCACACTGCCCTCGAATACTAAATTGGTGATCCCTTGATGCCTCAGAACATGTCCTACCAACCGATCCCTAGTCAAGTTGTGCCACAAACTTCTCTTCTCCCCAATCCTATTCAATACCTCCTCATTAGTTATGTGATTTACCCATGTAATCTTCAGCATTCTTCTGTAGCACCACATTTAGAAAGCTTCAATTCTCTTCTTGTCTAAACTATTTATCGTCCACCTTGCACTTCCATACATGGTTACACTCCATACAAATACTTTCAGAAATGACTTCCTGACACTTAAATCTATACTCGATGTTAACAAATTTCTCTTCTTCAGAAACGCTTTCCTTGCCATTGCCAGTCTACATTTTATATCCTCTCTACTTCGAACATCGTCAGTTATTTTGCTCCCCAAATAGCAAAACTCATTTACTACTTTAAGTGTCTCATTTCCTAATCTAATACTCTCAGCATCACCCGATTTAATTCGACTACATTCCATTATCCTCGTTTTGCTTTTGTTGATGTTCATCTTATATCCTCCTTTCAACGGTAATTGATAAAAAATTTTGGTTTCGGCATTATATACCTCCTTTTTTTGACAAATACAACCTTAATGTGGAATAATGAATGTAATTTTTTCTTCCGGTATTGTAATTATGTACATTGTTGTTCCTTTTGAACTGCAGTGCCTTATTCACAACAAACGTAATGAAGGGATAAATACACTCTGAAGCAGTAGCCAAACTGTCTAACCCCTTAAACAGACACCTACAAGATGATCATGGGTGAGCATCACATGTTATTCTCACATCACGTTTCTGAGGAATGAGAATATTCTTTTTTAAAGATGAGATACCCCAGCACATTATTTATATGATATTATTGAATGAAAATAAGCAAAGTATGGCAACTTATTAATTTGCCTCCCCCCAAGATTTTCAATGATCCTTAGTTCAAGTATGGTAGAATTAAGTAGTTTTGGCAGTACCAAAATGTGGTTATGAGCTCAAATTCTCATCAATATGGAGACCTAAAAATTCCGAAGTTTACACCCTATCCATTATCTCCCCATCATGCGTCACACTATTTCACTGTTGTGTACGTCTAGATCATGGTTTCCCAAACTGCGTTCTGTGGAACACTGGTGATCCATGGGATATGATTAAGTGCTCTGTGAACAATTATTTGTGACATAGTGTTGATCATTTGAAATAAATAGTTATTTCTTAAAAATTTTATCGTGCTTTCTGTATTACTAGTTAAGATTTAAAACTGAAGTAAGCTATCAAGAAAGCATTCTTTCCTCTCTCTTTTAATTTTGTTAATTTTATTAAATTTGACAATAAAGAAAGTACTCCATCAAAGTACTGTAGGGAAGCAGCCTACTCACATGGTATAAAATTCACATCAGTCTTTCCATTGTGTGCCAGCCTAGTCCGCTGTAACTACCTCTGACGTCATAAATATTGCGCAATACTTTAAAAATCAAGTAAATAACCTGAAACGTTTCTAGCATGTCAGGAGTAATAATAAATCAATATGTGTTGAATGTCAGCTCAGTAAATTTAACCATTTTCGAAATTTGGACGTTTTTCTGTAAAAATTATTGGCGCAACAGAAAAGAGCTAGAAACTTAAAAATTTATACTTAGATTCCTTTTTAATAATAATTTAGTAGAAGCAGTATTCTGGATCTCACAAATTAAAATTTTAGTTGAAATTCATGATTTTCTGGTTTTTGTCTTAGAAATTAAGGAAGCAAGATAGATTAAGTAAGCGAATAAATAAGGCTAGGATATTTAAGTTTAAGTAGAAGGGAGATCCGCTATAATCATAAAGATGTGAGAAGTTTCAATTGAATAACTGTAAAACTATAGCGATAGCGTAACTCCAAAGGGCAAGTTCAGAGCTCGTCTACTGCGTGTAGAGTAATTAAATTAATTCTCTCGCCCAAAATATTTGACTTAGCCACGTCAAACTTTTATTATGATTACTTACCTGTGTGCTGATTGCACATTTAAATTGTGAGCGTCATTGGCCATCAGCAAAGGAAGCGATGATTTATTCAATAACTTAAAGTGGTGCATTACTAGCCAGCGGTTAGTCGGGAGAGCAGAACTGATCAGGCGTTCCCTTAGCCGTCCGCACCGCGGCTTTATATATAAGAACGCTGCGCGAAAAAAAAGGCCCCAGTTCTCTCCAGACGCTGATTAGCGCACCAACTGTGCCGGGAGTCGCGTCGCATCGGTATCATTGCTATAAACAGCCTCGGATGCCATAATAAGTTACTTGGGATACGCGTAATCGTGAAATCGTTTTCAAGTGAAGTGTTAATTCTGGGATGACTTTAATGATCTATCTTCAGTTTGCACATTCTACCATTATTTAGCGTGGCGTTTGATGAACATTATCATCAAATTATGGCGAGCATTCACTTAAACATTTAATTTGAACAGTTATAGTAGCATCAGCGCACTAGACTCTGAACTGCTCTGGTAGTTGGATTGTATGGATTCTTTTTCTTTTTTTTTTTTTTTTTGGTCTGTGACTTTCAGAATATAGTGAACATTTTAGACAGAATCGTTTTTGATTATGAATCCCAGACAATCTCCTAATTCCTCAGAGCTATAAGCTGTAGCTATAAGTGTATTTCTCAGATGAAGTGGGCACTAGGAATTCTAATTACAGGCTTCACGTTTTGCTAATCACTTTCTGGTTGCCAATGTTGTAGTTAGAGAGCCAGTGTTGAGTACGGCAAACAATAGCATTAAATAAATTATAGGAACATTTATAATAACAATGATTCCACCCGCCGCCCCACATATGTTGCTAATCGTCCGGGAAATGCATCTTTTCTACATTACATTCTACACATTATATATAACAAATATTTCCACCTGCTGCCCCACTTGTGGTGCTAATCGGCCAGGAAATAAACTGAGTAAAAGTGAAAGTGATAAGTGATTTTTAAATATTCGGATTCGGGAGTGAAATGCGACACGCAACTTAGTAATAGAACAGTGATAGTGTTAGGTGTGTATGTGGACGACGCAATTGGATTAACAACGCATCTGGATTGATGGAGCTGGCACTGAGTCTAGCAGCGCTGCCGGCATCGCGAGAAGCCAGTTTCGCCTCACCGCAGTTGTCCGCTGGAGCAACCGGAGCCGTGCCTGCAGTTGCAGGCCACGCAAACACACATCAGCCGTCGAAGTGCCATCTGCAGTTCAATGCGCCGCGTCGCATCAGTAATCCTGGTACGCCGCGCCGGTAACGTCATACGTCGTGCAGAAGGAACTAAGTTGAGTGAAAAGCTGTTAAAAATTTTACTAACCTGCACTAAAAGATTGTCAGCGATGGAACTGCCAGAAGAAACCGAGGTTAAACTTAAATCAGAACCTATGTCTGTTGAAGGAACTGTAAATCCAGACAATGGTTCAAGTGTAAATATGCATGAAAATAGTAATGTTAAAGTGAAGTATGAAGTATTGACTCCTGACAGTAGTGTGACAAAGGGCAATGATTCAAGAATAGAGACCCCTGTAGTAAAGCAGAAATCAGAAATTGTTAATTTATTGGATGATAGTTTGTCTGATGAGTTAAAAACGAAACAGTCATCAGAGGTGGTAGAGTTTAAACAGGAGAAGTTAGATATGACTGATCAGTCAGAAGTTTCATTTAGTTTTGATGATTCTGGTGTTGGAGCTAGTTCTTCGTCACCTGAGTGTGGTAAAAAGCCAGCTAGTGCGCAACCCCAAAGATACTGGGGCTATTGATTTAAATGTTATATTACAAGCAATAGCTACCAATAATGCTAAATGAAAGTCTGAAATAATTGAGGTCAAAAGCAGTAATCCTGAATTAAAGTCTGAAATAACTGAGGTCAAAAGCAGTAATGCTGAATTAAAGTATGAGATTGTGGCCAGACAAACAAATTTTAATAAACGGTTTGAGGCAATGGACAATAAATTAGGATCCAATAACGCTGAATTAAAGTATGAGATTGTGGCCAGCCAAACTAATTTTAATAAACGATTGGAGATAATGGACAATACCTTCAAGGCTGGTTGCAATAAGTTGAAAGAGAGTCTGGACAGTTTGAATTATAAAATTGATTACAATCATGAGGATATTAAGAAAAAGGTTGCTCAACAGTTATCTGAGATGTATAAAACAGTAAAATCCGAAGTTGCTGAGGTTCGCAGAGACTTCCAAATGGAAGATGCGAGGCTGGAGCACAAGTTAACAGAAAAGATCGAGGCGGAATCTGAACTGTGCTCAGATAGGTTTAAAGATGTTAATATAAGAGTAAACATATGTCAAGCAGAAGTAGATGCAATCAAAACTGATACTACTCATATTTTGCAAAGAGTAGATAATGTTGAAATGAGAGTAGAAAATATTAGTACTAACATTGCTAACATTGAGAGTAAAGTAGCTTTAGTAACTTCTGGTAATGGTAGTACGCAACAAGTTGTAGCTGCAAACGAAGCTTTTATCAGGTGTCGGCAGTTCTTGCGGTTCGATCCAGATAAAAATATCCACCCGCTAGATTTCTGGAACGATTTTGAAGATGTGATTCCACCAACTTGGTCTGAACGAGAGAAAATCTCATTTATTAGAAACCATTTAGCAGGTGACGCCATGCGTTGGTCAGCTGATGTTATATTGAAGTGTAAAACATTGGCGGAATTTAAAACAGCTTTCATTAATGAGTACTGGTCTAGCAATAAGCAAAATGAAGTGTTGAGAGAATTTTGGAGTGGAAAACGCTTCAATGCAGGCAAGGAATCTATTAAAGAGTTTGCCGGGTCATGGATCTCACGTTTGTCACATTTGGCCGAATAGCTAAAACCTGAAATGATAATACTAGGTCTTGAAGCCAAACTTCCATGGTATTGGCAAACTAGAATTATATCTGCCCCTAGAGACAATCTGGATCGTTTCATTGAATATTTGGAACGTGTAGAGCGTGTGGCTGCCAATGAGGAGCAAGCACGTAATAGCAGAAATGGTAATAACACTAGTAGTAATTTTAAGAACGAGCAGAATGGCAATGTAAACATCAGAACAGTAGGTGTTCGCCATCCTAAGAGAGGTAGGAATTGGAGAAATAATTATCAGAACCAACAATGGCATCCAAATGATAGTAATTTTTTTTCGAAGAAAATTATGCAGGTAAACAGCAGTGCAGAAAGCAATGCGGTGCCAGTTAACTATAATGCAAATAAAGGAAACAGTAGTAGGCTGAGGCAGGAAAACTAGTTCCCGTCTATGAGGACACTGGCGCTCACCAGGCGGTTATTTTTCCTAAGCCAGTAATTACAGTAATTGGTAAGACAGATCAGAATACTCAGACTGAACATGTGGATGAGGAGTCGGTAGCATCTAAGGATACAGCAGAAATATTAGATCACTCACAGTATTTGATAGATACCGTGTTAGAGACGCTTTCTAAGTGGGAAGAGAAAGAGAAGGCGCAGCAGTGTAACGGTAGGGAAGAGCTACAAAATATTGTTTTGTCAAGTGAAGAAGCAGAAGAAATTCATGCTTATATTTACGATGAGGATGATGTGCTCATATCTAAAGTGCCTGTGCAGGATGTTGATATTGCACTAATAGATTTAGGACAGGAGGTAAGTGAGAATGTAGAGGATAGCCTGTTGGGGGTCGATGAGCCCAGCAGCTGTGACCAGTTGTCATTTGAGAAGGAACCCGATGATAATAGTGAAAGTGGTTTAGCTGTAACTAGTGTTATGCCCGGTCTGGAGGCGCAGAATCGCTCAGACTACAGTAATTTGGGTCATGTTCAGCAAACTAAATGTAATGAAGTCGTGCGGTGTTTCGATTTGAAATTAATAGACCGACTGGAAAAGGCGGCTGAAAATGTAATTCAGGAAACCCCTACACACTTTGACCTAAATGTAATGAAGACAGATGTCGATCACTTTAGTTGGAGACAAATCCAAAAGGAACTATTGGATGAGTTTGAGGAACCACCTGTACAAACTGGAATAAGCCACCCTATAATAATAGTGAATATGTTGGGTATCACTGTACGTTGTCTCTTAGACAGTGGAAGTGAGATGAGTGCGATATCCCAGTCCTTCTTTGATGCATTACCTGGTAAAGACAAGCTTACAGTAATGAGGGTATCAGGATTAAGGATAATTGGTGCTACTGGCAAGGTGTCAAAAACGGTAAAGCAAGAAGCTTTACTGCCCTTTAACATTAATGGTAATTTAATTGATCATCCATGCTTAACTGTAAATAATCTCAGTATTGAGGCTTTAATTGGCATAGATTTCTTGTCGAAATATCAGAGTGTTGTTGACTTTGAAAGAAGCCAGTTAAAATTGGTCTTGCCGATAATCGGAGTAATTACGGTACCTTTTATTGATAAACATGTAGTAACTAATGATGAAACTTGGGAGCTGCCTATAAGAGTTCTGAAAAATAGGAGATATTGGGACGAAGGTGTTAATCTTAGTAAATACCAAGAACCTTTCAGGATCATAGGAAAACCACATGCCAATGCATATAGGCTAGGGTACCCTAAGAGTAAAAAGCTATTAGGTCTCAGGAGCGTGATCGACCTAAAGGAGTTCATAGGTAGTGAATGAATTCTGTAGGGAGGAGGTTGTTCTGTAACCTCTGCACAGTGTGGCAGCTGTGCAGTCCCAGCTGTGTGAGATCTTCTTTCCCATTTCAGGTCTCACTCATTCTTCATCTTTCCTATCTACAAAAATTTCGACCCATTCTTTCCAATACGAAAATTTTCTGAAACTAATGAATTCTGTAGGGAGGAGGTTGTTCTGTAACCTCTACACAGTGTGGCAACTGTGCAGTCCCAGCTATGTGAGATCTTTCCCATTTCAGATCTCACTCATTCTTCATCTTTTCTATTCACCAAAATTTCGGCTCTTACTCTCAAATACTAAAATCTTCCGTTATGGTTATCAAGCCAATAATAAACTAATGAATTCTGTAGGAAGGAGGTTGTTCTGTAACCTCTACACAGTGTGGCAGCTGTGCAGTCCCAGCTGTGTGAGATCTTCTTTCCTTTTCAGGTCTCACTCATTCTTAATCTTTCCTATCCACCAAAGTTTCGACTCCTTCTTTGCAATACAAACATTTTCCGTCATGGCTATCACGCCATGAGTTCTGTAACCATTCTATCCACCGATTAGTGAAAAAAAACCTAATGTAACAAACCTAACAGTGACATAAACAACAGAGAAGTATGACGTAATTAAGATACAAATGTATTTGAGTAACAATTATGTATAGAACCCTGATAATATTGTAAGTACAAAATGTTGTTTTATTTGTAATGGTCCACCAACAGTAATTTAAAAAGATATACGAATTCGTGTACAAGCAGGATCTGAGGTGACAGTGAAACCTATTGTATGCTGTGTATCTAACTAGTTAATAGTAAAAGAGATTGCTTAGTGTTATGAAAAATATGCAGATAAGTTGTAAAAATGAACTCACCTTGTGTAGCAAGGAATGGCAGTGTAATAGAATTGAACAGCGTTTGTGGTTGAGACGTGAAGGACACGTCCCTGAAGTATTTATAAGGTTGGAGCTGGCCATTATTTTGGTGTTGCGTGTGCGGTGACACACCTACAGGTATTGAGGTTATGAGTTGGAGGCGTGAATGCCACCGTAGGTACCCTTATGTTAGATGAGACAGAGTAGCTCATGGTGTCCTATAGGTTTAAGGAATTTAGCATTACGCTCGTCCATAATTACTTAATGCACTTTAGTGGTAGGTCGAGAGAGACTACCTGTGGTTTCAGCGTCCGATCGAGTGGAAATGGATTAGCACGTGAGCAAACTGATCAGCTGCGATACACTATAGATATGAAATAAATGTGCTATCCTATGCTTTAAATTTTAATGGTGTGAGTATTAATTAAGTTCATACACTAGCAAAGTAACTGAGTAACATAATGGCAGACGTGAAATATTATTTATAGCTCAGCATAAATACACTTCGATAAAGTAAGTACATAATTGCAGATGTGGAACTGACACAGCAGCAGAGGACCAATAAGTGGATTTAGTAGTCAACTAAATGTAGTGTGTTTTGAACTCTCAGAACTGCACTATTACCACAAGTTACTCACATGTACAAAGAAGCTGAGAAGACAACCACTAATCAAATATACTCATATTTTCTCTAAGAATAAGGTAATCGAAGATGAGTCAGCTAAGTAAATGAAATACAAATGTATCAGGAATGTACCGAGCATTGGTTCAGTGTTCTGGACCAGAAATAATAAATTGAGATTACATAGGATTCATGATTGTATGCCTTGAGCATAAATTTTCTCTAGTACGTGACTAACGGCGTTTTGAGCCATTTGTTTACCGATTTTATTCGGTTAAGTAACTGCGAGAGTAAAATTGAAAAAGTTCTATTAACTTTGTTCCTGTAACATATTGAAAGATAAAATGTATATATCCCCATTTCATTGTGACCCACCCTTAGATATTAAGTGAACAGAGTCTGAGGCACTCTTTTTGTTTGTTCTACAGGACAAACCCAGATAATGGCAGCCTGGTAGCTGCGTGAAAGCGTGGAGTGACTTGGACACAACTCACAGTGACCCCTCCCCTTTCCCCATGTAATTTAGAGCGAACGTGAAGGACGCACACCATAGCAACTTCCCCTCCTCTACCCTTGTGAATGGAAGTGTAGAACGCCAGCCAAAGCAGCTACAACCACGTGTGTAAAAATGAAATTGTCATGATTTGTAAAATTTTCTTTCAGGTTTAGAAAAGACTGCTAAGATATAATTATCTGTTTATGTATCGTGAATAACTGTGTTATTTTCTTTGAATTTGTGTATGTAAAAATGTATTTAATGTAGTTAAGATTTTCATAATTTTACATATTTTTATGTGTTTGTTTGTCTAAGGCAATATGTATGCCAAAGTGTTTCATGTTGCTTAAGAGGCAGTGAACATGCCAGCAATATAAATAATTGAAGTAGGTAGTAAGTTTTCTTTTAATATTTCTATATGTTCACATTTAAATTTTAATTTTCATAGTTAAGTTGTACTCTTGCTTCCCTTTTGTAATTAATTTTTTTGTCTCTTTCCCATTTACATTAAAAAAAATTAAGTAGAGGGTGATGTAGGGAAGCAGCCTGCTAAGGCCGTATAAAATTCACATCAGTTTTTCCATTGTGTGCCAGTCTAGTCCGTTGTAACTAGCTCTGACGTCATAAATGTTGCGCAATACTTTAAAAATCAAGTAAATAACCTGAAACGTTTCTAGCATGTCAGGAGTAATACTAAATCATTATATGTTGAATGTCAGCTCAATAAATTTAACCATTTTCGAAATTTGGACGTTTTTCTGTAAAAATTATTGGCGCAACAGAAAAGAGCTAGAAACTTAAAAATTTATATTTAGATTCCTTTTTCATAACAATTTAGTAGAAACAGTATTCTGGATCTCACAAATTAAAATTTTAGTTGAAATTCATGATTTTCTGGTTTTTGTCTTAGAAATTAAGGAAGCAAGATAGATTAAGTAGGCGAATAAATAAGGCTGGGATATTTAAATTTAAGTAGAAGGGAGATCCGCTATAATCATAAAGATGTGAGAAGTTTCAATTGAATAACTGTAAAACTATAGCGATAGCGTAACTCCAAAGGGCAAGTTCAGAGCTCGTCTACTGCGTGTAGAGTAATTAAATTAATTCTCTCGCCCAAAATATTTGACTTAGCCACGTCAAACTTTTATTATGATTACTTACTTGTGTGCTGATTTCACATTTAAATTGTGAGCTTCATTGGCCATCAGCAAAGGAAGCGATCATTTATTCAATAACTTAAAGTGGTGCATTACTAGCCAGCGGTTAGTCGGGAGAGCGGAATTGATCAGGCGTTCCCTTAGCCGTATATACGTATAAGAACGCTGCGCGAAAAAAAAAAGGCCCCAGTTCTCTCCAGACGCTGATTAGCGCACCAACTGTGCCGGGAGTTGCGTCGCATCGGTATCATTGCTATAAACAGCCTCAGATGCCGTAATAAGTTACTTGGGATACGCGTAATCATGAAATCGTTTTCGAGTGAAATGTTAATTCTGGGATGACTTTAATGATCTATCTTCAGTTTGCGTATGTCGTATTTTCACGTGCCGCCGCGGGACAGACATTCTACCATTATTTAGCGTGGCGTTTGATGAACATTATCATCAAATTATGGCGAGCATTCACTTAAACATTTAATTTGAACAGTTATAGTTGCATCAGCGCATTAGACTCTGAACTGCTCTGGTAGTTGGATTGTGTGGAATCTTTTTTTTGGTCTGTGACTTTCAGAATATAGTGAACATTTTAGACTGAATCGTTTTTGATTATGAATCCCAGACAATCTCCTAATTCCTCAGAGCTAGTAGTGTATTTCTCGGATGAAGTGGGCACTAGGAATTCTAATTACAGGCTTCACGTTTTGCTAATCACTTTCTGGTTGCCAATATTGTAGTTAGAGAGCCAGTGTTGAGAATGGCAAACAACAGCATTAAATAAATAATAGGAACATTTATAATAACAATTATTCCACCCGCCGCCCCATATATGTTGCTAATCGTCCGGGAAATGCATCTTTTCTACATTACATTCTACACATTATACATAACAAATATTTCCACCCGCCGCCCCACAGTACCAAGATTCTTAAAGTGTTCTATGAGAGGAAAAGTTCTGTAATCTATGCTCTAGAAGTGCAGAACGTAATGTGCTGTCTTGTTTTGAAACTGAGAGTGAGAACATTTGCAGAAAATCTTTCAATGATCCTTACAAGAAAGTTGAATAAAACGTTTTCGGGTTGCCAGCTGCATCAAGTGATTATAATGACATGAGCTTTGGGCCAGGCGCTCCTTGGCCATTGTTAAGTGGTATGCCTGCCAGTGGGCTGCTGCTAAACATCCTATACACACTAGCTGCTACTTGTGACGCCACTGGTACTTGCAGCATTGCCATAATTATGTGAGTATACTCTGACTCAGCATTTGATGTGCCTGCTTCAACTGCACCATCGCTGGATCCTACACCATGCTGAGCTGTAGGCTATCGTGTCTATTTAGGGTGTTATCTGTGGTTTGTATTTCAGTGGCTTCTTTAATTACACAATCCACAGTGCGGCACAACGAATGTTTCCCCAGATTTTATCTAGTGACTGTTTTCTAAAGCATGCTCAGCTAAATCAGATTTCTTGGGGCGGTGTAGGCTCATGTTTCTACCTGTATTGTTCCACAGCACGTTCTGTTTGTCTGACGTAAGATTCGTCCACTTGCAAGTTCTCTCATAGATCCCATGTGTTCTCAGTCCCACTGTATCTCTAACTGGTCTCAGTAAATGACGAATTTTTGTCAGAAGCCTGAAGATCGATTTGCTCTCATGACTTTTCACTAGGCGGCTTATCTTTCCTGACATGGACCACAGAATGGCAAGAAAGCAAGTTCTTTTTCCAGCTCCTCATCAGTGGTTTTACTGTGATTCTTGCTTGAAATCACTTCATTTTTTTGATGGAGGTTATAGCCGTTTTTCCTGATCTCACGTAGGTGACTCAGTTCATGGAGCAGGTTATGAGTGTCTAATATCATACTTGCTCGATGCATCAGAGTTTGCAACACTGTACGCTTCTGTACTGGGTGATGAAGGCTCATGGCGTGCAAGTACAGATCAGTGTGGTTGAGTTTTCTAGGGGTGCTGTGACCAAGGCATTCATTTTGTTCGCAGCAGATGAGGACGTCAAGGATGGGCAGTGCATTGTCTTTTTCTACCTCCGTGGTGAATTGGATGTTACAGTTAATGATGTTTAAGTATCCCAAGTACTCACCAAGTTTCTCAAGCTAGAGAGACCCAATGATGAACGAGTGGATCAACATATCGAAAGAAACAACTAGGCTTTAATTGCGCAGTGTCTAAGAAGACAATATCCTCAAAATTCTCAATAAAGTGTTTGCAACGGCTGGAGCTTATGGGCTACCCATCTCAACACCATCCGACTGATCACAATACTTACGAGTACATAGAAAATTAGGAGATGTGTGTCCCTAAACAGCTCGACCACCTCACTTATAGAAAACTGAGATACTTGGTCCAAAGAGTCTTTGATAGGCACATTCATAATCAGCGCCACCACATCAAAACTGACCACTAAGTCAATGATGGGTTATTCTGCTGATAAAATCTGTTAGTTTTTAATATTATGGTCGCACTGTCTCACATGTAGAGGGTGGAGATTGGCCAAGTGCTACGGCACCTTGTATGTTGGTGAACCAATGATAGATACAATGAAGCGGAATGGCGTCCCATCCTTATTGATCTTCGGTAAAGCATAACCGGTAGGTGGTATAGGTGCCTGTGGAAGAAGATTCTTGATCACAGTGTCTTCCACTGAAGAGGGTTTGAGAAGTTTAGGTGACTTTCCTATTATTCTCAGTGTTGAGTCACGTGGGAGTGTCTTGTAAGTATCTTTGCCCAGTAGTGCACAGATTACTGTATCATATTCCGTGCCTTCCATAATTTTGGCTGATTTGCCCTTGTCAATAGGAAGTACCACAATGATGTCATCACTGAGTAGTGCTCGCAGGCTATTGCACTCAGCCCTGCTGATGTTGGACGCTAGTAACTTTGCTTTTGTGTGAATACGGCTCGTTTCACACTGTATTTCATCTTCCGTTTTATTTGGAGGCTTGCAGACTGCCTGTTCAGTGCCACTTATTATTACAGACAGGAATGTCATACGGTGATGGCGCGAAACTAAGTCCTTCCTTAAGTACCAGCATTGCACGCATGCCTAAATCTCTTGCCATCAAATTGATGATGGTGCATTCTGCATATCTGTTCTCTGCAGCTTGCTGTTGTCCGAAAGGCGTCAGAACTTTCCTTTCTGACTCTCTGTAGTTCTTTTCTGTGACCACGTTTTTTTGGGAAACCATAACAGCATCGACCTAGTCGCAGTCTAAAGCTCTGAGTGCCCTTGATAGTTGCAGATGCAAGGCATAAGAGAACGTCCGTTTGTATCCTGCTGTTGCCTAGTGTTTTATATCCTTCTTCTTAGTAACGCAAAGCTGGCATGACGCAACACCCTACTGGGGGGGCAGCAGAGTTGATGTGAAAGGTTACCATAGCACATCGTGGAAAAGCATTCTCATCATGGCAGCTAAGTAGGGAGGCTAGTCAACTCAACAAATCATCATTCATGGTGCACAGCTTCTTCAGATTTTAAACACTGTGCCACATTTTGTCACCATAGAGTTCCATAATGTAAGAACACAGAGTCTCACTGTGCTAACATTGAATAAAAAGTTTTCAGCTTTCGAGATATGTCAAGTGATTGAAATTACAGGAGGTTTTGGCCAAGCACTCCTTGTCCATTGTCAAGTGGTATGATTGCCAGTGGATTGCTAGTACAGCCCCTGTATACACTAGCTGCTGGCTGTGATCTCCCTGGTGCTCATGGCATTCCCGCTTCAACAGCGCCATCGCTGGATTCCATGCTGTGCTAAGCTTGAGATGCCCAACCCTGAAATAACTGCTGTTAAACTTGACCATGTGGCACCGGACTATAGAATAGGGAGTCATGCATGTAACAGCTGAATAGTTTTAGAACTTACGCTCAGCTATAACATGGTAGAATTTGGAAAAGAGTTAATAATTTGATGGACAATAACGTGGATTATAACAGAATTAACTAATGACTAATCTCTTTGAAATGATTGGAGCCACACTGAGTGGCCGCGCAGTTTGGGGCGACATCTCATGGATTGCGCACCCCCTCCCGCCCACGATTTGAGTCCTCCCTCGGACATGGGTGTGTGTGTTGTTATTAGCTTACGTTATTTTAAGTTAGTTTAAGTAGTGTGTAAGCCTAGGGACCAATGACCCCAGCAGTTTGGTCCCTTAGGAATTCGCGCACATGACTGGAAACGGGGAGAAACCTCAACATTTTTCGACACTCAAATAGATCTAGTAATTCAGTTCTCAGGATAATCCACAAAATATGTCATTTGATAACATGTAGTAAAGTTCATAAGATAACGTTACTCTCTGATTAGGAATGTGCTGAAAGCACGAATTCCTTGCTGCTTAATGCATTTTTCAAACCTAATGGCAACAAGTTATTCTGAAGGAGCTGAAGGCTCTTAAGGTAATCAGCGTATTAATTAAGAATGTACCACTTAGCATGGATCGTGTTGAAGACACAATGTACGCTGTGGTGGCTGCAAATTGTCTGATTAAAAAACAACATTTAGCTTACTTGTACAACTGGTTTTCACTGCTGCAATTACAACCACTAAATACTCGTTGAACTAGTATCGCACACTGATTTACTTTCTAAATTAACTGCAAAACCACCATGCCGATTCTAAATAGTACACGTTGGGGCACAATACATGCAGTCTTCAGTTTACTGCAATAATCTCCACTCAAAGATGGTCCCAAGGGCAAAGCTAAATACAAAACTCAGAATTTGTGTACACGTCGCGTTCAGCATATGTTGCTACTTGCTATAGCATCCAGTGACACAGAACCACTGCAAATTTTGTGCGGTTTAGCACATTATAAAACATGGACACTGTGTTGAATTATTTCATCTGACTGAGAACACTCAACATTAATTCAACTTTTAGAACGAAATTATTATTCAGTAATATATAAAACACGCAAATTGAAGAAAACTTGGCTGCACAGTTTTAAGAAATACTAGTGCAAATAATACTGCACATAATGGCGGCTTATTAGCGTCCGTTACTGGCACACTCACATGTGAAAGAAATACTTTAGTATGTTTCTATCAAAGTGAGCTTTGCCGTGCACCTCGCTGCAGATTGCTACATTCTTCCCAAGTTGTGATACTGTTTGGGCCCAAGTATATCACTTGCTGTAAAAGCAAGCAATTGATCCTCCTCTAACAGCAAAGCTTTCAATAAAGCCATGCATTGTGCAAGTTGTACCATAGCATGGAAACCTTGCTATTGGTTGAATATGACCCAGTATTAGATATCGTCGAGCCACAGCTTTCCTGGGTTGTAATCCATTACCAGTAGCAATATAAACATGTTGCCTAAGGCACAGCAGCTTTAGCTCACAAAAGTTCACTTGTTAGCAACACGGACTCAACGCACCTTGCCCTACTGATTCTCTTATAAACTTGCATTACTATCTGAACACTGTGTGCCAACGCCTCAAGTTCTCTCATTGACGTGGGTTTCCCGTATAATACACTATCTTTACATTACCCCAAGTTCTCTGAATATATTTAATGATACAGTTAATTTAATGATAATTACTGATACTCTTTCCACATATTCAAATATTATTATAAGTATCTGTTTATACACAATTATTGTATGAAATAATAAATAATAAATATTTAGCCACTAGTTGGCATCACTCAGCAGGGGATTTGACGCTCAATGGTTTCGTTTGCCCAACTACCGGCAGATGGTAGTAGCTTACTCTCGTTCAGGGGTGGCCACCCTTTCTGGCAAGTGTGCCACATTTTTGAGAGTGGATTTCCTGCAGGCTGAGTTACCAATTTTTGTTTTGTGAACCAAAACAAGCATGAAATATTAATTTATGTTTTTAAAGTAAATAAAATGTGATGTTTAAAGCTTTCTCGGCGTACTAATTGTTCCATAAAAACAGGGGAGAACTGCTGGATATCAGTAACGTCCTGCCACGATATTTCGGCGCAGAGTCTTCTGGCCATCTTCAGGTGAGTGCCACTGTAGTAGCACTGGCGAGTACGCGCTGAGCTCCGCTATTTAAAGCCATACTGAGGTGACATTGTGCATGCGCTGCTCAGCGTGCGCGTTCATAACAACTCCGTGCGCTGCGCCTCGTGCCCTCCACAGTGAAACTTTTGGAGCTCGATTATCAATGAATCTGTGGAAATAAGATTGTCTGACAACGAGACACTCATCAATTGGAATCCTGTTATAGAGAAACTTCGTAGTCGACATAGTTATCTGCATAAAGATGAAAATCGACCTGATATCGATACGCCAAGCATTCACCGTGGAGGGCGCAAGGCGCAGCGCACGGAGTTATGAACGCGCACGCTGAACAGCGCATGCGCAATGTCACCTCAGTAATGGGCTAGATAGCGGAGCTCAGCGCGTACTCGCCAGTACTACTACAGTGGCACTCACCTGAAGATAGCCAGAAGACTCTGCGCCGAAATATCGTGGCAGGACGTTACTGATATCCGGCAGTTCTCCCGCGTTTTTATGGAACAATAAATAAAACATATCTGAGGTAAGAACTATAATACCGCAGCCACTTTCGCCAAATCGCCGCGAGCAGCCATAGAGGAGGAGGGGGCCGGACTCCCTGGAGCGAGCCCCCAGGTTCAGTCATTCTGCAAGCACATAGCGGGAAGCTGGGCCGACGTCCTCGCCTCACTCAAGAAGGGACACGATGCGAAGGGCCCATCTGACAACGAGAAACGTGCCGAGATCTGATGGACACCTGCAGCCATTAGGATGGAACGCTAAGAATGTATGTGCGAAAGCATCTGAGTTCTTCTGGCCTTGCGGCAGTCATTTTACCTACCTTAGAAAACAGGGATGTGCCGATAATTCCAGCACCCCACGGGCACAGGGAGGAGTATACAGAAAGCTAGGGAATCGGCACAGGGAGACGTGTGAAAGAAGCGAGCATTCTTAAGAAGATGTTTTCCTCGACAGTGAGGACATTCCTTGCAAGTGACGGACGCCGGCAGATTTTGAGGCAGAGCCCAAACATGAGTCTGTCCAGGGCTCACGCAGAGAGAGCGGTTACAAAGAAGTGTTGTGCAGCCGCTCTCCCAACAGGCTCGGAATGCAAGGAAACATCTTAATAATTTGAAATCTTGAGAAAGATGCCAATTCACGAGACACACGCCAGCCCACGCCAGATAGAAAATTTCCATCCTGCACGGAGAGGCGTGGCAATGAAACGGCGATCTGTCATTGGGCTACACTGAAAATTTCGTCCGCCAACGGCAACGCCGAAAGGGATAATGTTACGAAGAGGAGTTGAGCTGAGAGATGGATGAGAAGCGAAAAAGGGGAGTCGTGGAGGCACCGCGGACGCGAGAGGACATGGGCGCTCTTCCACCTATCGTCAACATCCGTCTTCCGATGCCGTGATAGCACAGCCTCGGCCACGCAGCCGACGATGGGCAGACAACGCGGAGATCGTACCTGGGACCCGCCTCAAAGCCGTGATTCCCAATGAGGGCAGCCAACCCGTTAAACAGCGTACAGGAGACTGCGGTCCGCAGGGTCACCAAGCGCAGGAACTGCATCACGTCACGCCGCGCTCTAACGTGCGCAGGACCATTCAGTTGTGTGGTTCGCAAAAACTCACCGTGAGTCACCCTGCGTCACCTCACGGACCTGCGTCTCATCTTGCGGCCAGCCTAACAGTACTACACGACGAACGATAATGAATAATGGTGAGACGATTCGTCCCCTCCTACTTCCCCTTAGTAACTGAGTGGTGTACACGCCCAGCCAAAACGGCCCTGAGATTTACAATTTTATTTTGGTTTATGTAAACAGCGTGAAAATAAATACATTTCTTTTATTTTTTGATTATATATGCATACATGAACCCCTTAATTACGAACCTATTGTGTTTTATTTCATTTAATTTCTCGAGTTCACTGCATTGTTGGCACCCAGCGTGGGCGACGTCATGGGTAATGTTCATGGTACCTGATGTAACAAAGTAATTTCTTGAGTTCACTACAATTTTTGGCGCCCAACGTGGGGCGCGATTTGACTTCATTCTCACGTTGTTGTTGGTGTGAGAACTTCTAACAAGGGAACCTCCCCATCGCACCCCCCTCAGATTTAGTTATAAGTTGGCACAGTGGATAGGCCTTGAAAAACTGAACACAGATCAATCGAGAAAACAGGAAGAAGTTGTGTGGAACTATGAAAAAAATAAGCAAAATATTCAAACTGAGTAGTCCATGCTTAAGATATCTAACATTAAGGATAGTACTACCTCAGGAGCGCCGTGGTCCTGTGGTTATCGTGAGCAACTGTAGAATTGGGGGTCTTTGGTTCGAATCTTCCCCCAACCGAAAAATTTTAATTTTTTATTTTCAGACAATTATCAAAGTTCAGGCACACACACATACAATCAACTTCGTTCTTCAAAATTCCAGGACATGTTCAGATTTGCGTGGACATATGCAGGATTTGACGGTCTACACACGGAAAAATTTGAAAACGTTAAAAACATATGTTTTGACAGAGCACAGGGAAAACTGTGCGACTGTTGCAGTCATTTGTTGCAGTTTATGTAACAAACTCTTATGTTTTCATCACTTTTTTGGGAGTGATTATCACATTCACAAGAAAACCTAAATCGGCCAAGGTAGAAGAATCATTTTACCTATTCGCCAAGTGTACAAGTTAGGTGGGTGCACAACATATTCCTGTCATGTGACGCACATGCCGTCACCAGTGTCGTATAGAATATATCAGACGTATTTTCCTGTGGAGGAATCGGTTGACTTATGACCTTGCGATCAAATGTTTTCGGTTCCCATTGGAGAGGCACGTCCTTTCGTCTACTAATCGCACGGTTTTGCGGTGCGGTCGCAAAACACAGACACTAAACTTATTACAGTGAACAAAGACGTCAATTAACGAACAGACAGATCATAACTGCGAAAATAAAGAAATTAAATTTTTCACTCGAGGGAGGACTTGAATCAAGGATCTCTCGCTCCACTGCTGCTCAAGCTAACCACGGGACCACGGCGCTCCTGATCTCAGAGTGTCCTTGATGTTGCATATGTTGCACATAGACTACTCAGTTTGTATATTTTGCTTATTTTTTTCATAGTTCCACACAACATCTTCGTGTTTTCTAACTAAATCTGAGGGGGGTGCGATGGGGAGGTGCCCTTGTAAGTTTCGAGATACGAGTCAGAAAGAATTCCCATTCCATTATTAGCATATGTTAACCTCATTGTGCGAGATTTCAGGCGCACGGATGGTGTGATTGTGTGTGTTCTACATGCGTTGCAAACGAGCATATAAAGTAGATATAGCGGTAGCTAGTGTAGTCAGTTTTGGTTCCCATAGCCTCCTCGTAATTTTTGATGTAGTTTTAGAATGTGTAGTTTGTTGTTGTGAATATTCTGTTCCACGATTTCCATTGTTCTGTTTGCTATTACCAGTGTTGTCATCAGCGTTGTACTGCCTCTGTTCGTTCCGTGGAGTGCTTTCAGTTTTTAGTTTAGTTTCTCTGTGCAACTGAGGTGTGGGACACATAAATACGGAAACAGTCAAGCCAGTTGAGGAAAGTTCGGGGGCCTGCGAGGAAACACAAGGCGTGGGGGATACGCAAGGTCAGGATCAACTAGATCGAATTCTCGCGATATTAGAAAACCACACATCTCAGTTAACAGCCATAAGGGAGGAGAATAAAACACGGTCCGAAAGACTGGAAACTGAACTAAAACTGTGCAGTCAAAAGCTTGATCGACAGATCGCTGAAGTTAGGCGCGAGTTGGAGACCGAAACCGAAAAGATACGGATGGAGGTCACCAACAGCCTTGACAAGGTGAGTAAAGAATGTGAAACGAAGGATGACAATTTATAAACGCTGATAAACGTTAAGATTATTGATATCTGTGTGCGCCTAGATGAGGAAAGTAAATCATCCAAGGAAACACAAACACGAGTGTCAGTCCTCGAGCAAGAAGTGTCTGCAATGCAACAAGGTGATGTCTTTGTAACGCAGGTCACGCCAACGAATTTGCAGGCTGCACTCCCGATGTATGGGGTGGACATACCACACTGCCCAAGCTCGGCCGAAGGCGCAGCACTCGCCCGAAGGCATACCTAAAGAATTTAGAGACGTATCTGCGTGCGAAGGGAGTGGCGGAATGTAAAGCTTTACTCATTGCACGGCAGACGCTCGATCAGGAGGAGGCTGTCTGGTTTGACGTTACAGTTTGCGAGAACAGTAGTTACAAGGATTTCTGCACTAAGTTTCTGGCTAAGTAATGGAACCTGGCCGCACAGGCGAGTGCAAAATGAGTACCTATCGGGGACAGTATGCGCCACAGTCAGACCAATCCATGGCAACCTACGCTGCTCACTTTGTCGTTCTGGCGGGATACTTGGATGACAAAATGACAGATGAGGAATGCTGCAGCGCGATGCGCTCACATTTCCCTGCTCCTGTACAACGTACACTCCTCGTGGCACCGTCGAGAGAACAGTTCCTCGATATTTTAAGGTCCTTGAACGAAATCGAAGAGCAGGAGAAGCAAAGGACAGCAAATGGAAACGCAGTTAGGACAGAAAATGGGGCGCCGCAAGGGTTTGTGCATCGTAGTGAGAGGCAGAATAGGCGCAGTAACGGACGAAGGAGAGAAGAGGGGAATAGGCGAGAGCAAGATAGACGTCACGGCCCACACCATGGAGAACAAGGCAGGAACGAGGTGCTAATCCAAAGACGCCACATTAACTGCGTGCAAGCGACGCATTATGGGAGAGACCTCAGGCAGAGGAGCTTGAGAGCACGAAAATGAAAGATCAGAGATAATGAGATATTGCAGGGGACGCCACAGTAGAGAAGGGCCCTCACATACGCAATGTGCGGCACTGGCAATCACAAGTGCAAGACGACAGTGACCAGTACAGTGATGAACCAGAGTTGCCGGACAAAACGGACAATCGGTGTCCCCTCATTGAAATAACTGTGGGAGGAATTAAGACGAGAGCATGTCTCGATTCTGGGTCGCAAGTGGCAGCACTTTCAGTGTCTTTTTACTCAAAGCTGGTAGAAAATGGTAGTAAATTAGCTGAGATACCCGTAAAAGGAATCTCACTAATTCCCGCTTTTGGGGCGTAAAGAGAGAACGTAGAGAATCAGGTGCTGGTGTCGTTAAGCGACGGAAGATGTATCTTACAGGTGAATGCAATCGTCATCTCTGGGTTGTCGCTCGATTTTATAATCGGGAATGAAATACTCTAGAGTAGAATGGTGGTCATGGATTGGACCACTAAAACCGTGGTCAGTTTGTTCGAAAATCCGATCGCATTGGGTGCAAAGGGCAAAAAGGGCACAGTTAATTTAGTAAAATGTATGGAGAACGAGGAAGTTTTCATAGATAGGCCACGGGAGGTAAAAGGTGATTTATTAGAGGTAACAGGTGTTCCAGATGAAGTCAGTTTGCCGTCCGCAAGTCGTGATGAGAATTCCACGAACGCAGCCGACGAAAGTGAATCTGACGGACATGATGCGACTGGTCGTGGGTTAGAGACCCTCGCACATGTACGGTTAGGGTTTAGAGGGCCGTGAATGAGTACGGTCCCGTAACACCCCATGTCGCCCATGCGGATATGGATGACGCATTCAAAACGGAACATAACGATATACAGAGAGAGACCACAATCAAATGCCGTGACAAGAGCGCCGAGACGATGAAAAATGTTGAAGGTGAAGGCCCCACAGCAACAGAGAAGCGAATGTGCAGTGTAAAATGCGAAAGTGATTGCAGAGTGGCAGAGAAGCACTGTGAAGTACGCCACAGAAGTACTAACGCCCACTCGCCAGTAGTAGAATACAGTGTTGTCCCCTCGACGGTCGCAATATGTGCAAAAGTCAGACGGTTTTCTGAGGATCGTAGGTGTTTCCATGCTTCCAAATGGCGAGAAAAACTGACGTCTCACTCGGAAGCAGCGGAGACTGCGAACAACAACGATTTCCTACGAAATTTATGAAGGCGAGCGAGAGGTTGGAATTTTTAACGCCCGCAGCCCGAGGGCGTACTTGACTCAATAGAGTACTGTACGGCATTAGTGGTATAAAAAATTTGTAGATGTCTGTTAACAGTACGCTGTATTTTCTGAATGAATTTTTCTGTTGTAATAATTAATAAGTTGTTTTTGTGTTTAGATATACATTTTTGAGTGTGTTTGGATTGTGAGCCACTTGGTGTGAATATGGAGAGATGGTATGACGGTTGCATGTGTATGGTTCCGTGCGCCGTCGCGACGTGCAGCGCAAGGCTGAGAGGAGCCGCACGCATTTGAGAAACTGATACATCCCCTAGCGCGGGATTATCATGCAGCTGTCCGCCCCCGGTAGCTGAGTGCTAGCCGGCACGGTAGCTCAGCGTGTTCGGTCAGAGAGTTAGCAGCCCTGTGTAATAAAAAAACTGAATTAATGGATAAACGACGAACTGAAACGGGTGTCTTGCGACGTCCGCCCCGATCATATGCAACGAACTAAAACGAACAAAATGAGATTTTTTAAAAAAGTGGTCAGCGTCACAGAATGTCAATCCCAAGGGCCCGGGTTCGATTCCCGGCTGGGTCGGAGATTTTCTCCGCACAGGGACTGGATGTTGTGTTGTCCTAATCATCATCATTTCATCCCCAGCGCCGCGCAAGTCGTCGAATTGGCGTCAAATAAAAAGACTTGCACCCGGCGAACGGTCTACCTGATAGGAGGCCCTAGTCACACGACATTTATTTATCACGCAGCTCACACAAGCGCTTTGCCATTTCCATGTCATCCAATTCTTGTTTATTTGTTGTCCTCAACTCCTCTGTAACTTTCCTCTTCTTAGGTCCTATTTGTTTGGTAGTTGACGACATGCTGAAAGGGTACAGTACTGCCCGACATCGAAAATAGGCACAACATACTTCATTATTTTTGTCAGAAGAACACTTTTTTTTTGTAAAATAACTCAATTTCAATTAATACAGCGAAGCCGGATACCAGTGTGGGAAAGAATGACAATTTATTTATTTAATTGATCACATGTGCACTCCCACAAAGTAAATCCCTACATCCAGTTTGGTGAGATCTGTGAAATGAATGAATGTATGGTCGTCTGCTAACCGCAGATAGTGAATGTGAATATATGATCATCTTTGAGTCGATCCTTTGGCCACCTTTGGTGGGACCAAAGAGATGAAATTTGCCTGAGCTATGAGCGCCTGAAATGTGGCTGACCAATGCGGTAGAATGGTCTTCCCCCACCTCGACAGAGGAGCGAGATGACCTGAAGAACGGCCATTTTTCAGCACTCTGCCGCTGGATCTTGTGCTATTAAGACCTGTTTTAATTGTGCTCCGTAATGACGAAAGAGTGGAGACATGGTATGCATGTGGAATATTTAAGAGTAGTTTGAAATATTAATTTCTCTATTTCAGGAACTTTTGTGGGGAGAATTAAGTGTCAGGCAGGTAATATTAATGGGATTGTAGTAATCTTCGGAAGTGACCAACGGTCACAATGAAACCACGTGTAGCAATAAGTTGAAATACTTCCGTGTGCTTAAGTTAAGCTGAATTACTAGCGTGTGTACAATAAGTTGAAATATTTAAGAAATAGCGTGTGTACCATAAGTTGAAATATTTAAGAAATGGCGTGTGTAGGACTTGAAATTAGAGACGAGTACTTCCACGTGGTGAGTACTGTGTTAGTCTCAATCTGTGTATGAGACAAAGGATAATGAGAGGCACCCGCATGCCTTGCTCATACTGTGCCATCAAGCAGTCAGGCCTGCAAAATGAGTGGTCTGCCAAGCGAGTGGATTCATTCTTATTTATCGAGTAACATGAACTCTAGTACTCACACTTAAGTTACAAGTTATCCTCCTATATGATTAATACGCAACGGAAACACGCATCTGACTATCAGTAATTTACAGAACTCTGACTGTACACTATGCACTGGCAATACCACATTTCCTTTTTGTCTTTTATTTAACGGCTTTTGTCAACACGTGGCCACCTCACTGAATATGAATGGCGCACACATTATAAATTCGGGACGTTATGACAACATACAATACGAAGGAAAAGTCCATCAATCTTTTTCTTTTCACTATCTTATTTATTCCGATAAATTCTCTAACCTAAACACACAAATTCTACAACCTACAACAATAACACATGAGAAATTCCGCCCAGTGGGTATGGCTTTACAATGGTGAATCTCTATATTATGGTCTCGTAATTATTTTAACGCTACAGTGCACTTTCTGGATAGGATGGTGGATCTTTTATTATACCTCACACTTCGACTCCCACAATCATCATCACTAAACTTTCCTCCAGACCGAGCGGTACCGAAGGAACAAGCATAACCCACTAATCTTTTGAAACTACCTCACTACTCTCCCATGCAAACCACACATACCCGAATTACATGACATACACCACACTACAACATGAAATACTACACAGAGAATGGTCACAACATTATCACTTTCAGCTTTCCCACTTCAATTAATATTTATCCCAGTTTCACACGACACTGCCCCACTTCGTAATTCTACTTTCCTACTATGAACTCTGGAGATATATGCACGTCTTCCTGTGCAATGCAAGCCAAGTGGCGTTGCTGGATAGACGGCCGACTCACCTTGCTTCTCTCTCAGAGTTTGAATCTAGCGTCACACGGAATTATATCACGCAAGGTAATATTAAGAACGTATTCATCACACACGCGAGTCCTCAACTGATACCATGGACGAGTACTTCTCTTTATCCTTTGTCTCATACATAGATTGAGACTCACACAGTACTCACCACGTGAAAGTACTCGTCTCTAATTTCAAGTCCTGCACACGCCATTTCTTAAATATTTCAACTTATGGTACACACGCTATTTCTTAAATATTTCAACTTATTGTACACACGCTAGTAATTCAGCTTAACTTAAGCACACGGAGGTATTTCAACTTATTGCTACACGTGGTTTCATTGTGACCGTTGGTCACTTCCGAAGATTACTACAATCCCATTAATATTACCTGCCTGACATTTAATTCTCCCCACAAAAGTTCCTGAAATAGAGAAATTAATATTTCAAACTACTCTTAAATATTCCACATGCATACCATGTCTCCACTCTTTCGTCATTACGGAGCACAACTAAAACAGGTCTTAACAGCACAAGATCCAGCGGCAGAGTGCTGAAAAATGGCCGTTCTTCAGGTCATCTCGCTCCTCTGTCGAGGTGGGGGAAGACCATTCTACCGCATTGGTCAGCCACATTTCAGGCGCTCATAGCTCAGGCAAATTTCATCTCTTTGGTCCCACCAAATGTGGCCAAAGGATCGACTCAAAGATGATCATATATTCACATTCACTATCTGCGGTTAGCAGACGACCATACATTCATTCATTTCACAGATCTCACCAAACTGGATGTAGGGATTTGCTTTGTGGGAGTGCACATGTGATCAATTAAATAAATAAATTGTCATTCTTTCCCACACTTGTATCCGGCTTCGCTGTATTAATTGAAATTGAGTTATTTTACAAAAAAATGTGTTCTTCTGACAAAAATAATGAAGTATGTTGTGCCTATTTTCAATGTCGGGCGGTACTGTACCCTTTCAATGCAAAGTATGCATATTGAATTAAAACAGACATTTTTTTACCACAAGTCGGAAACTGACATAGAGACCACACGGCAATCGGAGTTTTGTAATTTTTTTTATACACATATACGTTACGTGAAGTTCAGAATCAAATATCAGTTACCTAAGGTAGTTCGATGCAACTATCAAAAACAACCTACAAGACTTACTTCAAAGGTCCCATGAAGTTATTTAACACCGTAAAGTAAGTTAAACAAACGTTCATGTTCCATGGCCATTTCCCTGAAGTGTAGGGTACATCCTGATGGAAAAAGTTAATTTGAAATGTTTATTTTCTTTTTTTTTTTTTTAAAGGGCTTTATGCATAAAGAATCAGTATTTTTGTGTGTGATATGTAATTAAAAAAAAGAAAACGTGCATTTCTCATAAATATGGCAGTTAAATATGTGCTTATTAGCATATATTTATATGATGTAGGTATTCGAACTGATCCGAAAAAAAATTAAAACAGTAATGACTGAAACTAGACTCAAATAATCCAGCAATTACCTGCCTCGAGCGCTTTCCCAGTCTGTATGTATTTCACGCTTCACAGAAATGCCTGTAGAGCATACAACTATATTTGAAAACATATTTCAACTATGCACCTCTGTTTGAAACTACAGCCCACCTGGGAATCGAAACCTGGTGCTCCATATGGAAGCTAGCATCATACCACAGGACTACACTGCTCGTCGAGATATCAGTCTTTCATTTGAGTATTATATTCACTTAGGAAACTTCATAGTCTGTTATCCTGAGAATTTTTGAGAGCAGTATTCAGCTGCTTTCGGAAATCGATATTTCAGTTCAGAATGTCAGCCGGCTGGTGTGGCCGAGCGGTTCTAGGCGCTTCAGTCTGGAACTGCGCGATCGCTACGGTCGCAGGTTCGAATCCTGCCTCGGGAATGGATGTGTGTGATGTCCTTATGTTAGTTAGGTTTAAGTAGTTCTAAGTTCTAGGGGACTGGTGACCTCAGATTTAAGTCCCATAGTGCTCAGGGCCATTTGAACCATTTCAGAATGTCATGTGTAATAAATATAAAATATTATATATGATTCACTTAATCTAGCAGCCTTATTTTACATTTTCGACCCCTATTTCGACTTCTTTTGTAATGATTGTTTCTTAAAACTATTCTACATTTCAAGTCGATAATATTATTAGTTGCTGTAAATAAGAGACAAAGACAGTGGGTGAAGTTGCACTAGGAGGGTCCCTTTTCTATCTTTGTAATGTGCAATCCTTAAACGTCATCAGTAAAACCACATTATTACAATTAAGGATTTATTTATTTTGTGCACTAAACTTAGAAGAAGGTACTGAGGTAGAAACCACTGCTAATTTCGATTGTTGTTCCTGCTCACCATAACTGAATACAAAAACAAATGCAAGCCTACTAAACGTAAAGACAGGCTTCACAGGTTAATTGTAAAAAGATAAAAGTTGGCTTTACTTACCTGAAGTGATGATAGGTCTATCGCGATCGAATGTGCACCACGCACCCACGTGAAGACCCGTGACTTCACGGCGGATAGTGTTCTGAGTTTGCAGTAAAATTAAATATGGAATGTATTGGCTGTGTCTGGCACTCGTCTCACTCTCACAGCGCAACAAACGTACCTCGTTGCGCAGTCCATAATACTGCTGACTGTTGGTTGCATATCGCCAAGGCGAACTATATTTTCTTCAAGATAACGGGCGGTCTCTTCAAAAATCCAACACACTGATCCTTTTCAAATAGGAATACAGACGAAAATCTAACGATAGTTGAATCAATGAAATGAGATATTCCACTTGTAATTGGATATGATAAGAAAGACGCTCTTTTGGAGGTTTTACGTGAAACAAACCTTAAATTTTTCTTTCACTGAAACAGCTCCGTAGGCCAAACTTAGCGCTCCACAGGCTGCGTGATTCCTGATTGATACAAGTAGATGTTAGGAGCATACATTCTTCTCTTCTTGTGTCCGCCACTCCGAACAAGCTGCCACTACTCAAAATTTTACTTCCTCTTTTTTGTGACAACTACTCTAATATGATATTGTCATATTACAAGTTGCAGGCCACCGTCTCCTTTTATGTTGTTATCGGTGATTTTTATTGCAATGACTTTTATAATTCCGCGCGACCGCTACGGTCGCAGATTCGAATCCTGCCTCGGGCATGGATGTGTGTGATGTCCTTAGGTTAGTTAGGTTTAAGTAGTTCTAAGTTCTAGGGGACTGATGACCGCAGCAGCTAAGTCCCATAGTGCTCAGAGCCACTTTTATTATTACACAGTTCCTGAAGCCCGTTAGTGTAAACTACGACTGATGTTTCGGCAGATTTTACCCAGTAACCGTCTTCTAAAGCATGCTCAGCTAAAGCAGATTTCTTGGTGTACCTCACACAAGCATGGTATCTTGTAGACCCCAGATGTTCCGAGACCAGCTGCGTCTTTTACTGGTCTTCTAACTGGCATATTTCTGTCGGAGGCCTGAAGATTGATTTAAAAGCGGGCAGTTATTGTGTATAAGGGGTGTACTAGCTTCCCAATAGCCGTCATACCACTTGACAATGGCAAGGAGTGCTTAGCCAAAAGGTCGTATTAATTTAATCACTTCACGTGGCTTGAGCTCCGAGATCTTTTTATTCGATGTCACCGCAGTGAGGTTCTGCATTCTTAGTTTTAAAAATATTGTTTACCAGTTCTTCTGTTGTTTTGTATATGCTTGGAACTAATTCTGTTTGTTGTATTTTAGGCATAAGACCATTTACATATGTGAAGAAAAATAGTGGATCTGAGATTGAGCCTTGGGGAACTCCATACAAGATTCGTCCCCAGTCAGAAGAACCTCGCCTGATTACATTGTTTGATCTGAACTTACTACTTTCTGCATTCTTTTGGTTATGTATGACATTATTCATTAGTTGGTTATACCATCAATTTCACGACCCCTTAATTTGTCTGTGAGGAAATTGTGATTCATACAGTCAAATGCCTTGTATAGATCGCAGAAAATACCAACTATTTAATGCTTGTAAATTTTAGTAGGTGATCGTGAAAATTGCTTTCTCAGCCGAGAAACACTTCTGAAACTCAAACCGTGCCTTACTCAGGATCTTATTGTCACTCAGGTGATGTACTATTCAAGACTATGTTACCATCACCATAAATTTGGTAGTAATGTCAGTAGTTAAACAGGTCGGTAGTTATTGACACCTCACCAATCGCCTTTCTTATGGAGGAGTTTAACAATGACAAATTTCAATCATATTTCAATCTCTCTGGAAATATGTCTCCAGTTAGTGAAGCATTGCATATTATATTGTTATGTAAAGATTGAAAAATCTGAATCGAGAACACACTTGAAGATAAATGCCAGTCATTCCACAGAAACCTACTGATAAAGTAACAAGTGAATAATTTAGAGATATTCTTCATCCCCCTACATGTCGCTTCCAAAGACACTGTGAAGACAAGTCCAGAATAGTTACAGACCGCACGGAGGTGTTTAAGGATTCATCCCACACTCTAGACGCGATTTGAATGGGATGAAACCGTAACATGTTGTACCATACTACGTACCCTCTGCCACGCACTTCGCAGAGATTTGCAGACTACGGATAAAAATATGAATGTAGAAATCAATAATGAAAAGAAAAATTAACCCAATATTCCTTTTATCTTAGTTCCATATCATAGGGTTTTCTTTCCTTATGTTGATTGCTATGGAGAGGGCACTTAGGTGCAGTTAGTACAGAATGTATCTACAACTCTGCTACAAGTAGAGGTGCACAATGTAGGATGGTAATTGTGTGAATCAGTTCTGCTGACTGACTGACAGATGGGCGTGGCATCCGTCATCTTCGTGATGTGGCAAACACCTAACCCTGTTATACGGCTAGAAGTAATTAATGCGTGTTAAGTGAAGTGTTGTGTCTGCATTATTATGGATGAGTGTTATGGAAATGAAAGGCTCAGGGAGGGTGCGTCTCTAACAGGGCCGACCCATCTGACAGGCGCATAATTTGCAACTGCTTTTGTCCTCTCACGTATTACTATGCCTTGTTGCTTGGAATTTCGTTGTTGGCCGTTGTGGTGCCCTCTCTTGATGAACAGCTCCTCACCTCCACCCCCCTCTCCACCAAAGGGATTCGAACGCGATACTTTTGCGTCGAGCGCCAGCGCGTTACAGCTGCTCAGCAATTTCGGTCAGATAGGTCGAGACGTATAGTTCTCGCTTTTCCAGTTTCCACATTTACGGGGGCTATTCCTTAGTAATCAGTATCATACTATAAACAAAATAATTAAAACAAATATATTAGGAAAATCTTAAAATTCTTTCACTGTATAATCCCCATTTAGATTTGAGCAGTTATCGTATTTGTTAATGAATTAAGAAATTCTCTCTGCGTGAAATTCTTGAAGTTCTACGTCGAAGTAAAACCGTTGGGAACGAAACAACTTTTACATGTTATGAAGAGGTGGAAATCACTTGTAGCCACTTCTGGGCTGTAGAGTGAATATTCAATAACGTCCCATTTGTAGTGACACGACAGTTCATGTGTTTGCCAGGCATAGTGTACAGAAACAACACTCCGGTACCGAGGACAGCAAACTTCTGAGATGATTGTCCTTCCATGTTCTGTAAAATCCAGAAACAAGACTCACTCCTTTAGCCTTCTGAAAAGTGGTAGCCATAACCTTTCCAGCTGACAGAGTTTGGAACGCTATTCTTGGTTAATTTGGCAAGGCGGCAAGACTCCACAGCATAAACTGTTGTTTTGTCTCCTCCTTAGCATAGCAAACCCTGTCTCGTCACCGCTTATGGTTCTGCTCAGTATGCCTTCTGCTTTCGTATCGTAGCACCAAGGATGTTTCAGAAAAGCATTCTTCCGTTGAATGTTGAAATCGAACGAGCACAGAACTTTTGGCACTCTAATCCTTTAGCCATTGTGTTATGCGAAACATTCCGAGAAATCTGCGGGATGTTATCCACCAATTCAGATAACGTGAAATGCAGATTTTTCCCAATTTTTTTCTCTACAGTCTTCTGTACCATTCCGTTGTTTACCACTGATAAACGATCATTTCTGTCATCGTCATTCACATTCCTTAAATAGACGACGTCATAGACGGACAACTCAACACATTCGTCCCAAAGAGTTTTATCATAGAGTGACTATACGTCTGCTATGCTTGAGGCAAATTGAAATACCATGTTTTCTCAGATAAAAGGTATTAGATAGTATGCAACAGCCACTAGAAAATTTTATCTTCTTGCTTCTGGAAAAACGTTCCGTGATTTAAATAACTACTGACTACTGAATGTCGATGTGCGTCAGATCCGGCGGTATGTGCATTTTCCAAATTTCCTGCCAATGGGCCGAAGTCTACCTCCTGCTTTACATGCAGCCGAGCATATTTAATAATTACTTTTAATATCCTCACAAATTATTACACCTACAAGTTTCTATATGTTGACTGGTTATATTGTGACACTGATATTTTAGTCATGGGATTCAATGCTTTTACGTTTTGTAAAATGCACAGTTTCACTCTACAGAAGATTTAAAGCGAGTTTCCAGTCTTCGTAGCACTTTGAAATCTTATGAAATGTATTTTGTAAGTAGCCCTCCTATAACATAATTTGCTTTTACTAGCTTCATCAGTGTCGTCAATTAACAAAATTCTGTAGAGACATTTTATGTATTACTAATCGCCTCCTGAACAACAGGAAGATTAATTCAAATAATATCGTTTACACTTGACGTACACATTAACCCCGCAACTCAGTGTGCAGTGCCCGACAGTGTTGATTTTTTACCCCTGTTCCATTCGCGTATGCAGCGAGGGGAAAATGCCTCTATACGCACCCTTGTCATCACTATGCGGAGTATACGTTTGTAACACGCACAGTCTTTCTCGAATACAGGTTCTCTGTATTTAGCCATCAGGGTTTCACGGAGAACCCTTTCCTCCAACCATTCTCTTTTAAGTTACCCGTTACCCTTTAGAGTGCACTTCAGTGGGTGTACAGTCCATTTACGATCCTCGCAGTGCATCTTCCAATTCATTCTTGCCTACTTGATAACGACTCTAGTCATTTGAGGAACACACTTGAATCGATCGCACTAGTGTCGTATGCAATTTCTTTTAACGATGGATAATATATTCCCTGAATCAAAACCTTCCATTCGCCTCACCATAATTCTTATTTTACGAGATGGTCCCATTTCATAGCGCTTCTTACTATTACCCCTAAATATTTATATGATGTAACTTGCTGAAGGTATTCACCACTATTCTTATAATCAGCTACCATTGGGTTCTGTCTATTTATTAAAGACATTATCCTACATCTGTCCTCACTTAAGGAGAGCCCCCATTGATTACATCGATTGAAAATTGTGACGAAGACTATCTGCAGTCCCTTACCATTGACCAACGATAGTACTTTCCTGCACAGGACAGCATGGTCAACTGCTGCTCGTAAGTGATAAATATATATTGAAATCGCTGGAGGTCATATTACTCTCTCCGTGGGTATACTTTTATTTCTTTAGATCATTCTTCGTAGAGTATAACATACTGGATACTGTTAGTCAAATACCCCTCGAGCCATTCACATTTATGCCGAAATATTCCATACGATTGTATCTCTGTTCGTTGCCGTCCATACGGTACAGTGTGGAACGCCTTTCTCCCTGTTTACCTGCGTCTGTTGTTCTGTTTTGATTCTTTGCTATCTAGATTATCTCTGTCGTTGTGTGGAAGCGTTAGACACATTAGATGACAAGAGGAAGGCGACGTCAGGCGACGCAGCAGCTTTGTTCCCCCGAGATGAGTGACGTCACGGACGTTTTGGTGGCGACACCCCCTTGGGAGGCGACGCGGCAGGAGGCGAGGGAGGTCGTTAGCACAACTCGCTGGCCGCCGTTTTCTTCCCTCTCTCTTGTTTCCTACTCGTAAAGCATTTCGGGGAGGGAGTTTCCTCTGCCGCTACTGACTACTGCTCTCAGCCGTCACAAAAAAAAAAAAAAAACGTCGACCGAAAATGTTGTTTCCTCCAACTGTGACGAGGTAATCACGAGCCATTTGCTTTGAAAATACTTGTATTCGAACGTAAAAATTGTCATTTTGCTTCACATTTGACCTTCACGGAAGCCGATTTCGAAATGAAGCAGGTTTCTCCGACCTCATGTACTATACTAAATACTACAGATAGATGCACTAACAATTAGCACTCTTTCATCGTATCATTATATGTTTTCGATAATTTTGTCACGACATTACGACAACCAGCTACAAATCAGAGAACAAGGTTGTCAGTGAAATACAACAGCCGGCCTTGCTGGCCGAGCGGTTCTAGGCGCTCAGTCCGGAACCGCGCGACTGCTACGGTCGCAGGTTCGAATCCTGCCTCGGGCATGGATGTGTGTGATGTCCTCAGGTTAGTTAGGGTTAAGTAGTTCTAAGTTCTAGGGGACTGATGACCTCAGAAGTTAAGTCCCATAGTGCTCAGAGCCATTTGAACCATTTTTGCATTGCTCGTTCTCCTGAAGAAATAACAACCCTTTGTACCAAAGCTTCTCATTGGAGCTGACTGCAACAGACTGCATCTGGATCTTCGAGGGTTCCTCTGCATGGCAGCGCTGCAGAGTCCCTGCGTTCCTGTCACCTTGTCACACCATCTTCACTATGATCAGCGTCTGGCGTAGCGCCGCGCGGAGTGGACGCGCGGTTTGGGGCGTCCTTCACGGACTGCTCGGCCCCTCCCGCCGGAGGTTCGAGTCCTCCCTCGGGCATGGGTGTGTGTGTTGTTCTTAGCATAAGTTAGTTAAAGTTAGTTTATGTTGTGTGTAAGTCTAGGGACCGATGGCCCAAGCAGTTTGGTCCCTTAGGAATTCACACACATTTGAACATTTTTCTAGCGTAGCCCCTCCCGTCCAAGCTTCGCCATCGACGATCGGGTCTTCAGTTTCCTCTAGCAGGAAGCCCCATCGTTGATCTCCACCTTAGGCCTGTAGTAGGGCTTATTATGAAGGACATCGACGTCTCTGCGCTTTTGTCTTTCTCATCCTCGACTTAGAATGTGACGTCCGACATTCGATGCAAGATACGCTACTACCCAAAGTAGCGCTTCAGTAACTTTTCCGATAACCCTACTTTCCCTAAAGAAGCAAAACTCCGTACAAATTATCTCGGGTTGTATATCACTGGCCGATACTTGGCGTTATAGCACTCTCGGTTCTTCTTCAGCGCGTCCAAGTTCCGCATGCGAGCCACCTGTCTTGTTTCTCTAGTCGTGGTAACTGGGTGTTTCACATTGTCATCCTGAGTATCGCTCGACTGAAATAGGAACAGTGTATCCATTGTCGTTCTAGTCCTTGCGACAGTGGAGCAGAAAGAATGGTATAAAGTCGGTTGTGTTTTCCTGGGGTAGTGAAATCCTTCCACAGGATTCTGAGTCTAGTCTGGGTATCACTGGCATAGCATATCGGAGAAAGAAGATGTTAATACAGTATTATGTAACTGCTCGAGCGTCAATGGAAACGTCTCGGAACTAGTTTCGCTTGTAAACGGTAACAATGTGCATAAAGTACTACGGACAGAAAGCTGGCTGAAAGCAGACATTAATAGCAACGAAAACTCCGAATGGAATGTTTATCACAAAGATAGGTTGAAAACTGGTTGTGAAGACGTATTTTAGCCATAACAAATTCGATAATGACTTATGAGATTAGTACAGATTCAAACTGTGAAATAATTTGGGTGAAGACAGGTATTAAAGGTAGAGCAAACATGGCCATCGCATGTTTTACATACTCGCTGCCTCAGAAGCAGTAGTGGCGGAGCAGTTGACGGAAAACTTCGAGGATATTTCGTGCAAATTTTCTGGCCATGTTATGGTTTTAGGTGGAGATTTCAACTTATCACCTATACACTGGGAGGCTCGAGTGATTATGACGTGCAGGAGGGGCAGAAAATCGCGAGAAGTTGTTCTCATTCCCTTATCCATAAATTACCTTGAGCAGTTAATCGGAGAACCCATTCGTGAAGGTAACATCGTAAATCTGCTACTGACAAACAGGTCTGAACTTTTCGGCTCTGTGTACAACAGGTAATCTGTGATCGTAATGTTGTTACAGCTTCACTGAATACGGCTGTAAATAGGAATACAAAGAAAGGCAGGAAAATATTACTGTTTAGCAAGAGTGCAAGAAACAGATTTCAGATTATCCAACACGTTAACATGAAAATTTCATCTTCAAAATGACAGCGTTGAGCATCAACGGACAAAGTGCAATAGCGTTGTACACTACTGGCCATTAAAATTGCTACACCACGAAGATGACGTGCTACAGACGCGAAATTTAACCGACAGGAAGAAGATGCTATGATACGCAAATGATTAGCTTTTCACAGCATTCACGCAAGGTTGGCGCCGGTGGCGACACCTACAACGTGCTGACATGAGGAAAGTTTCCAACCGTTTTCTCATACACAAACAGCAGTTGACCGGCGTTACCTGGTGAAACGTTGTTGTGATGCCTCGTGTAAGAATGAGAAATACGTACCATCACGTTTCCCATTTTGATAGAGGTCGGATTGTAGCCTATCGCGATTGCGGTTTATCGTATCGCGACATTGCTGCTCGCGTTGGTCGAGATTCAATGACTGTTAGCAGAATATGGAATCGGTGGGTTCAGGAGGGTAATACGGAACGCCGTGCTGGATCCCAACGGCCTCGTATTACTAGCAGTCGAGATGACAGGCATCTTATCCGCATGGCTGTAACGGATCGTGCAGCCACGTCTCGGTCCTTGAGTCAACAGATGGGAAGTTTTGCAAGACAACAACAATCTGTACGAACAGTTCGAGGGCACAGAAATAGTCTAGATCAATGTTCGACGGTCTTGTTGGCTTCACTTGCACTCAAGTTGGCCAGATGGCTGCAATGTTTTCACTGCAGAGTTGGTAGCCATCTATTGAACCCTTGAGCATATCCGCTCCTGCACCGGTAAGTCCTTCATGATCTGTAGTGACTCCTTAAGCAGCCTACAAGCTCTCGACCAGTGTTTCCCTCAACATCCTTTGGTACTAACTATCTAGGAGTCTCTTTATAACCTCGGGAACAGCGGACGGTCAGTGACCTTCATTTGCACCCCAGGACATATCGGGATACCGGGGAATGAACGTGCTGACAGCCTGGCCAAACAAGCTAACGGTAAACCAACTCTGGAGATCGGCCTGTCGGAGACTGATCTCTGATCGGTCTTCCGCTGCAAGGTTTTCGCGATCTGGGACACTGACTGGAGCAACCTCATTACCTCAAGCAAACTATGTGTTATCAAGGAGACAACGAATGTGTGGCGGTCATCCATGCGAGCCACTCGCAGGGACTGTGTTGTACTTTGCCAGTTTCGCATCAGCCATACTTGGCTAACACAGTCACCTCCTCCGGCACGAGGACCCACCTCGCTCTTGCTGTGGCTCCTATATTACTGTCATCTCCCTCTTGTTGGACAGCCCAATTTTAGTCGCTCTGCAGCGGACTTTTAACCTTCCCAACACCATAGGTACGGTGTTGGGCGACAATGCCTCAACGGCCGATTTAGTTTTAGGTTTTATTCGCGAGAGGGGTTTTTATCATACGAACTAAGTTTGGGTGTCTGGCCTTCTCTCCCAGACCTCCAACCTCCCTCCCTTTCACCTCTTCGTCACTCTTGCTTTGCATTTTGTTTGCCTTCTTGTTCGTCTGTTCCCTATGTGTGTTCTTCTTTTCTTGTCTTTTGGGCTGACGATATTAGTATGTTGCAGAGTGGCTGACTCACCCTTTTTATCCTTGTGATCAGCCAGCCCAAGCCATCTGCTGTATGATTATAATACCTTCCTCTATCTTTCCTTTTAGTGTACGTATTCCCCTTTGGTCCTCTTCTTTCGTTTTCTTTTTCGGTGTGCGTCCCCGTTAGTTCTACCCCCTTTACTTCCCCAATTCCTTTGTTCTTAATTGTTTTACCACGAGACTTGTTTGCTTGAGGAAAAATGGACTGATGACCCTGTAGTTTGATCCCTTTACCCTCCAAACCAACCAACTCACCATAAATCTCCCTTGTGAATCAGTCTATCTATTAGTGAGACCCATATTAAAAATACAGTAGTTGAACTGGGTTATCTGAACATAAAGGTATAAGCCGTAATTGGGGACTATAATTTATGTATGTATACATAGGCAGATAGATATTTACATAAATATATTTCTTTCTCTGTTTCATGTTGAATAAATGTGATTATAATACCACAGTAAATCTTACTCAGCGGAAAAACCATTCACAGAGTTTCCACCAACACCATGAAAACGAGGATGCTACACTTTCTTCCAACAGCTATTGCGATCATTAATGCATACCCAATATATTAATACTAGTGACACACTCCAGCTTCACATGGGTAGCACTGAGTATCTACAGCCAGACTACTTGTCTGTATACATTTGGGTCTACACATACATATATAGTCTTCAAGCCACAGAATGGTGTGTGGCGGAGGGTATACACAAACCTTCCTCGTGAATCAGGCCATCTATCAGCGAAAATCGTATCCAAATATCTAGAGTAGTTCCTGAGATCAGCCTTAACAAACAAACAGAAAAACGCGGCTTAGGACTTTAAATTACAATAAACATAGAAGAATTTACAGGGTGTCTCAGAAATGTTACAGTAAAATCCGAGGGGTAATTACTAATAAAATTCGCCTACAGCTGTGTAATTGATATGTCATTTTATATTATTTTGACTACCAGTTTCGGCATTCCGCTATGCCATCTTCAGGCCCGATATGAATCTCTCAAAAGTAAATGATGTTGTCATACAGTGTCATACATTCCTGGATGTCGTGAATTTAAAACTGTATCCCAAGTGCTTCATTCGAAGATCTGATTTCAGTCAAGTCTTGGACTGAGGCACTTGGGATACGGTTTTGGCAATATTTTGACTCAATAATAATGTCTCTTGTGGATCATTTAAAGAGGTGATGTCTGTTTTGGATTTCAGAAAATCCATTTTCACCCAAGTTAATTTATTATAATATTGCTCAGTAGTATCTACATATAACATTTATCTAGTAGTAACTGCACTGGCTCCTATATGTTGGCGCGCAATAATGAGTGTTAAATGCTCAAGGTAAGATACAGTATTTACTAGATACAGCTTGACTATTGACGCAGAGAAAAGTGATGTATTCAGGTAAGTTGTTCTCTCGTTTAGAAAGCTGATAAACAATGTTCTATTACGTTACAATCTCAACTCGACTTTAGGCCTGATGAGTGCATATGCTCAATTCTCTTATCGAATTACATCCATGAGCAACTAAATTACAGACAGCTGTGTAATATACACTTCTTGACCTTGTCCATCGGATCATCTTCTCAACTGCTATGGAGCTCAGAGAACATTTCCTGTGTCCAGTGAATGGGAGGCTTTGTCCCTTCTGGAGGTGATGGGTCAAACTTTCCATAAACCATCAGAACTAATCTGTCGTTGGTGCTTATCATGCTGGATTAAGGGCTAGTGATTTTCCCAAGGACGTAAGTGCATTCCTGAACCTATTGACAATAAACTTTTGAAGAATACAGGCTGAGAGCAGTGCTGATAGTGGCAGCAGAGAATGTCTAGTGAAAGTATCTGCATTCTGCTCCTCAGACGAACAGCCCGTAAGGCCGCAGTATTGAAACTATTTTATGATCAGGCTGGCAGATCTCGTAATTTTAGGAGGTAAGTCGTGTACCCTCATGATCGTCAAAGAACTTTTTTCCACTACTGAAAGCCTACCACATACCGAAAGTCTATTCTTGTGCTCAGGAATGGAATTCTGCTTAGCTGTTTTCTGGTTTTGTTGCGCACGGTTTAGTGAGGGTGCATGTGATCCCATTGAGCGAGATATCATTAAGAGAGAAAATGGCGTACGTTATATCCTATAAGCATTATGTTCATGATAAATTGCTCTTGGTGGCTGGTGGTACACATGATATTAACAACATCCTTGATACACATAATAAACAAGAAACATTGATTTCCGTGACCTGAACGCTAGCAAAGAAACGAACAAACACGAATTCGAAGAACACAGAAAAATAACAACAGACATCACCACATGCAGCTCATCTTGCGACCAAAATCACATCAGCAATCTAGACACAGAGAAATAATCTACAGAGTCAATAATATACCACTTGGTAAAAAAAAGAACCATGCCAAAGTCCGCATGATTTAACAAATAGCTATACTGATACACTGGTTGACAGTATCAAAAAAAGAAAAACATAAAAAAGCAGCAGAACATAAGAAGGCACTGTTTGCATATCATTCATTAGTGAACCCTCCAATCAAATAGCTTATACATTTAGACTACGTGACATCAAGATCACCTGCACAACACAAAATACCCTGCAGCGCATACTCAGGCACAACATACACCTGCATACAGATCAACACACACAAACGAACATATACAAAACAGTTTGTAGTGCATGTTCAGCCCTCTCTGTAGGCCAAATGGGAGACACTGTCATAAAAGATACAATTAATACATAAACTTCTACCACACAAACAATTGTTCTAAATCAGAAATAGCCACTCACATTAAAGACACTGGGCATAATTTCTAGGATATAAAAATGATGTTTATACATTACATACAATGGACGAGACACATTGAACATACTTATATAAAGCCCGCATCTCGTGGTCGTGCAGTAGCGTTCTCGCTTCCCACGCCCGGGTTCCCGGGTTCGATTCCCGGCGGGGTCAGGGATTTTCTCTGCCTCGTGATGGCTGGGTGTTGTGTGCTGTCCTTAGGTTAGTTAGGTTTAAGTAGTTCTAAGTTCTAGGGGACTGATGACCATAGATGTTAAGTCCCATAGTGCTCAAAGCCATTTGAACCATTTTACTTATATAAAGAATTTGAAATTTTCATGCATGGCGCAATACTTGATAACAAGAAGCTCATTGACAGTGTATAAAGTAATAATGTAAATTTCTTTGAAAGTTTGACCAGTGTTGAATAATTGTTCCTTGAATACTAAAGTAATCTCAGGGATATTTGTCAAATAATACCAAAGGAAATAGTTGACAGGTAGCCCCATTATAAAACTCCGAATCAGTTAAAAAATACTGAATAATCACAAAAATGCCTGTGTTCTTAGTGTATGTATTATCCTAGATGTTAAAATTATATAACTCTTTAGCAGTAAAGAATCAATGTCATGTAAACAACTGTGATAAGTGATGGTGCTGTGTTTGTTTCTGTGTTTCGTGTGGCAGAGAGGAATACAATCCTACAACATGTAAGTCATGATATCATTGAGGTTATCCATATATATATATATAACATATATAATACTGCACACTAAATTAGATTTTTGTGAACAGGGACAGTAGCATTTGGAACATAACCTTTCAGATACATCCGGAAAAATTTCTTCTCATTACTTCACATGCACTGGCAATTAGTAATTGATGTGCAAATATAATTCAGGCACCTGATGAAGATAAAATGCTGCCAAAACGCCTCATGCCAATAAACATTGGATAACAAAGTTACTGAAGAGGAGAAATTATTATTTTACAAATAGAGTCTAAGTGTGATACATGGTAACAACAGCCCAGAAAATCTGCAACTGCAGGACATTGCCTTGTACAGGTCAGCCAATGGATTAAAAAGTCACACAGATTCTGGAGTTCACATCAGACACTGGAATAGTGCCATTACATAAGTTGGCGTTAGTCAGCTAGTCAGGCAGCAGCAGTCGACCGAGATATAACCAAACCACAGGGAACTAACAGATTTTGTGACATTTTACGAGTACCGAACAAGGAGCGAGTTCCATAGTTTCATCTGTCTTTTTTGGTAGTTTAGATTCTTGAGTTTCACAGTTCTCGTGTTTTTGTTTGCATCGGAAAGTAAACCGATTTTGTGACATATTACAAGTTCCTAATTAGGAGAGAATTATTTAGTCTCGCCTGAGTGCTCCCGTAGTTCAGTTTTTGACTCTCTGCGTGTTAATCTAATTTGTTGGGCTCAGTTCTTGCGTTTTCCTCCGTTTCCACAATAGAGTTCCACAGCACATGTCCATGATCCTTGTTTGTCTGTGAATTGTAGTTTTCCACGGTCTTTAGTATGGATAGTGACTTTGATGGCTGTGTGTGTATGCGAGTTGGGTTCGTGACACTTCACTTTCAGCTGCTGCATGTGATGGCATTGGGTATCACCGTTATGGGCCTGTCGAGAGGATCCAACGGACGTCCCGCCGATCGACCCGCACATGTGGACAGCCCAGTTACTGTTAGCACTGAGGTTGACCACTCACTTGTGGTCGAGTGGAAGGTCACCTTGGGGCGAGGCAGGCGGCAAAAGACTTCCCAAAGGGCCTCACGTAAGGCCTTCCAATTTAATCTCACAAACAGACTCCAGGTGCTGCCTGTTCAAAGGCTCTGAGCACTATGGGACTTAACGTCTGAGGTCATCAGTCCCCTAGAACTTAGAACTACTTAAACCTAACTAAGCTAAGGTCATCACACACATCCATTCCCGAGGCGGGATTCGAACCTGCGACCGTAGCGGTCGCGCGGTTCCAGATTGTAACGCCTAGAACCGCTTGGCCACTCCGGCCGGCTGCTGTCTGTGGTTAGCACTGTCTCTCCGCCAGATGCAGTCACTTGTCCTGTTTCAGAGGGAACCTCTCAGCCTGCAAGATCCAGGCACTCACAGAGGGGGTGGTAGTTGAGAGCTCCAGAGTTAGGAGCATTATGATGTCCCTTAGGGGCATGGCTGCCAAGGAGGGGAAGAAAAGCGATGTGTCTTCCATGTGTATACCGGATGGAGTCGTTCCAGAGGGGGAAAGGGTTCTTCCAGATGCCTTGAAGAGCACATGGTGCAGCCGACTGCAGGTGGTGGCTCAAGTCGATGCCAAAAATGTGTGTCAGTTTGGACTGGAAGAGATTCCCTCCAATTTCGAGTGGCTAACAGAAGTGGTAAAGGTTGCTTGTCTTGTTTGCGAGGTGAAAGCAGAGCTCCCCATTTGCAGTATAGCAGACAGGACCAATTGTGGACCTTTGGTACGCTGCCAAGCGGAGGGTCTGAATCAGATGCTCAGACGGTTCTGTTACCGTTTAGCCTGCAGATTCCTCGAGTTTAATCACAGGGTTGTTGGGTTCCAGGTTCTGCTGAATAGGTCAGGAGTACACTACACGCAAGAGATGGCTACACAGCTGTCAGGGGCTGTGTGGCGTGGACAAGACGTTTTTTAGGTTAGAGGATCTTGGGGAAATACAAAACGGGCTTCAGTCTCAAAGGGTGCCTAGGAAGACATAGATACGGGAAACCTCGGTATAACAGTTGTAAATTGTCGTAGCTGTGTTGAGAAAGTACCAGAGCTCCAGCCGCTTATAGAAACACCTGCTGCTCAAATCGTTATAGGCACTGGAAGCTGGCTAAAGCCAGAGATAGGTTTAGCCGAAATTTTTGCGAAGAACCTAACGGTGTTCCGAAAGAATCGGCTAAACACAGTTGGCACAGCGTGTTTGTTGCTGTTAGAAGCAGTTTATCTTGTAGCGAAATTGAAGCAGACAGTTCCTGTGAGTTAGTATGGGCAGAGGTCATTCCTGCCAACCGGAATGAAATAATAATTGGATTCTTTTACCGACCTCCCAAATCAGACGATACAATTGCTGAAAGCTTCAAAGAAAACGAGTTTCATTTCAAATTCGCGCCCGACTCATACAGTCATAGTTCGTGGTGATTATAATTTGTCCTCGATATGTTGGCGAAAATGCATCTATAAATCCGGAGGTACGCGTAAGACATCATCTGAAATTGTGCTAAACGCATCCCCTGAAAATTTTTCGAGCAGCTAGTTCATGAGCCCACGCGAATAGTAAACGATTGTGAAAACACACTTGACGTCTTACCAGCAAATAATCCTGAGCTAATAACGAGCATCAAAACGGATACAGTGGTTAGTGAACACAGGATTGTCTAGCGAGACTGAATATTGTAACCCTCAAATCCTCCAAAAATAAACGAAAAACATACCTATTCAGAAAAGCGGATAGAAACTCACTCGACGCCTTCCTTAGAGAGCTAATCTCCACTCCTTCCAAATTAACAACGTAAGTGTCGACCAGATGTGGCTTGAATTCAAAGAATTGAGAGATTTATAGCAAATAAATTAAAAAACGACGGAGCTAATCTCCCTTGGTACACAAAACGTGTCAGAACACTGTTACAGAAACAACGAAAAAAGCATCTCAAATTTAAGCAATGCAGTGTCTCCAAGAGTGCCGAAATTTTACAGAAGCTCGAAGTTTAGCGTCGACGTCAATGCGAGATGCTTATAAAGCTTTCCACAACGGAACCTTATCTCGAAACCTGGCAGTAAATCCAAAGAGATTATGGTCGTATGTAAAGTATGCTAGAGGCAAGATACAATCAATGGATTCTCTACTCGATAGCAATCGATATACTATCGACGACAGTGCTGCGATAACAAATTTAATAAACACACCCTTTCGAAATTCCTTCACCGAAGAAGATAAGTAATTATTCCCTTATTCGAATCAAGAGCAGCGGCCAACACGAGTACCTTAGAGTAGTAATGAAGCAACTTAAATCACTTAATAAAAGCAAGTCTTCTGGTCCAGACCGCATACCAAAAATTATGCTGATGCAGTAGCTCCATACTTAACAATCATATACAACGTTCGCCTCGACGAAAGATCCGTACCCAAAGACTGCAAAGTTGCACAGGTCGCACCAATATTCAAGAAAGCTAGTAGGAGTAATTCAGTAAATGACAAGCCCATATCATTAATGTCGATACGCAGCAGGATTTTGGAACGTATATTGCGTTCGAACATTATGAATTACCTCGATTAATTAGTTCTACGTTCTAGGCGACTGATGACCTCAGAAGTTAAGTCGCATAGTGCTCAGAGCTATTTGAATTACCTCGAAGAGAACGGTCTATTAACACACAGTCAACACGGATTAAGAAAACATCGTTCTTGTGAAACACAACTAGCTCTTTACACACATGAAGTTTTGAGTCCTATTGACAAGGGATTCCTCATTGATTCCGTATTTCTAGATTTCCCAAAGGCTTTTGACACTGTACCACACAAGCTGCTTGTGGTGAAATTGCATGCTTATGGAATATCGTCTCAGTTAGGCGACTAGATTCGTGATTTTCTGTCGGAGAGATCACAGTTCGTCGTAACTGACGGAAAGTCATCGAGCAAAACAGAAGTGATTTCTGGAGTTCCCCAAGTGTGTGTTACAGGCCCTCTGCTGTTCATTATCAATAGAAACGATTTACAAGACAATGTGAGCAGCCGTCTTAGGTTTTTTGCTTATGATGCTGTCGTTCCCGTCTAGTTAACTCATCAGAAGATCAAAAGAAATTGCCAGACGATTTAGAAAAGATATCTGAATGGTGCGAAAATTTGGAACTGACCCTAAATGGCCGGCCGCAGTGGCCGAGCGGTTCTAGGCGCTTCAGTCCGGAACCGCGCGACTGCAACGGTCACAGGTTCGAATCCTGCTTCGGACATGGATGTGTGTGATGTCCTTAGGTTAATTAGGTTTAATTAGTTCTAAGTTCTAGGGGACTGATGACCTCAGATGTTAAGTCTCATAGTGCTCAGAGCCATTTGAACCATTTTTTTTACCTTAAATAATGAAAAGTGTGAGGTCATCCACATGAGTGCTAAAAGGAATCCGTTGACCATCGGTTACAAGATGAATCAGTCACATCTGAAGGCCGTAAATTCAACTAAATACCTAGGAATTACAGTTACGAACAATTTAGGTTTGGAAGAACACATGTGGGCATTTTGTTGGAAAGACAAACCAAAGACTGAGTTCTCTTGTGAGAACACTTGCAAAATGTAACAGATCTACTAAAGAGACTGCCTACCCTAAGCTTGTCCGTCGTATTTTGGAGCGCAGCTGCGCAATCTAGGATCCTTACCAGATAGAATTAACGGAGTACATAGAGAAAGTTCAAAGAAGAATAGCACGCATTGTATTATCGCGAAATAGGGGAAAGCGTGTCACGGAGATGGAACGGGCTTTGGGATGGACACCATTAAAGCAAAAGTGTTTCTCATTGCGGCGGAATCTTCTCACGAAATTTCAATCACCAACTTTCAGAGGGTGTGGAGTTAAATGGAAATATTAAGATACTAGGGTATGCAGATGATCTAAACATCATTAGCGATAAGAAAGAATCTGTAACAGCAAATGCGAATGCGTTAATCAAGGCTAGTGAAGATGTAGATCTAAGGATAAGTGAAGACAAAACTAAATACCTGGTTACTACTAGAATGCCAACAGCAGTAGATCAGGAAATGTTAAGAGTTGGAGACATGCAGTTTGAAAAAATGAACACATTTAAGTATCTAGGCGTGGACATCACTTCGAGAAATGAGATTGATTCCGAACTGAAGAAGAGATTACGGGCGGGAAATGCGTGCTACTTCTCACTGAATAGATTACTTTCATCACGGATATTGTCTAGGAATTTAAAGATTACAATATACAAAACTATTATTCTACCAGTTATGCTGTATGGGTGTGAGACTTGGTCTCTCACTGTGCAAAATGAAAAGCCGTTTCGAATATTTGAAAACAAAATTTTGAGGAAAATTTTCGGAGCAAAAAGGGATGAAATTAGCGGAGAGTGGCGAAAACTGCATAACGAAGAGGTTCACGAACTCTATTCAAGAGCTGACATAATCAGTATTATTAAATCACGTAGGCTGCGATGGACGGGTCACGTAGCTCGAATGGATGAGGGCAGGGCAGCGCGCAGAGTACTGGTAGGGCACCTAGAGGGAAAACGTCCTGTGTTTTCTTGATCGTTTAGAACAGAAAGCGCCCTAAAACCGTCTTTTGTTTGTTTCGCGGCCGTTAGCCAATAGTCACTTGAATCAGCAGTTGTCTTGTGACAGCCAGAGCGAGAGCACCAGCAGCAGCGAGTACTGTTTGTATAAAGCGTTTATTTTGCATTTTGTTTACGACCATCCACTAAGGAAGGGATTCTATTTGTGTTTATCTGCTCTGCATAGGAACTAACAGTTCTTGATAAAACTTTACGTAGTTTTCGTGTTAGATTTCTTAGTGTTTTCTTGATCGTTTAGAACAGAAAGCGCCCTAAAACCGTCTTTTGTTTGTTTCGCGGCCGTTAGCCACTAGTCACTTGAATCAGCAGTTGTCTTGTGACAGCCAGAGCGAGAGCACCAGCAGCAGCGAGTACTGTTTGTATAAAGCGTTTATTTTGCATTTTGTTTACGACCTTCCACTAAGGAAGGGATTCTATTTGTGTTTATCTGCTCTGCATAGTAACTAACAGTTCTTGATAAAACTTTACGTAGTTTTCGTGTCAGATTTCTTAGTGTTTTCTTGATCGTTTAGAACAGAAAGCGCCCTAAAACCGTCTTTTGTTTGTTTCGCGGCCGTTAGCCACTAGTCACTTGAATCAGCAGTTGTCTTGTGACAGCCAGAGCGAGAGCACCAGCAGCAGCGAGTACTGTTTGTATAAAGCGTTTATTTTGCATTTTGTTTACGACCATCCACTAAGGAAGGGATTCTATTTGTGTTTATCTGCTCTGCATAGGAACTAACAGTTCTTGATAAAACTTTACGTAGTTTTCGTGTTAGATTTCTTAGTGTTTTCTTGATCGTTTAGAACAGAAAGCGCCCTAAAACCGTCTTTTGTTTGTTTCGCGGCCGTTAGCCACTAGTCACTTGAATCAGCAGTTGTCTTGTGACAGCCAGAGCGAGAGCACCAGCAGCAGCGAGTACTGTTTGTATAAAGCGTTTATTTTGCATTTTGTTTACGACCTTCCACTAAGGAAGGGATTCTATTTGTGTTTATCTGCTCTGCATAGTAACTAACAGTTCTTGATAAAACTTTACGTAGTTTTCGTGTCAGATTTCTTAGTGTTTTCTTGATCGTTTAGAACAGAAAGCGCCCTAAAACCGTCTTTTGTTTGTTTCGCGGCCGTTAGCCACTAGTCACTTGAATCAGCAGTTGTCTTGTGACAGCCAGAGCGAGAGCACCAGCAGCAGCGAGTACTGTTTGTATAAAGCGTTTTTGTACTTATTTGCTGCGCTTAGCTTTTAAATAGTTTTTCTGGGAAAACATAGCGTAGTTTTCGCGTCTCGTATTTCAGTGAGTGTTTCTTGATTATCAGAGTAGCTCATCAGAAGATTATCTTGGGAATTTGTCACCGTATAGAGTAGGGTAAACATAGTCATGTGTAGGGACTGTGGTTGTTGTGAGCGGACGCAAGGAGAATTGGCCACTCTTCGGGGGCAGGTGGAGGCTTTGTCTGTTAGGCTCATCGAGCTCGAGGCGCAGGCGTCGGCTCGTAGTGGCGTTGGGGCAACTGTGGTGAGACCTATGCCTACTTCGGTGGCCTTGGAATCACATGGAACCCCTGATGTCGCTGCGTCTTCCGGCAGTGAGCATCTTACCGGTCAGCCATCACTTCAGGGTGAATGGCGGACAGTGGTGGGCTCGCGCGTGCCTGGCCGAAAGGCGAAGGTGGGATCTGGCCGCGTGGCAGCTGCCTTACCCCTTTCCAACAGGTACGGGGTGCTTCCTAGTGGTGATGACATCGTTTCCGAGCCACCACAGGATGCCTCGCCTGTTGGGCCAGTGGCCGATTCTCCGGCAAGGTCCCGACAGTCACAGAGGGCGGGCCTATTAGTTATAGGGAGCTCCAACGTTAGGCGGGTTATGGAGCCCCTCAGGAAAATAGCGGGTAGGTCGGGGAAGAATGCCAGTGGGCACTCGGTGTGCTTGCCGGGGGGTCTCGTCCGTACTGTGGAGGAGGCCCTTCCGGCAGCTATTGAACGCACTGGGTGTGACCGGCTGCAGATAGTAGCACATGTCGGAACGAATGACGCCTGCCGCTTGGGTTCTGAGGCCATCCTTGGTTCCTTCCGGCGGCTAGCTGATTTGGTGAAGACAACCAGCATCGCACGCGGAGTGCAAGCTGAGCTTAATATCTGCAGCATAGTGCCCAGAGTCGATCGCGGTCCTCTGGTTTGGAGCCGTGTGGAGGGTCTAAACCAGAGGCTCAGGCGACTCTGCGACTAAAATGGTTACAAATTCATCGACCTCCGTTATTGGGTGGAGAACTGTAGGGCCCCCCTAGACAGGTCAGGCGTGCACTACACACCGGAAGCAGCTACTAGGGTAGCAGAGTACGTGTGGCGTGCACACGGGGGTTTTTTAGGTTAGAGGGACCCCCCCTTGGGCGAAACGATAAAATACCTGACGGCTTACCAGAGAGGACATTATCATCGTTGATAAAGAACGTCCGTCCTCAGAGACCAAAAACAGGAAAAGTTAACGTAATATTGGTAAACTGCAGGAGTATCCAGGGCAAGGTTCCTGAATTAGTATCTCTTATTGAAGGAAATAGTGCGCATATAGTATTAGGAACGGAAAGTTGGTTAAAACCGGAAGTGAACAGTAACGAAATCCTAGACACAGAATGGAATATATACCGCAAGGATAGGATAAACGCCAATGGTGGAGGAGTATTTATAGCAGTAAAGAATTCAATAATATCCAGTGAAGTTATTAGCGAATGCGAATGTGAAATAATCTGGGTTAAGTATCAAAGGTGGGTCAGATATGATAGTCGGATGCTTCTGTAGACCACCTGCATCAGCAACCGTAGTAGTTGAGCGCCTCAGAGAGAACCTGCAGAACGTCGTGAAGAAGTTTCGTGATCATACTATTGTAATAGGGGGAGACTTCAATCTACCAGGTATAGAATGGGATAGTCACACAATCAGAACTGGAGCCAGGGACAGAGACTCTTGTGACATTATCCTGACTGCCTTGTCCGAGAATTACTTCGAGCAGATAGTTAGAGAACCAACTCGTGAAGCTAACGTTTTAGATCTCATAGCAACAAATAGACCGGAACTTTTCGACTCCGTGAATGTAGAAGAGGGTATCAGTGATCATAAGTCAGTGGTTGCATCAATGACTACAAGTGTAATAAGAAATGTCAAGAAAGGAAGGAAAATATATTTGCTTAACAGGAGTGATAGGGCACAAATCGCAGAATATCTGAGTGACCACCATCAAACGTTCATTTCTGAGGAAGAGGATGTGGAACAAAAATGGAAAAAATTCAGAAACATCGTCCAGTACGCCTTAGATAAGTTCGTACCGACTAAGGTCCAAAGCGAGGGGAAAGATCCACCGTGGTATAACAATCATGTACGAAAGGTACTACGGAAACAAAGAAAGCTTCATCATAGGTTTAAGAGTAGTCGAATCATAGCTGATAAGGAAAAGCTGAACGAAGCGAAAAAGAGCGTAAAGAGAGCAATGAGAGAAGCATTCAACGAATTCGAACATAAAACATTGGCAAACAATCTAAACAAGAACCCTAAAAAGTTTTGGTCATATGTAAAATCGGTAAGCGGATCTAAATCCCCTATTCAGTCACTCGTTGACCACGATGGCACCGAAACAGAGGACGACCGAAGAAAGGCAGAAATACTGAATTCAGTGTTCCGAAACTGTTTCACTGCGGAAAATCGTAACACGGTCCCTGACTTCAGCCGTCGCACGGACGCCAAAATGGAAAATATTGAAATAAACGATATCGGAATTGAAAAACAACTGCTATCACTTAGTAGCGGAAAAGCATCCGGACCAGACGAGATACCCTTCAGATTCTACAGTGATTATGCTAAAGAACTTGCCCCCTTTCTATCAGCAATTTATCGTAGATCGCTGGAAGAACGTAAAGTACCTAGCGACTGGAAGAAAGCGCAGGTCGTTCCCATTTTCAAGAAGGGTCATAAATCAGATGCGAATAATTATAGGCCTATTTCGCTTACGTCAATCTGTTGTAGAATAATGGAACATGTTTTGTGTTCTCGTATTATGACGTTCTTAGATAATACAAATCTCCTTCATCATAACCAACATGGATTCCGCAAACAGAGATCATGTGAAACTCAGCTCGCCCTATTTGCCCAAGAAATTCACAGTGCCGTAGACACTGGCGAGCAGATTGATGCCGTATTCCTGGACTTCAAGAAGGCATTTGATACGGTTCCGCACTTACGTTTAGTGAAAAAAATACGAGCTTACGGAATATCGGACCAGGTTTGTGATTGGATTCAGGATTTCCTAGAAGAAAGAACACAACATGTCATTCTTAACGGTTCAAAATCTGCAGATGTAGAGGTAATTTCGGGAGTACCGCAGGGAAGCGTGATAGGACCTTTATTGTTTACAATATACATAAATGACTTAGTTGACAACATCGGTAGCTCCGTGAGGCTATTTGCAGATGACACGGTTGTCTACAAGAAAGTAGCAACATCAGAAGACTCGTACGTACTCCAGGAGGACCTGCAGAGGATTAATGCATGGTGCGACAGCTGGCAGCTTTCCCTAAACGTAGATAAATGTAATATAATGCGCATACATAGGGGCAGAAATCCATTCCAGTACGATTATGCCATAGGTGGTAAATCATTGGAAGCGGTAACGACCGTAAAATACTTAGGAGTTACTATCCGGAGCGATCTGAAGTGGAATGATCACATAAAACAAATAGTGGGAAAAGCAGGCGCCAGGTTGAGATTCATAGGAAGAATTCTAAGAAAATGTGACTCATCGACGAAAGAAGTAGCTTACAAAACACTTGTTCGTCCGATTCTTGAGTATTGCTCATCAGTATGGGACCCTTACCAGGTTGGATTAATAGAAGAGATAGACATGATCCAGCGAAAAGCAGCGCGATTCGTCATGGGGACATTTAGTCAGCGCGAGAGCGTTACGGAGATGCTGAACAAGCTCCAGTGGCGGACACTTCAAGAAAGGCGTTACGCAATACGGAGAGGTTTATTATCGAAATTACGAGAGAGCACATTCCGGGAAGAGATGGGCAACATATTACTACCGCCTACATATATCTCGCGTAATGATCACAACGAAAAGATCCGAGAAATTAGAGCAAATACGGAGACTTACAAGCAGTCGTACTTCCCACGCACAATTCGTGAATGGAACAGGGAAGGGGGGATCAGATAGTGGTACAATAAGTACCCTCCGCCACACACCGTAAGGTGGCTCGCGGAGTATAGATGTAGATGTAGATGTAGATGTGGGGAGACCGAGGCGTAGATGGGAGGACAATGTGAAGGCTGATTTGAGGAGCTTAGGTATTGAAGGGGAATGGAAGGAAATAGCCCAGGACAGGGACAGATGGCGAAAATACATTGCTGCGATAATGGACTCTCGAGTCCGGTATGACCAGTGAGTAAGTAAGTAGCTTTCTCCTCCGAATGCGAAAATATTTTGTTGACGCCGATCTACATAAGAAGAAACGATAATCATAATAAAACAAGGGAAATCAGAGCTCGCACGGAAAGACAGAGGTGTTCGTTTTTTCCTCACACTGTTTGAGGGTGGAATAATAGAGAATTATTGTGAAGGTGGTTCAATGAACCCTCTTCCAGGCACTTAGTGATTTGCAGAGTATCCATGTAGATTTAGATGCATATTACGTTAGAAAATGATATTACCACTAAAAACGGAGGCTTCTGCTTAAATGATAGCCAGATTCTTGTTCTCTCCTTGGTCCGACAACTGAGGGCAGAATTAGCTCTGCGGGCTCACCCATTGTTAGTTTATATTTCAGTACCGATGACGTCTGACGGTTATGTACAGTGGTGTGGTGGCGCTGGTTAGTATTGTATTTCGTCATACACCGTCTTTTGGTTCCTGTCTGACGTAGTCCCGTCCACTGACAGCGTAAGTTGCCATGCACTGAGATCCGCCGTCTCATTTATGCCTCGAAACTAACGGGATGTTCACCTGTCGAAATGGCGGCGTTTGTCGTAAATGTTTTCCTGCTTCATTCCCGTAAGTTATTTGAACAAAGCAAGCGCTGTTTCACACGAGTGATGACCGCTGACTCTGTAGAGGGATTAGGGATCAGACGCACGATCCAGCGCACGCCGCGCCGCGCCGCTGGGGATCCCCTCGCCCTGCGTGGGCGTGGCGCGCACAGCGGCCAAACAGCCCGAGCGGCGACGCCCCCTCTGACGCAGCCACGCTTTTGTTACCGCAGCGCGCAGTGCCCGTTTATTACAACATGTGTCACCGCACCGTCTAATCGTGGCTTCCCTTCTCCTTTTTTTCCTTTTAATGGTAGCGCACTTGCCGCGAGCTTTAATAAGCGCTAAAATGAGTACAAAACCCGATACATGCACTTCTGTACTCTACAAGACTTAACCACCCATTCTGAGTAATATATGACTGCGTAGCCTCTGTTAAAGGTGATGAAGTGCTTTGTGAGACATATAAAACTGTGAGAGAGCCCTGGCTGAGTGATGCCTGCAAAATGTTTTCAAAGCACTGTTGTACTTAATCTAGTGGTTGGAGTTTACTAACCTACACATGTCACTTCAACTTTCCTTCACAGGTTAAAATCTCAGGTGATGTTGCAGGTCAAAGTATTTATATGTATACAGAGTGTTACAAAAAGGTTCGGCCAAACTTTCAGGAAACATTCCTCACACACAAATAAAGAAAAGATGTTACGCGGACATGTGTCCGGAAACGCTTAATTTCCATGTTAGAGCTCATTATAGTTTCGTCAGTATGTTGTATCACGTTGGAATGAAGCCTCATCCGTAAAGAGAACATTTGCACTGAAATGAGGATTGACACATTGTTGGATGAACCATTCGCAGAAGTGTACCCGTGGAGGCCAATCAGCTGTTGATAGTGCCTGCACACGCTGTACATGGTACGGAAATAACTGGTTCTCCCGTAGCACTCTCCATACAGTGACGTGGTCAACGTTACCTTGTACAGCAGCAACTTCTCTGACAGCCGGCCGCGGTGGCTGTGCGGTTCTAAGCACTTCAGTCCGGAACCGCGTGACTGTTACGGTCGCAGGTTCGAATCCTGCCTCGGGCATGGTTGTGTGTGATGTCCTTAGGTTAGTTAGGTTTAAGTAGTTCTAAGTTCTAGGGGACTGATGACCTCAGATGTTGAGTCCCATAGTGCTCAGAGCCATTTGAACCAACTTCTCTGACGCTGACAATAGGGTTATCGTCAACTGCACGAAGAATTGCCTCGTCCATTGCAGGTGTCCTCGTCGTTCTAGGTCTTCCCCAGTCCCGAGTCGTAGGCTGGAATGTTCCGCGCTCCGATCAATTACTTCGAACGTCTTCCTGTCGGGACACCTTCGTTCTGGATATCTGTCTCGATACAAACGTACCGCGCCACGGCTATTGCCCCGTGCTGATCCATATATCAAATGGGTAGCTGCCAACTCCGCATTTGTAAACATTGCACTGACTACAAAACCACGTTCGTGATGAACACTAACCTATTGATGCTACGTACTGATGTGCTTGATGCTAGTACTGTAGAGCAATGAGTCGCATATCAACACAAGCACCGAAGTCAACATTACCTTCCTTCAGTTGGGCCAACTGGCGGTGAATCGAGGAAGTACAGTACATACTGACGAAACTAAAATGAGCTCTAACATGGAAATTAAGCGTTTCCGGACACATGTCCACATAACATCTTTTCTTTATTTGTGTGTGAGGAATGTTTCCTGAAAGTTTGGCCGTACCTTTTTGTAACACCCTGTATATACTGCTGGGAAAAATTAGTGCGCCTGTAACGACGACGTCAGTTTGCATCCGATGAGGGTGTAGCGACGCAAGGGGTACCAAATTTGTCATAAAAGTCCGTAAATTACTCAACTGATAGTATTTTTCAGTACAGGCATTTCGTTCATTCCAAGCAAGTATCAGTTCGTGACATCATCGTCCAGATACGAGTTGACAGTAACCTAATCCGTTTTAGCAGACTAACTTTCTTTCACGGTATAAAATTTTATTCATTATGAAATACAAGTTTTTGAAGCTTATTTAGAATAGGAAATGTTTAATTAGTAATTGCGTGCTATAATTTATCTGTTTAATATAAATGTGTTTTGATTTTTGTATGCATGTAAAAAGTGTGAATTTATGTGCGGCTTTTGCTCTTAGACGAGTTCACTTACAGTACTAAAGTGCCCGTGTACATTTTGCTGACCTGTGCGGCGAATTTCATTTTGTGATTTTGAGCCGAATAGAGACAAATTCAGTTTCATTTAGACTTTACGTGAGATAGGCACATCACGTTATTACTAAAAGTCGTTTAGCCCAACAGGTAAAATTGAAACCTGCGGGCTCGATTTGAAACACGTTACACGCTATCGCGTGATTGAGCCTTCCATTAAATCGCATATAATAATTTGCTGACGTGCTTGGACATAATGCACAAAGTCTGAAAATACTTTTCGAGACAAATATTGATATTTGATAAAAATGAACAGAAAATTTATTCAAAATATCGAGGTTCTGCTTTAATTAGAACACTTATCACCTTGTTGATCACGTTGCTTAGCAACACTGTAATGCAAATCAATTCATCCATTAGAACGATTTGCGACGTAATATGTCCCATTACACGTAGAAACAGTTCCAAGGAATTTGCTGATCGAATGAGAGTATAAGAGTGTTCTTTTCCAGAAATGCCAATAAACCAGCAGTTTAAAAAGTTAAATTACCAACTGTTGTGTAACTTCACTGATATTGCATTTCACTGACGAACACTATTCTTATTGATAAATGAACATTAACTGCGAGTAGATTTTGAATACTCACCAACACTGCCAAGCAGCAGTTTACATCACAACCAGTAATAAATGTCAGTGTAAGTGAACGGGCATTACTTCATTAAAACAGAGCAATCAGTTTCCAATTCTAGGATAAACTGAACCAGGTGGAATTATTAAAATCTTGTGGAAGTGTAATAAGGTTTATCTGAACACTTGTATCATACATTAGTATTTTACATTACCTGGACAGATTGTTAGTCGGAAACGAATTCACCCATAACAGATTGTCCCACTCAAGAGATCTCAAGAAGCCAGGATCAAGAAACAAGAAAAGAAGAGACATCGGTATAAGGGTATATGTCACCTGGGGGATAGTAGACGTACTGAGAATGGTTTCAACGTCGTCCACCAGCAGATGGCGTAGTAGCATAGCTACCAGACCGCTGTCTGTATCTACCCGTTAATAGAGGATACTCACAGCCAGAGGCTCAGTGTTGTGCAAACGTGTGAAGCAAGCAGGGAACCTTGCCACAGGGGACCTCTTGTGCTTTCTAGAGCCAACTGAAAGGGGTCAAACTGTGTCCTTCCGAGAAGAATTGAATATGAAATGGGGAATATGATACTGCGTGAAGAGTTTCACAGACTACTGAAAAACCTAAGTCGAAACAAGGCCCCGTGAGTAGACAACATTCCATTAGAACTACTGATAGCCTTGGGAGAGCCAGCCCTGACAAAACTCTTCCATCTGGCGAGCAAGATGTATGAGACAGGCGAAATACCCTCAGACTCCAAGAAGAATATAATAATTCCAATCCCAAAGAAATCAGGTACTGACAGATGTGAAAATTACCGAACTATCAGTTTAATAAGCCACAGCTGCAAAATACTAACACGAATTCTTTACAGACTAATGAAAAAACTACTAGAAGTCGACCTCGGGGAAGATCAGTTTGGATTCCGTAGAAATGTTGGAACACGCGAGGCAATACTGACCCTATAACTTATCTTAGAAAATAGATTAAGGAAAGGCAAACCTACATTCCTGGCATTTGTGGACTTAGAGAAAGCGTTTGACAATGTTGACTGGAATACTCTCTTTCAAATTCTGAAGGTGGCAGGGGTAAAATACAGGGAGCGAAAGGCTATTTACAATTTGTACAGAAACCAGATGGCAGTTATAAGAGTCGAGGGACATGAAAGAGAAGCAGTGGTTGGGAAGGGAGTGAGACAGGGTTGTAGCCTATCCTTGATGTTATTCAGTCTGCGTATTGAGCAAGCAGTAAAGGAAACAAAAGAAAAATTCGGAGTAGGTATTAAAATCCAGGGAGAAGAAATAAAAACTTTGAGGTTCGCCGATTACATTGTAATTCTGTCAGAGACAGCAAAGGACTTGGAAGAGCAGTTGAACGGAATGGATAGTGTCTTGAAAGGAGGATATAAGATGAACATCAACAAAAGCAAAACGAGGATAATGGAATGTAGTCGAATTAAGTCGGGTGATGCTGAGGGAATTTGATTAGGAAATGAGGCACTTAAAGTAGTAAAGGAGTTTTGCTATTTGGGGAGCAAAATAACTAATGATGGCCGCAGTAAAGAGGATATAAAATGTAGACTGGCAACGGCAAGGAAAGCGCTTCTGAAGAAGAGAAATTTGTTAACATCGGGTATAGATTTAAGTGTGAGGAAGTCGTTTCTGAAAGTATTTGTATGGCGTGTAGTCATGTCTGGAAGTGAAACGTGGACGATAAATAGTTTAGACAAGAAGAGAATACACGCTTTCTAAATGTGGTGCTACAGAAGAATGCTGAAGATTAGATGGGTAGGTCACGTAACTAATGAGGAGGTATTGAATAGAATTGGGGAGAAGAGAAACTTGTGGCACAACTTGACTAGAAGAAGGGATCGGTTAGTAGGACTTATTCTGAGGCATCAAAAGATCACCAATTTATTACTGGAGGGCAGCGTGGAGGGTAAAAATCGTAGAGGGAGACCAAGAGAGAAATACACTAAACAGGTTTGGAAGGATGTAGGTTGCAGTAGGTACTGGGAGATGAAAAAGCTTGCACGGGATAGAGTAGTATGGAGAGCTGCATCAAACCAGTCTCTGGACTGAAAACCACAACAAAAATATGACAGTGGTTTCTTTTACAAAGCTAGTTTTATTTATTTACAATAATTTGCAAAGCTAATTTTTACTGTTTTGTTGATGTATTTTTGTCATAATTTGTAACTATCAGATACACAACTTGACCAGAAGAAGGGATCGGTTGGTAGGACATGTTCTGAGGCATCAAGGGATCACCAATTTAGTATTGGAGGGCAGCGTGGAGGGTAAAAATCGTAGAGGGAGACCAAGAGATGAATACACTAAGCAGATTCAGAAGGATGTAGGTTGCAGTAGGTACTGGGAGATGAAAAAGCTTGCACAGGATAGAGTAGCATGGAGAGCTGCATCAAACCAGTCTCAGGACTGAAGACCACAACAACAACAACAGATACATTTACTTACACTAAGCTCGAATAGTGAACAGGACTTAGCCACCACACTTCCCATTTGGTTGCTATATACACTTGTTCCTCTTTGATATCGAATTACTTCTACCCGGCCACACAATGGTGTGGCTCAGTCTGGTTTAATGGAGAAGAAAGAAACGAGAAAGCAGACGTTTCTAATATGTTTTGTAATTTGATATACATCTTAATCTCCTTTTCCCCCATGTCTCTGTCTATCTCCTCCTTCCCCTCTCTTTGTCTACCTCCTCCACCTTCCCCTCTCTTTGTCCACCTCCACTTTCCTCTCTCTCTGTACAGAATCTGCTCCCCCTCCTTCTGAACATTTTCTCTTCCCCCTATCTCTCCATCTCCTCCTGCCCACTCTCTATGTCCACATCCTCCCGCCTCTCTATCCATCTTCTGTTCCACTTCCAGTCTCACACCTTGAGCCACATTTATTGTTATTGCAAATTCAGATTCTGCTGTACTATTCTAATCATAAACCAATAAGGCAAAAACAAAACTTTCCTATTTTGTGTGGAAAGCGTCTGCTCATTATAAATATTTCTAAAAATAAATTGTATACACTTTTTCTTCCTTGTGGAACACAGCAGAACATTTTCTTTCTCAGAGTCGATTCTAACAGAAAACCTGTATATTGGTGTTTAAGAAATGTATAATCTGTGTCCATCAGAATGTTCAATAGTGTATCGTTTCAAATTGGAAATTCGAATTAAATCATTAAATCAGGGAAGAACTTCTCGAGACATTGCGAATGACATTTCACTTTACACTTGTCTATTTTTTGACGATGTTATCAGATGTGTTAATATTTGCAATGGAAAATGATATATTTGAAGAACTGAGGTCAGAGAAACAGTTTTTAGGCGACAGTATCTTTGTCTGCGATGGCAGCAGTGAGTCATACAATCTTTGACAATCAGTAGTGGATATCTGCGATGTGCACCAGGCAGATTTGTTAGAGTGTATAGTGTCATGCATGGACGCACGTTTGGAATTATGTCAGAGCAGTCAAGGTAGGTAGTTTGCCTTTTCTTAGATACGTTTTTGTGTTTGCGTAACTACGCTTTCTGTTGCAATTTATTTTCGGTTCTTTCGTAACTGAAAACCAGCTCATTATTGATATTCAGTTTCATTTTCCGATATGTGTAGTACCAGTCAATTTTTTTATGTATTTTTTGTGCAAAAATACTGTCTGACAGCCTCTAAACCTCAACAATGAACACCAGAAACACAAAGTGCAGCAAAACTTCACTGAACGTGCCAACGCAACAAAGCGACGTTATGACCGCGGAAACAGTTAATACCATTCAGCAATCTCCCGTCTCTGACATGACTTGTGAATCAGAAAATAACAGTAGAATGGATTCACGTGAAAGTATAATCACACGTAATGTAAATCAGTTTTCTGACGTAACAAACAGCTATCGAATCGATCAAGAGTTAACTAATATCCAACTGCCGGTATCCAATGCAAATACCGTTAGCAACATGGATTCGGGATGTGCAATGGAAACAATTAGGTCTGTGGGTACAAATCCTGAAACAAATTTAGTAAATAGGGATGGGAGTCCAGGTATGACGTCGGATGTTCTCACGTCAGAGGATGTTCTCAAAACTCGAGCGAAAATTTGACAGATTAGATGAAATTAGGGAAGAAATGAACATTTACAACCTGTAATCGATCGCGTGCAAATATTAGAGAAGGAAGTCGAGCAAATTAAAAACAGGCGACAGAACGAATACGATGAGGTTCTTGCCAAAATTACAGGCGTTGTACCTAATGAAATTGTAAAATAAGTACAACAACGCATCGCACAACTACAGGAACAAGTCCACACGGTAACTGCCCAAGTAGAAAGTTTGCAAACCTCGACACATACGCACACTGAACGTTTTCTAGAAATAACAGAGGAAATTGAAGAGATTGACAATAAAATGGCAAATTTGTCCACAAACTCTGACAACGATTCAGTTCATACGACACCAGTACAGTTTGCGGAAGCGGAATATTACACACTGAGACACTTCAAATGAAAACAAGATAAGATTAACAAACGGCAGAAGGAAGACAATGGGCGGCTTCAGGCACAGCTCAAACGCATCAAAATCAGATTGAACGGAAATTATCGCTAGCAGTACCCTTCTCCTTGGCTCTAAACGCTATGGGACTTAACATCTAAGGTTATTAGTCCCCTAGACTTAGAACTACTTAAACTTAAATAACCTAAGGACATGACACAAATCCATGATGAGGCAGGATTTGAAAAAAAAATGGTTCAAATAGAAGGTTAATAGGAATCCTTGAGTAACAGAAGAGATATTCAATTTAATTGATCAAAGGAGAAAATACAAAAATGCAGTAAATGAAGCAGGCAAAAAGGAACACAAACGTCTCAAAAATGAGATCGACAGGAAGTGCAAAATGCCTAAGCAGGGATGGCTAGAGGACAAAAATGGTTCAAATGGCTCTGAGCACTATGGTACTTAACATCTGAGGTCATCAGTCCCCTAGAACTTAGAACTACTTAAACCTAACTAACCTAAGGACATCACACACATCCATGCTCGAGGCAGGATTCGAACCTGCGACCCTAGCGGTCGCGTGGTTCCACACTGAAGCGCCTAGAACCTCTCGGCCGCAATGGCCGGCGCAGGATTTGAACCTGCGACCGTAGCAGCCGCGTGGTTCCGGACTGAAGCGCCTAGAACCGCCCTTCTCGTTCTTTCACTAGTCCAGCAAAAGAGAATACAGAAAACTATCACCATCTCTGGCGTCTTGGGGAACAATACGTCACAGCAACACAGTGAGCGTAGCGCTTGGCGGAGTAAAAATTTCGGCTCGCCAAGACGCTAGGATAATTTTGTCTATAAACACTTCTTATCAGTACGCAAAATTAAAACATTACGTAATTATAACGACGAAACACATCCCAAGCGTGGCTGAACCAGTTTTACTATGCCATTCCGCCTACTTCACCTTTAGAACACACGTTAGAATTCATGTGCAGTTTTCTTGAAAATGAACCTGCTGTAAGAATTCGAGCGTTCATTATCGAATGTCGTTCTGAGCAAGATTTTTATAACGCTTTTCTCTCAGCGTACTGGTCACCAAAAAAACCGGACCGTATTAAACACGGCATAATCATGATGCAAAACTTCGAACAATCAGATTTTTCCAGCCTTACACAGTACGTTGAAGATATAATCAGACGCAAGAGACACCTTTGCAACCTACTCAGCCCCCCTGAATTGCTCAGAATTTGTTTGATAAAATTAGCAGCATATTTACGCCAAATTATGGCTGCGAGGCAGATGTAAAGGCAACACTGAGGAATTTGTTAATTTATTACAAGAATTAGAGCTTGAAGGTGACAGTAAATTGACTGGCAAAGAAGCAGCAGACACCGTGTATTCTCGTAATGATAGCAGAAACTACGGGTCATACAGTAGGTCTCACAACAAAAGGAATTTCAGATACAAACGACAACACCACCCATATATCAAGAATATCTGGCACTAAAACAGATACCAAAATCGTCAACATTTTCAGTCATGATCACCAGCATTTTAATCTAAATAAAAATCAGTATGGTAACGCTAATAAGCATAATGACTAACAATACAAAGGTAACAGACATGTATATAATCAGCAACGTAATCATTCAAACAAAGGTTTGACACAACCAAAGCGATTCAAACTTTAATCAGAGGTCGGGTCAATACAAACAACACAATCAGAAACAGTGGCAAAATTCAGGACAGTTCAACCAATCGAGGCAGCAGAGATCGTTGAAGTACGTAATCCCAAACTAAACGATAATCACAGCAACAAGAGAGGTAAACGATGACTTGTAACTCTGGCAGCTCGCGAAAACAGTAATAAAAAAGAACCACTCGTTGCCACAACAATGAATTACGTGGACCTTGAGGACATTAGGGACCTTCTATTAGCAGAAAAGGAAACACAGACTAAACCGCTTGCTTATCCTATTATTACAATCAAAATTGCCAATCACAATGTTACTGCTATGTTTGATTCCGGTAGCACAGTATCTGATACCAGTGAGGCTGTATACAACAAGTTCACTAAAGATATTTTCTGCCCCACACTACCGCTGAGAAAGACTAAAATTCTAGGTGCAATATCAGGAATATCTGTCGACGTTTAAAACGAGACATAGATTGAGTTTAGTTGTCAAGGTCCTTTTTTTGCCACCAACTTTTTAATTCTGCCATTTCTTAATACACAAGTGATTCTTGGCATTTATTTCCTTAATCAGCACAACGCTATTATGGATTTCAATAATGCTAAGATTAATCTCATAGTCTCAGATGAACAAGTTAAGTTAAAGTTTGAGGACTAGTTTAGTAGTCAAGACGAGGAAGTTAATCGACTGTGTTTTTTGTATGATGACACTTTTAGAAATTTTAACAATGCAAACGCTTATCCTGATGATTATTCTACCAGTTTCTCACTCAATGAGGTAATACAAGACAAACTGAGAGGGGTTGAGACTGGTGAACCTTTTGTGAAACAACAATTAGATAACGTCTTACATACTTATTCTTCGGTATTCAACCATAAACCAGATACTATGAGAGGTTTCCGGTATAGATTCCAAATCAAAATGCATACAAAATTTTGTGTCAGGCCGTATGCCATTCCTGCGCATTATAGAGATAAAATAAAGAAAGAAATACAAACAATGCTAGAAAATCATACGACTGAGCCTGCAATCAGTTCATAAAACAGCCCTTTGCACACAGTAGAAAACGAGATAAATCTGTTAGATTAGTGCTTCATTCAAGACAGATTAACACTATCATTATATCATAAACACACGGACCACAGACTTTAAAAGAGTTTTTGCTAAACCTTTTTTGCTGTACAAGTTCTGTCGTCTATTGATCTGAGATAAAGGTTTTGGCAGATAGACTTGTATCGTAACTGTCGGTAACACACTGCTTTCCTCTGCTTTGGCAGATTTTATCAGTTTAGAAAGCTGCCGTTTGGCCTCAGTATCTCTTCAGCTGCCTTCATCCCTGGGCTTAATAGCATACTCCCTGAGAATGTGAGAAACCGCATAACTACATATGTTGACGGCGTACTTATAGCAGAATCTGACTGGTCTTCAAACAACCAAGCTGTGGCAGATCTTTTGGACGTCTCCCAAGAATATGGTCTCACCATTAACTTAGAGAAATCACATTTTGGTCAAAAGAATGTCAAATTCCTGAGACACTTTATTTCTCCTGACGGCATATCTTCAGGCTCTATCTATCAAAGAAATCCCTCCACCTGCTACGAAACAGCAAGTAAGAAATTTTCTAAGAGTCTTAAATCTCTATCGACACTTTTAGAAATTAAAATCATTGACGACACCCACTCTTTGTACTCTCACCAGTAAAAGTACACCCTGGGCTCGATCCAAACAATCGCAATTGTAATTTCAAAATTTGAAGGACGTGCTTCTCTCTGCACCAATCTTACCACACCCTGACATAACCAAAGTCTTTTGCCAGTTGATAGATTGATCTAATATTGCTCTCGGTGCTCATCTGTTCCAGGAATTTGAAGGAAATGGTGCAACAATGCAGAAATGTATTGTTTTTGCAAGTAGGATCCTCAGCAAGGCTGAACAAAATTATTCTATAACAGAACAAGAGGCTCTCACTGTTGTGTGGACATTTGATAAATTCCGCTTTTACCTTCTTGGCTAACATACAAAGGTTTTTACAGACCATAAAGCACTACAAGTTTTAATGAATTCTAAACTGAACAACGCGCGTTTGCGTCGTTGAGCGTTGACGCTTCAGGAACACAATCATAGGGTTACTTACGTTCCAGGAGAGGAAAATATTATTGCCGACACACTTTCTCGATGACCTATTGGCCTTAAAGAAAATTTTGAGAACACTTTAGATGCCAACTTCAGTCTCTTATATTGAAAAAGGTAGCATTTCAAAATTTCATTATCAATAAGGAAAACGTTGTAATTCGTCATTACTATCTTGTCGAAAATGGCATTTTCTTTAACTGTAGCATTGCAAATGGTAAAAACTGGGTAGCCTGTATCCCTGAGGATTTTATCAACAAGTTGATCTGGTAAACCCACCTCAACCACGCTCATTTTGGAACACGAAAATGCTTTAACAAATTAAAGATATCAGGCCATTTCAAAAATATGGGGAAGCGAACACGCAAAGTTTTAGCGGTCTGCAAGCTACATCAAAAGGCTAAACCTGCATACATACCTTACTCCGCACCTTTATTCCCTATTATACCGTCCAAGCTTAAAGACTTTGATGCAGTTAACCTACTTGTACCTCTGGTCAGATCAAGGAATGGGTACACATACATCTTTGTAGCAGTGGAGCTTACTTCAAGATTCGTAACTTTTAACACCTTCGCGCAATGCCACGACGAGGACTGTATCACAAGATAACACAAAGATTTTCTTAACGATGCTAGGTCACGTCAATAAAGGGAGCTCAGGTAATGGAGTACAATTATGTTCTAAAATTTGGTTAAAGACATTAAAGGCTCACAAAACACAACTAGTGTTTATATCTTTATATGTGTCTCAGTTAAATCCATCTGAGAGGATTATGCCGGCTGAAGTGGCCGTGCGGTTAAAGGCGCTGCAGTCTGGAACCGCGAGACCGCTACGGTCGCAGGTTCGAATCCTGCCTCGGGCATGGATGTTTGTGATGTCCTTTGGTTAGTTAGGTTTAACTAGTTCTAAGTTCTAGGGGACTAATGACCTCAGCAATTGAGTCCCATAGTGCTCAGAGCCATTTTGAGAGGATTATGAAAGAAATTAATGAGCTTTGTCGATTGTAATGTCATAAACAACATAAGAACTGGGACAAATACATCTCCTCATATCAAATCATATTAAATGATTTATCTGCCCGCCCGGTTAGCCGATCGGTCTAACGCATGGCTTTCCGGACCGGGAAGGAGCGCCTGGTCCCCGGCACGAATCCACCCGGGGGACTTGTGTCGAGGTCCGGTGAGCCATCCAATCTGTGGATGGCTTTTAGGTGGTTTGCCATCTGCCTCGGCGAATGCGGGCTGGTTCCTCCATATTCCACCTCAGCTCGGGGATTGCCGCGCAAACAAGTTCTCCACGTACGCGTACACCACCATTACTCTACCACGCAAACATGGGGGTTACACTCGTCTGGTGTGACGCGTTCCCTAGGGGGGGGGGGGGGTCCATCGGGGGCCGAACCGCACAATAACCCTGGGTTCGGTGTGCGGAGGCGGAGGGGTGAAGTGGACTGCGGTTGTCGTCGTGGGCTGCGGCTGCGGTGGGGACGGAGCCTCTCTGTCGTTTCTAGGTCCCCGGTTCACATACAATACAACACAATACAAATGATTTATCTCATGACTACGTCTTTACCACCCATTCCAGTCTTAAAAAACAATGAACCCCCTGACAAAATAAGGGAATTGATACAGTTTCTTCATGTGAGGAAATTAAGGCATAAGATGTTATTGAAATGGTTATCACTCACATTAAGGACGCAGCAGACGAACGTCGACAACTCCACAGTGCTAAAGCTAAAACTTTAGTGACATTTTGGTACATTTGTGGGTCATGATAAATATTCCTGCAATCCAGTCTGTGCAGTGAAACATTCTATGACCTATATCGAAAATATGTTAAGATAAGTGTGGAATATAGTGTGAAACGATGGAATCTTGGGGAACAGTTAGTTTTGTATGGTATGGCTAAAGGATATACAGTGAATTAACAGCTATGACATTCCAGTGATGTCGACTTCATAGTGTCTACTTGTGTGTGAACAGAACAGAGAAACTACGATATACTGAATGAGATGAGATGAAGCGTTGATATTTATAGCGTATACTTTATGGAGTTTATGCGTTTAGTAGTAGCCTGTTGTGCTTGAAGATTTTTATGGAACTTTATGAGGTTATATTTGCGCTTATACTGCTAACGAGATAAGGAGAAGAGACACTCTGCTTCTGTCTGACATACAACTGCGACAATATTACATTAGTGTGACCATGTTTAATGAGAGAATAGGAAACCAGTATGTGAATGTTTGATAAGTTCTTTGGTTTGTAGGAAAGGGGACATGTTTTACTGTGCACACATTCCCACTTATGGTACTTACACGTACAGATATGAATAGCAGTTGGTCTCTGTACAGCAGCACTTACCTCAGTGTATCTGATTTGAGGAATTTGCTGACAGTTTTCTATTCTGAATAATTAAGGGGGGATATAATGGATTTTTTTCCAAAAAATCGATTTTTCAAAAATATTATTTTATTGATCTAATAGTTTAATCTATATTTTATGTGGATTTATCGTGATAGCAGCTTTAGAAATGCCTTTAAATGGTTAAACTGAGCAACTCTGCACTGGCGGCCACTCCAACCTTTTCTGACATATGGGAAACTGTTTGCGCCAGCGGAACTTTTGTCTCTGTGAAGGCTATTTTCTTTCGATATCTTTGGCTGATATCTATATCTCTGGCTGAAACCTATATCTTTGCCCGAAAACTTTATTGGATGCGGTTTATTTACATTCTGACAATAGTAACACATATTAGTACGTGGAAAGTTGAATTCGCAAACCTTTGCGTGAAAGTCAAGATTTATGCATAATGGGTGGTGGAAAAACTGTGTTTAGGAAACGGGAGTTTCATGGAAATCGGTTTACCAACAAAAGAGAGGAAGCAGCTGTGTGGGCAATTTTTTTCCGCGAGCTACCCACTGACCAAACACCAATGCACAATCTACACTCCTGGAAATTGAAATAAGAACACCGTGAATTCATTGTCCCAGGAAGGGGAAACTTTATTGACACATTCCTGGGGTCAGATACATCACATGATCACACTGACAGAACCACAGGCACACAGACACAGGCAACAGAGCATGCACAATGTCGGCACTAGTACAGTGTATATCCACCTTTCGCAGCAATGCAGGCTGCTATTCTCCCATGGAGACGATCGTAGAGATGCTGGATGTAGTCCTGTGGAACGGCTTGCCATGCCATTTCCACCTGGCGCCTCAGTTGGACCAGCGTTCGTGCTGGACGTGCAGACCGCGTGAGACGACGCTTCATCCAGTCCCAAACATGCTCAATGGGGGACAGATCCGGAGATCTTGCTGGCCAGGGTAGTTGACTTACACCTTCTAGAGCACGTTGGGTGGCACGGGATACATGCGGACGTGCATTGTCCTGTTGGAACAGCAAGTTCCCTTGCCGGTCCAGGAATGGTAGAACGATGGGTTCGATGACGGTTTGGATGTACCGTGCACTATTCAGTGTCCCCTCGACGATCACCAGTGGTGTACGGCCAGTGTAGGAGATCGCTCCCCACACCATGATGCCGGGTGTTGGCCCTGTGTGCCTCGGTCGTATGCAGTCCTGATTGTGGCGCTCACCTGCACGGCGCCAAACACGCATACGACCATCATTGGCACCAAGGCAGAAGCGACTCTCATCGCTGAAGACGACACGTCTCCATTCGTCCCTCCATTCACGCCTGTCGCGACACCACTGGAGGCGGGCTGCACGATGTTGGGGCGTGAGCGGAAGACGGCCTAACGGTGTGCGGGGCCGTAGCCCAGCTTCATGGAGACGGTTGCGAATGGTCCTCGCCGATACCCCAGGAGCAACAGTGTCCCTAATTTGCTGGGAAGTGGCGGTGCGGTCCCCTACGGCACTGCGTAGGATCCTACGGTCTTGGCGTGCATCCGTGCGTCGCTGCGGTCCGGTCCCAGGTCGACGGGCACGTGCACCTTCCGCCGACCACTGGCGACAACATCGATGTACTGTGGAGACCTCACGCCCCACGTGTTGAGCAATTCGGCGGTACGTCCACCCGGCCTCCCGCATGCCCACTATACGCCCTCGCTCAAAGTCCGTCAACTGCACATACGGTTCACGTCCACGCTGTCGCGGCATGCTACCAGTGTTAAAGACTGCGATGGAGCTCCATATGCCACGGCAAACTGGCTGACACTGACGGCGGCAGTGCACAAATGCTGCGCAGCTAGCGCCATTCGACGGCCAACACCGCGGTTCCTGGTGTGTCCGCTGTGCCGTGCGTGTGATCATTGCTTGTACAGCCCTCTCGCAGTGTCCGGAGCAGGTATGGTGGGTCTGGCACACCGGTGTCAATGTGTTCTTTTTTCCATTTCCAGGAGTGTATGTTCGAAAGACGAATTGTGTAAATTAAACAACAGAAATGAGACATATTTACATAAAACTCATTACCAGAACCTGTTATGAATGCAGTTAAGCTCACATTCAGGTTTCTTGCAAAGCCTGATTTATTGAGGAAATGTCTTCACGGTAAGATACAAAATGCAAATGAAAGTCTCAATAATTTAATTTGGATTACATGCTCAAAAAGGACATTCTCTGGACTTGAAGTACTCAAAATAGGTGTCTATGATGCAGTTTTATTTTACAGTAATGGAAATAATGGCAGAATTGAAGTCATGACGATAGTTGGTATAGATCCTGGAGTGTTTACAACAAAAGCATTTTACTCCATCGACGAGAGCAGGGTCAAGAAAGCTAACAGTTCAGTGTCTCACCAGCAAATACTGGCCAGGCAGATTCGAAGAGGAGAGAAGAGAAACCTGGAGGATGAGGAGTATCAGTATGGACGATTTTAAAACTGAGGTGGGCTTATTACATGTACAAGTATGAGAAGAAAATCTTTGATCCCCATTTTCTCTGTTTTACACTTTTTACGTTATTAGAAGCCAACTGTTCGCAAAGTGTTGCTGTCTCCCTGGAACTAAAAGATACAAGATCCTGCAATTACATTCTGTTTTTTAGATGATTGCATGTAGAAAAAAAGTTAATTTTGGATGTGCAAAATTAAAAAATATCTTAATGATACAGTTTGTACCATAAATTAATAACTGTGGTTCAGTGGTCTTGTAACCTTCTCAGGACACTACAATAAAATTTTCAGATTAATTGCATGATTCGAATTTTAGTTACAGCTTTTTATAAAAAAAAAGACAATAAAACAACTAAAAATTCAAATTTCTCGCAAAAATTAATCCTGCATATTTTATTATATGTTTCGGCTAAAACACAGCTCTCTTGCTTTACACATGCAAAATTTTAGATTTGTACATTAATAAATATGGCTGTAATGATTTTTTAAGTAAATGTTTACATTTTCCGTTACATCCCCCCTTAATATTGGTATGAAACATGCTTTTCTGGATTTTGTTAAAGACAGTGAATTTATTGTGCTAATATTGCTTATGATCCAACTGTGACTCTGTGATGTAATATGGCTCATGCTATTAATAACCATTTCTCATCCTGCAGATCTTAAAAGATCTTTCCTATGATAACAGCATTTTATCTAATATAAATGGGAGCAAAGAAAAATACAGCATAATGATCATGACTAGTGCCACAGCACACAGTTTTATATGAAAATAAGTATAGTTTTGGAAGGACAACATAACGACCCAACTTCTTTGCTCGACAATGTGTGTTCTTGCTCATTACTATGTGTATTGTAAATACTGTGGATATGTTTATTTGTACACAAGTTTTCAGAATATTTTACGTTTAATATATAGTTGCAATGCATCTTTGCGTGAGTTTGACATGTTGTACTTTGAGTTTTCTCTGCTTTATTTACTGTTTTTCTCAGCCTGCACGTCATCTCCAGCCCCTTTGCCACCCCTCCCCCCTTCTACCCTCCCGCTCACGAACCTACAGTATTGACGGAAAATTCGATTTTGGCAGAAATTTCGAATTTTGGTGGGAATTTCATGGTCACAGGGCTGTGCTGAGATCACATCCCACTCAGGAATTGGCAGGAAATTAAATTGGCATTACCGTTTCCGGGTCTCGAACCCTGGTCTTCCTGGACGGAAAGCCCAAGTGGACCCCTCCCCCCCCTCCCCCCCCCCAACACAATTATATCAGCAGAGGCGCTTGGAATTGACGGGAAATCAAAAATGACGGTGGCGTTTCTTGGAATCGAACCCTGATTCTACTAGATGGAAAGCTTAAGTGCATCCCCCAACACCTGGAAACTGTCCAGATGCAGGACAGGAAGGTTAAGTTAGTGCACTTTATTTATTTTGATAGAGAAACTGACGCAAAGATCGATCCTAATTGTATAATTAAGCATAAATATTGAGCCTAATTACACAACCATATGTATAGCGCTACACAAGAATGGCATAAAATCGCAGTACAACTCAAAAATTGACGATGCCGTACAACTGATGTTATCCTGCTGGGAAAGAATTTCGCAATACCACTCGAAACTAGTGACAGACGCACTCAAACTTTACCACTCACGTATAAGCTGGTGGGAAAAAGGCAGTGGTGAAAGATACTATCTTTATTCCTTTTGGTGGGAAATACGTTCAAATGACGAGATGCTGATATTAGACAGAGAGGAGTTTAAAAAGTGTATTACCTGTAAGCATACAGTATTTATCGTTGTTTGACATCAGAGTTCACTACAGACGCCTACTCTCCGTCCTACAACCAATTAACCGAAGCCAGTACATGATACTGCAACCGATGGAAAAATGCGTCACAGTTCTAATTACACTTCGAAATTGTCGTGAAAAAAAACACACTCGTAATGAATGGGTCATAATGCACCACATGTACTGGGAAAAATCGTCGTCATAAAGGATTGAAAAGGAGGCGGGAGTTGAATGTGCATTCTCCTTGATGTACAATCACAAACTGCCGAAAATCGAGGCCCTCTCTCCTCCCTCCCCCCCTTCCTCCCTCCATCCATCCACCTATGGGGAGATACAGGCTTTTTCAAGCAGGCTTTTTCAAATGGCCAGCTACTTTGCCGAGTGCCTCGTGGCACATGCTGGCTGCTGTCCACCTTAAGGCCATGGTCCTGCACCAGCTCATAAGCAGGTATAGTTAACAAAACAATAGGAGAAAAAGGATTGCCCCCCCCCCCCAAGTGCATCTTGTTCGTCTATAATGACACAGTCGCCCCTGATGGTTAGGGGGCGCACCTGCAGCAGCGACCTGACACAGACTATGCAGAACCTCATCGCCTCCAATAGGCCTCTCGTTCTGCAATGGAAAACACTGTAACACCACAATAGGTGCTGTTACATGACTAAATGAATGCCAAAACAAATCTCCATCCTACCTGACATACAAAATTGTAAAATTAAATCAATCTTCATGCAACTAATTATTCTCTGCTCCAACAACTGTATCCTTGCAAAAACAATGTGGGTCGATACATTTCTTTTCGGACTTATGTGCGCGTCCTGTGTCCTGATTTCCATTTCTCGCCATTCCTGAAAGTGTGTGGTCAAGTGTGAATGAATTGAATGAAGTAGCAGACGAACCATAGAAGTGGTAAATCCACCGCTTCTAATCTGCTACCAACCTAAACGGTGTCGGTGGAAAGCAGAGAGCAGGGACAGGAGGGCTTGGCCAAAGATGAGCAAAGCTAAAACGTTTACGTAGCAGAGGTTGGTCATGGGCCTCCCCCACCACCTCGGGCGGTTCGGACAAAGCTCCACGCGACGGTTAGAGGGAGTTGTTCGGAAGACAGGTAAGCGACTAGACGTTCCTTCAGAACGTCTGTGTCGAACGAAGGACAAAGAGGTATTTGAATGTGTTAATAGTTTCTAATCTCATCAATTTCTTTTCCTAGTTGTATCTGTATTACCAATTAGGTTCTGGTTACAATTTTTGGTTCAGTTAATCAGTGGGATTATAAGATGATTTCCGTTAGGCGCGACCACGCGGTCTGTAGACTCAAATCGTAGCCCAAGCCTTAACAATTTCAGCTTGCGGTATTATTTTATTTGTGGTGGACTTTTAAATTATCAGTAAAATTGTATCGAGCGTACATTTGGCAAAGAATGAGACGATTTAATTCGAAGCTCTTCATGCAAGGCTATGCAGCCACCCAAAATCCTGCTCGATGCCAACCACAAGATACATACAATACTTCTTACAAAAATGGTATCAACATTTTGTTTGACATGTGTATTTAGTGCACGTGAGTGTGTGTGTTTCGAAACTGAGCAGTGACCACGTGCTCCCCAGATATCCCCACCCCACAGGACTCGCCAGCCTAAGGTGAACGTGAGGCCGTAGGCTCGTTTATAAAAATGTATCAACAATGTTTTGTCTATCTATTGAATACAAAAGTCTACTGTTAACATGCGAAAACTTAGCCAAAATAAACATTTCATCATTTGAAGCTATTTCCGTGTTCGTTTAATTTATTGCTTCCTATAAGGCAAAAAATAGTGTCACTTTTGTTTCATTGATAATCATGCTACTAAAATACGTAGTTCTTGGGACAAGGGTAGCTAACGGGGCGTAGTGTTCTCTGACTGCCCCATAGTAAATCATTGCGTTATCCGTCGCGATATATTCAAACAACGGGCAAAGTTAATCACAGAACCTACCGTCCAGTTACAACACTTTTATTTAAAGTCAACAACTCTTTCTTGCAATGTGTTAAAAGTATTTCCTGGGCATACTGGACACCTCTGGAACCAAAACGAAATTCCGGAGAATGGACCAGATGGTCCACAGTGTCTTCAGTACAATGTGCTCCGGCGAGAGCATGGCGCCAGGTGGCCAGCGTTACAACTGGGCCCAGGCATCCCTCAGAAGCAAACCATGGACAGAAGTGACATAAAATCGATAAAATGACGGAAAATACGTATAAACTGAGGGAAAATACGTGGAAATGCGGCGAAATTGAGGGAGTACTTGCATGTCTTGTGATTGATGCAGAACAATTCTTGTACATGGGAACGAGTATATGACAGCAAGAGGAATACGGTAAAACATAAGCACCAGGAACCGGGGAAACAGTCTTTTACTTTTCGTTGAGGCAATATTCTATTTTATGTCTACTGAAGTAATGATGATACTTGCGAGTTGAGTGCCGTCTTTGATGCTTTCCTGCACATGCCTTAAAGGATGACAGAGTGGATGGAGAGATCGGTTGAGATGGAGTTGCAAACAGGTAGGATTTAATGGTAGACCGATGGCGCATTCTAGAGAGAGAGGGACATATTGCTGCAGGTCATTTGACTATTTTTTCCGTTGTTCTGTCGGGATGCATCAGTTGCGTGACATATCCTGCGTTCTACTCAACCTAACGTAACCTAACCTAACTGCGTGATCTGTGTGTGACTTAGAGCACTGTCTATTTGCGATCTTTAACAGCAAACATCTCGGTCATCAGAGGACTTCCATGCTGTTTCGACACATTCCTCTAACGAAGATTTATGCGACTTACTCTATTCCCTTACCGCATCTTGGGCATAAAATAGAGTCTTCAGTTTCATAACGACGGTGATTCTAAGTTAGCGACAGGTGTTTGTGAGGCACTACAATTCCCGTGTATACATCTGGTTGACAAAGTTTACGGAGTTAGTGGCGGCATGACGTGTAATTTCACATGTCAAACACCTCTGCTATGCGTTTGTAAGAGGCATACTCCGTTACTAACGATCGGTGTATAGAGGACTGATGCGAGCATAGTATAGTTTCTGAACCGTGATTGGATGTCAATAGTGGGGGCTGTACACCTCTGGAAAGCTATATTGTACATGTATCACAATGAATCGATGTTTTAAGGAAGTGGTTTTTCATTTTACAGTTTTTCACCATATTTGAACGTAGAGAAACCTGCAGGCAGAAAGTATGTCATGCGCTGTAAAGATATATCATACATTGCAATAGTAACAGCGTTGCATTCTGTATGACTAATAGGTTGGAAACCGCAACCATCTAACATTATAGTGTGTTTTAAGTGCAAAACTTTGTAGCCTGAAGAGTGCATGTTTATGTACTCTCTCACCAATACCTTCTTGGTAATGACCCCAGACACAATAGAACAATACTTTATAATTGATAACACAGCTGATTTACGTAAAATGATGCAAACTCCATCCGTCTAGAGCTCCATCACGCATAAAAAACGCCCGTTTCTTGTTCTTAACTGCCGGGTATATCATCAAAACAGATTCATATGTACTATATACCGATAAGGGGTGCTAACCTCTTTGACATTCGCCCACCTAGAGAAACCTTGTGCTCTTGATGGGAGCGGGACAGCAGTTACAGCCTTGGTTCGCACTGTTGCTACACAAAACGTGGAATGTAGTGGTCTACTTCTGATCAGCTGCAGATTAAATCGGTGCCATTGCTGCAGGGAGCGTTGGTCAAAGACAATGCGAGGAGGTCTTTCGGTCTCTAACATGAACCTAAGAATGCAAGAATGCCCTGTGACTCCCATCCACATAGAGAAAGATTGTAAATTACGCAAGTTGCTTGAAGTGCTAGAGATGTGTAGGTTGCTGTCTGGTGTACTTTGGTGTATATGTTAGAGAATTAACAATGAAGGAACGTACTGCACAGTCATATAGCTAAGAAAAGGGGGTCGCTACGCTTTCAACTACCTAATTTCAACTACTTTTCAAAGTCATCCAACCACCCACCTCCACATCCGAAATACGAGGGCTATCCATAAAGTACATTACGTTTTGGAATTAAAAATAAATAAACTATTGGAAAAATTTTTTATTGTATACAGATGAAAACCACACTTAAATACTACTTTTCTACATAGTTTCCATTTAAATTAAGGCACTTATCGTAGCGATGGACGAGCTTGGAAGTTCCTTCGTCGTAAAATTCAGCCGCCTGCGCCTTCAACCACGTGGATACCTATTCTTGAAGCTGTGCGTCGTCATCAAAACGCTGCATAGCCAACCACTTCTTCATTGCTCGGAATAAGTGGAAGTCGCTCGGTGCCAGGTCGGGACTGTACGGCGGATGAGGAAACAACTCCCACTTAAAAAATTCGAGAACTTCACGAGTGGCATTTGCCGTGTGGGCCCGGGCGTTGTCGTGAATCAGCAAGATCTTTGAGCCCAACTTTCCCCTGCGCTTGTTTTGTATTGCTCTTCTGAGGTTGTTCAGAGTTTGGCAATACCTTTGAGAGTTTATTGTAGTGCCTTTTTCCAGGAAATCCACAAAAATCACACCTTTTCTGTCCCAAAAGGAGAGGTAACCACGTGGTTGAAGGCGCAGGCGGCCGAATTTTACGACGAAGGAATTTGCAAGCTCGTCCATCACTACGATAAGTGCCTTAATTTAAATGGCAACTATGTAGAAAAGTAGTATTTAAGTGTGGCTTTCATCTGTATATAATAAAAAAATTCCAATACTTTATTTATTTTTAATTCCAAAACGTAATGTACTTTGTGGATAGCCCTCGTACGTACACATAAATCGTTGTATATACGAAATGTCTTAGCATTTCTGGTAGGTTAGCGATTAAGATAGGTGAACATTCTCGTAGAAAATATTTATTAACTCTTTCCTTATTTTTATAGGTGTAGTTTTAATAATGTCCAAGCTAATTTTTAACTTATAACATAATCCACATTTGAATCATCTGTTTCTTTCTCCAACCAGTAATTTGACAAATACAGAGAAGGTATAATCTTGAATTCTAATACATATCTAATTTTCTTCCTGTAAAATACTAGTTTTATAGCTTTAACTATTAGCCCAGTTCCTTCCTGCAGTTCTTCTAGGCGAGAGCATTCGGGGATTTTAATTTTTCCTCGTATCTCCTCCATGACGCTACTGTTAAAGCGTTCCACGTCTTCCTGTGTGTATGTTGGCAACACTTCTGCACCACATTCTTACGGGATTTCTGTATAGAACTTTAGGTTTACAAATTTTGCAAACGAGTGTCCATTAAATGTAGTTATTCCATCAGTTTTAAACTCGGCAAATGGCTGTTTGTTGATAGATGGACAACCAGCTCTCAACCCTTAGATAGCATATAACCACCCTGTTTAAGCCGATCCAAATGGGAATAGAGCTTAATAAACACATTTTTCATGTATCCCTTAATATAGTAAACGTTCTCGTTTGTAGATATGCGTAATGAGAGAAAATTTTAATTAATAGGTGATTAATACTTTCATGGGTGTCTCTCAAGCTATTCATAGGTAAAACCACATATGGATGGGCTATGATAGCTTTCACTGAACTTGAAGATTCACTAACCTATACCAAGTAAGATATGGCACATTTGTGCTGACATTAGATATTTTTAGTGCATTCAGTGGAATGTTGTTATTCGGGAGCGTTTTTTTTTGTGGAGATGAAGGTTTTGCACTCATGAAGGTAACCAAATATGTCCTACACAAGGAAAAACAATGATTTAAATCTGTATGTACATATGTTATAAAAATCACAAACTAAAAATAAATAAAATGCGAATTTAGAAATCTGTACATATCAGGCCATAGGTACATTATGAATGCCCTAGAGAGGCTACACAGCGTCTGATTTTGAGTGCAAATATTAGTGTTAAAGTTTCTTCGCATATAAAAAGTTCTAAAATTTTTTTAACTATTGTAAATAAAATAAAAAGAACTCTAATCTATAGGGATACTAACGAAGCAAGACATGCTACACGAAAATTTATTGATGAAAACGAGATTTTTTTAATACGGAGAAAAACGGTGTCATTAGTGAACTCGAAATGCAGGTGCAATGTGCGTTAACATATGAATGGAAAATCAGGAACGCTCTAGTGAGTGATAATGCGTTAATCCAAGTTTGTGCTTTGGTACAAGAAACGGTAAAGGAAAACATTTGGTGAAATGTTAACTTACCTTTGATGAATTGTGAGTAGTAATGTGTGGAGTAAATCTGCAGGCAGATTCTGCAGTGTATGAAGACTTCGTAGAAGGATGATGCACTTCTCACGACAGTAACGCAGGGCAGTATCGAACTGTAAGCACTGTGCACTGCTGTGGCAACCGTGGACTGCTGGGCTGACGCCTTCGGCTCTTGACAATTGACTTAGCAATTTCGGCAGTTTTGGTATTAAAATAAGAAGGCTTGTAACCATAGCAGTTATGGACTGAATAAAAAACTGTGAATAAAATAAATGTTCTATGCAATTGTAAAAAGTACTTGTGCTGCTGAACTCAAGGTGCATGGACACGAACTAATAACGAGAATGGCAAATCATACCATTAAAAAGTTGTATAACTCACGCAGATAAGATGTTTAAAGCTTTAATAAATGTAATGATAATAACATATACGAAATGAAATTCATAGTGACAAATCACAGATCAGAATGAATAAAAGTGGACATTGATAAAATTCTCTCGATCTTACAGTCACATCAAGTGGTTTAAAATCGACGAGCTTTCCGTGGACTATTCCTCGGCTGTTTTCAAGTGGTGACTGTGTTTTTGTTGCTGATACCGTGTTTATGTAGCCACTCTGCCTACTGTGGCGTCACTGATGCTCGCTCCAGTTTTCGTGGCGCGCGCCGCAACCGCTTCAGCCTTCAGACGGCTACGTCTCAACCCGCGCTTAGCTGCAGGCCACCGTCTTTTTTGAGAGTGTTGTCACAAACTTTTGCTCGATCGCCCCTTTAATTACGTTATCCCAGAAACTATTAGACCGTCTAATAACAGATATCTCGTCGAATGCAATACGATGTCCATTTTCTAGAGCATGCTCTGCTACTGCTGATCTCTCAAGGTACCGAAGGCTAGAAGTATGTATCGTGTTCCCTACAGCGCTGCTGAATATTAATCACAGTCTGTCTGAGATATAACTGTCCACGCCCACACGGTATTCTGTATACTTCTGGTGTTCTGAGGCCTACATCGTCTTTCACAGGTTCCTTGACAACGTCCGAGAAAGAATGTTATCAGTACATTTTGCCGCAAAACCGTGCATTCGGATGAAAGTAGACACGTAACACAAATACTCCAAAATGTTGTCAACTAAGGAAGAAATGTGCTAACAATTGTCTTCCTGTCCGTAGTAGAAGAAGCTACATATTCTAAGGACACTCATACTGCTCTACAACTTTCTTGTGTATTCAACTTTGGAGAACGGCAACACAACACGAAACGGGAGCCACCAATGCTACGCGGCCTAGGACAAGCCATGACTGCTACGCGTGCCCACCAGTCACGTGATTATCCGCTTGTTAACTGCTGTGCTGATGTCACACCAAAGCCTGAACTTACGACGCCGACAGCCGAAAATGTTTCCATGTCGCCGACGAGAAAATGTTATTGTGTATAAGACACTAATTACCATAAAACAAGTGAACTGAACAATAAAACCATATCGGTATATACCAGGTGATCAAAAAGTCAGTATAAATTTGAAAACTGAATAAATCACTCAGTAATGTAGATATAGAGGTACAAATTAACACACATGCTTGGAATGACATGGGGTTTTATTAGAACCCAAAAAATACAAACGTTCAAAAAATGTCCGGCAGATGGCGCTTCATCTAATCAGAATAGCAATAATTAGCATAACAAAGTAAGACAAAGCAAAGATGACGTTCTTTACAGGAAATGCTCAATATATCCACCATCAATCCTCAACAATAATGTTGTGAATTGCACTGTAAAACATGTCCGGAGTTATGGTGAGGCATTGGCGTCGGATGTTGTCTTTCAGCATCCCTAGAGATGTCGGTCGATCACGATACACTTGCGACTTCAGGTAACCCCAAAGCTAATAACCGCACGGACTGAGGTCTGGGGACCTCGGAGGCCAAGCATGACGAAAGTGGCGGCTGAGCACAGATCATCACCAAACGACAAGCGCAAGAGATCTTTCACGCGTCTGCGTCTAGCAATACTTTGGTTTTTTTTCCTAATAAAACCCCATGTCATTCCAAGCATGTGTGTCAATTTTTACCTCTCTATCTACATTATCCCGTGGTTTATTAAGTTTTCAAATTTATACTGACTTTTTGATCACCCAGTACAATCAAATGCAACTTTATTGATGAACTATTTAATTTTTAAACCGAAGTACATATACTAAACCTAAAGGAAGTTCTTATTAATAGAACTGTTGAATGCAAAGGCATAATGAACTCTGGAGCAACTGTAATTAAAGATTTTATTATGAAAACCAAGAAGAAAATCAAAGACATTTGTTATACTCTAAGAGAATTATTATTCCAACAGTCCGCCACCGATGCTCAATGGACAGCGCGCTGGCTTGTCATGCTGGGGCGCCCGGGTTCGATTCCCGGCTGGGTTGGAGATTTTCTCCGCTCAGGGACTGGGTGTTTGTGTCGTCTTCATCATCATCCTTTCATCCTCATCGACGCGCAAGTTACTGAAGTGGCATCACCACAAAAGACTTGCACCAGACGATCAGATCTACCCACCGGGGGGCCGTCGCCACACGACATTTCATTTTCATTACTCCAACAGTAAGTGGAGAAATATTTTATTCTATTATTCCTTTTCGTGAATATATTGGTTAACATAAATGTTTATATTACGAAGTTAATATAGTTCAGGCAGTCTGAGAATTCAGACTGAGAGTGTGAACGCAGTAAAAAAGCTAAATCCTATTGAATCACAATTAAGGATAAATAAGTTTCAGACTACCTGAACACATTGAAATACATCTGCACCAAAATAACAATCTGTCCATTTACAAAAATAGATGCAAAATAATAAAGCTTAAATATACATGAGTTTAAATAAGCAAGCCTCATTTCAAATAATAATTCATAATTGAAACCTCGGAGTCAGGCCATGTATAACCATAACTTCCCAGATTCAGGTGGTTGTAAAGCATACAAAATAAATCACAGTAATATTTCCTTCTTTTCCAACCTGAACTCTCACTATTATGACAAAATGTATTATTGCACAGGTATGACAATCTATGTAATCAGCTAATCCTTTATAACTGTATCAGTATCGAACAAGCCACAGACAACTGTCAGAAAAAGAGAGAGTACAAATTTTTTAAGAAGAAGTTCTTTCACGTTTTATTCAGTCTTACTTTGTATATATGAGGTAGATGTGGGTATATGTGTGACTGTCTTGTAAATGCATTTTCACTGAATAGCTCAGTATTAACACAAACGTGTCTACACTTATTGTAATATTGTACAGATTTACCGCATTTATTTTCTTATGTTCGATATTTTCTGTTCTTGAAAAGATGTCTCAGGAAGGGTAATGTACATTGTTCGAAAGACAACAGACTGATCGCGTATTTTGTCTTACTTTTTAAGTGCCTCATTTCAATTAAAACCTGCATCTTTTATCACAAAGTGCGAATTAGTGTTAATAACACTATTTCCATGGGAAATTAAATTAACACTTATTACGTTCAATCCACTTATCGAACAGTGGTACATTCTGCAACACCCACGGCCTAATGCAATCATCGAATATATCAATGGGATAGCTATTTTATCCTGAAGAAGAGAATTCAGCTTCAGATAGCTCATTTTGTAGTTAAATATCGGGATTTAAGCTCAGTCAATCTTGCTATCGCTTTTGTGATGTGTCCTTTGGATGGCAAACCTTTACTTATGCACTAAATTATATTGAACAGATTAAATTGTCTTCACCATTTGTAACTGCTCTTTGCTACTCGACAAAGGATACATTACAGCTTCTTGAAGGAGATTCCGGAGGTTATACTAACAAGTTCGATCCCATCCTGAGACATTGCTGCAGGTTTCTGTAGCGCAGAACATAACGATGTTTGTTCACCAGTGTTGTCACCAGAATCAGTTTGGAACCATTTCGCGGGACTAGGTACTCCCGACGTGCAAGTGGGTGGGATATGTCAGTTCTATCTCCAGAACATATCCCTCGCCAGCATCCTCCAGCCTGGCGATTTTCCTTTTGGGCGCTCATTTGAACCCCCTCAAATGATGGACTTTATTGCTTTGCATACCTGTAGAGGTTGTTTACATCCAGGAAAGGGATTAACTTAAATCGTCGGATGACCTGCACTCCTCCTCACTCATTCACGGGATATTTGCCATGGTATGCACTGGCAGAGTCCCCCGAATTCTGCATTTGAAGAAGAGCAGCATGCCAACACCAACAACAGCTCGATGCTGACACGTGTTCTTCTTAACTTTGCGTCCCATGACAACCCTTGCATGGTGTAGTAGAAGGTGGAATCCTTGTATTTGTGCACAGGCATGCACTTTGCTTCAAAACGTCCGCAAGCGGATGTACATCACTGTTCGTGTATAATCTCACATATGATACTAAATCAGGGATGCCGGACTCCTGACCAACATTCACCACATACTCATACTTCACATCCATTATGGCAATGCCTGTTAGTTTACTGGAACCTGCAGTTATGTTGGGTAATGTGGTTTCATTGAGTCTCTCAATCCATCCAGGCATTCATATGGAAAAAAGATTCTTCATCACATGCTGAAACTTCGCATTATCGAGATGTGCAGCTCTTGTGATATGCATATTCTCCTGACGCATCGTCTCAGCAATTTTCTGAAGAGACACGTGCATTAAGCAAAGTGATTCCAGGAACTGGACCGATATTCTTGGTGTGAGTCTCTTGGAAGATGAAGTGTACCTTCAACGGTGTCAGGAATGACACTCACCTTGCCACCCTTCAACTTGGTATCACCCAAGTGTTGAACGAGAAAGTGAAAATCATACCCACTCAGGCTGCGGAAGAAGATGAATATATACAATGGCATTTGGTACTTTAAGCCGCATGCGATGTGAGCTCCGCCGTGGAACTTCCCTGTTAGATGAAAATAGTCTCTAGGTGCAGTTTCCGCTTCGCTGTCCGACGGCAGCCCACAAATATGACACTCAACTGCCTGCTAGTACAAGGCAACATTACCTATGAATCGATGAAGGAAATGTTGTTGTCTTAAATCCCACCGACGCAAGTTTTTCATGTTCTGCAAGCAACAATCCCATAGGAGTATCCCCGACTGATGATTCGAGCCGGTCGGTGTGGCCGAGCGGTTCTAGGCGCTTCAGTCTGGAACCGCGTGACCGCTACGGTCGCAGGTTCGAATCCTCCCTCGGGCATGGATGTGTGTGATGTCCTTAGGTGAGTTAGGTTTAAGTAGTTCTAAGTTCTAGGGGACTGATGACCTCAGCTGTTAAGTCCCATAGTACTCAGAGCCATTTGAACTTTTTTTTTTATTCGAATTTCTTGTGACTGAAATTATATCAGCATACAAGTTGATACGCCGCCACATATCGCACATGTCGTTCTGTGAAGGTGGCATGGGAGACAGTGTGGCTGTCTTCACAACATTCCACAGGGGTAAGAGGCAATCGATGTCGGCATTTCCTGTCTCGAGCAATCAGTCAGATGTCTTTCTACACACTCTGTCTTGGTAAAAGAGTGGAGGCGTCGCCGATAAAACTGTCATAGACCACAATGTTTTGATAACTGGAAGGAAAATAGGTGGGACATGGTTCAGATCCACACATAGTGTTGCCTCTCACCCTTGGAGAATAATAACAGATATATGTGTTTGGGATGCTGATCAGCTAATTTTGAAAAGCGGACGGATTCATATACTTTATGCTTGACTGCCTGGAGCTTGATAGGAAACGAGATTTATTTATTTATTGCCAAATTATAGACCTGTTACCGGATGTTTCAAAACAGGTCGTACATATTACAATCTTCATTTTTCATCTTTTGCAGTTTTCTTTTTTTTTTTTGTTTTATCTACAACATTTGCAAAGAATAATAATTTTCAAAATAACAATAATTAGAGCTTGAGATACAAATAAAATTTTGTTTTTTTTTAAGGAGAATATAACAAGATGATAGGATAGATGAGAGACTTGTTAGTACCATCACCGAACGTGACTGACGGTGAATAGCTCGGAATGGTTTCTTCGAGCCTTTGACCGCCAGTCACACACACACACACACACACACACACACACACACATGGTTATTAGTAAAGAAATAGTATTGCTAATAATATTCATTACTGACCATATGTATACTCTTTAGATGCCCATCCGTGTACAGCATTTGGTGATTCCTTGGCTAGATCGAAAGCAACTTATGCTTATTTACTATCACATCTCGGCTTCCTCCTCCTGTTCCTCCTCATTGTCACTGTTCTCGCTGTCACTGTAGGTATCGCTGTCCACTGGAGATTGTTCTTACGTTGCACAAAGGTTGTCTGTTATGTCGTGCCTGCATGTACTCTCCATGTGTCGTTTTTGACATACTATTTATCAATACTTTTAATTGTGCCCATTGTTCTTTGTCTCTTATAGCTGTGTGTATATCTATGTCTGTTTTTATGTAGTCTAAGTGTAGTGTATGTCTATTGGTCGCCTATTGCCCGCAGCAAAATACAGTATGTTCTGGGGAACCCTCTTCCCCGTATGTGCATGTAGGTGTCTGCCTCAGACTCACGCTGTTTAAGTGCATGCAATAAGGTCCGTGTCCGGTTAAGAAATGTACCATACCGCGGCTGGGATCGATATGTTTCATTCTCAACCGCTCCCTTATGTCAGGGAGGAAGTCGTGCAGTCTACGTCCCGTGACGTATCGTCTCTATTGGCACACCAGTTCTTGTGTGAACCTTATCTAGTCTCCCCGTCTTTAACCAATACCTTGCAGCTCTGTATTTGATCGTGACGTCTATGGGGCATATTCTGAGTACCACACACTGTGTATCCGCTGAGGTGGTGCCGAAGGCTCGAAGTACCCGAAGTAGCACACTTGTCTGCCCTCGTCTGACCGATGCTTTGTTGGTGACCAGGTTCAATCATTTGCCCACGTGCTAGCTGCGAAGCTGGGTACTAATTCGAAGAATGCACAGTGGTATGTCCATATGACTGGTAGAGGTAATCTGTACTGTTTTGAATTTAGCCTCACCAGTTTGTGTAGTATTTTTTCTGCTTTGTCTGTTGTTAGCCTTATGTGTTCCAGGAAATTAAATTTTTCATCTATGTGTACCCAAAGATAGCGCGTAACGTGTGCTCGTATGATGTTTGTGTCACCAATTTTAACGGAAGGATTCCTTTGGAGTAATTCTTTCGATAATGTGTATGTTGTTTTGTTTTCGGCTCTCCTGAGTTTATTGTTGTGCCACCATTGTGTAATTTTTTGTAATATTCCACTGGCTTTCTCTCCTAACCGGGCTCTGTTGTTTGCAGTGACTACAACTAGTAGGTCATCTGCGTAGGCAACATTTCCGTCTGACCTGTCATCCCCATCCAGAAGTTGTAGGAGGGGTTATGTCCCAGAAGATGGGGCCGCAGAGGACAGCCTTTGGTAATTCTTTTAATTACTTTCCGGCTGTTCATCTGCCATTTGACTACTCGGTCTTTACAGTAGTCTAGGAAACTTTTGTACAGTGAGTGCTGTACCTCCAGATGTCTTAACCTCTGAAACATTGCGGGCCACCAGAGATTATCGAATGCTCCGGCAATGTCAATCATTATTGCCATGTCGTATTTCTGTGATGTAGTATTAACTAAGTGTAGGGCCTGGTTGATGACATCATCTATTGATCTGCCAGTTCTGAAGCCGAATTGGTGTTGGCTCATACCCCTGAGAGCTATGAGTGTTTGCAAGCGCTTACACAGTAGCTTCTCCTGAATCTTTGTTAAGGTCTTTATAAGGCATATTGGCCTGTAAGTCTTTGGATCCGAAGGATCCCTGTCCGCTGATTTCTTAATAATGACCTCTTTGGAGCTTTTCCATACTGTAGGTACCCTGCTCAGCCTAAGGCATCGTTCAGTAACGTTGTTAGGAACGGGGTGATCTGTGGGGCTAGTTTTTTCAGTGTTTCCGAGTGGATACCATCTTGTCCAGGTGCTTTCTTGTTTATGAGCTCTGACAAGGGAACCTCCCCATCGCACCCCCCTCAGATTTAGTTATAAGTTGGCACAGTGGATAAGCCTTGAAAAACTGAACACAGATCAATCGAGAAAACAGGAAGAAGTTGTGTGGAACTACGAAAAAATAAGCAAAATACCCAAACTGAGTAGTCTATGCGTAAGATAGGCAACATCAAGTCTGATATCAGCTCAGGAGCGCCGTGGTCCCGTGGTTAGCATGAACAGGTGCGGAACGAGAGGTTCTTGGTTCAAGTCCTCCCTCCAGTGAAAAGTTCAATTTTTATTTTCAGTTTATGTGACACACTCTTATGTTTTCATCACTTTTTTGGGAGTGATTATCACATCCACAAGAAAACCGAAATCGGGTAAGGTAGAAGAATCTTTTTACCCATTCGCCAAGTGTACAAGTTAGGTGGGTCGACAACATATTCCTGTCATGTGACGCACATGCCGTCACCAGTGCCGTATAGAATATATCAGACGCGTTTTCCTGTGGAGGAATCGGTTGACCTATGACCTTGCGATCAAATGTTTTCGGTTCCCATTGGAGAGGCACGTCCTTTCGTCTACTAATCGCACGGTTTACCGGTGCGGTCGCAAAACACAGACACTAAACTTATTAAAGTGAACAGAGACGTCAATGAACGAACGGACAGATCATAATTTTGCGAAAATAAAGAAATTAAACTTCTTAGTGGAGGGAAGACTTGAACCAAGGACCTTTCGCTCCGCAGCTGCTCACGCTAACCACGGGACCACGGCGCTCCTGAGCGTGAGGTAGCCTTGTTGTTGTGTATCTTACGCATGGACTACTCAGTTTGTATATTTTGCTTATTTTTTCATAGTTCCACACAACTTCTTCCTGTTTTCTCGATTGATCTGTGTTCAGTTTTTCAAGGCCTATCCAGTGTGCCAACTTATATCTAAATCTGAAGGGGGTGCGATGGGGAGGTTCCCTTGTGAGATTGCTAGGGCAACTTCTTCTTACGCAAAAGGGCAGGTGACAGTTGCAATGTTGTAGGGTGTGTGTAGGTTTTCTCTTAGTGTTATATGATATTGTGCGTCTGTATCGATAACGTCGTCAGGGAGCAGTTTATACAGCAGAAACTCCGCTGTATTCCTCCATCCCCTTGACATCGTGCCGCCATCCTGCCTTATCGTTCCCAGAACTAGTGGGATTTTTATCTTCTCTGTCAGTATTTTCTATGGTTCCTCCCATATATTTTGCTCTGTTTGTGTTTTTATAAATAGCTCCCAGTGTTGTCTACGCGTGTTGTATAGAATCTGTCTGTATAAGTCTTGAGCATGCCTATATGCTTCAAGTCGTATGCGGCTGTCCCTATATACTATCGCCCTTTGATATAATTTTCGTTTGCGTCTGGCATCTTTTTTGAGTCTCGTGAGTTCGTTGGTTCAACAATAAATGTCTGGTGTGTGATTTGGTCGTTGTGTTTTGAGTGTGGATTAGTGTGTATGTTATGACAATGTGATCGCTACTAGTTATGTTGTCGTGTACTGTCCAGTTTGTTACGTATGCCACTGCTGCATTATTTGCTAGCGTAAAGTCAATGGCACGGCGCGTACCATCGAACCCTGCATATGTTGGTATAGATCCTTGCGTGTTCATTACATGTAATTATGTTTCTCGTATTAGGCTGGTGATTATGCTTCCTCTGTCACCTGTTCTGTCTGAACTCCAGAGGGTCGGTCTGGAATTAATGGCAGCACTTATCACTAATTTTTTGCCTCTGGCATACATTACTAGGTCTCTGATGTAGTCTGCGTACGTCTGTATTTGATGGCTGTATTGGTCGTACATGGATGCAATCACCCATGTAATGTTCCCATTAGTTATCTCTATGGTAACTAACTGTGTTACCTTAATTATGCTTCCTGTTATTGTGGTAGCATGTTTTGGTAGACATATTAGTTGCCCATTTCTATTACAATGTTCTTGTAAGCACATGATGTCTGCTTGCAAGTCTTGTACTATTTTAGGGATTTCCGCGCTGACTGTCGTACTGTTTTTGTATTATGTTGTAAAACATTCATTTTTTGTCTATGTGTTCAGGTTGTTTTACGTGTACAAAACATTTACTGCCGGTCTGCGAGTAATCGAAATATGTTCGTCCGTGTGCTCTTACATGATTTATATATATATTTTATCCAAATTGAATGATTCTGACCTCCGCAGGCAGACCTGGAGCATGAGGTCGAGCAGCGGCTCTGCTGGTGTAGGAATATTTTCTGTCCTTAGGATGATTCTGTCTGTCTGCTCAGTTACTGGAAAACAGAGAGAATCTCCCTTTGTATGGCACAATCTAAGTGGCATCCGCTGCACTCTTTGCAGTGTCTCTTTTTTCTCTAGCCTGCTTAAAAGTAAGTTAAATTCTAAATTATCATAATAAGGCGTAGCTAGCTTGCTGTTGGTGCTGGTTTCTGTTGCGATTTCTAAGGTGCTACTAGATGGATTGTGGCTTGGTGTTGGCCGCTGCTTGGGAGCCATTTTAAGATCTCTTTGGGATGTCACACGGTTACACTTCATTTTGTCACACGCTTCTTCAATGCTTTTTGACTTCACACGTTTTTCACTGATGTTGGTGGTGCTTGCTGGTGTTGTGTCGGCGATGGTGGTGATTTGTGTGGGAATGACTGTATGTGTTATGTTGTCTTTGTTGATGTTTCGAGTGATGGTTCTTTCTAGACGCACGTTGACATCGTTGCAAATGTCACATGTGTCTCCCTTAGATTTTTCTTCATCTAGTTTGTCTACTTTTATAAGTCTGGGTTCAGTAGTTCTGAGTTTTGTATTGATTTGTGGCCTGGTTGTTGCTGTGTATTGATTCAGGCTCTACGCATCTGCATATTCCTTGTTCCTCTTGCCCGGGGTTAAGAGTGCCTACCGAGACAAATTTGACTGGTTTGATGTACTGCTCACATTTACGTGTTTTGTATGGTTTCCCATGTGATGATGATTCCGGTTTGTGTTCATCTTGTCTATGTGTGATGTGATGTTCTTCGGTTGGGAGAAATTGTGAATGAGTATGTCGGTTTTGTTTGTACGTTTTCTTGTGCACAATGTATGTAAGCTCATCTTCCAACTCATCTCTCCTCTGCGTTAATGTTATCTGGAAGTTTATCGAGTGGTGTAATTGTCTTTTGATTTGCTTTAACCTCGTAGAGTATGGAGCCACCGATTCTCGTGTCATCTATATATTCTATCGTATTAATACACCCATCCTGTGACGTCATTGAGTGTGTTAGGGGCGGGATGAGTTCATTATCGTCGTAATTCTCCGGTAGAAGATTCTTTATCTTCTCCAGGAAATTTCTGTTTGGTAGCTTCTCTATAATGTTGACGGTGATTTTTATTTATGTGTTTTGGGTGATTGGCTTTGGATGTTCGTGTTTCTTGTGTGTGCGCTGATTTTAGCTGCCATAGTCCAGAAGCTGGTCATGCAACTGTTTATAGGTCTGACAATCATCTGCTTTTGTTTTATTGCAGACACGGCCTCTGTATTTGCAGGGGATGCAGACGCAAACCTAGGACTTACACTCAGTGCGCTCGTGTCCTCGGTTGCCGCACTTGGCACACGTAGCGTCGGCTTTTCTGCAGGTTTTAGTCGTATGTCCTAGGTCACAACACTTAAAACACTGGTTTGCTACTCTATAGTCTCTCGCAGAGCGTGATTTGAAGTCTGTGTATAGTCTCTGTCTTCGTGTAAGGACTCTGTACAGGTGTGGGCTGACCTCCAGTATCTGGTGATTGAAACCTGTTTCCTTAGGCTCTGTTTTAAACCTTCTTTTGACTTCTCTGTCGAAGTCTTCTGTCGTGGTGTCCTCGCTTAGATTCTGTTCGTAAAGGCTTTCTAGAAACTCCTCGTCGGTAAGTTATCTGGCACGTGATATACTGCCACGTGTAGCTTGCGTTTTCGCGGTCCTTCACGGACAGTGGTGGGCCGGTCTTCAGTCTTTCCTATTATTTCCTCCTCTCTTTCCGTTTCTACTATAACTGCTGTCTGGCTGGTTCTGTTTGACTTGATATGTATATTCTCTTTCTTGCGATTTATGTTCTCGGTGATAGTCTGTCGAACAGCTTTGGCGTCTCGATTTGCTGTTGATTTGATGTACAGGATTGTAGCCTATTTTGTTTAAGCCTGCTCTATCCTTCGAGCCTCTTTGGTTTTGGGCTCTATTGTTGAGGCGGCAGCATACGTTAGTGTCTCTGCTTGTGTTTACGCTTGTTGTGTGACTTAATTATTTAATTCTGTAATTTGTTTTTGCAAATCTCGGTCCGGTACACTGAGTTCCCTGTTTTCGTCCTCTAATTTCTCAGCCTTTCCTTTGCAAAGTTGTGAGTGTGTGGGTGCTATTCTGTCATTCTGCGCAACAGATTAATCTGAGATGTACCCTTTACCCCGTGGCTCCTGCAAGATGCAATTTCCACCCCCACACTACTACAGAAGTCAGACAGACGCTCCTAACGTTCTAAAGAGAAATGCCTGAAACACTTTCAGCAATAAATATCTTCTGGAGTCGTCCGCTGTTAGGAAATGACACAAAAATTGACAAAATCTCTTACGTAACTAGTGGGATACTTGGGTATTAGAGTAGTGCTAGTTAGTGTAAGAAAAAAATGAAACTAACGAAAATTATTATTTATTTTGCAAAAATTCTGAGAAATCACAATGGCACTTTTAGTTATGAACTGAACAAGTTATTTCCGGGTTCTTTTCGGAATGCGAAGTTAGCTTTTAAGGATAGGATTCGCTAATGAAATTTCTATACAAAGTTTAAGATTGTTATTGACTTGGCAGAATGGCTGAGAGCCGCGCTTACTCAACTTGAATAATTATCCGTTAGAATGTTGCTAGGTACGGTCAAGGCTGTCGCATGTAAAATGCAGTGAAGTGTACTGTTGTGGAGGAAATATGGGGCTCGCAAGAGCTGTAGCGCACAATACTGTAAGCTGAGATGACTGCTGTCTGCACCGCTCGCTGCTGACAAATAAGATAACTCTCGTTCTATCTGGATTGACCTTCGCCAATCAAACTCTCCCTACGCCTTGATGAAGTCAAGGACTCCTATTCGCCCCAAGTGTAACTATTGGCGTGGTACACCGGTCAGATAACCAGTCCACCGTGATGCCACTCAAAAATTCGCTCGCAGGCGTTTAATTACAACTCTGTCTGTTCACACCGCACAATAAGTGTGGCGACCAACACAGTGAACAACGCTTAATCGCATGGAGTCAATATAGAGTCGCACTCTGATTCGTTCTCCCAGTGAAGTACTGAGGAGAGACTTGGTCCTCGCTCTTTGAGTACATGTACGAGCGCACACGCTCTCGTTACGTATTCTCGCTCCAAGAAAGACAACGGCGTGCAGTCTGCCACTCCCGAATTAAAAGCTCCTGTGACCGTCGTGTCTGGAATGTGTGTGTGTACGCTAGCCTCGAGTATTTCAATCTCGGTGCGCATTTGCGATTTACTAGTTATTTGCATATTGTTTACGTGAATTCATACAACACTGGCTTTATCTTATCGAGTTTGGGTTCGAATGAAGCGTCTTGATGTGTGGAATATGATTGTGAGGGTGGAATATGTAAGCAATGAAGGTCAGGAGACCACAACGTCTTATAAAGTTTGTATTTGTAATCCTTTGACTGGATTCGATGCTCTCTGTAGTTCAAGTCTCAATCACCTATTTTCATCATTTAGGCAGTATATTTACCTTCGAGGCTAGTTATTTGGAAATCTAAGGAAAACAGTTTGTCTCTAATGACGGTTAGCAGAGCTGATGAAGCATGTTTAGCTTTTCACCCTACTCATATTTCATCTGGTATTTTCTCTAAGGCTGCTATCTTTTGACTGGGGAACATAGGCACAAGTTCTTCCACCTTGTGTTCCATTCTAGGTGTTACACTGATGGCTGGAGGTAGAGTCTTACCCCATGCTTGCTTTCCTTCTTCTTCCGTCGGCCTCTGGTGTGGCGGCGTCGCTGCTTCGTCGGCTGAAATCCAGGGCCGACCGTAGGCAGGCGTTCGTTTATGGACAGCAGGGAACACAGCTGGTGGCTGCTCGTGCTGACGTCGCGGGCGGGCCGCGGGGCAGCTGGTGGGCGCTACCGACGCGTCGGATTTCGCTATGGCTTCTTGGGAGACGAGATGCTTTGGAAATTGTAATGCCCACAGACATTAGACGTATTGTAGGTACACTGAAGCATTGAATATGTAGGATAATTCCTGTCACTAGCCAGAAGTTATCTTGCAAAGCAATACTCATCCCTCTCATCTAGATTCTGGATATTAACACTTCGCCGTCCGCACGTCTCGTACAAATGTATTCGCGTGGCGCCGGCAGCGCTAATTCGTACTACTTGGCTTGTCGCCGGCCGCTTGTCACCTTTTCGTTGATGACAAGCTTCAAACACATTGACTTTTGAGCGCTTTAATTTTTTCGGAAATCCTCTATTTTGCCGCATTGTTCCACAAACTCGAAATTTCTCTTCAAGTAACTTCTCTGCAAGTTCTACACTGTTATAATTATTATCCATGTAGAAGTGATGCCACTTTGCATAAGAAGTTGTCAATAGTTCCATCACTGTTTTGCTAAAGGCTGTCCACCGCCGGAGTATATCTTGAATGAGGAAATGTATCTCGTACTCGAATCGCACAGCACATTTCATAATTTTTGCTGAATTGTAACTTAAAAATTTAACCGTCCACGCCACGGTATCATTCCTTCATCAACTGAGCTGTTTTGACTTAGATTAAACGTTCCTTTAAATTTTTGGAAAAATAATCAATTACGAATTACATTTTGAAAAGCCAGTCGGCATTATCCGTTTCATTGTTGTTGTCGGAAAAATGTTTAAATGATAATATTTGTCTGAATCGCTTATGGGACATCGTTTTGCGAAATATGGGTGTGTCTATCAACGGATTTGTTGACTAATAATGATCGATCCTTGCTTTTTTTACAGTTCCCATAAGGAAAGCAAGCCCAGACCATTATCTAAGTTCAGCTTCCGTAACGTCGACAAATTTGGCATTTTTAACCGGTTTCCGTCTATTGCAATTTTGACTGTAGTACTTGTCGGTTTCGTTGCTCATATATTCAAATAGATCGTTCTCAACATATAATTCTACCATATCCTCAACGCTCTGTGTATCTTTGGGAAATATGTCTGGACCCGGAGATCATTCAAATTTATTATTGGTCCTCGGTAAATCAAAATCTGACCACTTTCCACTGTCTTCTTCGTTTGATTCATTCCGAATCAGCTGGCAACCGTAGCGTTCGCCGAATTCTTCTTGGACGTATTTCAATATCTTCCCACGATTCTACTTCACTTTCATATTTTTGAAATCCGATGTCTTCTTCCCAATCGGCCAAACCGTCCGGAACGTCAGACAAGACGTCCGCGCATTCATCGTAAATAATCGTATTGTCCCTTTCGTCTACCATGATGAAAGGGCACAAACACTTATAAAAACAAAAAACTTGTTGACGTGTGTAACTTATTGTTACCAAAACAAAACACCAACAGAATGCAAAAGATACTAAAGTGCTGTCGCCGGCCACTGCGAGATACTATGCTCATTACACCACTGTGGTATCGCCGGCCGCTGAGCGATGCTATGCACACGACGCCACTGTGGTGTCGCTAGCCGTTGACCGCTATTTCGCGCACGACACCACTGTGGTGTCGCCGGACGGCAGAGTGTTAACAGATCTTTTTAACAACAATATCTGTCTGAAGATTGGTGAAACTGGACCCCCAATTTTGGGCTGCATAGAATCGAGGTGGAGTACAGGGCTGAGTGCCTTACCCAGGCCTCTTTCTTGCATGTTGGACGGGCATGGATGTGTGTGATGTCCTTAGGTTAGTTAGGTTTAAGTAGTTCTAAGTTCTAGGGGACTGATGACCACAGATGTTAAGTCCCATAGTGCTCAGAGCCATTTGAACCATTTTTTGCATGTTGGATACATGGTCATAAGAAAACTTCTGAACCACTCTGCGATCGAACAGCCCCGCAATATCGAGCTAGTTCTCGCTCTAATATAAACGACGCTCTTCCCCTCGCCAGCGTAACTGCCCTCTTTAGAGGCAGGGACGGGAAGGAGGGGCGCAAGAGCTCACAGTATATAGCTGTCTTACACTTACTGTCAGGATAGAGTAGGTAGTTGACGATTTTGGTGAGCGTCATTCCAAAACGCCTTGCCAGGCATCGAGAAAAGCGGCAGCATCTTGGTAGCCCACACTCAATTAAGACTTCTGAGATCTTATCCCCAAAAGCGTCAGCAGCCACAGAGTAGTCCAGTGTAGCTGCATGACTTCATTGGTGACCTGTAGCAGAACAGTGAGAGGTGCTGCCGCTTCTTGGGAGACGAGATGCTTTGGAAATTGTAATGCCCACGGACATTAGACGTATTGTAGGTACACTGAAGCATTGAATATGTAGGATAATTCCTGTCACTAGCCAGAAGTTATCTTGCAAAGTAATACTCATCCCTCTCATCTAGATTCTGGATATTAACACTTCGCCGTCCGCACGTCTCGTACAAATGTATTCGCGTGGCGCCGACAGCGCTAATTCGTACTACTTGGCTTGTCGCCGGCCGCTTGTCACCTTTTCGTTGATGACAGGCTCCAAACACATTGACTTTTGAGCGCTTTAATTTTTCCGGAAATCCTCTATTTTGCCGTATTGTTCCACAAACTCGAAATTTCTCTTCAAGTAACTTCTCTGCAAGTTCTACACTGTTATAATTATCATCCATGTAGAAGTGATTTGACGAGTTGTCCAATACCGTGAAGGTCCGTGGTGACTGCGAGACAGTCCAGGACGCGGCTGCAACATTGGTTAAGATAATGATGGACCGGCAGTGGTGGTGTTTCCAGACGCAGCGAATACATTGACGAAGAATGAGGCTGGGACGACGAACATATCATCACCGTCAAGTAGCTGTCACAGTCACACATCCATCGCGTCTGCAACAGAAAAAGAAGAAGAAGAAAAAGAAATAAATCATCAGAATGCAACTTTGGCGAGCATATACAAACGTGGAGGAAAACAATAGATGTGATCTTACATGTATACCTGTAGGACCACAGGAGAGAATTTGGAGCCACTTATTAGCCCTTGATGAACCATCATTTCTACCGTGGAGTTTCATCTCTACTGATTCTATCGGTGTTTTTGATGTTGCTGCTAGCAAAATCTCATACTGGAATGACTCCTCGCTCATATTTATGGCCGAACCACATTTCTTTGCTTATTTAAACGGATAGCAAACGCATATTCTAATCTCTGGTCATGTGGTTTTATGCACGATGATGTCTACTCACGGCTGTGTGTAGGTGGCACTATCTCACACTACTTACAAAGGTATTCTTATACATGTAATGTACTATATCTCAGTGCAGGTGCACGAGCTCGTCCTTTACGACATGTCACTCCTACTACTCAAACTCACACTACACTTCTCTTCAGTAACAATAACAATAATAATAATAACGTAATCGGCTAATTTGTACCAAGGAAGAGAGAACTGTTAGAATCACAGCGCCATCTGCTCCCAAAAAATTACTGAGAGACCTGCACTGATGGTTGAGAGACATCGCAGAGCCCTTGGGAAAAAAATGTACAGCGCTTGTTATTTATACACAGGGAGAGATGGAGAGATATAGCGTCACACATTGTTGTTGTTGTTGTTGTCTTCAGTCCTGAGACTGGTTTGAGGCAGCTCTCCATGCTACTCTATCCTGTGCAAGCTGCTTCATCTCCCAGTACCTACTGCACCCTACATCCTTCTGAATCAGCTTAGTGTATTCATCTCTTGGTCTCCCTCTACGATTTTTACCCTCCACGCTGCCCTCCAGTACTAAATTGGTGATCCCTTGATGCCACAGAACATGTCCTACCAACCGATCCCTTCTTCTAGTCAAGTTGTGCCACAAACTCCTCTCCCCAATTCTATTCAATACCTCCTCATTAGTTATGTGATCTACCCATCTAATCTTCAGCATTCTTCTGTAGCACCACATTTCGAAAGCTTCTATTCTCTTCTTGTCTAAACTATTTATCGTCCATGTTTCACTTCCATACATGGCTACACTCCATACAAATACTTTCAGAAACGACTTCCTGGCACTTAAATCAATACTCGATGTTAACAAATTTCTCTGCTTCAGAAACGCTTTCCTTGCCATTCCCAGTCTACATTTTATATCCTCTATATTTTCGACCATCATACACCCAGAAATAAAAAAAGCATTACACAGTTGGAGAATACATAGAGACGGGCTATAACGAGTGGATGTAAGAGACGAAATGTCATTTCAAAAAAATGGCTCTGAGCACTGTGGGACTTAACATCTGAGGTCATCAGTCCCCTGGAACTTAGAACTACTTAAACCTAACTAACCTAAGAACATCACACACATTCATGCCCAAGGCAGGATTCGAACCTGCGACCGTAGCAGTCTCGCGGTTCCGGACTGAAGCACCTAGAACCGCTCGCCATGATGGCCGACATGTCACTTCATAGTCCTTAAAAATGAGAAGACGTTGCATTCTAGAGAGACATCGTGGCAAGACGAATTTTTCATTCTCCCTTTAGTTTTTTTGTGCAGAAGGAAACGATAATGGTTTTTATTCCGAATGTTGTGGTATTCTTCCTCAGTATATGCGACTTGTAAATTGTGGGGGATCAGTGCTTTCAGGAACATTACCTGGAATCAGTGGGGACGAGTGAAAATGTGCACCAAATCGGGATTCGAGCCTGGAATCTCCTGCTTACTAGGCAGGGGCGTTACCCAATGCGCCATCTGGGACACAGCGCCGGCCGTTGTGACCGAGCGGTTCTAGGCGCTTCAGTCCGGAACCGCGCTGTTCTAAGTCTAGGGCACTGATGCCCTCAGATGTTAAGTCCCATAGTGCTTAGAGCCATTTTTTTGGGGCACAGCGTTACCGCAACTGCACAGACTATCGCTGCTCGCCTCACTGCCGATCCACATTTCCGTCGAGAGCCACCTATCTGCAGTCACTGTCCATTGACTACATGTTCGCTACTCTGAGATTCCAACAGGAGATCGGACGCATTTGTACGTCCGCACTGAAGAATGTTTATGCATTGCCCAGTTATAGGCATATCAAATATATTAATATAACTGATATGCCTAGCTGGGTAATTGGATAAACATTCTTCAGTGCGAAAGCACAAATACGTCTGATCTCCTGTTGGAATCTCAGAGCAGTGGACATGGAATCAATGGATAGCGACTGCAGGTAGGTGGCACTCGGTGGGAATGTGGATCAGCCACAAGCGTGCCGAGATGGTCAGCACAGTTGCAAAATGTTGTGTCCCGGATGGCGCAGTGGTTACCGCACCAGCCTAATAAGCAGGAGATCCCCAATTGGAATCCCGGTCCGGTACGCATTTTCACTCGTCGCCGCCGTTTCCGCGTGATGTCCTGCTACAGCTGACAGCAGCGATCCCCCTCAATTTACATCTAATGTTTCACAGTTGTGGATTTTGCGTTATGTCTGTTCTATTGGACACGTCCGAAAGAATAGACACCATGCATACATATAACCAGTGCATATGAGTTGCAAGTCATATGTAAATGGAATCTTAAAAATATTTGGACGCAATGTAAAGTTCTATGTTTGATGTTGCTACAGATGAAAGCACGAGAAGAGTGTATTTTATCTACATGACTTAGATTAGCACCTAATACTACTACTTCTCTGCTTTTGTGTAAAGTTTAAAACCATTTATCCTACATTCAGCCACTTTTTCCGTTGTTCTCTCTGGAAGAATTAATTGAGGGGTGTATACTGCTTTCTACACCTATTCTAAATTCCCTGTCAGAAATTTCTATGGGCTGATACTTAGAGAAACAACCTCTTAGGCATCCCAGTGATAGAGGAAAGTATCGAGGGTAATAGCAACTACCACTACATGTTGTGGCCACGCGGGATTAGACGAGCGGTCTTAGGCGCTGCAGTCATGGACTGTGCGGCTGGTCCCGGCGGAGGTTCGAGTCCTCCTTCGGACATGGGTGTGTGTGTTTGTCCTTAGGATAATTTAGGTTCCGTAGTGTGTAAGCTTAGGGACTGATGACCTTAGCAGTTAAGTCCCATAAGATTTCACACACACACACACACACACACACACACACACACTACATGTTTTACAAGGAATGTTGAGAAATGTGGAAAATATTTTTGCTAGCAAGAATGACAGGATAGAAATTGCAGAGTATCTGAGGAATCAGTATCAAATATTCAGTGCTGAGAACAGAGATGTGGAGCACAAATGGAAACAATCCAAATCATTGTTCAGTCAATATGTCATAGACAAGTATGCTGCGAACATGGTCATAAGGGATGGGAACGACCCAATGTGGATAAAGTCATATTAGAAAACTGCTGCGTAAACAAAGAGGACTTCACCACAGATTCAACAGAAGTCACAACGTAGCTGACAAACAAATGCTGAGCAAAGCGAAAATGACCGTAAAGGAGAGCAATGAGAGCCGCGTTCAATGATTATGAAAGATCTGAACAGCGAAGGGTAGCTAGGGACTGCAAAAAAAAGGTAACAGGTCATTCTTGTTGTCAAGAAGGTACGCGAGACACATGCACATAATTTCAGGCCTATTTCGGTAACGTCAATGTGTTGTTTAGATACGGAACTTGTTTCTTGCTCGAGAATTATGACTTTTGTGGAGGATGAAAAAATCCTCTATGAAAACAAACACAGATTTCGCAAACATAGCTCTTGCAAAACTCAGTTCGCTCCATTCCTCCATGAGATCCATAGGGTCGTGGAAAACAGCGATGAGCTTGATGCCGTGTTCCCTGACTCCGTCGCACACTGTTGTTTAGTGAAAAAAATACGAGCTTACCGAGTACCAGACCAAATTTACGACTGGATTCAAGTCTTCCTTGCAGACGGAACGCAACACGTTGCTCTTCACGGAGCAAAATCGACAGATGTAAAGGTAATTCCCAGAGTACCCCATAGTAACTTGATAGGGTCATTACAGTAGGGGGCCTACCTTCGTTCTGCCGAAATCTCCATTGTTGCCAGATATATCCACGATGTCGGCGATGACGTCATCCAAGATGGTGGACTGTAGACTTGGCAACAGTGCATGATGTCATCCAAGATGGCGGTCACGACGTCATTCAAGATCGCTGATTTTGGCGAGAAGATAGGTCAGTTGGGCTACATCCACTAACCTAACCCTAGTCCACTCCCCTCTCCCAGAATATGGCGGGAAGTTCAAATTCCATTAGGACAATGCAACACACCTCTACTAAACTAAGAAAATGGCGGGAAAATAGGTCATTGGGGCTACCTCTACCAACCTAAGTCATCTGACCGCCACCTCCTCCGAGGGATTGGCGAAAAAAGTACTCAGCCTGCACTGGGCTGCTGGAGAGATGAAGGAGTGTACTTTAATTATTTTTGAACAATTTATTTAGGGATGGATTTTTAAAGATAGTATATTTATCACAGTGATACAGAACACACGCTCTGACATGCCTGGGGTCATGCCACACATCCTACAGACCTGACATACAGCTTTTAGGAAGTTTTAATGTTCGAGTACTAGTAATAGTGTTCCATAGATTTCGTGTTTGTTTTGAATACAGTCAGAGAGATTCCCTTTAGTCAACCATAGTGCCAGTAGTCTCAGTGTCATCGTAACTGCCGAATGCTTCCCATCTGCAGTGCAGCAAGCTACGTAAATTTAAGTATTAACTGAGTTTTCTTATTTGTTACTTCTTTTTCCGCGTGTTTTTGCTTTTAGGAAGCTTTAATTTTCGAGTACTAGTAATAGTGTTCCATAGATTTCGTGTTTGTTTTGAGTACAGTCCAGAGACAGGTAGCGCTTATTTTGTTTCCAACAAGAAGTGTCTAGTAATCACAGTTTAGTCATCTATCAGCCGCCTTTAGTGAATTAGCAGTCTAGTTAAAAGTTGATTAACTCTCTACAGTAAATTGTTGATTTCTTAGGATGGATAGGATGTGTGACTGCTGTGTACGGACGCAGGAAGAGCTGGCCACTGTTCGCGAACAGCTGAACGTGCTGAAGGCCGCGGTCAGCTGTCTTCAGGCTGCTGCCTCGGAGTGTAGCGGCAGTGGGGAGTCTGGTGCGTCCCATGGTACACCCCAGATGTTACATACTTCACCCACTGTCCCTGCTGTCGAGACATCTTCGCGGGTACCGGGTGCGGTTGGGTCACCATCTCCCCAAGGGGAGTGGCGGGTTCAGCGGCGTTCTTGTCGCACGAGGTGGAGGGTAAATGTGGAGGCTGGCCGTGTGGCATCGCCCGCTCTGCCTGTGAGTGGACATGTGGCCGCTCCTTCAGCAAGGTCCGAGCAGGCACATGGGGAGAGGGGTTTATTAGTGATTGGGAGCTCCAATGTTAGGCGGGTGATGCAGTTCCTTAGGAAAATAGCGGAAAGGTCGGGGAAGAAGGCCTGTGTTCACTCTGTCTACTTGCTGTGGGGTCTCATCCGAGCTGTGGAGGAGGCCCTGTCGGTGGCGATAGAGAGCACTGGGTGCACCCGACTGCAAATTATTGCTCATATCGGCACCAATGACTCCTGCCTCTGGATTCAGAGGTCATCCTCAGTTCATACAGGCGGTTGGCGGAGTTGGTGAAGACGGAAAGCCTCGCTCGCTGGGTAGAATCTGAGCTAACTATTTGTAGTATCGTTCCCAGAACCGATCGCCGTCCTCTGATTTGGAGCCGAGTGGAAGGCTTAAACCAGAGGCACAGACGATTCTGCGGAGACCTGGGGAGCAAATTTTTCGACCTTCGCTATCGGGTGGAGAAATGTAGGGTCCCTCTGAATAGGTCAGGCGTGCACTACACGCAGGAAGCAGCTACAAGGGTAGCGGAGTACGTGTGGAGTGCACATGTGGGTTTTTTAGGTTAGAGAATTCCCTCCCTAGGCCCGACAAGACGCCTCCTGAGACGCGAAAAGGTAGTAGTAGGCAAAACGCAACAGGGAATAACAATATTAATGTGGTAATAGTAAACTGCAGGAGCGTCTATAGAAAGGTCCCAGAACTGCTCTCATTAATAAACGGTCACAATGCCCACATAGTACTAGGGACGGAAAGTTGGCTGAAACCAGATGTAAACAGTAATGAAATTCTAAGCTCATATTGGAATGTATACCGCAGAGACAGGCTGGACAGTGAATGGGGAGGCGTGTTTATAGCGATAAAAAGTGCAATAGTATCGAAGGAAATTGACGGACATCCCGAATGTGAAATAATTTGGGTGAAGGTCACGGTTACAGCAGGCTCAAACATGGTAATTGGATGTCTCTATAGGCCCCCTGGTTCAGGTGTTGTGGCAGAGCACCTGAAGGAAAATATGGGAAATATCGCGAGTAGATTTCCCGACCGTGTCATTGTTCTGGGTGGAGATTTTAATTTACCAGATATAGACTGGGAAACCCAAACGTTTATAACGGGTGGCATGGACAAAGAATCCAGTGAAATTTTTTTAAGTGCATTATCTGAAAACTACCTTGAGCAGTTAAACAGAGAACCGACTCGTGGCGGTAACATATTAGACCTTCTGGTGACAAACAGACCCGAACTATTTGAAACAGTTAACGAAGAACAGGGAATCAGCGATCATAAAGCGGTTACTGCATCGATGATTTCAGCCGTAAATAGAAATATTAAAAAGGGTAAGAAGATTTTTCTGTTTAGCAAAAGTGATAAAAAGCAGATTTCAGAGTACTTGGCGGTTCAACACAAAAGTTTTGTCTCAAGTACAGATAGTGTTGAGGATCAGTGGACAAAGTTCAGAACCGTCGTACAATATGCATTTGATGAGTATGTGCCAACCAAGATCGTAAGAGATGGAAAAGAGCCACCGTGGTACAACAACCGAGTTAGAAAACTGCTACGGAAGCAAAGGGCACTTCACAGCAAATATAAACATAGCCAAAGCCTTGCAGACAAACAAAAATTACACGAAGCGAAATGTAGTGTGAGGAAGGCTATGCGAGAGGCGTTCAATGAATTCCAAAGTAAAATTCTATGTACTGACTTGGCAGAAAATCCTAAGAAATTTTGGTCTTATGTCAAAGTGGTAGGTGAATCAAAACAAAATATCCAGACACTCTGTGACCAAAATGGTACTGAAACAGAGGATGACAGACTAAAGGCCGAAATACTAAATGTCTTTTTCCAAAGCTGCTTCACAGAGGAAGACTGCACTGTAGTTCCTTCTCTAGATTGTCGCACAGATGACAAAATGGTAGATATCGAAATAGATGACAGAGGGATAGAAAAACAATTAAAATCGCTCAAAAGAGGGAAGGCCGCTGGACCTGATGGGATGCCAGTTCGATTTTACACAGAGTACGCGAAGGAACTTGCCCCTCTTATTGCAGCGGTGTACCGTAGGTCTCTAGAAGAGCGCAGCGTTCCAAAAGATTGGAAAAGGGCTCAGGTCATCCCCGTTTTCAAGAAGGGACGTCGAAAAGATGTGCAGAACTATAGACCACTATCTCTAACGTCGATCAGTTGTAGAATTTTGGAACACATATGTTCGAGTATAATGACTTTTCTGGAGACTAGAAATCTACTCTGTAGGAATCAACATGGGTTTCGAAAAAGACGATCGTGTGAAACCCAGCTCGCGCTATTCGTCCACGAGACTCAGAGGGCCATAGACACGGGTTCCCAGGTAGATGCCGTGTTTCTTGACTTCCGCAAGGCGTTTGATACAGTTCCCCACAGTCGTTTAATGAACAAAGTAAGAGCATATGGACTATCAGACCAATTGTGTGATTGGATTGAAGAGTTCCTAGATAACAGAACGCAGCATGTCATTCTCAATGGAGAGAAGTCTTCCGAAGTAAAAGTGATTTCAGGTGTGCCGCAGGGGAGTGTCGTAGGACCGTTGCTATTCACATTATACATAAATGACCTTGTGGATGACATCGGAAGTTCACTGAGGCTTTTTGCGGATGATGCTGTGGTATATCGAGAGGTTGTAACAATGGAAAATTGTACTGAAATGCAGGAGGAGCTGCAACATATTGTCGCACGGTGCAGGGAATGGCAATTGAATCTCAATGTAGACAAGTGTAATGTGCTGCGAATACACAGAAAGAAAGATCCTTTATCATTTAGCTACAATATAGCAGGTCCACAACTGGAAGCAGTTAATTCCATAAATCATCTGGTAGTAGGCATTAGGAGTGATTTAAAATGGAATGACCACATAAAATTAATCGTCGGTAATGCTGATGCCAGACTGAGATTCATTGGAATCTGCTAATTCAGAATTTCCAAGTGTACAAGAATATGGGAAACTGACTTCACCCCAAAATTTGGACGTTTCAGTTCGATGTGTCGTTACTTCCGTCTTGACCATTACAGTCGAACTTGATTTTATCTGCGGTCATAAAGAGGGTGCGGCAGTGGAAGAGATGTGTGGAATTGCCACAGCGTGTCGCTCCCACCAAGAATTTTGTGATGCGTTTCCGCACAGCTGCTGGGTGAGAGGGAAACAGGAAATGATCATAGTAAAAAATTATGTAGCATTGTAATTCAAGAGATCAGTACAATTATTAAAACTCATGATTAAGAGAAATCAGTTTCTGGACATGCTATGCAAAGCACAGGAGGTAATCAGGGACTACTATACGAAACTTTTGCCCTATTACCAACATGTTTTATTTGGGAAATGCGATGTGGACATAAATAATTTCTGTAACCCGCTGTATGAACTGGAGTTTGCAATTAATACTCAGCACAGTCATGAAAGGAGGCTTAATTATGAAGGACACAATCTGGGAATAATCAGTGTGGAGAACAATTTGAAACCAACAACGGAGGTGGTGTGACGGTGTAAAACAGAGAAAAGGTTGTGGAAATATGAGGACTGAAATGACAACCCCATCAATGGGATTACAGCACTCCTAGAAACTGACGTCTGGATAGCGAGGGAGAGGCAAATATAGCACTCGCATCATCAATTGGACCCAGCGACACCTACGTAGTTCAGCACGATGACACACAGAATGCAGTGTCACGAAACCAGCATGCATCAGAAAGCTTTGCCACAATTCTTTTGGATGAACAATGGAGTATTACGTATGTGCTGAATCACCCATGTTATTACATATGAACTGGAAACCATAAAGTCCAAAAAATCAGTCAGTGTGCATCATTCTGCCATATCAGACAATTAAGCGAATCAGTAAGTAAGGTAACAGCAAATGCAAGTGACGACTTGAGAAGTTGCTGTGATCTGTAAGCAGAACACAACGTTCAATGCACACTACGCAAGAAGAAGAACTATTTAGGAGACGACAGCAGTCAACACGATAAAGGAAGCCCAGAAGACACGATGCATAGTGCAAGTGGACGCGCGACCGCTACGGTCGCAGGTTCCAATCCTGTCTCGGGTATGGATGTGTGTGATGTCCTTAGCTTAGTTAGGTTTAAGTAGTTCTAAGTTCTAGGGGACTGATGACCTCAGAAGTTAAGTCCCATAGTGCTCAGAGCCATTTGAACCATAGTGCAAGTGGTGCGACGATCACACAGCCGCACCACAAACCTTGCAGAAGGAGTGTCCAGATAAGAAATACAGTATACGTCTTCAGCTGATCATCTCATATCGCTGTTGTCAGTGACGAAAAACTGTGAACTGTTTCACTTGTGATGCACTCATTTTTCAGTGGTAATTAAAGCTGTTGCGCTATCAATTTGTTGTGAAGGATTTCATTTGCGATTTGTGCTCTTCTTTCTTCCATCAATGCAGACCCACGTCGTAGACGATTACTTGTTGATTTTGTCGTCGCCAGTGTTGTGAGTGGCTGTATTTTCAGCTGAGTATATATGTTGATTTCAGGGAACATAGGAGCGTGATGTGCATTTGAAATGAACAATGTTTTGTAGTTTAATAGAAGCACATGGCCCGATGGGCAACGGCCTTGCCGCAGTGGATACACCGGTTACCGTGAGATCACCGAAGGTAAGAGCTGTTGGGCGTGGCCGTCACTTGGATGTGTGACCATCCAGGCCGCCATGCGCTGTTGCCATTTTTCAGGGTGCACTCAGCCTCGTGATGCCAATTGATGAGCTACTCGACCGAATAGTAGCGGCTTCGGCCAAGAATACCATCATAACGACCGGGAGAGCGGTGTGCTGACCCTACACCCCTCCTATCCGCATCCTCCTCGGAATATGACACGGCGGTCATTGTTGTGACCCGGTAGGTCACTCGTGACCTGACGACGGAGTACGTGGCCCGACGTTAAAGGGGCGAACGAGGTCGTTTGTTGATTGAGAGATAACAAGGACCAACCTTAATGGCTACAGGAAGACTCTTTGAAAAGCAATAGCTACTAGAATATTGATCGAACTGTCCACAGGTGTACTGCTGGTTCATAGTGTCGGCGACCACAATGTGTCGGCGATCAGACATGTCGCCGTCCAGGTGCGCTGACGAGCTGAGCTCCCCAGGGTACACGGCAGACTGATATCTGCTGCCCCCATGAGCCGTTCCCTCCGTGGTCCATTCCTGCGGCCGCGCTCGTGTGGTCGCGGACGTGCTAGTGTCCTCATCTATGATAGCGTTGATGTAAGTTCTCTGTCCGCCATGTTCGCCAGATCGTTTTGTTTGAGAGAGTCTTCTTATTTAAACTCACCGCTGGTTCCCAATCCTTGCTAAGATTATAGCCGTAATCTCTGTTGATATCGTCTCTTGTGCGAATTTCTGTGGCCTCACTAACGATGCTGTCCCAGTGTTTGGAAGTCTGTGCCAAGATCCTGATATGTTTGGACACCATCACTTGATTGTAGGACAAACAGTGGTCTTCTATTGCTGACTCTTTGGAATACTTCAGTTGAGTGTGCCTCTGGTGCTCTCGGCAACGTTCTTCAACTGTGCTCGCTGTCTGTCCAATATATATCCAATATGGAATCTGGCATGCGACGGCCATCGGCAAATCGGAATCATCTCTGACACTTACTAGTAATGCTCGTGTTTTATTGGGCGGGCGACATACACTTTTTACTCGCTGCATCTTCGATACGCGTCCGATTTTTCCTGATAGTGCACCAGTATTCGCTATAAAGGCTGTCGATGCCTCTTCCTCCGTGACTTCTTCCGTCTACACAGATTATACTGTTGTGATTGGGCGGAGACCACGCCTATCTGCCATTCTGAGTACCTGTTTCTTCGGAATACAGTTCCGAGGAGTTGCAGCTCCTGGGGCAGACTCTCTGCGACTGAAATGGTGCGGACCCAGTGTACTAGTGTTTTTAGTACCCCTTTCCGCTGCGAAGGGTGGTGACAGCTGCCTGCATGGAAATGCAGGTCAGTGTGCGTTTTCTTCCCATATACAAAATTTCCCAGGGTGACATCAGCCCTTTTCCTGACCATGACGTTCCTTCTGTTTCAGTCCTCGTAGTGAAATTGATGTTGAGATGTATCGAGTTCAAATGTGCAAGAAAGTCGAGGAGTTTGTCCCTTCCGTGGGGCCAGAAGACAAACGTGCCATCCACATCACGGTAAGAGATACGTGAGTTTCCATTTAGATGACGTCAGGGTTTCCTCTTCGAAGTGGTCCATATACAAATTCACGACCACAGGCGAGCTTTGGCTGTCCAATGGGAATCCTGCCGTTTGTTCACAGTATTCTGCATTAAACAGAAAATACATGGAGGTCCGGACATGCCTGAACAAGCGGAATCAGTTTCAATGGACAGCGCACTCTCGCCTGTGATCACGATTTATATATGGAGTACCTCCAGAAGAAGGCCCTGACATCATCCAATTGGAAATCCACGTGCTTTTTCCCCGTTATGTGGATGACACGTTCATCATCTTTCCCTATGGAAGGGAAAAACTCCTTGGCTTACTTACACATTTGAACTCAGTACATCTCAGCATCAAATTCACTGAAGAGGTCGAAGCAGAAGGATGATTATCATTACTGGACGTTATGGTCAAGAAAAGTGCTGATGCCACCCTGAGCCACGTTGTATATCAAAAGAAAACGCAAACTGACCTGTATTTGCATACAGACAGCTGCCACCGTCCTTCGCAGAGGAATCGGGTACTAAAATCACTGGTACACAGGGGGCGCGCCATTCCAGACGCAGAGAGTCTGTACCAGGAGCTGGAATATTTTAGAACTGTGTTCCGAAATAACGGGTACCCAGAATGGCAGAACAGGTGCGCTGTCCACCCTAGCACAACGGTACAACCAGGAAGAGGCAGCGACTGCGTTTACACCGTACACTGACTCTCTACCTTGAAAATCGGAGCGTTCTGTATATATGCGCGTGGTTGCGCTTGTTTGATGCTGCTCTCCGATTGCCTATAATGTTTCTCTGCCAATCAGAAATTAGCATATTCTAGCATATTTTGGGAACAAGAAACTTCCTTTGTGTAGAGAGATAAGTAGACTCGGGGCTTGGCTCGCATAGTGATCCAACCTGTTGATAAGCGCTGTTGTAGTTGTTGTTGTGGTCTTCAGTCCAGAGACTGGTTTGATGCAGCTCTCCATGATACTCTATCCTGTGCAAGCTTTTTCATCTCCCAGTACCTACTACAAACTACATCCTTCTGAATCTGATTTGTGTGTTCATCTCTTGGTCTCCCTCTACGATTCTTACCCTCCACGCTGACCTCCAATACCAAATTGGTGATACGTTGATGCCTCAGAATATGCCCTACCAGCCGATCCCTTCTTCTAGTCAAGTTGTGCCACAAATTTCTCTTCTCTCCAGTTCTATTCAGTACCTCCTCATTAGTTATGTGATCTACCCATCTAATCTTCAGCATTCTTCTGTAGCACCACATTTCGAAAGCGTCTAACCTCTTCTTGTCCAAACTATTTATCGTCCACGTTTCACTTCCATACATGGCTACACGCCATACAAATACATTCAGAAACGACTTCCTGACACTTAAATCTATACCCGATGTTAACAAATTTCTCTTCTTCAGAAACGCTTTCCTTGCCATTGCCAGTCTACATTTTATATCCTCTCCAGTTCGACCATCATTAGTTATTTTGCTCCCCAAATAGCAAAACACATTTACTACTTTAAGCGTCTCATTTCCTAATCTAATTCCCTCAGCATCACCCGATTTAATTCGACTACATTCCCTTATCCTCGTTTTGCTTTTTTTGATGTTCATATTATATCCTCCTTTCAAGACACTGTCCATTCCTTTCAACTGCTCTTCCAGGTCCTTTGCTGTCTCTGACAGAATTACAATGTCGTCGGTGAACCTCAAAGTTTTTATTTCTTCTCCCTGGATTTTAATTCCTACTCCGAATTTTTCTTTTGTTTCCTTTACTGCTTGCTCAATATACAGATTGAATAACATCAGAGATAGGCTACAACCCTGTCTCACTCCCTTCCCAACCACTGCTTCCCTTTCATGTCCCTTGACTCTTGTAACTGCCATCTGGTTTCTGTACAAATTGTAAATAGCCTTTCTCTCCCTGTGTTTTATCCCTGCCACCCTCAGAATTTGAAAGAGAGTATTCCAGTCAACATTGTCAAAAGCTTTCTCTAAGTCTACAAATGCTAGAAACGTAGGTTTGTCTTTCCTTAATCTATTTTCTAAGATAAGTCGTAGGGTCAGTATTGCCTCCTGTGTTCCAACATTTCTACGGAATCCAAACTGATCTTCCCCCAGGTCGGCTTCTACCAGTTTTTCCATTCGTCTGTAAAGAATTCGTGTTAGTATTTTGCAGCTGTGGCTTATTAAACTGATAGTTCGGTAATTTTCACATGTCAACACCTGCTTTCTTTGGGATTGGAATTATTATATTCTTCTGGAAGTCTAAGGGTATTTCGCCTGTCTCATACATCTTGCTCACTAGATGATAGAGTTTTGTTAGGCCTGGCTCTCCCAAGGCTATCAGAAGTTCTAATGGGATGTTGTCTACTCCCGGGGCCTTGTTACGACTTAGGTCTTTCGGTGCTCTGTCAAACTCTTCACGCAGTACCATACCTCCTATTTCATCTTCATCTACATTCTCTTCCATTTCTATAATATTGTTCTCAAGAACATCGCCCTTGTATAGACCCTCTATATACTCCTTCCACCTTTCTGCTTTCCCTTCTTTGCTTACTACTGGGTTTCCATCTGAGCTCTTGATATTCATGCAAGTGGTTCTCTTTTCTCCAAAGGTCTCTTTAATTATCCTGTAGGCAGTATCTGTCTTACCCCTAGTGATATGCACCTCTACATCCTTACATATGTCCTCTAGCGCCGGCCAGAGTAGCCGAGCGGTTCTAGGCGCTTCAGTCTGGAACCGCGCGACCGCTACGGTCGCAGGTTCGAATCGTGCCTCGGGCATGGATGCGTGTGATGTCCTTAGATGAGTTAGGTTTAAGTAGTTCTAAGTTCTAGGGGACTGATGACCTCAGATGTTAAGTCCCATAGTGCTCAGAGCCATTTGAACCATTTTTGTCCTCTAGCCATCCCTGCTTAGCCATTTTGCACTTCCTGTCGATCTCATTTTTGAGACGTTTGTGTTCCTTTTTGCGTGCTTCATTTACTGCAGTTTTGTATTTTCTCCTTTGATCAATTAAATTCAATATCTCTTCTGTTACTCAAGGATTTCTATTAACCGTCGTCTTTTTACCTACTCGATCCTCTGCTACCTTCACTATTTCGTCTCTCAAAGCTACCCATTCTTCTTCTACTGTATTTCTTTCCCCCATTCTTGTCAATCGTTCCCTAATGCTCTCCCCGAAGCTCTCTACAACCTCTGGTTCTTTCAGTTTATCCAGGTCTCATCTTCTCAATTTCCCCCCGTTTTGCAGTTTCTTCAGTTTTAATCTACAGTTCATAACAAATAGATTGTGGTCAGAGTCCACATCTGCTCCTGGAAATGTCTTACAATTTAAAATCTGTTGCCTGACTCTCTGTCTTACCATTATATAATCTATTAGAGACCTTCCAGTATCCCCAAGCTGGCCGAGCGATTCGAGGCGCTACAGTCTGGAACCGCGCGACCGCTAAAGGTCGCAGGTTCGAATCCTGCGTCGGGCATGGATGTGTGTGATGTTCTTAGGTTAGTTAGGTTTAAGTAGTTCTAAGTTCTATGGGACTGATGACCTTAGAAGTTAAGTCCCCTAGTGCTCAGAGTCATTTGAATCATTTATCTCCAGGCAACCTTCTTTCATGATTCTTGAACCATGATTAAGTTATGCTCTGTGCAAAATTCTACCAGGCGGCTTCCTCTTTCATTTCTTACTCCCATTCCATATTCACCTACTACGTTTCCTTCTCTTCCTTTTCCAGCTGTCGATTTCCAATCACCCACGACTATTAAATTTTCGTCTCCCTTCAGTATCTGAATAATTTCTTTTATCTCATCATACATTTCATAAATCTCTTCATCATATGCGGAGCCACTTGGTATATAAACTCGTACTACTGTGGTAGGCGTGGGCTTCGTATCTATCTTGGCCACAATAATGGGTTCACTATGCTGTTTGTAGTAGCTTACCCGCATTTCTATTTTCCTATTCATTATTAAACCTACTCCTGCATTATCGCTATTTGATTTTGTACACTCCTGGAAATTGAAATAAGAACACCGTGAATTCATTGTCCCAGGAAGGGGAAACTTTATTGACACATTCCTGGGGTCAGATACATCACATGATCACACTGACAGAACCACAGGCACATAGACACAGGCAACAGAGCATGCACAATGTCGGCACTAGTACAGTGTATATCCACCTTTCGCAGCAATGCAGGCTGCTATTCTCCCATGGAGACGATCGTAGAGATGCTGGATGTAGTCCTGTGGAACGGCTTGCCATGCCATTTCCACCTGGCGCCTCAGTTGGACCAGCGTTCGTGCTGGACGTGCAGACCGCGTGAGACGACGCTTCATCCAGTCCCAAACATGCTCAATGGGGGACAGATCCGGAGATCTTGCTGGCCAGGGTAGTTGACTTACACCTTCTAGAGCACGTTGGGTGGCACGGGATACATGCGGACGTGCATTGTCCTGTTGGAACAGCAAGTTCCCTTGCCGGTCTAGGAATGGTAGAACTATGGGTTCGATGACGGTTTGGATGTACCGTGCACTATTCAGTGTCCCCTCGACGATCACCAGTGGTGTACGGCCAGTGTAGGAGATCGCTCCCCACACCATGATGCCGGGTGTTGGCCCTGTGTGCCTCGATCGTATGCAGTCCTGATTGTGGCGCTCACCTGCACGGCGCCAAACACGCATACGACCATCATTGGCACCAAGGCAGAAGCGACTCTCATCGCTGAAGACGACACGTCTCCATTCGTCCCTCCATTCACGCCTGTCGCGACACCACTGGAGGCGGGCTGCAAGATGTTGGGGCGTGAGCGGAAGACGGCCTAACGGTGTGCGGGACCGTAGCCCAGCTTCATGGAGACGGTTGCGAATGGTCCTCGCCGATATCCCAGGAGCAACAGTGTCCCTAATTTGCTGGGAAGTGGCGGTGCGGTCCCCTACGGCACTGCGTAGGATCCTACGGTCTTGGCGTGCATCCGTGCGTCGCTGCGGTCCGGTCCCAGGTCGACGGGCACGTGCACCTTCCGCCGACCACTGGCGACAACATCGATGTACTGTGGAGACCTCAAGCCCCACGTGTTGAGCAATTCGGCGGTACGTCCACCCGGCCTCCCGCATGCCCATTATACGCCCTCGCTCAAAGTCCGTCAACTGCACATACGGTTCACGTCCACGCTGTCGCGGCATGCTACCAGTGTTAAAGACTGCAATGGAGCTCCGTATGCCACGGCAAACTGGCTGACACTGACGGCGGCGGTGCACAAATGCTGCGCAGCTAGCGCCATTCGACGGCCAACACCGCGGTTCCTGGTGTGTCCGCTGTGCCGTGCGTGTGATCATTGCTTGTACAGCCCTCTCGCAGTGTCCGGAGCAAGTATGGTGGGTCTGACACACCGGTGTCAATGTGTTCTTTTTTCCATTTCCAGGAGTGTATTTATAACTCTGTATTCACCTAACCAGAAGTCTTGTTCAACCTGCCACCGAACTTCATTAATTCCTACTATATCTAACTTTAACCTATCCATTTCCCTTTTTAAATTTTCTAACCTACCTGCCCGATTAAGGTTCTGACATTCCACGCTCCGATCCGTAGAACGCCAGTTTTCTTTCTCCTGATAACAACGTCCTCCTGAGTAGTCCCCGCCCGGAGCATAGAATGGGGGACTATTTTACCTCCGGAATATTTCATCCAAGAGGACGCCATCATCATTTATCCATACAGTAAAACTGCATGCCCTCGGGAAAAATTACGGCCGTAGTTTTCCCTTGCTTTCAGTCGTTCGCAGTACCAGCACAGCAAGGCCGTTTTGGTTAGTGTTACAAGGCCAGATCAGTCAGTCATCCAGACTGTTGCCCGTGCAACTACTGAAAAGGCTGCTGCCCCTCTTCGGGAACCACACGTTTGTCTGGCCTCTCAACAGATACCCCTATGTTGTGGTTGCACCTACGGTTCGGCTATCTGTATCGCTGAGGCGCACATACCTGGGTATGTATTTATTCCAGTTCTATTAGTCCATCTCCTTCACATTCTCTTCCCATCTGCTGCTCCCCATTCTCACTGTTCATCTGCTGCTCCCCACTCTCACCATCCAACTGCTCTGTCCATATGCTGTTTCTCTCTCTGTCCTCCTCTTCTCCCCTCCAACTCCTTCCCCTATTATGCCCTCTATCTCCTCCTTATCCCTTTGTCTACTCCTCCCCCATCTCCCTTTCCATCACCTGCTCCCCCTCTCCGTTCCATCTCCTCGTACCCTCTGTTTTGTTCCTTTCCCTGTCCATTTCCTCTTATCCATCACTGTTCACTTCCTCTTCCCCCTTCTCTCAGTCCATCTCCTCTTCCCCTTTCTCTGTCCATTTCCCCCTCTCCTCTCTCACTGTCCTTTTCTCAGTCCATTTCCTATTCCTCAACTCTGTCCACCTCCTCTTGTCCCCTCTCTCAGACCGGCTACTCCTCCCCCTCTCCTTGTCTGTCTCCTCTTTCCTTCTTTTGACGATCGCCTCCTCCCTCCTCTCTCTGTCAATTTCACCCTCCCCTCCCTCTGTCCATCTATTCCTTCCCCTCTGCCCACACTCTCTCCACTTTAATACCTCCACCCCAATTGCTGGTTCTTACCTTCACAGTATTTCTTGCAGATAGGAATTAATACGTATATACTAAAATGGGCTTGGAGGAGTTTTTATCCACAGCTTTACATGCATACGCACATGTCACATATATTTAATATGTTTCACATATATTAGTACACACATTTAACCTGTATCTTTAGTGGATTTCGCCCTGCAGTTTCGCATTTACCAAGCGCAATGTTTATGACTTGATATCTTCTGAAATATGTGTTGTACAGTGATATAATCTTGTAAATATATTCAGAGGCATTTGTGGATACTGTCTGCTAAATGTATTGCGATTAGAGTAAGTAGTAAAGAAGTAATAAATTTAAACGTCATGCAAGTTGCAAGTTTTTTACTTGTCCATGACGTCATGTATCCCGAACTATGTAACGTCGAATGATATAATTTCGCAAGTACATTCGGACGTCTATGTGAATACTGTCTCCAGAGTGTGTCGCGAGTAAAGTTAGTAGTAGAGAAGTAATATATTAATACGTCATGACTGAGGGAGCAGTTCTACTGCATGAACAGCGCAGATGTCGTATGCGAGAAACTCTTTTCGTTCCATCATTTTGTGGGAACTGTCAGCATGAAAAAGTTTCGTAAGAGTTCTGAATTGTGTGTTAAGTTTGTTACAAGTCACTAAGTGCTCTTCTCATCAAATACCTTGTACACACGTACATCGATTTTATGCTATGTGTGGATTATAAGGGGCAGTCAAACGGAAAAGAGACACAGAAAAAAAAGTTCGTAAACTCTTTATTATTTCAAAAGTAATTGCCACAGCTGTTAATACATTATCCACTGTGAGACAAGACGGTCAGTTCCTTCTTGGAAAAATACACTCCTGGAAATGGAAAAAAGAACACATTGACACCGGTGTGTCAGACCCACCATACTTGCTCCGGACACTGCGAGAGGACTGTACAAGCAATGATCACACGCACGGCACAGCGGACACACCAGGAACCGCGGTGTTGGCCGTCGAATGGCGCTAGCTGCGCAGCATTTGTTCACCGCCGCCGTCAGTGTCAGCCAGTTGGCGTGGCATACGGAGCTCCATCGCAGTCTTTAACACTGGTAGCATGCCGCGACAGCGTGGACGTGAACCGTATGTGCAGTTGACGGACTTTGAGCGAGGGCGTATAGTGGGCATGCGGGAGGCCGGGTGGACGTACCGCCAAATTGCTCAACACGTGGGGCGTGAGGTCTCCACAGTACATCGATGTTGTCGCCAGTGGTCGGCGGAAGGTGCACGTGCCCGTCGACCTGGGACCGGACCGCAGCGACGCACGGATGCACGCCAAGACCGTAGGATCCTACGCAGTGCCGTAGGGGACCGCACCGCCACTTCCCAGCAAATTAGGGACACTGTTGCTCCTGGGGTATCGGCGAGGACCATTCGCAACCGTCTCCATGAAGCTGGGCTACGGTCCCGCACACCGTTAGGCCGTCTTCCGCTCCCGCCCCAACATCGTGCAGCCTGCCTCCAGTGGTGTCGCGACAGGCGTGAATGGAGGGATGGTCGTATGCGTGTTTGGCGCCGTGCAGGTGAGCGCCACAATCAGGACTGCATACGATCGAGGCACACAGGGCCAACACCCGGCATCATGGTGTGGGGAGCGATCTCCTACACTGGCCGTACACCACTGGTGATCGTCGAGGGGACACTGAATAGTGCACGGTACATCCAAACCGTCATCGAACCCATCGTTCTACCGTTCCTAGACCGGCAAGGGAACTTGCTGTTCCAACAGGACAATGCACGTCCGCATGTATCCCGTGCCACCCAACGTGCTCTAGAAGGTGTAAGTCAACTACCCTGGCCAGCAAGATCTCCGGATCTGTCCCCCATTGAGCATGTTTGGGACTGGATGAAGCGTCGTCTCATGCGGTCTGCACGTCCAGCACGAACGCTGGTCCAACTGAGGCGCCAGGTGGAAATGGCATGGCAAGCCGTTCCACAGGACTACATCCAGCATCTCTACGATCGTCTCCATGGGAGAATAGCAGCCTGCATTGCTGCGAAAGGTGGATATACACTGTACTAGTGCCGACATTGTGCATGCTCTGTTGCCTGTGTCTATGTGCCTGTGGTTCTGTCAGTGTGATCATGTGATGTATCTGACCCCAGGAATGTGTCAATAAAGTTTCCCCTTCCTGGGACAATGAATTCACGGTGTTCTTATTTCAGTTTCCAGGAGTGTATTTGCGGTTGGCTACAGGACCATAATTATACCCAGGCGTGCACTTCTTCGTCCCAAACAAATTAACGGCTACGAATCCATCTTGACTGACAGTGGCATAAATTTATTAACACTTACGGTGATTAATTTTGAAATAATAAACGTTTTACTTACTTTTTGCCATCTGTCTCGTTATCATTTGACTACCCGTCATACATTTGCCTAATTCAGGCTGGCGGCCGTATTTATTTTGCATGCTACATCTTCTTACTTTTTGTGTTCGACTCCCGCTCGAATAACTTTCCTTCTTTCAAGACTCAGATCACACACGAAACAAATTAAAGCCCGGTAACCTTTCCATCCGTATACGATCAGGGTCTTTTCGAAACTTTGGTAGAAGGGTAGCATTGTAGTGTGCGATTACTTACTTAGTATCCCCCTTTACTGTTATAAGTAGAGTGGCCGATGACAACAATGGACAGAGTAGTGACACCTGACAGTCTTTTCAGACGAGTCCGCGTTCTGCGTAAGGGATGACGCTGAAGGTATCCATGCCTTGAGGCTCCAAGCAGAATTATTCTTAATCATTATTTCGGCACAGCACATGGCATGATCGTATGGGATGCCACTGAGTACACCAAAAGGTCACCTCTGATGCACAAAACTGGTAATTTTGACAGCAACTGTTTCATTTCTGACGTGTTAAGCCTGGTGGGTATGCGTAGTCTTCCAGGTTTTCGTGTCGTTATCTTTCAGCCAGATAACGCAAAACAGCATCTTGCCCATGCTGGCCTGGTCTACGTAAATACTGAGGATGTTCGACTGTTGCTCCCATTCACACACCAAAAACATTTGCTGATGGTTTGCCAAGAGACTTGCACCACTACTATTGATGAACTCCAGCATAGAACTGATGTAAGCTCAACTCGATGCACAACCTTTCTCGAGATACGGTCTTGTTGAAAGAGGTGGTACATCTGCGTGCAAAATATCGCGTCCACATACCTTCCAGTCACCGACAAATTTAATCGTGTATTCTTCCTACTGTACTGTACACGCACAGTAGCAAAAATTTCGTTATTTGCTGTCCTCCCTTGTGTTTTATTTTTAATATTCAGCATTATACACTACTGGCCATTAAAATTGCTACACCACGAAGATGACGTGCTACAGACGCGAAATTTAACCGACAGGAAGAAGATGCTGTGATATGCAAATGATTAGCTTTTCAGAGCATTCAAACAAGGTTGGCGCCGGTGGCGACACCTACAACGTGCTGACATGAGGAAAGTTTCCAACCGATTTCTCATACACAAACAGCAGGTGACCGGCGAGGCCTGGTGAAACGTTGTCGTGGCGCCTCGTGTAAGGAGGAGAAATGCGTACCATCACGTTTCCGACTTTGATAAAGGTCAGATTGTAGCCTATCGCGATTGCGGTTTATCGTATCGCGACACTGCTGCTCCCGTTGGTCGAGATCCAATGACTGTTAGCAGAATATGGAATCGGTGGGTTTAGTAGGGTAATACGGAACGCCGTGCTCGATCCCAAAGGCCTCGTATCACTAGCAGTCGAGATGACAGGCATCTTATCCGCGTCGCTGTAACGGATCGTGCAGCCACGTCTCGATCCCTGAGTCAACAGATGGTGACGTTTGCAAGACAACAACTATCTGCACTTACAGTTTAAATGTGTGTTAAATCTTATGGGACTTAACTGCTAAGGTCATCAGTCCATAAGATTACACACTACTTAACCTAAATTATCCTAAGGACAAACACACACACCCATGCTCGAGGGAGTACTCGAACCTCCGCTGGGACCAGCCGACGAACAGTTCGATGACGTTTGCAGCAGACCATGGATGAGGTTATCCTTGACGCTGTGGCCGGCCGGAGTGGCCGAGCGGTTCTAGGCGCTTCAGTCCGGAACCGCGCGACTGCTACGGTCGCAGGTTCGAATCCTGCCTCGGGCATGGATGTGTGTGATGTACTTAGGTTAGTTAGGTTTAAGTAGTTCTAAGTTCTAGGGGACTGATGACCTCAGATGTTAAGTCCCATAGTGCTCAGAGCCATTTTGAACCTTGACGCTGCATCACAGACAAGAGCGCCTGCGATGGTGTACACAACGACGAACCTGGGCGCACGAATGGCAAAACGTCATTTTTTCGGGTGAATCCAGGTTCTGTTTACAGCATCATGGTGTTTGGAGACATCGCGGTAAACGCACATTGGAAGCGTGTATTCGTCATCGCCATACTGGCGTATCATCCGGCGTGATGGTATGGGGTGCCATTGCTTACACGTCTCGGTCACGTCTTGTTCGCACTGACGGCACTTTGAACAGTGGACGTTGCATTTCAGACGTGTTACGACCCGTGGCTCTACCCTTCATTCGATCCCTGCGAAACCCTACATTTCAGAAGGATAATGCACGACCGCATGTTGTAGGTCCTGTACCGGCCTTTCTGAATACAGAAAATGTTAGACTGCTGCCCTGGCCAGCACATTCTCCAGATCTCTCACCAATTGAAAACGTCTGGTCAATGTTGGCCGAGTAACTGGCTCGTCACAATACGCCAGTCACTACTCTTGATGAACTGTGGTATCGTGATGAATCTGCGTGGGCAGCTGTACCTGTACACGCCATCCAAGCTCTGTTTGACTCAATGACCAGGCGTATCAAGGCCGTTATTACGGCCAGAGGTGGTTGTTCTGGGTACTGATTTCTCAGGATCTATGCACCCAAATTGCGCGAAAATGTAATCACATGTCAGTTCTAGTATAATATATTTGTCCAATGAATACCCGTTTATCATCTGCATTTCGCATTGGTGTAGCAATTTTAATGGCCAGTAGTGTAGTAGCGGCGACGCAAATGAAATAAAGAATTTACAACCGATCTCGGTGTTTTGTGTCCGCAAGGGTTATCAGAATGAGAAGATATAAGTGAGTCATGTCCGCAGTTACAACGTGGGGCGCCAGCCGGTAATCTGCCCCCCAGCGAGCCGCTAACGCAGACAGACGGCACAGACAGACACGCCCTGCTCAGGCGACGCTGTGCGCCCAGGGTGGGTCGCGATAGCAGCAGCGCATCCGGCGGGCTGTGCTAACACTTTACAAGCTGTCTCGTAAGACTCATCCAATTTCACAAACTGTATCTACTGCATGAATTAAAATTGAAACTTGAGCTAAAAGCTCAGTTCGGTCCCAGTTTCAAGTTACAGTTTGCTGTGGTTGTAGGTAGGTGTTTCACTCGTTCATTATGAAATGATCGTCGAAACGAAGTGGCGGTGACACAACAACGAAATGCGTTTAGCGTCCTCCGTGTCTGCAACGTCAACTGACTTACAACTGCACATCGCAGTTTTCTTACAGAATACGATACTGAAACTCAACATTTACATCTACATACATACACGACAAACCAGTGTAAAGTTAATGGCAGAGGATACATACCAAGGTACCACTTGTTGGGATATGTTGCTGCGCCAACCGCGTATTGGGGGCAAGAAGAATGACTGCTTAAACATGGAGAGAAACAAGAATGACTGCTTAAACGCCTCATTACATGCTGTAAGTAGTGTAATATTGTCGTCACGATTCCTACGGAGTGATACGTAAGAGGTTCTCGAAATTTTGTAACTGTGCCGCCCTTCTTTGTATACGTTCAATATCCGCTGTTAGGCCTACTTCATATGGAGCCCATATACTTTAGAAATATTCTAACAGTGATTTGTAATCGCTCTCATTTGCAGACTGAGTGCTTTTTCCCAGTACCCTGCCAATGAACAAACGAAGTTGTTCATTCTACTTCGTTTACCCACAAACTGTTATAGTTATTTTGGATTTTTCCAGTACTTTTCATGTATTGAGCGCGGGAAGAATCACTTTTCAAATGCCTCCATGCGCCCTGTAATTTACCTAATTATTTACTCACGATCCGTTTGGCAGAGAAATGTAGAGGTTTGGGATTGATTTGGGGGGAGGGGGAGATGGGGGAAGAGACCAAAGTGAGAGGTCATCGGTCTTATCAGATTAGGGAAGGATGGGGAAGGAAGTCGGCCGTGCCCTTTCAAAGGAACCATCCAGGTATTTGCCTAAACGATTTAGGAAAATCACGGAAAACCTAAATAAGGATGGCCGGACGCGGGATTGAACCGTCGTCCTCCCGAATGCGAGTCCAGTGTGCTAACCACTGCGCCACCTCGCTCGGTGTAGGGGGTTATAGTATATTTCTACGAAGAGGAGTTGGAAAACAAGTTTCCCCTGTCGACTGTGGGCAGAGTTGTGTGATATGGGCGAAAGACGACACGGCAGCTGAACGTGCACGTGCAAGACACCGATACACCATTGGGTAGAAGTCGACTGCGATCGAGCAGATGGCGCTGTCGCAGTGCCTGCGCAAAGCGGTGGCCAGCCGCTCAGTCTTTTCCCGGAGCTGTGGAGAGAAGGTGCGTTTTGAAGTCGTGGTCAAAGGCGGAAGTGAGAGCTGTTATCCGCTATGAATGGGCACGTGGAGTATCGGGCACAGAAATTTATAATCGCCTTGTTGAGGTGTATGGCTCAGGTGTGATGTCGAGGCAAATAGTGCGGAGATGGTGCCAGCAATTCAGTGATGGACGTCAGCACGTGCAGGACGTACCGAGACCTGGACAGACGCGCACGGCCACTACAGCTGCATACGCCAGGAAGGTGGATGACAAGATTAAAGCGAACCGGCGTATCACCTTCGATGGAGTAATGGCAGAACTTGGAATCGAACATGAGCGAGCTCACAAGATCATCCACGACATTCTTCGATACAGGAAGATGTCAGTACGATGGATGCCCCGCCAACTGACCCGACACACATGGAACAACGCATGGCGTTCAGCTTGGAACAGCTCGTGCATTACCATGAATCTAGCAATGACCTTCTGTTTCGGACTGTAATGGGGGATGAAATGTGGATCCACCATTACACGCCCGAATCGAAGGCCGCATCCTTCGAGTGGAAACGTCCGTCATCACCTGTCCGAAAGAAGTTCAACACACTCCGTCTGCAGATAAAGTGCTACTCACCGTTTTCTGGGACGCCAAAGCGGTTTTGCTGCTGGACTTTCTGGACTCTGGCGGATGCAACCATCAATGCTGCGCGGTACTGTGCCACTCTGTCGAAATTGAAAGAGGTGATTCGGAAAAAGTGGCCTGGCCTTTTCAGATCTGGCGTTCTGCTGTTGGATGACAATGCGAGACCACACACGGCAACGGCAACCCAAAACCATTTTGCAACTCTTAGTTGGGAGCGCCTACACCATCCGCCTTACAGTCCGGATCTCGCACCAAGTGACTTCCATCTGTTTCCAGAATGAGATTTTCACTCTGCAGCGGAGTGTGCGCTGATATGAAACTTCCTGGCAGATTAAAACTGTGTGCCCGACCGAGACTCGAACTCGGGACCTTTGCCTTTCGCGGGCAAGTGCTCTACCATCTGAGCTACCGAAGCACGACACACGCCCGGTCCTCACAGCTTTGCTGGCAGAAGTAAAGCTGTGAGGACCGTGCGTGAGTCGTGCTTCGGTAGCTCAGATGGTAGAGCACTTGCCCGCGAAAGGCAAAGGTCGCGAGTTCGAGTCTCGGTCGGGCACACAGTTTTAATCTGCCAGGAAGTTTCCATCTGTTTCCTGCGTTTCTCGGCGGAAGGCGCTTTGGCAGCAGTGTTGACGTCAAACAAGCCGTTCAACGCTTCTACCGTATGCAACGCTCTGATTTTTTCCTGGAAGGCTTTTTGAAGCGTATAAAGCGGCATGACAAATGCCTCAATGTACTTGGAAATTATGTAGAAAAATAAAGATATGTTTTATCTTTAATGTCTCATTCTCTTTTTTTTTTCCTTTCACACACAACTCTGACCACAGTCGACAGGGGAAACTTATTTTCAAACTCCCCCACGTACTAAGGCATCATTTAAGGCTAGTGCTTGCAACTTTCTATGTAGGCTTTCTAAGGATTGTATGCGACTATCTTCAGGTGTCTGCCAGTTCAGTTTCTTCAGCACCCCTGTCACACTCTTCCATGTGTCGAACAAACTAGTGACCGTTCATGCGGCCGGCCGGTGTGGCCGTGCGGTTCTAGGCGCTTCAGTCTGGAACCGCGAGACCACTACGCTCGCAGGTTCGAATCCTGCCTGGGGCATGGATGTGTGTGATGTCCTTAGGTTAGTTAGGGTTAAGTAGTTCTAAGTTCTAGGGGACTGGTGACCTCAGATGTTAAGTCCCATAGTGCTCAGAGCCATTTGAACCATTTTTGAACCGTTCATGCGCCCCTCTCTGCATACATTCAATATTTTCTGTTCGTCCTATTTCATACAGGTCAGACACACCTGAACAATATTCAAGGATGAGTCGAACCAGTGATTTATAAGGAATCTCCTTTCCAGACTGACTGCATTTCCCTAGTATCCTGCTAATAAGCAAAAGCACATCTGCTTTACCTACGACTGAGCCTATGTGATCGTTCCATCCCTTATCCAGGCAAAGTGTTAGACCACGGTTTGTATGTGACTTGACCGCTTCTAACAGTAGCTCATTGATATTATAGTCATAGAACACTGCGTAAAGATAACACTTCACTATCCACTGAGGTAACAAATGACAAGGAACACCTACTAATATCGTGTCTGACCTCCGTTTTCACGACGCAGTGCAGCAACTCGTCGGTGGAAGCCCCTTGCACAAATATTAAGCCATTCTGCCCCTGTAGCTGCACATAATCGCGAAAATGTTGTCGGTGCAGGAGTTTGTGCATGAACTGACCTCTCCATTACGTCCCATAAACTTTCAATAGGATTCACGTCGGACGACCCCTGTGGCCAAATCATTCGCTGGATTTTCCAGAATGTTCTTCAAACCAATCGAGAGCAATTGTGACCTGGTGACATGGCGCATTGGCATCCATAAAAATGCCATCGTTGCTCGGGAACATTATGTGCATGAATGGATGCAAATGATCTCTAAATACTCAAATACAACAATTTGCAGTCAATAATGAATAATGAGCGTATGGCATTGGTGGCCGGGAGACCCCTCGCGGGGCGATTCGGCCGCCGCTCCACAAGTTCTTTAACGCCACTACGGCGACTTGCGAGTAAATGAGGATGAAATGATGATGAAAGACACACAACACCCAGTCATCTCGAGGCAGAGAAAAACAAAAATCCGTAAGAAAAAGAACATATATAAGTTAAGTAAGGAAAAATTACTCAAACAGCCAAGGAAATTATTAAATTAAAAACAGGAGAAAAATAATAAAGTAAATAATTAGATATAATAGGAATTGGCTGCTCCTTACAAATTAACTTAATAGCATCACTAAAGGGTTGAGGAATTCCTACAAATCCTACTTTATTTGGACCCTTTCGAATTTGGATATAACCTAAAACCTTATGCTCTAATAAAGTTAAAAAAGCAACACTAATTAAAACACAAATAACTAATAAAATAAAAGTCAAAATAAACATAAATAAATCATAAAGTATCAATACTATTTGTAGAAAAAAATCTACATAAATGAATTCTAAATTCAACACATTAATCTGTCAAAATAGTAATCTAATTGATATTAATCAATACAATAAAAAATATTTCAACCATATGGTCCTTTCATACTAACATGAATTAACAATCTTAGGATAGAGACCGACCTGCCTCACGCCGGTCTGAACTCAGATCATATAAGAATTTAAAGGTCGAACAGACCTAATTACTGGGCTCCTGCACCCAAAATTTTTCTTAATCCAACATCGAGGTCGCAATCTGCTTTGTCGATATGAGCTCTCAAAAACAATTACGCTGTTATCCCTAAGGTAACTTAATCTTATGATCATAAATTATGGATCAAAACAACAAACATAAATAAATGATATAATAATGAAGAGTTTATTTATTCTTCATGTCACCCCAACAAAACATCATCATTAAATATAGAAAGACAAACAAAAAACTATATAAAAGTAAAATGTTAAGCTCTATAGGGTCTTCTCGTCCTAAAGAAGAATTTAAGCCTTTTGACTCAAAAGTTAAATTCAAAAATTTATTAAGAGACAATTGATTTCTCATCAAGCCATTCATTCCAGCCACTAATTAAGAGACTAATGATTATGCTACCTTTGCACAGTCAAAATACCGCGGCTCTTTAAAAATCCGCTCAGTGAGCAGGCCAGACCTCAAAGTATTTTCAAGTGGACATGTTTTTGATAAACAGGCGGAAATCAATTTTGCCTAGTTCCTTATAATAAATTTACAAGGTAAAAATTATATACAAATAAATATAGTAATTCTATCATTATTACAAAAATTTTAAAATTAAATTAATAATCTTAATAAAAAACCTAAAATATTTATAAAATCAAAATAAAAAATAATGAACTAAAACGTAATCTTAAAGATAGCTGGTTTAAAGCTTACTATTATATTTTATAAAACAAATTATAGGTTATTAACTTTAAAGCTTATCCCTTAAAGAATAAATAAGTTAATATTTATAATTAAAAAAATAAATAAAAACAATTAACTTCAAAAAATTAAATTTTTTCTTAAGAAACTAGATATCTTGGGAAACGATTAACATCTCATTTCTATAAATAATTTAATAATAATTATGGTACATTAACTATAAATTATTTATAAATCAACCCAAATCGAAACAAGTAAATACCAAAATTTTGATAAACCCTGATACAAAAGGTACAATAAATAAAATCTATTTTTAAAAATTTAAAATAATATTTCATAAAACAATTACATTACCAATAAACTATAATCTAAAAAATCAATTCTACAAAATATACTAAGACAAAATTCCACAAAATTATTTTTATTAAATAATTAAATAAACAAAAAATAAATATAATAAAATAGATAATCAAGATATCCTGATTTGCACAGAAAAATTTTCAGTGTAAATGAAACACTTTACTAATAAGTTATATCTTGAAACTCTTCCTCGATACACTTTCCAGTACATCTACTATGTTACGACTTATCTCATCTAAATTGAGGCTACCTTAAAATAATAAAATAGAATAATCAATAATGAGAGCAATGAGCGATGTGTACACACCTCATAGCCAATATCAGTTAAATTAAATAAATTAAATTACTATCAAATCCACCTTCGTTAACAGTATTTCACCATAAAATCCGTTATAAACAAAAATCTATTGTAACCCACCTCCTCTTAATTATAAGCTGCACCTTGACCTGAAATATTTTATAATTATAAATCTTGAGAATTATAACTCTAAAAAGATTCTCTGATAACGGAGATATACAAACAAATAAATTAAGTAGAGTAAATCGTGTATTATCAATCACGGGGTAGGTTCCTCTGAATGGAATGAGATACCGCCAAATTCTTTGGGTTTAAAGACCTTAACTAATAGTACCCTGGTAAATATAATTAACATTTAAAATAATAGGGTATCTAATCCTAGTTTATTATTTAAATTTCACAGATTCATAAAAAGAGCTATAAATAAATTTTAACATTTCACCTTACAAATTTATATTTTAACCCTAAAAATATAAACAACTGTTTTAACCAATAATATTCACTTGTATCAATCGTATAACCGCGGCTGCTGGCACGAATTATGCTGATACTAAATCAATTGCTAAATCCAAAATCACTTGATAATTAAATCAAATTACTGCAAAAAGAACATTTAGTTTAACGAAACTTACATATAATACAAAGAAAAAGTGAATAAACAAGCAAGAATAAAACTTTTGGAAACAAAAATAAGAAATTTGAAAATTTGGATCTAAGGTGTTATTAATATTGTCATCAAGGACATGAATATACAACATGACCAGCAAAGGTCTCAATACACTTCCCTCGTACACATCCAGAGTTACTTCTACACCTATCGATGATTTTCAGACCAAGACAACTAGCTGCGTCCACCTTAGCAAACAATACTCAATCCTATCAAAAAATTCAACTGATGCTCGTTACAATTTTACTTTTTACAGTAAGTGTAGATGTGATACTGAGACAATTGCTTTTCAGAAATCGAGACATACTGTATCTACTTAATTTCCTTCATCTAAAGCTTTCAATAACCAGTTATTCAGTGGATATTCTAGGTGACCTTGACGTCATACATCTGAGGCAACTAAGCGGGTTACATTCAGGGCACCCAGGGAAACCCCCATTATATGAACACAGTTTTATGTGGTACATTCAAGGTTACCAACCCTCCCTTATTCTCAGACATTTTTTCACATTTTGACCATTTTTCCACATTTTTTTAAATATATTCTACGATTTAACCATACTTACATATTATTCCACATGTTTAAATATTTTCCACAGCCTGTATGTAAATGTAAAATAATATACAACAAACTTAATAAATTAGTAAATCCGTATGTCCTACACAAGCAAATTCAAAGGCAGTTTATATTCATAAAGATAAAAATGTGGCGCTTAGTCTATCACTGATGTAAACTTCCGAAAATACGTTTTTCTCTGAATGAAAAGAGTACAGCGCCATTTATTGGTTCTGTAGCGACCCAGGACATGGAACTGAGGTTGGGTCAGAGGAAGCCGCTAGGCGCAGAAATTGACACACATTACACCGACCACCGCCCTGACGAGGAAACTGTTACATCAGACTGAGCACCAGAACGGTTACCGCATGTGACCTAAATCCAGTTACGACACACGGCCACCTGCTGGAAGACATCAGGACCCTACCAAATATTGTAACGATGAGGGGCTTTGGCATGACACACTAATGACGCCACCATCACGTAATCAGCAGGCTGCGTCACATTTAAGCCCAATCCCGATCTTTCGTTAGCCATCATGGTCCACGATATATGTATGATCTCTCAGTGATGCTGCGCCCTACGCCGATGACGTTTATTTGTTCATGAGACCCAGAAAATATTAGATACAGGCTCCCAGGTAGATGCTATTTTCCTTGACTTCCGGAAGGCTTTCGATACAGTTCCGCACTGTCGCCTGATAAACAAAGTAAGAGCCTACAGAATATCAGACCAGCTGTGTGGCTGGACTGAAGAGTTTTTAGCATGTTTTAGCTTGTTGATCTCAATGGAGAGACGTCTACAGAGGTTAAAGTAATCCCTGGCGTGCCACAGGGGAGTGTTATGGGACCATTGCTTTTCACAATATATATAAATGACCTAGTAGATAGTGTCGGAAGTTCCATGCGGCTTTTCGCGAATGATGCTGTAGTATACAGAGAAGTTGAAGCATTAGAAAATTGCAGCGAAATGCAGGAAGATCTGCAGCGGATAGGCACTTGGTGCAGGGAGTGGCAACTGACCCTTAACATAGACAAATGTAATCTATTGCGAATACATAGAAAGAAGGATCCTTTATTGTATGATTACACGATAGCATAACAAACACTGGTAGCAGTTACCTCTGTAAAATATCTTGGAGTATGCGTATGGAACGATTTGAAGTGGAATGATCATATAAAATTAATTGCTGGTAAGGCGGGTGCCAGGTTGAGATTCATTGGGAGAGTCCTTAGAAAATGTAGTTCATCAACAAAGGAGGTAGCTTACAAAACACTCGTTCGACCTATACTTGAGTATTGCTCATCAGTGTGGGATCCGTACTAGGTCGGGTTGACAGAGGAGATAGAGAAGATCCAAAGAAGAGCGGCGCGTTTCGTCACAGGGTTATTTGGTAAGAATGATAGCGTTACGGAGATGTTTAGCAAACTCGAGTGGCAAACTCTACAAGAAAGGCGCTCTGCATCGCGGTGTAGCTTGCTGTCCAGATTTCGAGAGGGTGCGTTTCTGGATGAGGTGTCGAATATGTTGCTTCCCCCTACTTATACCTCCGAGGAGATCGCGAATGTAAAACTAGAGAGATTCGAGCGCGCACGGAGGCTTTCCGGCAGTCGTTCTTCCCGCGAACCATACGCGACTGGAACAGGAAAGGGAGGTAATGACAGTGGCACATAAAGTGCCCTCCGTCACACACCGTTAGGTAGCTTGCAGAGTATAAATGTAGATGAAGATGTAGACGCACCTGCGTCTGTTGTCACTAGGTCCCAAACCCCTACCAATCGCCTGAGGGCCTACCCATGGAGCAATGCTCTGCCCTGCCATCACCCTAGGGGAAAAGTCGATGGATTCCAACCTGCCCTGGCATCGCTGGGGGTACATGAGGGGTCTCATAAGCTCCAAGGCTTAGAGCATGATGCAGCCAGGGTGTTCCTCGTCATCGCTCTCTGTAATGTGAACCAGCATTGTGAGTCTTGTCGCAATGCAACATAGTAGGGGAACAGTACCATCAGGACAATTTGTTAGTGCAGGTTGCCCACATCAGGGGCAAGTAAACACTCAGGAGCAAACCTATTGTTCTCCTTTGATTGACAGCTAACGACCCCCTGCAGATAATCTAACCTCTTGAGTGACAGGTCCTTAAGCTATTGTCCCACCGCCCCTCTCCCTCCCCCATCACCACTTCACACCTGAAGAAAATGGCGGAAAGTTCAAATTTTGGTGGGAAAAATGTCAATTGAGCTACCTCCACTAACCTAACCCCTTCCTTCCCTTCCCTCTCCTCCACTTCCCTCCAATCCCCTCCTCTCCACTCCCCAACCTGCCCCAAGAAAATGGCAGGAAAAATTTGGTGGGGAAAAAATGTCAAGAAAATAGGTCAATTGGACTACCTCCACTAACCTAAGTCATCCGACCAGAGTCCAACTGACCTAGTACACAGTACTGCCACCAGAGGGAACTGCTTTCCCTCCTGTGATGTAATCCAAGATGGCAGCATGAGGAAAATATGGTGGGAAAAATAATTAGTCTGTGTCCAGCTGCTGGAGAGGAAGGAGTGTACTTTATTTATTTTCAGTGGGAAGTAGGAACAGTTTACTTAGGGACAGATTTAGTTTATTTATTACGCTGATATGAAACACTCGTCCTGATGTGCTAGGTGTCACAATAAATAGCCTACTGACCTGCAAACTACTCATAAATTACCGAAATAATGCAGAACACTGATGTACAGACACGCAAACAACTCGCAAATCGTCAAATAACGCAAGTAAAAACCTCTGCAAACACACTCACTAATTGTAAACTGTAGAAATAATGCATTGCATAGTCTACAGACATGTTCACAAAATAATGCAGAACACTGATGTACAGAAACGTTCGCTGCGCTTAAAATTGGCAAAATAATGCATGGATAACACTCTCCCAACGCTTAAACAGTGGAAATAATGCAATTCACAAACACTCATCGCACATAAAAACGCTTTTGAAATATAGTTAAGAAATTCTACTGCAACATATCAGCAAACTGTTCCCTACAGAGGTCCATGGCGGAATGATGACCGGATGTGTCGGGCATGCACACCAGTCCAGACTGTCCTGCACATGAGATGCCTCTGGGCATGCACATGTTTACCTAACCACCGTGGCTGATGCATCGCCTTTGTACACATAAGCCAGTGCCAGCCTAATTGACAAGTGAGATGTTTGCATAGCAACCCACCCTCGCAGGTGCAGCTAAAAAGTAGTCAGTGTTATACTGACGTCTCATATCTGTGTAAATAACATCCAAGTCTTCCTCTGGACGCGCTATGCAAATATTTTGCAATGCTTTCAGAAACTGTTTACGAAAATATCCCAGAATAACACAGGATACATTCCTCCTAGCGATCCTAACGGTACCACCCATCCACTACATATCAGTCCCTTCCCGGAAATCATAAAGTGCCACGGAAATAGCTAATGGTCGTTTATTGTTGTAGGAGCTTTCGTGATGTCTCAGCTTGTCTGCATGGAAATTCTTGTCCTAACAGGATCTGTATACGAAAATATCCCAGAACAACATCGAATGCATTCTTCCTGTTGGTCCTAAGGATGCACCCGTCCATCACATGTTACCCTTCACAGAAAATCTAACGTCCTGCTTTCAACATGCGTCTCAGAAAAGTTTCGCTCCTGTTCTCGCCACCAGAAGCCTTCGTCATGTCGGTGCATGCTTGTGACAAACCACCATTAATCATAAAGGAATTTTTGTTGTTTGGAAAGAGAGAACTGTCTAAGCACAGGCAGAAAAATCAGAACAATTGTGCAAACAGAATTCGAAGGGCTGTTCTACAGAAGAGAAAAATCGCTGGAACTTTCGGTGGCCTACACCGCCACAACGCCACAATGACAGATGAGGGACAGCATCACGCCAGAGATGGATGGTGGTCTGCTTCAACTTGTCTTTCAACACTTGAACAAAGAAGACATCACGTTACTCTCAGAACTTTCTGTAGACACCTTGCCCCCATCTTGTTCGAACCAGTCTGTAGAGGCTCCTATGCCCCAGCACAAAAGATGCCTTGTGAATAAATGAAGCATTCTGATTGGCTCTTACTGAATTTTCCTTCCAAACTGCTGCTGAACCGATGTGGGAGCACTGTCCGCCATTTTTTCTGCAGATGAGACTTTCAGCGGCAGAAGTATTTTGTAGAGATCGTCTTATTGCACTGACAGTTAAACCCTTCAAAAGTGGTCTACAGATCGTCAAATACGGAAAGACAGTTCGTCAAGTACACTGATCTGCTACTGTCGAGGAAAGCTTGAATATTTCAGAGTGAAGCCGACCTCCAACCCAGTTATATCACCACATGCCATATCGATGTAGGAAACACACAATTCGTATCCTGCGCCATACAAAATCGCCACTTCTGCAGCCTGATTATGGCTATGGACCATCAGACACTTGTACATATACCACAAAGACAGATAGCATAAGCACATGCACCATATATACTCCTCGCAACACTAAATACTTCCCGCGAGATTGGGCGGCCATCCACTGCAGTCGATGGCCACAAGTCATCTGCCCCCCCCCCCCCCCCCCCCACACACACACTGTTCTGATGCGTGACCAGAGTACCCCCTGCGGAGCGAGGTCATTTTCGGAACAGTTGTACAACGGCTAGTTCGGTTTTCCTCGGCACAAAGGCGTTGCTGCTTCTGACCCCAACCTCCTTGCTTTCTACACTTATCTCCAGACGCTGGGATTACAAGAACATACGTATTTTCACATGGTTTACCAGAATATCATACCATTTACGCGATACTTCTTGACATCAAGCATCCACAACGCACACACAGACACAGACATACAGAAAACAGAGCAAATGCACTGCAACTGTAGAATATGTTGTTGGAGGTGACCGGATGATATCGAGTACAGTGCTACTCTATGCCACCTGACCAGAAAAATAGTGCACATGCAGTAGGTGTTGGCAGCTGTACTACACTTAGAAGCAGTTTTAGAACACGGAAAGGGAAGTGATGTCATGATCGCATGGGTAGAAGTGACATAAAATCGATAGAATTATGAAAAATGACGGAAAATACGAATAAATTGAGGGAAAATACACTGAAATGCAGGAAACTTGAGGAAGTACTTGAGTGTCTTCTGGTTGGCGCAGAAGAATTCTTGTACATGGAAACGAGTATGCGACCACAAGAGGAAAGCGAGAAGACGTTGACTTGGAAGTGCCGGGAGCCAGGGAAACAGTCTTTTTTTTTCGTCGAGCCACCATTCTGCTGTGTGTGTATTGAGGTAATAGTAATACACACGAGTCGGCTGCTGTCTTTGATGCTTTCCTGGGAAAAAAGAGAACCATCTACCTCGAAACTCACTTGCATCTGCGTTAAAGGATGACAAAGAGTGGATGGAGTGATCGGTTGGGATGGAGTTGTAATGAGGAACGAATTTATGGTAGACTGATGATGCATTCGAGAGATAGAGGAAGATGTTGATGCAGGTCATTTGACCATTTTTTTCCGTTGTTCTATCAGGATGCATCAGTTGTGTGACATAGCCTGCGTTCAACTCATACAATCGCGTGTTCTGTGTGTGTCCTAGAGCACTGTCTACTTGCGGTCGTTAACAGGAAACCTCTCGGTCATCAGAGGACTTCCATCCCATATGTGATGAAACGTGACCATGATGTTTCGACACATTCCTCTAAAAGGACAAAGATTTAGGCGACGTACTCCATTCCCCTGTCCCATCTTGGGTATAAAACCGACACTTCAGTTTCATAATTAAGGCGATTCTAAGTTACCGACAGGTGCTTGTGAAGCACTGCAATCCCCGTGTATACATCTGATGTCCGGTTTACATAGTGGTGGCATGACATGTAATTTCACTTGTCAAACGCCGCTGCTATGCGTTTATCAATTTCCTTCTAAGGGATATTCTCCGTTACTAAAGATTATTTTATATAGCAGCGATCCGAGCATAGTATAATTTCTGAACCGTAATCGGATGTGAACAATGGACGCTGTACTCCTCGGGACAGCTATATTGTGCATGTATCACACAGAATCGATGTTTTAAGGAAGCAGTTTTTTTCATTTTACAGTTTGTCACCATAGTTTATCGTACAGGAACCTGCAAAAAGGATGTATGTCATGCGCTAGAAATACATTTCTTACACTGGAATATTAACAGCGTTGCATTCCACACGACTAATAGGTAGGAAACTGAAGCAATCTAACATTATAGCCTGTTTTAAATGCAGAACCGTGTAGCCTTAGGAGTGCATGTCTTTATGTTCTCTCTTACTAATACCTTCTTGGTAGTGATCTGAGACACTAGAACAATACTTTAGAATTGATACTATATCTACATGGTTACTCTACAATTCACACATAAGTGCCTGGCAGAGGGTTTATCGAACCATTTTCATATTACTTCTCTACCATTCCACTCTCGAATGGCGCGTGGGAAAAAGGAACACCTAAATCTTTCCGTTCGAGCTCTGATTTCTCTTATTTTATTATGCTGATCATTTCTCCTTACGTAGGTGGGTGTCAACAAAATATTTTGGCATGCGGAAGAGAAAGTTGGTGACTGCTATTTCGTAAACAGTTCTCGCTGCAAAGAAAACCGCCTTTGTTTCAGTGACTGGCACCCCAACTCTCGTATCATATCAGTGACACACTCACCCCTAATGCGCGATAACACGAAACAAGCTGCCCTTCTTTGCACTTTTCCGATGTCCCCCGTCAATCCCACCTGGTAAGGATCCCATACCGCGCAGCAATTTTCCAGCAGATGACGGACAAGTGTATTGTAGGATGTCTCTTTAGTGGGTTTGTCGCATCTTCTAAGTGTTCTGCCAACAAAGCGCAGTCTTTGTTTCGCCTTCCTCACAATATTATTTATGTGGTCTTTCCAATTTAAGTTGCTCGTAATTGTAATTCCTAGGTATTTAGTAGAATTGACAGCCCTTAGTTTGGAGCGATTTATCGTATACCCTAAATTTATCGGATTTCTTTTAGTACCCATGTGGATAACCTCGCACTTTTCTTTGTTTAGTGCTAATTGCCACTTTTCGCACCATACAGAAATTCTCTCTAGATCATTTTGTAATTGGAATTGATCGTCCGATGATTTTACTAGACGGTAAATTACAGCGTCATCTGCAAACAATCTAAGGGGGCTGCTCAGATAATCACCTAGATCATTTATATAAATCAGGAACAGCAGAGGGCCTATGACCCTACCTCGCGGATCGCCAGATATCACTTCTGTTCTACTCAATGATTTACCGCCTGTCACTACGAACTGTGACCTCTCTGAGAGTAAATCACGAATCCAGTAACACAACTGAGACGATACTCCATATGCACGCAATTTGATTAATAGTCGCTTGTGAGGAACGGTATCAAAAGCCTTCTGGAAATCTAGGAATATGAAATCGATCTGAGATCCCTTGTCGACAGCACTCATTACTTCATGCGAATAAAGAGCTATGTGTGTTGCACAAGAACGATATTTTCTGAATCCGTGTTGGTTATGTATCAATAAGTCATTTTCTTCAAGGTGATTCATAATGTTCGAGTACAGTATATGCTCCAAAATCCTACTGCAAATTGAGGTCAGTGATATTGGTCTGTAATTCAATGGGTTACTCCTATTTCCTTTCTTGAATTTTGGTGTGACCTGTGCTACTTTCCAGTCTTTAGGAACGGACCTTTCGTCAACTGAGCGGTTGTATATGATTGCTAAGAAAGGCGCTATTGTGTCTGCATACTCTGAAAGGCACCTGATTGGTATACCATCTGGACCGGAAGACTTGCCTTTCTTAAGTGATTTCAGTTGTTTCGCATCACCTAAGATATCTAGTTTTATGTCACTCATGCTAACAGCTGTTCTGGTTTCGAATTCTGGAATATTTACTTCGTCTTTTTTCGTGAAGGAATAAAGGAAAACTGTATTTAGTAACTCCGCTTTAGTGGCACCATCATCGGTAACATTTCCATCGCTATCGCGCGGTGACGGTATTGACTGCTTTTTGCCACTGGTGTACTTTACATAGGACCAGAATCTCTTTGGGTTTTCTACCATATTTTGAGACAATATTTCATTGTGGAAACTATTAAAAGCATCTCGCATTGACGTCCGCACTAAATTTCAAGCTTCCGTGAAACTTAGCCAGTCTTGGGGATTTTGCGTTCTCCTGAGTTTGGCATGCTTTTTTCGTTGCTTCAGCAACAGTGCTCTGACGTGTTTTGTGTACCATGGTGGATCAGTCCCGTCTCTTATTAACTTATGCGGTATGAATCTACATTCCTGGAAATGGATAAAAGAACACATTGACACCGGTGTGTCAGACCCACCATACTTGCTCCGGACACTGCGAGAGGGCTGTACAAGCAATGATCACACGCACGGCACAGCGGATACACCAGGAACCGCGGTGTTGGCCGTCGAATGGCGCTAGCTGCGCAGCATTTGTGCACCGCCGCCGTCAGTGTCAGCCAGTTTGCCGTGGCATACGGAGCTCCATCGCAGTCTTTAACACTGGTAGCATGCCGCGACAGCGTGGACGTGAACCGTATGTGCAGTTGACGGACTTTGAGCGAGGGCGTATAGTGGGCATGCGGGAGGCCGGGTGGACGTACCGCCGAATTGCTCAACACGTGGGGCGTGAGGTCTCCACAGTACATCGATGTTGTCGCCAGTGGTCGGCGGAAGGTGCACGTGCCCGTCGACCTGGGACCGGACCGCAGCGACGCACGGATGCACGCCAAGACCGTAGGATCCTACACAGTGCCGTAGGGGACCGCACCGCCAGTTCCCAGCAAATTAGGGACACTGTTGCTCCTGGGGTATCGGCGAGGACCATTCGCAACCGTCTCCATGAAGCTGGGCTACGGTCCCGCACACCGTTAGGCCGTCTTCCGCTCACGCCCCAACATCGTGCAGCCCGCCTCCAGTGGTGTCGCGACAGGCGTGAATGGAGGGACGAATGGAGACGTGTCGTCTTCAGCGATGAGAGTCGCTTCTGCCTTGGTGCCAATGATGGTCGTATGCGTGTTTGGCGCCGTGCAGGTGAGCGCCACAATCAGGACTGCATACGACCGAGGCACACAGGGCCAACACCCGGCATCATGGTGTGGGGAGCGATCTCCTACACTGGCCGTACACCACTGGTGATCGTCGAGGGGACACTGAATAGTGCACGGTACATCCAAACCGTCATCGAACCCATCGTTCTACCATTCCTAGACCGGCAAGGGAACTTGCTGTTCCAACAGGACAATGCACGTCCGCATATATCCCGTGCCACCCAACGTGCTCTAGAAGGTGTAAGTCAACTACCCTGGCCAGCAAGATCTCCGGATCTGTCCCCCATTGAGCATGTTTGGGACTGGATGAAGCGTCGTCTCACGCGGTCTGCACGTCCAGCACGAACGCTGGTCCAACTGAGGCGCCAGGTGGAAATGGCATGGCAAGCCGTTCCACAGGACTACATCCAGCATCTCTACGACCGTCTCCGTGGGAGAATAGCAGCCTGCATTGCTGCGAAAGGTGGATATACACTGTACTAATGCCGACATTGTGCATGCTCTGTTGCCTGTGTCTATGTGCCTGTGGTTCTGTCAGTGTGATCATGTGATGTATCTGACCCCAGGAATGTGTCAATAAAGTTTCCTCTTCCTGGGACAATGAATTCACGGTGTTCTTATTTCAGTTTCCAGGAGTGTATCTATTGCTGTCGATACTGTATCTTTGAATTTGAGCTATATCTGGTCTACACTTACATAATTAGCTTGGAAGGATTGGAGACTCTCTCTTAGGAAGGCATCAAGCGAATTTTTATCTGCTGTTTTAAACAGATATATTTTGCGTTTATTGTTAGTGGTTTTGGTTGATATGGTATTGAGACACGCTACAATGACGTTGTGGTCACTAATCCCTGTATCCGTCATGATGCTCTCTATTAGATCAGGATTGTTTGTGGCTACCACGTCAAGTGTGTTTTCGCAGCCATTTACAATTCGTGTGGGCTCATGAAATAATTGTTCAAAGTAATTCTCAGAGAAAGCATTTAGTAGAATTTCGGAAGATGTTTTCTGTCTATCATCTGCTTTGAACATGTATTTTTGCCAACAAATCGAGGGTAGATTGAAGTCTCCACCAATTATAACTGTATGAGTGGGGTACTTATTTGTAATGAGATTGAGTTTACTTCGAAGCGTTCAGCTATTACATCATCTGAGTCGGGAGGTGGGGGGGCAGTCGGTAGAAGGAGCCAATTATTATTTTGGTACGGCTGTTGAGTATAACCTCTACCCATAGTAATTCGCAGGAACTGTCTATTTCAACTTCACTACAAGATAAACTACTACCAACAGACACAAACACGCCACCACTTACTTTATTTAATCTATCCTTTCTGATGACGGTTTGTGCCTGTGTAAAAATTTCAGCAGAATTTATCTCCGGCTTTAGCCAGCTTCTGTTCCTATAACGATTTCAACTTCAGGTCTTTCTATCAGCGCTTGAAGCTCTGGTACTTTTCCAACACAGCTACGACAATTTACAACTACAATACCGACTGTTGCTTGGTCGATTCGCGTCGTTTCTTTGCCCTGTACCCTTTGAGACTGGAGCTCTTTTTGATCTTTCCTGAAACTGTCTAACCTAAAAAACCACCCAGTTCACGCCACACAGCCCCTGCTACCCGTGTAGCCGTCACCTGTGTGTAATGGACACCTGACCTATTTAGCGGAACCCGAAACCCCACCACCCTAGGGCACAAGTCGAGGAATCTGCAGCCTCCACGGTCGCAGAACCGTCTGAGCCTCTGATTCAGACTCTCCACTCGGCTCTGTACAAAAGGTCCGTAATCGGTTCTGTCGACTATGCTGCAGATGGCGAGCTCTGCCTTCATCTCGCTAGCAAGACTGGCAGTCTTCACCAACTCGGATAACCGCCGGAAACCAGAGAGAATCTCTTCCGATCCATAGCGACACACATCTTTAGTGCCAACATGAGCCACCACCTGGAGTTGGCTGCAACCTGTACCCTTCATGGCATCCGGAAGGGTCCTTTCCACATCTTAGATGACTCCCTCCGGTACGCACATGCAGTGCACATTGGCTTTCTTCCTGTCCTTAGCTGCCATATCCCTAAGGGTCTCTATCACCCGCCTAACATTGGAGCTCCCAATGATAAGCAGTCCCAGCCTCTGCGCTTGTCCGGACCTCTCAGGAAGACCGGCCACTGGCGCAATAGGCGAGGCCGCCCGTGCTGGCTCAGAAGTACTTTCAGCAGTGGGCAGTACCTCAAACCTGTTACGGAGGAGTAAGGGTACAGCCTTGCGGCCAGCACCAACTTTCGCCTTCCTCCCAGGGATTCGCGACCCCGCCACGGTTCGCCATCGTCAGGCATGGGTCGACCGGCAGGGACGTCCGGATCCGAGGGCGCAGTGTCATCAGGGATCCTAGGCGATGCTACAGCTTCCAGAGGCGCCAAAGCGCTCGCCTCGGGTGTCCCAATGTCACCGCGGCCCAGGACAACAGCCTGGAGCCTGTCGACCACGGCCATCACAGCTTCCAGCTGTTTACGGACGGTGACCAATTCCCCCTGAATCCGTACACAACAGGCGCAGTTCCTATCCATCCTTAACAATTTTTTTCCCTCTCTTTTATCTCACAAGCCGTTCAAGACAAACAGATGACTGATGACTATGCGAATTTATACTATATGGGTACTAAAACTCGATGCTACAACTCTCAAATACTATAATACGCCCGAAATTTGTGAATTAAACTATGCAAGTACCCAAAAACACACAAAGAAATTAAGTATTAAACTATGAAAAAAATAAGTGAGCTAAGAGCACGACCTGCTGCTGGCTGCTGCTTATCCAGCGGTGGCAGGGCTGTGACCAACCGACACTGGCCGTTCAAAAAAAAAAAAAAAAAAAAAAAAACAGATGACTGACGACTACTCGAATTTACATTATTCAGGTACTAAAACGCGATGCTACAACTCTCTAATACTATAATGCGCCAGAAGTTTGTGTATTAAACTATGAAATACCCAAAAACACGCAAAGAAATTAAGAATTAAACTATGAAACAAATAAGTGAGCTAAGAGTACGACTTGCTACTGGCTACTGCTTATCCAACGGCGCCAGGGATTTACGTAAAATGCTTCGAACTCCGTCCATCTGAAGTTCCATTATGCATAAAAACCTCCCGTTTCTTCTTCTTAACAGTCTGCTACTATATCACAACACTTTCGTATCTACTACTATACGCTGATAGTGGGTGCTAACCTCCTCGACATACGGGAATCTGGAGAAATCTTGTGTACTTGGGTGAACGCAGGAACAGCAGTTACGGACTCGACACACTCCTTTCCTTCATGAGATGCGGAATGCAGCAGTCTACTTCAGGTCAGTTACACATGAAATCCGTGACAGTGCTGTAGGACAATGCAAGGAGATCTTCCAATCACTAACTCTATCCTAAGAATTCGAGAATGCTCTGTGACTTCCATCCACATAAAGAAAGATCTTAAATTACGCACTATGGTCCAAGTGCTAGAGATCGCTGTCTGGTATACTTTGATGTATATGTTCGAGTATTAACAATGAATGGTCATACTGCACAGTCATCTATCTACTTCCGTAATGGTACTCGAAAAGTAAACTAGGGGCAGTTTAGCGATGATACAAAATCTGGGAAGCATGCTGCCGCATCACTGGTCGGCGTAGAAATTACGGTAAAATTGCTCACACTATCAACTGTGATCCTTATTATTACAGCACACCGAGGCGTCTTTTCCATCCCATCCATCCACTGGTACAGTGTTGAATACCACATAATGAGTCACTGACATCGTTTGTTTGAGATGGAGAAAGAGTCTTGGTGGAGGGGTAACACCTTCTGGTGATGGCTAGCACCGAAACAGTGATCGTGTACATGACTGCAATATGGGGAATCAATCGAAATGGTACACAGAGCCATCAGTTATCCTGTCAGTGTGACAGATGAGGCAGTCAATCACCTGCAGACAACAGTTTGAAAACGCTCCACAACGCAGCAAAACTCTTCCAGTTTCCTTATGTTGTGACTGTCGTTTAATTGTGTGTGTTGTGGGAGCAGCAGCAACATGATTTACATCGTGCGACTTCTAGTTTTCTGTCAGAGGCAATGGATCGAAAAGTGTTAATGTCAGTTTAGATCCTGACACAGACCACGAAGACGTGGCGGGAAAAACAAAATGTATGGCAGTGTACAAAGCGTATTACACCAGAAAAAATATATTTCAAACAATGGTACAGGGTCACAGGGAACGTCTCTTCCGACTGATAGTATAGTCTGTGGGATACAGTCATCTTCGTACAGTACAGGCGATGAAACTTTAAACTGGTCTGTGAATAAGATCAATACCTGTATATTTCATAGGATCGCCGCATATACTCGATGCATTCGTTCTCGATATATCGGAAGAGAGAGATGCAGTAAAAATCTTATCGAGTTCTCTATCGGATGAAGTTAATTGGATGGCACAGAATAACGATCATAAAATGTTGGGGTGAGAGACGTGTATGGACGCTGAGGAACACAGATTGCTTCGGACTGCAGTACCTGTATGATGTAAAGTCTTCCTAATTTTAATGGTTCAAATGGCTCTGAGCACTATGGGACTTAACATCTGACGTCATCAGTCCCCTAGAACATAGAACTACTTAAACCTAACTAACCTAAGGACATTACACACATCCATGCCCGAGGCAGGATTCGAACCTGCGACCGTAGCGGTCACGCGGTTCCAGACTGAAGCGCCTAGAACCGCTCGGCCACCCTGGCTGGCCCATTACGATCGCTAGGAAGAATGCATTCTGTGTTATTCTGCGATATTTTCGTAAACAGTTTCTGAAAGCATTGCAAAAGAGTACCATAGCGCGTCCAGAGGGAGACTTGGCTTTTATTTGCATAGACATGAGACGTCAGTGTAACACTGACAACCTTTTAGCTGCACCTGTAAGGGTGGGTAGCTAGGAAAACATTTCGCTCAGCAATTAGGCCGGTGCTGGACCCACAGGCGCAAAGCTGATGCGTCAGCCATAGTGGTTAGGTAAACATGTGCATGCCAAGAGACATTGCCTATGTGGACATTCTGGACCGGTGTGCACCCCGACACATCCGAGCATCATTCCGCCTTGGACATCTATAGGGAACAGTTCGCTGATACATTGCGGTCGAATTTCTTAACTGTAGGTCGAAAGCGTATTTATGTTCAAAATGGTTCAAATGGTTCTGAGCACTATGGGACTTAACTTCTGAGGTCATCAGTCCCCTAGAACTTAGAACTACTTAAACCTAACTAACCTAAGGACATCACACACATCCATGCCCGAGGCAGGATTCGAACCTGCGACCGTAGCGGTCGCGCAGTTCCAGACTGTAGCGCCTATAACTGCTCGACCACTCCGGCCGGCCGTTTTTATGTGCAATGAGTGTTTGTACATTGCATTATTTCCGCTGTTTAAATGTTGTGAGCGTGTTTACAGCGCGTTATATATGCATTACTTAGCCAGTTTTATGTGTAGTGAAATTGTCTGTACATCAGTTAACTGCATTGATATGGGAACATGTCTGTAGGCTATGCAAAGCATTATTTCTACAGTTTACAATTAGTGAGCGTGTTTGCAGAGGGTTTCACTTGCATTAATTTACAATTTTCGAGTTGTTTGTGTGTCTGCACATCAGTGTTCTTCATTATTTCGGTAATTTACTAGTAGTTTGCGGGTCTGTAGGCTATTTATTGTGACCCCAAGCACATCAGGGCGAGTGTTTCATGTCAGTGTAATAAATAAACCATGTGAAATCCACCCCTAATTAAACTGTTCCTGCTTCCCACTGAAAATAAATAAGGTACACTAGTTCCTGTCCAGCAGTAGGACACAGACTGAGTCCTTTTCCCACCATATTTTCCCCAGACTACCATCTTGGATTATGTCACGGGAGGGATGACAGCTCCCTCTGGTGGCAGTACCGTGTACTAGGTCAGTTGGACTCCAGTCCTCATGGTGAACACACTGGATGGAGCTACTGCCTATGACACCTCAAATTGTTTAAATAAACAATGCATGCAAAATAAAGACTTATGTCTATCCTGTCCAGCAACCCAGCAAAACTGAGTCCTTTTCCCATCAATTCCAAGGAAGAGATGGAGGTTGAATGACTTACGTTAGCAGAGGTAGCCCAACTGACCTATTTCTCTGCCAATTTACTGCCAAAATTTTTCCGCCATTTTCTTGGGGAGAGTTGGGGAGGGTATGGAGGGGAGGTAGTTAGTTTAGTGGAGGTTGCCAAAGTGACCTTTTTCCCACTAAAATTTGAACTTTCTGCTGTTGTGTTGTGGAGGGAGGGAGGAGAATGGGGGATGGGGAGGGAGAGGGGAACAACAAGTTGAGGACCTGTCAATCAAAAGGGTAGATTATATGCAGGGGGTCATTACCTGTCAATCAAAGGAGAGCAATAAGATTGCAACTGAGTGCATACTTGCCCCTGATGTAGGGAACCCTCACTAACAAATTGGCCTGATGGTGCTGTTCCCTACTACTCAGCATGAGCAGCCATTCTGAGCACCTGGTCATCAGCTGGGGGCCAACGCACCTTGCCCAACGATGTCAATGGTTATCCATTGTCTATGTTGTTTATAAAGTAGAGTTCATCAATGCCTTCTTCAGTTGTTGGACCTCCTGCTTCACTATTTATATAGCGTATGGCAAGTATAAATCACGTTTATAGAGAAATAAGCTGCTGCAATAACTTTATAACTTTGGCATTAAAAACAAGACATAAAGAATTAAATACAGTTATGTCATGAACAACATATATATAATTACAAATTAACATTTAGGTTTTTAATATATTGAAGTGCACTTTGAGTTGCATCCAGGAAGTCCGTTGTTTGACCTGAGTAGGCTCTCAGAGGGAACTCTGCAATGATGTGCCGGATTGTCTGCTTCTCAGCGCCGCAGTCGCACTTTGGGGATGGTGCTCTTCCCCATTTGTGTAGAGAGTCCGCACATCGACCATGGCCCGTCCTGATCCTGTTGAGGATAGTCCAGGTTTTACGTGGTAAGCCAAAGCCTGGAGGTTTGGTCGACAGTTTCAGTAAGGTGTTTACCTGTGGTGGTGCTGATTCTTCCCATTCCACTTTCCAGCGTTCTTCAAGACAGAAACCATTTTCCTCCAGATCTTTGGCCCTTATAAGAGGTGGATGTCTAGAGCGCAATCTATCTCTGTCAATGCCATTGCTCAAAGCGTGAATTGGAAGTTGTGGGTTGTCTTGTATTTTTTTAAATTCTCTGTGAAGCTCATGTTCTCTTTGTAAGTGAGGTGGCAGTATGTGGCTTAGTACAGGTAGCCAGTGAATGGGGGTTGATTTTATTGTACCTGAAATAATCCTCATAGTTTGGTTCAGTACTGTGTCCACATTCTTGGTGTGAGCGCTCTTTAGCGAAACAGGGGAACTGTACTCTGCCGCAGAGTAGACAAGTCCCAAAGCAGAGCATCGCAAGGTGGAGGCGGAGGAGCCCCAGCTGGTACCACATAGTTTCTGAATGATATTGTTCCTAGTACGGATTTTTGCAGCAGTGTTGATGAGGTGTTGTTTGTAGCTCAGGGTTCTGTCTAATGTCACTCCCAGGTATTTTGGATTTTTATTATAAGGCAGAATATTGTTATCAAAATATATCTTAAGGTGTCTGTTAGTCTGTTAGCCAATTTATTATTCAGGTGGAAACACATAGCCTCAGTTTTAGTTAGACTAGGTTGTAGTCTCCATTCACGAAAGTACGTTCCCAGCAAGGACAAGTCGCTTGTCAGGACAGTCTCAGTATGCTCCATATCTCGATGTTGTGTGGCTATGGCCCAGTCATCTGCATATCCAAACTTATCAGAATTAGTATTAGGCATATCGGCTATATACATCCAGAAAAGAAGCGGAGCCAGGACTGATCCTTGGGGTAAGCCATTATTGAGCTTCATTGTTTTGCTCCTATAATTTCCATGTATCACCTGGAATGGTCAGTTGCAGAACATCTCGTTGGTAAGGTTAGCCATTTTCAAACATGGCATGATGCGGAGTAGTTTGTATATCAGGCCTTGCCTCCATACAGTATCATAAGCCGCTGTCAGGTCTATAAATACCATGGATGTTTTTTCTTGTCTTTGGAAGCCTGCCTCGATGTAGGAAGTTAGTGAGAGGACTTGATCTCTGCAGCTCCTGTTTGGCCGGAAGCCTACTTGTTCCACAGGGATACACTTTAGGATATCTGGACTTATTCTGTTACATATAAGTCTCTCCAGTAGTTTGCAGATCATGCTAAGAAGGACAATTGGGAGGTAGCTGTTTGGTTGGTCATTCGGTTTACCTGGTTTCAGTATCGCTATGATTTTTGCTTTCTTAAGGGTATTTGGTATTCTTCCAGTTTCCATCATGCTGAAGAACAACTGTGCAAGCCATAATTTTGGAAATTTACCGCAGTGAATCAGAAACTCTGGATGAATTCCATCAAAACCTGGGACTTTCCGTGGCTTGATGTCTCTCAGAGCCAGTGTTATTTCTTCGATTGAGAAGGGCTGCGAGTGTAGTGAATTGTTTCCTACTAAAGATTTCAACTTTTTAAGTTCCTTTTTAACTTTTATGGTATGAGCTCGATCCCCTGGAGCTCTAGAGGTTTTACTGATGTGCGCCGCAACTGTGTTTGGAGAAATAGAGCTGGTTGGTCGTTGGTTCCTGCTACTGCCACCAAGCTTCCGAAGTAGCGACCACGCCTTTCTGCTTGATTTTGTGAAGTCCATTTCCTCAACAGTCTGTATCCATTCAGTGCGCCTGGCAGCGTCCAGACTGTGCAATAAGTCATCTGCAATCTCCCCATCCCAATGCTCTAGGAACTGTTTATAGAGGCGCTCACTCTCTTCGTTCCACCCCGGCACATATTCTTTTCTAAATCCCCAGGGAATGCTGTTTCCTGCTTCACTGGCAGCAATCCACATCCCACCACGTACCATTCCTGTGCCTCCAACGATTTGTGTCAGATTTCTGTTGAGATTGAAGATGGATGACATCTGATGTGCAACGAGAGGTCATCCTACACTCTACTGCACATAAATGCCGTGTTTTATGAATTCCTTTGGGCTCTATTTGTTTGTCTCCTCTCCTTTCTCACCTTGCCTTGTCTTGAGTGTATATTTGTACTGGCAGTCAACAGGCATTATGGATATGGAAGGAGCAGCTAAAGGAGAATCAGCACAAAGTGCAGTACAACAGTTAATTAATTAGATAGCACAATTACTTACAAGGATAGGTAATTAAGGGAGAGAAACAGCAGCAGTAGAGCAAACTATGTTGTGGCATATTTGCTAGTGTGGGTTGCCTACATCAGGGGCAGGTATGCACTCACATGCAAACCTATTGTTCTCCTTTGTTTGACAGGTCCTTAACCTATTGTTCTGTTAAAAAGATCCTTCCTTTTGATTGACAGGCCCTTAACCTATTGTTCCCCCACTCCCCTCCCCCCTCAGGAAACCTCCAACCCACCCCTCCCCCTTGCTGCTGCAGGTATATTTTCAGGTCTGAGTTATTGGAATAGCCTCTCTCACATTTATCAATTTGATTGACTACATAATTAAATTGATCAATTAATTAATCTCTCCCACTCTGGTAATCCCGCTCCTCTCCCACCCTCCGCCCAGAAATTGGCAGGAAAAAGACTCACTTGATCGGTCATTTATAGGGAATTCGATTGCACTGTATGGAATATTGTTTAACCAATTTAGACAATGTATACAATATTGTTTAATTATTTATGGCAGTGTATGGAATATGGTTTATTTACTTAGTTAAAGAATTTGTCTGGAAATCGATTGCAGTGTATGGAATATTGTTTAAACAATTTACGCAATGTGTGGAATATTGTTTATTTAAACAATTTATGGGATTCAAGGCAATGTATGGAATATAGTATATTTATTTATTTAAATAATTTTTCAGGAAATCGATCTTGATCCCCCTCCACACCACCTCATCCACGCCTCTCCCCCTAACCTCTCTCCCCTCCCTCCCCCTCTACCAGGAAATGGCGGCTTTGCAGTGGAGATGAAGGATCTCACGAAAGGAAATTCAAGGGTATATTGTTTATTTGTAAAAAGAAAATCAGTTTGCAGGGGTTGGATTTCTCTTGCTCATCATTCTCTGCTGTCTGGAAAGATGCCGGTCTTGTAGGAAGTAATTAAATCGATCGCCTTTCTTTTTATTCTAACTGCACAAGGAATACTGTCATGAAACACACATCACATGTAAAAAATCTTTCGATCGCCAAGTACGCACCACCCGCCGTCCCCTCCCCTCTGGACGGCACAGAACGCCACCGAACACACTCCAGGAGTCAGGATGCACCAGCGGCCCCCGCGCAATGATGACGCGGCCGTCAGCTACCGAACCACGCGCAAGTGTCAGTTTGGGTCGCGCATACATCAGGTGGCAGCATCCCTTCCATACTTGACACCTTTCCCCTGACTAATAAATCATTGTGAGTGCTATATATACTAGACTACGTCCATTCAGAGTTATTTTTCACGGGCCGAGAAGATAGGTGGAGAAATTGCAAACCTGTTATAGTCTAAGCACATTTTGTAAGTTCCTGTTGTTAAGCACTGTATCCGCTTAACACTTTGGAGCAGGAAGAGGATCACCATGGGACGGATCTGTTGTTGCAGCTGGCAAAACTGAGTTTGTTACGAAAAGTCAGAAGATCCTGTGAGAGAGTCATAAAAAAATTTTGTTTGTTACTTGTGCGACAAACGGTGACTTAATGATACAGACCTGTTTATATCCTACAACATATGTGTGCAGGAGCTGAATTTTCAAAAAGGAGTGCCATGTTATGTACAAACCTCCTATAGGCCTGAATGCAAAGAATGTTTTATTCCAAGTGCGTAATAGACTTCTGCTTGTCCCCTTCAGCGCAACAGCTGTACGTTACTGAATAATCACTATGAATCCATCGTCATTCAGTTATTCAACTTCAAGTGTGTACAGGATGTTTGTGAATAAGGGGGGGGGGGGGGGTTGGTTGGGTTGTATGGGGGAAGAGACCAAACAGCGAGGTCATCGGTGTCATCGGATAAGGGAAGGATGGCGAAGGAAGTCGACCGTGCCCTTTCAAAGGAACCATCCCAGCATTTGCCTGGACAGATTTAGGGAAATCACGGAAAACCTAAATCAGGATGGCCGGACGCGGGATTGAACCGTCGTCCTCCCGAATGCGAGTCCAGTGTGCTACCACTGCGCCACCTCGCTCGGTGTGAATAAGGTATTGCCGTAGTTCTGAGGAGTGATAGTGAGTGTACTGTGCAAAGTTTGGTCATGCTTTAGTTATCGCTATTAAAGGGGGACAGTGACTGCGCAACTCTGCTTGTTCAGCAATAGAGCTGCAACCACACATTAGAAAAAATATTCTAGAGCTCTTAACTTCCTCAATATGTTACGACAATTAACCTTGAGGACTACGGATTCGCCGTGAACAGAGAACGTTACTGCTTACAGCGTGTTTGATCGGCTGAAATCAAGAAATGTGTGTAGTGTGCTCTCGGATATTTATATGAAACTGATTAAGAGGTGTCGCCACCTGAAAGCTTTCGATTACTACATGTTCCCTACACAACTTGTAGCCTTACTATGTGATTCATATTTTACTTGCCACCTGATGCCTTTCAAAGTATGAGCCCCACTTTAAGCACTATGACTCGAATGCATGATGACACACTGATGGACGGACCATCAGTGTCCCACATGTCACTTTAGTTTAAGCTTTACAGCAACGTGATTCTCTGTTTCTCTGAGTCGTATCTTAGTTAATTTGTTAATATGGTGTTTCATTACTTCAACTGAACTCAAAGTACCGAAGAGGAAGTGTTCACTCCAAGAAAAGTATTCAGACGAATGGTTCTTCATAAAACGAGGGAGGGGCGCATATGAAGTAGAATGTGTCATTTGTAAGTGTTATATTTTTTGGGGAAGGGGAAAGAGCAGATATTAAGGATCGTTTAGCTGACGTAAAGCACAGTCTGGAAGCACCTTAAGAAATGGGCAGAACTGAATTAAATTCATTCAAACATAGGCAGTTAACAATGTGTCGTCGTACTGTTAAACATCATGGTGTCTCTGAAATCTGTGATCTATAGCTTCACACTAAGCTCCAAACTGTAGAGTGTTTCCGAAGCCGCAAGAAAGAGTGACGTTGGACATAACATAATCAACAGAAATTGTGAAATAATTGTTAGCGCCCGACACTGTAAAACAAATACACAGTGATCTTTCAAAGTTCTGCTCTTTTTTATATATATAGCTGCAGCTGTTCACAACTAAAAGCAGCATTTGCTCCAATATTATTAAGCTTAAGAGAAGTATCCCGCTTTACCCCGATTCCTCCTTCCCAAATTACGTCCATTTTTAGTCAGTTTGAGAGTAATATTCAGGTTTGTCGGACAGAAATTATGGCAGCCATAGATGCATATAAAGAGAACGTAGAGTTTTCATTAAATGGAGACGAGAATTACGTACATTTAATCCTACATTCGGTTTTGTCGAACAGCAAAAATCCCACAACCAGGAGGTGACAGTCAGCGCTCACAGACCGGCACAGACTTGTTCAGTGTGTCAGAGTGGTCAGACAGGCACTGACCTGTCCAGTGCACTCAGACCAGTATCCACCTGCTGGTGGGGTGAAATGCTCCCTGAGGAAAGTGATGGGTGGAGGGGGTAGAAGGTATATAAAGGCCACTCCATCCCCAGTCGCCCTCTTTCTGTCGTCAGTCACCATTGTATGAGGTCGATCGTTTTGCTCTCGTTCTTGCGCGTCAGTTTGCTCCTTTTTTGCATGCGTGTTGACGTTTTAGGTGAAAAAAATGAAACGTTCAGCATCAAGCACTGTCGGTGGTGCCAGTGGCGGCGAACACCAGAGACTGTGAAAGGGTCCTGTAGTCCCCTTTCATTACGATTTTATTTGCTTTCCAGTGATACAGAAGTCTCTGGCATGCGTGAGTAAATGAATGTGGGTGTGTTTCATTTTGCTATACAGTGGTTTAGTCTGCCACAGAGAATCAGCGGTAGACGTACAGAATGGCCAACCCTTGTAGTTTTCAGGTAGGCAAAGAGGTTTGCTCCCCTGGTATGAAAGTTACCAGTGTTAAGTAGGTGACAGAAGCCTCATCTCTGGGTCTTCCTGGACACAGGGTCGCATGGGAGACGTTGGGTGAGTGAGATGGTCAGTCTACTTCCAGCCCACCAAAGGTCTGCAGCCGAAGTCTCTTCGAAGAAGGGTGAGTTCACTTAGCCCCATGGGGCGTCGTCTCATAGCAAGAGGGGAGCTTTTAGATTTTGGTCTCGAGTTTCATCTTATAAAGATTGATTTGCTGGGTCGCAGCAAGGAATGCAAAGCTTTTGCAGACTTTCAGTTTGATTCCTAATGCAGACTTGACTTTGATCCATAAGAAGAATGTAAGTAGAATGTTTTTGTATGTTCTGGCTCACTAGCTCAATGTTTTTAAAAAAACTGGTCATTAACACTCACATTTTTTTTATGAAATCACTCTAATTATCCAAAACATACAAAAACATTCTACTATCTCTTTTAACTTAATAATTAATAATTATAACATAATATAATAACATTATAATAATGTAATATATTAATATAATATTATATTATAATATATAATAATAATTATAACAAAAAATTACTTAATTTACATACATTTCCCACAGGTGAACATAATAAAATAAATAAAATTAATTAGTTAACAAAGGAAAATTATATTAAAAATTTTATATTGCAAACATAAGTAAATTAATTAAAATGTATTGGTTAAACAAAGGTAAATTTTATTAAAAATAAATTGACAACAAAAATGTACAACATTAAGAAAATAAATAAATAAGATATATTAGCTAACAAAAGTAAATAATTAAAATGTATTATGTAACAAAAGTAAATAATTAAAATAAATCAGTTAACAAAAGAAAGTTATTTATAAAAATAGCTTTTTATTTTTTATGTCTTTCTTAAAATGCTTTAAAAATATATATAAATAAGAAGTTAACAAGTTTATAAATTTTTAAGTTTTTTATTCATTTATGAAAAAGCAAATATTAATAATTAATAATTAATACTTTCCAGTATGTAATCTATGTTGTGCATCATAAGTAAGATTCTTTTTACCATACATAATTATATAAGCAAGTGTATCATTTGGAATTTTATCATTAAAAGTTGCAAAAAGGTTCATATTTCTTTTTTGTGTATTTATAACATTTTTTCTGCATGTCATATTAATTACATAATTTGGATAATTACTTATAAAACTAAATGGACTAATATCAATATCTGATTTTTAATAAAGTAATTATTTTAAAATCTAAAAATGCATCATATGCTTTAAGAAAATTATTTGGTACATTAGTATTCCATATTTCTTGAGGAGATACTACATTTTTACTATTTTTAAATATATGTTCTGTAGTTTAACATGATCAAATAATGATGAATCAACTAATTGATTATTTTTACGATTTGTCTGAAATACAACAAAAATAAAATATGGCATATCAAATTCTAAAGAATTATAGTAATTTGTAATATCTAATTCAAAACTATTTTCATTAGGTAAAACAACTATTTCTTCTGCTTGAAATTCATAAAAAGAAATAGGAATTTTAGGAGTTTTTGAAAATATTTTCACGTTGTTCAGTTTCATAATTTGCTTCATATTTAACAATTGATATACAAATTTCATAGATTCAAAAATATTTTTACCTTCTTTAGGTAATGTATCTTTTATTTCAATACCAGCATCGTATGTATTAAACCAATATAAAATTGCATCTCCAGAACTTGAACTACACATAAAAACAATAGTTAAGTTTCCTTCAAACATAATTCCTTTATAATCTTTAAAAAATCCACCAAGTAATGATAATGGATAAAGTACTTCATCTGTTTTACTATTTATCTTTCCTGTATTAATAATATGTCCTAAACTTATTTTGTCAGTAACAGATGAAGTTAAATGTAGTAAAGCTGATGATGAAATAAAAGGATGTACAATTCTAGATAATATATTATTTCCATTTTTTATTGTTTAAAAATTAAACAATTTAGTTACATAATTATCAATTTTTTTATTTGATATCTCATCATTAATAGATACTCTCTACCATCATTTCCAATAATAATTGTGCATGATTTCCATGTAACCAACAATCAGCAATATTTATTTCAATTTCTGTATCTTTGATTGGAAAATTAAAATTATTTTTAGTTTTTTCATTAACAGGAAATGAACAATACTGATAACTTTCAATTTTATTCATTATTGTTTTAGCAATTATTTATTTATGATTGTCTTAGCAATAATTTACTTATGAACTTTTAGCAATTATTTACTTATTAAGGACAAAATTTATTAAGATATTTCTAAAACAACTGTTACAGTCCCACCATTAATGTCAATTAAATTATCATTTTCAGCAGTTATAGTAAATTCTAAATATTGAATTGTATTAAAAATGAGAACATTCATGGGATATTTTGGTCCATACATTATTGGTCTGCCAAATTCTGCATTATGTTTAAATGAAGCAATAATATTAGTTTCTCGCCGAAAATGAACATTATGTTTTACATACATTCCATCAGCAAAATTAAAATTTAAATTTATTAATTCAAAAGGAATTATTTTAGGAACATCTTTAGCTACAGATTTTTCATTAGGTAAAACAATTTGATTTTTAAAACCAAGTAAATTTCCAATACTAACTTGTATGTTTTGTTGTTGTGGTCTTCAGTCCAGAGACTGGTTTGATGCAGCTCTCCATATTACTCTATCCTGTGCAAGCTGTTTCATCTCCCAGTACATACTGCAGCCTACATCCTTTTGAACCTGCTTAGCGTATTCATCTGTTGGTCTCCCTCTACGATTTTTACCCTCCACGCTGCCCTCCAATACTAATCTGGTAATCCCTTGATGCCTCAGAACATGTCCTACCAACCAGTCCCTTCTTCAAGTCAAGTTGTGCCACGAACTCATTTTCTCGCCAATTCTATTCAGTACCTCCTAACCAGTTATGTGATCTTCCCATCCAATCTTCACCATTCTTCTGTAGCACCACATTTCGAAAGCTTCTATTCTCTTCTTGTCCAAACTATTTATCGTACATGTTTCACTTCTACACATGGTTACACTCCATACATATACATTCAGAAACAACTTCCTGACACTTAAATCTATACTCAATGTTACCAAATTTCTCTTCTTCAGAAACACTTTCCTTGCCATTGCCAGTCTACGTTTTATGTCCTCTCTGCTTCGACCATCATCAGTTATTTTGCTCCGCAAATAGCAGAACTCCTTTACTACTTTAAGTGTCTCATTTCTTAATCTAATTCCATCGACATCACCTGAGTTAGCTCAACTACATTCAATTAACCTCGTTTTGCTTTTGTTGATGTTCATAATATATCCTCCTTTCAAGACACTGTCCATTTCATTCAGCTGTTCTTCGAAGTCCTTTGCTGTCTATGACAGGATTACAATGTCATTGGCAAACCTTAAACTTTTTATTTCTTCTCCATGGATTTTAATTCCTACTCCGACTTTTTCTTTTGTTTCCTTTACTGCCTTCTCATTATACAGATTGAATAACATCAGAGATAGGCTACAACCCTGTCTCACTCCCTTCCTAACCACTGCTTCCCTTTCATGCCCCTCAACTCTTATAACTGCCATCTGGTTTCTGTACAAACTGTAAATAGCCTTTCACTCCCTGTATTTTACCCCCGCCATCTTTAGAATTTGAAAGAGGGTATTCCAGTCAACATTGTCAAAAGCTTTCTCGAAGTCTACAAATGCTAGAAATTTAGGTTTGCCTTTTCTTAATGTAGCTTCTAAGATAAGTCATAGGGTCAGTATTGCCTCATGTGTTCCAACAATTCTATGGAATCCAAACTGATCTTCCCCGAGGTCAGCTTCTGCCAGTTTTTCCATTCGTCTGTACAGAATTCGCGTTAGTATTTTGCAGCCATGACTTATTAAACTAATAGTTCTGTAATTTTCACATCTGTCAACATCTGCTTTCTTTGGGATTGGAGTTATTATATTCTTCTTGAAGTCTGAGGGTATTTCAACTGTCTCATACATTTTGCTCACCAGATGGTAGAGTTTTGTCAGGACTGGCTCTCCCAAGGCTGTCAGTACTTCTAATGGAATGTTGTCTACTTCTGGAGCCTTGTTTTGACTTAGGTCTTTCAGTGCTCTGCCAGACTCTTCACGCAGTATAAAATCTCCCATTTCATCGTCATCTACATCCTCTTCCACTTCCATAATACTGCCCTGAAGTACATCGCCCTTCTATGGACTCTCTATATACTCCTTCCACCTTTCTGCTTTCCCTTCTTTACTTAGAACAGGGTTTCCATCTGAGCTCTTGATATTGATACAAGTGGTTCTCTTTTCTCCAAAGGTCTCTTTAATTTTCCTGTAGGCAGTATCTATCTTACCCCTAGTGAGATAAGCCTCTACATCCTTACATTTGTCCTCTACCCATCCCTACTTAGCCATTTTGCACATCCTGCACATCCTGTCAATCTCATTTGTGAGACGTTTGTATTCCTTTTTGCCTGCTTCATTTACTGCATTTGTATATTTTCTCCTTTCACCAATTAAATTCAATATTTCTTCTGTTAGCCAAGGATTTCTACCAGCCCTAGTCTTTTTACCTACTTGATCCTCTGCTGCCTTCACTACTTCATCCCTCAAAGCTACCCATTTTTCTTCTACTGTATTTCTTTCCCTCATTCTTGTCAATTGTTCCCTTATGCTCTCCCTGAAACTCGGTACACCCTCTGGTTTAGTCAGTTTATCCAGGTGCCATCTCCTTAATTTTGCCCTTGGGAATGTCTTACAATTTAAAACCTGGCTCCTAAATCTCTGTCTTACCATTATCTATCTGAAAACTGTCTTGTATATCCATACATAATTTTACATCACTTTCAATTACAATTCTATTTAAGACTTCATCTGCTTTGATATGTATATTAGGTTTTTGTGAATATGTAATTTTTAAAAATTTTTAAAACTATATTGTCCTACTGGAATATCTATTGTTTCACCATCGCAAAAAAGTTTATTTTTTTAGTTGTAATACTTCGTCTTAAAATATTGAATAAAAACCAACTAATGAAACATTAGTATAATTATCATATATTACAACAGTTAATCTTTTTTTAAGTACACTAGATTTATCACTAAGTTGAAAGAGGCTGCTCATTTATTAGTGAAAAACCTAATAATAGTATATAAAAATTATTAAAAATGAATAATATAAATAAATAAGAATACATAAATAAATGAAAAATATAAATAATAAGTGAATAAAATAGATTGGGAACCTAAAGTAAGAATTCCACAAAGTAATTTAAAAAACAAACATGGTAAACTATTACCAAACTCTATAAGATGTGCAAGAGTTGGACCAAGTGCTTGTGAAAAGACAACATTAATGATTGATAGTTACATTTTAGCTCCAGATTGACTAAATTGGATTAAAAATAAACATTTATATATTTATTCAAAAAGTTTAGAACAACCAAAGTATCAACAATTTATAAAACAATGCAAATTAAATCAAAATAAAATAAATTAAAATACTGTTAGTTTTATTGAAAATAATGAAGATATTACACCTTTAGAAGAATGTGAAAATAATTCAGTTGTTGTCTTTGATGATTCTATTTTAGAAAATCAAAATGTTGTTAGAGATTATTTTACTAGAGGAAGACATAAAAATGTAGATTGCTTTCATTTAGCACAATCTTATTCAAAAATACCCAAGCAGTTAGTCAAAGATTATTTAAATTTTTAAATATATTTAGACAAGATGATACAAATTTAAACCATATTTATCTTGAAATTCTGGGTTTAGATTTAAATTTTAATAATTTTAAAGAATTATGCAGTAAATGCTGGAATGATTTTGGTTATTTAGATATTTCTAGAAAAAAAATCAAGGTAAATACAGAAATAAAATTCAACATAAATGGTAATATAAATATAAAAATGTAAATGCAAAACATAAACATAAATATTAAAATGTAAATATAAAATCATATACCTAAACATAAAACATAAACATTGAACATAATTAATGTTTTTCCTTCTTTAGAAATTTTTGCAAACTATGATGAAAAAGTTGTTAAACATGCTAAAGAAAACATAAAAAAGGTGGAGAATTAAAAGAAAAATTTAAACTTTGGAAAAAGCATCCAAGAACAGAATATGAAAAATATAGAAAAAAGATCAACCTGTTATTGATGCTACTGAAGAAGTAAAACAAGGTATTGAAGGTTTAGGTGATAAAGTTTTAAAAGCAATATAGAAATTGAAAAACAAATGATTCCATATCGTCAAATATAGAAGATTTTGGAGATGTATCACCAATTAAACCATTAACAGATAAGTCTGATGATATTTCTGGAAAATATGATTATACATTAATTGAATCAGAAAATTGTAGTATATTAAATAAATATGAAGAAGAAAATAGAAATTAAAATGTAAATGAAAATAAAAATAAAAATATAATTGAAAAAAGTAAAAAGATAAATAAAACTAAAAAGATAAATGTTAGTGAATGAATGTTAAAACATATTAATCATAGTGAAGACAAAGTATTTGGCTTAAAACCTGTTGGTATGTTAAAAAAGTAGGTAATTTACCTGTAGAATTTAATGGAGATACTTTAAAAATTGGTGATAAAACATATGAAGGTACAGATGGATTAATGAAAGGAATTCCATATGTAATTAGATTTTTAACTAATCTTCCACATACATTTTGGAAAAGTGATAAATATGAAAAAGGATAAGTAAATATATAAATAACAAATTACCATTTGAAATGTATCTTCCAGATTGTAATTATTGTGGTCCAGGTACAATATTAGAAGAAAGATTAAATAAAGCTGATAAAGAAATAAATCCCTTACCTGAAGCTTGTAAAAAACTTGATATTGCTTATGTCTTTACAAAAATACATGAAGCTAATAAAGAACTGCAATTAACTGCAAAACAAAGAATGTATGCAGATGATGCTTCATTTGATGAAAAAGTAGCAGCAACAGCAAATAAAGGAATGATGTATGGAAAACGAAATTTTGGAATGGGAATTAATGTTGATGAAAATGGTTGGGGATTGAAAATTTTTAAACTATATAAAAAAATCCTTATTAAATTTTTCATTATGTAAATGAATATCGTTACAATTGATTGTACTTTGCTACCTAGTAGCAAAAGTAAACCAAAATCAATTAAATTAACATTAAATATTGAATACTTAATTGCAAATGAACCATTTATAACAGATGTTCAAAAAAAGAAAGAAGAAAAGAAAGTTGGTGGATATTTACTTGTTACATTAGCTATCCATGCTGTTAAAAAACTTGTTGAATATTTAACAAAAAAGAAAGATGGTAAAGGACTCACACAACATGAAGGTTTTTTTTACCATTATTATTAGCTGCAATAGCAAATTTAGCAACAATTGGTTCAATAGCTGAAGGATCTGCAGCAAATGGAAGTGCAGTATTAAATAGAAAGAAAAATGATAAAGAATTAGAACAACAAAAGAGACATAACCTAGAAATGGAATAGAAAGTAAACAATGGAATAAAGACAACAATAAAATTTTAAAAAATAATTAATAAATATTCAAATGCATTAAGTGATTTTGATACAGAAAAATCAACTAAACAATTAAAAATTAAAAACTTTCATTGTGTCTACATTATTGATGAAATAATAAATAAACCATTAAAAATGCGATATAGTTAATTTAGATACATCTGATAATCCTGGTACTCAATGGATTTGTTATTTTAAAAATAAAAATGAAAGTTGTTTTTGATGCATTTGGTGGTAATATATAAAAACAAATGGTAAATTATTTAGGATAAGATGAATTATGTTACAATACAGAAAGAATACAAATTTCTGATGAAGTAATATGTGGTTATTAATGTTTATTTGTTTTAAAATTGCTCAGTGAAAATTATAATTTTAATAATCTTTTAGAATAAATAAATGTATATTTTTGTAAATAAGAAACATGTAACTAAACAAAACGAACAAGTACATAATGCACCTAAATTAAGTTTAGAAGAAATGGACAAAATTGAAAATACTATTAAACTATTTGAAAAAATTGTAAAAATTGAAATTAATATTAAACAAATACAATCATCAATAAATCTGAATATACATAATGCAATTAAACAATTTCAAAAAGAATTTAGTGCTAGTTTTAAAGTAATTAAAGGTTACATTGCTTTTAAAGGTACACGACTTGCTAATGTGAATGATCCAATTGTTTAAAGAGATGTAGTTAACAAACAATTCTTAGAGAACGAATATGTTACAAAACCAGAATACACTATCATTCTAACACAATTTAATAACTATTTTAATAATGAAGATTACAACAACTTTCTTTTAGATTAAAATATAAGAAATGGTTTTATGGATGGTATTATCCAAGATTATTATAAAGAAAAAAAGGAGACGAAAAGAAATCTTTTCAATAACATTAAATAAAATTGATTCAGTAGAAAGTTAAGTTGATTCATTAGAATCAGATATTTAAAAATGCTTAGACAAAATAGTAGATGAATATGTAGATGTATTCAAAAAATTAGATTAATTTTAAATTTATTAAATTTATTAATGTATATAAATTTTTTATACATATAAATGGAAAATCTTATTTATTGTCTGAAAAGTGAAAAGTTTACAGAAAATCCACATAGAGTATTAGCTAAAAATGTAAGATAAAGAATTGAAGGTCTTTGTACAATTAGTAAATCTAAGAAAATTAGATTTGTTAAAATAATTTGTAAAATTGAAGGTTTCAATGATAAAATTAATATAAATAATAATAATAAAAATGCATGGGAATATAATTAATGAATTACATAAACCAATTAGATACCATTTTAAAAGAAGAAATGTTATTCCTTATAGTATAGATGATTTATAGGGAGCTAAATTAGTAGAGATGGGTTCTAAAAATTTAAAAGGAAGTCAAAAATATACAAAGGTCTAAATATTTTTTAACAATAATTGATTTTTTTCCAACATATAAATTCGCTGTTTATATTAAAAACCAACTGCAAAAATATTAATGATTTTATTAAAACATATTTGTAATTAGAGAACCAAATAATTTACAAACAGATAATGGTAAAGAATTATATAATAAATAATTTTCAGATTTAATAAAGAATTGTAATATTAATCATTATTCTACTTTTTCAGAATTAAAAGCATCTGTTGTTGAACGTTTTAATAGAACACTTAGAGAAAAAATTTGGAAACAATTTGCTTTACTAGGAAATTAAAAATGGTTAAATATAGTTCAAGATCTAATTGATAATTATAATAATGCAAAACATTCTACAATAAAAATGAAACCAATAGAAGTAAACAATAAAAATTTAAAAATAAATAATATTTTAAAAAACGATACATTTACATATCCAAAAAGGTGATAAAATAAGATTAGTAAACTAAAAGGTCTTTTTGAAGAAGGTTATACAGCTAATTGGTCAACAGAAATATTTGAAATTGATGTTATTCATTCTAATCCAGTTAAATATATATTAAAAGATATAAAAGGAAATTTTTATGAACTGCAGTAAACGAAATATCCAGCTGTATATTTAGTTGAAAAAATTTTTAGAAAGAAAGGATATGGTTATTCACATAACAATTTGGTAAATTCAAACAACGTAATTTATTGAAGTATTAATTTACGGTTTAGTTTAATAATCAATTACATTTTTGAAAAAAATATCAAATGTTTCCATCAAATTTTGAATCTTGTATTTCACTAAACTCATGGTCTAATTGAATTATTTAATCTCTTAATTGTATTCTACCATCTTTTATCCTAATTGTTTCATCATTTAAATTATTTAATCTTTGTAGTTTTTGTATGCAGTAACCATTTCTATTACTTGACTTTTGTAATATTAAATTTTATCTTTTCAAAAGGAATCAGTTTTCATATAAAATGTTATATAGAAAAATTTTATATATAATAATTTATTAATTTTATAACTTTATTAATATTTAATTTTATTATTTCTAAAATTTTAATAATTTTATTAATTTAATAATTCATCATAACCAGATGGTAATGTATCTATTTTATTTTCCAATACAAATCTTTTCTTATCATAAGGACTTAATGCTTATTTATTTCATTGAATTGTATATATTTCATGTTTTTACTTTTTATTAAATTAAATTTTCAATATTGTTCTATATTGTTAAACAAATAATCTGTGTAATCTCCTAACCTTATTTTGTTTTAAAAACACATTTTTAATACCTTTAGATTTCTGTTCTATTTTGTCACCAACTTTAAATGCATACATCTGTGCTCTTAAACGACTAAATTCTTCCTTTACTTTTCCATTACATTCATCTTCCATTTTTCCAATACATTTTTGCTTATTTGTGGAATATTATCTATATTATGTATTGGATAATCATTTCTATCAAAGTAATCAATCATTTATCTTCATATAAATCTTCTGTTTTAATATTATAAATATAACTATATGTATCTTGATAACATAATTCTATATTTTCTTTATATTCTGGTTTCATAACCATATAACGAAAATCTTGTATTAATTATTTAGCTAAATCTAGTCTACTTAATCCAATATAAATAGGTTTTTTAAATATAATTTTAGTTTTATTCATTTGAATAGCAGCTAGATTTTCGTTAAATATTTTTCTATGTATAAAGTTTGGCTTCACTGCAAGTTTATCACATATTTTACTATTTGAAGCTAATGTTATATCTTGTCTATTTCTTATACTTTCCATTCTTTCACCAAATATTCATTAAGTTATGAAAATCTTTATCAAAATCATTTAGGGCTTCAGTTGTTTCTTGTGTATTTAGATCTATATATTTATTAACCAATTAGATTGTATAATTTTTTCTACATTGCATTCCTAATGATAGATACTGTTTAAGATTTCTAAAATATACCACATAATTATTCTTTTTATCTAAAGTAGTTATGAATTTGCTTTCATTTGTACCTGGAACAAGTTTAGATTTGGGAGCAAATTGTAAATCATGTAATTGTTTTGGATATTCTAAATCTACTTCAAATATTTAATCATTTTCAGAATTGTATGGAATTTCATTTATTTTAGCACTATTAAAATTATTAAGTTCATTCCATATGGTAAATACCACCATATGGTAAATATTGGTTCATACCTTAAGCATGTAAATTATTCGCAACTAGATACATTATATAATTTGGTATTTCATTATTATTATAATCTTGTAAATATTCATTATTTGCTATCACATATCCTTTACACATTGTGAAAGTCCACCTCTTATTTATTTTTCAACCATTATATAATAATCATTTTATAATTCAAGTTTTTATTCAGTAAATTTTAACATTGCATCCCAAGATAAACCTGGTGCGGTAAAATACCCAGAAGGATCTAGAGTATTTAGATTCCTACAATATTTCTGAAAATTTTCAAAAACATCACTTAACAATAATAAATCTGTTTTAATTTATAAGTCATCTTATTCACCAAAATTTTTTATATTGAACGTTTCCAAAACTAATATTGCATGTTATTAATCTTCATCAGTTATATCACAATCATTTAATTTGTTGGTAATTGCTTTTTTTCGAATTATTCCAAGAATCACTATAGTTATATGGTTAAATTCTTTCTCTAATGACTAAATTAAATAATTCTGAAGAAAAATACTTTTTAATATTTTTTAATTGTTTTTCTTTAAATCTGATTAAAGTTCATCAAGTCAAGAAGCCATTAATCTTACTGTATCAAGGAAACTCATTTTTAAAGTTTTTGTATGTTTACTAAAACCATAATATATATATATTTTTTAATTGGTATTAGTTCTATTTATTTATATCATATCCCAGATCTTTTACAAAAAAATGCATATAAATAAATAGGTACAAAATCACATGTTTTAGTTTTAAATTGCATTTATTATATAATGGAGCTATATATTTTTCAGTTAAATGATCATGATTACCAACCTTTTTATTATTTATGGTATAATGACTTTTACAAAATTTACAAACATTACATTTATTATGTATTTTGTATTCAACAAGTGTAACTTGATTCATTTCTTCAATTTCAGAATAAATTCTTCCAATTTCTATAACTTCTTGTTTTATACATTCGACAAATGTTTAAGAATTTTTTGTCCTCTTTTTCTGTAAAGGTTGCCATTTGTTGTCCAAATTCTTTAATTTTTCATGTATTTCACCTTATTTTAGTATATACTCACAATACAAATTGAAATTTAACTTAATACCATGATGCACTTTCAACTATTCCTTAATAATGTTTAAAATTCTTGTTTTTACAGCATTTACGAAATGATTAGGATCAAGTATATCTATACTATTTTAGTTTGTAACTTATTTTCAAATGCTTTTTCAATTAAATAATCTTTAATTGTTTTTCAGTCTCTTGGTGTTACTAATATATTTGTAGAAAAAGGAAATGTTCTTTATTGGTTTATCTTCTTAAGTTACAGAAACATCATAAAAAACAAAAAATGGTAACCTTATCCATAGATTTTCACTAAATTATTTTTACTTGTATAATTTCAAACAATATTTGTATGATTGCAAATAACATTTGAACGAATACTGATTATAAATATAATTAAATCAGCTTTACTAAACTTTGAATTCCCTTGTTTATTATTTATTTTACAAAACTCACGATGTCTTACAACACAGAATTGTTTTAGTTGAGCTGCAATTTTTTTCCATTTTGCTCATATATTTATAACAGAAAAAAAATTATTAGTTTTGTAAATAATATTACTTAAATAAAATAATATTTATTTAATTGTTGAACAAGGATAATTAATTAATAAGTAATTAATCTAAAAGAGAAATATTGTAACAATAAATTAGAATTATAAAATTAGTTTATTATTTAGTTCAAAAATCCATTAGTATTCAATCAATTATTTCAATATTTAGTTTAACAATCAATTAGTATGATATTCTACTTATTACAAAAGTAGGTTATTAGATTGGAAAATTATTTTTATTAATAAAATGATAATTATTTAATAGATGCATAAGGATAATTATTTAATAGATAACTAATCAAAAATAGAATTATTTTATTATTTAGTTAACAATCAATTAGTTTTTAATAAATTAGTTTTATTTAGTTTAACATTCTATTAGTTTTTAAACAATTACTTTGTAATTTAGTTTAATAGTCAGTTAGAAGCTCTTCTATTTATTACAAACAATTAATTAGATTTGAAAATAGTATTTTTATTACTAAAATGATAATTATATTATAACTGGGTTAGTATTATTATATAATATCATAAAGGTTTATTATTTAATATATCATTAAGTTAAGGCTTTCTTACTCTTAATATATTCTAAAGTACATTTTACATACATTATTATGTTTATCTTTATGTGATGGGTTCATATAAAAACAATTTAAATATTCAATTTCTTGGCAAATTATACATTATTCATTGTTAATAATAGTTTTGTATGTTCTTCACTGGCATTACATCTTAAATGTTCTTTATAATAATATTTTGCATCACTTTTTCCACATACACAAAGAATTCGATTTTATTGTAATTTTGTTCATCATATTTATTTATACATGGTCTACAAATAGTTCTATATCCATCTTTTCTATGTTTTCATAAAGTAAAATTTCAAATGATTTCTTTGTATTACAATATTTACAAAATTTATTTTTCACACAACAATCTTGTTGCTCTTGCGCCATTTACATAGCAAAAATTCTGCTAGATTTGTGAAAAAATTAATATTTATAATTTCTTAAATTTTAATTTTAAATTATTCATATAAATTATTTTAAAAATAAGAATCATCATATTCATAATGTTGTTTTCTAAATTGTTGAGTTCTGTAATTTATAGGATCTATAAATTGTTCAAGAGATGTAATTACAGTTCCTGGTATAGAATCAAGACCAGCCAATATGTCAGCTAATGTTGGTTTTTTATTTTGAATAATACTTCTACTAAGTGGACAATTTTCTTTTTCCTTTAACCATTTATCAATAGATTCTTTATGAAAAATATAATTGCAATTTGTTTTAACAAGCCAATTATTATTTTCATCTCCTAAACAAATAGGACAATCAATATCTTGTTCACATAACACAGTTAGTTCTTAAGTATCTTTTTCTCTAGCTTCTTTTCGTTTTGGTTCTCCATTAATAGGAAATTATTTTTATTAGATTTATAAAATATTTAAATAATAATTTTCATTTAATCATTTAGCTATAATTTCAAAATAACATTATTTTTTAAAATTTAGATTGTGATCTCAATATCATGAAATTCTTATTTCTATTTTTAACATCTTTAATTCCTTTGTATTTTTATTTCATTTGTCCTTTTTTAATAATTTCAAAATCAAAAGCATCAATTAGTTTATAAAATCTGTTTGCTAAAATAACTTTGAACACATTATTGAGTTCTAGACAAAGTTGTTCTCCAAATCTAGTATTTAAATATTCACAGTTTGTATTATTATATAAAACATTTATCCCTAGCTCATTTACATTTCTAACTTCTTTAGAAATACTTAAATTATTTAGCTTCTTGATTAAGTAGTTTCCATTTATGCAAAAAAAAATTTATTAGTTTTAAAAAAATAAGTTTCTAGTCTATATTAAAACTATTTTTTAAATTTATTTTGTTAAATAATATATTTAAATTAATTTACATGTATTCACAATTTGATTTTTTAAAAGTAATTTGCCTTTGTTAACTAATATATTTAATTTATTTATTTATTTAATGTGACTATTTTTTGTCCATTTTATTTTTAATGTAATTTACCCTTGTTAACCAATACATTTTAATTAATTTACATACGTTCACAATGTAAAATTTTTAATAGAGTTTACCTTTGTTAACTAATTCATTTTATTTATTTTATTATATTCCCCATTGGAAATGTATGTAGAATAAGTAATTTTTTATTATAATTATTATTATATTGTTACATTTATAATACTATATTATATTAATATTTTATATTATATTATATTATTATTGTATTATATTATATTTATTAATAATTAAAGCAAAGGATGTAGTAGAATGTTTTTGTATCTTCTGGATAATTAGATCAATTTTATAAAAAATAAAAATTGTGAGTGTTAATGAGCATTTTTCATTTTTTATAAAATTGAGCTAGTGAGCCAGAACATACAAAAACATTCTTCTAAGGTAGTACAATGGTGTTATATGTTTAAGTGTCCTCGGTTTAGTGTGAATACTTGTGTGCCTGGCACTGCATGTGTGTGTATTCTAATCTTTTCCGAATCTTGGTACTCTTTGCTTCTTTGTGAATTTTCCTCATCTCATTACTTTATGTTTGGTGGAAACCATCCACATGGCTTCATATTAGAGTTGTTGTCCCTCTGCCATTATCATTTGTCCTTTGACATGTGCCCTCTGCAAAATGTTATTTATTCACAACTGCGTGGTTTGATGTTGCTAAAATTTGGCCATGGGACATAGAAATTGTGTCTCCACCAACCATATGGGTACACAAGTCTGTTGTGAAACGTATAGCGTTGCACAAGCAATTTTACTTCGTTACCACGCAACAGCAGTTCTATAGATGCATTACATCAATGTTTTAAGCAATAAATAATTTTGCCTCCAATCTTATCCAGTGTACCGACGTTACGTCTCTGATACCTATGCCTTTTACCTTGTAGTTTTCCTTATTAGCCCATCCACACCGTTTCCATGTGTACAAACCCAATAATTAGTGTCCCCTTTTATTTAAAACAAATCCTTTGGAATAAATCTTGTTTTCAGGAATGTTGCTGCAAGCTGCATTTATGCACAGTGTTGATACACTCTGTACTTCATTCAGTATTTGTTCACATGAACAATGCCCTGATATATTAACAATTACATCCCATTCTTTATCAATGACTTTACAATGAAGGTTCTTTTGTGAGTTTTTCTTATGAATAAATTAAGTAATTTTCCGACTCAGCTGTACCTCTTATTTGTCGTGTGGCTAGAGTTGGTGGCAACCAGATCTTTTACATTTATTTCAATCTCAGATAGCATTTTGATATTCAAAATGTGCATGGCTCTCTTAGCCATCAGGATTCATTCAAAGTGCGCTTCACTCTTCTTACACATAGCTTACATTTACTCACACTACTTACAACTGTTAGAGCATGATGGAGGATTACTTGGTAAGTATAGATTCAAATCGGTATCTGTAACTTTCCTCTTCCACTAAGAATTTCGTAGTATTGAATACATTTCTTCTTCTTATTGTTTCAGTTCACATCCATCAACACCAAAGTGTGGATGAAATGAGCCCTGTTTCCAGCAGCAGAGATAGTGGCAACAGCTGCTGCATCAGCAGCAGCATTAGTAGAATTGTAAGTATATATTCCATCTTTGCAGTAATGGTGTGATAAGCGAGTCTGTCGATGATATCGAGAGATCAAAAACGATAGTTGTAACTTTTTTTCACTAAGAATTTCTTACTGAATGCACGTCCTATTGTTTAAGCTTATATCCAGCAGGTAATTGAAGAAGCTGATAGGCAACAAGAACAGCAGTGGCAGCAACAACAGCGCTTTCAGCTGCACCATCAGCAGCAACAGCGACAACAGTGGCTGCAGCTGCAGCAGCAGCAACCATAACAGCATCAACAATTGCATCATCTGCACCAGCAGCAGCACAGTGGCATAAACTCCAGCAGCAGCAATATCATCATAAGTAATATATATATATATATATATATATATATATATATATATATATATATATATATATATATATATATATATAGCCTGAGGCTGTTGTAGATGATTTAGACGAACCAAAATCGATAAATGTTACTTTTACACAAAGAATTTCGTATTGTTGCAGTATATGTCGTGTATAAGTAGTTTCTTCTCAAACAAAATTTCATCGTTTACATAATATGTTGTCACTGGTGTTGTTGTAGATGATTTGGAATGCTGAAAAACGATAAAACATTACTTCTCTTCACTAAGAATTTCGTATTGTTTGAGTATGGTATCCATTAATTTTTTTCCATTTGCATAGCACTGTGTATATGTAATTACATTTCATTGTATATGTAATATGATGCATATTCTTTGTTGGTGTAAATGATTTCCTGGCATACGAAGAAGTGAGACAGGACGGGGTATGTGCTCGAAATATGCAGGAGCCATTTCAGATCTTATGTAAGTGTATATTCTAAACAAATATATTTTTCCTGTAGTTTCTGTGTGTATATGAATTTATTATTAGATCATTATGCTGCAGACAATATAGGAGAGATGAGTAGATGGGCCCTCCCCAGTTCAGTTGAGGGCGAAACCCCACAGTGTGTGGAGGCCCTGTACAGCATGCTTTACCAGAAAGCTCGCCAATAGTGGCCGCGTGGGAAGCCACCGCCACCGCCCCCCCCCCTGCCGCAGTCATTACAGAACCACTCTGGCGTCCATAGGCCACCCTCCCTCGGGCTAGTGGGTCAGGGCTGCAGCAACCAGGCTGCTCGCAGCGGCTCGATTCCTCAGCGTCTCCTCCTCCTCCTCCACAGTCACCTCCTCGCCAATCACTTGAGGTACAGCACACACCCCTGTCCACCTTGCCAACCCTATCGACTATTTTTAGTTGTAGTATTAGTAATAGAAAAGATCCTGTGCCTAGTGGAAGTTCTCTCTCCCCTCCTTTTAGTGAAGGACATCAGCTCAGTTACACCATACTGCTGTTAGAATACTCTGTCATTGCAGTTGCCTTTGAGGAGCGTATTTCGTTCATGAGGATCGAGAACCCAGCAGGAGTGCACCGCGACCCTTTTGGTTTTCTAAGGGCATGCCTTCCTGCCATGGAAACGGAGCTCCTCAAGGTAGTCAATATCTGCAGTTTCCTGCCATTAAATGCAATGCAGTACTCTGCATCGAATTGTCACCCCCCTCGAAGTTGATTCTGGTGTTGAAGAGACAACTCTTCATGATCTTTGGAGGGAAAATGGCATTACAACACGGAGCACGACAGTCGCCAAGTGGTTTCATAAATCCACTTTGAGTGCTATTCTAGCCCAGTTTTCTGAGATGGAAGTCAGAGGGTCAGCTAAAGTACTCAGCGAAATACTACACCTGGACATCCATACACATGTCTTTGAGAAAGATTTTTACAAAAAATGTCTCTGAGCACTGTGTGACTTAACTTCTGAGGCCATCAGTCTCCTAGAACTCAGAACTAATTAAACCTAACTAACCTAAGGACATCACACACATCCATGCCCGAGGCAGGATTCGAACCTGTGACCATAGCGGTCTCTCGGTTCCAGACTGTAGCGCCTAGAACCGCACGGGCACTCCTGCCGGCAAGATTTTTATAAATTAATGAATAATTCAATAGAGAATTTGAGGGAAGACGTGAAATTTTGATTAGAATCGAACAGGACTGGCGTTATGTCGAAACAAAATGCATTGCCAGACAGAATTTTAAACAGGTCACCATATTCAATTTATTTATTTATTTATTTATTTATTGTTCCATGGGACCACATTTAGGAGAAGTCTCCATGGTCATGGAACGAGTCAATACATGAAATTATAACACGATTGTAGAAACAAATAAAATGAAATATAAGAAACATATTCAGGTGACAAGTCGTTAGTTTAAATAAAGAAAATCAAGAATGTATCACTGGAATTTGCTTAATTTTTTAGCTCTTCCAGGAGCTCCTCGACAGAATAGAAGGAGTGAGCCATGAGGAAACTCTTCAGTTTAGACTTAAAAGTGTTTGGGCTACTGCTAAGATTTTTGAGTTCTTGTGGTAGCTTATTGAAAATGGATGCAGCAGAATACTGCTCTCCTTTCTGCACAAGAGTCAAGGAAGTGCATTCCACATGCAGATTTGATTTCTGCCTAGTATTAAATGAGTGAAAGCTGCTAACTCTTGGGAATAAGCTAATATTGCTAACAACAAACGACATTAAAGAAAATACATACTGTGAGGGCAATGTCAAAATTCCCAGACTATTGAATAGGGGTCGACAAGAGGTTTTCGAACTTACACCATACATAGCTTGAACAGCCCATTTTTGAGCCAAAAATACCCTTTTTGAATCAGAAGAATTACCCCAAAAAATAATACCATATGACATAAGCGTATGAAAATATGCGAAGTACACTACTTTTCGTGTTGAAATGTCACTTATTTCAGATACTGTTCTAATGGTAAATAAAGCGGCATTTAGTTTCTGAACAAGATTCTGAACATGGGCTTTCCACAACAGCTTACTATCTATCCGTACGCCTAGGAACTTGAACTGTTCCGTCTCGCTTATAACATGCCCATTCTGTCTGATTAAAATGTCAGTTCTTGTTGAATTGTGGGTTAGAAACTGTAAAAACTGAGTGTTACTGTGATTTAGCATCAAATTATTTTCCACAAGCCACGAACTTATATCATGAACTACATTATTTGATAATGTTTCAATATTACACACAAGATCCTTCACTACCAAGGTGGTGTCATCAGCAAACAGAAATATTTTTGAATCACCTGTAATACCAGAAGGCATATCATTTACATGAATAAGAAACAGCAGTGGCCCCAGCACCGACCCTTGGGGAACGCCCCATTTAACAGTGCCCCATTGGGACTGAACATCATTACCACTCTCAATATTGCGGAGGATTACCTTCTGCTTTCTGTTCTTAAAGTAGGAGGCGAACCAATCGTAAGCTACTCCCCTTACTCCATAATTTCCAACTTCTGCAGTAATATTTTGTGGTCAACACAGTCAAAAGCCTTCGTTAAATCAAAGAAAACACCTAACGTTCGCAACCTTTTATTTAATCCGTCCAAAACCTCACAGAGAAAAGAGAATATAGCATTTTCAGTTGTTAAGCCATTTCTAAAACCAAACTGTACATTTGACAGCAAATTATGTGAATTTAAATGCTGCAGTAACCTTGTATATACAACCCTCTCGATAACTTTAGCAAACACCGATGACATAGAAATAGATTTATAATTGTCAACATTATCCCTGTCTCCCTTTTTATAAAGTGGCTTCACTACCGAGTACTTTAATTGGTCAGGAAACCGACCACTCCTAAAGGAAAAGTTACAGATATGGCTAAGTACTGAGCTAACATACATGGAACAATATTTCAGTATTCTGCTAGATACCCCGTCATATCCATGAAAGTTCTTGGTCTTTAGTGATTTAATTATTAACTCAATCTCCCTCTTGTCAGTATCATGGAGGAGCATTTCAGGTAACAGTCTCGGAACACTTTTTTCTAAGAGCGCTATATGATTCCCTGTTGGGACTAGGTTTCTATTTAGTTCACCTGCTATATTCAGAAAGTGATTATTAAGTACTGTACATATATGCGACTTATCAGTAACACGGACATCTCCACTACACACTGATTCTATATTCTCGACCTGTCTCTGCAGACCAGCCACTTCCTTTACGACTGACCATATGGTTTTAATTTTATCCTGAGACTTAGCTATTCTATCTGCATACCACATACTTTTTGCCTTCCTAATAACTTTTTTAAGCACCTTACAATACTATTTGTAATGGGCTGCTGCATTTAGATTTTGACTGTTTCTAACGTTTTGATATAATTGCCACTTTGTTCTACAAGATATTCTTATCCCTTTAGTCAGCCACCCAGGCTTCCTGTTTGTCCTAGTACCCTGTTTTGAACGTTCTAACGGAAAGCAACTTTCAAAGAGCACGAGAAAAGTCTTGAGGAAAGCATTATATTTATCGTCTACTGTATCAGCACTATAAACATCTTGCCACTCTTGTTCCTTGATAAGGTTTACAAAAGTCTGTACAGCAACTGGATCAGCTTTCCTAAAAAGTTGGTAACTATATTTAACATGTGTTGCAGCACAAAAATCTTTTAGACTTAAAATTTGTGCATCATGATCTGAAAGGCCATTCACCTTTTTGCTAACAGAATGCCCTTCTAATAATGACGAATGAACAAAAATATTGTCTATGGTTGTTCTACTGTTCCCTTGCACTCTCGTTGGAAAGAATACGGTTTGCATAAGATTATATGAATTAAGGAGGTCTACCAGCACCCTTTTCCTTGCACAGTCACTTATACAATTAATATTGAAGTCACCACATATAACTAACTTTTTGTATTTCCTATAAAGTGAACCAAGAACCTCCTCTAGCTTTAGCAAAAATGTTGTGAAATCGGAGTCTGGCGATCTATAAATAACAACAGTAAGAAGTTTAGCTCCACTAAATTTAACCACACCTGCACAACATTCAAACACCTTTTCAGTGCAGTACTTTGAAACATCAATTGACTCAAATGGGTTCCCGTTTTTCACATACATGGCTACTCCCCCACACCGCAAAGAGCTCCTAGAAAAGCTGCCAGCCAACCTGTATCCTGGTAAAGGAAGCCTCTGAATTATCTCCTTATTTACGAAGTGTTCAGATATACCAATAATTTCAGAGTCAACATCTATAAGCCGTTCACTAACTTTATCTCTAATACCTTGTATATTTTGATGAAATATACTAATTCCCTCATTAATCGGATACCCAAGCTTTGTAGAAAGTGGTTTCTTTGTTAGAGAGACTTCCCTTAAGAAGGAATACCTATCAGCTGACTTCAATCTAAAAAAGGTACAGCTCTAACACCCACAACTACTGGAATTTTCCCATGAGTGATCCCACCACCCCCACCTATGCTGTCACCTATAAGTTTTGCCAACCTCCCCTTCCCATACCTGTTGAGGTGCAGGCCATGTCTAGTGAAAACCGTCCTACTGATAGACTCCACCGACACCACTGAAATGTGACTCATGCCTTCTGTCATCAGCGCACCCCCAAGTCTCATGTTATTACGCCTGACGGCTGTATTAAGATGAGGCCGATCGTGACGCTGAAACAGTTCCACGAAATGCACATTCGTGTTGCCAGTCTGAGTGGCTATCTTTTCCAGGTCAATAAGAACTTTGTTGCTGTGGAGATGGCGAAGACTGCAGTAGAGTTTACGAAATCTTTTTATGTGGGGATCTGCATACTAGACCTATCCAAACTTCACAAGTAACGCTTTCATTATGAGTTTGCAAAAACTCATTTCGCAGATACCAAATTACCTTATATGGATACATAGATAGCTTCATCTAATGGGCGAATATCTGCGATCCATATGAAGTACAGAGGTACCACGGCAATGAATTCGACACGTCCTCATACACGCCAATAATCCTAATGGTATTATTCTGTAGAACAAGAAGGTTATCGGTCTTATGAAGGATGAGACGAATTGATTGCAGATTGTGGAGTTCGTAGGTCTATACTCAAAAATGCATGCATACTGCACATTGGAAGGTGCCACCCAGAGGCGGGCTAATGGTGTGCGCCGTATGGCATCGAGAGCCCTCTCTATTGAAGCTGCTGCATATGGTATGGCAGAGCAGCATTCAATCGCGAGGGCACGATGTGCACACTGTGCTGCAGTCTAAACTCAGCCTGTCACCTCATGATGATAAAAGGAATATTTGTGATGATGGGATTGAAACTCTCCCATATTCACACTGTGCACTTATAGCGAGAGAAAGGGTGGGGGGGGGCCTCTGAGAGAGAGAGGCAAGAGGGAGAGAGAGACAGGCAGACAGAGAGTGTCTGCAGAGTAGTAGTATGACCCTTTTATCATAGTGTAAGTAATTTTGTGTGCATGTGTGTGTGTGTGTGTGTGTGTGTGTGTGTGTGTGTGTGTGTGTGTGTGTGTGTGTGTGTGTGTGTGTAAATATTTGTATGTATGATGTACACGTGTCTATACATACATGTAGAACATGTGTGAAAAAGGAAAAAAACGTATATATATATATATATGCACACTATGTGTGTGTGTGTGTGTGTACATGCGCATGCGAAAGGGAAAAAGTTAAAAATAGCATAAACGAAAAAGTTTTAAAAAGCATAAACAGAAAAATGATATTGGTATATTTATTTCTTTGCCAGCCGGTGTGGCCGTGCAGTTCTAGGCGCCTCAGTCTGGAACCGCGTGACCGCTATGGTCGCAGGTTCGAATCCTGCCTCGGGCATGGATGTGTGTGATGTCCTTAGGTTAGTTAGGTTTAAGTAGTTCTAAGTTCTAGGGCACTGGTGACCACAGATGTTAAGTTCCATAGTGCTCAGAGCCTTTTCAACCATTTTTTTATTTCTTTGTTCATACACAACATATGTGTAGCCTGTTAATATATATATGTATATATATATATATATATATATATATATATGTGTGTGTGTGTGTGTCTTGTAAATTCAATAGTTTTTAAGTTTTTCACCTGCACTAGCTATCCAAATCAGAATAGTTTTTATGTGTATATATATCTATATAGCTCACAGTCCATCAGAATTGTTATTGTAAAAGCCTTTGCTATTGGGGCTGTTGACATTAGATTCTAAGTCTGTACAGGGTGTCAGAATTATTGTAAAAGCTTTGCTGCTGGGAGTGAGGATTTAGTTTCAGCAAAGGAAGTATCTCCACATCAGTTTTTAGTGTGGATTTATGAAAACATTTCTGAACTGTGTTACTGTTGTAGCGTGTAAGTTAAAAGTATTTCTGCATTGGAACAGCAGAGTCAATCTGTACCTCAAGAATACTGTATTGTACCTAAAAAAATCTGCATTATACCTCAAGAATTACATTGTGCCTCAAGAACTATATTGTATTTATGTAAAATGAATAAACATAAAAAAAATTCTCACCATACATCTTTGTTGTTATTTACAAAAAAACCTATACCCTATTGCATTATATACAGGCTGTGCAGGCCACAAATGTGGTATTTAGGTGGTGAAGTTTAAGATGGAAGATAACAAAATATATAGAATGGTTACATAAAATTACGCCTATCGTGAAGCACGAATTGGGTTATGGGAGTAGGAGGCACGTGACTGTGTCCACTTCCAAAGATATATTCCAGACATGACTAAAATTATATATTCTGTTCTTGTAGAAAGCCACAGACATAGCATCTGGTTAAAACTATGGACTGTCAAAGGAGGAACAGGGTTAAAACAAGAACACCGAGGTCGTGAGGTAAAAATTCATTTATTTATTTCTCAAAGTAATTTATATTTTCATAAGCGGACACTGCAACACTGTTTTCGCACATCTTCTTCTTCTTCTTCTTCTTCTTCTTCTTCTTGAGCCGATGGAGAGCAAGACACCCATAGAATTCCAAGTCTTGAAGATGCGACGCATCCATGAGATCTTCTCCTTCCCCTTTACGTAGATGATGAACAGATAATCGAACCAACTCACCATATGATCCCAGTGAATTCCATAGTAGAAATGTGTTAACCACTTTGCACTCTTCTGTGTCTTGGCACACTTCACATACTTGAAAGACCTTGATGATGCAATGCTTCCTGAGAATATCTCTATTATTCCTGCATCTTCTGTGTACACCATATCTTTCAATATTATCTGTCTACACTCATCATCACAAAAACCATTAAGTAAAGAAATAGGCCATTAAAAAGTAATACAATTTCGCTTGGCTACACGACAGCCATTATTAATATTGATCTTTTCAGCTATACACCCAATATGACACATCTTAATTGATGTCGGACCATCAGTCTGTCATCGCGCATTCGAGTCATAGTGCTTAAAGCGATGCTCATACTTTGAAAGACGTCAGGTGACGAGCAAAGTATATCCCACATAGTAATGGTACAAGTTCTGTAGGGAACATGTAGTAATCAAAAGCTTTCATGTGGCAACACCTCTTAATTGTTGTAACATATCGAGGAAGTAAGAGCACCACAATATTTTTCTGATGTGTGATTGCAGCTCTTTTGCTGAAGAAGCTGAGTACTGCAGTCACTTTCTTCTTTCTTTCCTGGGCCTTGTCCCGCTTCAACGCAGTGTCGGCCTCGTTACTATTGATTTGGCAGTGTTAGCTGCAGAGGGCAGCTTCCTGCCACCACCCTGAACCCCCTCACCACCCCCCCCCCCCCCCCCGGATGGAATTAGTGTACCCCAGCTGTCTGCGTGTAGTGTAAGACATGGAATTCTGTGAATGTTATCACATGTCTGTGAGTTGTGTAACTGAGGCCAAACATAGGAATCAGCCCAGTATTCACCTAGCAGGATGAGGAAAACCGCCTAAAAACCACAACCAGAGTGGCCAGCATACCGGCCCTCGTCGTTAATCCACTGGGCAGATTCAATCTGGGGCCAGCGCGCCTACCCGAGTCCAAGAAGCCGCGCTTTAGCGCTCTCATCTACCCTGAGAGTTGCGCAGTCACTATCCCCCTTTAATAGCATAACTAAAGCATGACCATACTTTGCACAATACACTCACTATCACTCTTCAGAACTAAGGTAATACCTTGTTCACAAACATCCACCGCACACTTGAAGTTGGATAACTGAATGACAATGGATTCATAGTGATTATTCAGTTACTTACAGTTAGTGCACTGAGGGGGACAAACAGAAGTCTTTTGTGCACTTGGAATAGAGCATTTTTTTGCATTCAGGTCTATAGGAGGTTTCTACATAACATGGCACTCCTTTTTGAAAATTCAGATCCCACAGACACATGTTATAAGATATAAACAGGTCTGTATTATTAAGTCACCATTTCTCACACATGTAACAAACAAAAACAAGTTATTAATACAATTGAAAAAGTTAACCAAGGAATTGAAGGATTAGGACAAAAAGAAAATAGAGAAGTCGAAAGGCAAATGGTTCCTTATAATCAACATTATTTTCATCAATTTATTATTTACCAACAATTAAATATTATGAAAGTGGTGAAAGAAATTATACATTAAGTTAATCAGAAATAAATACTTTCTTACACAATTACGAAAAACAAAGAAAATAAAAGAAAAAGATGTTAGGAAAAAAATATAAGTGAATGAAGCATAGTGAAGATAACATTTTTATATTGAGACCTATTGGACAATTTGAATATGTTGGAAATTACCAGTGGAATTCAACGTTGGTAAATTAAAAATTGGTGACAAAGAATATGAAGGAACAGGTAGTTTAATAAAACTTTGAACTAGAAAGCAAATAACTATGGATGATTTAGGAAAAGAATTTGATCATCTTGATTTTCAAAATTAAGCAAGATTATTATTTCATTCAAATGCTGCATGTAATGAAAGACACACAAATAAAATAAAATCATATAGAGGAAATAAATATGATTATTTGGTAAAAACAGTTGTTGAAGGATATTTTCCAAGTCTTTCAGTATGATATCTTAGTGAGTCATTTGAAAAGGACAGATTTAGTAAAAGAGTATTCAGGAAAACCAGTTAAATATATTTGGATGAATGATGTTAGGTGTTTAATTCCAGAATGAGATTTTCACTCTGCAGCAGAGTGTGCGCTGATATGAAACTTCCTGGCAGATTAAAACTGTGTGCCCAACTGAGACTCGAACTCAGGACCTTTGCCTTTCACAGGCAAGTGCTCTACCATCTGAGCTACCGAAGCACGACTCACGCCCAGTCCTCACAGCTTTACCTCTGCCAGTATCTCGTCTCCTACATTCCAAACTTTACAGAAGCTCTCCTGTGAACCTTGCAGAACTAGCACTCCTGAAAGAAAGGATACTGCAGAGACATGGCTTAGCTACAGCCTGGGGGATGTTTCCAGAATGAGATTTTCACTCTGCAGCGGAGTGTGCACTGATATGAAACTTCCTGGCAGATTAACACTGTGTGCCCAACTGAGACCCGAACTCGGGATCTTTGCCTTTCACGGGCAAGTGCAATACAATCTGAGCTACCGAAGCACAACTCCCACCCGGTCCTCACAGCTTTACCTCTGCCAGTATCTCGTCTCCTATATTCCAAACTTTACAGACGCTCTCCTGTGAACCTTGCAGAACTAGCACTCCTGAAAGAAAGGATACTGCGGAGACATGGCTTAGCCACAGCCTGGGGGAAGTTTCAAGAATGAGATTTTCGCTCTTCAGCAGAGTGTGCACTGATATGAAACTTCCTGACAGATTAAAACTGTGTGCCCGCAAAAGGCAAAGGTCCCAAGTTTGAGTCTCGGTCGGGAGGTTTCAGAAGTTTAATTGCTAGATTAACAGTAATTCATGGCGAACAATTAGCAGGAAATAAAAATTATCATAATGAAATTTTGCAATAATGCAACTGACAACTAATAAATTTAGTGATTTTATTATTAATAATCCCAAAGGATTTCCATATTTGAACAGATTTCTGAATAATTTACCACAGATATTTTGGAAAAGTTAAAAATATTTTAAAGGATTAGTAAATTTTGCTTTAAATTATTTACCACTGCCAGAGATGCATCTTCCAGGAGTTAATTACTCCAGACTGTTTATTAAGACTGAAGATAGGTTAGCCAGAAGAGAGCAAGGAATTAATTAAACTATTAAATGAAGCATGTAAGGAACATAATATTTCGTACAGAGATAATAAAGAATTAGAAACAAGACAGAAAGCTGATGAAAAGCCACAATTAAGCTGTGAAAGAAACAATGTATGCAAGTGATGCTTCATTAGGAGAAAAAAAATGCAACTCCTGTTAGAGGAGTTATGTATGGAAAATATAAATTAGGAATGGGCTTAGAAGTTGATAAAAATGGATAGGATTTACAAAAATTCCTTTAGTGTTTTTTAATCTATATAAATGAATAACTTTTCAGTTGATTACTTTGCTACTATGTGTAAAACTAAACCAAAATCAATTACATTTAAAGTCAATAACAAACAATTAAATATCATTGAACTGTTTTAACTGATGCTCAAAAAAGACAGAAAGAGAAAAAACTAATGGAAATTTACTTATTGCATTACCTATTCCTGTTGTAAAAAAGACTGTTGATTATTTAACAAACAATAAAAGAAACAAAACATGAAGGTGGAATTTTATCACTAATATTAGCTGCATTACCTTATCTAGCAACAACTAGTTCACTTGCTGGTGGAAATGCAACTATTGAAAAAGCAGCTATAAATAATAAAAATGGTGATAAAGAATTAGAAGAACAAAAAGACATAATTTGGAAATGAAAACGAAATTAAAAGGAGTTTAAAACATTTTAACAGTAATAACCGAAAAATTAAATGATCCTTTATGTAAAGTGTAGTGTTGGCAGAAGAGCCAACACTGTGTTTCTAGAGGAGGCCGAAATGCACGTGTTTAATTACACGCTGACTGGCATGTGGTCTGTAACAGAACAATATCTTGAGAATTGTAAATAAAGTACGTAGATGATGTAATACTTAACTTTAATCCACAATAGTAGAACATCGCTCTTGATTGTACATGCTCCATAAAATAATCTCTAATGCTATGGCGCCTTGCTAGGTCATAGCAAATGACGTAGCTGAAGGCTATGCTAACTATCGTCTCGGCAAATGAGAGAGTAGTTGTCAATGAACCATCTCTGGCTAAGCCGGCTGTGCAACTGGGGCGAGTGCTAGTAAGTCTCTCTAGACCTGCCGTGTGGTGGCGTTCGGTCTGCAATCACTGACAGTGGCGACACGCGGGTCCAACGTATGCTAGCGGACTGCGGCCGATTTAAAGGCTACCACCTAGCAAGTGTGGTGTCTGGCGGTGACACCACATAAAGGATTTATCTGAAGATTTGTTAAACAAATAAAAATGAATCATTTTCGTGCAGCTTTTATGAACCAAAAAACTTAGAATGTGGAATAGTAAATGTAGACACTTCTGATCATGCTGGAATTCAATGGATTTGTTATAACAAAATCAAAGATATAAGATTTGTGATTGATTCATATTGACGAAATATTCCAAAATAACTATTTAACTATCTGAGAAAAAAATGATCTTTACTACAACATCAAAAAATGCAAAACTTCGATGAAATGATTTGTGGACACTTGTGTTTATATTTTTTGGAACTGTTATATATGTATTATAAGTTTAACGATATTTTAAATTTAATAAATGTTAATTTTGGAAAATAAACTCAGTGACGATCTAGGAAAAAAGGTTTTCATAAACTAGATCCAAAAATTAATAATGGATTAATTTCATACATCACAAATATTCTATCATCAACAGACACAAAAATTGTTAATTTAATTAAACATGTCTAAGAATTAAATAACATTTTTAAGTAGCTAAATACGATATTGCTTTGAAAAGTAGAAGAATAGTTAATATAAATCGTCCACTTGTCGATTTGGATGCAGTTTGTAATAGATATTTGGAAACAAGATTTTAGAACATAACCAACAATATGTAAATGGGTTAATTATATTTCAAAATTATTATTCCAAGAAAGATATTGAGACAGTTTTATCAAATCTTGTTCAAAAACCTGAATACAGCAAAATTCTGTATCATAGAACATCATAATAAAGATATAAATAACCTGAAAACAAGTATCCATGATGCAACAGATAAAATAAAGTCAATCGCTAGTAAACTCAAGTTATTATATTTGAAATTTAATAATTTAGACGAGAAAGTTGGTACAGATCCAGAAGTACTGAATTGTTTAAAATCAAGGAATTAAAGGAAAATTAATTATTTTTAGTTCTTATAAATGAAGAATGATAATCATATTTACAGTTCGAAATGCAAAAAGTTTACTGAAACACTTCATCCTCATAGATTAAAAACTCAAACTGGAAAACAAATAATTAAGGGAATTTGTAAAACAGAAAAGAATAAACTCGTTAAAAAGTTTTGAAGGTGAAGAACTAAATGTTTGAGCACAAATTATTAATGAATTGCATAAGCTAATTGGAAAAAAATTACTTTGCTTTGGAATTGATGATTTATAGTAATCTAGTTTAGTCAAAACGAATTCAGGTAATACAAAAAGAATATGGAAATAAATAAAGGATACAAATATTTATAAACTGTTTTAGACGTTGCTTCAAAATTTGCTTGGGCAACTCCAATGGCTAAAAATATAGTTAATCTTTCAAAAAAGTATTGGAGTCGAGAAAACCAAAAATTTGCAAACAAATAATGGTAAAGAGTTTTAATATAAAGAATTTCAAGGACTAATTAAAAAATTTAACATGAATTAAAAGCAATTGTGGTTGAAATATTTAATAGAACGTTGAAAGAAAATATTTGTAATGAATATGTTCTTCAAGGAAATTATAAATGGATGGACTTGGTTTCAAAATTAGTTTATGAATAGAATAACAAAAAACATTCGATTATAAAAATGGCATCGAGAAACATACATAAAAAAACTGAAAAATCTTGCTGAAAACTGTTTACATAACAATTTTGCTAGATACTGAAACTAATTATAAACTTGGTGATAAAGTTAGAATAAGTAAACTTAAAGTAATTTTTCAAAAATTATATACCGCAAATTGATTCAAATAAATGCTTGAAATTGAAGATGTAATTCATTCTCTTCCAATCACATATAAATTGAAAGATTTAACTGGTTTGAAAATAAAAGGAAATATTTATGTACAAGAAATAATGAAAACAAAATATGCAGATGTTTCTCTGTTTGAAAAAGTTTCAAATAAGAAATTTGATAAAGTATATGTTAAATAGTTAGGTTTCGATAATTAACAAAATATTTGGGTAAATGAAACCAAAGTGATTATTTAAAATGTTAATAAAATGGTATATATAAATGGAGTTCGTTATTGCGAATTTAACATATTTGGTATTGAATATAATATTCATTACTCTTATTGCTATAGTACAGAAGATAAGAGTTTATATAATTATTCAAATAAAGTTAACAAAAACGATCAATTGTCAAAATCATTTGAGACTTTTAAATTTGACATTATTGCATCAAACGATCGATTTATTTTGATTTGCTTTCTGAACATATATAGAAATACTTATGAATATTATATGAAATTTCATTGTGCAAAAAGTACTTGGTAATTTTGTATTATATGCTAAGAAACGGTTATTTTCATCTCCACGAAATTGTTATGGTAAACACTCAACGAAAGTAGTAAAATTATTTATGTACCAATCAATTCTTACATTTTCCTTCGTTTGTAGATATAAATTTACCGAATTTGGTACATAACTAATTCTTAAAGGCCCTTCACAATCTAGTAGTCTGTTTCTAACAACATCTCTTTGATTTGGTAATTATATATTCTGTTTGAATAATGTAATATTCACAATTAAAATCATATAATCTTAAAATAACAAAAGTTGGTCTTGAATTTTCATCACTTAATTAAGGAATAATATGTGGTAATACTGTATTTATTTTTCTTTTCCTTTGTTTATTATTTCTACTGCATCATGAACTACTTCTCGGAATTCTTCTATATTTTCAGTTTTTATTTAAATTTTTAAGTAAGTTATTTGCGCTTTCTACGTTTCTTTTATTTAATTCTTAATTATATATTCTCCATGTTAACAAATTGATAGTAAAATATCATGAGTTACCTATTTTCTAAATTGTTTTGCTACTTCTTCTTTGATAATAATATTAAAAAATGTTATCCTGATTATTAACAAATATGGTAGATTGTGAATGTCATTTTGAAAACCCCAAATTGGGGCTCTTAAAATTTTCTAAACTTGATTTATTCTCTTCATTTTTTTGAATACTGTTTGTAGATTTTTTTGTATTCGTATATTTGAGCTATATCTTTTGCTTTATACCATGTATTATTATTTTCATCAATAATTATTAAAATATTTTTATCGTTAAATACAAGTTTTTTATCCATAGATCCACTACCGACCTCATTTATATATATAAAAAAGTAACATGTTTTCATTTACATAATTGCAGTTATATTTTTCCTTATTAATGGAAAGTGAAAATGAAGTGATATGTTCAGTGTGCAATCAAGAAAAAGGAATTCACAAACAAATAAAATAACCGACTCAATTTGCCTTCAAAATTAAATTGCAAAGATTGTAAAAGAAGGAGACAAAGAGAACTTCTTCATAATTGGCATATTGAAACATTCATTTGCGAAAAATGTGGAAAAGAAAGTTAAAAATTCTGCAAAATATATTCATGAGAGTTAGCATTCCAAAGATGATATATTAGCTTCAAAATATCAAAAAAATAGGGAAAGCCCCTATTATTATCCAAAAGTTAAATATTTTGTAGAAAATTTGTTTGTAAATTTTATTTCAAAATACATCATAAATTACCATATAATGAAAAAATTAAAAACTATTTATGTTATTTTTTATTTAATCTTCTGTGGACTGTTTAATTCTTTTAAGGAATCATTCTTATCATCTGCTATTTTATTTAGATTTAATTTATAAGATATTAATGTCATTTTCTAAAACACGCCATCAGAACTCAAAACATTTTTATTACATTCCACTGTATATAATTCATGTTTAAATGATGTAATCAAATTCTTTTTTCTGTATTGTTTTATTTTGTCAGTTAAACATTTTTGCTAAACATCAAAAGTATTTTGAGTTTTCAGAAACGATTTCTTAACTCCTTTAGGTTTTTCTCTTCTTTTTCACCATACAGTTTACATTTTCGATCTTCAGCTAACGCATTGTAACAAAATTTTTCCACAATTTTGATCTTCCATTTTTCCTAATACTTTCTTATTTGGTTGCAGAAGTCCATATGTATCAAATTCGTGTATCATTGATTTCATATCTTTATAAAATCTTCAGTTCTTATATTATAAATGAAACAATCAGTAACCATAAAACATAAATCTATCCTTTCAACATATGTTGGTTTCGTAATATTGTAGTATGTCCATTATTTGGTTTTGACATATAATTTTCATATTTCCTTGGATCTTTATTATTTTAATATTTTGTCTGTTTCTAATATTTTTCATACTTTTACAAAATACTGAATGAATTCATTAACTTGTAAAAATCTATTTCAACATTGTTGGCTTCCTTTTTTCTGATTTCTGTATTAAAATCAATATATTTCTTCACCTAATCTGATTATTCAAATGATAAGTTTCTATGAATTTTCTTTAATTTTAATCCAAGTTTTAAACATTGTTTAAAAGTTCTGTAATGTAAAACATATTTTTCTTAACAATTTAAAGTTGTTAATAAATTATTTTCAGCTTCAGGTGGAAATCATTCATGTCCTTCAGATATTCTAAATGAACTTCCAAAATAAAGCCATATTTATAATTATCTGACAATTTAAGTATTTGTCAGCATTAAAAATTTTCGTTCTTCCCAATTGAAACTTTTATATGCTAAGAATTGAGACATTGCCCTACCATATAAATTCTTTGCATCTAAATACACAATATAATTTGATAGTTTTTATTTTGCTCAAAATCTTTCATGAATTTATTATTTGATTTAGCATATTCTTTAATAGTTTGTGAAATTCCACCTCGTATTCCTTTTTCTAAGATATGACATCATATCATAATCAAGTACTACATTTAATTCAATTTTTCTCATTTTTGATATAGAGTCCAAAGTTAATCCTGGAACTGTGAAATACCAAGATCGATCAGGTTTATAAGCTTTTAAAGATGTATCTCTAAAATTTTCGAAAACATCTAGCAAAATGAAAAACATCAGACTCATTATATATTTTGTTCATTTCTCTAAGTTTTTAAGACTGATTTTTTTTTCAAACTACTTCGCTCTTACACAATTCTAATCAGAAGTACTATATTTATTAAATCTTAAATAAAAATGTTCTTTTTTGGTAATTTGATTTCTTGTAATTTACCATCAGAATCCATAATATTCTTATGGTTAAACTTCTTTTTCAATTATTAAATCTAACTGTTCACCTTCAAAATATTTTACTGCTTCTCTAAGTTGTTATTTTGTAAGATTGGAAGATAATTTATCAATACATGAAGCTATAAACGTAAATGTATAAAAAAATCTTATAGTTAATCCATCTTCAACATGTTTACTAAAAGATAATTTTTTTCATCATTTGGAATTACATCAGTATCTTCATTATCAATTGCAAATTCTGTAATAAACAAATGAACAAAATGATTTGTTGAGTTATGGATATAAACTGGAATAAAAGTAGAATTTCTGCAATTAAAAGGAGAATCTTCCCGAGCAACTCCATGATATTTTCTTGTAATATGGCAATAATCGTTTACTTTCTTTTCACCAAAACTAAATTCATTTCACAAATATGACAAGTTTCTGAATTTTATAATCGATTACGACATATTTAGTTAATTTCACTGGAATATTTCGTTCATATGGTCTAGAAATTTCTCTTGATGCTTCTTGTAACATTTCAATGAACATTTTGTGTTGCATCTTTATCTGTACAAGTAACAGGACTTTTATAATTTCCATTACAATATATAATATAGTAACTGTAATTGTTTTTATAGTTGTAAATATATGATTCCTCAGGATCTGGTTGACAACTCTGAATGTCTTTTAAAAAACATGTGAAATCTGCATAAATTACAAAAGGAACTTGTAATCAATTATTATGATTTTTAAATTCAATTTTCTAACTGTAAAAGGCATATCTGTTTTTATTTCTTTGTGATCTTTACAATCGTTTTCATGATTGTCTTATTTGTCATGTGAATGAAAATATCTTGACATCTATCACAAAGATAAATTTGATGATCATTTTTTGTTGCTTTTGAACTAAGATTTTTATGTAACAATAATGTGAATTATTTTCTAGACCAGTTACATGAAGATTGTTATTTGTTCCTGTTTATTTTTGTATGGTACACAAGATTTACAATAATATTTTCTTCTTCTTCTTTAGTTTCATATGCATAAATAGTAATTGAAATACTTTATTTCTTTTCAAATTTTAGAATATCTATTCATTGAACAGGAAAATTTATTTTCTCTTTTTGAAAAATTTCATCCATTATTAACCCAGCGTTTTTATAACTATTAACGCTTTCTCAATTTTTATCTAATGTATATAGTGCAGGTTTTATTTCCCACAGGAAACGTTTCTGATCTGTGTATTTTATGTCAACTAAAACTTTAATTACTTTTGGTAAATCAATATAAGATTAACCAAAAATTGGACTGTGTTTTTATTAGTATTTAATTCTAAACTATCTATGAAATAAAAATCATCCAAGTTTTTTTCCTTTGCATATCTTTCATTTCAGTTAATAGTTTACTCATCGATTTTTGATAATAATATTCTAAACCAGTTAATCTTAATAATACTTGATTAATTATTTTAAAATTATTATCTTGTATTTCTTCCTGTCTTTCAAATTAGAATAATTTTCATGTTAGCTATAATTGTTTTTCTTTTTATTAAAATATTCTTTAATTCAGTGATTATTTCTTCTTTTATCTGGTTAAAAAAATGTTGTAAGTCAACAGTATTATCATTATTGCTAATTTCTTGATTAGAAATCAGAAACGTTGCTATAAATTCGTTTAGTTGATTTGAAAAACTCTTCATCATCTAGAAAATTGAAGCCTGGTAAATTGTTCTGATAATTTGTTTTGTTTACTTTCTTGATATTTTATCTAGTAGGATGTTTCGAAAATAATTGGCAACATTATTATTAATATTTTTCTCTTAAATTGGTATTAATACTTTTTACTTAAAGGTTTTTTACTGAATTTGTCATCATTATTAATTTTTGGGTCACATTTTTTAACAATATCATTTAATTGACTTCTTCTAAGTCAGGAATGATTTTTAATTTTTTTGTTTTACAGATTTGATTATGTTCTTTTAAAGATTTTTTAAATTCATTATCGTTGTTGTTGTTATTAATATTGTAATAGGGTTTACAATAAGATCGATTAATTTTTGTTTTTGGAATAATTCTTCAAATTTTCTGTTTTAGCGATTGATCGAAGATCTTTTAAAGTTTTATATATTAGTTCCCTCTTCTTTACCTTTTTATTAATTTCTTTCCTATGAAAGTAATCAATAAATTCGAACAGATCTTCTCTAGTTACAATTCAATAACCATTTTCTTTACAATAGTTTTCTAAATCTCCGTAACTCAGTCCATACTTTCCTTTACTATAATTTTCTAAGTTTTAAAATAACGTTCCTTTCCTATTAAAATAATCTATTAATTCCAACAGATCTTCTCTAAGTACTTGAATAACCACTTTCTTTGAAATAATATTCTAACTCTTTATAACTCAGTCCATACTTTTGTTTACTTTAAAAACTTAAATAGTTCACATCTGTTTATCATTTTTGTTTCCATTGTATTTATATAGAATGAAATTCGATTTATTATTAAAATGTTTTCAGTTAAATGTACTCTTGAGACTTTTTGGATTTTATTTAGAAAGAATAAAATTTATTAGATCTGAAAACTTTTAAATGAGATTTTGCATTTCTCTGATTTAGGCAAATGAGACTTTTTGGTTGGGGAAAACTGCATAATTAGGCTCTTGGTTTGCAACCTGCAATTTTTACTCGAAAATGCCAGAATTGGCATGAACATACCCCTTACAGTGTAAGCTTCGCAAGTCCACAGAGACTGTCATGCGGTTATTACGATATATGGGTTGGATAAATGTGGGCAGCTGCACACTAAAGACTGTCTTTGGTACAGTTCAATCAGAGAATATTGGAAACATCAACGAAACCTTGCGACATCAGTGAGCTGATGAAGATGGTAACCAGAGCACAATAGATTTGCATACCATCCAGCTTGACAATGATGGGATAAATAACCTTTGGCAACAACACGGATGACTCATATACATTAGCAGAGGCTGCCACGAGCCACAACTTAGACACACTGAGGGACTGTCTAGATAATATGGAAGCATAATTAGAAATTGTGAAGTTTCTGTGCAATCTCTCATCTAGTATCACTAACACCTGCATGAAAACTACCGAGCTGCCAGAAGCACTGCTACACAGTGTGTCCCATTTAAATTACTACTGTGGCTATGAAAAATAAAAGTCGTGGATTATGTTCACAAGATCACTGTATTTGTCCAATACAGATTCCCCTTGAATAAAAAAGTGGCTGTAATCGTTTTAAAAGTGTTTTGAAACATTTATTGTAGTCCTTTTTGGAGTTGCATTTAGTACCATAGTACAGTTTTCTTGGATGTCCTTAATTACGTCATAATGGTGCGCTTTCATTGCCAGCTTCACTTTGGGAAACAACCACAAGTCTCTGGGGCCAAATACAGCGCATTCAATTTGCTGGCCAAAAACTGATGCACAGTCTTCACGTTGTGGGCAGGTGTGTCATCATGGCGGAGAAACCATGAACCTGTCTCTTGGTAAACAGGTCAAATTAAACGAATTCTCATCCCCAAACGCTGGAGAAATCAAAAAACCTGAATTTTCCTCACTGTTCCACTGCCATTTTCTGATGAGTGTCAGACATGTACTGTTACATTAAGGGCCAGGATGCCTACAACAGCAATGCTAGCGCTTTGACTCCCTACATACCTGTTTTTGGAGCTTCAAGGATCGTAAGGCTGTAACTCACCATGAGATAGCACTGCAGGTTGGAATTTCACAAAATCAGTCCTAACGGAACTAGAATTTGTTTAATGCTTGCAGTTATTGACATTGTGTACTGTAGTTCAGATGGAAGATCATCCACATCCCGTCACAGCCCACCTTTAGCCTGTAGATTCGAACAGTAGCAATGGCACTGCTGAAGGCATACCCCACTGAGGACAGAATCTCAATTAAGCAAAGATCCGACGAGGAGGCTGAGTGTAAAGTGTAATCGAATGGGACACCTAGTGTAAGTATGCCTAGTTCAGTGGAGGATGTAACTGCAAAAGTTTAGTGTATGTAACTGTAAATAATAGTTTCCAGATTTTTCCAAACCTCGGGACAAATTTTCTGTATGAGGGAGGGAAATGCAGAAACCCAAGACTAAAGACAGAGGTTGCAGCAGAGTGAACTACTGCGCACAGAAACAGACACACATCACACTAGCTGTCATCCTGCAGAGTAAGCTTTTACTGCAGACCACGTGTCCTGACAGCCCAGAGCAGTTACTGCACTTGATCTACTGCCAGTTAAAACAGCCAGGTATCTTCAGAAAGCCACCAATGTCTTACCATATATGGTAATGACGAGGGACTTTTCCGTGACACAGTAATGATGTCACAATCACACAGTCAGCAAACAGCTTCACATCTAAACCTGATCTCACCATCGTTTGTCATTTGTCAGCCAGCATGGATCATGTGTGGTCAGTCTGTGACACCCCACAGCATGCAGATGATGCAGCTGTGTCTGACACTGCCTGGCCTCCAACCCCTCTATGTTGTCTGAGTGCCTAACTAGGGAGAAGTACCCTGACCTACCACCAGCTGAGAGTGCAAGTCGAGGAACTATGGCCTGCTCTACCCCTGCTGGGGCTACAACATGGGTTTGCTGTGGTCTGGGGCGCAGAGCGTGACCCAGGTAGGGTCTTCCTCTTCACCACCTTCTATGATGCAATCCTGGCAGTAGCAGCCGCCATAAGTGACTGGTCAGCAGCTGGATATCAGTGCACCTGGCCCAGTGGAATCAAAAGCTATCCCTTGTATACATTGTTAATAAATTAGTGTTGCAGCTCCTCAGTGTCTTCTTCAATTATTAAACCTTCTGCTTCTTCAGCAGCAATCCACAGCTCTCTGCCTACCATTCTTATATCTCCTACTGGTCCTTGGTGTTCAATGACACTATCAGCATCATTTATTGGTTCTTCAGTGTATAATGTTGTGATGAGAAAACATCAGAACTACGAAGCTGAGGAGACGATTTTATATAAGAATTAAAAATTCCACTATCTTTTTTTCATGTTCCAATTCTGATGAAATGAAGATTATATGTTACCATAACCAACGTGCAAGCCACTTGTGAGGACCCCATGAAAATTCGATTAGTAGCTTTGGAAGTTAACATATTCAGACAGACAGACACAACAGCTTTAGATAAAACTTTAAATCACAATATCTCTTTTTCCTGTATCCAATTTTGATGAAATAATGTCTATACGCTATCTCACGCTATGATAAAGTTACCTGTGAAAATTCGTCGTGTAATTTTGGAGATAAGCGTGTTGAAACAGAGAAATAGACTGACATGGCTTTCTACAATTTCATTATTAGTACAAACTGATTATTATTGGTATTAACTGAGCATGGAGAGCTGCATCAAATCAGTCTTTGGACTGAAGACCACAAGAACAACAACAACTAACTGAGTACCTGGCGTTGCCTGTATATGTATTTATTTCATTTCTAGTAGTCAATCTCCTCTTTCTCCACTTTCTTTCCGTCCATCTCCTCTGCCCTTCTCTGTCCATCTCCTTCCTTCTCTCTGTGCACCGCCTCCACACCAACTATCCATCTATCTCCTGTCACCCATCTCTCTGTCCACCTACTACTCCCTCTTCCCTTTGTCCACCTCTCCCTCCTTCTCTCTCTCTCTGTCCATCTCCTGTTTCCTTTGTACATCCATCTCTTCTCCCGCTTTCCCAGTCCATCTCCTCCCCCCCTTTTTCCGTGTCGAACAATAAGATAAATATGTAGGTACATTCAGTGGCATATGCGGAAAATTTGGAAATTTGTGATAAGTTCCTACGGGACCAAACTGCTGAGGTCATCGGTGCCTAGGCCTACACACTACTTAATCTAACTTAAACTAACTTATGCCAAGGACAACAGACACACCCGTGCCCGAGGAAGGACTCGAACCTCCGACAGGGGGAGTTGCATGAATAGTGGTTAGGTGCCTCAGACCGCACGGCTACTCTGCGTGGTTTCATATGCAGATACTGTCTGCTAACTGTATATGAACAGAATAAGTAGCAAAGAAGTAATAAATAAAAACGTCAAGACAGCAGGCCTGATGCTATAGTTTTACTGCATGAACAGCGAAAATTTAGTAAGTGATAAACAATTTTTAAGCGAGTAAAAGCTTCATTAATGTTTGAAATTATGTGCACAGTTTGTTGCAAGTCACTAACTGCCCTCGTTCTCAAGCATTGGAGAGCATTATGCAACAAATAGTGTGTAAGTATGAATTTAAAACATTGAAAATTGTGTAAGTATTATATTTACTACTTTGGACCTTATCACATAGCTCATAGCAATCAATAAAAGCATTTTCACAAATATGATAAAATTCCACAGCCAAAGAGTAAATAACTTCTTCAAAGAGTAAATGTTTTCCCTAATTCGCGTAATATTCTTCAAAATCAGTATGTATTACACATCCTCTAAAGTGGCCTCCGTTCTCCCTCAAGATTTAATCTATGCATCACCCAATTTCATCGAAATCGGTTCAGCGAGATTGTAATAATTCATTTAAAACTCATGCATGGTGCGGCAGTTGTTCACGCATCTCAGTGATTATGACATCATTTATCCTCAACTATGCGTCGTACAATGATATAGTTTTGCAGGTACACCCAGTGTTATATGTGAACACTGTTTGCAAAATGTGTCGCGAATACAGTAAGTAGTAGAGAAATAATAAATTAAAACGTCATGCCTGATGTGAAAGTGAACAGCAAAAATGTAGTAGGAAAGAAACTTTTTTCCTTTTATCATTTTGTGGGGAGTGTCAGCAAGAGAAAGTTTCATACAAGTCTGAAATTAAGTGTAAAATTTGTTGCTAGTCTGTAAGTGCTCCCATTCTCAAATACTACATGAATAAAATCTGGGTATCCGTGCACCGTGGCCTACACTTCATTTTCAACCCCACCCCCACCCACTTGATATTTAGGTGGTTCTTACCCTCACAGCGATTCCTTCCAGATAGCAAGTGATATGTGTACCAAGTCTGGTTGAATCGCTCCAGTGGTTTTGGAGGAGATGTAGAAGATTTACGGATAAATAAAAAATACTTATTTACTTCGTAAATTCGAGTAATATTCTTCAAAATCAGTATGTACTACACATTCTCTAAAGTGGCCTACGTTCTCCCTCAAGATTTAATCTATGCATCACCAAATGTGTTGGAATGGCTTAGTACGTGACAGGGTTTTCTGTGTGTAAGTACATACAGATACATGGTATGTGTGTACTGCACACTGTAATTGGTGTCACTGTTGTAATCGTGATATAATTTACCTGCCCGTTCGTTCTAGGCATTCAACATGGTATTCACAAATGAAGAAATGGTTGATGTGATTTTACTGTACGGGGAATGTCGCCAAAATGGCACATGTTCAGCAAAGGTGTATGCCGAGTGGTACCCTAATACTCGTCATCCCATCCAACCTACCTTCATGAATATTGTTAGAAGACTTCATGCTACAGGGTGGTTGTCTCCATGGACGAAGATCTGGAGCAGAGACATAACACATGAAGCAGCAGAGGTAGCTGTTTTGGCAGCACTCCAATAAACCCTCATGCAAATTTTTGTGAAATAGAAAGACAGATAGGAATCCCTCGAACAAGCGTGATGCATATTCTGCACATGGCACTATATCAAGGCCTCCATAGCAATGACGTTCACAATCGCCTGGAATAATGTCAGTGGGTTCTGCAGCAAGGCCATGACTTTATGTGTAAGGTACTGTTTACCAGTGAGGCTACGTTTACAAATCATGGAAACATCAACTTACACAATTGCACTACTGGTCACCAGAACACCTGCACTGGATTCGTCAGGTTGAACATCAACGTCAGTGGAGTGACTATGTATGCTGTGGTATTGTTGGACACCACATCATTGGCCCATATTTCATTGATGGCACTCTTAATGAGCGGTTCCTGAGATGTACCTTACCTAGACTAATGGAAGACTTACCCCTTCATTTGCGTCAAATAATGGGGTATCAACATGATCGATGCCATGCACATAATACCATGTTAGCACAACAGACGGTAAATCAACAATTACCACGTCCATTGACTGGACAGGACATTCAGGGATTTCCAGTATGGTCGCCAAACCTCACACCTATGGACTTATTTCTCTGGGGACTTGTGAAAGATCAGCAGATCTCAACAATGGCCAACATGAAGTCCCATATAACCGCTGCATGCGCTGCAATAACACTACAAACACTGACAGCCATGATCCATGGTGGAACACACACAGTGGTGTTGCCAAGCAAATGGTGATCTCTTTGAACATAAGTTGTAGCGTTTCGGCTATGGGATATGTGATTACACAGTGGCGTAATTTTGTGTATTATGGAGAAGATGTATGTTTTTCTGTTGGTGCTACTGTACGTTTATGTATGTGTTGCACTATCTCCAACGGTTCAGTTGTGTCACAGTCGTTAAAAATGTTCAGTGACATGTCCTGTACATGTCATGTGCCATCGTGTGACTGATGTACAACTATGTACAAATAGCACATATCTCTCTGTGTGACACTTTGACAGCCATTAATTTTGTTTACTCTGGCCGGTGATTATCGGTATTTCACTGTCATTGTGTTCACTGAAGTGCTGTCGAAAAGTTCAATAAAGCATGTACGAGTAAACTGTGTCCTTGTTTTCATTGTGGGTGAATGGAGATCCGTATGTTTCCCAGGGAACGTACTAACAGTGTGCATAGCGGTATGTAAGTGCAGCATTTGTCGCATCATAGTACGTCAAACACATCGCGATTACGAGCAACGAGAGGGCCACGCTTACATTGCGGGAAGTACTATAGCGGCGCGTATCGTTCAATTCACGCGTCAAATTCACGTTCCAATTTCTGCGGAAGTAACTGATGTATTGCGGTGCAACCAACGCTATTATTATTGTGATTTCTCATGTTATTGATTGCGTATGGGATGTCCATTTTAAAAAAAACCTAAGTTTGTGTTGAAACCAATGTCTCGTAGCATTTACTTTCGTGAGCCCCCGTCGTATATTCTTAGCCGTGAAAGCCGTTTGTCGACATCTATTGTAGTTCCAGATACAGTGAAGGTGAAAAGTTTAGGTGGGACATCCTATATATTATTTATATATTACTTATGCCCCAAATTTTGATTACTCCTTCTGTGTAGATAAGAAATTCCAATTTCTTTCAAGTGGCCTGCAAGCGCACTCAACCATTGATGCAAATTCCTCAAGTCCTCAGTCATTCTAGGAGCATATGGTGTTGAGATTCAGATGGTCCAGATTGGGTTGGGTTGTGTTGTTTGGGGGAAGAGACCAAACAGCTAGGTCATTGGTCTCATTGGATTAGGGAAGGTCGGGGAAGGAAGTGGGCCGTGCCCTTTCGAAGGAACCATCCTGGCATTTGGCTGGAGCGATTTAGGGAAATCACGGAAAACCTAAATCAGGATGACCGGATGTGGGATTGAACTGTCGTCCTCCCGAATAGGAGTCCAGTGTGCTAATCACTGCGCCACCTCGCTCAGTTGGCACAGATTCTGTAGGAAAGCGTGCAAGAGATCTCTAGACACTTTGATATAGTGCTTGTACCACAAATTGCGAATATTTCTTCTGTATGAATACACATATCCTGTATTACCCTTTCCTCTCAAGTTTTGCACTATTTTATACATTTTTCAGTTTCTCTGTTCGTTCCATATTTTTCCTTATTTTCCGCTTTTTCCATTAAAACATTATTCCTTAGATTACCAGACGTGTGATGTCATTTTTTTGTTATTCATCTTTGACACAGTCTATACACAGCCAGAGCTTCTACAAAGTGTTGCACCCTGAAAGAGTTTGGCACATGAACTGTAAATTTTTCAAAGTTTTTCCAGCCACAACCAGGCAGTAGAGTCCAGCTCAGTTGATATGATAATTGAGTGAGCCACTGGGAATATTGTTGACACTATGTCACATCGCTCCAACCAGATGGAGTTTGGAAACACCCATCATGGCCAACGTGCACAGAATCACTAACGCTGCAACTCAGTGTGACAAAGAGTAAAGTAATATTTTGTAACTTGGAGCGTTTGCGTGCTACCAAGAAACTCACACATTAGAAATTTAACTGGGCATAGCAATCTACGCTTAGTGCAGAGCGAGGTTGGAAAAGCTGACATGTCGAATAAAGTGTCAAACCCACTTCTCCCTCCCAGTAGCTCTATGTCAGATGTGTACCTGTAACGTTATAAATAATCGAGTTTAGGGGCTCAAGGTGGGCTGCCTGCCCCCTGTTTAACTCGTCAAGTTCTCGCACGAGTCTCACCATGACGGGACAGCTGGGAAACTTGGGGGAGCTACACCACTGCACAGAGCTTGTGTGCGACCAGCTACCACCCTCTGAGGGCTCTGGCCAGTGGACCGCAGCTGTCTCCAACCCATTTGGGGGAGACGGGCCCTCATAGCATACTAACTGCCCAGAAGTCATCAGCAATTGTACTGGTCGACCCCTGTGGGAGGGGTGGCCAGGGCGTTACTGCTTGACGCCAAACAACTAGTATCAGCCATCATACTGAAGCACCTGACATAGGGACCACAAGTACATGCGAGGGTGCCTAGCCACCACAACTTTGGAGGACCTGGGCAGACTGCACTCTTTCTTTGCCATTACTGATGCACACGGCACAGTAGTATCTGTCACTCACGACCCAAGACGACAAACATCATAGGTGCCATAAAAGCGTCATTTTAACTATCGACATGAACAGGCCTGAATTGTCGTTAAAGGACAGACTTACAAATTCCAGTACATAGAAACCTTACATTTGTTAAAATGTAACAAAAGCAAAATATAATAAAAAATTAGCTCCTCTTCATCAGGAATTTGTTAAACGCACTGCTAATGGTTGTAGCAGTACTGTCACATTTGCACAAAGAGTAGAAAACTTAACAGACATGGTGTTTAACAACAAGAAACAACAGTTATTACAGAAAGGCTTGCAGTACAATATTCATAAAAAAATAGATAGATGTGACATTAAAGAGGTGATTGCTGATACTAACATGGCTATACACCCAGCTGCCATGAGTAAAGGTAAGGTTATCACTGTAGCTGTTAATGCTAGTCTTTCAAAAGTGAATTCGATGTGCCATCAGGTAATGCAAGTGAGACTGAAATTTTAAACTCTATTAATGAAAAACTGTATAATAATGGGACTATCATAACAAAGGACAGTGAAGATAATGCAACTCTTTTCATTTATGGCCAGGCTTATATTGGAAAAACTGAGCAATTTTTAACAACAGCAGCATCATACTGGTAGACAGAGAGTCAATCACAAAGGTTGATACTGCACTCAGGAATAAAACTGATAAATGTTCTTTTATTTTAACTGAAAGAGAAAAGCTTTACCTAAAGATGATTAAAACTAGCATACTGAAATTATTTTCTGCAGTTAAGACACGTAAACTCAATAAATCAATAAGGCTGATTGTTGATAACAAATAATCACCTAATTATAAGTTAAATAAAATACACACATAAAAAAAAGTTTTGCGTCACCTCTGTTCCGAGAGTTCCGGAACTTGTACAGAAAATTGGAATAGAAATCAACATAAACATCATTTCCACCCTTTTAATTGCTTATGAGAGCCAAACATTGCACGTTGTACCACCATACAGTGATACCTTCAAAGGTGGTGGTCCAGATTGCTGTACACACCGGTACCTCCAATACCCAGCCGCACATGCTCTTGCATTGATGCATGGCTGTATTCGTCATGGCGTACTATCCACAAGTTCATCAATGTACTGTTGGTCCAGACTGTCCCATTCCTCAACGGCGATTCGGTGTAGATGCTTCAGAGTGACTGGTGGCTCACGTCGTCCATAAACAGCCTTTTCAATCAATCCCAGGCACGTTAGATAGGGTTCATGTCTGGAGAAGATGCTGGCCACTCGAGTCGAGCGATGTCATTATCCTGAAGGAAGTCATTCACAAGACGTGCACGATGGGGGCATGAATTGTTGTCCATGAAGACGAATGCCTCGCCAATATGCTGCCAATATGGTTGCATTATCGGTCGGAGGATGGCATTCACATATCACGGAGCAGTTACAGCGCCTTCCATGACCACCAGCAGGGTGCATTGGCCCCATATAATGCTACCCCAAAACAGCAGGAAACCTCCATCTTGCTGCACTCGCTGGACAGTGTGTCTAAGGTGTTCAGCCTGACCGGGTTGCCTCCAAACACATCTCCGACCATTGTCTGGTTGAAGGCATATGCGACACTCATCACTGAAGGGAACATGATGACAACCCTGAGTGGCCCATTCGGCATATTGTTGGGCCCATCTCTACCACACTCCATGGTTGCAAAGATAGACCATGCCATGGACGTCAGGAGTGAAGTTCCACATCACACAGTCTATTGCCACAGTTTGAGTCATAACACGATGTCCTGTAGCTGCATGAAAAGCATTATTCAACACAGTGGCATTGCTGTCAGGGTTCCTCCGTAGGTAGTGATCGTCCACTGCAGTAGTAGCCTTAAGAAGCCTGAGTGAGGCATGTCATCGACAGTTCTTGTCTCTCTGTATCTCCTTCTCCGAACGACATAGCTTTTGTTCACCCCGAGATGCCTCGACACTTTCCCTGTTGAGAGCCCTTCCTGGCACAAAGTAACAATGCTGATGCGATCGAACCACGGTACTGACCGTCTACGCATGGTTGAACTACAGACAACACAAGCCATCTACCTCCTTCCTTGTGTAAGGACTGGAACTGATCAGCTGTCGCATCCCCTCCGTCTAATAGGCGCTGCTCATGCATGCTTGTTTACATCTTTGGGCAGGTTCAGTGACATCTCTGAACAGTCAAACGGACTGTGTCTGTGATAGAATATTCACAGTCAACGTCTATCTTCAGGAGTTCCGGGAATCGGAGTGATGCAAAACTTTTTTTGATGTGTGTATTAAATAAAAAGTAAAGGAAAATAAAAGACAACAGTCAAGAACAAATTTCATTCCCAAAAAACATGGAGATGCTGAGTGGCTGGTTTTTGAAAAACAATCTAGAAAATAATTTCTTCCAGTTGAACACGCTGCATTTAAAAGACAACTGTATATTTCAGATGCTATGTTTATGATCTCATTGCAGTGATAAAATATGATGAAACAGTAGTCCAAGACTATTTAACAGCATTAAATAGAATGCATATTACAATTCAATTCAAGTCCATTAACTATTTGGATATATCTATAAAGAAGCAGAATGACAGGCACAATTTCAGGATTTTTAGAAAACCCAAAAGTACAGATATGATTATAAATGCTGAATCATGTCATCAAATGCTATATAAAATGGTTTATTTCAATACCATGTTATATAGGATCGGAAGATTGCCATTAGATACTGACAGCATAGAGCAAGAGTTGATGCCACTTACACAGTGCAGCTGCTGATGGTTACCATGATGGTGTAATAGATGACCTTTATAGAAAACTTAATAAAAAGAATTTAGAAAATTTCACTGCAAATTAAAACAGTAAAAAATTAAAACCTAAAGTAAAGTATGTTTCAGTGGTATTTAAAGTGTCGGAAATTTCAAAAAGCAAACATTATTTATAATTTAACAATACTAACACACTGAAGTTAGAATTAAGACTTAATATTGAAAAAAGTTAAGATAAATATAATGAAATTGGAGTATATAAACTATAATGTTGTGAATGTGGTACCTATTATGTTGGAGTGACAGGAAGATCACTTTCTTGCAAGGTTTTGAGAACAAATCAGTACTCACAACAGGACTGCCTGTGGGGATCACCTTCATGACAAGAAACGTAATATTACAAATACATGAGATGTAACATGAAAGTCTAGCACAGAGCCCCCAAAGGGACAAGACTAGACATCTTACAGAACTTACAGATATATAGCAACAGATATTCAGAGTAATGGTTAAATGAAGAGTTTCCATCTAATTAAAAAAATTATTTTTCAATTTTTGATGATGTGTTCTAAGAGTAAACAGTTCTCTCTCTAACTGACATAATTATGACTATACAGGGTATGACCTAATGTATCAGTCACTTCTTTGGATTTCATAATGATTATTAGATGGTTATTTTGTGGTATACATAATAGGAGCCTACAGAATATCATTAGGCCTGCATAGAATAACCTAGGCATCAGCCAGATTCTATCACGTGCCAGCACATCTGATATCGGTTTCTATATGGATAGCGTTACATAAATGTAAAAGAGATTAAAACTAGCACAGAGGTTGTAAGAAAGAATTTGTAACACTAGATCACATGCTCAGTCTTTGCGCTATTATTATCTTATGTCGCAAAATAATTCTGCACCGATTTACATCAAAAAGTATTAGATGTATTGTAGTGTCATATGGTTACTTGTATGGGATACAACAATGTTAGATAGCACAAAAAGGCTATGTGTGTTCACCAAGGCATCGACACATTCATACACTGTTTTCTGTGTGGCGATTAGTGCAATCGAGGTTCTATGATTTAAACTTTGAGGTTCTACATAATACGATGTTTAATCTTTATACACTGTATAAATTTATAATAGATATTATAAAAGTATCAGATACTGATACCATGATATGTATTCACCTAGACATCAAGCACCTTATGAACAAGTTCTGTATGAGTGAGAATATGATAGACATTATCTGCATAGTCTTCACAGCACAACTTTTACGTGTTTATCATATTTTGCTCTACAATTTGATTTGCAAAATTTATGTTCCTACACCTAGACATTAATCTTTCTTATATGTGTGGTGGTACGTGACATCTACTATTGCTCATTCTAGTTTCCACATAATTTTATGTATGTGAGGTAATGTTGTCAACACTGGCTGTCAAGTGTTTCTACTTTCATAAGTTATTATCCTACACAATGAGCAACAAATGTTGGATAAAGTTAAGAATACAGCATAATGTCTTTGAATTATATGATTCACTACACATTTTGCTCTTAGTTGATGCTTTTCTTTACTATAGTTCATGTACACAATGGGTTACAAGCCATAGTTATCAGGTGTAATAGCATGTAATAAAGAAATAATTATTTGTAGTTCTTAGGTAATTGGTCTTCAGCACACATTATGAACTTGTTCCACATACCTGATGAAACTGAAGTTAGCTGCCTTTTCTATTGATGTCTGGAGTTAACTAATAGCCATCCAGACAGTTTGATGTGTTTAGGAGGAAAGATTTACAGTATAGGTCTTGATTTAAGGGTCTTTGGCAAATAGTATGAATTTGTTATAAAGACCTGTACATGATCAAAATTAAGTTTTATGCATTTATTTATTTATTTATTTAGTCATCCACAGACATTTTAAAATGTATGGATGTTGTCAGTTTGTGGACATTCACATGTTTATACAGTTTTTTTGTTACATTTACTTAAACACTGTGAAACATCAGTTACTTACAATCATATAGTGGTTACGATGAAATATCAACAAAGTTAATTAAGGCATGATCTTGTGAGTTTAGTACAGTTCTAAGTTACTTGTGTAACCAGTCAATTATAACTGGGACATTTCCTGACTGGCTAAAATATGCAGATGTTAAGCCTCTATTCAAGAAAGGGGATAAAGAGATACCATCAAACTACAGACCGATTTCATTTTTGCCAGCATTCTCAAAAATTTTGCAAAAAGTAATGTACAGGCAGCTTCTTAACAATCTGACCACAAATAAAATATTATCAAGAACACAGTTTGGATTTCTTAAGGCTTCTGATATCGAGAAGGCTATTTACACCTACAGTGAAAATGTACTTAATTCATTAAATAACAAATTACAAGCAGCAGGTATATTCTGTGATTTGTCAAAGGCATTTCATTGTGTGAACCACAACATCCTTCTAAATAAATTAGAATTCTGTGGTGTCACAGGCAGTGCTGCAAAATGGTTCAAGTCATGCCTCACTAACAGGAAACAAAGGGTGTCACTGCAAGAGACTATTAAATTAAGTCATCAGTCATCATCAGAATGGGAAGAAATTACATGTGGTGTGGAAAAAGGATCCATCTTAGGGTCATTTCTTTTTCTTGTGTACATTAATGATCTATCATCAGTTACACTGCCAGAAGCAGAGTTCGTTTTGTTTGCAGATGACACAAGTATTGCAATAAATAGTATGTCAAGTGTAGTTCTAGAAAGATCTGCTAATGATATTTTCATGGATATTAATAAATGGTTTAAAGCCAACACACTGACACTGAACTTCGAAAACACTCACTATATGCAATTCAGAACCTGTAAGAGGTTTCCACCCAGCATATGCATAAAGTATGGAGAAGAGCAGATAGAGGAGGTTGACAGCCTTAAATTCCTGGGATTACAACTTGATAATAAATTCAGTTGGGAGGAGCACACCACAGAACTGTAGAAACGCCTTAACAAATCTGTATTTGCAATTCGAGTGTTAGCTGACATAGGCGATATAAAAATTAAAAAGCTTCCATACTTTGACTACTTTCATGCCATAATTTCATACGGTACAATATTTTGTGGTAACTCTTTAAGTCAAACAAAAGTTTTCAGAGTCCAAAAGCATGTAATACGTATTACTTGTGGAGTAAATTCACGGACGTCCTGTAGAAACCTCTTTAAAGAACTGGGTATATTAACTACAGCTTCTCAGTATATTTACTCCTTAATGAAATTTGTACTAAATAATATATCTCTTTTTCCAACAAACAGCTCATTCATACATACAATACCAAGAACAAAAATGATCTGCACAAGGACTTAAAAGCACTTACTTTAGTTCAAAAAGGGGTCCACTACTCAGGAACACTCATCTTCGATAATTTACAGAGCAAACATAAAAAATTTAGTTATAAATAAAGATCAGTTTAAAAGGAACCTGAAGACTTACTAGTGGCCAACTCCTTCTACTCCAGGGCTTCACAACATACGTGATTGCGGAGCAAGCTGTGAGCAGCAAGGCGCGAGCACGGAGCAGAGCGAGCACGCTACCCCCACTACCAGACCAGAGTGGAGAGTGGGGAGAGTCACGTGGGGCACACAACAGCTGCCGCCAGTCAATGTAAATCCGCGGCCACCTGCAGGGATATCACTCACGAATTATTACTGCGACAAATGAAACAAATAAAGGAGAATGTACACGTGCCGCATAATTTTATTAGCTTAGTGTATGCCTCTACATTCGTATTAATTTGTGAACTGTTACACAATAAAAGGTGTCACTGGAGTGTGGGATTCTCGGTTATCTTGTACTTTTTGCCCTTTACAATTGCGTCTATGTTCGGAGTAATTGTTCTTGTGTATTGTAGTTTAAATTTCGATCAGACAATGCGTTTCTCAGGCGCATCTTGTTACATTTCATTGCAGAGAACAGTTGTTCACAAACATACGTGGAACTGAACATTGATATTATTGTAGCCCCACTTTGTGCAAACGAGGAAATCTATCCTGAGGGAAGTGTCTGTAGAATTCCACAATGTTTTTCTTGTTCCGAAATTTGTCTCTGTATTCTCTGTCACACTGCAGGTCAATAATTTCTAGTTGCAGCTCATGGCGAATCTCTTCAATATTCGCTGAATATGGAGAGAAGAACAGATCAAAATCACTGTCTAGTGCTGTCAGATCTTGAAAGCGTTGATCAGATTCTTCCTTAAGAGCAACTAAACTATGTGAATAATGTTCACAGTCTTTGTGAACATCTTACATGGATGATAATTTAGGAAAATGAGCTAGATTTCCTGTTTCCAGCTGACTCGCCCAAAGTGTCAATTTCATTTTAAAAGCTCGTATTCGATCTATGAAATGAGTAGTGAAATGTTCAAAGCATTCAGAAGGCTAGTTAAATCTGCTAAGAACGCGAGATCACATTTCCATGAAGGCTCTTTCAATTCAGGAACACACATGTTATTTATTTCCATGAACACATTTATCTCATCTAATAGGCAAAAAATTGATTTAATAATTCGCCACGACTAAGCCAGCGGACCTCGCTGTAATAAGGCAGGCTACCATACTGGCTTTCTACATCCTCAAGAAAGCTTTTAAATTGTCTGTGTTGTAGCCCATGCTTCCTTATATAATTGGTTGTACGAACAACAACACTCATCACATTTTTTAGAGTGATACTCTTTGCACATAAGTTTTCCTGGTGGATCACACAGTGAACGCCCCTTATTTCATTCGGAACGGTCAGTTTTTGCATTTTCTCCTTCAACAGCGCAACGAAACCTAATTTTTTCCCTGTCATCGCTGGTGCACCGTCTGTAGACAGTGAAACTAAAGAATTCCACGACAATCCTATATTTTCAACACTTTCTTCAACACTACTTAAAATATCACCTCCGGTTGTAGTGTTCTTCATGGCTACTACATCGAGCAGCTCCTCCCTCATCTGAAGATCTCTATTAACACCTCTAATAAATATGGCAAGCTGCGCGTTTCAGTGATATCAACACTTACGTCTATAGCTAGAGAATACACCATAAAATCTTTACAGATATTTGCAAACTGGCTCTGGACGTCGTCTGCCATGTCTTGTATGCGACGCATAATGGTCATGTTAGATAATGGCACAATCCGAAACTGTTCAACTTGAGATGGACACAAATGCTCCGCTCCAACTACCAAACATTCTTTTATTAAATCGCCATCAGTGAAGGGGCGCAGGGATTTTGCTAAAAGCAAAGCAATTTTGTAACTCACTCTGAGAGCTGCCTCAGTTGATTTTTCTTCGTCGTCCAGATCTTCTTCGGATAGCTTCCTTTTAAGTTTAATAACTTCCTGGCAGCCCTGCAGCCAAGCGACTAGCGCGAGGTTTGGTGTTCTCGTAAAGATAAGTTATTTTAGATTATAAAACACATAGATTAGTACTGATTACGTGGTAAATAAGTGTATTAGTGTGCCGTTTAAGTGTACCATTAAAGGTTTCATTTCTCATTACGTAATATAGCAGAAAACGCGAAAAGACCGTACAGTCGTATTTTCTGTTTACGTTCTGCTGCAGCAAATCTATAGAATTTCGTTTAGTTGTTCCTTGCTCTCTCCAGCAATTTAACTTAGCGTACCTCTTCATTATTTACGTTCTGCTGCAGCAAATCTATAGAATTTCGTTTAGTTGTTCCTTGCTCTCTCCAGCAATTTAACTTAGCGTACCTCTTCATTATTTAACTAGCATTTCCGGAAAGTAGCGTAAAGTTTAACTTGTTGTTTCAGAAACTTTGCACATTTGTTTTTGTTTACACACAGTTGCGTATAGGCCAAATTTGTGTAACCATATTTTCGTGTTTATCTGTAATTTAACTGACTTATTCTTAATAAATTATTACGTTTATCATGAGTGAAAAGTGCTTGACTTGCCGTAGAATTGTTAGGTCGGGGCTTTGGTGTGATGGGTGCTGTAGTTTTTTCCATGTGGGTGACTGTAGTGGCATGGGAATAGGGGAAGTAAATGAGACTCATCAGTGGTTTTGTAGGATTTGTAGTAGAGATAGGAAGATACTGGAACAGGAGGGGAAAATTGCTGCCCTTCAGGCTGAGTTAGACAAGGCCAGGGGAGATCTTGACAGGTTAAGGAGGGAGAAGGGTAAAGAGAGGTGGGAAGTGGCAACAGGCAACAGGAGGAACAGGCCTAGAACTTTGTCTGACAGCTTTATGGTGAATGTGGAAAATAGATTTGACCTGTTGCTTCAGTTAGAAGCTGGTGAGCCTCAAGCAGTTACAGGTGTAGACAGGGCACAACAAACTTTCAGCAGCAAATTGAAAAGTAAGAATGTAGGGAAATCAGTAAAGAGAAAGAAAGTGTTGTTGTTAGGTAGTTCCCATGGAAGAGGTGTTGGCCAACTCTTGCAGGATGAACTAGGATCAGAATACCAGGTCACCAATTTTTTTAAACCTAGTGCTGGTCTGGAGCAGGTGACAGAGGATTTAGGATCACTTTGCAAAGATTTCACTAAGGAAGACACCGTGGTTATAGTGGGTGGGGCAGGTAACAGTATTGACAGAGATCCTGGGTACAGCATAGAGTGTGACCTGGCGAAGATTGCATCAGCATCGAGGCATACCAGTGTTGAGTTTGTATCTGTTCTTGGGCGCCATGACCGACCTCATTTGAACTCTTCTGTCAAGAGAGTTAATTTGGAGCTGGAACGGCTGCTCATGTCGGGTGCGGGGTCACACATTGGTGTGGTTCATGTTGATTCTGTCAGTAGGTGGGATTATACTAGGCATGGCCTTCACCTCAACAGGAAGGGGAAGGGTAAATTGGCTGGGGAAATAGCAGGAAAGTTAAAGGGGGGAGGCACTGTCATGAGTGGTAAAATACCAGTGGTTATAGGATTCAGAAAAGACCCTTTTTTAGGGTAGGGAGGACAGAAAGAAAACAAATTTTAAGAGAGGTTAGAACTGAGACAAACCTTCAGTTTGAGAAAGAAATCAAAAAACATAATTCCAGCTTATTACATCAACATAAACAGCCATTGGTTAAGAATTTTCAACTGTCAGCAGATATTTTAACTCCATCCAATTTTAAGTCAGTCAATGTGAAATGTCAGCTATCTTTATTGCATCAAAATATTCGAGGACTGAGAAATAAAATTAATGAATTAACTATCTGCATAGATGAATTAGAGTCTTCAAACCCAGCTGACATAATCTGCCTCTCTGAACATCATGTGACCACTGGTATAGAACTTTTAAGTGTTACAGGGTTTAGGTTAGCATCTCACTATTGTAGATCAGAAATGGAGAAAGGAGGAGTTGCCACATTCATCAGGAACTGTCATAAATTTAAGAACATAGACATTCATAAATTTTGCCTAGAACAGCATATGGAAGCATGTGCAACAGAATTAGATTTTCACAAAAAATCTTTCATAATATTAAGTGTATATCGAGCACCTGCAGGTAACTTTAATCTGTTTGTAAACCACCTTGAAGCTGTACTGGCCCATTTAACAACCAAAAACAAAGAAATAGTGGTTGCTGGTGATTTCAATGTAGATTTCCTTAAAGACTCTCCCAATAAGAACCTATTTGAGTTAGTAACACTATCATTCAACTTAATTCCCACAGTAAAGTTCCCAACTAGGATAACCACTTGCTCACAAACAGCCATTGATAATATCTTTATAGAAAAGTCAAATGAACAAAATTATATTACAAAACCAATAGTCAATGGCCTCTCAGACCATGACATGCAGTTCCTTCTGTTAAATGTTAATACTGAACAGGATATAAAATCTGTTAAATCTGAGCTCAAGAGGGTAATCAGTAAGCCAAAAATTGATTATTTTAGGACACTCCTCAGAGACATTCACTGGACTGATGTTTACAGTGCTCATGGCATGAATGAAAAATATAACATTTTTGCTAATAAAGTGCTTACCTTATTTGAACACTGCTTTCCCCCAAAACTTACCAAGGTTAGAGCAAAGTCTACAAAGAAGCCATGGATTACTCGAGGAATAGGGGTATCTTGTAAAACAAAAAGAAAACTGTATCTGTCAATCCGAAACATTTCCAATGTTGATGCTATAGCACATTATAAGAAATACTGCAAAATATTAAAGACTGTAATACAGATGTCAAAGCAAATATATTACAAGGAAAAGATAGTCATATCAGATAACAAAATAAAGACAATATGGGATATAGTGAAGGAGGAGACCGGTAGAACCAGACATGAAGAGGAACAAATAGCATTAAGAGTAAATGATGCATTGGTGACAGATGTGTATAGTGTTGCAGAACTTTTTAACAAACATTTTATAACTGTTACTGAAAAGATGGGGTTGTCAGGTTCGGTAGATGCTGCTATGGATTACCTTAGACCAGACATTTCAAGTAACTTCCATAATATGAATTTGACCCTCACTACCCCAACAGAAATAATGTCCATCATAAAATCTTTAAAATCAAAAACATCTAGTGGGTATGATGAAATATCAACAAAGTTAATTAAAGAATGTGATTCTGAGCTAAGTAACATATTAAGCTATCTGTGTAACCAGTCGTTTATCAGTGGAATATTTCCCGAATGGCTGAAATATGCTGAAGTTAAGCCACTGTTTAAGAAGGGAGATAAAGAAATAGCATCAAATTTCCGTCCAATTTCACTGTTGCCAGCATTCTCAAAAATTTTCGAAAAAGTAATGTACAGTCGTTTTTATAACCATCTTATCTCAAATAACATACTGTCAAAGTCACAGTTTGGATTTCTAAAAGGTTCTGATATTGAGAAGGCTATCTACACTTACAGTGAAAATGTACTTAATTCATTAGACAAAAAATTGCAGGCAACTGGTATATTTTGTGATCTGTCAAAGGCATTTGACTGTGTAAATCACAATATCCTTTTAAGTAAACTAGAATATTATAGTGTAACAGGAAATGCTGCAAAATGGTTCAAATCTTATATCTCTGGCAGGAAACAAAGGGTGTTATTAGGAAAGAGACATGTATCAAGCTATCAGGCATCATCCAACTGGGAACTAATTACATGTGGGGTCCCACAAGGTTCCATTTTGGGGCCCTTACTTTTTCTTGTGTATATCAATGACCTTTCATCAGTAACATTACCAGATGCCAAGTTTGTTTTGTTTGCTGATGATACAAACATTGCAATAAATAGCAAATCAAGTGTAGTCTTAGAAAGATCAGCCAATAAAATATTTGTAGACATTAATCACTGGTTCCTAGCCAATTCTTTGTCACTAAACTTTGAAAAAACACACTACATGCAGTTCAGAACTTGTAAGGGGTGTCCCAAGAGTATATGTCTAACATATGATGACAAGAAGATAGAAGAAGTGGACGGTGTTAAATTCTTGGGATTACAGCTTGATAATAAATTCAACTGGGAGGAGCACACCACAGAACTGCTGAAGCGTCTTAACAAATCTCTGTTTGCAATGCGAATTTTGTCAGACATAGGGGATATAAAAATGAAAAAGCTGGCATACTATGCTTACTTTCATTCCATAATGTCATATGGGATTATTTTCTGGGGTAATTCATCAAGCCAAGCTAAAGTTTTCCGGGCACAAAAACGTGCAGTAAGAATTATATGTGGTGTGAACTCAAGAACATCCTGCAGAAGCCTGTTTAGGGAACTAGGGATACTAACTACAGCTTCCCAATATATTTATTCCTTAATGAAATTTGTCATTAAAAATATATCACTTTTTCAAACCAACAGCTCAATTCATGGAATCAATACTAGAAATAAGAATAATCTTCACAAGGATTTAAAGTCACTTAGTCTTGTACAAAAAGGTGTGCATTATTCAGGAACACACATTTTCAATAACTTGCCAGCAGCCATAAAAAGCTTAACAACCAATGAAATTCAGTTTAAGAGAAGCCTAAAGGATTTATTGGTGGCCAACTCCTTCTACTCCATTGATGAATTTCTGAGGAAAACCAACTGATTTGTATATAAGTACAACATAACTTCTGCACAATTTCAGTGCAGTAATGTGTTCACTGAAAATTTGTGTGTGTGTGTGTGTGTGTGTGTGTGTGTGTGTGTGTGTGTGTGTGTGTAAGTATAATCTAACTTCTGCACCATTTCAGTGCAGTAATGTGTTCATTGTAAATAAGTATTACAGTAGTTGTATTACATGTTTCTTACCTTATAAATAAATATAAAACTTTTTTATTTTAAATTCAGTGCAATAGTATTTGTAAAATGACCCTTAGTGTTCATTAAAAAATGACGATCATTCCACTTGGGACCTGTGGAATGGTACATTAGCTTATTTGTTTTAGTTTAAATATTTGTCATGTATTGTTGTTTTTCTGACATGTTCCACATCCTGGAGGACCTCCTCACTACGGATCAATTGGAATGAAAGTAAATCTAATCTAATCTAAACCTGTGTACGATCTGGACCATCACATTTTCCACTTCCGTAGTCTTTCGCGTCGTACGACATATAATGTCGCTGAAAATTAAATTTCCTAAAAGAATTCAGCGTTTTGTGACATACTAAACATTTTGCAACACCATCTTTTTCTGTAAACAGATACAATTCCTCCCAATGGGGGTTGATCTGCGAAAGCATGGTTGGGGTTACACAACGGCGACTTGACATGATTCTTAACCAGCGAAGTGACTGTTAGAGCTGATCGTAGTACTTTAAACGTTACACAGTCGGCGCGAATTCAATAGGCACGCTGCGGCCCTATTCAAACGTGCGCGCGCATTTCCCCTCCCTCCCCTTCCTTCCCACTCTGTGACCTTGCACCTGCTCGCGAGCACGTGCCTGAGCAGACGCGAGTACTCACGCTCAAAATCGGCCAGTTGTTAAGCCCTGTTCTACTCCATTGACGAATTTTTTAATAGAAACAAATGATGTATTGTATATATTCATACTACTAGTATTGTTATTTCAGCTTAAAAAAGAATATTGACATGTTCCACATCCATGAGGATCTCCTCAGCACGGATCTATGGAACAAAAAACTAATCTAATCTCATTTTTGCTTCATATTGAAACATTGCATATACTTAAATCATTTAAGTCATTTACAAACATTTTTACCAAGGAATTCACTTATAGCGTAAAAACATTGTTCCTGCAAATATAATTTAAGATTTTTGCTAAAGTAGTATATGTTATCTGTTTCTTTTATTTTCTGCAGCAGTTTATTATACAGTTTTACACCTTCATACAAGAAACTATTTTCAGTCTTATGTTTATTTTCCTGTTTAGGTGAAGACAGTGACTTGTTCTTGCACTATAGTTATGAAAACTGCTATTTGAACTATAATTTTCTATATTTTTCTTGATATACACTATGGTTTGGAATATAAATTCACAAGGAACAGCTATAATTTCCAACATTTTGAAAATTTCTCTGCAGTGGGTCCACTTACTGCTTTTTGTTAAAATTCTTAGTGCTCTCTTCTGCATTTCAAATACTGTTTGTAAATTCTGAGCACTATTTCCCCAGAACATTATACCATAACTGATTACTGAATGAACATAACTAAAGTATACAATTCTCAGACATTTATCACTGCATGCGGCATCTAAGTGCATAACATACTGTGAATATCTTCTTTGAGAGTTTCATACCACGTTCAGTCCATTTCATTTGCGTATCAATGTGCAACCCTAAGAATTTGATGTAGAAAGTAATCTATGGAGATGTCATCTAGTTTTAAATTTAAGGAACTCTGTTTCCTATTCATTGGAAAGCGTATTGTGTTTGTCTTCTTCATGTTGAGAGTTACTTTGTTTTCCTGTGACCGTTTGTAGACGTCCTTCAGCACGTCAGTAGAATTTTCTGGCATTTTGTGCTGGTGTCTTACTGGTGATTAATATGCTGCTGTCATCAGCAAACAGTATCTTCTATCCATGGCTGGTACATTGTGAGAAATTATTTCCTTGAGAGACCCCAATACTGATATATTGTGGATCCAGTATACCTTTCTCAATGTACTTTGATCCACTGGAGACATATGTGATCTCTACTGCCTGTACTCTGTTTTCTAGATATGAACGAAACCATTTGTTAACCACTCCCCTTACTCCCAGTGCCTCTAACGTAGGCAACAGATTCTGGTGGTCAACTGTATCAGATGCCTTAGACAGGTCTTGGAAAAGTCCAGTTACGTAACTGTTCTCATCTAGTGCTTCTAAAACTGTTTTTGTGAGTTGTGCTATTGCGAATTCTGTGCCTCTGCCAGGCCTGAAACCATACTGGTCATTGCTGAGGAGGTTGAATTTGCTTAGGTAGCTCATATGCCGGTTTTCATTATTGTCTCTATTACTTTGGAAAAGGATGACAACAGGGCTATTGGTCTGTAGTTCTCAATGTTTTATAGATCACCTTTCTTGTGAATTGGTAAAATTTTTACATGTTTCAGATAGTCAGGGAAGCAACCAGTTTTGAAAGATTCATTTATGATTTGTATTAGTGGAGCTTTGATGCCATTTATGCTTTTCTTCAACACACATTGGGATGTCATCTAAATCTGTCGACTTTTGTTCTTTAATTGCATAACAACATTCCATACTTCCTCCTCAGTAGTTGGAAGCAATACCACTGAGTTAGCTATATGCTTTTCTATTGGTTCATTAACACTTTTTGTTTCACATCTGTTGATGTATGCTTTTTACCTAATAATCACTCAGACATTGGGTGATGGTTTCAGGTATATTAAAAGCTCAATCGTTCTCATGATAATGATATTACATAAGACAACATAGTAAGTAAAATTTCTTCTCTTTGATTACTCTACGAATTCAAGCTGACCCCACTTATCCACGTTCCAAATATTTTCAATAAATATTTTTCTTCAGTGGGTGAACCTATCAGTGACAAACGTAATAGTTGGTTGGTTGTTTTGGGGAAGGAGACCAGACAGCGAGGTCATTGGTCTCATCAGATTAAGGAAGGATGGGGAAGGAAGTCGGCCGTGCCCTTTCACAGGAACCATCCTGGCATTTGCCTGGAGTGATTTAGGGAAATCACGGAAAACCTAATTCAGGATGGCCGGACGCGGGATTGAACCATCATCCTCCTGAATGCGAGTCCAGTGTGCCAGCCACTGCGCCACCTCACTCGGTCCCAAACGTAATAAAGAGCAATATAATTTTAAAGGCAATCCGTCTGAGTGTAGCTTGTATCCAGCCCCAACAAACTGCAATAGAATCAGGCACCTTCCCAGATAGGCTAAAAATAGCCCAGGTAATACCATGACACACATTTTTATTTATTTATTTTGATCCATCTTTGAGCACTTCCATGCAGTTGATGTAATCAGATGGAGTCTACATATATTGTAGACATACATTTTGTTGACATAGTTACAGTGCACGTACTACTAAAAACACAAGAGACATTAAGATGTACACTAGAGAACAATTTCCTAATCTTACAGTACATAGAAAAGAATATACTGAAGTATCAAATAAACCATTTACATACTAAGGTAAACACAAAATAGGTTACAGTTGGAAATAATTTAGTATCTCAGGTAATCTTAAGTGCAGTTTTGAAATTCTGAAATATTTTAGAAAGCCTTTTCTTTCAACCAGTTTTCAGTTTTTATTTTAAATCCCTTAAGTGAGACATAATGCGCCTCTAAAGATAAGTATTACATAATTTTATGCCCAGGAATTCATAACTAGACTGTGTTTTCTGTAATCTACCTATGGGCATAACTGTTTCATTTGCCTACTGTTATGTTGGTTTACAGTTTCCCTTAAGATATTTAAGTTTTGTTTAATTTTTTGCGTGCAACAGTATATATATATAAACTAAAGGAACTGTCAATATTTTTAAATCTTTAAAAAGTGGTATGCAGGTGGTTTTAGAGATTGTAACTCCAGATATAGTCCTGATAACCTTCTTTTGCCAGATTTAAATTTTTTGGCCCCTGTAGAATTACCCTATAGAAGGATACCATATTGCAGGTGGCAGTGAAAGAAGGCATAATAGCAGTTAAGCAACAGAGGTGTTACACATGTTTGTAGTTTAGTTGATAAAAAAGTAACACGTGAGACCTTTCTACGTACATGGAATCAAGGTATATACCAAGTAGGGTAACAGATGAGTATTCAGTTTCACTGTTTGATAAACTGAAAATTATCTTCACTGTCTTTTCAAAGCTTATAGATAGCTCATTGGATTTGAACCAGGTATTAGACATATTAAGATACTCTTTATTTTCCAGTTTCAATTTGTTTAAGTCTTTCCCAGAACTAATGAATATTGTGTAATTGGCATAAAGTACAGATTTACAGGGCATGCTACTGGGAAGATCACTCATGAATACTGTAAACAGTCAAGGTTCAAGCAAGAAATCCTGTGGAATGCCTCAAGTTACATCTAAGTATTGGGAACTCTGGTTGTTGTAAACTAGAATTTGATTCCTGTCACTGAAACAGGAAGATATGAGGGAGAGTTCTAAGTCTCTGACTCCATAACAACAAAGCTTCTGCAGTAATATTATATTAATCACCAAACCAAATGCCTTCCTTAGTTTGACAAATGTGGCTTCAGCAGATAACTTTGATTCAAATGAAGTTTGTATAAAAGAAATGATATCTTTAACTGCTTTTATTGTCGATAATTTGGACCTAAAACCATACCGATATGCATTCAGAATCTTGTTTTCAGATAAATGTCAGCAAATATATTGTTGTACGCAGTATTCTGTTCAGTAATTAAAACTTCCGGGCTAAGAGGCCGTGGTCCAATAGTAGAAATACTTCTCCCTGACGTTTCATTGCCAGCTGCGGGCAACATCATCTGAGGTGAGTCTACGACTGGCGTCAGGGAGAAGTATCTCTACTATTGGACCACGGCCTCTTGTCCCAGAAGTTTTAATTACTGAAGACGCCGGCCGTGAAAGCCTACACGCTATGAGCACTATTCTATTGTTTTGGAGAGAATAACTACCAGCGAAACTGGACGATAATTATTTGTGCATAACTTGTAACTCTTCTTATGGCATAAACAAAGTTCTTTCTACATGATCTGGAAAGCCGGCCAGTGTGGCCAAGCGGTTCTAGGCGATTCAGTCTGTACCCGCGCGACCGCTACGGTCGCAGGTTCGAATCCTGCCTTGGGCATTGACGTGTGTGGTGTCCTTAGGTTAGTTAGGTTTAAGTAGTTCTATGTTTTAGGAGGCTGATGACCTCAGATGTTAAGTCCAATAGTGCTCAGAGCCATTTGAACCAATTTTGATCTGGAAAATGGCCACTAGCATATAGTAAGTTTCATACTGTACAAAGAAGGTCTGATATGAGATCCACAATTTTTTTCAATCACAAAATTTGATAAGCTATAAAAGTCTTCAGAGTTTGAATTTCCTAGTTGGGTTTTTATTTAACCACATCACTTACTTACATTTGCATCCACTAGAAAGTTGGCACAGTGTTTGCACAATTCTGAAGAATCTTATTCCAAGAAATGGGGTCGACATTAGGAGCATACATTGAATTGGAAATAAGCTGGCCAGAATGTGGGGCAGGGTAGTAGTGTGATTTGCTGCCTTGCCAAAAATTTATTAAATTCATCTGCTGTTATATTGACAGCATTTTTGGCTTTTTTAAATTTATATCTGTACCCAGCTCTCCTTTTATAATCTGCCATGTTGTCTTACATCTGTTATTTGAGTTTCCAATGTAACATTAATTTGCCCCACATTAGGCTTTTCTAATTTGTGATGTATAATGTGATTTGAGGTTCATATTCTATATTCATGAAGAGGCAAAGTTAGTTCTCTTTGCTGATGATACAAGTATAGTAATCACACCTGACAAACAAGAATTAACTGATGAAATTGTCAATACTGTCTTTCAGAAAATTACTAAGTGGTTCCTTGTAAACGGACTCTCACTGAATTTTGATAAGACACAGTACATACAGTTCCGTACAGGGAATGGTATGAAGCCATTAATAAATATAGACCTTAATCAGAAGCATATAGCTAAGGTAGAATATTCCAAATTTTTAGGTGTGTCCATTGATGAGAGATTAAATTGGAAGAAACACATTGATGATCTGCTGAAACGTTTGAGTTCAGCTACTTATGCAATAAGGGTCATTGCAAATTTTGGTGATAAACATCTTAGTAAATTAGCTTACTACGCCTATTTTCACTCATTGCTTTCATATGGCATCATATTTTGGGGGAATTCATCACTGAGGAATAAAGTATTTATTGCACAAAAGCATGTAATCAGAATAATAGCTGGAGTCCACCCAAGATCATCCTGCAGACATTTATTTAAGGATCTAGAGATATTCACAGTAGCTTCTCAGTATATATACTCTCTTATGAAATTTGTTATTAACAACCAAACCCAATTCAAAAGTAATAGCAGTGTGCATAACTACAATACTAGGAGAAAGGATGATCTTCACTATTCAAGATTAAATCTAACTTTGGCACAGAAAGGGGTGAATTATACTGGCACTAAAGTCTTTGGTCACTTACCAAATAGTATCAAAAGTCTGACAGATAACCAACAAGTATTTAAGAAGAAATTAAAAGAATTTCTGAATGACAACTCCTTCTACTCCATAGAGGAATTTTTAGATATAAATTAAGAAAAAAAGAAAAAATATTTAAAAAATAAAAAAATAAAAATAAAAAATAAAGAAAAACAAAAAACACAAAAAAATAAAATTGTTATATTAACTTAAGTATGTTGTTAAATTAACCTAATTATGTCATGTATTAGAAAATTTGACTCGTTCCACATCATTATGAAATATCGTATTCATGATCCATGGAACTAGTATTAATCTAATCTAATCTAATCTAATCTAATAAGTGGCTTTGTCCACATTACCACTTTTTACTTTTTCATGTACATTTGTTGCAAAGTTATCAAGGTAGTACTGAAGCTTTGAATGAACTTCATTTGTAAAGAAAATATTATATGATCGTAATATATTCATGAAGTTAATGTTTTTAGCTGTATTTTTGTAACATCAATGTTTAAGTTTTCAAAAATTAGTATGTTGTATCTGGTTTATTTCTGTACAAGTAAAATAAGATTTTCCAAGGTTTCAGTAAATTTCTCTGCATCACTTTCAGGAAAGTGATATGGGTACAGACACAGTTATAAGCCTTACTCTTGGTACAAGCATAACATCTGCTTCAAAAACACTTTTAATACATAAGTCATTAACATCCAGAACAGTACATTTCAGGTCTAAATCATTACTTATATACATGGAAAAAAACCATAACCTTCACTGGATCTACAGTATCTTGCAATTAGATGAAAATCTAGTAAAGCACACAGTTTTATGTCTTTTTCTTTTAGCCAATATTCATAAAAGCACTAATATCATTCGTCTGTTATCTTAAAAAAGAATACCAAATTCATTAGTCTTATATTGTAAGAATCTGATATTTAAGTGTGAAAATTAAATAGTGCAGTTGTTACAAAGAGGAAAGTGGGGCAATTTGGAGGAACACAGAACTGTTTATGTGGCACTGGATCCTCAGTTAGTTTGCTATTGGTCTTCCTTGAAGCATCCCATAAAATATCTTCACTTCTGTATGCCATTTTTTGAGTCTGCTTGAGACTCAGATAGAAGTGTGCTTTACATGACCTTCTGCAAGATTTATGTGACCACTCTGTTTGGAAGCATTTGGTACCACTTCAGCAAGAGATAATGCACATTCTTTACTTGCTGTGGCTACTTTCTTCCTTTGTGCATGTGGTAGTGGTGTCTTCTTGGATACTGCAAGCTGTATTTCCACTTCTGCATCTTTGTTGATTTTGCAGCAACTGTTGAGGCTCTCATCTTGTTTGGATTATTGTTCCACTTATTGGAACAAGGAGATGGACTATATTGATGGAAAGGGGTCAGATATTTGGTAGTACGCCTATTGTTTGTTAGCATCTTCAATAAATTTGCACAGAGTTTGGTTTCTCATAACTTTGCCATGTGAAATCCATCTCTTACAAATTTTTTTCACTGAAGACACTGGTTTATGTTGGTTACTTTCATGTTGTCTGTCACTGTAGCCCTTTTCATTAAATATTTGTTAATCTCAAATATGTTGTGGTTTTCAAATCTATAAGATATTGTGCAGAGTATTAATTGAGTCAGTATAATTTTTGAAATAGCTTCTTTCAGTGGGCCCACAATTTCATCTTTTCTCTCATTTATGTCGTTTGCTCCAGGTAGGATAATGACATAGTCATTTTTCCTAAACTGAGTGATTTATTTTGCATGTTGTGAGTAAGGTGACAAATACAAAACTGAAAACTATGAACCAATCTCAATACTTCCTGTCTTTTCCTGTCTTTTTGAAAAAGTCATATAGAACAAAATTATAAACGTTCCCAACAAGCATAACCTAATATTTGCAGTCAAAATGAATTCTAAAAATGTAAGTCATCTAGTACAGCAGTTGCTCAGGTAATTGGAGAGGTAATAAGTGGCATCAAGAACAAGCAACATGTTGCAGGTATATAATATCTTGACCTTGAGAAAGCTTTTGACTACGTGAACACTACTGTCCTATTTGATAAGCTACAGGGTGTTTCAAAAATGACCGGTATATTTGAAATGGCAATAAAAACTGAACGAGCAGCGATAGAAATACACCGTTTGTTGCAATATGCTTGGGACAACAGTACATTTTCAGGCGGACAAACTTTCGAAATTACAGTACTTACAATTTTCAACAACAGATGGCGCTGCAAGTGATGTGAAAGATATAGAAGACAACGCAGTCTGTGGGTGCGCCATTCTGTACGTCGTCTTTCTGCTGTAAGCGTGTGCTGTTCACAACGTGCAAGTGTGCTGTAGACAACATGGTTTATTCCTTAGAACAGAGGATTTTTCTGGTGTTGGAATTCCACCGCCTAGAATACAGTGTTGTTGCAACAAGACGAAGTTTTCAATGGAGGTTTAATGTAACCAAAGGACCGAAAAGCGATACAATAAAGGATCTGTTCGAAAAATTTCAACGGACTGGGAACGTGATGGATGAACGTGCTGGAAAGGTAGGGCGACCGCGTACGGCAACCACAGAGGGCAACGCGCAGCTAGTGCAGCAGGTGATCCAACAGCGGCCTCGGGTTACCGTTCGCCGTGTTGCAGCTGCGGTCCAAATGACGCCAACGTCCACGTATCGTCTCATGCGCCAGAGCTTACACCTCTATCCATACAAAATTCAAATGCGGCAACCCCTCAGCACCGCTACCATTGCTGCACGAGAGACATTCGCTAACGATATAGTGCACAGGACTGATGACAGCGATATGCATGTGGGCAGCATTTGGTTTACTGACGAAGCTTATTTTTACCTGGATGGCTTCGTCAATAAACAGAACTGGCGCATATGGGGAACCGAAAATCCCCATGTTGCAGTCCCATCGTCCCTGCATCCTCAAAAAGTACTGGTCTGGGCCGCCATTTCTTCCAAAGGAATCATTGGCCCATTTTTCAGATCCGAAACGATTACTGCATCACGCTATCTGGACATTCTTCGTGAATTTGTGGCGGTACAAACTGCCTTAGACGACACTGCGAACACCTCGTGGTTTATGCAAGACGGTGCCCGGCCACATCGCACGGCCGACGTCTTTAATTTCCTGAATGAATATTTCGATGATCGTGTGATTGCTTTGGGCTATCCGAAACATGCAGGAGGCGGCGTGGATTGGCCTCCCTATTCGCCAGACATGAACCCCTGTGACTTATATCTGTGGGGACACTTGAAAGACCAGGTGTACCGCCAGAATCCAGAAACAATTGAACAGCTGAAGCAGTACATCTCATCTGCATATGAAGCCATTCCGCCAGACACGTTGTCAAAGGTTTCGGGTAATTTCATTCAGAGACTACGCCATATTATTGCTACGCATGGTGGATATGTGGAAAATATCGTACTATAGAGTTTCCCAGACCGCAGCGCCATCTGTTGTTGAAAATTGTAACTACTGTAATTTCGAAAGTTTGTCTGCCTGAAAATGTAGTGTTGTCCCAAGCATATTGCAACAAACGGTGTATTTCTATCGCTGCTCGTTTAGTTTTTATTGCCGTTTCAAATATACTGGTCATTTTTTAAACACCCTGTATGAAACATTGGCATCAGAGGCACTGCTCATGACCTAACACAGTCTCACCAAATTTCGCCAAAACAGTTTGCACTGCTTAAAACTGAAAGTAGTGTTCACAAATCCACAATCACTAATATAAAATATGGAGCATCCCCTGGGCTTTGTATTGAGTCCTCTTCTGTTTCTGATTTATGTAATTGATCGAAAATAGTACACACACAGTTACAAAGCAGTTCTGTATGGAGATGATATGTCTGTCACATGCAAAAAGGCATCATTTAACAAATTAAGGGCCCATGGTAACAATGTGACAAATGAAATTGTTGAATACTTTAATGAAAGTAATGGAGTTTGACAATGGCAGTTTTAATGATGCAATTATACTACACACAGGCAATGAATTAGTAAAAGAAGAGTTTAGTTTAAAATTCCTTGATTCAATGATTCAAAGCAAACTAAAATGACAATATTATGAACAGGAAAGATTGCTACTCAGCATATAGCAGAGATGTTGAGTTGTGGACAGGCACAACGAAAAGCCGACTAAACACATAAGTTTTCAGCTGGAAGGCTTTCTTATTAAATAGATAACATACACACAAACATGCACACAAATGCAGCACAATTTTAAATGGGACACACAGCTAATATGATTAGCAAGTTCTGCAAAGACATTGTTGTCCCAAGGACTGCACACCATGCTTTACTCATCTCTCACCTGAATTATGGAATTGAAATTTGGGGAGAAAGAAACCAAACCAAATCTAAATAAGCTATTGCTACTTCAATAAAGAGCTATAAGAATTGCCTGTGGAGCAAAATATAAGAAGTCATGCTGTGAGTTGTTTCCAAAAACTGGTGTGCTAAATGTAGTAAACATATACATTCTAAAAGCCATGTCACTTATTAAAAGACTGCAGTTCAACATTTGTTCTGATTTCCATCACCACAATACCAAAATAAAGAAAAATTTTTACATCAGCAGACACAGATAGGCACTCTATGAAAAGGTCCACAACTTTCAGGTTTTAAATTATCCAATGCACTTCCCAGTACAGTTATGGCCTTTCCCACAATGAAGCTTAATTTTCAGCTAAGTAAATCATATTACAAAATCCCTTTTACGCATTGGAAACGTATCATACATATATGCAGAAAAAGATGTGCTTTGAAAAAAATATGTAAATAACGTTAAGCAAATCACTTTACTTGTAATCTAACCATTTTTTAAATCAACGATATGTTGAAAAGAATGTTTTATTGTGTTATGTATCAAGAACTGTAACCTGTTTTTGTATATATGCAATTAATCATTCAATATTGAATAAAGTATTGTTGTTATTATTGTTATTCTTATCGTTATTTGTATTATTATTATTATAGAATTAATCTGTGTTAACTCTGTCATTACATAGAAAAGTAGTCACACATTGAAGCTATTCTTGTATAGTAACACTGTATAGTACATGCTACTCTACATTGCTTATATACAAGATGTTCAGAAATTCCCATTACAAACTTCTAGGACTTGTAGAGGGGAGTGAGTAAATAATATTTTGAATAGGAACCCATGTTAGAAAACATACTGTTTCCATTCTAGAACAGTTTCCATTCAGGTGAATACTGCGTCCATGTCTGCTGAGGGTAAGAGAAAAGTCTCAAGTGTTTCTCGCCCTGGTATGCAGTAGGGTAGACAGGATGATATGTAATATGTCTACCAGTCACCTTTCATCACTTACTGTGTATAAAAAGTCTAATTTAAGACACTCCTGTAGGGACATGGGAAGATCTGGTGACATGGGTTCTGTATGCTGCACTAGAAACTGAAAAGTCACCAGGTGGGATGGACAGTGTGTACCACAACATGCTTCGTAATACAACAACTGTAACAATATTTATGATCACCCCATCAAGAAGCTGTTGTAACTCATCAGTACTGTTCTGTTCATACAGTATGCTGGGTTATTTTTTGTTTTGGAATAATATGAACACATAACGTTTAGGTTTTCATACAAACAAACATACATAAGAAATAAATGGATGTTTTATCATGTTTCCTTTCGAACTGTTACATAGAAACTGTACTGTATAATGCTTAAATCGATTCCTAAAATAGAAGTGAATGAACTAAATATCTGAACTGAAACTGTCATAGAACAGAAATGTTACATTTCCAGACATGGGTCCTTATTCAAAACATTATGTACTCACTCCCCTTTAAAAGTCCTAGAAGTTAGTAACAGGAATTTACAAACATCCTGTATAGACAGCCTAAACCACGTTCAATTGGTTTCAACAGTGTATCTGACTTAAAACAATTTTTCCTTTTATTATTTCACCTTGATAACTGGTAATGAAGTAGATGTATCTGAACATTATACTACTTTTGTAACAACATAAGTATACCAAATTCATTTTTATTGGTGGTCTTCATCATAAATTAGAAGTGTAATTTTTGTATATGATGGAAACGAAGGTGTTTGTCTTGTCTTATCGATGTATGGTTTGTGCTTAAAACCACCTAGATGTCAGGTGATATGTTGTAGTAAAAACTTTTCAAAACACCACTATTTCGATAATAAAATTATACAAGACACTATAATAGGTGTAACTCCTACCTATTGGTTGTGAGTAAATAAATTAGATGTATTATGAGTTAATTTTAATCAAGATGTAGATAATTGCACATAATTTTTAATGGATTTTTTAGTGTCATGCTTGTTATTATTAGGTAGACATACATAACATAAACCAAATGTCTTATGGTTTTTGACAGTGCGAAAAGATGTTTTTAATTTTTTTAAAACTATACAAAAAATTTCTTTGAAAAATTATGTTATATGTGTTAGTTTATAAAAGTGTTTTTTAAGATAATCACAAAATTATGTTCACTTACTTTCCTTGTATGTGTTGTAAATAACAACTGGATTTTATTTAACGTAAAACAATTATACAGAATAATATATTGATGCTTGTGTCCAATGGAAGATAATGTTATTAAGTAACATCACCATAGTACTATCTGGTGGGTTTACATAACAGTTAGAATGTTTATGCTGATTCTCGTTCAGCTTTCAGTTGTTGAGTAAGAAAAAGTACATGGTACCATTCTAAGACTACTGCTCTGGAAAGCATTGTATATGATAGGCACAGAGCATCCTTTAATTAAAGTAATACATAAATGTACAAAGATGTGGTGAGAGACTTAGTGTACTTTAATGTACCTTATTTGAAAAAGATTACCAGTGGTATCACATTATAGTCACCTAGTTGTTTACTATGTTTGCATGGTTCCTCTGTCCCCTGTCAAAACCGACAACTGGTGTCAAATATTCCTCCTTGTATCTAATACAACTGAGTCTTTTCGCTCTGTTCATCACGTTCTTGCTCGAAATGACTAAACTGAGCATCCCATGACCTTGCTTCCATTGCTAATAACTCTTTTATTAATTTCTAAATTTGAATTTCCTTATTTTTTATAAAATGGTACTCTAGAAGTAACAATTTCTATGCTTTTTTATTTTCCCCCACTATGTACAGTTCACTCAGATCATTAGTAGGAAACTCTGTTTTTTGATAATTATTCTGCAAACCCCAGTTTTTACATCCCCATTGCTAGCTGATTACATACATCATTTGCATCCTCCCCCTATAGTGCTATGATGACTTGGCCATCATAATATAGTAAATACTGAATATGTGTTCCCTCTGCAGTCAGTAACCCCATTCCCTTGCATTTATAGGACCGTTTCGAAAAACTAATATCTATATACATTATGAATAGGACTGGGGACATGGGGCAGCATCGTAACAGGCCTTTAGTTCTTCTTAATTTCTGTGAAAGTTTATCACCAGGTTTTATTTTCAAGTTTGTTGGCTTCGCTGACTCTCAACTAATCTAGACCTTGGATTAAGATCAGTGTCACCACAGCAATGTTTTCTCTTTTCACATTCATTGGCTTTGTCAACTAACAACCAAACTGTGAAACTACAAACCAGACAGTATAGTCTTGTATGGAACTGAGACTCGAAAGTTAATCAAAGACATACAAACACAAGATGAAAGTATTAGAGATAGATTTCTGAAGAATGGCGAAAAAAATTCCAGGAACGACAAAGTAAAGAACACAGAAGTGCTAAAGATAATGGAAGTTGAAGAAGGAATATGTGATATGATGGAGTGAGGAAAATTTCAGTGCTGCAGACATGTAGAAAGAATGAAACAAGAATACCAAAAGTGATACTGGTGTGGGGAAACCGAAGGAGGAGGAGGAGGAAGAAGAAGAAGAAGAAAACCAGTGACTACTTGGCTCAAACATGTACAGATGACAATAAGAAAACCTGATGCAGATGAAGAGAATACACGAGATAGAATACTGGAGGAACACCTTCAATAGAAAGTGTTTGAGTACTTGTGTCATACCCACTGTAATAGTCTCTGAATGTATTTTTATGTTGGAGAGAAACCTTTCAATTGAGGAAAGTTTCAAAAAAATGGGAAAGAGGTGCAGTGGTTCAAAGTTATCAACTCAGCAAGTATCAAAGACATATCAGTCACCATGAAAATATCTTTGGCAGGAGGGGGAGATACAATGCCACAAAGGTGCATGAGTAATTACTCACCAAGCGAAAAAACTGTGCGCAGTAGAAAACTAATGTAGAAAATGGGTACAAACAGACTGAAATTTGGAAAAATTTGTTTTTATATGAGACAATAAAGCAATGGCAATCACAGCAATAAACTTAGTATGCATTCTCCATATACCTGATGTTGCACATGAAAAACGGTTTCAAAACAAAATAATGAAAGTATGCATTGATTGTTGCTTTTTTGAAGAGCATATTGGCACAGTTCTTTAAAGATATTGAAACACAGCAGTTTCATGTCAACAGATTAGAGATGTGTTGATTAATCCAGTAATGGGAAGTCCTGTGGAATTTAAATAACTTAAGGAGCATAAATAATAACTCAGTGTGTTTGTGTTCATGGTCCACTTGTGCTGGGATGTGATATTACAGATCAATATCATTGTGACATTACATAGAATACAGCTAAAAATATTAACTTATGAAATATGATAATATCATACAGTCTTTTCTTTACAAATGAAAGTCATACAAGGCATCAATTCTGCCTTGATAACTCTGTAACAAATGTACATTAATGTGAATTCAAACTAGGATTGTTTAATGTTGATCATCTATCAGACCATAAAGGTATATAGGTGGAATTAATTACTCAGAAATTCAGTATCATGATGTTAGATTATTAACTGATAAGAACATTAACACTTTCAAAAAAACAATATAATAAAAAATTCAGAAGACCCATGCACCCAACATGAAACAAATGGTTTATACCAGACTTACAGAAACTGAGGCTCATGCTAATTACTTGCTACAACAAAGTAAAAAGTGGTAATGTGGACAAAGTCACTTATACGAAACTCAAAGCACATTATAGCCTACATCACAAATTAGAATAGTCAAATATGGGAAAAATGAATGTTACATTGGAAACTTAAATACTAGACATAAGACAACATGGAAGATTATAAAAGGAGAGTTGGGTACAGATATAAATCGTAAAGAAACCAAAAATGCTGTCAGTATAACATCAGATGGATTTAATCAATTTTTGGCAAGGCAGCAAACCACACTACCACCCCACCCCACATCCTGGCCAGCTTATTTCCAATTCAATGTATGCTCCAAATCTAGACCCCATTTCTTGGAGTCAAATTCTTCAAAACTGTGCAAACACTGTGTCAACTTTCTAGTGGATGCAAATATAAGTATGTGATGTTGTTCAATAATAACACAATGAGGAAATTCAAACTCTGAAGACTTTTATAGCTTATCAAATTTTGTGATCAAAAATATAGTGGATCTCATATCAGACCTTCTTTGTAGAGTATTATACTTAACTTTATACTAGTGGTCATTTTCCAGATCATATAAAAAGAACTTTGTTATGCCTATTCATAAAAAGAGTTAAAGTTATGCACAAATAATTATCGTCCAGTTTTGCTGGTAGTTATTCTCTCCAATACAATAGAATACTGCGTACAACAGTATATTTGCTGACATTTAACTGAAAACAAGATTCTGACTCAATCTCAGTATGGTTTTAGGTCCAAATTATCGACAGTAAAAGCAGTTGAAGACATCATTTCTATTATACAAACCTCATTTGAATCAAAATTATGCACTGAACCGTTCTAGCAGACCTAAGCAAGGCACTTGATTCAGTGAACCATACAATACTACTGAAGTAAGTTTGGTGTTATGGAGTCAGAGACTTAGAACTCTCCCTCATAATGTAAGAAAATGAAACACCAACAGCCATCCATATTATGTCATTTATTGCACAGCTACGAGTTCTGGTCGTTCAATGCATCATCTTCGGGCCTTAGCTGATGCTGAAGCAGACTGTAACTGTGATGAGACTGGGGAAGCACCAAAACTGGTAGCCATACAATAAATGACATCATAAAGATGGCTGTAGGTGTTTCATTTTCTTACATATGTGAAGAGCTGTAGTCCTACAGATCTCCAATCACAAGGATCGAAATATAAACCTCCCTCATATATTCCTATCTCAGTGATAGGAAACAAAGAGTAGTATGCAACAACCAGAATTCCAATAGTTAGATGTAAGTCGAGGCATTACTCAGAATTTCGTGCTTGGCCCTTTATTGTATATAACATTTGTGAATGATCTTAAGCTGCCCAGAAATACTGTACTTTACAATGACACAACATTCATCAGCTCTGGGATAGCCTTAAACAAATTAAAACTGGAAAACAAAGAGTACTTTAACCTGTCTAACACATCGTTCAATGCCAATGGCCTGTCCATCAGCTGTGGAAAGACAGTTAACATCATTTTCAGCTTACCATGGAGTGAAACTGGATGCTCAACTGTTAAGTTGCTTGCCATATACTGTGATTCCAAATTAACCTGGAACAAACACACAGGCCATGTATACAGAAAACTCACGGTCACCTTTCTACTGACTAAACTACAGACATGTGTAACAACTCCTCTGTTACGTAACTGCTACTATGCCTTCTTTCACTGCCATATGCAATATGCCAAAAATATTTCCATCTGGCAAAGAAAGGCTATCAGGACTATTTCTGGAGTTACAACTCTAAAACCTCCTGCAGACCACTTTTTAAAGAATTAAAAGTATTGGCAGTCCCATCACTATACACTGTTGCATAATAAAGATTAAATAAAACTTAAATAACTACATCTTTAGGGAAGCTTTACACCAACATAAAACTAGGCAAATGGAACAGATAAATATGCCCATATAAGATAAAGAAAACACAGTCTAGTTATGAGTACCTGGGCATAAAATTATTTAATACTTTACCTTTACAGGCACATCATATCTCAGTTAGTGACTTTAAGAAAAACTGAGAAATTGTTGAAAGAAATAGCTTTCTATAATATTTCAGAATTTAAAACTGCTCTAAAGATGACCTGAGACACTAAATTATTTCTGATTGTAAACTATTTTGTGTTTACCTTCATATGTCAACAGTTTACCTGATACTTCTGTAAATTACCTTCTATGTACTGTAGAATGAAGAAATTGTTTTCTAGTGTATATTTTATTGCCTTCTATTAGTATTAGTATGTGTAATGTAACTATGTCAATAAATCTGTATTTTTACAATATGTGTAAATGCCCTATGATTACATCAATTGCATAAATATGTTCAGAGATGGATCTAAATAAAAAATAAACAAATAAATAAATATTACTGCAAATTGGCACATTACACCTATTACTGCACTTCTTGTCTATACGTATCACTATAGTCATTAGTTTTGCGTCCTCTATAAACTGAAAGATACATCGGTGTTTTGTGATATTCTATCTTAATATACGGAGGGCTAATTTGCAACAAAACATGAAAGATATAATTAAGAGCCTCCAGAACAACTGCAACTGTTCATCAACACTTTAGCTAGTTGGAGAGCACATGTGGAGGAACAGCACATGGTTACAATGGTGAAAGAAAAGATCAGTTTCTAGTCAACTGACAGGAAGTAAATTTGTATAATAATTATTTTATGATGTACAAAAAAATGACAAGTTTCTCGTAAAACTGCAGAATTTAGTTTTTGTGCCTGCAGTATAATTTTCCACAAAGATGGACAGCTGTTTGTGCTACCTAATGCATATGAATTCAAAAATCATGTTGTGTGGGGACTACTCATTTAGATGGCTGCCGTAGGATTGTGTGGTGTTAGGATGCTCCAAAGTCAGTTGAAATTTAATGGTTGTTCGTGCAGAAAGCGTAAAAAACGTGTGGTCAAAGGAATTCGGTGCATTAAGTGCAACTTCCGGTTACTCGAGAAGTGTGCAAACGTGTGTCTGAAATTTATAAATGACGATATTCAGTGGACATACCTCGAGTGTATAAGTGACGAAAATGCACGATTAACATCCATACTAAGTTCTAAGGACGAAATTATTCGTCTTCTTCAAAGTGACATTGATGCTCTGAAAGCAGAACTGACGTTTCTAAAGCAAGAAAATATTGCATTGAAACGTGAAAAGTGTAGTGAGAGGTAAAAAAAACACAATATTAGATGGACCTACTTCGGCAAATAAGCGGAGTGATACAACTTAGAAACCACGAAAAAATTCAGCAGCCATTACGAAAGAAAAAGAAACTGGAGATATGGCGAATCAATCAAATATACGCGGACCAGCGTAACGCACAAGAAAGACAGAAAGAAGCATTATAATAAGACAGAGAGTGAATTCTTTATTATAGGTGACTCACTGATGAAAAACATAGTCGTTCCAAACTCCGAAATCGACGTTCGACCTGGAATCAGGTATACACACCTGGCATACACACCTAAACAACGTCTTAAACTCAAAAGAGAACGCAGCAGATAACAATAGCAGAAATACAAAAGTGTTATTATCCATGGATAAGAGAAGTAATAAAATGAGCTCTAACATGGAAAGTAAGCATTTCCACATAACATATTTTCTTTCTTTGTGTGTGAGGAATGTTTCCTCAAAGTTTGGCCGTACCTTTTTGTAAAACCCTGTATTATACAGCCTTGGTAACTGTGGACCCATGGAAAAAGTTGATAATGCCAAACTCCTTGGAATCACAATTGACAATAAGTTGGTTTTGACCTCATTACACAGGTTTCTCTTCAAGATAACAATACATTTTGAAACTGTTACAGTGAATATTACACTCACTCTTAAAGATGTTCCCCCAGATATTTCAGTCCTGTTTTCAGGTTACAGTCTACATTTTAGTGAAAAAGTAACAAGTATGGTAAAATGACCAAATATGCGGGAGAGTAATCATACACTCATCTTCTCCGTGTCACCACCAATTTCTGCAGGACTACTATTGTGCTGGAGCTGTCCAAGCCATGGGATGACAGAGCAGTTCCAGCAGCAGCCACGAGTTTGAGTATGGGTTGCACCTGCGACATTCAGCTCTAAGTGACACAGTGCCTGCCACCATTCAGCTCCTGCCCAGGGACAGCAGGTCGAATCCCGAGTGAAGCATTCTCCTCACATTGCTGGAATGAATGTGCACGGGCCACAAGTGGCCATCCAGAGAGGCTTCCATCATCACTGAGAGAAGCAGTGTGCCGGTGATGTCGTGGGCACGGTTGTTGACGGGTCTTCCACCTCATCGGTGATGCTACTGGCATGGGTCAACAAGGAGAGTCATGCCTGCCTCTCTGAGCCCCAAAGCAATATGTCACAAAATTAATAAAGACATTCTTCGTTGTCAACAATGTTTGACTGGGCAACTTCGATGCCACAACTCACCACATGCTGCACCATGGTCCCAGTGTTCCGATAGAGTTTGTCGGGGTACCTATTTGTCACATTTTGTTAGAAGGGAGGATCTATTTTTTATTCTCTATGTTAAGCTACGTAATACTTTCATTATTATATTCATAATTGCTAAGAAGGAAAGTTATGCTATCGATGGGCGAAATTCGACAGGAAAAACAAATCATTCAAATGGCCACACTGACAATGTTGCCGAGAGACCGCTAAGGTCGCAGGTTCAAATCCTGCCTCGGGCATGGATGTGTGTGATGTCCTTAGGTTAGTTAGGTTTAAGTAGTTCTAAGTTCTAGGGGACTGATGACCTCAGAAGTTAAGTCCCATAGTACTCAGAGCCATTTGAACAATTTGACAATGTTGTTTCGTTTCCCGCACTTCACTCCAACAACTCAATTCCATTTTCTCAGTGACGGTCAGAGCGTGATTTTTTTGTCTTGCTTTAGGGCGCAAAAAACAACTGACGTCATATGCACCCAAGTCAAAATTATGGAACATTAACACAGAGAGGAGCATAAGAGACAGCTAAAAACAGACACGTGGAAAAAGGGCTGAAAAAACACAATACAGAAATAGCACTCCGTCTTCAGGCGACAAGTGGCCCATCGGGACCATCCGACCGCCGTGTCATCGTCAGTCAGGATGCGGACAGGAGGGGCGTGTGGTCAGCACACCGCTCTCCCGGTCGTTATGATGGTTTTCTTTGACCGGAGCCGCTACTATTCGGTCGAGTAGCTCCTCAATTGGCATCATGAGGCTGAGTGCACCCCGAAAAATGGCAACAGCGCATGGCGGCTGGATGGTCACCCATCCAAGCGCCGGCCACGCCCGACAGTGCATAACTTCGGTGATCTCACGGGAACCGGTGTATCCACTGCGGCAAGGTCGTTGCCCCAATACAGAAATGGAGGTCCAAAACTAAAAATTAAATAGCCTTCGTCATATTGCTTCAGCACATACAAAGTAAAACGCGGTCGACATGCCGTGCGTCATTTGCTAAAACGGCTGATAAATCAGACGGGAAACCCAAGTTGGAATGTAAATGGTTAATAACGGGCATTCCATCAGAAAGTGGCAGACAGTTAAAATTTGGGTGCAACATGTACAAAGTGGTGGGGTAGCGCCACTTAGCATATGATGATGGCTAAAAAGGCAGTGCATAATACGCAGCTGAGTTAAAATAATCTCCTCCCGGTGGGAGTGCCGAGAGGAGGTCATCCAACGCACTGGGAGAGGCTTAATAAGCCGAATCTTATTCCAGTGAAGGGAAGACCATTGGCGATGCCAAAGGGATACCACCTCCTGACAGACGGCAGTCACTGAGCAGCAAGAATGGGGGAGGTAGCTGCCCAATAAGTTGAAGGAAGTCTGCCCTGCTGACAGCAAATGATGGAGGGACGTATATGGTACAGACGGTTGGTTGGTTTAAAAGGGGGAAAGGGACCAAATTGCGAGGTCATTGGTCCCCTGTTCCCAGTAAAACAATTACCCAAGGGAAAGAAGGGAAATAAGAAGACGTGCGGCACAATAACAGGACAAAGGAAGAACCAAAAGAACGACGGAATACAACAGACACTACAATGGACAAAACAGGATAAGAAAACCACAGAGACGCAAGAAATAGGGAGAAGAGGTTAAAAACAGGAAACCAGATTACCATGGCTGGCTGACCATGAGAATAAAAAAGGAGAAGCCAGCCACTCTGCAACATATTAAAACCTCCACCCTAAAAGCCGTAGTGTGGAGGACACAGAGGGACGAAGGACATGCGATAAAACTCAGATCAAATTATAAAACCCACACTCACGAATAAAAGGTAAAACTAAAGCTGCTGTTGAGGCATTGTAGGATGCTGGGAAAGTTAAAAGTCCGCCACAGAGCGGCTAAAAGTGGGCAGTCCAGCAAGAGGTGGACGACTGCCATTTGGGAGCCACAGTGACACTGAGGTGCATCCTCACGACGGAGGAGGTAACCATGTGTGAGCCACATATGGCCAACGTGGAGCTGACAAAGGACAACCGATTCCCTGTGAGACCCGTGCAGGGAAGACTTCCACACATCTGCACTCTCCTTAATGACACACAGTTTTTTGTGCATACTCTTATGCCACTCTGTCTCCCAAAGCCGAAAAACTTTACGGCGTAAGACAGAGCGCAAGTCAGATTCAAAGACGCCCATCTCCAGGAGCGGTTTCCGCATAGCGTGTTTGGCCAGCCTGTCAGCCAGTTCGTTGCCTGGGATTCCGACGTGTCCTGGGGTCCACACAAACACCACTCAACGACTGGACCGTTCCAGGACAGAGATGGACTCCTGGATGTTCACTACCAAAGGATGACGAGCGTAGCACTGGTCGATACCTTGTAAGCTGCTCAGGGAGTCAGAACAGAGAAGAAACTACTCATCAGAACAGGAACGGATGTACTGAAGTGCACAAGACATGGCCACAAGCTCTGCAGTGAATATACTCCAGCCAGCAGGCAAGGAATGCTGTTCAATATGGCCTCTGTGGACATAGGCGAAGCCAACATTACCATCAGCCATCGAGCTGTCGGTGTAAGCAAATTCAGAGCCCCTGAACACGTCAAAAATCGAGAGGAAGTGACAGAAGGCAGCGGCGGGGTTAACGGAGTCCTTAGAGCCATGCAAAATGCCTAGATAAAGCTTCGGCCGAAGTGTACATCATGGATGTGTACAGTCTTAGACATAAAAACTGACTGCCGGCCAGCCGCCACAGAGACGAAGTCCCAGTCGATCACTTAAGGTGGCCAATAAGACCGACCGCCCCTGACAACGCTAAGTCCGGCCATCTGCACAGCCTGGCAACACTGTAAGATGCGGAAGTGTCAGGAGGAAGTGTTCTCTACTTCCGAGATGCTGTTGTGGAAGGCGAGCCCGTGGTCTAGTGGTAAGCGCGCTTTTTATAGTCGCGTGTTCACGTCCAACTTCCATTTTTTTTTTTCACCACATTTCGGCCCTCGTCTAAAGTTATGACTCTAACTGAACATCGAAAATACATCGCTTCACATTCTACCCACCAGTAATAACAAATACTTCCAGAAACAATTCCGCAGGACAGCTGGTGGCTGCGTCACGATCAGAACAGCTTATGCTCGAGCGTTTCCTCGCGCTGCAGCGACTACCGGCCACCGGCCAGACGCCACCCGCCGTCTGAAATCGGGCGTCAGTGTGTATATCAACTGTCATTTTCGAATTTGAAGTTCTAGTTATCATCTTGCAGTTAAATATTGTAAAATCATGAACTACGGTTAAGTGTTGTAAAATTAAGTTGATAGTGGAAAAAGGTTTAACATACGCAATACAGTATTTATCTTTGGTATAACAAAGGGGTGAATGCCGAGGAGACAGCTCGATAGATATGAACTTTGTGTGGAGCGAGTGCTCTTGGGAAGAAACGTCAGTAAAAGATAATCTTGTTTCAATAAAGACTGTTCTGACATGAATGATTTTCCACATTAAGGAAGTCTCGACTACTGATATAAGTGATGGATTACCATTTAACCATAATGCGACATTTGCATTCAACAGGCATGGTTCAGAAGCCTGGTGAAGGAGTACTGCCTGCTCTAATTCTCAACAACTATTACTGCAGTTTTGCTTGAATGTCACCAGGTCGCTCACTGAGCATTCCTATGCAATACTGTTACTGGTGACGAGCTATGGTGCCTATATCATTAACTGTCCAAGAAGAAATGAAAGGCTGGGCCCTACCAAAAGACGTAAACTCGAGCAAAGAGTAGTGTCAACATAATATTTTCTTTCTGATAGCTCCAAAAGTGTGTTTTGCACTACGAATTCTTCTCCAAGAGTGTGTCCATCACAGCTGGAATTTGCTACCAACAAATGAGAAACCTTTCGGTCTCAGTGTAAGAAAATCGACCGACAAAGCTACATCACGTGTGCTACTACATGATAACACACTCTGTTGATTTGAGAAACAAAATTATCCTGGAGATTGACAGGGAAGTCATCCCTTAGCACTTGTATCGACAGGGAAGTCATCTCTCAGGCACTTGTCACTCTGATCCTATGCTCGAAAAATTTTACCTCTCCTGCTCTTGATCGATCAACCGTCAAGGCAATTCATTTCTAGACGAATAAGCTCTTGAAACTACACGTTAGAACCAGTAGGTTTCTACAGGCGTAGAATTTGTAAACCACTTTAGCACTGTCATATTGTTTTAGATATTGTGAGAGAACATACTGTTGCTGAATAATTTCTCTTTGATGATTACAGCTGTGTTCAAGAAACTAATGGAAAACAAAATTAAAATATTCACTGCACTAATACAAGTTAAATTCAACTTATTACAGAAACATTACGATGACAGTCTACCTTAATAAAGCATAAAGTGTCTGCAAGACGATTGTGCCTGTTTTAACACGAATTAGTAGGATATTACCGACTCTTTACTTCGAAAAGGTCTGTATTTACTTCATACCCCGTATCATACTCAAATATTATGAAAATGGGTGAGTTCATAGATAAAATTATGTATTCACAACGAAAAATATGTCGGCAGAAAACAAAAGTGGCATTATAAATTTTGCAGTACCATAAGGTTTTCGCTCTGACATTAAGGTGTACTGAAAGCAGCAAGACGAATTTTGCTCGAGCGTTGTCGTACGATTCTCTTATTGAGTTTCTATCAGGCTGCTTGTAGTTCTGCCACAAGAGAATTAAAAACCTAGGTTTCAGCTAGTTTCGAAAGGCGGACGAAAGCAGCTTGTTCCGGGTTAGGAAACACGTTACCTCGGAGCTAGCGAAGGGGTGCGGGCGATGTTTCATACTTATTTGCCCAGTAGCCGCTATGACAGGTAAGTCGCAACACAAGAGACGAGGGTAGTTGTATTGCCCGTGTGAAATGACTTTCGTTGACTCAAAAGCATTAACTGATATCATATATCACATCTCAAGAGGAGATCACTCACATTATTCTACTGAAATGACACGATAATATCAAGTGAATTTAGCAGAATAGTACTGTGCAACCAAGGAAGTAACTCGTCGGTCACAGAGTGCCAAACATATTCCACGTTGTTGCCAAGTTTCAGTTAAACTACCAGGAAGGGTACCAGCTGGTGTGTTCTGTGAGAGACCTCGAAAGTGACTATAGCTTCGTCTCAAAGTTGTGGGTAGCAAGGGCAGGAATATACTCATTATATGCCAATGAGTCTTATTTGGGTTTCTGTAAGTAGGTTTTGTAGCTAGAGTGTAATTACTTGTAATACATCGAAGCACTGAGTGGAAACGAAACGCCATAAATTAATAACTGCGATAGTTATTTGTGTTTCACTGTCTTAATTGGACCAGAACCTTGAAAGCGTATTCACCAGACGCGATTCACAACTTTGGAACTTCTCCAGTGGTTGAGTTAGCAACGTACCTTTGCTATACGATATTGTTATTGAGATCACTCTCATTAGCACACCCGCAAGAAGACAGGCATGACCTGGCTTCTTGTTAGCTTTTTTGACGGATATACTGCCGTTCCTCGAAACGTGAAGACTTAAGGTGAATTCGAATATTCCATATGGCGAAAATCTGATGTTTCTATTGTTCCAACTGTAAAATATGAAAAATAGTTACAATAAGCGGCATAAAACCGCCTGTGAACCAACAATTAATAATGCAGACGTAAGTAGTGGAATCTCACAAACTCACTCTGTCATATGATAACTGTGAAAACTACTTTTTTCATCTGCATAGCGCCGCAGTATGAACTCAAAGGTTTCGTAGCAATCATATACTTAATTTCGTTGTGATCGTATTCAATGGCAGTAGAGGAGGAGCAAAAACATCTGACTTGAAATATACTTTTCCAGAGGGATTCGAATCTGTGGCTACAGTTGCAGTAGCACGTCCAGTGAGGTATCAAGAATGCGACCATTCACTCATTGCTGTAGTATAGGCTGGAGCAGAAAGAAGCAGGTTCCCCACAAAATAAACTATGAGAGACACTGTAATTAAGGCATGAAGTTACCATCTCTCAAAAGTAAATTTTCCAAATCGCTCTCACTTATTAAACATGAATTGTTCAGAAAATTACAACTTTATCTAGTGAAATGAGTAGGTTAATGCAGCTCCAGTCCATCACTATCACCGAGTTGCCAAACATTTTCCGAATAGCAGTTAAGATAGAAATGTGTGTGTGTGTGTGTGTGTGTGTGTGTGTGTGTGTGTGTGTGTGTGTGTGTGTATGTGTGTGTGTGTTTGTGTGTGAGTGGTCTGTTCTTTCGGACATGTCAGAAAGAACAGACACTACGATTCGAAACAGACAGCCTTTCTAACCAATTAAATATCAAAGGACAGATGTCCTGGCTGTCACAGGGCGTTAAAATACATCTACTGCGGCAGATGAAAATTCGTGCCTGATCAGGTTCGAACGCGAATTCGTGGTGTCTTTCCTTTCGGACATGTCCGAAACAACAGACACCACAAATATATGCATATACAGTGTGTTTCAGGAGGAATAGTAGATATTTTAGCAGGTGGTACTAGACGAATTGCATAAACAATGCCATATGAATGTGTTCACATTTTATTGACTACAGAGATACAGCTGTTAGTTGTCCGCCTCCGTGGCGTAGCGGTAGCGTTACCGCCTTCCACGCAGGGGGCCCGGGTTCGATTCCCGGCAGGCGACTGGGTGTTGTGAATCATCATTGTCTCGCTGTCGCCGATGTGACGTCACATAAAAAGAACTTGCAATACGGCGGCCGAACTCCGCCGAATGGGGCCTCCCGGCCAACAACGCCATAGGATCATTTCCATTTCCATAGTATACTATCTGCCGCGCCGTGTGGTCGTGCGGTTTAGGGCGCCATGTCACGGACTGCGCGGCCCCTCCTGCAGGAGGTTGGAGTCCTCCCTTGGGCATGGGTGTGTGTTTGGTCCCTTAGGAATTCACACACATTTGAATATTTTGCCGGCACGGTAGCTCAGCGTGTTCGACCAAAGAGCTGGCTGGTCCCTCAATAAAAAAAAACTAAGTGAAAAGGACAACAACGAGCTTCGACGAATGTCACGTGACGTCCGCTACGACGAAATACAACAAACCATACCGAACAAAAAGAAAAAAAAAAAGGGTCAGCTCATCTGCCTCGTAAGCAGTAGGTCCAGGTTCGAAACCTTGTGGGGCACAAATTTTAATGTCCTGCCGCTGCTCTATTTCAAGACCCTGTGACAGTATGGACGTCTGTACTCCGATACTTAAGATGCAATTATTTTTAGAGGCAATACAGATGATTTGCGAAAATTTGTCTTGCCGTCAATGTAACGGGACTTAACGGCATCCATTCCTTAGTCAGTGCTTCATGATGGCACTAACCTATGTCATATGCAAACGAATCAGTTGTAGAGCATATTTAGTCAAATAACGAATGGTCAGTATACAAGTATTTACGGACAGTAGAAGCAGAATTGCAGCGAGCTGATCACTTAACCAAGTGCAACGTACAGTACCTGTGTAGTGAGTCATTTCAGTTGCATAGCTGACGGTAATATTTGTCAAGCAATTCACTGCAGAATTAATGTAGTACCCGCAAGATGATCTCTGTAGTCATACTGTATCATTAGCAGCTCGTCAGTGGAGTACTATTTTAGTTAAATCAGGTTACTGAAGCTGATGCCAAATAAAGAGAAGCGATGACTCCACCACCCAATCTTTACTTAGGCAGTCAGCGCTAGATTATGTGCCCCACCATTAACATTACTGTAAGCAGTCTGACAGAATAACATCACCACATCCACCGACAACCTGTACTATTATCATCACACAGTTGTTACTCGCAGTGATTAGAAGTTGCTGATGTTTGTTAATAGTAGCGGAAACTGCCTGTTCAATGTGACAGTCAGAGAGAATCCTAAAACACAGTAAGAGGTTACTCTGCGGAGGGAAGAACCCACGTATTGTGCCGAGTTCTTGCAGATGATATTAAATGTAGTACCCGATGGTTTCACACTAACGTGTTCTTTTGGCTATCCGAATACTCATATGGGGATTATCGAAGTGCAATTTCTAGAACACTCAACTACCTTAATAACACCTCATTTTTGATTGAATATGACTCGGATAGCGACGTTAATTTGACGTTTCCGTCCATCTCCGGACTACTTACTGAAGTAGACTCACAATTGTGTTGCCTGCTGCATGAACTCTGTAAAGTGATGTGGCAGCTGGCACTAATTGCTGAATACAGACATGTGCAAATACTATATTTTCACTGCTCTAGGGGAACTCGTCTTTGTTGCATTTTTTCCATGCCGTAATTAGACGACAACATAACGCTCATTCTGCTGAAGCACTTGATTCCCGCAAGTCCTTAATTAGGAATCTGCGAGTGGTAGTAATGCATGAGAGGAAACAGACTGTTGGACAAAAGACAGACAGTTACCTACCTTTTTACGTTTCCTATAGGCCCTACGATAAGAATCTGGTGTCATATTACGCTTTTAGAACCCTAAAATGTTTATTCTTTCACTTTATACTAAAACAAAAGCTGTGATAGGAGAAGAGGAAATGACTTATATGCTTCTCCGAAACTTCAATCTTTTGTATTTATTTTCTCACTTCATACTATAACAAGGGCGTTGATATGAGAGGAGGAAATGAGGTATATGCTTCCAAGACAACATTTCCTTGTGTGCTACTACTGCGTGCATGAAAACTCTGCAGTGAATTTTTGCGTCTCAGATAAATTTTGGTATCATCTCATATTACTTTGTGAGAAAGTTCCTATTTTTTTGGGATTCAAATAGAGTGGACATTTCATCACTGGTAAATATTCTGATGACTAATGACATGATACCCACTGCAATTGCTCCATGGCACCTGTGAGTAGAGTCTCACGTTGGTTACTATAAGAACACGCAGGCAGTGATGTGCGCTCACTGCAGTCAGCGCTAAGGTGATTTCTTTCTGTTTATGGCGAAGCGTCTGATGCAGTGTCCACGCTCAGCCGACATAAACAAATCGCGGCCGCATTGGGCACTGCTAATCGCTGCACTTGTCGCGAGCCGCGACAACAAGAGCGCTCTGCTCTGCTAACGATGGTATGGAGTTAATACATCTTACTTACTTAAAGTAATATGCTGGACATGGGTTGGATAAAATTCAGTTTGTAACTTTCCATCACATTAAAATACTTCACAGTGTTTGTTAACCGATTTGTAGTACTTCACTAGTTTTACGTATTAACGTTATTTATCTATCCAATATTGTAACTAGTTTTATTTTCCATCTCATTACGTAGTTAAACTTTGATTTTTTTTAAACATTAGTATTCGTCATTGTAACAATAAACTGTCTTCGGTTTTACTTAGGGCGCTAATAACGTGGCCTATGACCGCCTCTAAACCCGCCCCCCTCCCCTCTCCCAACATACATACATACATATGGTATATAAATTGTGCTTTACATCATAAAAGCGCCAGTCGTAATGCATGCTCAGTGGAATCAAGAGAGAAGAGTTCGTGTTATCGCCCTGATCGAGGATTGTAATTACTGCCCTTCTGATGCCGGTGAGAGGTGCGGAGTAGCGAAGAGGACGGCTAGGCGTTGGTGGAAAAACTACATCGAAACAGGCTGTATTGAACGGAAAAGTGGGAGTGGGCGACCCCGTGTGTCCAGTGAGGGGGACGACCGACGTCTGTTCGACAATATACTCACCAATCCATTCTTCAGTTGCCGTCAACTGGGAGAGATTTCTCAGTTTCCTGGTAGTGCAAGAACTGTGAGAAGGAGGCCGAAAGATCATGGACTTTTATGCCGAGGAGCTGCTATAAAGCAACGCTTGACGGATTACCAGAAGGTCGACCGTATGGCTTATGCGGAAGAGTATCTCGATTTTGACTGGAGCAGAGTCATATCTTCGGACGAGGAAATATTTTTTCCCGTTACCAATGCTCCGGTTCAGGTATCAGTAGATTTATTGTATATAGTATCGAAAATGAAAATGTTTTCGGTAGAAGTGACTTTACTATATTCTAATGCTGAACAGTAGTTGTAAAATAATGTTCTTGTTTTGTCGTTAAATTTGTTTGGTATCGCCTTTATTACATACGTGGTTATGTTGAATTTGTCAGCGTTTTTATTAACGGATACACGCTTTTGATGTCGTAGGTGTACCGGCCACGGGGAGAGCGTTTCAGTCCGCAGTATCTCGTGGAAAGAGAGAGAAGTGGACGCTTTTCTGTTGGCGTTTGGGGCTACATCTCGGCTCGGGGAGCAGGGCCCCTATGGCATATTGAGGGTAACCTCAACGGAGGGGCGTATGTTAACATTTTAGAACATATAATGAAGCCAAGCGCTGAGCTGCTGTATCCTCAACGAGCATGAAAGCTGTTTCATAGTTCGGAAATATTGTTTTACTCTTTTCCTATGGCCTACAATTTACGAAGAAACCATTATATTCAGTCGTTTGGTAGTCTCTTGCTGTTCCCAATATTGTTGTTGCATTTTGTTCTGGTCATGATGTCCTAAAACTAGAGATTCATCTTTGCCCTCGTAGCCCCTAGCGTCACACGTTGCCCGTAAATACATTGATGAGAATGATTTTTGTGGCGGTGTTCGTAGCGACAAACACTTGGCTGTAGAAATGGCTTACGAAGTCACCGCCACACTTTTAATAGCGGGCCGACCGGTCCGCTGGAACAGTAAACAGAAAGATGAGACCCCAAACACTCTGATTAAATAAAAGTCGGTATTTATCTTTATTGATGAAGATACAGAAACACAATAGTGAACTCGTTGTCTACAGAAATCTGTCTAGTTCGAGTCGGAGCGGCTAGGTCAGCGTCGGCTGACGACAAACAACAACTCTGCTGCGATGAACACACAACCGACTAGCAAGTACACAATTCGGTGGCGAGTATACAACTGAGCGGCGAATGCAGAACTGTCCTAGCGCTCGCGACTCCAGCGCTTAAGAAGCCAGAAGCCAGCGGTGGCGCGCGCAGACTTGCGGCGATTTGCTGTCTCGCTGGCGCTGCTTATGCGGACGGCGTCCGGACTTTGATGCTGCCAACCTTTTGGCAGCGGGCTCGGGTGGCATTACTGGCTAGGATACAACACTCCTCCCCCCCAAATCGCCGCACCGTCGTTGAATAATGACGTGGCGAGCGTCGACGGCGGGGGAGGGGTCCGGCCGCAGGCGTAGCTGAAGAGACCGGGGCGGAGACTGTTGTCGGTGGCAGTCCCCGGTCCGTACCCCAGCATTGGCCGCGCGGGGCCTCGGGAAACACCGACTGAAAACCGAGGTCAGGGTGCACGCCTGTGACCACGGGCGCAGCTTCTGGTACTGGACGCGACGGGGCGTCGGGACCCACGAAGAGAGGCAGCGTCTCCTGACGCTGCGTCGACGGCTGCTGAGTGGGCGCCGGACAAGGCGGTGCGGTGTCAGACTCCTTGGGGGTGCCCAAGGAAAGCGGCTGCAGGACAGGCTGCACAGCCACCGCTTGGGAAGGCGGCCCGGCTGAGGGGTCGACGTCCATCAGCTCCGAAGGCGGTGGCGACTGAAGAGGGACCGCAGGCGCCGGAGCGACCACCTGGGGCGCTCCCGGATGAAGCTGCGCGGGAGGCATCAACGGGACGGGCTGTCGGCGTGGTAGCGGCGACGGCTGCTGCTGCTGCCCCGGGGGCGGCAGCGAAGTCGGAAGGCGCGGCTGGAACCCGCCGCGGACCAAATCTGTGGACAAAGAACGAGCGGCAGAATCCGGGCGGCCAGCGCGGCGCAACTGGTTCTGATGCCTCCTGTGCACACCAGTAGCACCTTGAACAGTATAAAAACCGCGACCCTGGACACTTATCACGGTACCACGTTCCCAACGACGGCGACCGTGATAAATTCTGAAAAAAACGGCGTCGTTGCGCTGAAAACGCGTGCGATGCTCCGAAGCGGTGGGTCGATCCGGGGGGTGCAATAACCGTAGTAGGGTGCGATGACGACGGCCGTGGAGAAGCTCCGCAGGCAAAGGGCCGTCGCGTGGCGTGGTCCGGTACGACGACAGGAACGTGATGAGGGCCTGCTGACGAGAGTGCGTAGCACGAAGGCGGTCCATATGATCCTTGAATGTGCGTACAAAACGTTCCGCTGCACCATTCGATTGAGGGTGGAACGGCGGAGTAAGAGCATGTCGAATGCCATTGGCAGAACAAAAACTGTCAAATTCAGCAGAGGTAAATTGTGGACCATTGTCAGACACTAAAACTTCTGGAAGACCCTCAATACGAAAAAATTGAAGTCAACGCCTGTATAGTTTGTGCAGACGTGGTAGACTGCATGGGCACAACAAACGGAAAAATACTAAATGCATCTATCACGATGAGCCAACGAGAATTCCAATATGGACCAGCGAAATCAATATGTACTCGCTGCCAGGGACCGGCAGGGCGTGCCCACTCAAAATAGCGTTGAGGCGGAGCAGCTTGGTGTTCGGCACACGTCGAACAATCTGTAGACATCTGCGTAATCTGCTTATCAATGCCGATCCATGTACAATGACGGCGGGCAAGCTGCTTGGTGCGGACCACTCCCCAATGACCTTGATGCAACAAGTCGAGGACCTTGGATTGGAGCACTTGGGGAACCACTACACGAAGCTGGTCATTCTCGGTGCGTAACAGCAAAACTCCGTGCGAAACAGACAACAGATGACGTTGCGGATAATAGCGACGAACCACAGGATCCGATATGTCCTTTGCCTTGGACGGCCAACCACGTTGAACAAAACGTAATAGTAAACTCAGATGAGGATCCGTAGCTGTCTCACGTGCCACCTGACAATAATCAATCGGAAAATCCCGGAGGGATTGATGCTCATCGGCGTCAATCTGATGGCAAGAGTCTTCAGAGGAATCGAAGACATCATCCGCAGCAATCGGCAATCGAGAAAGCGCGTCAGCGTTTGCATGCTGAGCTGTAGGGCGATACAGTATCTCATACTGGTATTGTGATAACAAAAGAGCCCAACGTTGTAGTCTCTGAGCTGTCCGCTGAGGAACTAGTTTAGACGGATGAAACAGTGACGTCAGGGGCTTGTGATCTGTCACTAAATAGAATGGTCTACCATAGAGGTAGTGATGGAATTTTGTGACACCGAACACAATAGCCAACGCTTCCTTGTCCAATTGGCTATAATTACACTGAGCTTTGTTTAGCAATTTAGATGCGAACGCAATAGGACGTTCGGTGTTACCGACGCGGTGAGACAACACAGCACCGAGGCCGTAAGAAGAGGCATCACAAGCTAATACCAGAGGCTTGTTAGGGTCGTAATGGACCAGACAACGATCATTCAATAAAGCCTCTTTAAGCTGCTGAAAGGCTGATTGGCAATCAGCTGACCACACAAACGGAACATTCTTACGGCGGAGACGATGCAACGGTGCACCAATCTGTGATGCATTAGGGATAAACCTAATATAATACGTCAATTTGCCAAGAACTGCTTGCAATTCATGCAGATTGCGAGGGGCGGGCAAATCACGAATAGCTGCTAAATGTGACTGGGTGGGATGAATGCCTTGAGCATTAATAACATATCCCAGATACTCCATCTCCGTAAGGAAAAATGAACATTTATCGATGTTGCAACGTAGGCCTGCCTGAGACAACACGGTAAACAAACACTCCAAATTACGGAAATGTTCAGCAGGTGTCCGACCGGACACAACAATATCGTCTAAATAGTTGCAACACGATGGCACATTAGCCAGAAGTTGTGACAAAAAACGCTGAAAAACAGCTGGAGCTGACGCACAACCAAAAGGCAAACGCAGAAAACGGAACAACCCCAACGACGTGTTTGTGACAAAATACTGTTGTGATTGCTCGTCGAGGGGCAATTGCAAATATGCTTCACGGAGATCAATTTTGGAAAAGAAACGAGCTTCCCCTAACTTATCCATCAGCTCGTCCGGTCTGGGCAAAGGAAAAGAATCAATGACAGTCTGAGGAGTAACTGTCGACTTAAAATCAGCACACAAACGTAACTTGCCAGACGGTTTCTTTATAATAACTAAGGGAGAAGCCCACTGGCTCGCTGAAACGGGTTGAATAACACCGTTGTTTTGCCAACGACGAAGTTCATCTTCTACAGGTGCCCGGAGGGCGTGAGGCACTGGACGAGCACGACAAAAACGAGGCTGAGCATTATCTTTTAACGTAATATGAGCGGTAAAGTTCGCAGCACAACCTAGTTCGTCTTTAAATATGTCATTGTATCGTTTACACAAATCGGTTATGCTGTCTTGAGGAACAACAACAGAATTAATTTGCAACACATTGTCTTGGATAGACAGGCCAAACAAGTCAAAACAGTCTAATCCGAAAATGTTTACACTGTCTGTAGCGCGGAGCACTGTGAATGAAACTGTTTTGGTATTGCCACGGAATGTGGCTGGCACGCTACATATACCTAACACAGGAATTTGTTCGCCACTATAAGTAGCCAAAGAATGTTTTGCCGCTGAAAGTTTAGGGCGGCCGATAGCCGCATACGTAGCACTATTTATGAGAGTCACAGACGCACCAGTGTCTAATTGAAAATTGTAGGACTTATCCTGGATGCGTAGCTTCACAAATAGTTTATTACACTGTCTCTGGATCGGTGCAGTGGAGGCGGAAGACACAAAATCAGCGCGTTTAGCGCGTGTTCGCTGCTTACGACAACTCGTGGGTTGGGCGGGTGGAACAACAACTCCCGCTTCACTTGCAGTCTGTACATTACTGTTTACAGCGTTTGAATTACGCTTGGGTCGCATAGCAGAGGGCTGGGTGGGTGGCTTATTGCGAACAAGTTTATTACCCACACGAACCGTGGAAGAGTCTTTAAACGCGACCTTCTGGGCGGGCTGGCTTTGAAGAACATGAATATCCATGGGCTGGGCAGCACTAGAATTGTTCTTGCGTTTACGCAAACAAACAGTCTGGATGTGTCCTTTCCTTTGACAGAAGTGACAAACCGAGTTTCTCAACGGGCAACGTTCACGAGGATGAGCAAGAACACATTTAGGGCAAGACTTAACTTTATCATTTTGCACACGCGGCTGACGAATGTGTTTAACATGACGCGGCCGGCTAGTGTTTACAGTCTGACTCTGCCGGTGGGGCCGCTGGCGTGACATAACTTGCTTAGCACAGGCAATTTGAGAAATACATGGCTGATCTAACTCACACTCAGCATAGTCAAAAGTATCTTGGGCTTCAATGATGTTCATCACAGTCTCTAAGGACGGGTCAGGCAACTTTAAGATAGCAGCACGAATACGAGAATCTGAAATGTTTTGAGTAATAGCGTCTCGTAGCATGACATCACTGTAGGAAGCTCCACACACACAATTAAATCGGCACTGACGGGTGAGGCCCCGTAAATCTGTTAACCACTGTTTATTAGATTGATGTGGCAGTTTCTTTAATCTGAAGAACTTGAATCTGGCTGCTGCCACATGAACTCGCGACTCGAAATACTCAGCAAGCTTGTTAACAACAACGTCATAGTCTAAAGCTTCTGGCTGGGATTCCGGGAACAGCTTACAAAGTAGTCGATAGACTTCCACGCCTGCAGTGGAAATTAAATAAAGCTGCCGCTCAGTACCTGTGATTTTGTAGACTGTCATGTGCGCCTGTAACTGCGCGAAATATTCTCGCCATTCTTCTCTGGATTCCTCAAAAGCCCGGAACTGTGGTGCTGCCTGTGCTTGTTCCTTTTGTGTTGGTGGATTAGCCGCTTGTTTGGCGATTGCTTCCACCAGACTTTGTATTTGCTGACTCTGTAACAAGATCAACTGTTGTAATTCGGCAGACATAGTGAACACAAATTAAACCAGCCCCCAAAATTTTATCTCTATAATTAGTATAACAAGAACAAGTTGAACCAGCCCTGCACACGAGTTCGGAAGACCTCGTCGCCAGTTTTGTGGCGGTGTTCGTAGCGACGAACACTTGGCTGTAGAAATGGCTTACGAAGTCACCGCCACACTTTTAATAGCGGGCCGACCGGTCCGCTGGAACAGTAAACAGAAAGATGAAACCCCAAACACTCTGATTAAATAAAAGTCGGTATTTATCTTTATTGATGAAGATACAGAAACACAATAGTGAACTCGGTGTCTACAGAAATCTGTCTAGTTCGAGTCGGAGCGGCTAGATCAGCGTCGGCTGACGACAAACAACAACTCTGCTGCGATGAACACACAACCGACTAGCAAGTACACAATTCGGTGGCGAGTATACAACTGAGCGGCGAATGCAGAACTGTCCTAGCGCTCGCGACTCCAGCGCTTAAGAAGCCAGAAGCCAGCGGTGGCGCGCGCAGACTTGCGGCGATTTGCTGTCTCGCTGGCGCTGCTTATGCGGACGGCGTCCGGACTTTGATGCTGCCAACCTTTTGGCAGCGGGCTCAGGTGGCATTACTGGCTAGGATACAACAATGATGATGTACATAAAGATGTATCAAATGATTTGCATCTTCCTTCTGTTTACTTCCTCATTTGCCTTTCTTTGCATCTCGTAGTGCTCTCAGATTTTTCATTGTTTCCATCTATATTGTCGTAGTCGCTGTCCCTTGAATGTAAATTACTGTTGCTCCCAGAAAGTTTTCTCCTTGATTCCCCAGAGTTATAGAGATGTAAATCCTGTAGAGATGATTTTGCATTGCATTTATGTGTTACCTCTTTGATGAGTTTAATTTTTGAAATCTCTTGACTATAAATGCTTGCTTTGTTATTACAGTTCTTCTATTCCCTTGTACTAAGCATCTGTTATCGTTAACTAAAGACCACATCCGACGTAGTTGAAGAGCTCGACGTGATTAACTTTTAGTACCCAATGCTTTTCAGTCTGCGTTGATCTCATTAGTATTTTTGCTCGTTGCCGTCCATTCTGTGGTCTGCTTAATTAGATCTTACTTTGAATCTTCTCTTTCATAATGCGTTGGATGGCACCTGCATGGTCATTTTTATTTTCTGAATTTTCTACTGCTACTACTACTACTACTACTACCACTAGTGCGACTATTATTATTATTGTTGTTGTTATTTATTTACATTGTTTAGACCCAGAGGGGATTAAATAAAGCAAATTATGATCTGCTGCTATTTTTCTGCTGCTGTTACTTTTCTTGTTCTTCCAGAATGCTTTCATCATCTCGCTGTGTTTAGCACTACGTTCTTCTCTCCATTCTCTCCTAGATATGTTGCGTTTATCTTCTGGTACAGTCTCCCAGTGGTGGATTTTATCTCTGAAGACTTTTCTATCTTCGATGTATGTGGCCGTGATGTTGGCATTTTTGAGATCAATTTGGACTTGCCTGATCCAGATTTGTAGTTTTTAGTTTCTGTAGATACATCAACATTTTCTTTCTTAGTGGGCTGTCATCTAGTCTCGTGTGTGACCGTAGAGTTTCAGTCGTCGTTTGCGGAAATCGTTTTCGATGTTGGAGCATTTTTCTACACTATATGTGATTTTAGACGATATCCTTCATCTGTGAGTTTTGGCCCAAGGATTTTTCGGATGATTTTTCTTTTAGCTTTCTTGATATTCGCGAAGTCTCCTTTGTAAATGAGGTTTAAGATTTCACTGACGTGGAATGTTTCAGGTTTTGATGTTCATGCATTTCTTGTTGTAGATGCTCGCGATTTTTCCATGTGCTTTCCGCTTTATGAGTTCGCGTGTTTTTTGTGCTAATCTTTCTATACCAGTGGGTTCAATGATTTCACATAAGTATTTAAAGTAGTTGACCTTGTTTATTGGGCCGTATTTCGTCATCAAATTTTGTTTTGATGTGTTTTGTAGCCATAAATTCGGTTTTTGAGAAATAAATTTGTAGTCCAACTTTCTCGGCAAATTCTTTAAGGATTTCATCTCCGGAAAGGATCGCAAGATCGTCAGCAGAGTCTAGGCATGTGACGTGGATATTATGCTGTTGTCTTCCTAGACTGATGGGTCTCCAGATGTTTCTGTTCCTCATTTCTTTTTGTCATTCTTTGATGACTTTATCTAGGACGTTGTTGAAGAGTAACAGGGAGAGGCAATCGCTCTGCCGGACGCCAGTTTTGATGGAGAAGGGTTGTGAGATTTCTTCGTTGAATTAGACTTTGGAAGTTGTGTCTGTTAGAGTTTTCTGGATGCGTCGTCGTGTTTTAGGGTCGAGATTGCTTTCTTCGAGTATATTAGAAAGGAAATAGAAATGCCGTGTGGCTAGGGCCTCCCGTCGGGTAGACCGTTCGCCTGATGCAAGTCTTTCGAGTTGACGCCACTTCGGCGACTTGCGTGTCGATGGGGATGAAATGAAGATGATAAGGACAATACAAGACCCAGTCCCTAAGCGGAGAAAATCTCTGATCCAGCTGGAAATTCAACCCGGGCCGGTAGGTATGACATTCCGTCGCGCTGACCACTCAGCTACCAGGGGCGGACTTATTAGAAAGGGATTCTCGCTCGGTCGATCGAGTGGTAGACTTCCCTGAAGTCGACGAATGTGCACATGGTTGAGAGATTTCTTATGGCTCGTATTTGCAGTGTGGATTTCAGGTTGAAAATTTGTTCGGTTCCAGATCTGTGTGGTCTGAATCCGGCTTCGTATTCATCAATTAAGGGTTCAACTTGCCCTTGTGCGCGTTGTAAGAGGCACGCGGTGATGGTTTTATAAGGGACCGAAAGGAGAGTAATTCCTATGTAGTTATTCACATCAGATTTGTCTCCTTTTTTGTGGAGTGGGTGGATCGATGCACATTTCCAGTCGTCTGGGTGTTTCTTACTTCGCCAGATTTCCTGAATGATTTGTGTGATTTCCTGTAGTGATCGTGGTCCAAGATGTTTCAGTAGTTCTGCGATGATTCTATCTTCTCCTGACGACTTTCCGTTCTTGAGTTTTTTGATGTGGTGCTGGATTTCTTCTTGTGTCGGTGTATCGCCATCGGGTTTTGTGTATCTTGTGGATTTGTGTGGGAATCGTTCGGGAGGTTCGAGGCAGATAAGGAAATCGGAAAAGTAGTATGCCGGTTCTTCACAGTTTTATTGGTTGTTGACGGGGTGTTTTCCATTTCGTTTCTTGAAGGTAAAATTTTGTGGTGAGTAAACTTTAATTTTTATTGCGAAAGTTTTATAGAAATTTCTGCTGTTGTGGTTTAGAAGTTATCCTCAATTGATTTCAACTGTTCGGTGATGTAGTTGCATTTGATTTTTTTGATGGTTCTATTTATATGTTTGCGGATGTCGAGAGAGTGTTGTAGGGTTCCTGTCGATTTGTTTCTGTGGTGTCACCGTCAGACACCACACGTGCTAGGTGGTAGCTAAAATCGGCCGCGGTCCATTTAGTACATGTCGGACCCGCGTGTCGCCACTGTGTGATCGCAGACCTAGCGCCACCACAAGGCAGGTCTCAAGATACGGACGAGCACTCGCCCAGTTGTACGACGACATTGCTAGCGACAATACGGACGAAGCCTTCCTCTCATTTGCCGAGAGACAGTTATAATAGCCTTCTGCTAAGTCCATGGGTACGACCTAGCAAGGCGCCATTAGCCTTACCTACTTTGAGAGTTATAGTATAAATGTCTCAAGAAGAATGCTGTATTCATCAACGAATAAAGTTAAGTATAAAGCAGCTACGTACTTTTCTTGCTACCATTCAATAGTTATCCTGTTCCAGAATTCACGCCCGTCTGCGTTAGATAGTGTGCCTATCGGCCCCCTCAAAATAACACTGTGTCGGCACTTCTGTCGACACATCATTTGGCGACGAGGCTTAAAGGATCGTGTTCTTTCTCATTGCTTTGCTCTGATTTATTTGTGTCATGGCTTCGCCACAATCTCCAGATGTACTGGCCGAATTTTATCGCTTGCAGAATCAGCAGACGCAGGCGTTATTGGATGCCCTTGGACAGCTCGTCCAGGTTCAACGTGCCATTCAAACCGATGCGGCAGCCGCTGCTTCAATGCTGCCGCCGCCACAACATGCAGTGGCACCGCCGTTTCGCCAGTTTAATCAACACCACGAGTCGTGGCCAGAATGGTCCCGACAGTTCGGCTTCCATCTAGCCGCCTGCAGAATTCAAGGTAATGAGCGGCAGCCGTTTTTGCTTTCTTGTGTCGGTGTGTCCACCTACCGTGTGATAGTGAAATTGTTTCCCCGACGCGACGTAGCAACTCTGTCCTACGAGGAAATTTTGTCTGCTTTAGATGCCTATTTCAAAGAAACAGTTAATGTGGTTGCAAAACGGTATATGTTTTTTCGTACAAAACGTATGGCCGGTCAAACTAATAGGGAGTGGGTAGCAACATTGCAAGGACTTACTAGGGACTGTGCCTTTGACTGTGACTGTGGCCTTTCTTATTCAGATACAATGGTACGTGATGCAATTGCACAGAACGTTTCTGATGTTCGCATATGGGAGCAAATTTTGAAACTAGTTAATCCCTCCCTTCAACAAGTGATAGACATATTGGATAGACAAGACACACTTGACTGTGCTCAGGAATCTTTTGAAACTTCGCCAGCAGTGTGTAACATTAACCGACCCGCCGGGCGAGCTGCACGGCCCGGTAAATTGCCCTCGCGCACGTCGAAGCAGCTGCCGCCGCGCTCTAAACCAGGTGTGCCGCGCCAGCCCACAAATGCAGTGAAATCATGCCCGCGGTGTGCTACTCGACATTCGCGTGAACATTGCCCGTCACGCCAAGCTATTTGCTTTTTCTGTAATAGGAAAGGACATGTTCAAAGTGTTTGCCAGAAAAAGCTCCGATCAGACAATCACAATCATTCCAGGCCCTTTGCTTCGCGCCGGAATCGAACCAAGGACACTCAGGATCGTGGACCTTCGCCCATGGACATTCATGTAGTTAATTCCGATTCGTCCAGTGCCACTTTCTCTAACAGTGACTGTGTTCGTCCCACACAAACTGTGCGTCGACGTCGCCGGAAATCACGTCAATTAGCAAGTGATTCTGTACAAGTGTCCGTTCAAATTGCACAAAACAGTCGCTCTTGTCGTCAGCAGGACAATAAACTTTTTGTAGATTTGGACTTTAATGGCAAGGTCATACCGTTCCAGCTCGATACCGGAGCTGCAGTTTCATTGCTCAATCACGACACGTACAAACAACTGGGCGCACCTCCGTTGCGTGCCGCAAATGTTAAGTTACATAGTTATTCAGGACAGAATATACCTGTGTTAGGACAGTGCAGCCTTCTTGCCACATACAAGGGACAAACAAAACTTGTGTCATTTTACGTTCTTCGTTCTTCTTCTGCAGTGAACATGTTTGGCTTAGATTTATTTCAATTGTTTAACATGTCTATTGTAAATCAGGTCCTATCAGTGAATCAGACTGTGCCTTCAGACAGTGTTTCTCGCTTATGTGACGAATTTGCAGACATTTTTGCACCAGGCTTAGGTTGCGCTAAAAACTATGAAGCACAATTGGAACTGAAAGTCAACGCGCAACCGAAATTTTTCCGAGCGCGCAATGTTCCTCACGCATTGCGTGATGAGGTCGCACGAACATTACACGATTTAGCATCACAAGGTGTGAGTGAATGTGCGCAATGCCTTTTAGATTTCAGCTCCGCTTCATCGCTTGCGCCGTACAGGTGTTCCGTTTCTCTGGACGACGGAATGCGAACGCGCCTTTCGCCAGTTGAAATCGGCGTTGCTTTCTAATACTTGCCTCACGCCTTTCGATCCCCGGAAACCCCTTTTGTTGATGGTAGATGCATCGGATTTCGGGATCGGTGCTGTGCTTGCGCACAAAGTTGGCTCGCATGATCGCCCTATTGCCTTTGCGTCAAAATTGCTCTCATCTGCGCAAAGACATTACTCACAGATAGAGAAAGAAGCTTTGGCTCTCGTGTTTGGTGTTACTAAGTTCCATGATTTCTTGTATGGTCGTCACTTTACCATCATCACAGACCACAAACCTTTGACATCGCTTTTTCATCCGAACAAGCCTGTACCTCCGCGTACAGCGCAGAAATTCATTCGCTGGTCTATTTTCCTCTCGCAGTACCGCTACGATATCTTGTATCGGTCCACTGCTAAGCACGGAAACGCCGATGCGTTGTCCCGTTTGCCTGTTGCTCAGGATAGAGCATTTGATTCTTCCGAACTTGCTTGCATGTTCATTGATTCGGAAAAGGATGAAGTGGTCGAATCGTTTCCGATTGATTTTCGTCGTGTAGCTACAGCCACAGCTGCTGACCCTGTCCTTGCTACTGTTTTGCATTTTGTTGCTACGCAATTGCCTTTGTCAAAGTCTCGGATCGAGGATCCGTTGGTTCGCCGATTTTTTGCTCACAAGGAGAGACTTTTTGTTCGACGTGGTGTTTTGTTGTTGCGTTCTGATAATGATCAGTCCAGAGTCTTGGTCCCACGTTCGTTACAGTCCTCTGTCTTACGGCTTCTTCACCTAGGACATTGAGGTATAGTGCGAACGAAACAAATTGCTCGTCAGCACTGTCCTTGGTTCGGAATCGATGCTGCGATTACGAATATGTGTTCTTCTTGCATGGCGTGTGCCGAACACCAATCCGCACCGCCGCGGACAGTCTTTGCATGGCCAAAAGCCACTTCCCCTTGGCAACGCTTGCACATTGATTTTGCTGGTCCATTCTGGAATGCTCGATGGTTGGTTCTGGTCGACGCCTTCAGTAATTTTCCTTTTGTTGTCCGGATGTCTTCCACGACGTCATCTGCCACCATCCAAGCGTTGTCTGCTATCTTTTGCATTGAAGGTCTTCCGCAGACTATTGTTTCCGACAATGGCCCACAATTCATGTCCGCAGAATTTCAGTCATTCTGCCAGGCCAATGGTATTCAACATCTGACATCCGCGCCGTTTACGCCTCAGTCAAACGGTGCCGCTGAACGATTGGTCCGGACTTTCAAGTCATAGATGTTGAATTTGAAGGGTCGCATTCTCGGGAGGACGCATTGTTGCTCTTTTTGTCTTCGTATCGCTCTCAGCCCCGAGAGGGTCGCTCGCCGGCTGAGTTGCTCCACGGTCGTCCTCATTGCACCTTGATGTCTTTGCTGCATCCGCCGCATCAGGTTCCTGTGCAGCGGCAGACTCCTGCTTTTGCTCCAGGCGACGTTGTATTTTCTCGCAACTATCGAGGTTCACGGCGTTGGCTCGCAGGGCGCATTCTTCGCTGCCTCGGCCGCGCGATGTATTTGGTTTTGGGGGCCTCTGGTGAGGTGCGTCGGCATCTCAATCAGCTGCGCCTCTGTCGTCGTACGGGTTCTGCCGCTCCCCGTCTGCTTTCAGCGACGGTGCCGTCCGGTCAGCGCCCTGGGGACCCATCTACTGGCTCGCCTCATCCCCAGGTGTTACCGACGATGCCTTCATTTTGCCCCATGGCGACGCGCCGCCGCAGCCGCCGCTGCCGCCGCCGCAGCCGCAGCCGCCGGTACTCCAGCCGGCGCCGCCCACATTCGACGCTTCGCTGCAGCCGCCAAGCGCCTCCCAGGGTCACGCGCCGCCGATCGCTTCCCGTGACCAGCTGTCCTCCGCCATGGAACTCCCGCCCGCTCCGGACCACATGACGTCATCGCGCGTCGGCTACCCCGACGCAATGGAGGTCGACCCTTCGGCCCCTGCTGTCTCTTTACGGGCGCATACACCGCATGTTGACGTGCACCCTGGCTAGGTTTTCAGGCGTTTCCTAGCTCCCCTCGGACCGAATGGCCGGGTGCGGGTGGCACAGCCTCGCCTGTTGTTAGGCTCCCCACCTCATCGCATACGTCAACATGGGGTCCTCCCCACGGCGGGCGGAAGCCTTATAACACGACCGTTCGCCGATTTGCGGGGGAGGAATGTGGTGTCACCGTCAGACACCACACTTGCTAGGTGGTAGCTTAAATCGGCCGCGGTCCATTTAGTACATGTCGGACCCGCGTGTCGCCACTGTGTGATCGCAGACCTAGCGCCACCACAAGGCAGGTCTCGAGATACGGACGAGCACTCGCCCAGTTGTACGACGACATTGCTAGCGACAATACGGACGAAGCCTTCCTCTCATTTGCCGAGAGACAGTTATAATAGCCTTCTGCTAAGTCCATGGCTACGACCTAGCAAGGCGCCATTAGCCTTACCTACTTTGAGAGTTATAGTATAAATGTCTCAAGAAGAACGCTGTATTCATCAACGAATAAAGTTAAGTATAAAGCAGCTACGTACTTTTCTTGCTACCATTCAATAGTTATCCTGTTCCAGAATTCACGCCCGTCTGCGTTAGATAGCGTGCCCATCGGCCCCCTCAAAATAACACTGTGTCGGCACTTCTGTCGACACATCAGTTTCTGTTGTATCTTTGGAAGTCGAGTCGGCGATTGATGATGGCTCGATCGTAGTTGGAGTCCCACCATAGCTGTTTTGCCTTTTTTAAAAAAATTGAGATTAATTCTTTGGCTTTTCTGATAATTTTACTGCAGAAGTCAATCCAGTCGTTAATCGGTTCTTTTACCCATTCTTATGTGATATTGGTTCCTTGAATTTCGGATGTGTCGAATTTTTGAATGAGGGTTTTTTGGCGTGAACTCTCTTCGGAGAGAATGTGACATTAACTGGTGTGAGGTAGTGGTGTGGGTCAATGTTCACGCCTCGTCTGACATGAATATCGAGGATGATTCTGTTGTGGACGTAGGAGATAGCAACGTGGTCGATTTGGCATTCACCAAGATGCTGGATCGGGGATCGTCATATTTCCTGTTTTACTGTTTTTTTTCATTTTGAGGTTGAATTGTTGGCAAATGTCAATCATAATGTGACATTGGTGTTAGTGTTTTAGTGTGCTGAATTTTTATCGATTTTTTCCAATAGGTTTTTTCTGTCCCAAATTCAGCGTTCAAGTCTCTCATTAAGATTTTCGCATCATCTTGGTGAATTTTGCTCATGGTTTTTTTGGGTTTATTCCAGTATTTTTCGATATTTTCGGGGTTCTTCTTATTTTCGGTGTTGGTTGTGGCATGTGCATTGATGAGTGTACATTTTTTATTGGCACTCTGAATCGAGTCGATTGTTGATGGGTGTTATTTCTTTGACAGAGTTGATGATGGATCTGTGTACGAGAAATGCCATGCCGAGTATTGGTGCGCCTTTCGCTACCTTTTCTTGTGCATTGCCCCAGAAGATGCGATTGTTTCCGAAATGCAAGTTTTCATTGTCAGTTAGTCACGTTTCTTTTAAGACCAAGAATGAGGATTCCTTGTCGGTCGATTTCTTATGCGAGATTATGTAGTTTTCTGTTTGGATCACTGTATTGATATTTAGTGTTACAATGCATGTTTTCTGCTTGTAGTGAAGTTTACCGAGGTCTCCTATATTCTCTGCTGTGCTAGCCTGGACTCTCCAGAATCCGAAAGTCCAGCCGAGTTCATTGAGCTGACAGACGCCGACCAGGATACCGGTGATTTTCACTCAGACGTGTCTGGGTTTTGGGTTCAACGGGTTGAATAGCCGTTGAGGACTGTGTTAGCATTTGGTCCACCCCACGTATTTGATGTCCTCGGTACCAGCCATATCTGGGAGGCTTTCCGCTATACGCCACCTGGGGAGGCGCCAGGTGGAGGATCTAACATCTAACAACCTCACATGGGGTTATTACTATTATTATTATTATTATTATTATTATTATTATTATTATTATTATAGTTATTATGTCATCAACAAATCCAATATGGTGTATCTACCCATCACTGAAACAGATGTGTTTTGTTCGATTCAATATTTGCGTCACATAAATGTAAGTTATAATTAGGTTACATTGCTGCTAGTAGACATATTCCTCACTTTTCGTAGACAGTTGCTACCTGTTACTTCATCAAAGGAATTTATGTGTGCAGCATTGTTGGAATACAGATGTTCAAATTATCGGATTTCTGTGATTTCAGTTCGATACCAGGTCGTTCTAATCGGATTGAGCCAGTCAGTCTTAATGTAGATTTCCGACTACGACTCATCGTATGATAGACTCTGTAAACCACATTCCTAATCGGACTGTTGAATCTAGATCACATATCTATGACAGGGACTGAATTCCTAAACACCATGGAAAATACTAATACAATGTGCTTATTACAAGTACGTTATTTAAATACAAATATATGAAGTAACGATATAATAATTTATTTACAGGACCACTGCCCCATCCATCAGAGCAGAGCAGTGCAAGATTGGTTTCAGGATCAAGACAGGACAAAGCTGTTGCCGTTTGTTCCACGACCACCGGACCTCAACCCGATAGAGAATAAGTGGGCAGAGGTAACGAGGTCATTGGCATGTGGACCTACAAATGCAAGCGACCTTTGGACGAATATAGAAAACGTGTGGTGGGAAGTAAACCATCACGCTACACTAACGAAGACCTTAATAGAATCAATGCCTCGACGCCTTCGAGAAATCTTACGTAATGATGGTGGGTGGGTTGGTTACTAGAAGTATACTCGTCCACAAAACCCATGTGGAAAAATCATCCGATAATCAGTCAAGCTTTGCTTTGTCGCAGCACTTTAGTATACAACTCCATTTACTTACGGTATAATCCTCATAACTCTTGCAGTGCAAGGTCATCCAATCCACGCCAACTGCGGAACTGATTGGCGCATATGTTGTTCACCAGACAGCAGTCGTCGTACTCACTGTATTCAATGACTGGACTGTGTGTGTGTGTGTGTGTGTGTGTGTGTGTGTGTGTGTGTGTGTGTGTGTGTGTTTCGTGTTCACTCACAATCTGAATCAATACCATTAAATTTAGAGAGACAAGCAACAATAAATATTTCATCAAATATACCTGTATTTTAATGTAATGGCTAGTTACTACAAACTGAATTTTTACCCAACCCATGCCCTGCATGTTACGTTAAGTAAGTAAGATGAATTAACTCCAAAACATCGTTAGTAGAGACAGTGCGCTCTTGTTGTCGCGGCTCGCGACAAGTGCAGCGATTAGCAGTGCCCAATGCGGCCGCGATTTGTTTATGTCGGCTGAGCGTGGACACTGCATCAGACGCTTCGCCATAAACAGAAAGAAATCACCTTAGCGCTGACTGCAGTGAGCGCACATCACTGCCTGCGTGTTCTTATAGTAACCAACGTGAGACTCTACTCACAGGTGCCATGGAGCAATTGCAGTGGGTATCATGTCATTAGTCATCAGAATATTTACCAGTGATGAAATGTCCACTCTATTTGAATCCCAAAAAAATAGGAACTTTCTCACAAAGTAATATGAGATGATACCAAAATTTATCTAAGACGCAAAAATTAACTGCAGAGTTTTCATACATGCAGTAGTAGCGCACAAGGAAATATTATGTCTTGGAAGTATGTACTTCATTTCCTCCTCTCACTTCAACGCCTTTGTTTTAGTATGAAGTGAGAAAATAAATACAAAAGATTGAAGTTTCTCAGAAGCATATAAGTCATTTCCTCTTCTCCTATCACAGCTTTTATTTTAGTATAAAGTGAAAGAATAAACATTTTAGGGTTCTAAAAGCGTAATATGACACCAGATTCTTATCGTAGGGTCTATAGGAAATGTAAGAGGGTAGGCAGCTGTCTGTTCTTTTGTCCAACAGTTTCCTTTCATGCATTACTACCGCTCGCAGATTCCTAATTAAGGTCTTGCGGGAATCAAGTTCTTCAGCAGAATGAGCGTTATGTTGTCGTGCTAATTACGGTACGGAAAAAAATGCAACAAAGACGAGTTCCCCTAGAGCAGTGAAAATATAGTATTTGCACATGTCTGTATTCAGCAATTAGTGCCAGCTGCCACATCACTTTACAGAGTTCATGCAGCAGGCAACACAATTGTGAGTGCACTTCAGTAAGTAGTCCGGAGATGGACGGAAACGTCAAATTAACGTCGCTATCCGAGTCATATTCAATCAAAAATGAGGTGTTATTAAGGTAGTTGAGTGTTCTAGAAATTGCACTTCGATAATCCCCATATGAGCATTCAGATAGCCAAAAGAACACGTTAGTGTGAAACCATCGGGTACTACATTTAATATCATCTGCAAGAACTCGGCACAATACATGGGTTCTTCCCTCCGCAGAGTAACCTCTTACTGTGTTTTAGGATTCTCTCTGACTGTCACATTGAACAGGCAGTTTCCGCTACTATTAACAAACATCAGCAACTTCTAATCACTGCGAGTAACAACTGTGTGATGATAATAGTACAGGTTGTCGGTGGATGTGGTGATGTTATTCTGTCAGACTGCTTACAGTAATGTTAATGGTGGCGCACATAATCTAGCGCTGACTGCCTAAGTAAAGATTGGGTGGTGGACTCATCGCTTCCCTTTATTTGGCATCAGCTTCAGTAACCTGATTTAACTAAAATAGTACTCCATTGACGAGCTGCTAATGATACAGTATGACTACAGAGATCATCTTGCGGGTACTACATTAATTCTGCAGTGAATTGCTTGACAAATATTACCGTCAGCTATGCAACTGAAATGACTCACTACACAGGTACTGTACGTTGCACTTGGTTAAGTGATCAGCTCGCTGCAATTCTGCTTCTACTGTCCGTAAATACTTGTATACTGACCATTCGTTATTTGACTAAATGTGCTCTACAATCTGATTCGTTTGCATATGACATAGGTTAGTGCCATCACGAAGCACTGTCTAAGGAATGGAGCCGTTGAAGTCCCGTTACATTGACGGCAAGACAAATTTTCGCAAATCATCTGTATTGCCTCTAAAAATAATTGCATCTTAAGTATCGGAGTACAGACGTCCATACTGTCACAGGGTCTTGAAATAGAGCAGCGGCAGGACATTAAAATTTGTGCCCCACAAGGTTTCGAACCTGGACCTACTGCTTACGAGGCAGATGAGCTGACCCTTTCTTTTTTTCTTTTTGTTCGGTATGGTTTGTTGTATTTCGTCGTAGCGGACGTCACGTGACATTCGTCGAAGCTCGTTGTTGTTCTTTTCACTTAGTTTTTTTTATTGAGGGACCAGCCAGCTCTTTGACCGAACACGCTGAGCTACCGTGCTGGCAAAATATTCAAATGTGTGTGAATTCCTAAGGGACCAAACACACACCCATGCCCAAGGGAGGATTCCAAACTCCTGCGGGAGGGGCCGCGCAGTCCGTGACATGGCGCCCTAAACCGCACGACCACACGGCGCGGCGGATAGTATACGATGGAAATGGAAATGATTCTATGGCGTTGTTGGCCGGGAGGCCCCATTCGGCGGAGTTCGGCCGCCGTATTGCAAGTTCTTTTTATGTGACGCCACATCGGCGACAGCGAGTCAATGATGATTCACAACACCCAGTCGCCTGCCGGGAATCGAACCCGGGCCCCCTGCGTGGAAGGCGGTAACGCTACCGCTACGCCACGGAGGCGGACAACTAACAGCTGTATCTCTGTAGTCAATAAAATGTGAACACATTCATATGGCATTGTTTATGCAATTCGTCTAGTACCACCTGCTAAAATATCTAATATTCCTCCTGAAACACACTGTATATGCAAATATGTGTGGTGTCTGTTGTTTCGGACATGTCCGAAAGGAAAGACACCACGAATTCGCGTTCGAACCTGATCAGGCACGAATTTTCATCTACCGCAGTAGCTGTATTTTAACGCCCTGTGACAGCCAGCACATCCGTCCTTTGATATTTAATTGATTAGAAAGGCTGTCTGTTTCGAATCGTAGTGTCTGTTCTTTCTGACATGTCCGAAAGAACAGACCACTCACACACAAACACACACACACACACACACACACACACACACACACACACACACATTTCTATCTTAACTGCTATTCGGAAAATGTTTGGCAACTCGGTGATAGTGATGGACTGGAGCTGCATGAACCTACTCATTTCACTAGATACAGTTGTAATTTTCTGAACAATTCATGTTTAATAAGTGAGAGCGATTTGGAAAATTTACGTTTGAGAGATGGTAACTTCATGCCTTAATTACAGTGTCTCTCATAGTTTACTTTGTGGGGAACCTGCTTCTTTCTGCTCCAGCCTATACTACAGCAATGAGTGAATGGTCGCATTCTTGATACCTCACTGGATGTGCTACTGCAACTGTAGCCACAGATTCGAATCCCTCTGGAAAAGTATATTTCAAGTCAGATGTTTTTGCTCCTCCTCTACTGCCATTGAATACGATCACAACGAAATTAAGTATACGATTGCTACGAAACCTTTGAGTTCATACTGCGGTGCTATGCAGATGAAAAAAGTAGTTTTTCACAGTTATCATATGACAGAGTGAGTTTGTGAGATTCCACTATTTATGACTGCATTATTAACTGTTGGTTCACAGGCGCTTTACTGCCACTTATTGTAACTGTTTTTTTGAATGTTAGAGCTGGAACAATAGAAACATCAGATTTTCGCCATGTGGGAATATTCGAATTCACTTTAAGTGTTCACGTTTCGAGCAACGGCAGAATATCCGTCAGAAAAGCTGATAACAAGAAGCGTGTCTTCTTGTTGGTGTGCCAAAGACAGTGATCGCAATAACAATATTGTATAGCAAAGATACGTTGTCGAATCAGAGACTGCAGAAGCTCCAACATTGTGAATAGCGTCTTGTGAATACACTTTCAAGGTTTCGGTCCAATTAAGACAGTAAAACACGACTAATTGTCGCAGTTATTAATTTATGACGTTTCGCTTGCACTCAGTGTATCGATGTATTACAAGTAATTACACTCTAGCTCCTAAACCTAGTTACAGAAAGCCAAATAAGACGCACTGACATATAATGAGGATATTCCGGCCCTTGCCACCCACAACTTTGTGACGAAGTTATACTCACTTCTGAGGTCACTCACAGAACACATAAGCTAGTATCCCTCCTGGTAGTATAACGGAAACTCGGCAACAACGCAGAATATATTTGGCACTCTGTGACCGACGAGTTACTTCCTTGGTGGCACAGAACTATCCTACTAAATTCACTGTGTATTACCGTGTCATTTCAATTTAATAATGTGAGGGTTTTCTCTTGAGATGTGATATAAGGATATCAGTTAATGCTTTTGAGTCCACGAAAGTCGTTTCACAGGGGAAAATACAATTTCTCTCGTGATTTAATCTGTCGTAGCGTCTATTTGGCCAATAAGTAAGCCGACATGTTCCGTACCTCTTCGTTAGCTCTGAGGAAATGTGCCAGCCTCCGGGCTACAGGCTGCTTTCGTTCGCCTTTCGAGGCTCGCTGAAAGCCAGGTTTTTAATTCTTTTGTAGCGCAGCTACAGGCAGGCAATAAGGGAATCGTAGGACAATCCGTTTTACTACTTTCAGTACCCCATAGTGTCAGAGCGAAAACCTTATGGTACTGGAAAATTCATAATGCCACTTTTGTTTTCTACCGACATATTTTTCGTTGTTGTGAATACATAACTTTATCTATTAACTGCCACACTTTCATAATGCTTGAGTATGATACAGGAAATGACGTAAATACAGACCTTCTCGAAGTCGGTAATATCCAACTAATTTGTGTTAAAATAGGCACAATCGTCTTACAGACACTTCATGCTTTATTAAGATAGACTGTCGTCGTAATGTTTCTATAGTAAGTTGAATTTACTTTGTATTAGTACAGTGAATATTTTAATTGTATTTTCCATTAGTTTATTGAATACAATAGTAAACATCAGAAAGAAATAAACCAGCAACAGTATATTCTTCCACAATATCTAAAACAATATGACAATGCTAAAGTCCTTTACAAATTCTACGCCTGTAGAAACCTAATGGTTCTAACGATGTCATTAAACCAGTGTAGTTTCAAGAGTATTTTCGTCTAGAAATGAGTTGCCTTGGCAGCGGGAAAGGCAAAATTTTACGAGTATGCGATCCGAGGAACAAATACCTCAGAGATGACTTCCCTATCAATCTGCTGGATAGTTTTATTTCTCAAATTAACAAAGTGCGTTATCATGCAGCAGCACACGTGATGTAGTTCTGTCGGTCGATTTTCTTACGCTGCGACAGACAGATGTCTCAATTGTTGGCAACAAATTGCAACTGTGATGAACGCAGCCTTGGGGAAGGATTTGTAGTACAAAGCGCTCTTTTGGAGCTATCAGATGGAAAATATTATGTTTACACTACTCTTTGCTCGAGTTTAGGTCTTTTGGTAGGACTCAGCCTTTCATTTCTTTTTAGGAAATTTACGGTAAAGGCATCATAACTCGTCACCAGCAACAGTATTGCATAGGAATGCTCAATGAGCGACCTGATGACATCAAGCAAACTGTAACTATAGTCACTCTGTTGATTTTTGTTGTTTAGAATTAGAGCTTGCAGTACTTCTGTGTCCGCAGCTCGTGGTCGTGAGGTAGCCTTCTCGCTTCCCGCGCCCGGGTTCCCGGGTTCGATTCCCGGCGGGGTCAGGGATTTTCTCTGCCTCGTGATGACTGGGTGTTGTGTGCTGTCCTTAGGTTAGTTAGGTTTAAGTAGTTCTAAGTTCCAGGGGACTGATGACCATAGATGTTAAGTCCCATAGTGCTCAGAGCCATTTGAACCATTTGAGTACTTCTGTACCAGATTTCTGAACCTTGCCTGTTTAATGCAAATGTCGCATGATAGTTAAATGGTAATCCATCACTTATATCAGCAGTCGAGACTTCCTTAATGTGGAAAATCATTCATGCCAGAACGACCTTTGTTAAAAGAAGAATATCTTTTCGTGGCGTATTTTTTCCAAAAGTCCTCGCGCTACACATAGATCAAATCTTTCGAGCTGCTTCCTCTACATTTACCCCTCTATTATACCAGAAGTAAGTATTGTGTTGCCGATGTTACACCCTTCTTCACTTAAGACCCAATTTTACAACGCTTAACCGTACTTCATGATTTTACAATGTTTAACTGCAAGATGATAACTAGAACTTCAAATTCGAAAATGACAGTTGATATATACACTGACAGCGTCGCGCCGCGTTCACCTGGGCGGCGCCCGATTTCAGGCGGCGGGTGGCGTCTGGCCTGTGGCCGGTGGCCGGTAGTCGCTGCAGCGCGAGGAAACGCTCGAGCATAAGCTGTTCTGATCGTGACGCAGCCACCAGCTGCCTGCGGAATTGTTTCTGGAAGTATTCTTTATTACTGGTGGGTAGAGTGTGAAGCGAATTATGTTAGATGTTCATTCGGACTTATAACTTTAGACGAGGGCCGAAATGTGGTTAAAAAAACAATTACGGACGGACGCGAACCCGCAACTATACGTTTAGGATGCAAGGCGACTGCCATTTTTTTTTCATAACCACTTTTTATGGTGGCTGTGCGGTTTTTTTAGACCGCATTTTTGAAACAAAAATGTAAAAAAGGAAAAAGGATTTTGGAAGGTTTGTTTTTCTGCTTTTTTATTTTATTTAATTTTTAATTTTTTTATTTTTTTATGCAAATGGATAAAAGGAAAGCCGTTCCTCTTCGGCTACATAAACAGAATAATAGGAAGTCGTCCCGTTACGACAAAGGATGCTCCATATTATAGCCCGCTGCGAATTTTTCGATGACTGTCGTCTCCTTGCTGTGTTGTTTCCGTTCTTTGTTCAATCTCATAAAGAAAGGAACTGGAAAGAGGTGCTATGGTTATCTTCTCATGTCATCGATAATCCAGCTGCGAGGTGGATTATAGAATGCGCTGCAAAGAAAATTAGAAAAATATTGCCTATATTTAGGGTTCTTGACGATCGCACAATGTCGTTCGTTGAGGTAATACAATAAATCGGGTGCTGTCTTTTCACCATTACCGAATGGGTAGTGAACAGCGTGGCCGCTAATCCACGTCAAAGAGTTCGTTTTTGCTCTTGGGAAATACATCTCATCGGGGAAAAGAAGTGATCGGGTAGTTATCCTGTCGGGAGTATTACGTGTGAGAAAAGCCAATATCTGACACACCAAATACCAAACGCCCTTTGCCGACCCGCGTTCGAAACGATGTTCATCCGTGTCAGTCACTTGGCATGTGGCACACAAGGGTGAGTCGGCGAGGTGGATGTGATGTAGACGGGACTGGCACAACTGTTTCCCATTAACAGTTACGTACCATGCAGATTACACGTCAGTATCAAGGGTGGTGGCATTCACTGCCTGCCACACAGCTAGCCACTTTGTAGTGGGGTGTTTGCTTTCAATCACATTCGGCATCCTGTTCCGTTACATGGCAGCATATATCGCCCTCGTCATCGTCAAGCGTGTGGGTAGTAGTGCGTTATGGATGTAGCTTAATTCAAGGAAGAATTGGCTAATATAGAAGAAAAGTGCTGGGATGTCCGATATCATCACAGGGGGTGCGAGTGAAGTTGGTCGTAAGGCCTCCAGTAACAGACTTGTGAGGCGCGTCGGACTTCGTCGCCACAGTCGCAGGTGACTGCTGATGAACAGAGCCTTCGCTCTGTTCTGGACAGGACAAAGGCCTAAACCCCCTCTGCTCCTGGGGAGGGTTAGGAACTCGTAACGAATCTTAAATAACATGCCCGTATTAACAAAGGATCCCAAAAACGCCAACATGCGGTGAGCCAGGGTAGGTGGTATCGGGAGTATCTGTGCAAAATGGGGGATACGGGACACCAAATAGATGTTAGCATACCGTGTCCGTTGCAGGAGGTCTAGATGTCTAAGACGGTGGTCACTTATTCCTGCTCTCATCTGATTCAATAATCGCCTGTAGTTAAGGGCTGTTGAACGCTTCATGTCAGATGTAAATTCAATGCCAAGACAGTGGATTGTATCACTGATTCGTAGCGGTGCGACGCTCTCGTCGGGTGGACCTCTGCCTATAGACAAGGCGTGCGATTTATGGAGATTGAGATGGCTCCCCGATGCCTCGCCGTAGGTCGTCACCCACGCCAGAGCTGCACGAATTTCGTCATTACTGCGAAGAATGAGTACTAGATCGTCCGCATAGGCAGTGCAGCCAAAAGTGTGTCCGCCAAGAGACATCCCAGTCAGGCGTTGTCGGAGGCCGCAGAGGAGTGGTTCCAAGACGAGGGCGTACAATATCGCCGAAAGAGGGCAGCCTTGTCGCACCGATAGCTGGATCTGTATCGGCGGCGTGAGAGGGACATTATAATAACACCTTGGACCTCGCGCCGCGTAGGAGACGCATCAGTACCTTAACTATGATGTCCGGATACCCCATGTGTCGCAGTACCTCCATCAAAAATGTGTGGTCGACTCTGTCGAAGGCCTGGCTAAAGTCGAGTGAGGCCAAAACTCCTAGCAGTTGGCGAGCTTTGGTTAGCGCGATCATATCTCGATATCGGCACAGTGCAGTGCGAATATTATGGTCGCCACCTAACGATGCCTGGTCCTGCGACACAACACATTGTACCGATCACTTTAGGCGTGCCGCCAGAAGCTGGGTGAAAATCTTCAAGTCACTGTTGAGTAAGGTCAAGGGACGATAATCACTGATCCTGGATCCGCCTCATGGTTTGTGTATGGGCACAATCAGTCCTTCTAGGAAAGACCACGGGATCTGCGTCATGTGAGACATAAGATCGCGGCAAATATCAGTCCATGCTGGTGCCAGCAGTTGTTGATATGTCCGGTAAAATTCCAGAGGAAGGCCAGCAGGTACCGGGGACTTATGAGCAGCCCCCGCCTGTATTGCTTCAATGATTTCCTCTTCCATTACATCTGCAGTCAAATCCGCCGCCGCTGTTGGAGAGATCCTGCCGTAAGTGAGTTGAGAGACTTAGGCAATCACCTCTGGGGGATTTCGATGTTCCGAGTACAGTATAGTGGAGTGAGCATGAATGGGGTTTCCTATGTCGCGTTGGGTATCAAGGCGTCGTCCGTCTTCCATCGTGATAGTTTGGATTTGTGTCCTGCGTCGGCGCCGTCGTTCTGCAGTGACGTGGTAGATGGACTGTTCCTCCTGGGCCACTCTGCCTTGAGTGCGCGCTCTGACGATCGCACCCTCAAGGTGGCAACGTGTTAATCTGATGATCTGTGCCTTGGCACGGTTCACCGTCATCTGCCGCGCAGGTGAGTAAGGCAATGTTGTACATTCCCTTAAGATGCTGTAGTAAAAGTCCATGGTATGTCTCTTCCATGCTGCTACATCTCGCCGGAGCCTATCAAGGTCATCCGAAGGGCTGGTTTGGAGCAGAGTAACCACCACGACAGTGTAGACCGGTAGGTGCCACGTACGCGGCTACAGCAATCCCACGTGTTCTGTATAAGGCGTAGACATTCCTGAGAGGCTAGGTGGGGGACGTGCAACTTCCAAGGACCACGGCTGCGCTATAACTTCTGGCGGCCGAGGGTAATGGCACAGATGTAGGCCTCGTGGTCAGAAAAAGCTGTGGGCCAAACTTCGGCAGCTCTCGTCCCCACAGCTATGGAACGCGAGATGTAAATCCGGTCGATGCGGCTAGAGGAATGGCTGGTGTAATGAGTAAATCCGGGCCAATCGCCACAAACATGTTCCCACGAGTTCACCAATTGAAGATTATTTATAATTGTCACAAGTTCTGCGCTGGGAGAATGATGTGGTAACTGATCCTTACGTGCTTGGCTACAGTTGAAGTCCCCTCTGCTTATCAAAGCGTCCTGACGGCCCATAAAGAGGGGCGTGATTGTATGAGCGAAAAAGGTGGATCTTTCGCGACGCCGACCAGATCCTGACGGTGCATAGATGTTAATAAGTTTGCATCCTTGGATAGAAAGAGTCATGCCTCTGGCGTCAGGGAGATACTCGACGTCTTCACCAGGTATACCTTCGCAGAGGAGGATCGCCACACCACTGCCATTGGGAGACGCATGTGAGACCCACGTCTTGTATCCATAGGGTTCCTTGAAGTCTGCGACATACACTTCTTAAACCGAGCGAGGTGGCGCAGTGGTTAGACACTGGACTCGCATTCGGGAGGACGACGGTTCAATCCCGCGTCCGGCCATCCTGATTTAGGTTTTCCGTGATTTCCCTAAATCGCTCCACGCAAATGCCGGGATGGTTCCTCTGAAAGGGCCGGCCGACTTCCTTCCCCATCCTTCCCTAATCCGATGAGACCGATGACCACGCTGTCTGGTCTTCTTCCCCAAACAACCAACCAACCATACACTTCTTGAAGGAGCGCAATGTCGATGTCTGCTGCGTTGAGCAGATCCTGTAGCATCGCTAGTTTATGTCGGGCACGTATGTTGTTGATGTTAATCGTCGCTAGACGGTATGTTTGGTCAGCCAGGTCGGCAACTGGGTTGTTTAGGAGGCCAGGAGTGGGCGGCATAGGCGGCCCCACAGAGGCTGACGATACAGCCGTAGTCACTGTTGTTGGTCGGTGCTGGGTACAGCCGAGGGAGCATCTCTGCCCTCGGCATCCTCCTGGTGCTGTGGCTCATCCTCGACATCATCCGCCCAAGATTCAGATGCAGCAATTGGTAACTGTTGATTAGTGCTGTCAGTAGAGCGCTCGCACGCATGTTCAGTATCAGAAATGGTGTTGTCAGACCGAGGCTCAGAAATTGTATCCGCCGCAGCATCGTGATGGGAAGGGTGAGTTGTGGTGGTAGAGTCCTGAGTGTCGTCCGACGCCAGATGTTCGTCCGGGTCACACATCCGAAGCAGGCAATCATCGGACGGCGTATGGCACCGTTTCTTGCGTTTACGAGGGGACCGTTGTTTCCGGACATGTTGTTCTGTGTAAGAGTGCGGGCGGCATTCGTCTGATGCGGTCTCCATTGGTAGGAAGGCAGAAAATTTTCGTTTCTACTTCCATCTTCTCTTTAGGCTCGTCTCGGTGGCACAACTGATCACCGTCTTGAGGCAAGTCTGCCGATGACGTCGTAGAGGGGGATATGCTGTCCACCACACTGTCATCGACCACTGACTGCAATATGATGTTACGATCCTGGGCAGGAACAGCTGTTGTGGTTGCAGCCGCTGCATACGTGATGGGGAGTTCAAATGGTTCAAATGGCTCTGAGCACTATGGGACTTAACATCTATGGTCATCAGTCCCCTAGAACTTAGAACTACTTAAACCTAACAAACCTAAGGACATCACACAACACCCAGGCATCACGAGGTAGAGAAAATCCCTGAACCCTCCGGGAATCGAACCCGGGAACCCGGGCGTGGGAAACGAGAACGCAACCGCACGACCACGAGCTGCGGACCGTGATGGGGAGTGAAGTAGGCGCCGCCAGGGATGGAACTTCACCAACCGGTGTCTGAGTCAGTCAGCGCTAAATGCAGGCCGATCGGACATGTCCTTCCTGGCCACAGCCGGCGCAAGTACACGGTTGTCCGTCGTACGTGACAATGGCTCTGCAGCCGCCAATTATTAAATAGGATGGCACATGCTTCGTCAGTTCAATCTTAATTTGTCACACTCCGTTTAAGACGGGGTATGTCTCAAACGTTTGCCATTTTTCAGCCAGGTAGCTTAGCACGTTGCCATACGGTTTGAAAGCTGTCATCACAACATCTGGCGGATCTTCAAATAGCAGCTTGAAGACCCTCAGAGTGCGAAGGCCTAATCCAGCGTGGTCGATCTTGACAGTTCCTATGTGGCCATCAGAATGCTTAAATTTAAGTCCATGAGTGTGTCGGCACACAACATCAGTGCACGCCTTTTCATTGATCAGTTTTCTGTAGACGACACTTTGTGTTATAGAAAAGTGGATCCCAATTATGTCTTGAGGTGCAATATAAAGTTCTTCCCGGATGAAACGTTCAGTGTCAAGTGCTCGAGGTCTTGCGTAGTCCGCTTGAGACGTGATCTTAATTGTGGACTTGCGGTACGAGTGCGCCATGGCACTACCGAGACACGGACGCGTGACACTCGCCGCAGCGGACGGTAAACAGTAAGCAATCGCGCGCGCGGTAGCTAACAGGGGGACACAGGCACGACGACCTTGCCCCACCGCTGCTAACAGCGGACTGTCAAGAAGTAGTTAACACTTCTTCCTGACACTTTCTCATCTTACAGTGTTGCCAGATTGTGTAGATGACCGGACTTAGCGTTGTCAGGGGCGGTCAGTTTTATTGGCCACCTTAAGTGAACGACTCGGACTTAGTCCCTGTGGCGGCCGGCCGGCGGTCAGGTTTTATGTCTAAGACTGTACGTGAATGGACCTCAAGTAGAGGTGGTAAAGGGAAGGACTCCAGTTTGGAGAGAACGGGTAGCACGTAAACCGCAATCGTGAGCCCTAACCTGGGCCGCTGATGCGGGAGATGAACTGTTGCAGGTGGGAAAAGGAGATGGTAATTAAGATGCTCAGGAGAACTACGAATGTGTGGAACATAACTGGCAAGCAGTTGCGCAGATTGGATCCGCAATTTAGGAACTCCGGCCTCCACCAGGACACTGGTCGCCGGACTCATTCTAAAAGCTCCCGTCGCTAGGCGAACGCCACAGTGGTGCACTGGGTCGAGTAAACGCAACGCTTAGGGCGCCGTCGAACCGTAAACCAGACTCCCATAGTCAAGGTGGGATGGAACAACGGCTCTGTAGAGCTGCAGCAGCGTAGAGCGATCTGCGTCTCAGTTGGTGTTGCTCAGGCAGCGGAGAGCATTGAAGTGCTGCCAGCACTCCTGCATAAGCTGACAAAGGTGACGTAGCCAAGTCAAGCAGGCGTCGAAAACCAGTCCTAAGAATCGATACGTCTGCACTACAGTGAGTGGATCGTCATTAAGACAAAGTTCAGGTTCCGGATGAAAGGTACGACGCCGACAGAAGTGCATGACACACGACTTCATTGCTGAAAACTGGAAGCCGTGGGCTAGAGCCCATGACTGTGCCTTGTGAATGGCTCCCTGTAGGCGCCGCTCAGAAACTCCAGTACTGGAGGAGCAATACGAAATGCAGAAGTCATCCGCATACAAAGAAGTTGGGATAGACGGCCCTACAGCTGCTGCTAGACCGTTAATAGCCACTAAAAATAGAGATAAACTTAATACAGAGACCTGCAGAATGCTATTCTCCTGAATATGGGGGAACTATGGGAGGCACCAACTTGGACATGGATAGTACGGAGCGACAGGAAATTTTGGATAAAAATCTGGATCGTATAATGTGGCAACGATTTGATGTCGCCAGGTCGTATCATACGCATTTTGTAAATAAAAAAAAAGACGGCAACCAGGCGTTTGGCGCCTGGAATAGTCTGTTCGGATGGCAGACTCGAGGGACACAAAATTATCAGTGGTAGATGCAGAGGCTCGAGAATAGTGCTCAGAAAAGTGCTTGACAATCACGTTTGCGTCGGTAGAGAGAACGCCATTGATGTTAACGCCAGGGACACCTGTCGAGGTCTGGTACCCAAAAAGACGTCTCATCTTCGTTCAGACTTGGAAATGTGACATATGGCACCCAGTGGTCGCAACGTACCGCCCCCAACATTCCTGTTTCCGTCGTTTTATAAGCTGGCAAACGTGGGCACGAAGTCGCTTAAAGGTTATTACATGCTGTAGGGAAGGGTGCTGCTTATGTTGCTTTAGAGCTCGCCGACGCTTTTTTATTGCCTCAGCGATCATCAAGGGACTGTCTTTCACTGGGGGCAGCCTAGAGAACGAGGGATGGCGTTTTCCACCGCAGAAATTATCGTTGTAGTGACCTGTGGAGTCCAATGCCGAAAAACGGCTGTTGGTGCACACCGGCAACATGGAGGCTGGCCGGGCTAAGGTATCACGTGCCGACATCATCAAAGTGGATATTCGACATGGCCAAGGAGAAGATCGTTTGCCTTCGGTGAACTTCTTCGAGCCTTTCCGGTTAGATGAAGACTCGGGTGTTGTTTGGCTGGAGGGATGGAGGAAGTCTCCACGAGAGTACTCCTTCTGTCCTTTCCGGCCTACTTGTTGTGTAACTGGTTCAAAAATGGTTCAAATGGCTCTGAGCACTATGGGACTCAACTGCTGAGGTCATTAGTCTCCTACAACTTAGAACTAGTTAAACCTAACTAACCTAAGGACATCACAAACATCCACGCCCGAGGCAGGATTCGAACCTGCGACCGTAGCGGTCTTGCGGTTCCAGACTGCAGCGCCTTTAACCGCACGGCCACTTCGGCCGGCTGTGTAACTGGTGGTTTCGCCCCTTGAGGCGAGAGTTTGACGGCTTATTGCACAGCTGGAAGGGGGGATGGCGATGCTACCTTGACACTGGGCGATTTCACAACCTCAGAGCTGAATTGGAGGTCGCACATCTGCGTGGTCATGTCCTTCATGGAGCGGGGGTAACAAGAACAGAATTATAGGTACCAGACGGGAGAACGCAGGGTTTGCGACTTGCCAGTAACTTGCGAGGGACTGGGTAAGGTATCTTTTCCCTTACCCAGATCTCTTGAACAGGCCTCTCATCAAGATACTCTGGACACTCCCGAGAGGAGGCAGCATGGCCACCACTGCAGTTGATACAGCGGGGAGAAGGAGTTGGACAATTGTCCTCGTGTGCATCCCTATCACAGGTGACACATTTGGCTGGTTGTCGACAAGATGTTCTAGTGTGGCTGAAATGATGACACTGGTAGCAGCACATCGGGTTCGAAATGTATGGCCGGACGGGGATAATTTCATATCCTGCTTTGAGCTTTGACAGAAGCACCACTCTGTCAAAGGTGAGAAAGAGAGTGCGGATGGGCACTAAGGAAGAATCTACCTTTTTCATTACACAATGGACGACAATGACACCCTGGTCAGAGGTAAGACTGTATTTTGACCTCGGTTAGATTGTCGAACTGCATGGTGTAAATTACACCATGGGAAGAATTCAAAGTTCTATGGGGCTAGACATGAACAGGGTAACCGTGGAGAAGTGAGGCAGCAAGCAGTTGTCGTGCTTGAGAATCGGAATTGGTCTCCAAATGCAAAGTGCCATTTCATAAAAGAGAGCAGGATTTCACAGGCCCAGGAATTGAGTAATATTCCCATTAAGGAAAAGGAAAGAGCTTCCTTGCACCTCATTCCAGGAAAATATGGCATCATCCTATTGTAGTTCTTGCACGGGATTTGCCTTGTATAGAAATCCTTTATGAATCGCTGATAGTATGACTACATTCTGAAAAAACTTCCACATGACAAACGTACCAAGGAGTTGGAAAATCCATGATTGCTCTTATTTTCTTTGTATCGGGGTGGATTGCATTGCCATTCAGTAGGTGCCACAAGGTTTTTTTTCTTGGGTGAAAAATAGGATTTTGGATTCAGGCAGAGACCTACAGTGTGAACACACGTAAACACAGCTGTCAGGTAGCTTCAGTGTTCTTGAAATGTCTTCAAAAAAGTGCCCTGTCATCCAGATAGCAAATCGTCCACTTAAGATGTTAAAGTAGACTGTCCATCACGTGTTCCAGTGTGGATGGAGCATTACACTCCAAATGGCATAAGTTTAAACCCATAGAGGCCATCAGGAGTTATGATGGCTGTCTTTTCCTGGTCAGCATCATCAACCTCGATTTGCCACTAGCCTGTTTGCATATTCACTGCTCAGAAATACTTTGTTCCTTTCAAACAGTCTAGATGTCATCTGTGCATGGCAATAGATAGACACCTTTCTTCATGATTTTGTTCAAAAAACGGTTCAAATGGCTCTGAGCACTATGGGACTTAACTTCCGAGGTCATCAGTCCCCTAGAACTTAGAACTACTTAAACCTAACTAACCTAAGGACATCACACACATCAATGCCTAAGGCAGAACTCGAACCTGCGACCGTAGCGGTCGCGCGGTTCCAGGCTGCAGCGCCTAGAACCGCTCGGCCACTACGGCCGGCCATGATTTTGTTCTTCCTTGGTAGTAAACACAGAAACATTATGTGATGCCCTTCTTCACAAGGACTACAGAAGAGGATCGACTGTCTGAGCGTTCAGAGTCATCATCTTACAGCACCTCCTACACTTCATCCTGGATTATCCATTGTTCAGCCAGTAACACTTCATAAGAATACCGGCTAGTTGTCGTTTCACCACAAGCTGCATGGTCTGCCTTTTCTCCATTTTGGGCTTGAAAGTACCAAAAGATTGATGCAGAATGGCTATCACTAGCCAGAGTTTCTCTGTCAGACCAAACGTTATTGAGAGATCAATAGTATTTTCATCACCCACATTGTCTGCAGTGCTAGTGGAGCAATGACACTAATCTGCCTTTCCTGAAACAGTACTGCTGCCCCTAGTCACATTTGTTTAGGGACGAGTTGTGGCTGCTAATCACAGTTAGTCACCTGAAGTTGTTCTTGATCACATACAATGCTTATGATCATCACTGTTATGTAAAAAGCTGACTCCTGTATACAAAAAGGGTAAAAGAAGAGACTTGCAAAACTACAGACTGATATCCTTAGCATCGGTTTGCTGCATAATCCTTGAATACACTCTCAGTTTGAATATAATAAATTTTCTTGAGACAAAGAAGTTGATGGCCATGAATCAGCATGGCTTTAGAAAGCATTGCTCACGCGAAGCTCAGTTTGCGCTTTTCTCACTGTGAACTATGGATGAAGGGCAACAGACAGATTCTGTATTACTAGACTTTCAGAAATCTAGTGACACGGTGTGCCATTACAGGATATTAATGAAGGTACAAGCAAATGGAATAGGTTTATAGATATATGAGTGGCTTGAAGACTCCATAAGTTATAGAACCCAGTATGTTGTCCTCGACAGTGAGTGTTCCCTGAACACAAGGGTCTCATCAGGAGCGCCCCAGAGAAGTGTGATATGACTACCGTTGTTCTCTATATTAATAAATTATTTGGCAGACAGGATAAGCAGCAATTTGTGGTTGTTTGCTGATGATGCTGTGGTGTACAGTGAGGTGTTGAAGTTGAGGGGTGTGATGAATGGCAGTTAGATCTAAATGTAATGTTTGGATACAGCATTGGTTGTGACCTCCTTGACACAGTCACAGCGGTTAAGTATCTGGGCATAATGTTGCAAAATGATATGGAATGCAATGAACATGTGAGAACTGTGATAGGGAACGTGAGTGGTCGACTTCGGTTCATTTGGAGAATTTTGGGAAAGTGTGGTTCATCTGCAAAGGAGACCACAGTTAGGAAACTAGTGTGACCTATTCTTGAGTACTGCTTGAGAGTTTGAGATCCGTACCAGGTCAGATCAAAGGAAGACTTCTAAGCAATTCAGAGGTGGACTGCTAGATTTGTTACCAGTAGTCTCAAACAACATGAAAGTGTTACAGAGATGCTTCAGGAACTCAAATTGGAATCCCTGGAGGGAAGGCGACATTCTTTTCTAGGCACATTATTGAGAAAATTTAGAGAGCCGGCACTTGAAGCTGACTGCAGAACTATTCTGCTGTCGCCAACATATATTGTGCATAAGGACCACAAAGATAAGATGCAAGAAATTAGGGCTCATACAGAGGCATATAAACAGTTGTTTTTCCCACAGGAAGGGATATGACTAGTGGTGATGCAGGGTGCCCTCTGCGATGTGTCATATGTTGTCTTGCAAAGTATCTATGCTGATGTTGTTTTTTTGTGAGCTTTAGGACCTTTTTGCAATAATGAAAGCTTTGCAGCGTAAGTTAATGTCTTGATTGTCAACTGGAACTGGTGTGCTAATGATGGCAAGCAATCTTTGTTGTGTGTGCAAGTTGAAACAGCTTTGTCAGTCCGTAAATCTGATGTTCCACAGTCTATGACTGCTTGTGATGCCTGCAAGAAGTCCCATCCGAGAATAACTTTATGACTACATTCTTTTAAAATAACAAATTTTAAGGGCTCTGGGGAAAACCATTCTTAAAATAAATGCAGGAGCGCCCATGCCGATGGGTAAAGGGAGGCAGGGGGGGACATGGACGTGGTTCCCTCCTCCGCTTTGGCATAGTTCGTTGTACCTGCGTGGGTTTGGGTCCTGGGTTCTTGTCTGATGGCTGCAGCATAAAGCCAGTTGGTCAAATCCATTCTTTGTGGCATCTTCCGTTGTTTGTGGAGGCTGACACTAAAGATTGAGACACCTCTTCATTCACATTCCCTGTTACCTCCTGACATACATGGCTGCTACCTCTTGTGTATGTGGCCCGACAGTTCGGGTTACCATACAGTGCTGTATCTCTTCCCTTACTATCTGACATATGAGTGTGGCGAGTTCGCCATGATTTCCTAGAACCGTCACAGGTCTACATTTAGCAGTCAGTCCTACATCTTTCTTCTGTTCCATTTCCTCGATTCACTGGCACCATTTGATGAATACATCGGTTGTTGTGACATCCTTTACTAGGAGAACTTGCTAATGTCTTCTGTGATTCCTTTCGTCAGATGTGAAATTCTGCCATCTTCTGTCATATTCAGATTCACAATGTTACATTGAGCAAGAACATTCTGTATGTATGAGTATCATGTTGCCATGACGTTGGCCCCTGTTCTTTAATTGTCCTTCCACTATGGTGGACTTGCCGTAGATTGTCACCAAATATTTTGTTCAGTTCGGCCTGGAATTTGTCCCAGCTATTGTGCTTCTCTTCATTGTTCTCAGGCCACTACTGGGCTGTACCATCCTAGTTAAAGTACACATTTGGATAAACATTGGTAAACATGCTGTGTATGGTGACTTGGTTGAATTCTTTCAGCTATTTTGTTGGGGCCTGATCAGTGTCTCTGGAAAACACTGATGGATGCTGACATACTGCTGTTTTGGAATAAATGTGTCTTCTGAATATATGGATCTTAGGAATGACGTACTGCTAGTATTCCGGTTCCTGTTCGCATAGGCAACTGCTTTTACATTTCCTAATTGGATCCATCGTGATGCAGATGTTTTAAAGTACCCACTGCCTCCAACAAAACAATGTCGTGCCAACACCACAATTAAGTTCACATCCAAAGGCAGGGTTATCAGTGAAGTACAATACTTACCACTGAAATCCCATGTGCTACTGACTTCAATGTATGGCCAGAATATAACTGAGAGTGCAGCTATTTGCACAAACACAGAATATTCCATAATGCTAGATTGAATATTGCATAATGTACAAACATAAGATACTTCATGACACTTTCACAAATGATAAATACTAAATAACAATGGCTAGTGGTCCAGTTTGAACTGGCAGTTTGCAGCACGCTACCCAACGACGCAAACCATTATGCAAAACTGCAAGCGCCAAAGCTCATGACAATATCTGTCTTCTTCAATGACAGTCTGGCAGATGAGTAGGAACAACAAACCCATAATATTCAAAAACAGCATTAGCAGTCACGTCAATGAAATATCTAGGCATATAATTTTGCAAAGTGATATGAAATGGAATGAGCGTGTAAGGATTGAAGTAGGGAAGGTAAATGGTCGACTTCAGTTAATTGGGAGAATTTTAGGAAAGTGCAACAAAGTGCAGGAAGTTGCTGAAGCTTTATGGGAATCATCTGAACATGCATATCATGTTTTAACAGTGGCACTAGATCTAAGAAAATTACCTGCTACAAGGGTGCCACGACTCTTAACACTGTGTCAGAAATGCATCATAATCGGAATGTGGGAGCAATGTTTGACCTCTTTCCAGTTTTGCACCAGTTTGTGACCACAGATGAAACATGCGTCCAGTACTACACCACAGACAGAAAACAGTCACAGCAATGGGAATGCGTTGATTCATCACCCCAACAGGAAGCAAAGGCGGGAAAGTTGTCCAGAAAAGTTTTCTAGGATGAGGAGGGGGTTCTGCTGATGGAGCATCTTCCCACTAGTCAAAAAAATTGCAAGACTATACTACATTAACCTCCTAGACCAAATACAGCAAAATATACACACAAAAAATACATAAACTAACATATAAATTGTTGCCGCACTGCCTTATTCCCCTGATTTGGCTCCATCAGACTTCTCTCTTCCCCACGTCAACATGTTCCTCGGTGGATAAAAGATTCTTTTCAAACGAAGAACTGACAACTGAAGTTGATGGGTATTTTACAGGTCTCAACGAATATAATTTTCAGGGTGGGATCGATGCCTTGGAGCACTGCTGGATGAAGTGCATTAGTGAACAAGGAGACTACATTGGAAAATAAAGTTTCACCGAGTTTGCATTCCATTCTGAGAACTTTTCAAACTACCCTCGTAGTGGATTTGTATATTTGTTTCATATTGTAATTTCTCATTTATTTTTTATTTTAATTTGTTTTTCTTTCCTTTCATGGATATCAGAAACAAGGAACAAGCTATCCAGGGACAGTCTTTATGAGCAAGTCCGCTACCCCCTCCCCTCCCCATAGCATTTATACTTATACTGCAGTGATAAAACTCATGGGATAGCGATATGCACATATACGGATGGCGGTAGTATATTTCTCTCTCTCTCTCTCTCTCTCTCTCTCTCTCTTCTCAGATGATTAATGTGAAAAGGTTTCTGGAGCAATTATGGCTGCACGATGGAAATGAACAGACTCTGTACGAGGAATAGTAATTGGAGATAGATGCATGGGGCATTCCATTTCGAAAATTGTTAGGGAACTCAATATTCTGAGACCCACAGTGTCAAGAGCGTGCCAGAAATACCACATTTCAGGCATTACCTGTCAGCACAGACAGCACAGTGACCAATGCCCTTCCCTTAATGACTGAGGGCAGTGGCATTAGCGTAGAATTGTCAGTGTTAACATACAAGCAAAACTAAGTGAAACACACACAAAAATCAATGTGGGACGTACAACGAACGTATCCATTAGGACTGTGTGGTGAAATTTGGTGTTAATGGGCTATGGCATAAGATGACCGATGCAAGTGCCTTTGCTGACAGCACGACATTGCCTGCAGTGCCTCTGCCGGGCTCGGGACCATATTGGTTGGATCCTAGATGACTGGAAAACCAAGGCCCAGTCAAGTGACTCCTGATTTCAGTTGGTAAGAGCTGATGGTATGGTTCGAGTGTGGCGCAGACCCCATGAAGCCATGGATCCACCTTGTCGAGAAGGCACTGTGCAAAACGATGGTGGCTCCATAATGGTGAAGGCTGTGTTTACATGGAATTGACTGGGTCCTCTCATCCAACTAAACAGATCATTGGCTGGAAACGGTCGTGCTCAGCTGCTTGGAGACCATTTGCAGCCGTTCATGGACTTCATATTCCCAAACTATATGACGGAATTTTTACGGATGACAGTGAACCATGTCACTGGGCAACAATTGTTCGTGATTGATTTGAAGAAAATCCTGAACAATTAGGGCGAATTATTTGGCCACCCAGATCGCCTGTCATGAATCCCATTGAACATTTATGGGACATAACTGAGAAGTCAATTCGTTTGCAATACCCTGCACCAGCAGCACTTTCACAATTATGGATAGTTATAGTAGCAGTATGGCTCAGTATTTCTGTAGGGGACTTTGAATGACTTATTGAGTCCATGCCATGTCGAGTTGCTGCACTGCACTGGGCAAAAGGAGGTCTGACACTATATTAGGAAGCATCCCATGGCTTATCACCTCAGTATAATGCAACTTGATCAGTTTATTGTTTCAATTAGTGATTATATTTTAATGTCCAAAATTCTGAATGTGTCAGCTGCTGTCAATGAATGAACTGTCTGTACAGAAATGAGCACGTAAAATCAGAATCTGTTACAGAAAACTACACTGATCCGACAGTGCGTGATCAGATTAATGTTAATATAGTATAGTTAACAAAAAGCAATTTATTAGTGTTTTCTAACTTGCAGGAATCTCAACTTCATACAGGGTGACAATTATTGAACTATATGAAAAGAAACATGAATTAGTAACAAACTACTGTGTGTACACACTTTATTCAGCATGTAAATGTCACTACAGATATTTGGATTTAGGTTATACATGTTCGATATGCCTGCCATCATTGGCAATGAAGTGGCACTGACGAATAGCAAAATTCTGCCATGACCCACTGAAGTGTCGAACATCGGTGCTGTTGATGACCTCCTGAATGGCTGTTTTCAGCTCAGCAATGGTGTGTGTTCAGATCTGGAGAATGTGGTGGCCAATTCAGATCTATGCCAGTGGCCCCTGGGTACCCTAGAGACAGAATGCAGTCCCCGAAGTGCTCCTCACCATCAAACACTGTCCTCCTTCGATGAGGTCAAGTTCTGTCTTAAATGAACTACATCTTCAGGGTGTATACGTGGAAAAAAAATTCCCGGATTTTTCCCAGATTTCCAGGATAAAAATACACTTTCTCCCGGATGAAAATACACATTTTCTGTGTTAAGTAACAGTATACTTTTCCTCGGAACTTATCAATCCTTTAAATGGTTGTGGCTTTATACACCAGCGTAGAATTTCCTGGCACTTTGGAAAACGAAACGCAGAAAAAAAACACGTTTCAGAAAGGTGTCTGATGTGCAGCAACATGAACAGGGGTGTAAGCCAGTCGTAGCTCATGTCAAGCGATCTCGCCAGCTGATGACGCGGATATTCAGAGCATAGGACACGTGATGTAGTCAGTCAACAGCAACGTCACTGTTAAGTAGCGCGAACACACAAATAGAAAAGGTAATGGTTTAAATTAATATATATAGTGTTGCTACAAGAAAAGAAAAGCTTTCACGTATAATATTGGTCTCTAAGGTTAATAAGCTGCAAGAGAAACTAAGCTTTCACACATAATGTTGATATTTTTTGAACATGTTACACTTTAAGATACATCACACAAATATGCCAGTACAATTTTTAACAACGACAGAAATATCTGGCCTTCTGGGCTCGAAATTATTTTAAATGGTCATCCTCAAAGAGTTGATTTTTGAATGAGAGCCAAACGCTCTGCGATTTAAGAAATTCATCGTACATTCGAGCACAGAGTTCATCTTGCGTAAAAGGAAATTTACTTTGAAAGTAACGCTTTTCAAACAACCATTCGGAATATTTTTCCGCGACCTGTTAGAAATAAGTTCGCTTCAGCAGTTTCCAGAGAGCGCCAGGTAACACGTGTCACCGCGCTTGCACAGCTACGATGACGCAGTTAGCCCTACGTTCGTACGTATAAAACATTAAAATATCTTAGATTATGTCACAAAAGAAACATGACATTAGAGGATACTCCAAGAGCATGGGAGTTTTGTGAACCATACTAAAATGCATAATTCGGCTTAAAGTGCACATTCGTGTATCCAGATTCGGATGTAAATTTTCTTGGAGTAACAGTACGGCATTACCTCATGTTTGGTTCTTTATAGTGGCATAATGCCATACGTGCTAGAAGATAAAAACGTGCACTTGAAATGCAGCGAACAGTTGGAACTAGCCAATAGTGTGGAATTAAACACGCTGCATCAGCAGAAAAGATTAATAAAAGTCAAATTTCTTTAGCAAACCGACAAAAATAACTTCATTGTTCTGCAAGGCGATTAATGCTTGACTGTCAGAAAGATGGAAATAAAATAAAATCTGAAACTAATAACATATTTTAGCCTTCCGTAATTATGTGAACGTATTTTAATTCACTAGATAGCTCCGGTCACAGGAATCAGTTTTGTGTTCATTTGACGTGAGAGCAATAAACGAAGAGGAAACAGCAAAATCACTTAACGTAAACACGGGTCACGTGGAAACTACCCACCTCCCCACAACTCAGACTGTCCTGTGCATCGGGTCCGGATCTACGATATTTCCAAACTGGGGCGATATTAGATAGTGGAGCTCCACCTCCCTCGAGCGTTTGAGGTAGGACGTGAAAAATGTAAAAAATCGACTTTTCAAAGATATCTTCATTTTGTAGTGCACATGTTTTTGAAGAGTCTGATATATAAAACAAATATGTTCGAGGGAACGTAGGCCTAAGGCATGTTATTTGGTCGTAAGTGTGCCAAAGTGCAGTGCCACGCCAGTTCACACAGCATTCTTCCATCGCACGTCTCTGTATTTCGGTCTGTGGAATTCAGCCGGCCAGAGCGGCCTTGCGATTCTAGGCGCCACAGTCTGGAACCGCGCGACCGCTACGGTCGCAGGTTCGAATCCTGCCTCGGGCATGGATGTGTGTGATGTCCTTAAGTTAGGTTTAAGTAGTTCTAAGTTCTAGGGGACTGATGACCTTAGAAGTTAAGTCCCATAGTGCTCAGAGCCATTTGGACCATTTGTGGAATTCAAACGTGTAATATTTAGTAATGGGTGCCATCAAACTATATTCAAGCCAGAGGAAATTAAAATGTCCTATGGTGCCTCTCCTGATCCCAGTCGGCCGGTTTGACATCCTGCCCCTCTTAAAAAAATAACTCGCAATTAATACTGGATGACATCCTGCCCCTCTTTAAAAAAATAACTCGCAATTAATACTGGAAGGAACTATTTGTAACCGGCAGAACAAGAACGCTTCAGAAAATTTGCAGTCTTTAGTGCCTATTAGCTAATAACTTGCTGTTTTGTGTGACGTAAAATTAAATATGGCATACATAAAACCAGTAAAGACAAGCAAGACAGTATACATTTCTTCAATCCTTAGATCCTAGCATTTTTTTTCTCTCTTATCTTGCCACTGCTTTATATGGCGTACGTTCCTTTCTGGAAAAGAATCTGTTTACTCATCAAAGTTCCTCAACGTTTTGCTACATGAAAAAACGAAATGTCGTTGTCTAATACGAGAAAAGCTGTTAATACAAATAGTAGTCAGGACTGGTGTGGTTTTTCGATCTGATTAGGTATATTTTGTCATTATCTGCTAGATAAAACGAAATAGGCCTACCTAATATTGCAGCAATTGTTACACACACCAAATAAAAGAGACTATTTTGGCACAAATGGCCATTTTTATAAGACGACAGAATATAATTCGCGAAGTACTAATATCAAATGACTATTGGGCCTACTACAAGCAAAACGTTTTATATTAAGAAACAGTTTCACATTTCATTCACACTCTATAGCTTCTGAAAAGTAGGAGTACGAAATTTTTGTATATATTTGGAATCGTCATCTTCTTCCATAATTTGTCTGAGTCCCCGTTTTTCTCCTTCCTCGTTCTAACAAAAAAATCTTGTCACTAATTCTGTAACTATTCCCGCCAGTGTCAAAACTTATCCTCTTGGTTAACATCACTAACCTTGCCACAATCACCGGTTTATTTATCCAGCATTTGTTCTCCGGCTGGGCTTTATTACGTGTTCGTACAACGCGTTTTCCGCGCTACTCCCACAATAGAACTTTAGCGGCTGCTAGCCGGGGACTGTATAAATGGCCCTTACTAGTGTAGCGGTCTGGTCAAAAATTTTCTGTCAAAATTTCACCTTATTCGATACACGGGGAAGATAATACGTAATCTTTGTTACGTGTTAGTCCTGTTAGTCGTTTATTTCAATTCTGGTAGTCTGAATCTATGGATTTTGCTAGTAATTATAACAACGCTGATCACTTGCAAACTCAGTCAACAACATAAACAGCGATTGGCATTCATCCGCTTATTCCGCTCAGCTCGTATAGCCCCGTCCCCTTTTGTCTGCAGGAGAGTTTATTTCTAGATGCGACGGGGATTCCCCTGGCAGAGACATCACGTACAGTATATATGTATTCAAAAATCAACTTATGATTCATTCAGAAATCAACTTAGAATTTGTTCAAAAACCAACATGGATGCATCTGAAAAGTATATAAATAATAGACCAACGTGCGCTGGATGCTAGGCGCTGTGTGAAACAATGTCTTCTTCCTCCCTGAAACTGCCGCCCGGGGCAGAAACCCGGTTTGTCCCCGCCCCTTAGTTCCGGGATTGTTGCGCATACGTGGATCTGGCAGCTTAGGCGCACCAGTAAAATTTTTGCGAATAGCATCTGGCTGCTCGCTGCTATTGCGTATACTGCCACACTTCTGTAGCCAGACGCGGGAGAAGGTACTACACTTAACGCGACTCAATTGCGCATACGCATGAACTCGTTCGCAACCGCTCAAAGGAATCTAATGTAAACAGTTGTGACGTCACGCTCGTCGGAGGTAATTTGCTGTTACGAAGCACTGCATAGTCTTCCTAAAGCCATCGACGCATTTTGCTGTAGGCAGACGCTTGTATGAGCACAGTGTTTTGTTGTTGTATATGATGCATTTCCCTTCCAACTTAGGTTTTATTTTATTTTTGTTTTTTCTTATTCATATTTTATTGCTGCATAATTATTCTGCAGTAGCGAGATACAGTAATATCCTTTGTTAGAGAACTGGTTCTTACCAGTCAAAGTCAAAAAGTTTAATTGAAAACAAGACAATGAAAAATTTCCAGAATTCTAAAAAAATCCCGGAATTCTCAAAAAATTCTCTGGTTTTTCCCGAATCTCCCGGGTCGTATACACCATGATCTTGTCAAAATCTGGGTCACTTTGGACAATGGGGATGAAATCATCTTCCAAAACCTTCACGTAAGATCCGGCAGTCACTGTGCCATCAAGGAACATCACATCGCTTATTCTGTAACTGGACATTGCAGACCACACAGTCACCCATTGAGGGTGAAGAGACTTCTTGATTGCGAAATGCGGATTCTCAGTCCCCCAAATGTGCCAGTTTTGCTTGTTGACGAACCCATCCAAACAAAAGTTGGCTTTGTCGCTAAACAAAATCATATATGCTCATACTAGTTCCAATCATGGCAGTTTGAACGTCCTACTACAAACCGTTCAGAAGTTATGACAATTTTATTTCATATATTTTAATAATTGACAACCTGTACTACATAGCACTCATGAATCTCTCTACTGCAGTTTTGCACTGCTGTTGGACGTAATGTATTCAACTTCACAGCTGAAAAAGAAATGCTGTAAGACACTAGAAGCGGCAGTTTATGGTGCTCAGTCTGAACACATTGTTCATTTTGTGATATGAATGTAGTTCTATAATTTTGAATCACATCATTTCTCAGCCATTCCAGTTTATTTATCTGCATCACCAGTAAATACGCAACCTGAAATATTTAAGAATAAAAAATTGCCAATGAGCCTTACATATAAACACCTGTTATGAAAACAAATGTGTAATTATTCCTGCTGGAGATAAAGGATAGAAACTGAAGATGGATGTACTAGTGAAAACAAAACACACATTACTTGACTAATATTAAACAAGTCTTGGTTAGAATGTTCTAATTGACAGCATACAGTAGTGAAGTTTTCACTGACCCTTCTCTCGCCCCCCACCCCACATATTTCACATTTCACGGTATCTCCCTTTGCTGACCTTTTACTGTAAGTAGCATTAGCACCATCACCACTAAGGGTGTAGATGCCCTGCTTCAAATTTCTTTTTGTTGTACTTTTTGATTCCACATCACATACCACTTCCATCAAAAAAACCCAACCTACATTGTTTCAGTTGCAGTTGTTCATTCAGCTTCATCTGCTTATTAGGTTGCCAAATACAATCATTCCAGAGTTGTCACAACATTGCAGGCTTCAAGAGAGCAGTTTTACTCAAACTAACAACTCCTCTCAGTTTTATCTGTGAGCATCAAAATAAATCTGAAACCAAACTAGTTTTCATTCTCTATGAAACTGTCATGGAGTAAACAGACAAATGTTCCACCTGTTGCTGATAAAGAGCTTTTCATGTGTTCTTTGTTGTTATTAATCCATAAAAGCATTTGTTTATCAGATTAGTGTCTCCTAACAAACCAGCAGTGCATTTTCATTTTCACACACAAGTAAGGTCATGTACAATGTGACAATTTGGTGAGCTGGAATGAAAGAATGAGAAGCTGTGTCAGGACTGAAAACTGACACTTCTTTAACGATATTCAATAAAAACCCTTTTTAACAAATCTCTGGAAGCCCAAATACTTAAAAAAAAACACACACCCACGCGATTTCCGTAAATGGGAGTTTCATTAGGGTACATTGAAGGAGCAAAACAATCATAATTCAAAAGTGTTTGTGCTATTTACCCATAAAATTACCAATATCTGGTGCTACAAATTTATTATGCTTTCTGCAGAACATTTCATTTTTTTTAATTAAGAAGACTTATTTTGTCTTTCCAGCATATTGTAGAGGAAACAAGTTTTCACTTTAGTTTGTTGACATGGTATTAGGTACACCCAATTCATCTTAATTTAAAGATGCAAGGAAATTCCTGATGGTAACAACTCTTTGCATAGCAACAACTGAACCTGGTGCAACAGTCTCTTCCTCCTCTTCACCATCAGCTCTTACCTCAGTGTTTATTGCATCAGTACCAAGATGTGAAAGTCAGGATGTCATCATCGCAACACAATCCAGGAATGAAACTTCCTGACAGATTAAAACTGTGCCCTGGATGGAGACCTGAAGTCAGGACCTCTGCCTTTTGTGGTCAAGTGCTTTAACAACTGAGTTACCTAAGCACGACTCTTGACCAGTCTTCACGGCTTTACTTTTGCCAGTATCTTATCTCCTACCTTCCAAACTCCACAGTAATTCTCCTGTGAAACTTGAGGGACTAGCACTTCTGGAAGAATGGATATTGCAGAGGTACGGCTTAGCCACAGCCTGAGGGGTGTATCCAGAATGACATTTTCATTCTGCAGCCAACTGTGTGCTGATATGAAACTTGATAGATTAAGACTATGAGCCAGACTGGGTAGTTCAGTTATAGAGCACTTTCCTGCAAAAGGCAAAGGGCTTGAGTTCGAGTCTTGGACCAGCACACAGTTTTAACATGCCAGGAAGTTTCGTATCAGCACACACTCAACTGCAAAGTAAAAATTTCATTCTGAAGCCCTGGAATGTCACTTTTTTCAGAAATATCAATGATCCTCCTCCAGAATACTTCTGGGACAGTTGTCTTCAACAGCAACTGATATATCTTAGCCAATCCCCGTGAAATAATTTAACAGTGTCTGGTGAGACACAGAATTCCAGACAGCAACAAACGTATGCACAGTACAATGCTAAATCATCACTGTCTTCCCCTCAACGAATGAAATTGATTTCTGCACTACTGCTGCTATAGATTTGGCTGTAATAGAGTGTGGCACAGGGAAGGCTCTAAAGGTCAAGTGAAGCCAGCTTCCCGGGTTCGATTCCCGGCGGGGTCAGGGATTCTCTCTGCCTCGTGATGACTGGCTGTTATGTGCTGTCCTTAGGTTAGTTAGGTTTAAGTAGTTCTAAGTTCTAGGGGACTGATGACCATAGATGTTAAGTCCCATAGTGCTCAGATTCATTTGAACCATTTTTTGAAGCCAGCTTCCCTATGGGAGACAACCCCAGCAGAAAATCAGGCACATTGCAACACCTACAGGTAGCAGCTCCATCACACAACTTAACCTCGTGCAGCACTCCTAACACAGCCGGAGGATTCTAAAATTACTGGTAAACTCACGAACAGCCTCAGATACAGGACTGGATCAACTGGTGACAAGTGGAAAATCTTTAAGACCAAACAATTTGGTATTACTGATTCCATGTCTTTGGCTATGTGGTATGTTTGAGGATTGAGAAAGAGAGCAAGTGAAATTGTGTACTCAAAGAGAGGAAAGTAGACATTGCAATAATAACAGAAACTAAGAAAGAACAAAGGAACAAAAGATTTGACAGACTGCTGGATGGCTGACAGTGGCATTCCATGAAGAAAACGAGATAGTGCTGGACTAGCAATTTGTCAGTGGTAAATGTGGAGGAAAGATTCATGAAAACAGCTTCATAAATTAAAGAATAATGCCATTCTTATTTCAGATTCCAAGAGATCACCTAACAGTTATCAGTGTGTAGGCCCCAGGAAGGAATGATTATACTGACACTTTATGATGATCTTCTGAAAGAAGTGAACAAAATTAAAAAGACAAACCATGTTGTCACTTCTGGTGACTGTAATGCAAAAGTCAGAAACCTGTCTATACCAGGAATAGGACTACAAGAGAAAATACACTTAATAACAGAAATGGATAGGAATTTTGCCAATTTGCCTCGTTTAAAAATGTTAAAATTAGCAACACATTTTACAGAAAGAAAGACTTTCACAAGTTTACATGGAGTATATGAGGATTAAGGTCTGAATTCTTATATATTAATTAATGATAAAATAAAGGATATTATGCAAGATATACAAATTTATGTAGGAGGGACATAGGTAGTGACCACTTCCTCTAAGACACAAAGATCAGGCTACTGTCAAAATAGAAGGAAAGAAACTCCAAGAGAATACACAACATGAGTTGTTCACACAGTACAGACTCCTAGAAAAGCTTGCTGCTCTGCCAGTCAATAGAGAGACTGATCTAGAATGGAGTAATATTAAGACCCGCATCATCAAAGCAGTCTCAAAAGCACTTGGCAAAAGGAAGGAAACGGATGAGAAAGAGCAACTCTCAATTTAGAACACAGAAATTAAAGAAGCCTTTAGAGAAAAACATGTAGCTTACTTGAAGTTTCTACACACAGAAACACCAAAGCACTGGGAAACACCAGAGCACTGGGAAACACACAAAATATAAAGGGATGCTGCAAAACAAATAGTGTGCAAATAACACCAAGAGTCATAGGATTCATAAGTGTATTAGAACATGATGTAACAATAGCCAGCAATGCGCATGCAAAGTCATGAAGGTCCTGAACAAGAATAATACACTGCCCCACTGAACATTATACCCAATGACCAATGGATAAATGATTATACAGACACGCGGAGTACACACAAAGCCAAAAATGAGGGTAGTGAAAGTACGTACAATGAAACATTACATCCAGTAATTGTCAAGGGGGTACAAGAGGGGTTAAAAGCTATGAAGAACAGAAAAGCTACTAGAATACATGAAATAAATGCAGATGTAATTAAATATGGAGGGTTATCAATAGATAAAAATTACTTTTGCAAATAATAAATGAATGTTGGATGAACTGCAAGGCAACACACCCTTGGTACGCAGCAGAAACTCTCACTCTTTTCAAAAAAGGGGAACAAAGTGACTAAAAACTACCATGGCATCAGTCTTTTAAACACTGGCTACAAATTCTACCCAAAGAGAATCAATAATCACACGAAGAGTATCACAGAAGCTATTATTTCTGAACAACAAAATGGATTTAGAGGATGTCATTCATGCACAGTGTGTTTGTGATTAAAATCATCATAGAAAAACACACAGCATACAGAAACCCATATGGCCTTTATAGATCCTGAGAAGGTCTTTCACTGTGAGAGCTGTGATTGCCTATGGATGATTATGTCTGATTGTGGATATCCGTATCAGCTAATACAGGTAGTGGAAAGTCTTTACAAAAATACATGCATTGCAATACACACAGGTTGGAATCAATTAGGAGAAATAGTTAACCAAGGATTAAGACAAGGTTGTGGACTATTACCTGCCCTTTTTAATATTTGCATTGACATCATTCTTCACAAATGGAAATGTAAAGTTAACAAAGCAGATAAGATATGGAATAAGGAGTACCCAAATGTGTTTCTGTTTGCAGACAATATCATCATTAAAATGAATGAAGATGGCATCCAGAGATAAGTATACCAGCTAAGTGAAATGTGCACTACATAGAACTTTAAAATTTCTGGTAATAAAATTAAAATAATGGCAACCCAAGGAAATTATCCAGTCAGATCAAAAATTGTTTTAAATAATCCAGTTTTAGATCAAGTCTCTCAAATCTCTTATTTAGGCTGCACAGTAAGTTTTGATTTTGACTGATACTAAATTTAAAAAATTCCAAGCTGTCCATGGTACGATCAGCAGAACATTGGGCCATCAAGTGCAAAACAAGACCATCATGAAATTCTACAAAGGGGTGTCAGTTCCTGTGTTTCCTACATCTGTGAAAGCTGGGCAAAAAATAAATTCAAATGGCAGATATGATTAGAAACAAAGATATTATGCCCAAGGCCAGAGGCTGCAGATGATTTGAGCAATTCAGAGGAATGAACACAACATTTACATCCCTCAGATCAGGTTTCTTTGGGATGTACCAGGCAAAGGTCAATAAGTACAATTTTCCTTCCTGCTGCACCATCTTGGCACTTTTAACACCTGAAAAATCTCAGATTTCTGATGTCACCCACACACAGCTGTTGTATTCCCAAGTATTTTTACATGTTCCTTTTATTAGTGGAAGAAACTTTTCACTTCCATCACTATTTACACACAATTGCATAGTGACCCTGTGTTTACTTTTTTTACCTCCGCAGAATTTTTCTCCTCTCGACAGAGTGGGGTTTTGTGGGACATGAGTTATGAAGCATGCCAATCTTCAGGGTGATTTCATGTCCTTCCTTTTAGATATACAGGTATATTTAGCTTCGGCATTTACGAATGCTTCCTTGCCCGAGAATGCCACACAGGTAACACTGAATTTTATTTCTTTTCCATGTCGAAGTTTTAAGTTACAATTGTCATCAACATCACAAATGATTGCTAGCTTTTGAAGAACTAGATTTTCTATGTTTGCAAGCCTTAACACCACAAAATGCATAACTTCAACAGTTCAGTAAACGACTACACTTCTCACACTACATACACTCAGTGATGGACATCAAATCACATGGTCTACGTAGTTTCATTAGGCAAGGCAGAAATTATTTTTGATTCGATCTGCGTATCTGTTGGTACCAGTATTTTAGGGCTTTAATTACCTATCATCATGCTCTGATATGAGGTACATCCTACCCAAGATCCTTCCCACACCTCGTTAAGTTGCGTTCCGTCACCCACCCAACCTCCACAACATCCTAGTCCATCCCAATGCCACTCTCAACACCTTGTAACGTGGCAAGGTGCAAGACCCATTCAATCCACGTACCAAGCACCTCTTACTCCAGTCCTGTCACAGGCTTACTTTACTCCACACATTGAGCCACTTGTCAAAACACACATTTAACCAAATCTGCTGCAAATACTGCATAGCTTTTTATTTCAGTATGACTGCCAACCAGCAATCCACTTGGATGAATGGCCCCCACCAAACTGTTGCCAAGAATAAAGTTGTCACCGCAGCAGTACAACACGCAGCTGGGCATAAAATTCTCAATTTCAATGGTTGCTTCACAACCTGGACCATCTAGATCCTTACCTCCACCTACCTCTGAACTAAGCAGATGGAAGATTCCTTGCAACATATCCTTCATTCCTGTAATCATCCTGGCCTGAATCTCCGGTTGATACATGTTCCCACACCATGTTTTCCCTTCCTCTGTGAAATTGCCTCCTTCCAATTCACATTCCCACATCACTTACAGTGTGCACCATACCAGACCTACTGTGACACCTGCATCACATGCCTAACCCGTGCACCTGCCGACCCACCCTGTCCCATTCCTCAGTGACAAACTGCCACTCTTTATCTCACCACCACAGCCTAGTTTGCCAGTAGCACTAGCATTGTGCATCCAGTTTGCACCATATAGGGGCATATGCACACGTGTGCATTTGTACTCTACCTCAGGAAAGTACTTACTCCAAAAGCTAGCAACTGTTCCTTATTTTTATGCACAAATCAACTCGACGCTTGCTTTGTGGTGAGTAGTCTCCTTTACTCCCTAAGTATGTTCTCCCATAACTTTCCTACTATAATCACTACAAATGTAATTGCATTATTGACTATGATCTAGGTATGCGTCAACTGATTGTGTCATGTGACGCACTAAATGTTAATTGTGGGAATGAAAAATCAGAAACTCACTTTGACATTTTAGGAATTGTGTAAAAACTGGATTTTAATTTGTAGCCAGTTTCATGTTAACTCCTTAAAAAACAGACTTTCTTAAAGGGGGAAGGTATAATATTTTTCTTACACAAGTTTTGCCGGGACTAACGAATATATTCATTGAAAGTGCATTCCTTAATTTGGGGTTTCACACGAACCATATACTAGGTACTGACAACCTAGGCTTATGTAACCCATGAGTGTATTTTCAGTACCTGAGAAAGATAAAAGAAAGGAATGAATGGAGGTAAGGAATTAGAAATAAAACACACTTTTACAAACCAAGTGTTATATGTACAAACATAACTTTGTTAACAAATTTAAACAGTGCAACCAACAAAATTGTCTCCCTTTAAATGCATAGTGCTTCATATTTTTAATCTGAAAGTATGTCACATTTCAAAGCTAAGTTGTGTTTAATTACATGTATACTATTTTTCAACGAAAGTATGATTACTGTTCAATTTGCAAATGTTCACACTGATTAACACAAAGCACTTAGAGTAAAAGTAATGAAACTAATCACAAAATAAAAATGTTACTCTGTGCTGTACCTTAGATCGTGCTGTCAAGTTAAAAATACTGCATTATTATAAAATAAATCTCCAGGCATAAAGCTTTTATTTGACAGATTTGAATAAAGGATTATGTGACAAAACGAGTTGCTATATTAACTGCCTGAATCAGTTTTTCATTTGACCTATGTAGAGGATTGCCAGTACTAAAAATATGTTTCTCAGCAATTGTATGATAAATACACAGACCAGAGTTAGTAAAAATACTAAACTCCATTTTATAATTTGCAGACAAACACACATTTATATATAAGACTGCTAAAATATATCAACAGCTGTGTAGTATTATTAACCTTTCAGTCCATGTGAATCGTTTCAGGTTTTTGTGGACCATATTTGATCATAAACAAAACTTTCTCCCTGGCTTTTCATATTTTCAAGATCAAGGAAAGAGGTACAATATCTTTTATAAAAAACACTATGCTTAATGACACTACCATTTACAGCATAATTCTGTAATGTGTCATTTCCCTCCACAATACAAACCGAGTCTCTCCATTAGATACCATTTGTAAGTGAAATTTGACAAATATCAGTTTTCTGCTAATCAAAGATTTTACTAACATACGACTCACAAAGAAGTTTTAAACTCACTAATCACTTTACTAGTCATCCAAATGCTGCCTTCCTCTGGCCACACAAAAACAATTCAAATACATAGCACACTTTTTTGATATGAAGCTATTTTATTATTAAAAATCAGCACATTATACTTCAAATGAATATGAAAATACAAAACCAATGAATGCTAAATCTTAGTATTTGGCATGTTAATGACTTGCTGAACATAACAGAAGCAACACTTACTCAACAGGCATCATATCACTAGAATTATGACTGACACACACACACACACACACACACACACACACACACACACACACACACACACAGCAAGCAATTAGAAAAACAATTTTAAAATTGTTACATATTCCGAAAATTCAGACCACTATATTTTCCACCAACTGTAACAAAGTCACATACAAATTTGCAACCCAGTCTATTCATGTAAATCATTTTAAAAGAACAATGATATATATCAATGTAATATGAAAATTGTCATTTTTTGCAACCTACATTAATATCACAAGTTAAACTCAGTCAAGAATTTCAGCATACAAAAATTAATCTTCACAAAACAAAAACACACACACACACACACACACACACACACACACACACACACACACACACACAGTGGTCCATTATAATACCTGCTTTATTGACTCAGTTTCATTAGGCACTGGCACAGCCTCAAAGCTAGAAATTGATCACATACACAGTTTCAGTTTTACTGATAAGCATCTCAACAGTAAGATAATGCAGAAAGCACAATGTTTTTAAGTTTCATACACATGCAATTTTAATTGTCCACAGGCACTTCATAAAATAATTAAGCTAATCAATGCAATGAATTGCTTGCAAAGGGGAAAATGTTTTACTGAGGTGTCACCCAGATGAGATTAAATTGTTTTGAGGATTCTACACTTCTAATTAAATCCCCCCAGTCCTAAAAGCACTTAGCAGAATAAGTATGTAAACCTGCAAACAATCATTCCTGGTGTGAGAGGTACTGGAGTTCAAGTTATCATTACTGTTCAAACTACTGTTTTGTTGCTTCACTACAGTAAAACAGCTTGATGTGTAGCAACAAACCAAAGAAATTTATGGCATCTGACATTTGTGTATTCTAACTTCCAAAAAGTTAATAGACATTCAGCACACCCTGTCTGAAAGTAATAACAGATATGACAATCCTTTCATTCATTAATAGTGTAACATATGACTAATATCTCTGCATTTGAATGCAACTATTAACCATGTAAATGTGGTCAGTCATGTAAAGAATGGAAATTCAATTGTTACAAAAATTTTATAATGATTCAACTTGACAGTTTTATTTTCCACTTCAATAAAATGTAGTGAAAACTTGTTTATTTAAGTTTCTAATATATTTAATGTCTAGAATAACATTACTAGCTCCTGCATCTGAATTTCATTACATGACCAGCATGTGTTTCTGTTTCACCACTTAGGTGAGACATAAGGCATAATATAACAATACTGACAATTGTCAGAATATATTTTTCATGTTTATTTTGAAAATATTTTACAGTGTCAATGACCAAACGCCAATGAAACGGTATAGGGATGACCAATTGGGGGAGGGCGGGGTAGGAGGGGGGGGGTTAGGGGGGGGCGCATGTAAGAGCACTCATTTAGCCACAATTTTCTTTTTGCACTTCACATTTGGATTTTAAAGTCTTCAATTAAGTGCAGCATGTTATTTCAAAAACAAAAATTGAACTGAACACAGTTCCTTTCTCCTACAACAATAAAAGCAACTTAATCTCAATCAACATTCTGCCAGTTAAATATTTTTATAAATATAAACTCATAAAAAAGTCTTTGCTCTTAAACACACAAAAAATTACATTTATATTGTACCCTGAGACGTATTATGGGAATCACGAAAAATATTGAAATTTTACCATACTTCATGAAAAAATAATAATTTGCTGTGGGTTTACAAGAATATACTGAAATTCATTTGTTCATTCTCCTCAAGTTAATGAAGAGAAGTAATAAAATGAAGTAGTCATTTATATTAAACTCAGATGCATATTGACTAAAATCACTGAGAAAGAATTTCAGGATGAAAAGCTTCAAAATAATAAGGTAAGAGCAATTTCATAAAATGTGCCAACTGAAAATCAGTAATTTACTACACTTGTAAGGAATTTACAGTTATTTTCCTCCAGGCATTGCTTGAACAGTATTACTCTTCATTAGCCACTCTAGTGCACAAGCTAGATAGTAACAAACTGTATGCCATACTACTTTAAAAAGGGAGTACCACTTTTTTGCCAGCACATTCCTCTAGATAATGGAAAGAAACTTAAATAAGCATAAACCATCTTTCAAGTATAGTTTGTTACTGAGAATCAAGCTCTTGCTCATAAAATACAAAAGGTTCATCTGTGTTAACAAAATTAAAGAATAGTATCAAAATGAACATCTCAGACAGCATTAGCCTTTTCCCCTCCACAGCTGAATCTACCACATTTCTGCAGATACTTCTGTGTACAACCAACTAAATATCCAGCAAAAAAATCGAAATTTTAAGTAAATTTCAATCACCTTAAAAATCAAAGTTTTCATCAAAACTAACATATGGCTCTTCCAAAGAAATTAATGATTACCACTACACACTACATTGCACCATGTGCATAATCAATGCACAATTTAAACCATCCAGAGGCAGAGATATGGCACTATTTTATAAACTGAAACAAACATATGGAACATAGATACGCCTGATGCCAAGAGAAGACATTTTCCAGTACTTTGGTGTTTTAACTGCATATTTCATTAATGTATTTTAAACTCTAGAGAAACTTTCCTACATTTCTACATATGTTATAACAAATATTTGTAACTGAGGAGAAGAGCTTATTACTCACCACTGGTAAGTTTCACTTTAATAGCTGAAATAAATACTACTACTACTACTACTACTACTACTACTACTACTACTGCTGCTGCTGCTATGAGTGGATAGCATGAAGAACTAACATCAGAACAGATTGCTTAAAAATCAAACCTGGTTAATAAATTTTGCACAAAAGATCTACATTCTTCACCCAGTAATATGTTTCAAGTCAACTTTATTGTTTTATACATGCTGCTGTAGCAGTGTGCACATAAGAAGGCAGGTGGTGGGGTGATGTGCAGTGGCAAGGAGCAGTTTGCCATGTGATACTCCTGCCAATAGTATCTTCAGATGACAAAGCAAACATGATAAGTATTATATTAAGGAGCAACAACTAAAGTTTTTCAAGCATATAAATTTTGCTAGGCAGAGTCTGAAGCAGAAACAGTGGACAGGTGTAGCTATCACTCCTGCATTGCCAGTTACCAGGACAGGTGACAGCTGCAGTGTGAAGTGTGGGACAGACAGAACCTACTGGCGCCGCCACAATGCCTCATCTCGTCCCCCCCCCCCCCCCCCCTCTCTCTCTCTCTCTCTCTCTCTCTCTCTCTCTCTCTTTCTCTCTCTCTCTGCACAGAACACAGTGCTGCCACCTGCTTACATACAGCACACTATTGAACTTAAGTTTGTCTTTCTTCAGACTTATGAGTCAGTTCTTTTAACCCTGTACACAGAAAGCACGTACCACACACACACACACACACACACACACACACACACACACACACACACACACACACACACATACACACACAATTTCACTGTTTGGCAATTTCAAATTACATCAAAAATAAGTTGTGTACATTAAACTACATGTGCAAAAACTTTACTAGAGATAGTACATACAGTACATAAAGAATTAACAAATCCAACTGCATGAAATGTACATCTGAAATCATCTATTTCAATAATAATTTAAAATACAAATTATCAGTCTTTATATAGCTTTTTATATTAACAGCATAAAAATAATCTGAACTGTGTTTTCATATAAAACAGTAACAATGGTAGGCTCAACCAACCAATTTCTTATAAATTTAAAAATTTGTGTTTTATGCCAGTATGTTTCAACACTGTGTACCAATAGGAAAATTTGTTTAAATCACTGCAGAAGATCTAATAACAATGGTAGTAAGTTATGAACAATACAACTTTTTGCTTTTGAACAACTACCAGAGAAATTACGTAAACTGAATGTTGAACAGTATTCCACAATAATAAACAACTGCTCAATCCATTTGGCTGAATGTACCATCAGATACTTGCTGAAGATCAACTGTTAGCACAGAACATGAAAAAGCATAACAGCAAATAAACACGTTTCATCTATTTCTCTCACATTACTGCAACCTCTTCAACATTAATGTTAGTTTGAACACTGCAGTACTAATGGAGGTGGTATGCTCTTACTAGCCTGCTCCTGCTCCAAACTTTGGACTGATTCCTTCAGCCAATTAAAGGGGAACCTACAGTGGAACAACGATTCTGAAATAGTGCAAATCAGTACAAAAATTATTTCCAGATATGAAAGAAGTGATGACAAATATCCAAGGACCAACAGGGAACTGAAACCCATACCTCCAGATTCCTAGTCTGATACTCTCCCACCTCTGCTAAAATCTGAGAAATCCATATCTATGACTCCAATCTAAGAACCAGTCACACGAAGTCAATATTCTGCAAACTGTAAGTATTAACAAAAATGTAAAATATTAAAAACAGAAAATTATTTTCAAAACTTATTTTCAGTTATCTCCCAATTTTTCAGTTTTTCACTGAAGAAATTTGATCAAGTTTAGGTTGCCAATTAAAATACCCAATGAAGAGGGAGAAAACAGCCATACTAAATGCCTGTATGGTTAATGAAAAAAATTATTAACTAGAAGGCATGCTAGATTTAGAAAACTTAAAAGCAACTATGAGCTGGTTCCAAGAGTAACTACCAGTGCCATATTGTGTTACATTTAACTGTCAGGGTTGTTCCTAGCAGTCTCGTCTGCTCCCCTCCCCTTACATTCCTCCCCAAGGAAATTATATACACACAGGAAAAATATCTGAGTATATCACGAATAACATTGTTCCCATAAATAATTCATTTCAGAAAGATCTCCCAGTTAACAGCCATCATTTAGAAAAGATAGAGTACTTCACAAATTTCCTGTTATATGCCTCCATATTTACAAGTATCACATAACCATCTGAACAAAACTGATTTTTAACTCTAAAACAGTGATACTATGTTACTGTCAGACTGGCTGTAAGAGACATCACAGAAGTTTCTGTAAAAATCAACAGGAAATAGACGGAAATATTGTAGCACTTAACCCTACCTGGGAAAAGTGTTTAATAAGCTGACAACTAGACTAAAACTCTGTCATTTTCGTTACATATGCAAAAAGAAAGAACTAATGCAGCTGTTATTAGGAATGAGACAAAGCACAAGGGAATGTGTTATTATCACAGATGTTTCCACGATATTAAAATGAACTGACCAAAGGAGTGAAAATTCTATCTAGACTGCTCAGTGAAAATACCATAAATTCCAGTCAGTCATATCCTACTACATTATGTTATTAAAATCATCGTTTCATAATTTTATACATCTTCATCTCTCGAAATGGGCACAGACAATTTTCACTTTAAAACAAGGCCACATATACAGGGCATCCCTCCTCAGAGTCATAATGCACATTTTCTCCGCTGTTTTGGCAGATATTTGCAATTTCATTTTTGCAATGTGTAGTAGAGGTCAGCCAAAACAAATACTGCTCATCACATCTTTCATGCAATGCACATTGTCAACAGAAAGTGACCATTTCCAATCACAACTAAAATTATTTTTTTAAGTGGACTTTTACATGCCTATTCAATAGAGGCTGCAAATTAGTCTAGCGCAATATTTGTTTTATCAATATGTGTTAATATCAACAATACAACACAAAGGATAACCAGTCCTCCAGTAGTGACAGCAACACCCTCACCAACTGCTACTACCACACAGCAGCACTTCTCATTCACTGCTAGAGTACTGCTACTTCTGGTTTTACTATCACTGTTAATATGTATCAATAAAACAAATGTCACACTAGACTAACTTGGGACTGCATTATTGAATGGGCAAGTAAAATTCCGCTAGCTCCAATATTACTGTTTTCATTACTCATAGGTCCAGTTTGTTAATTACCCTAAGACATAACATTTCAGTAGAGGTTAGTTACCATTCCCTTCAACACTTAATCAGGGCAAAAGCTATCACCTACTCAGTTTCACACCACTTAATGAGTTTCACTGTGTTCATCTTCAGAAAGTGTGGTATTTTAATATACCATACATTCTGATAATAAAGAAAGTGAAACATGTAGGGCCATACACAGTTCTGACAACACAGCAAATTGGTGGGGGCAGACATAATGAGAGCAGCGTAACTACACTTTTTGGGAGCTTAAATAATAGCTAAAGAGGTAAGAGGAACTGTGAAGTGACCTACTAAATTCATGGCAACAAATACAGGGTCACACATCAGTAGCTGGCCTATGGGTCAACATCATTCATTAGGCAGTCCTATCAGGGGCAACAGTAAAGACCGCAACCAAGAGCACATAACATACTGTGTTGTGAGCAGTACTGTGTTACTGTACTGGCTTGTCCCTCATTTGTCAATATCACCAAACAAGCATTTAAATAAAAGATGTCAGTACCCACTTCTCCAATTCTGCTATCCAATTGAAAATTAAGTTTCAATTAGATTCTTGAAAGAGAGACACTAGGAGCACATAATGCAAATGGATGGATAAAAATCCACCCACAAAGTGGCAGCAGGAGAACACACACATATAATGGTTAAGGAAATCTGCAAGATTTCAGACAAAGTGGCTCCTTCTGGCAGAAATGTTGGAGGGAAAGAGAGAGTGATAAAGAAACAGGACTGATGAGGTTTACAAAACGGAGTGTGTTTACAAGTCATCCAGAACCCCAGGTCAGGGGAGACTTACCTGATGGGATGAGAAGGGAATACTGATTATAACAATAGTAGATTATTTATATATCCAGTTACATTACATTACATTTTCAAAATTTGATTTTTTTTTGTATATTTAACTAGGAGCAGGATTAAGCAACACTACAAAAGATGGACATTTGCAACAGTGGCAGAAACGTTGGTCCGTATAACATGACGACCCTTTTGCTCAGCTTGAAAAGTTTCATTGAAGGCATAAAATGATCATAAATAAATTTATTGTGCAATCAAGACCTTGCCATCATTTAAGTGGCAAATTTTTAGTATTTATTAGCTACTCTTCTAACAGCACAGGTAACAGAATCCCTATATTAACAATAATATTGAAGGGGGGAGACATTGGCCCAAAAGTTCAGATGTAGTAGTCCCATAAAATTTTATAACATGTACACAATTTTAAAAGTGACCTCATTTCTGCCATCTACAGTAATTTCTCACATGACAGGATGACAATATGCTTTATACTATGTCTGGACATGTACCAATTTGTGACGTTATTTGTGAAGTTAATTTTGGTTGTTGGATGATTAATGGTTTACATGCCTTTCAAGATATTGGCAATATATAGAGTCGTTGCATACAATACATTAATACTACTCAGCATTTACTTGAGAATGACCCAAAGTTTGAAACTGTCCATCACCGATACAAATAAATAAATTTATTGGTCAGAGTGGAAAATGTCTTTTCTAAAAATTTCAAAGTATTTCAGTCACGGGTGGTCAAATTTAAACTTTACTACACTACCATCACAAAATAAAGAAAACCCTATATTTGTACTAATTGTTTATGTAATTTTTCTCTAGATCACTACATACCTGAAGTGATGTTTCATGGACAGTGAAAGAATAAAATCACTCAGCACTGCAGTTAGACTATTTGTACCTACAATGCCAACAACCCCACTGAAAGCTGTATCATTACAATAAGATTTTTTTGCCACAAACATTTTTTGCATTTGCCCCAACAACTTTAAGTTAAATCCACATTCAGGTTATAGCCACAATATTGGTTAGCATGATTGCTATTACCCAACTGTGGCCAAATTAGTCTTAAAAAAAATGCATTTTGAAGCCTTTAAAGACAATGCACCAGTTTACAATGAAAAATATTACTTTCTTCTTTATAATATAGTCTGGAACATGTCAAATCTCTGCAAAATGTGGAACCACACATCTGCCCATCTTTTCTGCCAACAAACACTGAAAAAGTAAATGAAGTGATAAGGTTTCTGACTTTTCCACAAGCTTCCTCAATTCGTCCCACTTTAACAGGTTATCTGTGTTTATCCCTGTGACCCATATCAGAACTGAAACTATTGGGAGGCTTAACAAATACACAGTTGTAGAGCTATATATATGACGAGAGTAACAAAACGTTCGAACATGTACCGTATTTCTAATCAGATTAATGTTTTTAAGAATTTTAACAGCAGATTTTGGCCTGGAAATAGTGTGTCACTTATTCAGCAGTCTGGCAGACAGAATGCTAATAACAGTCTTACAGCACAGAGCAAACTTGAACCAACAACAACTCATGCAAGATAAATGTATTAATAACAGAAATAATAATTAAAAAATACAATGCCAACACTCAAAGCATTAATGATACAGTCATGTAAAAGGACAATGTTTATAATTTAACAATATGTGACTTCAGCTGGGTAATAGTTTTGCATTCCTTTTGCAAGGCTTTGCTTACACGCAGTCTCAAAATAAAAAAATTAAAAATACTGTGTGACACCACCGCATTAATCTTTAACATTACAACAGCTGCCGAAAAGAGAAAGTGGATCATAAATCACCAGCTAACACATTCCTAAAACAGAAATTAACAGCCACACAACTCCAGTGAAAACTTCACTACGCAACTGAAATTAACAGCAAGCCATATTACAACACAAATAATACTGTCAGCCTGTGTTGCTGAGACATTTAGCCCCCCCCCCCCTCCCCTACCAAATAAATCCACTTTTATACACAAAATAAAACAGCACTCTCCTCACACATTATATCTTTTCCATATTTAACACATTAACTCAACAGTCTGAAGACAGGTTCTGGTTAAACAGATACTGTATGAGAGCTGAGAAATTTTATTGGAAGATTTGTACTGGTGCATCATCCTGTTGCTGGCAGGCACGAGCAGCTGCAGCAGCAGCACGGCGACGATCTTCCATCATCCTGCGACGGGCATCATCTCGTGCCTTACGGATTGCTTCTACAGTTCCACTCGAATCAGCAGATCGTGCAGTTGTCGTCGAGTTGGACTTGCGCTGTGTGCCACGACGACGCTGAGTTGCACCCTTCACCACTGTTGGTTGTTCCTACAAGATAAATTTTTGTACTATGTGATATACTGAGTTTAAAATAGAACAGATAGGAGTAGAGTTTTAGGGGCCACTGAAATTATTACTATACTGTGGTGATTATGAATGCAATGTATGGGGAAGGAACAAAGGAAGGCAGGAAAGAAGAACAGAAAGAAAGGAAGAAATTTAAGTAACTTTAAGGAATATAATGAAAATGTTTTGCCACTCATCTAATTTTCAACTAAAAATCATTTAAGGTTTGTATGAATATATCACAGGCACTTAGCAGCAATTACAAACACAAAGTTAGCAATTACAAACACAAACCAATAAAATATTTGAAAAATTCACTGTGTACAAAATTTAACGTGATCATAAAACTTGTGACTAATAAACTCTTATTGGTGCCCACCCTGGTCATACACCCATTCAATTAACTGCAGTACAAACATAAAATTAAGGACTGTATTGGATTTTATGTGCCTAACCCCCCCCCCCCCCCCCCCAGAGAGAGAGAGAGAGAGAGAGAGAGAGAGAGAGAGAGAGAGAGAGAGAGAGAGACCCCACTTTTTATAACCTACTCCAAACTTCCACAAATGATGATAAATTATTATTGTTTTTAATTACAAATCCCATTATTCTGGGACTATTACAGCATTAATATATACCCAATACTTAAAAGGGCCAAGTTCTTGATACAACATACCTCAATCCAGTTGGCAGCACGAAGCCTCTCAATGTCTTCAAAAAGGCGGTCAACATGATCCACCTGAAGTTTTACCATATCCCAAAAACCCTCCAGGTCTTCATTTGTAGTTGGGAATTGCTCATCTGAACTTTGTGTCTGCAAAGTAGTAAAGAAAATATCAAATTTATTGCTATGCCTACCCATATTTGTCGGCAGAGCAGTACATAAAAGGTACACCTGAATACACATGAGTACACACACTCTTGTGACTTTCAATAGGTCAATCTAACCACTGATTTAGTTTATAATAGGTTGCAGTCACACCATTCCCTGCCAAAAACAATGGACAGTAAAAACAAGTTGTACAGTTACAATTTTTGCAGACAAAGAAGCACACTGATGTTTTGTTCAACTGATTAATTGAAAGACTGTTCACAACAGAAAGAAGAGGGAAGGCATTTCTGAAGACCCAACTTTAGAGACTTACAAACTGAATGCCAATTTACTGAAAATAGCATTCACAGGAAACACTGTACTACCACTGGACAAGAAATACCTGTTTAACTAACTTTTTTCCTCTTTTTTGCTAAGGTTCAGCAATAACATAAAATTGAAGTAGTTCTGTTAGGACTGGTAAAGGAATCAATTGACTTAACTGAATGAGCCACACACACTACCATCTGAAGTGATTTAGGGAATCCAAACCAGGAAGACAGTATCATGAATCAAAGGTGGCTAATTCCCAATAGAAGTAGTTTAACACAGAAACAGCTCATTATTCTTAATGTTTCTGAGCAGAGGGGATAACAGCTGAAAGCTTATTGGTAGCTAAATCTCAAGCATGTGCTACTGCGCAATCTCAAACAGGTTTAATCTCCCAAACACGTTTATCTGGATTTCCACATGCCAGTACTCAAAGGAATGACCCTTTTTCAAAGCAGTTATGGATTGATGATGATGTCCTAATACTATGCACCAATTTACATACCAAATGAAAGTGATGACTGGTGCACACTTCAGGAAATTTGCAAAACTGTGACAAACTGTAATTGTAGCACCAATAGCCTTAACTGTAGAATCCAGCAAAACTAAGATTAGTATTCAAGACAACTGACCAATATGCGAACTTTAAACAAGAGTGTACATGTTGAAAATAGTAATGAAATTGAATTACAGTCCCATTTAGTAACTAAAGTACAATGCAGTGGTGATGAAATGAAAGATGTTCCTGACATAGATAACTAAAGATTACCTGAACTGTCTAGGCTAAATAAACTTTCAACACCACTTTCCCAAAACTGTACAGTCTATCACTTACGAAACACCAATGTGGAGAAAACTGTCTGAAATTTTTAGAAACATATATTTCTGAAAAATGATTACAATTTTACGGTTGGTTACAGCTTAATTGGTGGACAATTTATCAAAACAGGTTTCATTGTCAGCTTACAAGTGTGTGTGTGTGTGCGTGTGTGTGTGTGTGTGTGTGTGTGTGTGTGTGTGTGTGTGTGTGTGTGCGCGCGTGCGTGCGCTACAAACACTATGATATTTACAACCACTGTTTTGACATATACGAGGGCGGTTCAGAAAGTAATCTCCGATTGGTCACAGTGCAGGTTGTGGGGGGAGTAGCGACGCCATCTGTGCGTTCACGCACTCAATAGGTCAGTCGGCATCAAGCTGTGGTCGAGTGAACGTCGTACCCGCGCTAGTTTAGTTTTTGTGGCAGTTTGAAATGTGAGCTGCAATAGAAAACCCCGCCAAATGTGAAGTGCGTGCTGTCATAAGGTTTTTTACAGCCAAAGGATATTCTGCAGCAGCTATTCATCGTGAGCTTTGTGCCGTGTACGACCAAGAGTTATGAGTGAAGGAGTTGTCCGTGAATGGGTACGTTTATTTAAAAGTGGACGAGAAAACGTTCATGATGAAGAGAGGAGTGGTAGACCATCATTGGTGACTGACGAACTCGTTCAGACAGTTGATGCAAAAGTTCGTGAAAATCGACGTTTCTCAATGTCGGAGTTGTCTACTGGTTTTCCACAGATTTCTAAGACTCTCTTGTACGAGATAGTGACAGCAAGATTGGGTTACCGTAAGTTCTGTGCACGATGGGTGCCCAAAATTCTTACCGACCACCACAAAACTCAAAGAATGGCCTCTGCATTAGACTTTCTGTCACGTTATGAGGACGAAGGAGAACCATTGTTAAACAGAATCGTGACCGGTGACGAAAGCTGGATTAAGTACGTGAACCCTGAGACAAAAGAACAATCAAAGATGTGGGCACATTCAAGTTCGCCTACCAAACCAAGAAAAGCCTCGCAAGATTTTCCTGCCAGAAAACTGATGGCAACGGTGTTTTGGGATGCCAAAGGGGTGTTGTTGGTTGAATTCATGGAACGTGGTACGACCATTAATCAAGACGTGTACTGTGAAACAATAAAAAAGTTACGACGGGCTTTACAGAACAAACGCCGTGGTATGCTGACTTCCGGTATCGTTTTTTGCACGACAACGCCCGTCCTCACTCTGCTCGCAGAACAACGGCCCTTCTTGAGTCCTTCAAGTGGGACGTTATCAACCATCCACCTTACAGCCCAGACCTGGTGCCAAGTGATTATCACCTCTTCATGCATTTGAAGAAATGGCTCGGGTCACAGCGGTTTGATGGCGACGAAGAGCTCAAAGATGCGGTCACAGGCTGGCTCCAGGCACAAGCGGGTGATTTTTATGCAGAAGGAATTTCAAAGCTTGTGAAGAGATACGATAAGTGCCTCAATCGCTATGGAGACTATGTAGAAAAATAGTGCAAAGATGTAGTTGTAAGATGTATATATAAAAATATTTTTATTTAACTTGGTGTATCTTTTTAAATCAACCGGAGGTTACTTTCTGAACGGCCCTCGTATTTACAACAATGTTTTGACAGCACTTGGACACGCAAATTTCAGGGATTAATCAGATATTCAATAAACATATCTAACAAGGCTAATACTTTAACATTTACTCACACACACACACTCACACACACACACACACACACACACACACACACACACACACACAACTTACTTCTTGATTTTACAAATCATTGTAATTTATAGTTGAAAATTGCTGAGAGAGAATAAAATACCAATCTGTGAAGGTAAAGCAGTAGAAATTTGTAGTCAACAGTTACGTAGCGTGCGCTTAAGAACAAATATAAATACATCAGTAGTAGTGCACAACATCATTACAGTACCACAGTGCATTCATTAAAAAACAGAAGAAGCATCATGGCAGTCATGGTTCAGGAAAGCACCAGTGGTGTTTTAAAATATTTTGTTTCTCACAGACAATGCAAAACACTTTTGTTAATGCACATTTTTTTCACGTGTTAAGCTATACTCTACAAATGAATTTTTAGTGCAAACTGAACATTCAATATTTGACTACATGATGGTAGGATTGCTATTACACAGTATGCTTTTGTTTTTATTATGCCTTTTGTTTATGATTTGAACTATGTTACAGGATGAATCACTGATTTTATGATCTGCATAAAGTAATTAGTTGTTTTGTGCCATGTCGTCTTACTCTTGAGCTGTGAGAAAGCTTCGAAAGATAAACTTTTGACAATATTTAAAACAATATCGTGCTACTTTGAAATTAAATTTATTACGTAATTGTGGAGGTAAAAACATGTGATGTGATAAAAATATTGAAATCATGGAAAATAACTTATATAATTAAGTACACAGAGCAGCGTTATGTATCACCTGTTTGGTAAGATCTGTCTGATTATTTAAGAAGTGAATAAGATAGACTTCTAGATTTCAACAGTTTCTTCACTACCCAAGCTATCTGGATCCTCCCCTCCGCCACCAGCTTTCCTGAACTGTGCAGGTGGGAGATACTCTCAACACGTTCTCCACTCCCGAAACTATTCGTCTCAACCTACAGTAACCTACTGTTGCCCCATCTTCCACCCATCAGTGTCTACCCCTTTCTGTCCGAACACCACCTCCCCAGTCTTGTCTCTCAACCTGTGTGTTCCACCCTCTGCCAACACATCCACCTGTTTTCCCCTCCCCTCTCTTTTCCTGTTTCACTCCCCATCACCCCCCCCCCCCAAGTCTCAACCCCACAGCGTGCATGAACATTGGGGAGGGGAGCGGGGAGGGAGGGAGTGGTACTTCCTTTTCTGGAGAAGACTTCAGCCAAAAGCTTGTGTGTGTCTTTCTGTTGTGCCTGTCTGCAGCTCACATCATCTTTATGGTGAGCGGTAATTATCTTTCTCCACATACTGCTGATATTCCAAACTGGAAATAGTGCAGGCACATAACTACTACTTATTCACTGTCCTGCAATTCTTCACAAGAGCAGGATGTGGATGTATACCCATTCACCGAGCCAGTTGAATTAAGTAAAAGATACGACTTCATACAAGTTATGACATTTTGTTACTCAGAGCAACACAGATGGTCCATCACAAATGTCGGATCAATGGTCAACCATGAACTCTAATTTGCATCCTTATACACACTTACAGTTACTTCATTGTTGATATTACAATTTTTAGATATTGCAATTAATATCAAGTTAATTTGACATACGTGCAGAAACTTTATAATCTCTCTTACTCATTTCATACAGACCAATCAGCCAGAAAACAATGACATCACTTGAATTTACATCAAATATGATGACCAAACAACAATCCTAACAATTTTATCAATTACGCAATACAGTAAAACACGAATTATTGAACCCACTTTTAAGGACACCCTAAATATTTCCGTTGGTCCTAACAAACTCCCATAAGAACATTATTATTTCTCTCTGCTTTTAACAAATTTCACTTTATTCCTTAAAAGGAAACTTCTCATAAACGTTAAACATTTTGCAAACTGAAATTCAGTTTTATGTAATTCCTAACATATTCTAGCGAGTTTCTGATTTGTTTCCACTTTACAGGTCATAATTTGTCGTGTGGTGCAGTAAATGGTAATCAATTCAACATGCGCCTAGAACGTAGTCAGTAAGTCTACTTCACTTACAGTGAAAATGGCAGATGCGTTTAAACAATTTGAAATCAATTCCCATGTAGCTTAGGTCACAAGATCTTACATCACAGTCACTCAGAAGTATGAAGCACGAAAAGTTTAGTTTGCTTTCTGAAGTGTCAAAGTTGTCACTTTTATTTTTGTGGAGTTTTACAGCCTGCAAACATAGAAAACTTGAAGCTCAGCAAAAGCTGATGACAATCTTAACACGAATCTTTCCAACATGGTGAAGAAATACTATTTAGCAACACCTACATGTGCAGCATATTCAAAGATAAGGAAGCATTCTTCTATGCTCAAGCTAACAATTCCTACTGGTGCACGAAAGAACATCCTTATGTGTGTGTGTGATGTGGAAAATATTCTAAATTAGTTTTCAAGGACTGATAAGTGGAAGAATTCCTAAAAGTAAAAACATACTTTAAGAGAAGGCTCACGAAATCTTTCTGCAGATCGGCACTGAAAATTTCAGTGTATTGAATGGTTGGTTGCATCATTTTTAAAACATATCATAAATAGTCGTTTCAAAGTGTAAGTGGAGAATGTGAGGCTCTGGTCATAGAAAATGTGAACTATTGGAAGAACATTACATTGCCACGATTGAGATATGGTATGAGCTCAGATACATTTTGAATGCTGTTGAAATTTGTGTCTTTTAATTTATTTCCTGAAAAATCATATTCCATTATGGGAGAAAAATGGCATGGAGGTAAAAAGTACAGGAGGGGTGATGCTATTGTGTGTAAATAGAGACAGATGTGTGAAGTAGCCAACACCATTATATCCCAGGTGTTTCCACAACAAAAACACTACTTTGTACTTTAGGGTACAACAGCAGTCCCTAGAGATGTTAAAAGATTTCTGATGACTTTTTTGGGTGTTTAGATGCCAAGATGGTATAGTAGGAAGGAAAACTATACTTATTGACCTGCACACTGTACATACTAAGGAAACAGTTTCAGAAGACTGCAAATTTTTGTTCCTTCCTTCAAACTGCACAAGTAAGCTGCAGCCTCTGGACCTGGGCACAATACACGCTTAACTCCAAATACAAAGTATCAGTTGTATAAAAGTTAATTTCATTCCTTGAGAAGAAGGAAGTGATGAGACTCGGCATTGCTGCCTGGAATTCTGTAAAACGACAGACTTTGTTAAACTGTTTCACCATGGCTAGCTGTGGTACACCAGTTGCTGTTTAAGACAAAGTTCTTCCACAAGAAGAATGGAGTAGCAAAACTGATATTTCTGAAAATTCAACAGTCGAGAACACTCATTGCTTTTATGACGGCGTCCCGACTTCCACATGTGAGACTGATGCAAGTGAAATGCTTATGAAAGAATACAGGTAGAAGCTGGCAGCAACGACTATGAAAAAGGTGAAAAGGCAGGCAGGCTTTGCATCAAGTTTTGCTGCTGCTGTGCAAAAAGTTTATACTAACAGGAATTTCTTTTCTTCTTTTAATGTAGATGACTCGGTTTTAATACCAACCAACTGGAGCAACAACTTCTTTCAGTAAAATATGCTGGAAGGGCAAAATAAGAAAGATATTGATTTTTAAAAAAGAATTTTGCAAAGAGAGTGATAATTATATATTTGCTGCTTTAAATTTGTATCACAGGATGTTCCTAATTTTATAATTAAATAGCACTTACACCACCTATACATGCTTTATGTATGATTCTTGCTCACTGGTTCTGTGTACTCTGGCAAAACCACCCACTTAAGGAAAATCCCTACTTAAGTAAAAAACGTTTGGATCCCAGAGATTAGTTAAAAAGGGGTTTTACTGTAATGAAATTAAGCATAGTGTTCCTACCATGTTTTCGATAGACATTCGATTAGAGCTTTTGACCAATTTAACAGTCATTCTGTCTTTAACATGAAGTATCTTGACAATTTGATTGTACACACTGGGTTTCATTATTTTGCAAAATGTTAATTATTTAGTAAATTACATACATTATTTACAAAGATGGATAATAGCAGTTCTTGTGTTATTCGAAACATTTCTTTAAGTATTCTGGCCCACAAAACGAAAGTGAGACCTATGGCATAACACGATTTCATTATATGTTAAGTAAAACAATGACAATTTCAGATATTGACCAAGTTTCATAGGTTTAATGTGTTGGTATTTCATAGTCAGTTACATATTACATCACTCAAGGGCAGAGATTACTGGTTCTCACATTGTAAGTATCTTGTTAACCAGAATATTTGCAATTACTAGCCCTCAATGAACAGAGAGTTGTGGTACCTCTCTGTTCATTATGCTTTCGAAACTGGTCTGTTGCATTTCAGTACCCCCTGAAGGGCATTGTATATCACCGGTCGTGCAAGACTCTTCCAGGCAATCCATGTAAGAGCTGGCATTGAGAACACATTTTAAGGTAAACAACAAAATTTGTGAATAAAAATGTATACAGAAGATATTATGTACAAAGCATTACACAGTTAGTTACCAATAAACAACTTAGTACCACAGAAAAAAGGTGGGGTTGTGGATTCCAGTAGAACCTCAATTAACTGTTACTCTTGGGAACAGAGGGTGGTTGAAGTAATAAATCAAAACTAAGGAAAAAATTACATTTCTAATAAAAAGAAAGGAAAACAGAAAAATTTGGACACTGGAAATCTTTTTAAAAAAGTAAAATGTTTCTTGTTTCAGTTTCTTAAACCTAGACTTTGCAGCTGTGTTATGCCACTTATTTGCTCACATTATATCAATAAATGTAGCGGTTGGCTGTTGTTCCAGATCTTTAGAGGGCAGTCTCTAACACATCCTTTGCTGCAGAGTGGCTGATCTCTGTCTTCTTCCTTTTCTTCATCATCTGACTCCTCTTGCTCAACACTATATTGTTCCACAACAAGATCAACGATCTGACCACCTTGACAGGTTCTTCACCAGTAACATTTGCGATGTCACCTTCTGCTGGCCATTCCTCTACATCACCAGGCCATGTATTCGGAAGAGTTTGCGAATTAGTGACAAAATCTCCAGTGTCTGACTCATTAGTCTGTCGAAGTTCTTACTGTTGGTTTAAGCAAGGACAAACCGTCTTTCACGATTTTTGTAGAGTGGTTATCTTAAGTTCTTCCCAACCTTAAGCAACTGCATAAATTGCATGAATTACATAGAGAAAACAGAAGAGGGTTGCAGCTGTTCTGAAGCAATGAAAAACCTCTAACAAAAGCTGATTTACTTCCTCCTGTAATGTCGTTTCAACCACTCACCAGCACCCTGGTCCATTGGTTGGATTATTGTCGGCATGTGGGAGAGGGGCAAATACAGCTTTTCTGTCACCTTGTTGAAATTTAGTCTCAGGGGTGTGGCTTTGGGTGTTGTCTAGCAGTACAACTGCATGGAGTAGTAGGTTTTTTTATTTCAATTATTTGTTAATAGCCAGAACAAATCCACCGAAAACCATTCTTCAGACAAATTACCATATATCCAAGCACTTTTTTGAGCTCTGTAATAATAAGAAGTACTTATACTTTATGTTTATGAAGGCTCTTGGTTTCTTGGATTTACCAGTTACTAACAGTAGCAATTTTTGGTCACCACTTGTGTTGTGGCATGTTGCAATGGTCAGCCTGCCCTTTCCTATTTTCATGCCTGAGGCTGATTCTTTGGAGTAAGGGTATTTTGTGATAGCATTTTACAGTTTAGCCCCATCTCAATTTTATGTAACTAATCAGTTACCAGTTTATGTTCAGAGACTATTTTTTCAAAATTTTCAGCAAACTGCCTACCTGCATAGTTTTTCATCCTCAAATGGCAAGTTGTTCAATGACATGACAATTTTTCCACCATCATTTGCTTGAAATTCGTATTCTTCATACCACAGTTTTTTGTGCAAATGAAAAGTTTTTTTCTTTTATGTGCCCTTATATCCTCCCGACAAAATCAAACCTACACAATACAATCCAAGAGCTCACTTTTTTTTCCTTCAACACTTCTAGTTTTTACAGCATTTTTGCCACCTGAAGTTCATGAAGAAGCTTCAAGGTATTTTCGGTTCTTTTCCCAGCCTTTAGTGGTTGTCCTCTAACACCCAGTTCACAGGCTTATTTACTAACAGACTTACCTTTGCTACATCTTTGCACAACACAGTTTCTGTTTGACTGCATGCACAACATTTCCTTTTTTGATTCGTAGCCATTTTTAGCCTTTCAGAATTCCTTACATTTCTTAATCACAAATTAATAAACTGCATAAAACCAAACAGCAACTTTAAAATTAAAACAAGTACAGAAAAACTTGTTGAGTGCACAGATAAAACAGCAGATTAAAGAGTACAGTAAAGCAAACTGTCTGGGAGTAGAGTAGTTGGTCAAAAACACGTGTAACTAACCTGACTCGGATGGACACCTGCTCCAACAGGAATAAGATCTATCAATAATGCTGACATGCTGTTCGGTGCAGAGTGCAGACCGATAGTTGTACATGATTGGATAACCCAAGGAGTATGTTATTCAAAGGTCAGATAATCTAGGTTATATTTTATTTTAAACAACCAAGGCTTAAACCTTTCATAATTGAGCTACTCATTCACATAGTTTCTCTTCTTTCATTGTAACAGGTAACTCTCCACTAATGTAATGTATGTTATTTAGTCCTGGGAAAGATCACTTAAATGGATCACTTTTTCTAATAACACACTTGCAGCACAGGGCAACATATTTTATATATGATTGACAACGAAGGTATAAACTTAAGGTCGAAAACACACTATAAAATTATATAAAAATAAAATACAAAAAGAAACTTCAGAACAAACTACAATTATGTACACTAAAGGTAACATTCCTCGTCTCCAGTTTCAGTAATGTTGTGCATTTCCTTGCAGACTGTTACTTAGTTTCTATTGAACATGAACACAAATCTTTCCAATAATATATAGTGATTAGATTTAACATACAGAATTAATTTGTCCCTTTTTATTACTTCTTACATTATGTTACTACAGCTTAGTAAAAGCTCACAAATTCATATGCAGTAGTTAGTTCTACCACAAAATAAAAATATGCCTCTCTGTTACAATTATCTTTTCATCCTCATCTTTTCTCTCTAATAATTTCCAGTGTCAAATTGTGTGCTATCACAATAATCAATGCCAACAATTCTCTTATATGCCATCATGCCTTACTTTCCATAACATTTTTTTTCCCTTCATCAAATAAGTGCACTAATTGAACAAGAGTATCACTGCAATGAAACTATGAATTAGTAGCGACACAAATGTTAAAGCTGAGAACCTTTAAAATAAATCTGCAGGTCAGGTACCTCAAATGAATGTTACAGTTGAGTTGCTATGTTAACCAGCACATATTCTAAATTATTTGTGTAGTTGTTCAATGTTCATATACAATGACGATTACTACACAAGACTTAAAAATATAGTATTATATGATGATATTATATTATTCACATAGGGTGAGAATGTATCAATTCCCACTGATCGAATAAATAGTAGATATGAGTAAAAATACTGACAGTCTTGTCCACCCTACAGAGCACACACAGTGTGTACACCTACAGGTGAAAGTTGAGTAACAGAATTTATGTTATGCTATTTTAACAACAGTACAGTTTGATCTATCACATATAAAATAACCAGTCATAAGAAATTATACTTTCCAAGTGCTGTCAGTGAACTGAATGGCAGATTACTCAATCTATATACACCTTAAATTCGTCTATATGCATCTCTGAATCAAATGTTTAAGAACAACATATTTTAGATCAACGATTTACGTAAAATAAGTTGTATACAGTAAAAAAAAAAAAAAAGGTAATTTTACAATAAGCAGAAACCAAAAATACCAGGATTCCAAGGTAATATGGATTTCAACCCTCAGTTACAGTTTACATTAGCAATCACACTTCTTGTGCAATCTTAACATAGGTGAATACAAAATGGTATTTTCCATTTACAGAGTGTATAACAGTAATACAACAGCTCACTCATGCATTCAAATTTTGAAACAGCAACATCAGCTGATAGGCAAACATAACTTTTTTAGTGTATAAGGACAAATGTGAATTGTGTTTCACACAAAGAATTAGACCACAACAGATCTGGTGTGACTAAGTAAAAAAATAAAAAATAAATTACATAATTCATTTAGTAGATAAAGTTTTAACTGAATAAAGACATGATGGCAGCAAACAAAGAAAATGCACATAAACTTCAAAACTAAAATCATCAACTATTCTTTTGCTACCCACAGTGAAGCCAGCAATTGAAAACCAGTGATTGTTAGTAAATTTCAGTTGCCAACCTTCTCCTCATAGTTTGAAATATTTAGTCGGCACCCACCTATATAGGGAGAAATGATCATCATAATAAAATAAAGACAAATCAGAACTCACAGGGAAAGATTAAAGTGTTAATTTTTTCTGTGCACTGTTTGCGAGAAATAGCTTAAGGGTGCTTCAATGAACCCTCCATGAGACACTTAATTGTGAATTGCAGAGTAATAATGTAGATGAAGATGCTACGGAATAACCAACACTTGCTACAGAACAACCGACAAGTGATACTGAAAGAAAATGTAGATGGTGGGATGTGGTAACTGCAATAAAGTCTGTGCATGAACACACTGCATTCGACAGTTCATACAGCAGAGTGCTTGATGACGTTTGTGCAACCGATGAGTGTGACATTCCGTGTGGTATGGCAACATGTCTGCAAGACATCATTTGAGTGCTTACAATTGTGGATAAGAAGTTGGACGGCTCAAAGCCAATCAGAGTGTCACTACTGCTGTCACAGTAATGGATGTGTCCGAAAGTGTCATTTCATGATTAAAAAAGGTCGCTGAAGGTGGTTGCAGGCTGACCACAACAGTGCAAGAGTATTGATACGTAGCAAAAAGGAACAGACATCTCACTCCTAGCCAGATAAATTCAGACCCTGCAACCACTATCAGTACACATGCCTCTGTCAGAATCATTTCGCAGCAATTAAATCAGACTGGTCTGTATGCTCTGAAGCCTGTTAAACGCATCCCACTTCAACCATGCAAGCATCAACAGAGTTTGTTGGCTCAGGGAGCATGTTGGTTGGGGTTACATTCTCTCAAGGCAGTTTGCAGTTGTGCATGGCTCAGGGAGAGTGGTTCATTGAGAAACACATCCACCGAGAGCATCCCACACGAATCTCCTGTGATTCTGGCCACCAGTTAGCCTGGAGAGAGAACACATCATACACCACAGAATGTTCCTGGGATCACCACCACTATGGTCTAGGCATTACAGTGTAGGCAGCAATTATGCACAATGGCCAAACACAACAGTATATCTTTGCACGAGGTGCCATTGCAGCACAGCAGCATTGCAGGGGTATATTACTCTAGGGTGTGTTTGCAGCTGACAAGCACTCAATGCTGAGGTTATTGGCACCCTCACACATATTAAAAGAAATGACTGGGGAAAAAATTACTAAAATGTTTATTACACAATGAGGAAGGGACCTATAAAGTGACACACATTCACTCACTCTCACCTCACTTGCATTGACCCCGCACCTCACAGGCCTTAATGCAATAGAGAAGGTCAGAAGGTGCTACACATAGGATTAAAACAGAAGTAAAACCACAGAAGAGCTAAAAGAAAGGCACAGAGAAATGTGACTGGCTGACTATTTACAAAAAAGTGGGTGGGCCTGTCACCCTGTTAATACATTAAGAACATCTCCCTAAAATTTGCAGAACCAAGTTGGACAGATCACAAAACCTTAAAACTATAACCACCTTTGTTTCAATGTCACTTAAAATAGAGGAAAGATCTGCCGACAAATCTGCAATTACCCTCTGGTCCAAAAACAAAACACAGTCTAGTACAATGTGGCCCACAGTGATCTGTACGCCACCAGCACAATGGCCAAACACACTGGAGCAAGAAGCCATGTGTCATAGGACTGGGGCCTATGCAAAGGCAAGTAAGGAGGATCTCTTCCTGCCTCCATGGTTGGAAGGAATTATGCCACGGTCACGAAGTGGGCTTTACTAGATGCAGCTGACGTCACGTGCAGTCATTCGTTTTCCCATTGATAAATCACTCTGTACCTCAACAGCAAGGAGATAACATGCAGGAGGATGGCACACTGCACAAACTGAGGGAGCAGAAAGACACCTCTTTCCCCAGCCATTTTAGTTGGAGGAGGATGTCCTGGATATTATGAACTATTTTATCTGTTGGGTACAAGGGTTGTAGAGAGTGAAGTGCACTCAGAGAATCTGAAGACAAGGAATTAAACACTTTAAGCACATCACATCTGCTCCAGTGCTCCTAAGATCACATATAATTCCACATCAAAGACAGTACAGTCTCCAGACAGTCTGACCTTGAAAACACGATCAGAGAAAACAGAACAACCAATGGAGTCTGCCTGTTTTGACCCATCCATGAAGACAGCTGTAGAGTTGTAATGCTCAGTTAAAAGTTAGGTAATAACATATTAAAAAAGTATGCAGGAGTGCAATCTATCCTGTAGTGCACTGCACTAAATCCAATATTACTCTGGGCCTCTGAAGTAACCACGATGGCGAGCAGTCTGCGGTTGTACGTGCTCCATACAAAATGACTCCACCACTTACTGTACACGAGTCCCAAATGGGCTTGTTGCTCGTGGACGATTGGAGAAAACGTGCTCCTGAAGTGGATGAGTAACAGTACGATATGCACATGAAGACAGAGTTGTGCAAAACTTACACTCCTGGCACATCACGAGGAGATGCCGTCTGACGGTGAGTGGCAGTTCACCAGCCTCAGCACAGAGACTGGGTATGGGCTGGTTCTGTAAGACCCCGTGGCCAACCTAATCCCTCATGGTGGACCGAGTCAATAATCTTTTTTTTTAATGTAGTATGGTATCCTTCCTACACAAGACAGATAAATTAAAAATACAGTGAGAATCATTAACACATTAACACGCATGCGTGCGCACACACACACACACACACACACACACACACACACACACACACACTGCACACAATCTGCAGAAAACTGAAAACCTGTCTTTACAGCCCACTCCCCTGATCTCAACACTGTGAGCTGCGACTGAAAAGTCGCTGTTGCAACACTGGAGGAGGAACAGAGAACATCAAAATTGTTTACAAGTAATTAGCATTGTATGGGAAATGATCCTGTTTATGGCTATGGCAAAGAGGGTAACACTTAAAACATTGCCTGAGAAACACCATTCCCCAGCTTAAATCGATCTGTCAGCATGTCACTGTCAGCATGTCACCAACTCAGGACCTAAAAAACCAGACAGAAAAGACCATATGAAGATGGGGTGGTGTCCATGAAAGGCCAATTGTTGCAGTTGCACAAGAATACTATGTTTCCAAGTAGTATCATACGCCTTATAGATATAGAAGAATATGCCAATACATTGGTGTTTATGTAGGATACCCTGTTGAACAGCTACCTCTAGCAGGATCGGGCTGTCGACAGTGGACCGAAATCTCCGGAATACACACTGAGACTGGCTAAAGAGTTGCCTTGTATCTAAGAACCAGACAAGATGATGGTTATGCATTCACTCCAGGGTCTTTCCTACACAGCTCATTAAGGTGATCCTACATTGACTACTGGGATGTGTGCCCTCATATCCTGGTTTGAGGAGAGGTATCAAAATTGCCTCTCTCCACAAGCGGAGGAACTGATCTGTCTGCCATATTAAATTAAAACCATTAGATAAGGATTCTCTTTGATGCTACTGGAAGATGTCGAAGCTTGCAGTACTGGATTTGGATGTGACTGGGTGCATTATCACAAGTATAAGAAAGGACCGATTCCAGCTTCCACATGGAGAAAGGGCAGTTTTAAGAATTGTTGGATCTGCAAGTCCACTTGCCCCTTTCTACAGTTGCACGATAGTGGCGAAATGCCAGATACTATCTGGCACTGGCAGTAGTTTTTGCGAAACACTGCCAACGTCTGAGCGATGTCTCAGGGTATTGTTTGAAGAAACCCCCATTTCAGCACTGCTGTTATTGGTAAACAAGCGTGTTTACTGGAAATCCTCTGAATAGCTTTCCATACTTTGTAGAGAAAGTGGAAGAGTTGAGTCCACGAAGGCTTACCACAACCTTCTCTCGCTCTCCTTAATTACACATCGAGCATTGGTTCTCACAACTCAAAGCTATGAGGTTGCCTGCTTCTGGGCAGCATTTAAACCCTCTAAGAGCAGTACACCTGTTCCAGATCACTGAATGGCACTTATTAGTTCACCAAGGTAAAGGTCGCCTCCTAAGATGACCTGAAAACTTTGGGATGGGTAAGTCAGCAGCATGACGGATCAATCGTGCAAATGTGGTCCACCCATTCCTGGATCAGCTGTGGTCTTCAGACATCACCAGCTGGCTGAACAGCGTCCATTTAGCCCTGCTGACCATTTTGGTGGCTTCTGTTAAGGTAACACTCCATCCAGTAGGTGACACTGGAATGAAGGTTGTCAATAACTTCCCACTGAACAGTCCACGATGGCTGGAGAGCAGACAGAGAGGCCAATGGCTGAGAATGACCCAGTATCAGCACAGAAGTGAGTACCTGTGTCGAGGATGCACAGCTCACCTGACATCTTGAGGCTTTCCAAAATCTGACCCTGAAAGGGAGTAGAGGTCGAACCCCACAAGACATGACAGTCACTGAAGTATCCCAGTAAGAGAAATCAGGAGAGTTGTTCTATAACGTCTGTGATAGTCTCTGAGCCTACTGTATCTTGGGGAGATAAACACAGAGAGCAAACAGTGATCCTCCAACACACATGCATTTCAACTGCAACTGCTCGCAGGTCAGTAGCCAAGGGGGGAAGCAGAGGAATGGTGGGCGTTATTGATAAACACAGCTATCCTTCCCTCAACTCTTTCCGCAGTCAGATCATCCTTGTGATGTAGGATACAGCACAGTTGCATAGGGGTGTCAGTATCTTTAAAATGTGGTTCTTGTGAATACAAGTACAAGTGGTGTGCCTGTGGTATGAGCTACAGTTCATCCACATGGGTCCTAAATCTATTAATGTTCCACTACAGGATGGGCATCTATTATCATGGTGGTAGCACTTTCATTCTGAGTTTCTGCAACAGAGGGGATCCCGCAACGGGTGGAGTTTCAGTCGGGGGGGGGGGGCGGGGGTTGCACGCCCTAGTCTGTCATCGAGGTCAATCGCCTCTGAACATTCGAGAGAGGAGTCTGAGACTACAATGTCAACATTGTCTGTCTCTTTACTTCCTGTCTCAGCTTGTTGGTGATTCTTCAGCTTTAGCTTCAGTTTTGTTTGGTCTGGGGATGCTTTGGAGCCACAATCGTGGAAGTGGTAGTCGCAACACTGGACGGTGGACCGGACTGAATCTTCAAAGGGATAAGGAGTTCTGCAATGTTAGAAACCATGACCTTTCCTGAAGTTCTGGGGGAGAAAGAGACTTAAAGAACTGCAGCAGCAAAAGTGCATTGACAAACGCAGGTACTAGTGCTGACACTCGCAACCTCTGTCTGTGTAGCAGCGTCAGTTTTCTGGACTGGCTGTTTCAGAACCGAAGCAAAGGAGACAGTGAACGTGTGGGACTGCACAGCCTTGTCCTTTTTGGCTTCACTTATGGGAGCCACTTTGTTGCTTTGATCTCATTTATCTTCCAGTCTTCAAGGACAACTCAGCAGTCCCCACTCCAGACAGAGTGAGCCCTAGAGCAATTCACACACTTTGGAGAAGATGAACATTGACTCCTTTGCATGCAACCTTACTGTATTTGCCACAAATGGCTTCTCTCACATCTGAAAGTGTTGTACCCATAGTGCTGGCATTTAGAACAGTGCATTGGGTTGGGGATGTACGGCCACATGGTTAAGCGAAGGAAACAGGCTTTAATATTCTCTGGGAGTTTAGTGTCATTAAAATTGAGCATGAACAAGTCTGATTTAATCGGCTCACCTTCCACCCTTTTCATGATACGTTCTTGACCCCACTCAACTTTCAAGTCACCTTTGGCAATTTTCACCAGGTCCCTGCACATCATAATACCATTACTGTAGTTTAAGGTGGTCTGGAGCTCAGTCTCCATGGCATATTCCCCTAGGGTTTTTGTCTTCTGCAAGTTTATCACTTGTTGGTTTTGAACAGTGTCCCATTTCACAACATGGTAACATATTTTAATGTACCTGCAACTGCAATCCCCTCTAAACCCATTTAAATGTAAAAAGGCAAGACTTTTTCAAAGCTCCCATATTTCCTTTTACCTGTCAAAAATACATTTCGACTAACAGCGTGTATTCTATTGTTATAAAAACTACAATTGGGAAATATTTTTGTTTTTTGATGACTGCCTACATGAGCCCTCTAATTGGATTGGGTCTCAGTATCTTCCAGCAGCCCAAACTTTCCACTGGGAGGAGGAAAAGAAAATTTCAAGGGATTCACCTCAGTCCCAAGAGCAGCTACGGAAATAAAAGTCACATGTGGCTAGGCAAGCCTTATACAACAGAGACTCTGAACAGAGAAAAATAATTATACTGGCGGATAGTCATGTCTGAGGAATTACAAGTAGACTGTTAAAGTAAATGTGAAAGCTATAGGATTTGTCAAACCTGATGCATGTCTAGATCACTTACAAAATCTGATTGATTCTTCCGGTGTGTAATGTCTTACCAATCTTGATTTTGTGATACTTGCTGGTGGATCTAACGAAATACACAAAAATGAAACTAACAATGCATCTTCATCTCATGTTTTGAAGTTATGTCTCAGCAAATTAACATATACTACTGTGATGTTCATTGATGTGCCACACTATTATGGCCTTCCAAACTGATCATGTGTAAATGTTGAAAGAGTGTCTGATAATTAGAGATTTGCAAAAATATGTAAGTATTTGAAAAATGTTAACTTCATGAACACTTATTTCAGCAGGATATTTCACTAACATCATGGACTGCACCTAAACTGTCTTGGCAAATTAGATATATGCGATGTTATTACAGATTATGTTGAAGTACTACAGAATGACGCAATATCGGGTCATACAGAACCCATTAAGTTGGCCTTCAGACTGCGGAAATTTTTTTTATGAGTAGGTTTGACAAGCCTTATGAAACTAAAGAAACCTTCCATATTTTTTATCACAACTTCCAATCTATATGGAATAAATTTCTAGAATTTGAAATTTATTTCATGTCCGACCTTCCCACTATGGAAATTATTCGGCCTTGCTGAACGCTGGATAAAAGCTGACGAGCACTCATTTTTTTAATTTTCTGAATTATGTCACAAGTGCTAGCTACTTCAGCACCACTAAAAGAGGTGGTACTTGCCAATACTTTTAAGAGATGACATTCAGTCCAGTCAAGTCAATAAAATCATCTAAACGTAGAAAAACACTTTGAACATTATTTACTTTAACTGAAACAACAGTAGTCAGTCATCATTTGCAGCTACAGATCATCAGATGGAAACATGGCTCACTTTCTACAAAAATATGGAATTAATTATTACATTTTGAAAAGAAAAAATATTATTCTGTGCTCTGATTTCAATGTAAATTTAACAGTAGCTTCAAAGGAAGCCAGCAAATTCAGAAATGTGCTAGCAACATTCTCAGTGGGAAATATTGTAGAAGAACCTACTAGAACAACTCCCACTTCCTCTTCTTTCACTGACACAATCCTTGTAAACTCTTACTCTATCCCAGTAGTAACACTTGAGAACTTGTCAAATGGTCTTTCTGACCACCAAGACCACCTCTTTGATGTAGGCCTACCATATACAGTAAATTCCACATCCACCTAACCTAAAATAATTCACGGGAGGTGCATTAATGATCCTGATAATTATATGAAGATTTGTTGAAACAGCAGTCATGGAAAAAATGTTTACTAGGAAGAAGATACTTATAAAAAGACTAAGAATTTTCCAGACAAAGTAAAAGCAACAGAGACGCTAATTTTCATAATTATTTCAAAAAATACAATGAAGTTCTTCAGGAAGTGATATCCAAGGCAAAAAAGCTGTCAGTCAACTAGTACATTAAAAATGCAAGCAACATGAGTTAAGCTGTGTGGAAAGCTGTCAGTGGCATAACAGGAACGAAGCCTAAACAACCAATGCCTGATTTTCTAAATGAGAATGGGAAAAATATTACAACCTAAAGAAAAAGTGTTTTTTTTGTTGCACCTTTCACAAGTAACATAAGCAACCTTTCTTCAGGAATGACCAAACCGTAGAAAACTTTTGAAATAGTACTAAAAAATCAGACAGGTCACTCTGATTAACATCAACATCCATTGCAGAGATTATAAAAACAATACGAGAAACAAAAAAACTCGTGCTTTTGTTGTACTGATTGACCATTTAATAAAAAATATTAACACAGAAACTGCTGGACCTCTTTGCGATGTAATAAACAGTTCATTATGCAATGGCTGCTTTCCACAACTCTGAAAAATCTCAATGTCATCCCAGTTTTCAAAAAGTGCAACCCACTAATGTGAATAATTATCAGCCAATATCCTTCCTATCAGCAGTATCGAAGGTAATTGAAAAAGTCATGTGTAGTCAAGTGTTGGAATTGACCACAAGCATAGATCTGTTAATGATGCCTTTTTGCTCTGTGATCCAATCATCCAGAGTAGATGATATGCTTCAGAAATCAGACACACATGGCATCTGAGGTGTATGTAGTCAATGGTTTGAGTCATACTTAACAAATAGGACACAAGTAGTTGAAATATCTAGCATTAGCAAAGAAATGACTTGTTATAACAAAGTAATGATTACTTGGGGTGTGCCACAAGGCTCTGTTCCGTGCCCCCTTCTCTTACTGCTTTTTATTGATTATCTTCCCCTGAACCTTCCTAAAATTTCTCCTGTACTATTTGCTGATCATACAAATCTGTTGCTCAATAGCACATCACTGCAACAAATGAGAGAAACTGTTGCTGGATGCAAATAAAACAGCACACATGCTCATCCCATTCAAATGACACAAGTAGTAATAGGACATGGAATTGATTAAGTAAAAGAAATGAAATTTTTGTGAATGTGGGTAGATAATACTTTGAAGTGGGGTTTGTGTTATTTCATCATCATTCATGCGCGTGGCAAGATTGGACTGAGCAAAGGTTTGAAGTTTGTACCGGCGCTGATGACCGCGCAGTTGAGCGCCCCACAAACCAAACCTCATCGTTGTCAGATCCATCATCATCTTCACCAAACCACCATCACCTAGACCTTTTTGAAGTAACACTCTGTATGCTGCCTTTATATGTATGATTGGTGACTCTTACTCATTGGCAGCTACCACGAGTAGCTCAACACTAACCTAGCAATGTTTCATAAATACACATTTTCCTGAATTTTTTGAACACATTTTTATGGCCGACCATGTCCAAACTTTGAAGTGTGTACCGTATTTACTCGAATCTAAGCCGCACTTTTTTTCCGGTTTTTGTAATCCAAAAAACCGCCTGCGGCTTAGAATCGAGTGCAAAGTAAGCGGAAGTTCTGAAAAATGTTGGTAGGTGCCACCACAACTAACTTCTGTCGTCTAATATATGTAACGCTACGCAGGCACAAAGACAAATACTGGCACCAAAACCTCTGCGTCAGTAAATAAATAAAAAAAGGTGGAAGACGAGCTTTTTTTTCTCCGCCCCAAGTTTCGACCACTGCATTTTCATACATTATCCAACGAAGTAAATACAAATTCCGTATTGTTCCTCTTCAAATGTAGCAGCATTTCAATGTACTACGAAAATCCGACTGGCAGGACTGTTTGGGATATATGTCAATATGGCCAACTCTGCTTTCTGAATTTTTTCCTAACTTTGAGAAGAAATCGTTGCTAATAGGAACTTTTATGAATTGTGAATCACATACAGTACTCTCTTCACCATAAGAATAATACGAATATAAACATTTTGCCATGTATTCTTTCGTGTTTGCTGCTATCATTTAAATCCTGTCCGCCTAATAAACTACGAAACTAGAGTGAGACAACAGTAGACGCGGAAGAATATACATACCATGTCATGTTTATATTCGTATTATTCTTATGCCTAATAGTGATACAGTCAAATGAAGCACGGCAATTGACTAGATTTTTAAATCTAAGATGACTAATTTCTGGGCATAATGTAATGTACTAAAGAGGCGTCTGCAAAGATTTTCAAACGGAAAAAATTTTCGCTAAATTCTCGTTCAGAACATCATCTATCATACGCAATCTATTATTTGGTTCTTGTTGATCATTATCAAAGAAAGCAGCAGTGTAAGTAGCAACAAATAGCAATCTCTTGCCATCGTTTCGCTAATGAGACGATTCCTCTCTTTGTTTTTTTAAATTGTAAGCGGCGATAGCGTGCACAAAAGCAAGCCATGCTGCGAGCGGCGACAGGCCGTAAATCCTCATTTTCAGAATGCGACAAACAATGCATGACACAGTACAGTAATGCATTTTCAGCTTTGAGTGACGGAAACACCTATAACAAAGAGAACTGCACTTGTCAGATCAAAGAAAAATAAGCAATCAATTCAAACCAGACGAAGCACGTGAAAAAGGAAGGGTACCCGTATAAATACGGACGGAGCGCCTGACGCATAACAACGGCTACCTGGTAAAGCTTAACTGCTAAGCTTACAACTCGAACCAAACTACTACAGCTGTATCGTCATTCATTCAACCTAAATTGTGTCTCACATTACAATGGACCACCTTTGTTTCGATTTGGAAGTGCGGCCTAAAACTTTTCTCTCCCCTTGAAATTCGAGTCTCAGATTTCAGGTGCGGCTTAGATTCGGGAAAATTTTTTTTCCTCGATTTCGAGTCTCATTTTTCAGGTGCGGCTTAGATTCGAGTGCGGCTTAAATTCAAGTAAATACGGTATTTTGTAATAGTTTTAATACATTGCTCTGGCCAGCAAACTTTCCAGCTGTCACTATCAGGACTGCTTTCAAAACAAAATTCCCTTATATGCATGATATAATTTTAAAACCTCTTTTTCCATCTGCAATGCCACTCATCTTCACTCCCTTTCACAGGTAATCTAGATGAAGCATCTGAAATGACATTCTCTTTCCATTTCATATATTTTATTGTACTGTCAAACTGTTGCAGATAAACTGCCCATCTTGTGATTCTACTGTTGTAGAATTCACAGTCCTTTATGTAACATACAGCTTTGTGATCAGATAAAACAATGATTTTGCGTCAAACTAAATAATTCTGAATTTCATAAATCCCCATTCAATGGCCAAAAGTTCTTTCTCAGTAACTACACAATTCTTTTCATGTTTATGAAGTGTCAACTGCAAAGGCAGTTGGTTGATCTTTTTACCATTACCTACCTTCTCTTGGAATAGGCAAACTGCTAATCCAAAATTAATACATGCCATGGAACAAAATGGTAATGAAACACCAGGTCTGTGTAGTATTTCACTTATACAAATTTCTTCCTTTATCTCTACATGGCATTTCTCACTCTCCTCCCATACTCCATTTTTCCTTTAAAGGTTGTTCAAAAATGGTGCATGTAAGGTGGGTGTTTTTAGATATTTTCTATAAAAACTGGCTAACCCAAGAAACAATCTTAATTCTTCCTTCACTCTTCATTTCAAAAATTTTGCTATGGCTAGGATTTTATCACTGTCAGACAAACCTCCCTCAGTTATACTGTGGCCCAGAAAATTGGGTTATCTCACAGCAAATTTACACTTTTCTAGTTTTAATGTCTCCCCCCTTTCCTTAACTTCTCTCTTCTCTTAAGGTTTCAAGATGTTCCATGGTTTCCCAGTTATCAAAACATCCATATAAATAGTCAATTTTGCCAAAAGTTCACTTCCTAAAACAAAGTCTATTGCACAAACAGATTCTGCACAGAATCTAAACCAAATGGTACTACACAATATTGAGAACATCTTCCACACTGTGTACATTGACTGACCGAATGCAACCTGCTGTTATCCAGAAGTCTACTACTAATTAATCTTTTATTCTATATCTTTAAATTTAATTTAATAATTCATCTATACTTTCAGGCTGATATGTTTCTCTCTCCAAACATTTATTTAAATGTCTGGAATCTAAAACTAGTCTCACTCCCCCATCCTTTTTTGAGACTTCCATCAATGGGTTATTGTACTGACTACTACTATACTATTTTCCACTTTTGCATCTTCTGTAGTTTACAATCGCTTTCCTTTTGCATATAGGTACACCATAAGGCTTGATAAAGAATTAATGTGTTTTCTACTTCATCTCACACAGATAATTTCTTACTCTACCCAATTTTTCATCAAAGATTTCACAATATTCCCAAGAAATTTCTTTAGCTCCTCTTTTTCCTTAGAGTTCAACTTCTCACCTTCCCACACCTTTTCTGTAATCAATTCATTATACGACTCATTTACCATATTATGATCACAAAAATCCTCAACTTCATAATAACACCTCTCATCCATCTGTTCATTATCCTCAGTACAAACATCAATAATCTCAATATTCTCCTCATGAATACTATCTGCCCTGTTTTATTCCCTTTTAGTGCATGATCTGCAGCCTCACCACCATCGACCTCAAAAATTACAGGTTCAAACACCCCACCCCTCCCTACATTTTCAGTTCCCACTGATCTTACAAATCTGCATTTATCATAATTATTAGCCACTTTCTCTTCTACTGACAGATTGGCTACTTGATTCATCACAATGTTTGTCAGAAGATCTCCACCCAGTTCCGTTTCACTGCTCTTATTCCCGTCTTCCTTACCTTTCATTCTACTTAGTACAGTTTCCCAGAGTTTCCTATTAAAATCACCTCTATTTACCTGGTATGTTCTATTATTCCCATGGCCAAATATCAGTTGTGGATCATTTCTTCCCCTCCTTCAGTAGCCATCAGCCTAATTTCCGTCCATTTTTCTCACCCCAAACTGGTAGGCTCCCAATGGGGCATCCCTCTATTTTCTGTTCTCCTCTTATCAAATTGCCACTTGTTTCCTTCCATGGTCTACATCCTCTTCATGTTCCCTATTTTCATTTCTATTCCTGTCATTCCAATAGTTCTCCCTCTTATTATAATTACACTGATAATTATTCCCATAATTTCCTGGGTCTCTACTCCTACATCTTTCCTAATGTTAATTTTGAGACCACTCCCCATTCTAGTGATGACAATATTCTCTTCGTATATCTCCTAGTCTTTCATTTCTCTCTCATGTTCTGTCTAACTTGTCCACATATCTTGTAAACTGTTTAACAGAATTGTGATGCCTGTACACCAATTCCCACTGGACTGTTTGGTAATCTCTGCTTTAACACACCAATCAATCAAGTGGTTTATTCAAATGTACTAATGTTTTTCACTCTTGTTTACAAACATCTTTTTTTCACCCACTACCTTCCCTGAAATTAGGCCCATTTAGGAATTCACTTTTTATTCCAACTTACTTAATCTCTGAACAATATTTGTTTAAAAAACATTTTTTCAAATTCACTGAAAGTCATTTTTTTTTAGGGCGCAAAACTGCTATGGTCATTAGCGCCCGGTCCGTGACTTAGGAAACAGTAAAAAACGACAGTGGAAACCAGCAGCAATGGGAACGAAAGTCATAAAATTGGAGAAACTAAAAGCAGAAGGAAGGCTTAAAAATCCACTACAGAAAGGGGTTGGTTGTCCCTAAAAAAAGCTTCAAATGACTGACGTCATTTCACTGGCACTAATAAACTTGAGAACGTGGTCGGCTGAACGCGTGTCATCTGCTAAAATCGACGATATATCAGACGATAGCTGTAGACGGGAGCGTAACGGATTAAAATAGGGGCACTCAATTAAAAGGTGTCTTACCGTCTACAGCTGAGAGCAGTGGGGACAGAGTGGGGGAGGATCGCCGCTTAAAAGATGTCGATGGCTAAAAAGACAGTGCCCTATCCGGAGTCTAGATAAAATTACCTCCTCCCGACGACGCGTTCGGGAGGAAGAGGTCCAAGCACAAGGAAGAGCTTTCACGTCCCGCAATTTATTATGAGGAAGTGTCGACCAATGCGCATGCCATAAATGAAAAACACGACGACATAAAACGCTCCGTAGATCGGCGAAGGGAATCGATTGAATAGCTGGCCGAAGAAGAGAGACTGCAGCCTTGGCTGCAATATCGGCCGCCTCATTTCCACAGATACCAACGTGTCCCGGGAGCCAGAGGAACGCCACCGAGACGCCCCCCAGGTGGAGCAAGCGCAGACAGTCCTGAATCCGGTGGACCAGAGGGCGCACAGGATAAAGGGCTTGGAGACTGAGGAGAGAGCTGAGAGAATCTGAGCAGATAACGTACTGTATCCGCTGATGGCGGCGGATGTAGTGGACAGCCTGGAGAACAGCGTAAAGCTCCGCAGTATACACCGAACACTGGTCGGGAAGCCGAAAGTGATTTGGGGTGTCGCCAACAATATAGGCACTCCCTACACCTAACGATGTTGTCGAGCAGTCGGTGTAAATAAATGTGGTGTCCGTCATTTGTGCACATAGAGCAGCAAATGCCCGACGAAAAACAAGTGAAGGGGTACCATCCTTGGGAAATCAACAAAGGTCACGGTGCAGGCAAATCCTGGGACGGAGCCAAGGCGGTGCTGTACCCCAAGTTGTCAAGAAGGTTTTAGGAAAGCGGAAGGAAAGAGAATGGAGCAGTTGACGGAAATGGACTCCCGGTGGTAGTAGGGAGGAGGGGCGGCCTGCATACCCTACATCAAAGGAGGCATCGAAAAAAAGGTCATGGGCTGGATTAGCAGGCATGGAAGACAGATGGCTAGCATAACAACTCAGAAGGACTGCTCGCCGATTGGACAGCGGAGGCTCAGCAGTCTCAGCATAAAGGCTTTCCACAGGGCTGGTGTAAAAAGCTCCAGACACTAAACGTAATCCACGGTGGTGGATAGAGTCGAGACGCCGAAGAATAGACGGCCAAGCAGAGGAGTAGACTATGCTTCCATAGTCCAATTTCGAGCGCACTAAGGCGCGATAGAGGCGGAGAAGGACCACTCGGTCCGCTCCCCAGGAGGTACCATTCAGGACACGGAGGGTGTTAAGGGATCGCAGACAGCGAGCCGAAAGATAGGAAACGTGGGAGGACCAGCACAGTTTTCTGTCAAACATAAGACCCAAGAATTTAGCGACATTTGAAAACGGAAGGTTGACAGGACCCAGATGTAAGGAGGGCAGAAGAAACTCCTTACGTCGCCAAAAATTAACACAAACGGTCTTACTGGGAGAAAAACGGAAGCCGGTTTCGATGCTCCAAGAGTGGAGGCGATCGAGAGAGCCTTTAAGACGTCGTTCAAGAAGGCCAGTCCGTTGAGAGCTGTAGAAGATCGCAAAATCGTCCACAAAGAGGGAGCCCGAGACATCAGGAAGGAGACAATCCATAATTGGATTGATGGCAATGGCAAACAGTACAACACTCAGCACGGAGCCCTGGGGTACCCCGTTTTCTTGGGAGAAAGTACGGGAGAGAGTAGTGTTCACCCACACCCTAAATGTGCGCTCTGCCATAAATTCGCAAAGAAATAGGGGCAGCCGACCTCGAAAGCCCCAAGAGAACAGTGTGCGGAGGATGCCTGTCCTCCAACAGGTATCGTATGCTCTCTCCAGATCAAAAAATATTTCTACTGTTTGGCGTTTCCGGAGAAAATTGTTCATGATATAAGTGGAGAGAGCAACAAGATGGTCAACTGCAGAACGATGCTTTCGGAATCCGCATTGGGCAGGTGTTAAAAGACTGCGGGATTCCAGCCACCACGCTAAACGGTAATTCACCATACGCTCCAAAACCTTACAGACACTACTCGTGAGAGAAATGGGGCGATAGCTAGAGGGGAGATGTTTGTCCTTTCCAGGTTTCGGAACAGGAACGACGATAGCTTCCCGCCATCGTCTGGGAAAAGTACTGTCGGTCCAAATTCGATTATAAAGGTGAAGGAGGTAACGCAGACTATGGGTTGATAAATGCAGCAACATTTGGACGTGGATACCATCCGGTCCTGGGGCGTAGGAGCGAGAAGAAGAGAGTGCATGTTGGAGTTCCCGCATGGAGAAAACAGTATTGTAGCTTTCGCGATTTTGAGAGGAGAAAGCAAGAGGTCGCACTTCTGCTGCACGTTTCTTCGGGAGAAACGCTGGCGGGTAATTTGAAGAGCTCGAAATCTCAGCAAAGTGCTGACCCAACGAGTTAGAAATTGCGACGGGGTCCACTAACGTGTCATGCGCAACAGTGAGCCCAGAGACCGGGGAGAAACTACGCGCGCCTGAGAACCGTCGAAGCCGACTCCGAACTTCCGAGGAGGGAGTGAAGGTGTTAAATAAGCTAGTAAAGAATTTCCAGCTTGCCTTCGTGCTATCGCGGATGACACGACGGCATCGCGCTCGGAACTGCTTATAGCGGATACAGTTGGCCAAAGTAGGATGGTGGCGGAAAACGCGGAGAGCACGTCGCCGCTTACGTATTGGATCACGGCATGCCTCGTTCCACCAAGGAACTGGGGGGGCGCCGGGGCAATTCAGAGGTGCGTGGTATTGAATGTTCCGCAGCTGTAAGAATAACGTTGGTAATATGTGTGACCTCATCGTCGACGCTGGGAAAGTGACGGTCATCGAATGTCGCTAGAGACGAAAAGTGTGTCCAATCAGCTTGGGCAAACTTCCAGCGTCGCGGGCGCATGTATGGCAGTTGAGGCTGCAGTCTAAGGACACATGGAAAGTGGTCACTCGAGTGTGTATCATCAAGGGCGAACCATTCGAAGCGCCGAGCTAGCGGAACAGTACCGACCGCAGGGTCCAAATGAGATAAATTTGTCATGGAGGCAGACAAAAATGTAGGGACCCCAGTGTTGAGGCAAACTAGATCCGCTTGGTGGAAGACGTCTAGCAATAGTGAGCCACATGGACAAGGATGTGGAGATCCCCAAAGTGGGTGGTGGGCATTGAAGTCCCCAACCAGCAAATAGGGGGGTGGAAGCTGACCAAGGAGATCAGCTCGTGCCATTGGTGTGGATGATGGAATGTATACAGTACAAAGAGAGAACGTGTATGGGAAAGACGGACGGCGACAGCTTGGAAGGAAGTGTTTAAATGGATTGGGTGATAATGGAGAGTTTCATGGAGAAGAATCATGAGTCCTCCATGTGCTGGAGTGCCTTCAACAGAGGGGAGATCATATCGGACAGACTGAAAATGAGGGAGAACAAAGCGGTCATGGGGACGCAGCTTTGTTTCCTGAAGACAGAAGATGACCGGCGAGTAGGATCGCAAGAGGATCGACAATTCATCCCGATTGGCTCGAATACCGCGGATATTCCAGTGGATAATGGACATAGGGTGAACAGAAAATGGAAGAATGTGACCAAGGTCGCTGTCAACTCAACGACTGCTCAGAGCTTGCGACCGACAGCATGGAATGGCATTCAGCCAAAGGCAGAAGATCCTGATCCATAGGTTGGTCACGAGCAGCTCCTGCCACCAGCGATCGGCCGGTTGATCGGCCGCCAGCAGTGTGCCTCGGCGACACAGAAGACGACCGAGGGCGATTTCCGCCAGGTGGTGCTGTAGATGGGACACGCCTTGGCGGAGAAGGAGAGGAACTGGGTTTCTTTGTAGCCTTCCTGGAAGTATGATGTTTAGATGAAGGAGGAACCGATGGTTGGGAAGTTGCGGTACGTAAAAACTCTTCATGAGTATGCTCTTTTTTGGAAGTCTTTATGTCTGACTTTTGGGCTCGAGATTTAGCAGAACCCGACGAAAGGTGAGCCAGAGAGTGGGCAGGCGAAAGTGGTGAGGTTGAACGGGCGATCTTTGCGCTGGCCGATCTGACGACCGTGGTACTAAAGGTGAGGTCGCAAGTCTGCATGGCCGCCTCCTTTGTTGGCCGAGGAGAAGCAAGGACAGTGCTGTATTTTCCTGTCTGAGGCACGGTGGGCTGTCGACTGGCGAATAATTTTCGAGCAGCAAAGGTCGACATCTTTTCCTTCACTAATTTCCTGGATAAGCTTTTCGTCCTTAAAAAACGGGGCACCCATACAGTTGATGCAGCGAGGGGATGGAGGTGGACAAGCACCCTCATGGGCATCCTTGCCACATGTAGCACATTTGGTCGGATTGGAAAAGGACTGGCTGGTGTGATTGAACCGCTGACACCGATAGCAACGCGTAGGGTTTGGGACGTAAGGGCGAACGGAAATTATCTCATAGCCTGCTTTGATTTTCGATGGGAGTTGAACTTTGTCAGATGTCAAGAAGACAGTGTGGGTTGGAATGATGTTCGTGTCAACCCTTTTCATAACCCTATGAACAGCCGTTACGCCCTAGTCAGACAGGTAGTGCTGAATTTCTTCGTCAGACAATCCATTGAGGGTGCGTGTATAAACGACTCCACGCGAGGAATTTAAAGTGTGGTGCGCTTCAACCCGGACAGGGAAGGTGTGTAGTAGTGAGGTACGCAGCAATTTTTGTGCGTGGAGGGCACTGACTGTTTCTAACAACAGGGTGCCATTCCATAATCTGTAACAAGACTTTACAGGACCTGCAATTGCGTCGACACCTTTCTGAATAATGAAAGGGTTGACCGTGGAGAAGTCGTGACCTTCGTCAGACCGAGAAACAACAAGGAACTGTGGCAACGATGGAAGAACTGTCTGTGGCTGAGACTCAGTGAACTTACGCTTGTGAGCAGACATAGTGGAAGGTGAGGAAACCATTGCGGAAGAATCCCCCATGATTACCAGCGTCTCCAATGGCGCGCTCCTCCCTTGTGGGGGCCCTCTCTGAGGGCACTCCCGCCTTAGGTGATTGTTCACACCTCAGATCACACCTCCCGACAAACGGACGGAGGGACCAATCGGCACTTTCGGAAGGTATCAGCTCGAGTAATCACCCCTCCCTGGGCCTGGCCGTTACCAGGGGGTACGTACGTGTCCTACCTGTCTACCCGGGGCGGGGAATTACGCGTTACCCCGTCACAGGCTACGCATGGAAGTGCGTGGGTCGGCCTTCAGACACGCACAGGGAGGAAAAAAGAGAAAGGGAAAGGAAAGAAGAAGGGTCTCAAACGCCGCAGCGGAGAAAAGGGCAAAGAGAAGAGGGAAGGAAAAGAAGGACAGAGGAAGGACGAAGACTTGCAAGTATAGAAAGCAAGGAATTTGTAAGTTTCGAGCGTCCGTCTCCGGACGTAGGCACAAATCATACTCCCAGAGGGGGAGAAAGGGAAGGAAAGAGCCAGAGGTGAGGGGAGGGGTGGGGGGGGTGGAGAAGATGGGGGACAGGGAAGGATGTGGAAAGGGAGGGTATGCAGCCTGGAAAGGAAGGAGGGCGACATTAGCTCGGGGTCCCGTGCTCGCTACGCATGTATCCACAAAAGATTTGTGGACCCCCTGGGGGGAAAGTCATATCTGTGCTAATATTTTGACTGTTCCAAGACAATGCTTCCCCATCCAATTTTTTTTATGAATGTACTTTTAGAGGCTTCAGACATTCCAGAAACAAAATTGTCTTTACACTGCTAAATGAAATCAACAGGGTGTAACCTTTTATCCTGGAAAATTCTTTAATGTTTACATTTCCCCATCCACTGCCACAACCACTACCGAAACACTTTGTAATTTAACTTCCTTGTAATTTAAATAGTGTATTATTACTAATACCTGATTATGCTACTTTGACATGCATCAACATTACTACTTACATCTAGACTGATTAATTTTGTTACTTTCTCCTTCTGTTTTACTGACTACATCTGCAAACTTCCTATCAACAGACTCTTTACTTTAAATTCTTGCACAAAGATTTCCCTTTATGAGATTCAGTCTCACTCCGGCAAACAGTTTTAATCTGCCAGGGAGTTTCATATCAGCACACACTCGCTGCAGAGTAAAAATCTCATCCTGACTTATGTATGATCTTAAAATTTCTTGTTCCTTTCCATTTTATATAACCAAATCATTCTCTACCTAACTGACTTTATTCTTTACTGCACTAATGCGTGTGTGTGGGGGGGGGGGGGGGGCTGATAATTGGTATCGACAGAAAATTTGGAACTGGTTAGTTCCTCCACATTGTCAATCTGTGTGATTCTACTGGCTGACTGGTCTTTCACCCCTTTTACTTCTCTGCTTGCACAATTTTATCCCCTAAGAATTTTGTGAGCTGTTCAAATAGGTTGCTGTTGCTGCCCAACATTTCCGCTGATCAAATCTATGAAATGGAGAGCATACAGTACTTATATCTCTGCCCACAGCTCCCCCTTTACAACTTCAGTAATATAAATTTTCATTATTCACAGAAGATTGCTCATCACCACTATCTTGTTCTGAGGTTACATTCTCACCTACCTCCAGTTAGCGAACAACAACTTCACCTAGATCCTCATTTTTAAAAAGTTAATAATGAACAAATCTGAACAAAAAGTTTCTCCCGTGACCTAATCACACTAAGCTGACCAAAGCAGACAATATTAACTTTTTAAAATCCTTGTATTGTTTGTTGAAGTAGACAATGTTTGTCATCCCACATCTCATTTTGGTTATGCAATTCAATTTCTGTCCTCTTAGTTTGGCTCCAACATTTAGCTCCACAGTCCTTGTTTATATCTGTAGGTTCATGTTCATTCCATTTTCTTTTATTTCTATGATCAGCATACCTGAAACTCAACACAGAATTACTACTTTATCTTGTATTGACTGATCCCAGTTCATTCCACACCATTGTGGCTTAACTCCAACTAAATGTTAGTTACTTCTTGACAGTGAAAACAGTAAGTTTGTTGCAATTTAAGAGCAACAAAATAAAATCAGTTGAGATGGGCAGTGTAATGCAGGTACTTAACTAATACTAATGTGATGTCCTGGAATTCTTCACAAAAACAGGACTTCGGCGTATATCCATTCAGCATGCTACCCGAATTAAGTAAAAGATACACCTCCATATTCTTTATGACATTTTATTATTGAGAGATGAGGTAGTCCATTGTGAATATCAGATCAACAGTGAACCATAAACTCGCCATTTCACACCCTAATGTACACTTACAAACAATTACTCCATTGTTGATAATACAATTTTTAGATATTGCAATTAAAATATCTCTAGTTAATTTGACATACAAGATGCTACCCAAAATATCTGAGAATTTCATTTTACTGGTCAAACCTATAGCAGTACGATATTCTGCCACTAGATGTTTCTAGATACATCTTAGCTACAGTGGCACAAAGGTGAATCATTTTTTATGCACATAGCTGTGTGTTGTTGCAGTGCATGTCGAGACATGTTTCAGTGCTGCTATGCATTGTGAAATGGATAATGTGAAGGAACAACAGATTTGCATCAAGTTGAAGAAAACTGCAGCAGAAGCCCACCACATGCTGACAGACATTTGGCGAGAGTTTACAGAGTCAAGCAAGGACATTTGAGTGATTCAATCACTTCTTGGAAGGCCAAGAATCGCAACATGCACAACACCGGAAATGATCATGAAAGTGTGTGAAGCGGTTCACAAAAGCCGAAGGCTGGTAATTTATGATGTTTGTAACAGACTTGGGCTGTCGTGCGGTACATGTCAACAAATTCTAGGCAATGACCTGAACATAAGAAAAATTGCAGTGAAGTTTGTCCCTCGCCTTCTCAGCACCAACCGTCAACACCTCAGGATTCAGACGTGCACTGAGCTGCAACAAAGAGTTAGAGAGTCTCCAAAATTCTTATCCAATCTTAACAGGTGATGAATCTTGGTGCCACAGTTGTGACCCTGAAATGAAGGGGCAATCATTACAACGGAAAATGCCATCTTCTCCAAGACTGAAACAAGTATGACAGGTTCACGTAACAATAAGTCAATGCTGATCATTTTTTTGACACTCGGCAAATAGTTCATAAGGGGGTTTGTTCTACCTGGTCAAACTGTCAAAGGCAGTTTTAGTGTGAGGTTTTCAGGTGACTGAGGGACAATGTTCTGCACAAACGGCCAGTGCTGTGGAAAAAGAAAGACTTGTTGGTGCACCACGACAATGCACTCATGACACCTTGTGCATTGTGAAGGAATTCCTGGCCAGAAAAAACACGGAAATTCTTTTCAAATTGGAGTAAGTTAAAGATGTCAGAATTTGTCTACATCTACCATGTTTTTTATGGTTTTCTGAAGGAGACACCCTACGTTACTCTAGTAAAACTTCTAGCCACTGCCTGTTTCATACAAACTGATGTGAAAATCTGTAACAGCAGTAGTATCTTCAGTCTTTGTCTAAACTCTTCCTAGATGGTAGCCACACCAAGTGTCTAAAATCTCTCCATAACTGCAATTCATCCAATGCGTCTGTTGCCCAATGTTTAAGTAGTCAAGTCAGTGCAGGAAATCATTCTTTTTGCAGTACATTAACAGCAATGAATATCTGACATAACTGCATACTAATATACTTACAATGTTCTTTTGACACAGGCCTTCAAATTGCTGCAATTTCTGACGCACGAGAAGGCCAGCCTGACCAGCTGCCGCCCGGAGCTTGCCTTTTGCTTCCTCATTCAATTTTTCATTGTTTTCCAGCTCACTTTCAGTCTTTCTCACCAGCGACAGCAGCCTTTCCATTTCCTGATGCACTTGCTGTGACAAAAGCAGAAGAGTAAAGTACTTTCATCTCTAAAGAGCAAAAATATAAAATTTAATGTTGAATTGATAAATAAGAATTTCTGGGAATAGTTTACAAATTATGTTCAATTGTAGAAAAATCTCATTTATGGTAAACCAACAACACACTTTTCATAAATTTCAACTAGTTTGTTCCAACAGTTGGAAACTACTCGTGGGTTTACACTTTTTATTTATTGCATTGCTTCCTAGTTCACTGTTCACACATTAAGACCTCAGACCATAATTTTTTCCTTCCTCAATTTTTTGTCAACATTTGTGATTAAATGATATTAAAGTACAGTGATAGCCTTTGGTGAATGGTGTCTTTAGTTTAATTTTCTTGTGCTGTACTCTTTGCTTGTGTTACAATCAGAACATTTCTATGTTAGTTACTGCTGTCATTTTTACCTTTGTAAACACCTAATATGAAGCACAAGCACAATTCCATTTATCTCAAATGGGCACTGTATAAGGGAGCCAGAGCTTACTCCCTCCTCCTAAGCATGGGACAGAACATGCTTCCTCCACAATCTGCATGCCTCCATTTAAATGGGTCAAGATAAAGCCTGTGAGCTATATCTAGCAGTATTATACGCTTAAAGATCGGAATGTAATTTAACACTAATGAAATACATTTGAGAGGGAAGTGAAGGAAGAACACAAACATACTGACAGTAAGGAGTGACTGGCAGTCACAATGCTGGACAAGAAGAGGGAGAGTATGATTAAAATGCACATAATGTGCAGGCAGCGTGTTCTGGAAAGGAGAAATACTATCTACAGAAGCAGATAAGCAACTACTGGATGCAACAATTTTAAAATCCTGGTAGGGCAATCCTGTGTGCTGGAGTAGGACTCAAACACACAGTCCTACAATGGCAATTTACCCAGAAGTTTACAGTTGGTTGCAGAGTAAACAATTCATTCTGGAACAGGTAATTACCCGACTGACTGGTAAAAATTAAGATTGACAAGAGATAATGAAATGCACAAAAGTACTATCACTACAGTGGAAGTTTACAATGGCAGTTTTTCAGAAAGTTCAATTCTTTGGGGTGAAAAAGAAAACTAGAGATTAAGTAAGACTTTTATAAACACTGCCTATATGTATTCTGGTACTGTTAAACAAGAGTTCACTAACAAGGCTAAAGTAACTACTGAGGGAGAAAATCCTGGTTTCAGAAAAGAATGTTGTAGATATAGTGTCTTTACTATGAGTCCAGTATTGTTACATGATCAGAAGTACAACAGTAGCATCTATATCTTATTGAATTACTAAAGTTTTGATCTCGCACGAATTTCAGGTTTGCACAGGTTCTTCTAAATGCAAAATAAGCCTTACCAAATGTTGATTTGATTAAACATTTCACTCTACATAGTGTATCACAACAGTGAAGACACACACACACACACACACACACACACACACACACACACACACACACGATCCAGTAAATATGGGTCCACAAATGACCCTTTAACAAGACTATAACAAATGTGGTTATGAGCCATCACTTACTTTGGTATGAAATCTTTTCTTAGTGCAAATGTATTTGAAATGCAAACTTATTAAGTCTCCATCTAACTGGGCTCAAATTTCACCCATGGCCTACATTAACAAGAAATACAACACCACTTCAGCATGACAACATTGGTTTTCACAGAGAAATTTTGAAGAACACAAGTTAAATTCAACTCCTCTTCATCCATCTTGCTTCTTTTTGTGATCTTTGTGATCTGGCCACATGGAATCTAAGCTATTCACCTGCTAATTGATAAACACCCTAACATCAAATTCACTGCTGAGATGGGGTGAGGGAGGGAGAGAATGAAAATTACCCTTTTTTTTAGAAATTCTTCTTCAATGAGAATCAGATGAGCAGATAGGACCCCGTTTACTGGTAGCCAACACATAATGACCTATATCTCAATGTGCAGAACTTGTCAACCAACTCAAAAATGGTTCAAATGACTGAGCACTATGGGACTTAACTGAGGTCATCAGTTCCCTAGAACTTAGAACTACTTAACCCTAACTAACCTAAGGACATCACACACATCCATGCCTAAGGCAGAACTCGAACCTGTGACCGTAGCGGTCGCATGGTTCCAGACTGTAGCGCCTACAACCGCTCAGCCACCCCAGCTGGCACCAACCCTAAAGAAAGCAATTTTAAACACACTGATACACAAACCTAAAACGGTTGTGACAAGAATACATGGAGTCAGAGATTAGATTCTGAAACATATTCCACAAAATTTTGGTAGCCATCCTTAAGAAACAAACACAATCATTTGAAGATTATCAGCCTATAGCATCTCCTCTTGTCTGCAGAGCAACACATAAAATAGGCAGAGTCCTGGGCAGAAACTGAACTCGATCCATTTTCTGATTACCCAAGTACATCTAAGAGTAGCTGGAGACAGTTAATGACAGCCTTGGCCTCTGTGTTCCTGAAATTTATAAAATTACTTATGAATGTTGTAGCTGTTACACTTGTCATTCAACACGAATGGTTTCAGGACAATACAGAGCACTGGCATCACATTACATACACAGTTTCTCCAAATCTGTTGCCAAACACAGCCTCATGAACAAACATATGATTAGGTTTGCTGAATTGAAATTATACCATGCATTTATCTACTGGGATTCTGTCAACAACCAAGAATCAAAACAACTTTAGCCGGGACAGCAGCTATTCCCTAACTGGTGCATGGAAAAAGCACTTTATGATCAAGGGCAACAGAGAAATAAAACAGCGAAGCACCAAACAACAGTCACCAACACCAATGTAGTTCTATCACAGACATCTCTGGAAACATATGGAAGTTTATGACTTCGTGACATTTTCAAGACAATTTGGTCAACTAAATTAAGTATGAAACAGCCTGCAGCAAATGCTTGACGATGACAGGTGAAGTGGTTGGAAGCTTGGAGCCTGAATGTAAGTTTCATGCAGCATGAATTCCACGTAGCTTTTATTCGACTACTTCATTATGTTACGAAGGTTGGTACTTTAATGGTGGCAATTATTTGTTTACAACTTTTAAGAATAGATATGTGTTTCAAAGTTTTACTGTTCCTCAAAGTAGTCACCAGCATTCTGCATAACCTGTTGCCAGTGCTATGGAAGTCTTAGGATAGCCTTAGCAGTACCCTTTGTGTTGATAATTTGTGTGGTGTAGTCCACTGCGCAATGAATCTCTAACAATTCTGAAGCAATTGCCATGAAGTGCTTCCTTCAATTTAGGAAGCAAGTTGGAGTCACAGGAGCTTAAGTCTGGGTAGTATGGTGGAAGATGCAGCATTTCCCAGCTGAGCATATCAGTCAACTGACAACATATGCATCTGAGCACTGTCCTGCTAAATGATGGGCAGGTCCTGCAGACAGTGTCACCCATTCCTTCTCTAAGCTGTTTCCATTTTTGAAATGCAGTCTGCGACCAGCTTAGAAAAAGAAGCTATGACACTTTCTGTGTGACCCGCCCTTCATTTTGCACAACAATGCTCAAGTGTATATGACAAGTTTTGTCAGTGATTTGTTCGATCGATCGATGGGGCTGGGAAGTGCTGTACAACCCATCACACTCTCCAGACTCAAGCCCTTATGACAACTTTATTCCTAAATTGAAGGAAAATATTCATGGCATTTGCTTCAGAACTGTTACAAAGATTCATTGGGCAATAGACTGCTCTACTAACTATAAACAACTGGTACAGCTAATGGTATCCTATGACATCCATACCACTGGCAACAGGTTAAGTACAATGTTGGTGACTATTTTTCAAGGACAGTAAAACTTTGAAACATGCTTTGTGTAAGTCCTAAATAAATAGTTGCTAATATTTAAGTTTCAACCCTTGTAGATTTAACAATTTACTGTACATTTGCACAATACTATATTCGTCTCTGCCACAAGTTACAAACTCTTTCAAACACCCTGGTATATCTCAAAGTTTGAAAAGACTCTACAATCAGTTGTTCCAGTTCCTCATTTGTATCAATGTGAGTGCTGTTCATACACACTTCACAGTTCACTTTTGAGATGAACCTGGACAGGAAATTTTAGGTCCAGTACAGGCCTTTCTTGACCCATCAATCTCTGACCATATTGGCATGTTAGATGTCTTCCTACATCGGCAGAAGAATGTGACTCCTCCAACAGACACTTACCACACTCTCCAGCCATGTGCCATGGGTGAAATTTGAGCCCTGACTTTATTAAAGACCATTACATTTCCAACAGATTAGTACTAACTAGGACAATAATTCATACTGAAGCCAATGGCAACTCTTAATCACACATTTACAAATATTTTACAAATGGTTCAGTTGTGGACCCATGTTTTTGCTTCTATCATCATATACTTTCAATCATGTTAGTTATTACTATTAATTATAATACACTATACATCATTCTCAAAAGTATGCAATGCAAAATTTTTACTATACATAATGGTGTAATATGCTGATGTGTGATAACTAAGATTTTCTCACAGAACAGTTCATGTTGCAAGGAAAGCACTATATAGGGTGGTCCATTGTAGTGACTGGGCCAAATGTCTCACAAAATTAGCATGAAACAAAAAAATAAGAACAACAAATCTGTTCAAGCGTGACAAGAGAAAACAGATAGCACTATGGATGGCCCACTAGATGGCACTGCAATAGGTACCCCAATTTTTTATTAAATATTCATAAAGTACATAAATAAATAGGAATGGTTGATTTGGAACATCTATTTCACTTTGTTATGGATGGCGCTGTAAAATTCTCACAAATGTAGCAAAGTACCCAATAGTACTGTGTGCAATTCATTACTTAAATTAGGTATGATAACATGCTTGTCCAGAAATAATAATACAATCTTGTTAAAATGGAATGTTTAACAGTCACAGAAAAGGTAGGTATGGTATTTACTTATGGCTATTGTGATCAAAATGCCCAACAAGCTTGTGCTTTGTATATTGATCGTTATCCTGGCACACAGCATCCAACTGTTCAGACCTTTTGTCGCATAGTTAATGCATTTAAAGAAACCGGAAGCGTTCAGCCAAAGAAGAAGTAGCAACCAAGAACTGCAACAAATGAAGATGCCCAAATAAGTGTTTAAGCTGCAGCTGAGGCTAATCCACACATCAGTAGCAGAGAAACTGAACAAGAATCAAGACTTTCAAAAACATCTGTTTTGAAAATTCTTCATCATCATACATTCCACCCTAACCCTATTTATATGCACCAGGAATTTCACAGTGGTGATTTTGAACATCATGTAAATTTTTGCCACTGGGCACAAAATAAATTACAAGACGATAACAGGTTTCTTTCAAGAGTTCTATTTAGTGACTAAGTGTCATTCACAAACAGAGGTAACGTAAATCGGCGTAATATGCACTATTGGGCAACGGAAAATCCACAATGGCTGCAACAAGTGGAACATCAGTGACCCTGACGGGTTAATGTATGGTTTGGAATTATGGGAGGACATCTAATTGGCCATTATTTTATCGATGGCAATCTAAATGGTGCAATGTATGCCAATTTCTTAATGTTTTACTGATTCTACTGTAAGATGTTTCACTTCATGACAGAATGGCGATGTACTTTCAACATGGACGTCCGGCACATAGCATGCGTGCAGCTGAAGAGATATTAAATAGAATATTTAATGACAGATGGATTGGTCATAGAAGCACCATACCATGGCCTGCACAATCACTGGACCTTAGATCTCCGGACTTCTTTCTTTGGGGAAAATTTAAAGATATTTGTCATCGTGATCCACCAACAATGTCTGAAAACGTGCATCAGTACATTGTCAATGCATGTGCGACAATCACTGAACGCAATCTACTCACTGTTGAGAGGAATTTTGTCACTCATATTGCCAAATGCTTTGAAGTTGAAGGACATAATTTTGAGCATTTATTAATTAATGAGGTTATTATACTTGCTCATGCAGTAACAACATGCATTGCCATAATTTACGATAAGGTCACAGAAGTAAATGTATCACACTGGAACAACAGAAATAAAGTCTAAACATAACTACTTTTTGGGTTGTAATTTAAAAAACCACACTGTTACCAACTGTTTATCTAAATGGGTGAGGCATATTATAAGTGTTAGAATATTACAGCACCATCCATCATAAAGCGAAAAAAATGTTCCAAATTGAACATTCATATTTATTGACGTACTATACGAATATGTAATAAAAAAATAGCAGTTTTTATGAATTTGATTTATGGCAGCCTCATCAAGAGGGCCATTCATAGCACCATCTGTGTCCCCCCGTAACGCTTTAACAGATTTTTTGTTATTTTTTGTTTGATGCTAATTTCGTGATATATTTCACCCGGTCACTATCAATGGACCACCCTCAATAATGCTTGCACACTTAAATAGGTGAAATGAAGCACAAGGTACTTTTGTGGGTAACATTTCAAACACAAATCATCTTGTAGGATGTGATACAACAACACACATACTAAATGATGGTCAGGGTTAATACCGTCCAAGTTAAAACGTCTTAAACAGCAACATTTAACTCTACTCAAACTTACGTGCAATGAAAGTACATATCTAACCTTCAGGAAGAAATGGCCATCCCTGATAGTTGATTCATGAGGAGTCAGAGTGGGACGTGGAAGTACAACGTCAGGAGCAGCTGGTCGTAAGTCAGGAGGAGGTTGTTGTTCTGAGGTAGATCCTGCCAACTCCGACTCTTGGGGAGTCGGTGGTGGGACACGCCGGGTTCTGCCTATAGGAAGCTGAGCACGAAACTCTGGTCTTAGGTGCCTCAGCACAGGCAGAGCTGGGGGTGAAGAACTACATACCACCTTAATATCATTTTCCGAAGGTGACACCTGGAAAGAGTGTACAACTATTACAACACCTGCTACTCTGTGCTTTCTTTATACATTTAGTCACTGATACTATTTATTAGTGAGAATTAAGTTTCTCTCAGTGTGTACCATTAAGCATCACAACATAATTTTAGCTAACTAAAAGTTTACCGACACAAATTAAGGACTGAAATAGAAAAAAGGGAAGCAATCACACAAATAACGAAGGATGGGGAAATATCAGTAAAGAGGAAGGAAGAGTCATAGATTGTTCACAAAACTCAACTTGACATGAACAAATAAGATGATTTGAAAAAACAATGCCAGAATACATATAAGTTACAAAGGGTAACTCCACAAAGTGGAAATAAAAAACAGAAGAAGCAATGTAAATCAATTTCGTTTTCAAATTCATGCAGTGTTCTCTCTCTTCCTCTTCCCTCTTTAATTGGCAAGGAAAACATGAGATTTCAGTATCTCTTGTTTACTTAATCATTATTATTGTGCATTGGCAACTGTGGTGATATATCCCTCAAAAGGGGAGGAGGATTTTTTCATTACTATGGTTACAAAATTTATTTTTACCTGTTGTCAGTCATTTTAAGATCTATTTTGGACTTTACCTCAAACATATGCATTTAAAATACTAACCTGTGAATCATCATCAATGGTAGGTGATTTTGGCACTGAACCACTCATTCTTTTTAAGAAAGCCTGGGCCAGGGCACCAGGCCCATACAGCCGTTCAACTCTCTGCTGAACAACAGATTTTGCAGGAGAATCTGGCTCTTGCTGATGCTGCACAAAACCCTTTTGCTGAGTAGCCAGTTCCAATTCAATAACACGAACCGCTCCAGGCACAGCCATAATGGGATGACTGCAGTCTGGATCATCAGAATTCTGGACATGACCATTGACTCTGGTTGATGATCTCCCATCCTGTTTTATTTAATAATAATAATAATAATAATAATAATAATAAAACTTAAACTAAATGATACACTATTCAGGGCCACACCTACATAAAAATTTCAGAACAACTGCACTCCACAAATGAAGACTGTCACCTTAAGAGAGACATCAAGAGTTTTGGATCTTAAAATAGAACTAGTAATACCATTTGTACACTTATTTTTCAAAATAGTCTCACATCAGTGTTTCTTTCCTTTTCTTACAAAATATATATTTCACACTCCTTAAAAAAAACTGATGCCGTTCTTCATTTTACAAGAAACTACTACTAATCCAAATTTATTTGCTTCCTTAAAAGCTCTGGGGACTAATTGGAAACTGTATGAAACTATCATGAATATTGCAGAGTCTGATAAATTCATGTTTTACTTTCATGGAAATATACAGATTTAGTTTCAACAAAACGGAAAGGTAGTTTTCTGTAATTTTATCTTAAGTTTTCATCAAAATATTAGTGTTCTCTTAGCAGTGAATATAAATTTTATGTCTACTCTATTAACATACGTTTCTTTCTGACAGCAGAGTGTTATCGCCAGAAACACATTATATAATAAGTTCATGCTATGATGTGAAAAATTTGAAATGAACAAAATTTGCAAAAACTTTTGAAGTTATATAGCTCCACACCAAGTTGGTAATAGATTATGCAATTCATCAAATCCTCTACAGTATCAAGGATAAAAGCTTAATCTGCTTTTGCAAGCTCTCCTATAGTAAGATGTTTATGATATTTCAATGTCAAAGGGAACCAATCGTGCTGCTGAGTCACCGTGTGTCACCAGTGAGGACAGGGTGACATCCATAAAAAAGCGGTCAGACTCAGAACACACACACACACACACACACACACACACACACACACACACACACACACACACACACACACACAAATGACAGCAAATAATGATACCTTCAGTGCAGACATATATTAAGTGTGAACTCTAGCAGACTCTGCAAGAGAGGCGCTCTGCATCGCGGTGTAGCTTGCTCGCCAGGTTTCGAGAGGGTGCGTTTCTGGATGAGGTATCGAATATATTGCTTCCCCCTACTTATACCTCCCGAGGAGATCACGAATGTAAAATTAGAGAGATTAGAGCGCGCACGGAGGCTTTCAGACAGTCGTTCTTCCCGCGAACCGTATGCGACTGGAACAGGAAAGGGAGGTAATGACAGTGGCACGTAAAGTGCCCTCCGCCACACACCGTTGGGTGGCTTGCGGAGTATCAATGTAGATGTAGATGTAGAATCTGGTGAAGCTGCCAGCAAAGAGGATCACAGACAGTGGACACTACATATGTTGTGTGCAACATGTTGATAATTTGAGTTGGATGGAAAGCGTGCTTGTATAGTCTAAACGGTTAACACAACCACTCATATGTGGGAAATTTGGCTTCGAATCCTGATCCAGCACAGATTTTCATTTGTCACCACTGGATTTATTTCAATGCCAGATTGTGGCTGAGGTCCAGAGTTTCTCTTAAATCATATAATTTCAGAGTTTACATAAAAGCCTTACCCAACAAACACTTCCATGTGAGATTATTAAAACTATTTGCACAAAATCTTTGAAATTTGGACACGGCTTTAAAGATAATGTGAGTATATCAATCGACAAATTAGAGAGACAATTTTCACTTTTCTATTAAGATTTTATCTTTTCTTCAATTCTCTTTTCTCTGCAAATCTCCAAATTCGAGTTTGACGCAGTCTGCCTCTGAATGTGACATTGTTTTATACCAAAATGTCAAGGAATACTGTTCATCTTTCAGTTATTTTGTGGTTTAAAATGATTTCTGGGTTCAAGCACGAAATCACATGTGTTAAGTCATATTTGAAGTATGATCTTTCTCCTAACTTCTCTAGTATGCCAATATTGTGTGATTGCATGCTTTCTTTTAGCAACAATATTTCTGTTCATATACATTAATTTTTAGTGCACTTTTAGTAGCAAAATCTAGATTGAAATGTCTTCCCATAATCAGATTTGTTACATGCTTCAAGTCTATTTTCTTATAAGAAAAATTTTTGCTTTTTAAGACTTCTTTCAAAACTCACTGCATTAACCCTTTCACTGTTACAGACATGCTTCTTGCATTCTGTGCTGAGAGACTGCGTTCCATCCACTATGAAACACACATCCAATTTTAAGGAAACTACTAGGTGGAAAAAAAATATTTTTGCACATCTTACTGTCCGATTCATTCACTCAATGAAGGACTATTCATAATAGTTACTGTGCTGCATCAAATTAACTAAACCATTGCCCTAAATTTTAAGGAGTTTGCAGAGGTAAAAATGCATTGAATAAACTTTCTGTACGATTTATTTTAGCTAATACATTGGTGCATATGAAATGCAGATAAGGTACAACTTTATGAATGAGGAATACTTTTCTATTTCTTTACCTCAGTAATGTAAGTGTGAATATGTTCAAAAATTTCCACAACCTTCTCAGCTGCATTGGCATCTTCAATGATCTCGTTTCACAAAATGGTGTAGGAAAGGATGCAGATCCAGTTATCACAGTGCATTGTGGCCTCTGTACTTGTTAACGTCATTCAAAACCTTTAAATTCATGTTTGGCCCATCCATTGATAACTGCTTACATTTCACAAAAATAGAATCAAAGTAACTTGCTATTAATGATTTGTCATGGTCCTAAAATCATACATATAAATATCTGCACTGTAGACTGTTTCATTGGTTCATTCTGACACTTCAAATATGTCGTCTTGTTTGATTCTGGAACTCTTACTACAAAAACGCTAATCTATATTCCATAGTCCCAGCCAATGCCCATGTCTCAATCACAATGACAAAACAGGCAGAAAGCTGACAATGAGGAAAGCAGAACATACCGAGATGATATTGCCTTACCTCATGCGAGCAAGAGGGTGGAATCTAACTCAGCAAGAAGACATCACTTCACTAACAACACAGCCCGAGTTCACAAGAGAAAAGTTCCACAAGAACACCAATAAGCTTGCCAATATGGCAGAAATGCAACAACCTGAAGACTTGAAAGGCATCCTTGCAAATTAATCTGCTAATCTGCACAAATGGAGGTATCCACAATCAGGAAAGAGAAAGAAATGCTGATGGGCAACAAGATAACTTCACTCCTTACAGCAATAATTTCTAGATTTTCTATAAAGAATTATTCAAATCTTTAACTAACTCATATGTAAAGGAAGAAAGATGAAAAAATTGTACTTACAAATTTCATGCTACATGCAACACTGAAAGTTTGGGTAACTGCCACCCATGACATTATACAGTAAAAGTTACACAATATTTTATAGCATACATTTTCAGAAAGCATAACAAATAAAAGCTTTCATTTTGTGGCTGAAATGAGTGTTTCACTTGGCAACAAAATATAGGTTTTACTACAATGCATTCTAGTTTACAGCCAGGATACACAGATAATGCACATTTTTCAGTATATGTGCATGTAACTTAGTTCACACTTAAATTTTTATATTACAAGGAGGGATAGAAAGATTCTCTCACTGTTAGAGATTTTTTTCAACATATTTCACAGGACTACTGTGATAATTTTGGGAGAGATCTAGTTTTGTACAAACCAGCCTTTGCTTAACTCTACCTCTGAAACCTCGAGATATATCATCAAAGGTGCAGAATTTATGTGGGCGATGACAGAATGCTAATGCATACTGTGCCATATAAGGCACATAATACCAGTATTTGGCTAAGAATATTAAATAAAAATGATGATTTTTTAACAACAATTTGCAATTCATTCAGAGTTGAATTTTCTACAGCCACTATTTTATAATACCACTTCCCGGCCAGGATGCCTTCAAAGCGTGGCATGGGCAACATAGTTATCTGACACTGTTCTACGCAAAAAATATACAGGGTGTTTATAACTAAACTTTGACTACTTGAGAGGCTCCCATGAAAAATGAGGGATTATAGGACAATGAAACTTTGACAGCATCTGTACGGACATGGAGAAGAGAGATAACGAATAAAGTATTAAAAAATTAATTTACACATGACGGGGTAACAACTGTTAATAGTATAAAATGTTTACATTCTAGGTTACAAACATTGCCCAATGTGACAGCCATCTGCATCCACCTGCAACCATACTAGAGATACAATTTCAGAATTATTCTTAGCATTTCTGAATGGTGGACAATGGAGTGTTCAGCTGACATGACACAGCTCATGCGATACTCCATGATTGCACTTTACATCCAGCATTCTCAGCCATGGCTACAGTAACTTCAACCATTTGTGGTGCAATTGGCCACTGCTCTCGCCCAAGAGCAATTCCCAAATTGCCTGGTAATTCTAACTTCCAAATTATGTTCAACCGCACTGTGGAAAGAGGACCTCTCCATATTCCTTTAATGCATTTACTTACAAATAGCATCTGTACTATAGCTGTTCTGCTAAAACCACTTTTCGGAGTAAAAGCCCTGCTCACCTTGTCCAGACATGACATTGATTGGCTGAGACTAATACACACTGACGCTTGTCTTTCAACCCTATCTTGCTGTACCAGTAGCTGCACCTTACCAGCAAGCCATGGCACACTACTAACAGTGCAAATCCTGCAGTATACAGTCTGAACATCATTCCTAAGAAGTTGATTATCCTTCAAGTATACAGTTTTCCTTATACACTGGCTCAAGAAGCAGAAGTTTAATTATAACCACCCTGTATATTTTTACTTTTTGCTGCACAAGATTTAATTAAAATTACTTTAATTCAAGCTCATTTTTAATTGAGTCTTACCTTCCATTTTCTGCTTTTATTAAGGAATGTATCTGGGATTTATATTCTGTTGTCTATAAATTCCACTACAGTTATTTCAGCTTAGCACAAAATCAGAAAATTTTAGCAAAAAAGTAATCTCATTTTTTTAACGTGTGTTTCAAAATCACCCATTATCATCCCTTATGTTAAACTGTTTATTAGACCAAGAAGTTTTCACCTTTTGGGTCAGGGTGTGAGAATGCTTGAATGCAAAAACTTTGATGGCTCAAAAGCTCGTGTTTATTCTTAAAATAATTCTTTATTTGGATTCCTTTAATATTAATAATTTGTTTATTAATTTTCTGGTTATTAATAAAACTTACAACTTAATATTATTGATCTGACAAAGGAAATTCCCATATTGCAGAACTGTTTAATTACCTTCCATATTGGTACCTCCTATGCAATGAGCAGCTCATTTCACTTTTTGTTCAGTTTCCAGACCAAGTAGCAAAATCTTTGGTTCTTGAAATCTGCATTACACATTATGGACATACTGACATCTATAAAACTAAATTTTCTTTCAAGTAGATTTGGTACTAAAATGATCATGCAAGTAGCTGGGTATGCAATATTTTAAAAGAACTGCAGAAGTTCTTCAGTCTTCTATCTATAAACTTTTTATTGAGTGCTGTAAACTGTCCAGTACAACAATTTTTGTGGGGAAAGAAGTGAAGCTACTTCACCTATGTTTTGTTAAAAGTCAAGTCCTCACAGCATGCCGCAACCTTCTTTTCTGTGAAGTCAAGTGTAAAGTCACCAATGTATCACTAACAGTATCACTCACTAGCATAAGAGACAGCACAGTTTAGCATTTACTAGTAACTACAACACGTAATACTATCTGTTGTGTAAGTGTGGTACTGCCTGCAGACAAAGCTCTACAGCTCTTCCAGTTTGTTGTAACCAAGTCAAAGTACCTACATGAATGGAGTAGTTATTAACATTATGTGAGCAACTAAATGAAGCTAACAACATTTCATTTAAGCATTGAGATTTTCAGGAGAGAGATCAAAAACAATCTGATGAAGACAAAGTACTACAGTGTACCAATGAACAAAGCCACTTACAAAGAGCCTCACAACTGAACAAAGCCCAAATATAGATTGGTTCTAGTCTTTTCTGGTCCTGTCATGACTGACTGCACCAACGCTGATTAAAAGTTAATTGCAGTTAAGTCAGCATGTAAACCTAGTAAATGCAAAATTCCACTTCATCAACATCGGTTAAATGAGGGAGTTGAAAATGGTTCAAATGGCTCTAAGCACTATGGGACTTGACTTAGAACTACTTAAACCTAACTATAACCTAAGGACATAACACGCATCCATGCCCGAGGCAGGATTCGAACCTGCGACCGTAGCAGCAGCGTGGTTTCGGACTGAAGTGCCTCGAACTGCTCGGCCACAGCGGCCAGTGAGGGAGTCAATCGCAATTAAAATAATGTAAGTTGATGCTGCATTTTGACGTTTTAGATGGCATAGATGATGAAATATTATACCTTTACCACAAAGCATCACCGCAACTGTACTGGAGTAGTTGTCGAAAGAGGAAATTCTTTCAAAGATTATGGTAACAAGAAATTTGAAGCAAGATTTCATCTTTCAAAACAGTATTATGGTTACTAGGCCAAATCAACGAAAGCTTGGAATTGCCTACTAATCTAAATAACCCTTCACCTCCCATGAACAGAGTTCGAAAGACATTAAGCGCATATCCAACGGATGCATTTAATATAGATATTGAAAACTGTTTTGTCCACATCAAGTCCGCCCTATAGATTTGCACTATGCAATATTGCTGGTATCACACTCAGGGATGCAGGTTCTGTGTAGCACAAAACCTATGAAATGGCATGCCATATGCGCAAAAAGGTTAGACAGATGTTGTCAAGGAAGCCGTGAGAAGGTGCAGGGCACACTTGTGCTGGCAGTTGCTCTGGGCAGCAGCATCCAGAAGTAGCAAGATACAGCTGTAAAGTGGACACTGTTGTCTCAGTACATTTTGATTTCAACCAGGATGAGAGTGTGTGCGTCCTTGTCATCCAGCAGGACTTTGTTGCAGATACGTACAAACAATAACTTGGTGAGCTGCACTTGGGAACTGTGTGGACTTGTGATGACATGCTAACTTCGTTAAACATATACTCTGTGTTGATTGCAGCAGTTCAAAATTTCACCAACAACTTCAAATAGTAACTGTGGGGTGTGCTGATGGATCAGGAACCTTTCGCTTAACCGTCAAGCATTTGAGCTCAACAAAGGAGAAGCGGTTATTACCATATTGTGACCAAAGTAATTTTCTCAAAGACTGTTTTCCTTAATCATCCAACTGCATGAGGGGAAGTTTGTGTGTGTGTGTGTGTGTGTGTGTGTGTGTGTGTGTGTGTGTGTGTGTAGCTTGTTAAACTAATAGCACTTCTCTGTGTGTTCTAGAAGCCTGCTTATTTTGCCTTTCGTGTGATCGTGGGTTTGACTGTGATGGCAGGTGACTGGGTAGGCTTGACCATTCTGTGTCCGGCCCACGGGAAAAAAGGCAAACTCTAAAACAGCCTATACTGGTTGTAAGAAAGGAAAGCCATTACTGTCTGTAAACTGGATGTTGTTCCTGTAACCTTTTCTATAGTCATTGATGAGTTTTATTTTGTAATTACTTGGGAATTATTGTTGGCCATTTTGAGAACCTCCTAACAAGTTCTAGTTAACTAGTTTCTTTAGGCAACCAGTGTTGGTTAGGCTACCTTTGTTTGCTGAACATTCTTTTAAGATTACAGTTGTTCCTTTAAAATTTAGCCCACTGCCAGATTTTATTGAAAGTTTTTTTAATTGTTAAATTGAATGTCTATTCTTTTATATATTTTCTTAAAGTGAATTCTGTTTTTTTTAATCATATCAAAGTGAAAGTTTCTTAATCATTGGAATGATGAATACCTTTAGAATGATTGAAGCCATTGTAAAATTCCAGTAGAAATTAGGCATCTTTGTGTTTGTAGCAAGTAAGAAAGAATTTAAAAATCGGTCATGAATGGATTTTGTAATAAATTTTTGTTTTGAAAATTTTGTTCCAGCACCTTTCCTCAATGGAACGATGTTTCCTAATCTTTACAAACAGAGTAGCCATTTAAAAATGGTACTAATGTAGATAGGACAACACCGCAAAGAATTATCACTGACTTATCGGTTATCACAGCACCAATGTCTCCACAATACATAAAGCTTCTTCCTGAGCAGAATTACAGTCTGATGTATGGTTTCAGTGCACTGGATGATTTCCTGGTGTCACTGGTACAGCGGATTATGCTCACAGAAGTATTTGGTCTTCTGCGAGATATAACACAGAACAGGAAATCTTATTTTGCATTTTCCTACCACATCATTGGATTCAGTAGAAATGTTGGAACACGTGAGGCAATACTGACCTTACGACTTATCTTAGAAGAAAGATTAAGGAAAGAGAAACCTACGTTTCTAGCATTTGTAGACTTAGAGAAAGCTTTTGACAATGTTGACTGGAATACTCTCTCAAATTCTAAAGGTGGCAGGGGTAAAATACAGGGAGCGAAAGGCTATTTACAATTTGTACAGAAACCAGATGGCAGTTATAAGAGTCGAGGGACATGAAAGGGAAGCAGTGGTTGGGAAGGGAGTGAGACAGGGTTGTAGGCTCTCCCCGATGTTATTCAATCTGTATATTGAGCAAGCAGTAAAGGAAACAAAAGAAAAATTTGGAGTAGGTATTAAAATCCAGTGAGAAGAAATAAAAACTTTGAGGTTCGCCGATGACATTGTAATTCTGTCAGAGACAGCAAAGGACTTGGAAGAGCAGTTGAACAGAATGGACAGTGTCTTAAAAGGAGGATATAAGATGAACATCAACAAAAGTAAAACGAGGATAATGGAATATAGTCGAAGTAAGTCGGGTGATGCTGCGGGAATTAGATTAGGAAATGAGACGCTTGAAGTAGTAAAGGAGTTTTGCTATTTGGGGAGCAAAATAACTGATGATGGTCGAAGTAGAGAGGATATAAAATGTAGACTGGCAATGGCAAGGAAAGAGTTTCCGAAGAAGAGAAATTTGTTAACATTGAGTATAGGTTTAAGTGTCAGGAATTCGTTTCTGAAAGTATTTGTATGGAGTGTAGCCATGTATGGAAGTGAAACATGGACAATAAATAGTTTGGACAAGAAGAGAATAGAAGCTTTCGAAATGTGGTGCTACAGAAGAATGTTGAAGATTAGGTGGGTAGATCACATAACTAATGAGGTGTTGAATAGGATTGGGGAGAAGAGAAGTTTGTGGCACAACTTGACTAGAAGAAGGGATCGGTTGGTAGGACATGTCCTGAGGCATCAAGGGATCACAAATTTAGCATTGGAGGGCAGCGTGGTGGGTAAAAATCGTGGAGGGAGACCAAGAGATGAATACACTAAACAGATTCAGAAGGATGTAGGTTGCAGTAGGTACTGGGAGATGAAGGAGCTTGCACAGGATAGATTAGCATGGAGAGCTGCATCAAACCAGTCTCAGGACTGAAGACCACCACAACAACAACAACAACCACCACCACATCGTCAGGGACCAAAATTTAATAATATGGGATATTGTTGCTTGACAGCCTGGCTCTGTGGAATCATTAAAATCTTGTCACTACTGAATTTAATAACCTGTTACATTATTATGCCACCACACACCAACGTTCAGTGAAATAAGTGAAATCAAATTATGTAGAAGTTGTGGGAATGGTTGATTCCACTTCATGTAGACGTTTTATAAATGATTAATACTATTTGTATTAAATACACTTAATACACCATAGAACATTTACACAGTGAAACATGAAACTGTGCATTTTTTGCATTCTAAAATTCTCATCAAAGCCTACCAGTTCTAAACATGAATCATTTTGAAATTTCGAGAAATTCAGTGTACTTTTCTTGATCTCTGTACTGCAGTAACAATACCCACACTACAATAACAAACTGGGAAGTGCATGTAAGTACCAGAGACAGCAATTATTATCTTTGAATGTACAATAAGCATTTTCCTTTGTAACACAATGAGTTACTGCAGTCAAATTCCCAGTTAACTGAACGCATTTTGCTAACAAGTGTTGAACACTGGTGCAACACAGAGAGAATTTATTGGTGATTAAGCTTTAGCAGTGATCACAGAACCCTCAGTTATCTGGCTTTTTAGTCAATGTTCGTGCAGTTGGCCCAGAGTGCTATTCAATGCAAAACAAGAAATAAGTTTAGACTATTTTTCATTGTTTAATATTTGGAAAAAATTCACAAAATTAACAACAAAGACAATATACATAAGATATGAACCAAGAACATTTTACGCACAGCTAAGTACTTTGAAAGCAAGTACATACTGTAGCAATGTGAGGAACTTTGAAATAACTGAAATCTGTGTGGCACTCCACTGCATTGTGAACAACTCTCTCTAAACTTACAGGTCCATATCTGAAATGTTTCCTCTCTATTTGGTCTTTGTAAACCTTAAGTCAACGGTTTACTACAACGGATGCATCACACCATTCCTGATCAGTTACCACTATGACAAATTGCCGTATCATACCCAGTGCATTACAGGCATACACGGTCATTCCACGTCAAAACACGCAATAATTCGAGGATTTGTAACCCTCTATCTATGATTTTCACAGAACATTGCACATTTGCTTTTACTTATTACATGGGAACTTCTGCAAAATCTTTTTGGTCTCAGACTACAACTTTATTTTTTATCAGATTTTAAATGTAGTGATATTCTGGTAACTGGGCTCTGCGATAGTGTCAAAGCAAAATGGTACTTATCTGCATAAATGCCTATAACTCAGGTGTTTATGAAGCTTTTGATTTGGATTTTTTTCAGAAGTAAGGCATACAGTTAACAGATATCCATTTATTGAAGCAGTAAAGTTACAAAGAAAATTTTTAAAAAATATTAATGTGTGTTAATTTTCAATTTCACAAAAACTGTGACAGTGTGAAAAAATGTTTATATCACATTTCTCCAACCTGCTGGGAACCTGATTTTGGTCTTAAATAATCCCCTAAATTCTAAGTTTTCTAATAAAATAAAAATTTTATGACACACATCTAAAATCAAAATACTTTTTGTTATGATGGAAAAGGGTCATTTTAGGTAAGTTCATCCACTCACTGTCTCACTGCCTCAGATGCAAGGGTATCAAATTAGCATATTTAAGTATAACTCATTCTAGGCAGGCATGTTGACTAAGTTTGAAAATTTATTTCCTTTCATTCAACTAATTCAGTAATTTTTTAAACACTATAATAGATATGATTTGTGTGTTCAGCCAGTCACCTGCTCACAGTGATAAAATAGTGCCCTTAGACAGCAGTAGCTTGTTTGAAAGCTTTCTAGGCATGGAAACAATGCAACAATTGCTGAAATTTACTGTTGAGAATAAATGGCATGAAACAATTAGTCTATTTGGCCTCAGTTGCTCTTTGACTTTCTATGAGACAGATCACATCTGTTTGTGGTGTGGACCTATCATTCCACTTGCATAAAGTATGTTTTACATGCATTAACACTCAGTTAATTGCAATGGAAAATTAATTCATTCACTGTTCAAAAATTATAAAAACACCATGTCATTTGAAAACCTATACCTTAGTAAAAACTCTGCAAAAAATAGAAGAGCTGAGTGAAGACAAATGAGATTTGATATTGCTGTGGTCCAACACAAGCTTTCCACAAAATCAAGACAGTGCAGCTGTATGTGGACATCACAGATACTATTACTTAAAAGTTTTTGAAAGTCATGAAAGAACTTCTGATCCTTTCTAAAAACACAAACAGTTAAAAAAATCTTTGAGGTCAATTTGCTTGTCTGTCTAAAAAGTAAGCACTGAAAGAGTCTAACGAAAACCAGGCCAAAAACTGAACAGCATGTCATAAGATTTGTGACCAGAAAACTGACATCACTGATAGAAATGAAATTATGCAGATGACCCAGAGGTGAAATTTCACGTATCAGTACTAAATAAAGTGTTGAGGGTGCAAATAAAACTTTACATGATTTGGGGTGCTCTGCCTTAAAACTTCACTCCATTCCAAATGACAGCAAGGTTTCATATGGCAAAAAGAAGCTAGAAAAAGTGAAGCACATTTTGGAAAGAAAAGTGTGCCAGGCACTAGACTGCAGTTTGGAAGATTCTGATCATAGAGAAGAAAAATCTGATGATGACATTGTTAATAAAGCCGAAGATTTTGATGCCAATATATTGTTAATAATAGAAAAAGTGCCTAGTGTAAGTGTGCCTGAAAAAATTGCAATTTCAACTTTCGCTCCACCCTCTTGGTCAAAACAAAACAATTTTGGAATTCAATGTTAGTGAGTATGTGGTTCGACAAGCAAGGAAATTGAAAACAGAAATGGGTATTTTATCAATTCCTGAACCAAAAAGGGGGGACAGTTATTCCTGATGAAGTGGTAAACACTGTCACTGATTTCTACCAAAATGATGAATATTGTCACGTAGAAGAAGGTGTAATTAGGTGAATGATGAACACTAACTTCACTTAACGAAGGTTTATTCAGCACTTGCACATACAAGAGTGCAGAGCGAACTGCCTCTGGCCAGTACACACACAGTATATATACAGCTGCAGAACATTCCAGTACAATGATTCTTGATATTTCTGGATACTTCTAGAATGTCCTCGAACTGAATATAGAAATTAAAATTTCACAGTTCAGGTGAGTTTTGAACTCACAACCCTCCATGCAACACTAGTGTCATAACTGCTACACCACAGTGACAATGCTACTCAGCTTCCTCTGCGACAATATAGTCAAATGTTACCAAGCGCAAAAGAAAAAGTTACCGTTCACAAGAATGTGTATATGCAGAAAAGACTCATCCCTTGCAACTTAAGAGAACTGTACTCTCATTTTAAATAGGAGAATCTGAACATTAACTTCGGTCTTTCTAAATTTTGTTCACAAAGACCAAAGTGGTATTTTAGCCGGTGCTGCCAGCACTCATTCCGTGTGTGGTGTGTGGTGTGTTGTGTGTGGTGTGGTGTGTGTGAGCGCACGCGCGAGCACGCGCGAGCACCCGCGAGCACCCGCGAGCACCCGCGAGCACCCGCGAGCACCCGCGAGCACCCGCGAGCACCCGCGAGCACCCGCGAGCACGCGCGAGCACACGCGAGCACGCGCGAGCACACAAGCGCGTTCCACCAAAATTTAAAACTGCTTTTGGATGCAGAACACATTGAAGAAACATACAAAGAACTTATGAAACTTGTTGTATGTGACTCTGAAAACTACCACTGCATGCTTATTCACTGTGATAATTGTCCCAGTGACAGCAAACTGTCAGAACTATTAAAAATAGAAATTCTCTTACAAATATGCTGATGATGAAATTGAGTTCAGCCAGTGGATAAACACAGATCATCGGGCAGAATTGGTAAAGCAGTTTGCAACTGTTTGTGAATACATAGACTTGTTGGTAACAAAATTACAGGCACTTAAACTACACTCATTTATATCCAAGTGTCAGTCAAAATCATTGAAAAAAATGAAAGAAAAATCTAGCTTAGGATAAAGCAATTCTGTTAATGGACTTTGCTGAAAACTACAGTTTTGCAATTCAGAGTTACAGCTGGACAAGAAGCAGCTGTACAATCCATCCTGTGTGTGTTTATGCAGTAAATGAAGAATGTAAATTGGTAATAGTGAATCCACTGCTTTATAAGTTATGATATGGAAGATGATGCAGGATTTGTAAATGCTCTCCAGAAAACAAATGGGTAAGTAGCTGGCAGAGCATTACCTACAAGTGAAGAAAGTGCATTATTTCACTGATGAATGAGTTGCTCAGTATAAGAATAGAAAAGATTTAAAAATTTGTGTGAGCACGAAAACAATGTTTCTATTGATGCTGAGTATTCCTTTTTCGTTGCTAACCACAGTAAATCAGTGTGCAATGGTTTGGGAGGAACTATAAAACATATATTGAAAAGAGCTAGTCTTCAACTGCATCTGGTGTTTGATTTCTGCAAAGCTAATATTTACTTTTTTTCACTTCTTGGAGAACTAAATATAGATTTCCTATGCAAGAACCTCGAGAATAGATTTTTGACAACCTGCACAATACCTGGTACCAGGAATTTTCAGAATTACAAACCACTTTCTTGTGATTCTTTAGAGACTAGAAGAGTAAGTCTTCTGAAAAGCTTTCCATGATTTTCTCATTCAATGAAAATGCCCCCACAATGGACATGCACTAGTCCAACAAAATTCTTTTGCAGCAGCTGTATATGATGACAGATGGTACTTTGCCTTCGTCAGAAATGTCTAAGATGAAGGAGACATTTAACTACTTTTTCTCCACCCACCTGGACCAGCAGTATCATTCTTTTGGCCTGAGAGACAGAAGACTCTTGTTTTGTGCCTTTGTAAAACATTTTATGTACTGTTGGTGTACATAAATCAACATCATTAGGCAGAATGTATTACCGCAATGAAAAAGATATGAAGTTAACAGAATATAATTCGTCGCAGTGGATTAAAAACAGTGATAATCTTAAGACTTTCATTAATAGCTTCAGAGATCTTCATTGCTGAACATGTATATTTTAAATTGACATTAGTGTGGCTAGAATAATTTTTTAAAGGTGCTAATTTGACACCATAAGTAAAGTTAATCCGCAAACTGAAAATGTTTCAATTACATTTATAACTTTTAGTTCCGTACTTTCATGAGGCAGCCTTACTATATGTTGTTGGTTTACATAATTGACGTGAATGATCTTCTGAGCAATGATGTGATTATGTTAAATGAACAGCCAACATCTATAAAAACTCAGGGCTTTTTTTCTTTAAATACTACAAGAGTTGTACTAAAACTAAATCTTTTATCAGCTGCCAGTATTTTACATATTTAAAAATCATTGTTTGAACCACAACAGCTTAAGTTAATTTTCTGTATTCCCATAAATCAATAATAGTAATCTTTTTAAAAAATAAAGATACATCCCTTCTGTGATCTCTAGGAACTATGACAGTAAAGTCTTGAAAATGATATACTTTCTATTATTATTATTATTATTATTATTATTATTATTATTTATTTCGTTTCTCAGACGTTATGTCTGGTCAAAAATGGAAAGTGATGCGGACCTTGATCAAGCATGACTTCCTTTTAACTGTACGGTGTATGTTATATTGCATTTAGGAACTTTCGGGTAATTGAACATTTATCAATAATTACGGATTTCTGTAGTTGTATATGTAAGTTTGGATGTAGCTGTATTGCATTGACGTACTGGTGGATATTGTGTGGTATGATTCCTGTAGTTGATAGTATAATTGGTATAATGTCAACTTTATCCTGATACCACATGTCCTTGACTTCCTCAGCCAGATGGATGTATTTTTCAATTTTTTCTCCTGTTTTCTTTTGTATATTTGTTGTATTGGGTATGGATATTTCGATTAGTTGTGTTGATTTCTTCTTTTTATTGGTGAGTATGATGTCAGGTTTGTTATGTGGTGGTGTTTTATCTGTTATAATGGTTTTGTTCCAGTATAATTTGAATTCATCATTCTCCAGTACATTTTGTGGTGCACACTTGTATGTGGGAACGTGTTTTATTAGTTTATGTTGTATGGCACATTGTTGATGTATTATTTTTGCTACATTGTCATGTCTTCTGGTGTATTCTGTATTTGCTAGTATTGTACATCCGCTTGTGATGTGATCTACTGTTTCTATTTTTTGTTTGCAAAGTCTGTATCTATCTGTTGTGGTATTGGGATCTTTAACAATATGCTTGCTGTAATATCTGGTGTTTATTGTTTGATCCTGTATTGCAATCATGAATCCTTCCGTCTCACTGTATATATTGCCTTTTCTTAGCCATGTGTTGGATGTGTCTTGATCGATGTGTGACTGTGTTAGATGATACGGGTGCTTGCCATGTAGTGTTTTCTTTTTCCAATTTGCTTTCTTCGTATCTGTTGATAAGTGATCTAAAGGGTTGTAGAAGTGGTTATGAAATTGCAGTGGTGTAGCCGATTTATTTGAGTGATTGCTTTGTGTATTTTGCTAGTTTCTGCTCATTCAATAAAGAATTTTCTTAAGTTGTCTACCTGTCCATAATGTAGGTTTTTTATGTCGATAAATCCCCTTCCTCCTTCCTTTCTGCTTAATGTGAATCATTCTGTTGCTGAATGTATGTGATGTATTCTATATTTGTGGCATTGTGATCGTGTAAGTGTATTGAGTGCTTCTAGGTCTGTGTTACTCCATTTCACTACTCCAAATGAGTAGGTCAATATTGGTATAGCGTAAGTATTTATAGCTTTTGTCTTTTTTCTTGCTGTCAATTCTGTTTTCAGTATTTTTGTTAGTCTTTGTCTATATTTTTCTTTTAGTTCTTCTTTAATATTTGTATTATCTATTCCTATTTTTTGTCTGTATCCTAGATATTTATAGGCATCTGTTTTTTCCATCACTTCTATGCAGTCGCTGTGGTTATCCAATATGTAATCTTCTTGTTTAGTGTGTTTTCCCTTGACTATGCTATTTTTCTTACATTTGTCTGTTCCAAAAGCCATATTTATATCATTGCTGAATACTTCTGTTATCTTAAGTAATTGGTTGAGTTGTTGATTTGTTGCTGCCAGTAGTTTTAGATCTTCCACATATAGCAAATGAATGATTTTGTGTGGGTGTGTTCCAGTAATATTGTATCCATAATTTGTATTATTTAGCATGTTGGATAGTGGGTTCAGAGCAAGGCAGAACCAGAAAGGACTTAATGAGTCTCCTTGGTATATTCCACACTTAATCTGTATTGGCTGTGATGTGATATTTAAATTTGTTTGGATATTAAGTGTGGTTTTCCAATTTTTCATTACTATGTTTAGGAACTGTATCAATTTAGGATCTACTTTGTATATTTCCAATATTTGTAGTAACCATGAGTGGGGCACACTATCAAAAGCTTTTTGGTAATCAATGTATGCGTAGTGTAGCGACCTTTGCTTAGTTTTAGCTTCATATGTCACTTTTGCATCTATTATCAGTTGCTCTTTACATCCTCGTGCTCCTTTGCAACAGCCTTTTTGTTCTTCGTTTATAATTTTGTTCTGTGTTGTATGTGTCATTAATTTCTGTGTAATGACTTAAGTTAATATTTTGTATATTGTTGGTAGGCATGTTATGGGGTGATATTTTGCTGGGTTTGCTGTGTCTGCTTGATCTTTAGGTTTCAGACAAGTTATTCCTTGTGTACGTGTATCAGGGACTGTGTATGGGTCTGCAATGTAACTGTTAAATAATTTAGTTAGATGTGAATGTGTTAAGGTGAACTTCTTTAGCCAGAAATTTGCTATTTTATCTTTTCCAGGGGCTTTCCAATTGTGAGTAGAATTAATTGCTTGGGTGACTTCATGTTGCAAAATTATCGCTTCAGGCATTTGTGGTATCATCTTGTATGTGTCTGTTTCTGCTTGTATCCACCGTGCATGCCTGTTATGTTGTACTGGGTTTGACCATATGTTGCTCCAGAAGCGTTCCATGTCTGTTATGTTTGGTGGATTGTCTATTTTTATGTGTGTGTTATCTATTGTTTGGTAAAATTTCTTTTGGTTTGTGTTGAATGTTTGGTTTTGTTTCCTTCTATTTTCACTTTTTTTGTATCTTCTAAGTCGTTTGGCCAATGCTTGTAATTTCTGCTTCTTTTCATCTAATTGCTCCATTGCTTCTTGTTGTGAGATTTTACCTAACCTTTTTTGTTTTTTGTCTGACATTTCATTTCTTATAAATTGTGTTAGCTGCCCAATGTCCTTTCTCAATTTTTCTATTCTGATCTGTAGCCTGTGTTGCCATGCTGGTTTTGTGGGTTTCTTCTGTGTGTTGGTTGGTTCTGATCTGTGCCTAGTGTGTATATTTAGTGTAGTGAGTGCTCCTATATAAACCATTAGTTGTAACTCTTCCATAGTTGTGTTTTCATTTATTTTGTTGTGTATGATTGTGTTGATAGTTTTTATTGTTGTTTCGACTTGTGGGTTATTTGGCGGTCTATGCAAGAATGGTCTAATGTCTGTATTTGTGTCTTTGTATTCTATATATGTCAGCTGAAATTTTTCTTCTATATCTAACATGTGTGTCACTTCATGTTCTATTTGTGCTTGTTCTGGTGGCTGTCTTAAGATTTCGTTTTCCTCTGATTGTTTAATTGATGCGTGTTGTTCTTTGTTTGTTTGCTCTGGGATGTTTGAGTCCATTACTGTATTTTCTTCTTCTTCTGATTGCACATTATTTTGTTCCAGTATTTGTTGTACTTGTTGTTTGATGTTTTCTAATTCTGACTGGGTATCCTGTTATTTTTGATTATTACACGGATCTGATCAGCTAGTCGTTGTTCTGTTAAAAATTTTAATTCTGGGTATTTGGTAATAAATGTTGTGTATACTTGTGATCTGTATCCAGTTGTGTTGGTTCCTAGGTTTGTTGCTTGGTAATAACAGAACATGAGGTGTCTATTAACTTCATCTGACCATCTCATCCTCTGTCTGTTTTCCTTCTAGGGTGGTTGCAGGAAGCATATCCTGCAAAACACCTCTATTTGGATTTAAATCATTTTCCAGTTGGCTAGCAGTGTCGTTACCATTGTGGGCGGGCATAGGGTTCAAGCATCGTCCCCGACCATGACGGCGCTTGTCCGAGGCTTCTTTAGTTCTGTCCTGAACCAATATTATTATTATTATTATTATTATTATTATTATTATTATTATTATTATTATTATTATTACCATCTGAAGTAATGCAATCCAAATGACAAACTTCAGTTGCAGCATTTCTGTTTGTAAAAATTTCCATTTTTTCCCCTCAAATTACATGAAACATGCAGCAATTTTGCACTGACTATTGACATGCAGTAGAAAAGTTCTGTGAAAATCTCAAGCAATGGTTGTCAGGTATGGATGAACTTTCTTAGAATAATTTTTTAAATCACAAAGTATTGTGATTTCAGATTTGTGCATCCATTTGTAGAAAAAAACCATTAATAATTTTATTTTACTACAAAGTATACTGTCTTTGGAATTATTTAAGACCAATTATAAGTTCTCACCAGGCTGCAGAAATGTGATGTACGCACTTTTCAATGTGTGTACTTTTTACAGAAATTCGGAAGTGATGCGTATTAAATTTTTGTATTGTTTTTTGTAACTTAACCACTTAAATAATTACATGTCTTAAGTATGTGCTTCTCTTAACTTATGAAAAAAATTCCAAATCAAAAGCTTCATAAACACCTGACTTATGGGCATTTATGCTGGTAAGTACCATTTTGCATTGACATTCCTGCAGAGCCCAGTTATCAGAATATCACTGCATTTAAAATTTGATATAAAAAAGTTTTAGTGTGAGAGCAAAAAGATTTTGCATAAATTCTTACATTATAAATATAGGCAAATGTGCAAAGTTTTATGAAAATCTGAGATGACCTGCGTGATTTGATGTGGAATGGCCCCAGAATTTCCCAATCTTTCCGAGGGAACTTTTTAAAAAAAAGACTGAATTGAAGATGTCCTTTGAAAATACGTCGGCAACTTACTTCCCATGTTCAAAAACATGTAAACTGAGTTTTTAGGAAGCAGTGAAAGTTAAGAAATCACCAGTTCATTAAATCTGGAATATTTTGGATTACTTGTCCTAAGGAACCTAATAAATGGCTTAAAGAAGGGTTGCCTTACAACCAGTGTTCTGACCAGACAAGTGTTTTCATCAATGTGTCAAAATTTGTAACCTAAAATATAATTGAAAATGGAACATTCATTTAATTCACTGATGTTTACATGCCAATGTTGACAAATTTGGTAACAGTGTACACTTGTGTCCAATTTGTAAGCTATTGCATTCTTTTAAAATTCATCAATGAACCATAAAAATCCATGAAGAGAATATGATTTGGTACACCACTATTTCAGTTTCTTTCATGTTTATTCAACTGCCTGAGCTTGGCAAATTCAAGTATAAAATTACAGCAGTTTATGGCTTCCTAATAATGTCTTCCACACACTAATACATCAGTACTGAAACCAACTAATATCAAGACTAACTTCCATTAATAGCAAAACATTTTAGAGTGCTGCTACTATTGCATGAACCAGACATTATGTTCAATTTTTTCCAAATGTTTTCATTAAAACTACATTTCCTTCAGTAATTTTTGGATAGAACGGATTTAATGGGATGTCTGATAACAGTAATAACATAAAATACATTATATAACAAATATTAGAAGAGAAATTATTTCCCTTATAGAACATGGTGGTGGTGGTGGTGGTGGTGAAAGGAGCTGGTGTTTTAACTCTGAGTGTTAACTGCTAAGGAGAACAATGCAGTTATTTTCATGCACTGTATACCGAAATAATATCAGTGATAGACAATCAGGCATACAGGACATAATACAGTTATTACAATAAGGTATATACAAATTGGTTACACGAAAGCCAATAAATGAACAAATAGATATATTACATGATATAAAGTAACTACTATAAACAGCATTTCGTCAATATGTGATGAATACATGCACAAGAGAGATACCAAAACTATCAGTTGTGAGGATAGATAGCTATCTGTGGGGATTTACTGCAAGTGCATAGATTTTGTGCCACCAAAGACAGCGATTAAACAATGCTAATAGTTCCCAAAGAGACGGCATCATATCGAAATGTGCCATACAGTAGAAGACTATTTCAGAGGTGTGGCAGTAACTGGGTGTTAAATACGCACTGGCATGCAGGCCGACATGTAGAATGCATGCCATGCTAGGTATTACAGACTGCACCTAGGTCGCAGTGCATGTGAAAATACTGCTTAAGTGCTGTGGTCTTTTACCATGAAACCAGTGTGGAAGTGGTGTGTGTTTCAACAGAAAACAAATTCAAAGTTGTGACTGATTAACCACAGAAACAACAACAATAAAAAGACATCACAGTCATTTGAAAGGATCTATACCAAAATTTATACTCACTAGAAAAATAAACCCCTGTCTATACTGAATGAGCAATAATACTTCAGAGACAAGTATTTCCATAATTTTTTTGAAGACATACTACAAAATGTTCCTGCTTTTCTGTTCCTCTTTTATTCTCTTATTCTTTAATAAATATTTTCATGATTGTATAAAACTTGGTTCAATATATTTTAAACTCTTGGCTGCTTATGTTTTTACTTTTTGGTTGGTTGGTTGTTTGAGGTTAAAGGGACCAAACAGCAAGGTCATCAGTCCCTTGTTTCAAATAGACTCCATTCTGCTAACGGGACATCTCAGTATAGTCAGAAAAATAAAACGGATAAAGGGGAAACGTAAAAGGGCAGTCACGTTGTCATTAGTAAAAACAAATGAGGGAAGTTGGCAAGAGAACGAACCCAACACTATGCTGAAACAGCATAGGCAAGACCACCTGTGACTTAAAAGGTACAACTGCTATAATGCAGAAAGTACGTATGGGAATAGAAAAACTAACCAAGCCTTAAAAAGAAGGGGTAAAAACAGAGTAAAAGGGAAAGAAAAGAGGATTCCGATCAGGGAGGTGAATCGGGAATCTCTGAACACTGCCTACAGTGGGAGACACCCAAACACTCACCGCCCTGCCCCAACACCAGAGGGAGATTAAAAACTTTAAAACTGAGAATAAAAACCACTCTCCCGGAGGAAACCTAGAACCAGAGAGACCATCCGGGAATCGTCAGCCAACATCAAAGGTAAAGTGTGGGGGAGTCTGTACTTAGCACGCAGAGCCAAAAGAAGGGGGCATTCAACCAAAATGTGGGCCACTGACTGGAAGGCTCCACAACCACATAGCGGGGGTGGCTCATCACGCAAAAGGAAACCATGGGTCAGCCTGGTATGGCCAATGCGGAGACGACACAGTGTGGTCGAATCCTTGCGGGAGAGGCGAAAGGAAGAACGCCATGGGCCTGTATTCACCTTAATGGCACGAAGTTTATTAGACAGTGGAGTAGCCTCCCAAGAATTGGCCCATGACTGTGCAAAGTGGGATTTGATGTGAAGCCGTAAATCCGCTGCAGGAGGGGTTACAGAAAACGGGGGGTAAGTAACTGCTCCCCCAGCCAAACGATCAGCGAGCTCATTACCCGGGATACCCACATGGCCCGGGACCCATAGGAAGTCAATGGAACAAGCAGCACGGTGAAGATCAGCGAGATGGTCACGGATGGCAGAGACCAAGGGATGGCGCGAAAAACACCGATCAATAGCAAGAAGGCCACTCATCGAGTCCGTACATAACAAAACGCGGTTGTGTTGGGATTGTTTAATAAAGGTAAGGGCCCGGGAAATTGCCATCAATTCCGCAGTAAACACCCCACATGAGGGTGGCAGTAGATGATTTTCCGTTCCAACAAAGGACGTGAAGGCATACCCAACATGATCAGCAGATTTAGAGCCATCAGTGTAAAAAACTACAGCATCCCGAAACTCCCATAAAATTTGGCGGAAAAAGGAACGGAACACCACCGGGGGGATGGAATCTTTCGGACCGCGGCGGAGATCCATCCGAATTCGAGGCCGAGGAACTAACCAAGGAGGGGTGGAGGGGAGGGAGCGAGGAAGACAGGACAAAGAAGGAAGCCGAAAATCACGGGTAAGAGACGCAAGGCGCAGCCCAACCGGTAAACCCGCCCGAGGGCGGGAGTCAGGCGGGCGACGTCCATGGTCTGGGAATAGGATAGAATAGGAAGGATGAGCGGGAGAAGAACGGATAGTAAGGGCATAAGACACCAGAAGCTGGGACCGCCGAACAGAAAGGGGGGGGATCCCAGCTTCAACCAGGAGACTATCAACAGGGCTAGTAGGGAAGGCACCAGTGGCCAAACGGATACCACGATGGTGGACTGGATCCAGCACGTGCAGCGTGGAAGGAGCAGCTGAACCATAAACTTGACAACCATAGTCCAAACGTGACAGAACTAGAGCACGATAAAGACGGAGGAGGAGGGAACGGTCCGCACCCCAGGAGGAGTGGGCAAGGAAGCGAAGGACATTGAGTTTACGGAAACATCCTACCTTCAGGAGTCTGATATGGGGCAGCCAGGTGAGCTTGTTGTCGAAAAGAAGACCTAGGAAACGAAACTGTGGAACCACAGGCAATCTTTGTGCAGCGAGATAGAGCTCTGGATCAGGGTGGACCGTAGTACGGCGACAGAAGTGGACCACCCGCAATTTTAAAGGAGAGAATTGAAACCCGTGGGAGAGGGTCCATGCAGAGGCACGCCGTATAGCCACCTGGAGCTGCCGTTCTGCAGATGGCATCGAGGAGGAACTAACCCAAATGCAGAAATCATCCACATACAGGGCAGGGGCGACCAAGGGACCGACAGAGGCCACAAGTCCATCGATAGCAATGAGGAAAAGAAGGACACTCAAGACAGAACCCTGTGGGATGCCCGTCTCCTGGGTCCGTGGAGAACTAAAAGCAGTACCAACTCGAACTCTGAATGACCGATGGATCAGGAACTGGCGGATAAAAATCGGGAGTGGGCCCCGAAGACCCCACTGATGAAGGGTTAGTAAGATGTGATGGCGCCAGGCCGTGTCATAGGCCTTGCGAAGGTCAAAAAACACTGCAACCAAATGGCGGCGCTGGGAAAAAGCCTGCCGAACTGCGGATTCCAAGCGAAGCAAATGATCGATTGGAGATCGTCCCTCTCGAAAGCCACACTGGTAAGGGGACAATAGATCCCGAGATTCGAGGACCCAAGTGAGCCGACGGGCTACCAGCCGTTCAAGTAACTTACAACCAACATTGGTCAAACTAATTGGCTGATAGCTGTCAACAGATAGGGGGTTCTGACCAGGCTTAAGGACAGGAACCACAATGCTATCCCTCCACTGAGAAGGGAAGTCACCCTGGAGCCAGATACGGTTAAACACCCGAAGAAGATGGTGCCGTTGTGGAGCACTGAGATGTTGAAGCAGCTGGTTATGAATGGAATCTGGGCCAGGAGCCGTATCATGAGAAGCAGATAGAGCAGAAAGAAATTCCCATTCAGTGAAAGGTTCGTTGTAAGATTCTGACTCACAAGTGGTGAAACATAAGGTGACAGCTTCAGCCTGCTGTTTTTGATGAAGGAAAGCAGCTGGATAGGAGGCCGACGCTGATGCCACTGCAAAATGGGTCGCAAGATGTTCTGCGAGAACTAATGGGTCCGTACAAATGCCATCTGGGAGGTGAAGGCCTGGGAGGGTGGACTGCCGATGGCAACCTTGGAGAGAGCGAAGTGTAGCCCATACCCGTGACAGGGGGACAGTGGAACCAAGGGAAGAAACGAATCGTTCCCAACATATCCGCTTGCTCTGTTTGATTAAATAACGGGCTTTAGCGCGAAGGCGCTTAAAGGTAGAAAGGCTGGCTACAGATGGGTGCCTCTTAAACTGTTGCAAAGCTCGACGGCGATCACGGATGGCAATGGCAATGGCCGTACTCCACCACGGGACTTGCCGACGACGAAATGGTCCAGATGAGCGCGGGACAGCAAGGTTAGCAGCGCGAACAATCGCGTCAGACACGTCACGTAGGACGTCATCAATACAACCCGACAAAGAGGGAGAAAACTCGACCTGTGCAGTATATAGAGGCCAATCGGCGCGGTGGAAAGACCAACGAGGTAACCTCTCCATCGGGGAGCGGGAAGGGAGCGTGATAATCAACGGGAAATGGTCACTATCACAAAGGTCGTCGTGTGGCGACCAGTGTAATGAAGGGAGGAGAGAGGGAGAAGAAAGAGAAAGATCAATGGCAGAAAAGGTACCATGACCAGCACTGAAATGAGTAGGGGAGCCATCATTAAGAAGGCACAGGTCGTGGTCTGCAATAAAGTGGTCGATAAGAAGACCTCGTCTAGATGGAAAGGCACTGCCCCACAAAGGATGATGATCATTAAAATCCCCAAGGAGGAGGAAGGGAGGAGGAAGTTGCTGAAGAAGGGTGGTTAAGGCAGCAGGTGTAAGAGTCCTGTCAGGAGGGAGATAAAGATTGCATACTGTGACTGCAGAGTCTAAGTGGACCCTAACAGCAACTGCTTCCAATGTAGTTTGGAGAGGAATCCACGTGCTAGCAATGTCTGTACGGACCAACGTACAAACGCCACCAGAAGCCCGCAAGGGTCCGACCCGATTTCGACAGAAAACACGGAACCCACGGAGGGTCGGTGAGTGAGCATCAGTAAAATGAGATTCCTGGAGAACCACACAAGCTGCTGAGTAGGACGAAAGAAGGGATTTCAATTCCGGAAGGTGACGATAGTAGCCATTACAATTCCATTGGAGAACCACAGAACGATGGTTTAAATGAGGGCTGAACACGCTAAATCCAGTCATACCGCTGGGTCCCCACCCGTCACCGACAAGGAGGGGGCGACATCCATAAACGACAGGTCAGAATCCGGTTGTGAAGCCGGGGAAGGGACCTCCGGTGACACCAGAGGCTCTTTGTCCCGGGACTTATGTTTCTTCTTCTTTTCAGGCTGAGATCGAGGAGGGCTGTGTGGCATAATGGAGCCAGCTGCAGCAAGATCAGGAACAGAAAGAGACCGGGCGACCTGGGGGCCGATAGACCGCGGCTCTCGCGGTCGCCGCGCTGCAGCAGACCTTTGACCTGGAAGGTGCCCGGAAGGGGCATCCCGGGAGAGGCGCCCTTGACCGGCAGACGCTGAAGGAGTGGGACACTTCTCCGGCTGGGGAGGGGGAGCGGCGCCCAGAGGAGAAGGTGTGGGAGCCGCAGGGGAGGGGGGAAGGAGAGGGGTCCGGGACGGGGGTAAGGAAGGGGGAGGAAGGGATGAAGATGTAACCAAGGCGTAACTAGATGTCATGGACACAGGGTGCAATCGTGCATATTTCTTACGGGCCTCTGTGTAGCTTAAACGATCAAGAGACTTATACTCCTGTATCTTTTTTTTCTTTCTTATAGACTGGGCAATCTGCTGAACATGGAGAATGACTACCATGACAATTTACACATACAGGAGGGGGAACACAGGGACTCCCCTCATGGAGTGGACGTCCACAGTCACCACAGAGAGGGTCCTGGGTACAGCGAGAAGACATGTGGCCAAAACGCAAGCACTTAAAACACCGCATAGGAGGTGGGATGTACGGCTTCACATCACAGCGATAGACCATAATCTTAACTTTCTCAGGAAGGGTATCCCCTTCAAAGGCCAGGATAAACGCACCAGTATCAATACGATTATCTTTAGGACCCTTCTGAACACGCCGAACAAAGTGAACACCCCGCCGTCCGAGATTGTCCCGAAGTTCCTCATCAGTTTGAAGGATGAGGTCTCTGTGAAAAATCACACCTTGTACCATATTTAGAGACTGGTGAGGGGTAATGGACACGGGAATTGTGCCAAGATGGGTACAGGCACGAAGGGCCGCAGATTGGGCAGCCGAAGCAGTTTTTATCAGTAATGAACCCGACCGCATCTTCCTCAGGGAGTCCACTTCGCCGAACTTGTCTTCAATGTGTTCCACAAAGAATAAAGGTTTGACACTGGTGAAAGTATCTCCATCAGTCCTGGTGCAAACTAGATAACGGGGGAAAGGTTTTGCCCCTAGACGACGGGCCTGACCCTCCTCCCAGGGGGTAGCCACGGAAGGGAAGGCCGAAGGGGCAAGAGAAGCAGCACTTGAGGAATCAGTACCACGCAGAGAGACGGCCGCAGAAGAGCGGCCAGAGGTTTGGACCCTTATGCGTTTCATCTGCATAGCGTCCGCCCTGATACCACCCACTCCGATCAGGGGCTCTCCTCACGGGCGCCACCCAGCCACAGCAAGGGCCGTCTGGCACGGCGGCCATTGCCGGGAGTTCCGATGCTCCAGGATGACGAGCAACCACTCCAAGGCATGCATGAGGAGGTCACAGCTCAGGTATCAGAAGTGTGATCCCTGTGTGTTCAGGGGGCTCAACCAAAAGGGTACATAGCGACCCCACCACACGGGCTGGCTACCGTGCTGGCTATGCACCCTAGCATCAGACAACGACGTAGAAGAAAAGGTGGAATATACTAGGAGGGCACACGTCGGAGACACTAGGTAAGGTGCTCTTCCCCAAATGGCTCACACTACGGAAGAGAAATTTTGGAATGGAGGTCAAACCCCAGAGGGGGACCAAGGAATGCCAAAAGGAGGAGATGATTACGCAACAAAGCCAGAGTGTAAAACCAACAGAACCAGGAGGATAGCGGGGGCCAACATAAGCAAGGACACCAATAGAGGGAGAGGAGAGGGCGAGGGGAAAGGGGTATGGAGGGGAAAGGAGGGGAAGGGAAAGGAAATGCAGCCCGGGAGAGAAAGAAGGCTGCAATGGCTCGGGGCCCCGTGCTCGCCACGCACGTATCCACGAAAGAGTTGTGGACCCCCTGGGGGGTTTTTACTTTTTATTCATTACTACCTCCATATGCCTAGTTTTGTGGTAATTACTGTGCAGTACCTCCCTTTATGTAATATGTGGATTTTGCTCCAAGTTAACTAAAAAATGCTGTTCTGCTTCGATTTTTATTCCTCTTTTCTTCCTCCAAATAATAATTGTAACTTCATGCTTATTGCTATTTAATGGACTTTATAGTTGTTTAGTCACACAGTATTTTTGAACTGTTGACTGCTTATGCATTTGTTTTACATTTATGACTACTTAGATGGGTCTGATGTATTGTATGGTGGTAGTGGTGTTACCTGTATTTCTATACATCTGACATGATGTATGCTTATTTTATGGAATTTCATGGAATATTCATCTGTAAACAACTATATTCACAGGTTTTTAAAACTTCAATTTCTTAAGGTCATTGTTTAACATTTTCGAGTTTGCCAGTATATATCTAACATCCAGTCACTGTCACTGCTCTGATATCATTTGCTGGATGTCGCATATTGATACACCGCAGCCCCATGGGAACCATTGGCGTCACTTAATCGCTGTCTTTGGTGGCATAAAATCTGAGAGTTTGCAATAAATCCTCCACAGATGGCTATGTGTCCTCATCTCTGATTATGACTAGTTATCTCATCACATATTGAGGAAATGCTGTTTACATCAGGGAAACATTCCACGTGGGAAAAATATATCTAAAAACAAAGATGATGTGACTTACCGAACGAAAGTGCTGGCAGGTCGATAGACACACAAACAAACACAAACATACACACAAAATTCAAGCTTTCGCAACAAACGGTTGCTTCATCAGGAAAGAGGGAAGGAGAGGGAAAGACAAAAGGATGTGGGTTTTAAGGGAGAGGGTAAGGAGTCATTCCAATCCCGGGAATGGAAAGACTTACCTTAAGGGGAAAAAAGGACGGGTATACACTCTCGCGCACACACGCGCACACACACACACACACACACACACACACACACACACACACACACATCCATCCACACGCAAGTTCCCATCTCCGGAGTTCGGATAGGTTGGTGTTGGTGGGAAGTATCCAGATAACCCGGACGGTGTAACACTGTGCCAAGATGTGCTGGCCATGCACCAAGGCACGTTTAGCCACAGGGTAATCCTCATTACCAACAAACACTGTCTGCCTGTGTCCATTCATGCAAATGGACAGTGTTGCTGGTGGCTAAACATGCCTTGGTGCAAGGCCAGCACATCTTGGCACAGTGTTACACCGTCCGGGTTATCTGGATACTTCCCACCAACACCAACCTATCCGAACTCCAGAGATGGGAACTTGCTCTTCAATATATCCTCTCTTCCCGTTACTCGCCAGGCCTCAATCTCCGCTAACTTCAAGTTGCCGCCACTCATACCTCACCTATCATTCAACAATATCTTTGCCTCTGCACTTCCGCCTCGACTGACATCTCTGCCCAAACTCTTTGTCTTTAAATACGTCTGCTTGTGTGTGTGTGTGTGTGTGTGTGTGTGTGTGTGTGTGTGTGTGTGTGTGTCTATATATATGTATATATACCCGTCCTTTTTTCCCCCTAAGGTAAGTCTTTCCGCTCCCGGGATTGGAATGACTCCTTACCCTCTCCCTTAAAACCCACATCCCTTCTTCTTTCCCTCTCCTTCCCTCTTTCCTGATGAGGCAACACTTTGTTGCGAAAGCTTGAATTTTGTGTGTGTGTTTGTGTGTCTATTGACCTGCCAGCGCTTTCGTTTCGTAAGTCACATCATCTTTGTTTTTAGATATATTTTCCCATGTGGAATGTTTCCCTCTATTTTATATTTATATATATATATATATTTTACAATAACTGTTTTACTTGTTGTACACCTCATTAGCTACAGCTGATGTAATTCGGTATGCAGTGGGCAGAGCATCACATATTTAAGCAACAACTGTTTTGCTCTCCTTAGCAATTGACACCGAGTTACAACACCAGCTTCATTCACCATCACTGCCTGCCGTAAGTGTTATAATTTGTTCTTTTAATATTTGTTATATATGATGTATTTATGTTACTGCTATTATCAGACATCCAGCTAAATCCATTCTACATTTAAATTTCAGTATGATGGTCTGAGGATGTTCAAAAACTGACCAAGACTGTTTACCATCAAAATAAATGTTTTTACAGTCAAAATTGTGTCCACATTTAAAATATTTCCTTCACTTACCACATAATAGAAACCAATAATCATCCGCCAAATAAAAGTAGCATGTAACTTACAAGGAAAAAATGACAGCTCAATTTCTTTAATTATAATCACTAAATACTGAATGTTAAGTGTCTACCACAGTTTCACCAGTGAGGTAAAACATGACAATAGTAACAAAAAGCAAGTGCCAGAAATTTAACGTACACACACTGCATCATCCATGGTTTGCACTGGTGTACCAAGTCTAGGCTGAACAGATGTTGGTGCTGGGCTGTGATCTCTCGAGCGCAGTCCGTATGCAGATGCCCTCCCGTATCCACTCACAGAGCATGACAAGCCAAGATACGAAGGTTTGCGTACACCACCAGATTCTGCTGCACTTTTTGGAACATTTTTACTTGCACCTGAAATAAAGTTTTGAGATACTAATCAAAACAGTTACTAATGTAATATCTCAAAGAATTCTTCCAGCAATATTACATGTGGATGATTCATGCCCAAATTTTATATGCCATTTTTCAATTTCTCCTATATCTGTTTCAGAACTGTAAAACTGTATGACTGTATTTAGTCATAATAATCATTAAAAGTGGCATTAAAACAAAGCACATTTTTCATAAATTACTACTCTACAAGTAATCTGCAGCACATGATCGAAGTATCCAGACACCAACCTAAAATAATTCACTTATCGAAGAGACAAGCTACTGATTTTGTAGGATGTGATTTCCATTAATAAGTACTTGGCCATGGCCTTTAGATTACCCAGTAGTAGGTACTTCATAGCACTTAACACTGCCACATATCTGTGCCATGATGAATCTTATTATAGCAAATAGTGAATGGAATTTGCAGTTCTATCTAGTGCCTACAGTAAAACTTGCCCTTTCTCACCCTGCCATCCCACAGAAAGGGCACTCATAATGAGGCGGAATGCCAATCCAATAGTTTTCATAAATATACCGAGTGCTTACTGACTGTCAAAGTATTGTTCAATTGTGCACATGGAGTGCATGGACATGAAGAAACTTTCATACTGCATGGTTTGCAGAGGAGTAATCTGCTGAGAAGGCAGTAGTGTGTGTACCACATGATTTGAACTCATTTGAGCTTTAACAAGATATCTGGGATTGTTAGCTTTGTACCAGACAACCAAGGCAACCAGCGAAATCTAAAAACCTTGCAGTTCTCCAAGAAGAATCAATTCAACTTTAACTACAGATGTGAGTGTTGGCTGTCAGGTTATAGAATTGGTCAACCCATCTGACACACCAGAGGAATGACAGCAGCTTTACACAGCTGTCTGGATACTTCTTACTGCATAATGCAGCTAACTTAAAGGTGTTTATTTAGTATGCACAAAATCAATAATCATGTAAACATAAAAGGTTAAGTCAAACAATAGCAACTAACAAATGATAGAAACTTTTTTTTTGTTGTTGTTGTTAACAGAGTGTTAGCAACTTGATCAGTCAACTAGAATGATATCAAATCCAAACTTGGCAATATCAGTACTGCTAGTGTGTAAATAACAAGCATGCACACACGTGACTTCAATGTAACATGCAAAGGGCAGTGCATCAACAGGTGGGAACAGGGCAGTGAAAATGGATTGAAATGCCAAGCAAGAGAACTTCTCCTCAGTATCTGCTCACCTCTCCTACCAGAAACTATTGCAATCCACTGAGGACTCTGCATTACCATAAATTACTTCTGGCTATTTTAGGCCTCTGATACTCCTCATCCGCATAAAATTATTCTATAAAGCAAAACCTAGGTGAGTAAAAAAAATCCTTGACCCTTGTACTGACAACGTGCAATAATTTGTTCTGCAATTGTGGAATGTATATGCACACAAGGTGATGTGGGAACAATTACAAGCAAAGAATCATGCGTTTAACGAGTTTTTGACGTCTAATACCTGGATCGGCTCCACCATTACTGTAAATACCCACAGAAGGGTTGTTTATAGAAGCCATGATGCATGACTTCCTCACCTCGACAGGCTTACCTGTATAAAAAAAGTATTTAGCACATTGAAAGGCGAACACCAAAGAAATCACCAAAATCTGCACTGGAGGAGAAACACTCATCAATAATTGTACTTTGATGGAAACACTCTTACGGGTATACTAATAAGAATGGCAATATGTGGACAGCAATTTTTCCATTAAACACGAAGGCAAAAACATTATGCAGTATCGAGGTGAATCTAAGAACATAAATTATTGCATAGAGTTCAGTCATGTTACTGTATTGATATGAAACTCACCTATTACTCTTTTTTCACCTGTCAATTTGCTTCTTTAAAGTGGAAATACCCTATTTGAAAGCCAGATAATATTCCTTACTCCATACCAGTTTATTTCTTATGGCAAAGAATCCTCTTTAAAAGCACGCACACACGCACACCGTGCCCCCATTTAGTAGGGGTGGTTCTCTCTCTCTCCCCTCACTATTTGATGTTCAAGATACCAACCAGAAGAATATTTTTTATTATAAATGTCATTTTATACAGTTAATCATTCTACTGGGGTTGTAAACCTTCTTAAAGACCAGGATTAATTATGTATAATATACACTGAGGTGAAAAGTCATAGGATAGCGATATGCACAGATACAGATGGCAGTAGTATCCTATACAAAAGGTACGAAAGGGCAGTACCTTGGCAAAGCTGTCATTTGTACTCAGGTGATTAATGTTTAACAGTTTCCCATGTGATTATCACCGTGCTACAGGAATTAAGAGACCTTAACATGGAATGGTAATTGGAGCTAGATGCGTCTGACATTCCATTTCAGAATTCAATATTCTGAGATCTTCAGTGTCAAGAGTGTGCCAAGAATACCAAATTTCAGGCATTATCTCTCACCATGGACAATACAGTGGCTGCCGGCCTTCACTTAATGACCTAGAGCAGCAGCGTTTGCTTAGAGTTTACAATGCTACCAGACAAGCAACACTGCACAAAATAACCACACAAATCAATGTGGGACATATTATGAATGTATCCATTAGGATAGTGCAGCAAAATTTGGTGTTAATGGGCTATAGCAGCAGATGATCCATGCGAGTGCCTTTGCTAACAGCACAAGGTCGTCTGCAGTACCTCTCCTGGGCTCGTGACCATATCGTTGGACGCTAGATGACTAGGAAACTGTGGCCTGATCAGATGAGTCCCAATTTCAGTTGGTAAGAGTTGATGGGAAGGTTTGAATGTGGTTTGGTTTGGGTTTTGTTTTGCTTTAGGGCACAAAAATCAACTGAGGTCATACTCGCCAAAGTCAGAACTATAGAACACAAAGACAGAGAGCAGTTAAAAAATGACAATATGTTAGTCCCTACTGACGTAATAGAAGACAGCTAAAAACAGCATGTGGAAAAAGGGCTAAAAGAGACACCATACTGAAACAGAGGTCCAAAACTAAAAATTAAATGGGCTTCGCAATATTGCTTTGGCAGATAAAAAGTAAGATGCAGTCAACAGCCAATGCGTCATTTGCTAAAACAGCCGATAACTCAAGACGGCAAACCCAAGCGGGAACGTAAATGGTTAAAAAATAGGCATTCCATCAGGAAGTGGTGGACAGTTAAAAACTTAGGAGCAATGTGTACAAAGTGGTGGGGTAGCGCCACTTATTAAATGACAATGGCTAAAAACACAGTGCCCAATATGCAGCCTAATTAAAATGACCCCTCCCAGCAGGAGGGCCAAGAGAAGGTTGTCCAAGCCACTGGGAGAGGCTTAATAATCCAGAAATTATTCCTGTGAAAGCAGGACCATTTGCGGTGCCAAATGGACACCACCTCCTGACAGACGGCAACACAGAGATCATCGGAGGGAACATAGGAACTTGCAGGCTGAGGGAGGACTGCAGCCTTGGCAGCAGTGTCAGCAGCCTCGTTTCCTGTCAGACCAACATGACCAGGAACCCACAGAAGCATCACACTGGCTCCACCAAGAGTGAGCAAGTGAGTTTTGTGGACCCACTGCACTAAGGGATGGGCAGTGTACAGCACACATACTTTGAAGGGCACTGAGTGGGTCTGAGCAGAGAACACAATCGAAAAGGCTGTGTCACCAGATGAACTCCATGGTCTGATACAGGGAGAAGAGCTCGGCTGTAAATACTGAGAAGTTTGCCGGAAGCCGAAATCTAAAGACACAGGTGCCAATGATGAAGGCACACCCGACCCCATGGTTAGTCCGAGAGCCATCAGTGTATACAAAGGTACTATCACGAAGTTCCATGTGAATGTTGTGAAACTGAAGGTGATAGACCAAGGCTGGAGTAGTGACCTTAGAAAGCGAATGAAGGCCAAAGTTAACATGGGCCGCTTCATGAAGCTAAGGTTGTGAAGGGTTCACACCCACTGGGAAATTTGCAGGTAGTGTGAAGTTAAGCCACTGTATCAAGTACCGAAAGCAGACTCCAGGAGGTAACAGAAGAGAAAAGGGAACACCACACACTGGCGATCAAAGGAATCATCGAAGGAGGCAGCATAGTATAGGTGGCCACACATGGCACACAAATGGCATGCATACCTGCTGATGAGAAAGTGATGGCAGTAGAACAGTGGTAGTTCAGCAGTTTCAGCATACAGACTCTCAAACGGGCTGATGTAAAACATGCCCATGGCCAAATGGATGCCACAATGGGGGATAGTGTTGAGACGACGTAAGAGAGATGGACGTGTAGACGCATAGACAAAGCACACATAGTCTATTTTTGAACAGACACGGGACTGGTACAAACGGAGGAGGGTTGTTCAATAGGCACCCCAGGAAGTACTATTGAGGACATGGAGATTGAGGGACTGCATACAGTGGGCTGCCAGGGAAGACACATGGGAGAACCAAGAGTGTTTCCTATCAAGCATGAGCCCTAGGAATTTCGTAGTTTTAACTAATGGAAGGGCAACAGGCTCAAGATGTAAAGATGGTGTGAGAAACCGTTTGCGACGCCAGAAATTCATAGAGATGGTTTTGTCAGTGGAAAAGCGAAAGCCATTGTCGATGCTCCAGCAGTAAAGATGAGAAGATGATCAAGACATCGCTGAAGATACTGCTCAGTGAGACAGGTCTGTGGATAACTGCATAGATGGCAAAATCATCAACACAAAGGGAACCGGAGATGCCCAGCGGGAGACAGGTCATTATAGGGTTAATGGCGATGGCAAAGAGGACGACACTTCTCTGGCTGAAAAGTGGGGACTGACGTCCCCGAGGGTTGGGGGCGGGGGAGGGGGGGGTGTTGCTCCTGCACAACCTACTTTAGGAGCAACGGGGAGGCAAGTAATCCCACTATCAAGGGGGCAGGTGAAAAGTCTGACAGCTCTGAGAGCCAACTGTACACGGCAGAATGGAAGATGGTAGAACCGTTGCCATAGCGGCGACGTAGGTTGACATATGCACAGGATGTAGCCCCCTCTCTCTCTCTCTCTCTCTCTCTCTCTCTCTCTCTCTCTCTCTCTCTCTCTCTCTCTCTCTCTCTCTCTCTCTCAGCCTCAGTGTGGGTCGGTCGGTCCAGGGTCTTGTATTCCATTATTTTTCTTTCTTTCAGGAGAATCCTGCAGTCTGGCGAGCAAGGCAACTGGTGCTCTCCGCAGATGACACAGATGGGAGGCGGGACAGAGAGAGAATTGGGATGTGAAAGACGTTCACAATGCCGACAGGTGATGCTGGAAGTACAGTGGGAAGACATACGGCCAAACTTCCAGCACTTTAATTAAGCACCCATCCGGGAAGGGATCTATGGCTTTACGTCACAGTGGTAGACTATCACCTTGACCGTATAGGGTCATGTGACACCCTCTAAGGCCAAGATGACGGCACCGGTGGCAACTCAAACCCCAGTGGACGTGCCAGACAAAATGGACACCTTGTTGCTCTAAATTGGTGTGCAGCTCATTGTCAGACTGGGAAATAAGGTCCCTGTGAAATATGATACCCTGGACCATATTTAAGCTCTTATGGGGCATCAAGGAAACAGAAACATCCCCCAGCTTGTCACAGGTGAGTAGTGCCCATGTCTGGGTAGAGGATGTTGTTTTGATCAAGACCGACCTTTACCACATTTTGGAGAAGCCCTCCACCTCCCCAAAATTGTCCTCCAAATACTCCACAAAAAATTGATGTTTCACTAACAAGAAAGATTCCCCATCAACTCTTTTACATACATGGTACCAGGCTGATTAAGCTTCGCTGCCATCCTTAGGCGGGTGTTCCTCACATGGTGTGGCCGGGGGGACGATGATTTGGGGTCGTATTTCTTAGCATTGAAGTTAGCCCTTGACCGCTTAGAGACTGCTGGTGTTTGACCACCAGCAAGAGATGACATACTATGCTTCATGGCGTGTCCTCTGCCCTGATGCCACCCACTCTGACCAGGGAATCTCCCCACGGGCACCACCCAGCCGCAGCACAGGCCACCTGGCAGGATGGCCATTGCCAGGAGTCCCAATGCTCCAGGGTGACTGGCATCTACTCCTTGGCATACATGGGGAGTTAACGGTGCAGCCATCAGCAGAGAGATCCCTGAGTGGTCAGGGGGATACACAACCAACAGGAAGAATGAGCAGAAGTGCAGATCCACGTCGACGTAGGATGCGGGAGGTCTCAGTGCATGATGGACACTATGCACCATGTAAGGCGCCCTTCCCCAATTGGCTCACTCTTTGAGATAATCTTAAAAATCGAGGTCAAACCCTACAGGGGACCATCATATAAAGGCCAAAATGTGCGAGGCTCCTTTTAGTCACCTCTTATGACAGGCAGGAACACCTTGGGCCTATTCTAACCCCCGGATCCACAGGGTGGGGTAGATGATGATGATGATGGTCACCTTCACGAAGAGCTTGCAGTAGCTGAATTTTGTATGGTTTCATGTGTAAATGTCGACATAACAAATGCTAGACAGACATTCGAGGCATACTGAGTTGTCGAGCTGCACAGTGAACGTATTTCTGGGGACCCCTTGTTGAACTATGCAGGATGCGTTCGACGTCTGTGTCAGACACTAGGGGACAATCTGGCGATTTTCCTTTACACAAACAATCTGTTCCTCAGAATTGTTCATGCCATCATCTACTGCTCTTTGCTGTAGGAGGATTCACACCATACCTAGTATAAAAGTCACGCTGAACAGTTATTACTGACCCACACTGCACAAAACTTAGAACACAAAATGCTTTCTGTTCTCCAGACATCATTTTTACTAGAACTGAAGTGGGCTCACATTGCTGCTACCTAGTGATAACCCTGTGAAATTCTAGATTCTGCTCTTTCCAGCAGTATGTTGTTCACACACATACCTCAAACAACATGATAGTTACGATTTTTTTTTAAATCCAATGTTTTTTGATACACCCTGTTTTTCTGCCACATTTAGTATGGATATGGATTGTGGTTGTTCTGTTCACATGTGAGTCAAGCTGGTGACCCTCTGCTCACAGTTCCACGTGGTAGTCCGTTTGATTACACAGCTTGAGGCTGTTACCAATGCACATGACCATAGGGGACCCGATATGAAGATCCAAGAGACATCTGGCATATCCCATGTGTCCTCCAATAGGTTCACTACTGTGGCCACCCTGGGTACTGCCCGCACTGAGGTTGGCCTTGGGAAGGAATCCATTGTACACTGTGTGCATACCAGAAGGAGTCATTCCAGACATTGAAAGGGTGCTTTTGGATGCCATGAAGAGCACAGTGTGCAACAAGCTGTAGGTGGTGGTTCATGTCTGAACTAATGATATGTGTCACTTTGGATTGGAAGCAATTCTCTCGTTTCAGATGGCTAGCTGAGATGGTATTGCCTGTTACGCGAAAGCGAAGTTCAGCACCTGTAGAATAATCTACAGGATTGACTGTGGACCTTTGGTAGTGAGCCTAGTAGTAGACATGAGTCAGTCTAGAAGGTGCAGAGCAAACAGCACAAAGGTAGACCTAGCAACTATTGGTACTTCACTTGGAAACTGGTGTAACTGTTGGGAAAGAAACAAAGCTCCAGGCAATAATAGAAGCACTAATCATTATACATACTAGAAAGCTGGCTAAAGCTGAACATAAATTTAGCCGAAACTTTTACAAACAACCTAACCATGTTCAGAAACGATAGGTTAAACACAGTTCATGGTCGATTGTCTACTCCTGTCAGAAGTAATTTACCTTGTGAAATTGAAGTAGATAGTTCCTATGATTTCGTATGGGTAGAGGTTATACTTGACAATTGGAATAAATTAGTAATTGATTTGTTTTACCAACCTCCAACTCAGAGGATCAGTTCCTGCACAGTCATTTCAAACAGACAGCAACACGTACAATTATATTTTGTGGTAACTGGCTCATTCAGCACAAAATGAGTGAAATGGTGATTTTTACAAAATCAGGAAAGAAGATTTGAGCACATGAATGCACTAACAAAACATAAGATTTAATGATTTCAAACTCATTTTCACTGTATTCAAGATATTTAGTTATGAATTGTAACCACAAAGATTGTAGTTTAATGTACTCCATGAACACCAAGAAACATATATTGGCTGAACTGATTTGCTTTCTGTGAAACAGAGGGTGAAAATGAGCAAATTATGTAACAATAGGTTTCCTACACTGAGTACTTTTTTTCACACAAAGCCCATGCCTACTACAGTAGTACAAGTTTATATGCCAACTAGCTCTGCAGATGATGAAAAAATTGATGAAATGTATGACGAGATAAAAGAAATTATTCAGGTAGTGAAGGGAGACGAAAATTTAATAGTCATGGGTGACTGGAATTCGTCAGTAGGAAAAGGGAGAGAAGGAAACATAGTAGGTGAATATGGATTGGGGGAAGAAATGAAAGAGGAAGCCACCTTGTAGAATTTTGCACAGAGCATAACTTAATCATAGCTAACACTTGGTTCAAGAATCATGAAAGAAGGTTGTATACCTGGAAGAATCCTGGAGATACTAAAAGATATCAGATAGATTACATAATGGTAAGACAGAGATTTAGGAACCAGGTTTTAAATTGTAAGACATTTCCAGGGGCAGATGTGGATTCTGACCACAATCTATTGGTTATGAACTGCAGATTAAAACTGAAGAAACTGCAAAAAGTTGGGTATTTAAGGAGATGGGACCTGGATAAACTGAAAGAACCAGAGGTTGTAGAGAGTTTCAGGGAGAGAATAAGGGAACAATTGACAGGAATGGGGGAAAGAAATACAGTAGAAGAAGGATGGGTAGCTTTGAGGGATGAAGTGGTGAAGGCAGCAGAGGAGCAAGTAGGTAAAAAGATGAGGGCTAGTAGAAATCCTTGGGTAACAGAAGAAATATTGCATTTAATTGATGAAAGGAGAAAATATAAAAATGCAGTAAATGAAGCAGGCAAAAAGGAATACAAACGTCTCAAAAATGAGATCGACAGGAAGTGCAAAATGGCTAAGCAGGGATGGATAGAGGACAAATGTAAGGATGTAGAGGCTTGTCTCACTAGGGGTAAGATAGATACTGCCTACAGGAAAATTAAAGAGACCTTTGGAGATAAGAGAACCACTTATATGAATATCAAGAGCTCAGATGGCAACCCAGTTCTAAGCAAAGAAGGGAAGGCAGAAAGGTGGAAGGAGTATATAGAGGGTTTATACAAGGGTGATGTACTTGAGGACAATATTATGGAAATGGAACAGGATGTAGATGAAGATGAAATGGGAGATTAGAACTACTGGTGGCCTTGGGAGAGCCAGTCATGACAAAACTCTACCATCTGGTGAGCAAGATGTATGAGACAGGCGAAATACCCACAGACTTCAAGAAGAATATAATAATTCCAATTCCAAAGAAAGCAGGTGTTGACATATGTGAAAATTACCGAACTATCAGTTTAATAAGTCACAGCTGCAAAATACTATTGCGAATTCTTTACAGACGAATGGAAAAACTGGTAGAAGCGGACCTCGGGGAAGATCAGTTTGGATTCCGTAGAAATGCTGGAACACGTGAGGCAATACTAACCTTACGACTTATCTTAGAAGGAAGATTAAGAAAAGGCAAACCTATGTTTCTAGCATTTGTAGACTTAGAGAAAGCTTTTGACAACGTTAACTGGAATACTCTCTTTCAAATTCTGAAGGTGGCAGGGGTAAAATACAGGGAGCGAAAGGCTATTTACAATTTGTACAGAAGCCAGATGGCAGTTATAAGAGTCGAGGGACATGAAAAGGAAGCAGTGGTTGGGAAGGGAGTAAGACAGGGTTGTAGCCTCTCCCCGATGTTGTTCAATCTGTATATTGAGCAAGCAGTAAAGGAAACAAAAGAAAAATTTGGAGTGGGTATTAAAATCCATGGAGAAGAAATAAAAACTTTGAGGTTCGCCGATGACATTGTAATTCTGTCAGAGACAGCAAAGGACTTGGAAGAGCAGTTGAACGGAATGGACAGTGTCTTGAAAGGAGGATATAATATGAACATCAACAAAAGCAAAACAAGGATAATGGAATGTAGTCTAATTAAATCGGGTGATGCTGAGGGGATTAGATTAGGAAATGAGACACTTAAAGTAGTAAAGGAGTTTTGCTATTTAGGGAGTAAAATAACTGATGATGGTCGAAGTAGAGAGGATATAAAATGTAGACTGGCAATGGCAAGGAAAGCGTTTCTGAAGAAGAGAAATTTGTTAACATCCAGTATAGATTTAAGTGTCAGGAAGTCGTTTCTGAAAGTATTTGTATGGAGTGTAGCCACTTATGGAAGTGAAACATGGACGATAACCAGTTTGGACAAGAAGAGAATAGAAGCTTTTGAAATGTGGTGCTACAGAAGAATGCTGAAGATAAGGTGGGTAGATCACGTAACTAATGAGGAGGTATTGAATAGGATTGGGGAGAAGAGAAGCTTGTGGCACAACTTGACTAGAAGAAGGGGTCGGTTGGTAGGACATGTTTTGAGGCATCAAGGGATCACAAATTTAGCATCGGAGGGCAGAGTGGAGGGTAAAAATCGTAGAGGGAGACCAAGAGATGAATACACTAAGCAGATTCAGAAGGATGTAGGTTGCAGTAGGTACTGGGAGATGAAGAAGCTTGCACAGGATAGAGTAGCATGGAGAGCTGCATCAAACCAGTCTCAGGACTGAAGACCACAACAACAACAAGCTTTCTTTTGAATTTCTCTCTCTTTCTGGAGGTGTCCAATGAATGTCACACCTGTGACAAAAAAAAAAGTTTGCTTCTTGTTTCAACAAGTACTTAATAATTTTTAATATTCTGTGAAAGTGAGGTTAAGAATATATTAATTAGATATATATTATAATAAATATTTAAACTTTGAGACTATTTTATATTGAAATGTTGTCACAGGTGCAACAGTAATTTTTGTCACAGGTGTGACAAAATGCACACTTTTTTAAGATATTCCAGCATAATGAAATACCAGTATATAAAATTTGAAACAAACTGTTTCTGTTGAAGATGCAAAATAAATGGCATAATCTGCATCACTTCAGGCAGAGCGGTTACCTTCATAGTCTCTGATGTTACTGAATGTAGCACATGTTAAAATTCAGGAGTAAGTAAGAAACACGTATCTTTTTGTTTTCTCCATAAAAATTCCTGCCCTGAGAGATAGGCCTCCAAACATGACACAGAAACCCATTCTGAACATGCAAATTTTGGAAAAATATGCAAATGCTGTATCCCTGGAACAGTTCTAAATTTTTTTTTTTTTTTTTTTAAAGGTAATTGCTTTATGAATGCAAAGAAATCCTCCATTTGTACTTATCTGACAACGTTCTTTTACTACAATGTTCTGAACTTTATAATTTATGGAAAAAATTTTTTTTCAAAAATGCCAATCCATAAAATTTATTTTTTTCTGTTGGTTAGTACCATATAGTTCTACATTCCCTGAAAAGGAGAGCTTCCACTTTTAAGTTGGACAGGTTTTTCTCAAAAATCATTTTGTTTACTTTCAAGGGTAATGTATGTCTTCACTGTAGTTGTTTCTAACTAATTTCTTTGTTACAATGTTTATTTCTATTGTCTTTGTTGCACCTACTTCTTTTCACTTCCATTGTTGCACCTACTTCTTTTCACTTCCATTGTTGCACCTACTTCTTTTCACTTCCATTGTTGCACCTACTTCTTTTCACTTCCATTGTTGCACCTACTTCTTTTCACTTCCATTGTTGCACCTACTTCTTTTCACTTCCATTGTTGCACCTACTTCTTTTCACTTCCATTGTTGCACCTACTTCTTTTCACTTTATTGTAGTTTGTCAGTTTCTTTGTTGTGGTTGTTCATTGCAGGTTTCTGTATTGTAGTTGTTCAGTGCTAATTTGTTTTCTGAAGAAGCTTCTAAGAAATCTGAGACCATCCAGTGAGTTCTGTGTTTTTGTGAGGAATTTGCCAGTTGACACAGATGCAGTGTTTTGTGAAAAGGACTGAAATTTCATCTGACTGGGGCCACAGCAGAGCAAATGTCCTATTTGCATATCCGTAAAGGAATGGTATGTAACACAAACAAAAACACAGACTTTGTTCAGGTTGGGAATAAGTGTTCTCATTTGAAGACTCTGTTTCAAAGTGAACATGTTTCCAGTGATGACTGTGTTCTAAATGTTTAGACATAACAACAACGATAGTATCTGAACAAGGTGGATAAACCAAGAAAACTGTGGCTTTTGACTGTTTCATTGATGAACTTGGTAAATGGTCAGTGAAAGCAGTAACACACCAGCATCCTAAGAAACTGCAACAACAATACAGTGCAGAAGTGAAAGGGTGTGTACAGGCTGAACTATGTTTAGTGCTTCACAGTGATTTTGCTGAGAACTGGTCTGTATTTCTCCACAAGAAATACAAGGGTATCATTGGAGTAATGACCAGGTTTCAATTTTTTTCTCCTACCCTGCCTGAATTGATATGGACTATGCCAAATATAGATCTACTGACATAAAAATAAATGTAAATAATATGTCTTACATTCTCAGATAATGAACTTCAACAGAAATCATGAGAAAGCTGTGGGATAAAATGAAGGAAGATTCACTGAAACATGAACACTTAAAAAGGTACAGAAAAAAGGACAAAATGAGAAGAATGAAGAAAAAAAAAAAGATAGAAGGATGAAATTAGAAAAAGGTGATTCACGGAAAGAAAATATAAAAATATTGCAGAAACAAACAACACCAGTGAGTTACGGTCCTACAAATTTTGCAGATATTGGGTAAGACTGCAAATAAGGTGAAGAAGTCATTCCCATACAGTCCAAGGAAACAGACTGCTGCTGTTAGGAAACTAATTAAGGGACTGGATTTTTCTGACAAAAAAAATTAAGATACCCCAAGAGGTTCAAGAAGTTTGTCAACTGAAACAAAAAAGTAACTGAGTATTTCTGTCACAATGATGACAGTCAATTTACTCCCATTATTCATAATGTAAAATCTGTTAAAGACTCATTAAGTGGAAAATGAGAACAGGTTCGGAAGCAGCATATGATTACAACTGTTGGTGAGGCCTATGAGGAATTCAAGTCAACATTTTACGAACCAAGACCAACTCGTTTACTACCAAGATCAGGGACACCTCAGAGGACTAAATGTTAACTTTTAAAAGGCATTTCTGGATAAAGGAGTAACAAGCCGAATATTTTTAATTCTGTATGAAGAGCTTACAAAGAATGATGTTGCCATGCAAGCTGACTTCACCAAGAACTTATCTTAAATGTCACAAGATGAAATTTAGGTTGCACATTGGAGCCATAATATTTAACATTTACATGGGACAGTGCAAATGTTTCTTCTTATGCAATTGCAAATGATTACCTTTCTCATGTCAAATTTGCAGTTTGATGCTTTCTTGAAAAAATAATAGTACATCTAAAACAGTAAAATCCAAATTTACAAAAAGTTTGCATGTTTTCTGACAAATACACTTCACAGCACAGTTTAAAAATAAATTTACTCTGTCCTACTTCTGCCATACTATATCATGTTTGGGAGTTGCAACTGAGTGGAACTTCTTTGCTGCTTCACACAGCAAAGAGACTGTTGATGGGAAGGAGGGGGGGGGGGGGGACATTGAAGAGAACCATATGGAGAGGAATCAGAAAGAGACAGTGACTAATGCAAAGGGATTTTCTGATTGTGCTAGTGATAAACTGAATGATGTTCAAGTTCTCTTCAGTTGAAGTAGTGATGTACACGTGACAAAGGAAAGTCCTGAGACAAGGTCATTCCAATTCCTGATGTGCATTCTAACCATTATTTTAGGAACTATGACAGTCCTAAATATTTTAGCTACAGAAACATCTGGCAGTGAAATGGCAACATATGAAATCTTTCAGGAGGTCCCTAAATCCAAGAAACAGCTGAAATTTTCTGATGTTTATTCAGATTCAGAAGTGATGTTTAAGATAATCCAGCAACATCAGAAAAAGTACATGCAACCATAAATCCAACAAAGTAAATTAAAGCAGGAATCTTCCTGAAGATCACAGAGATTCAAAGTGAGGGAAAATGGACAGAGTTTTGTTGCTGTTTGCCAATCAGAGTGTGTGGAGAATAATATCAAGGTCATGTTTTTAAAATGCTGCAAGAAAGAAAAGAAACTCTTGTGCTAACGAAAATAACATTTCAATTTTTTCTTCACAAAAGAACATTGTTACAATTTTGTATCCCCCTGCAATCCAATGGAAAAATCTAGTTTTTATTATTTTCATGAGAAAGTTATTTACAAGTGTTTCTGTGTATACTTCTTTATTTTGTTAACTACTGAATCCTTTGTTTGAACAGGACACTGCTTAATTCTCCATATTGTGTAATACGCTGAAGAACCAAGAGGGTGTTTTAGTTAAAAATGAGTTATTTCTTTTAAATAACTGAGTTTATTAATTTAACTCCAACACCACTTAATTAAGCAATGTGATTTTTTAACTGCCAAAAATGGGATTTTAATACATTTAAAATTTTTGTTTTTCTGAACTATTTAGAGAAGTTCATACACATCATACCCATGACAACAGAAAATACGCTATTATTTTGAAAATAATGTTATGTTCTTTCTGATATTTTCATCGCTAATAAGTTTTCAGAATTATGCACTTATTAATTTGTTTACATATAATCATTCAATTCACAGAATTTTCCCTGACAGGTCAAAGTATTAAGTTGCACTTTTGAATTTCGTGACGCTCATTACACATGGTTTTTGGTTAATAACAGATTTTCATTAACTACAAAAAATTCTTTATTCAGACTTAATATAATCAATTTCCTTTTAAATGATATATGTTGAAAGAGGAATCATTAATTTGGGATATTTTAAAATTGTTTCACAGTTAATTTATACAGTTCACATGTCACACCCAAGACTACGGAATCAGTCAACTTCTATTATTTTTTTTTTATGGTTTTAGGGCACAAAACTGCGATGGTCATAAGCACCCATTCTGTGGCTTAGGGAAGGGCAAAAAACCAAATGTTAAATCAGCGATGTGACCGAAACTCAAAAACTAGGGAAACTAAAAACAGAAGGAAATCTCAAAACTACTACTGAAGGGGGGGGGGGGGGGGTTTCCCAAAAAAGGGCTTCAAATGAGCGATGTCATCTCACTGACACTGATAAAAACAGGGACGCGATCGGCTGAGTGCGTGTCATCTGCTAAAAGGGAAGATACATCAGGCGACATCTGTAAATGAGCAAGTAGCAGATTGAAATAGGGGCACTGAAGTAAAAGGTGTCTCACCGTCTATAGTTGCAAGTAGTGGGGACAAAGAGAGGAAGGATCGCCACTTAGAAGATGTTGGTGGCTATAAAGACAGTGCCTCATCTGGAGTCTAGTTAAAATTACCTCCTCCAACAACGAGGCCAGGAGGAAGAGGTCCAAGCAAAGGGAAGAGGTTTCACATCCCATAATTTATTATCGGGACGTGTAGACCAATGTATGTGCCATAAAAGAGCAACATAATGCAATAAAACACTCTGTAGATCAGCTAAGGGAGCCATGTGAACAGCAGGCCGAGAGAGAGACTGCAGCCTTGGCTGCTGTATCGTCTGCCTCATTTCTGTGGGTACCAATGTGCTCGGAGGTCCAGCGGAATGCAACAGACACAACCCCCAAGTGGAGGCAGTCCTGAATCCAGTAGACCAGAAAGTGGACAGGATAAAGAGCTTGGAGGCTGAGGAGAGAGCTGAGTGAATCCAAGCATATAATATACTGTAGCTGCTTATGGCGACAGATGTATTGGGCAGCCTGGAAAAAAGGGTGAAGCTCCGCAGTAAAAACCAAATACTGATCGGGTAGCCAAGATCTATTAGGGGTGTTGCCAACAACATAGGCAGTCCCAACACCAAATGTGGTTTTTAAGTCGTCAGTGTAAATAAATGTGGAATCCTCCATTCGTGTGCATAGAGAAGCAATTGTTTGACGATAAACTATGGGGGGGTGGGGGGGGGGCACATACTATCCTTGCGAAGCTGACAAAGTACATGAAGCAGGCACGTCTGGTGACAAAGCCAAGGTGGCGCCATACCCCCATCTGTCAAAGTTTTAGGATAGTGGAAGGAAAGAGAATGTAGCAGTTGATGGAAGTGGACTCCCGGTGGTAATATTGAGGAAGGGTGGCCTGCATACCCTAAATCTCAGGAGGTGTCGAAAAAACGAGCATGGAATGCATGAGCAGGCATGAACGACATGACTAGTGTAACGACTCAGGACAGCTCGCCGATTGGACAGCAGAGGTTCAGCAGTCTCAGCATAAAGGCTCTTCACGGGGTTGGTGTAAAAAGCTCCATATGCTAAACGCAGTCCATGGCGGTGTACTGAGTCGGTCACCAAAGAATAGACAGCCATGCAAAGGACTAAACAATGCTTCCATAGTCCAATTTCAAGCACACTAACACGTAATATAGGGGGAGAAGCACCACTATCCGCTCCCCAGGAGGTACCACTCTGAACACAGAGGGTGTTGAAAGATCACAGACAGCAAACTGAAAGACATGAAACGTGAGAAGATTAGCACAGTTTTCTCTCAAACTTAAGTCCCAAGAATTTGGCGATGTCTGCGAACAGGTCGACATGGTCTAGATGTTGGGAAGGCAGAGGAAACTCTGTATGATGCAAAAAATTTACACAGACTGTCTTACTGGGAGAAGAGTGGAAGCCGGTTTCAATGCCCCACGAGTGAAGGCGATCGAGACATCCTTGAAGACGTCGTTCAAGAAGGCTGGTTTGTTGAAAGCTGTAGTAGATCACAAAAATGTCGACAAAGAGGGAGCCCGAGACTTGTGAGAGATATGGGGCGATAGTTAGAAGGGAGATGTTTGTCCTTTCCAGGTTTTGGAACAGGAATGATGACAACTTCCCGTCATTTTCTCTGAAAGGTACTGTTGGTCCTAATTCAATTATAAAGGCGAAGGAGGTAACGCAGACTATGGTATGATAAATGCAGCAACATTTGGGCAACAATTGGACATGGATGCCATCTGGTCCTGGGGAGGAAGAGCGAGAGGAAGAGAGTGCATTTTGGAGTTCCCACATAGAGAAAACAGTATTATAGCTTTCATGATTTTGAGAGGAGAAAGCAAGAGGCCACACTTCTGCTGCTCGTTTCTTCGGAAGAGAGGCTAGCGGGTAAAGTGTTGACCCTATGGGTAAGAAATTGCGACTGGATCCACTAAGGTATCATGCATGACAGTGAGCCCAGAGACTGGAAGGGAGAAACTAGACAAGCTGGATAACCATCAAATTTTACTCCAAACTACTGATGAGGGAGTGAAGTTGTTAAGGGAGCTGGTAAGGAAGTCCCAGCTTGCCTTCTTGCTATCGCGGATGATGCTACAGCATCGCGCACGTAACTGCTTACAGCGGGAACAGTTGACCAACGTAGGATGGTGGTGGAAAACGCAAAGAGCATGTCTCCACTCACGTATTGCATCACGGCATGCTTTGTTCCACCAAGGAACTGGTGGGTGCCAGGGCAAAGGGGAGGTATGAGGTATTGAACGTTCTGCAGCTGTAAGAATAACTTCTGTAACATAAGTGACCTGATCGTTGACGCTAAGAAACTGACGGTCATTGAATGTTGCTAGAGAGGAGAAAAATGTCCAATAGGCTTGGGAAAACTTCCAGCGACTTGGGCACATATATGGCAATTGTAGCTGTAATCGAAGGACACATGGAAAATGGTCACTTGTGTCTATCGACGAGGGTAAACCAATCAAAGTGCTGAGCTAGTTGAACAGTACCGACCGAAAGGTCCAAATGAGAGAAGGTTGACGTGGAGACAGACAAAAAGGTAGGTTTCCCAGTGTTGAGACAAACAAGATCCACTTGGTCGAAGAGCTTCATGGACAAGGACACAGAGGTCCCAAAGCAGGTGGGAGGGGGCCACTGAAGTCCCCAACCAGCAAACAGGGGGCAGGAGCTGACCAAGGAGATGAAGGAGATCGCCTCTTGTCATTGGTGTAGACAATGGAACGTATACAGTACAAAGAGAGAAGGCGTATCCAGAAAGGGGAAGACGTACAGCACAGCTTGGAAGCAACTGTTTAAGGTGATTGGGTGATAATGGATAGTATCATGGAGAAGAATCACAAGTCCCCCATGTGCCGGAGTGCCACCAACAGAGGGGAGATCATACCGGACTGATTGGAAATGAGGGAAGACAAAGCGATCATGTGAATGTAGCTTCGTTTCCTGAAGACAGAAGATGACCAGGGAGTAGGATCATAAATGGATCAACAATTCATCCAAATTGGAGCGAATTCTGCAGATATTCCAATGGAAAATTGGCATAGGCAGGACAGAAAAGGTAAACAGCTCATCACAGCTGTTGTCAACTCAATGACCGCTGAGAGCTGGCGGCCAACGGCGTGGAACGGCATTCAGCCAAAGGCAGAAGATCCTGATCCATAGGATGTTCAGGGGCAGCTCCTGCCGCCAGTGATCAGCTGTTTGATCAGCTGCCAGCTGTGCGTCTTGGCAACATGGAAGACGGCTGAGGGCGGCTACCGCTGGGTGGTGGTATAGAGGAAACACGCCGTGGCAGAGAAGGAGAGGAACTTTGTTTCATATGAGCCTTCTTGGAAGCAGGACATTGAGATAAGGGAGGAATCAATGGTTGTGAGGTCAGGGTATGTAAAAGAATCTTCACGAGTAGGCTCTTTTTTTGGAAGTCCAGGCATCCAATTTTTGGGCCCATGATTTAGCAGGAGCCGATGAGGGGTGAGCCCTAGAATGAGCAGGTGATAGTGGAGACACTGAATGGGCAATCTTTAGGCTGGCTGATCTGACGACTGTGACTCAAAGTGAGATCCTAAGTCTGTGTGGCTACCACCTTAGTAGGCAGAGGAGATGCACAAGGACAGTGCTATATTACCCACCGGGGTTTTCTACTGGTGAATAACTTAGGAGCAGCAAAGGTAGACACCTTTCCCTTCAGTCAGATTTCCTGAATAATTCATTATCATTAAAAATAGGGCAATCTCTAGACGAAGCAGTGTGGTCGCCCATACAGTTGATACAATGAGGGGATGGAGGTGGACGATCACCCTCATGGGCACCCCTCTTATATGTAATACATTTGGCCATATTGGAACATGACTGGTTGGCATAATTAACCACTGACACCGATAGCAACATGTAGGGTTGGGGATGTAAGGGCAAATTGAAATTCTCTCATATCCCACTTTAATGTTTGATGGAAGTTGAACTTTGTCAAACGTCGGTATCAAGTCCTTGTCAACCCTCTGCAGGACTACGTACAGCCATTATGCCCTGGTCAGAAAGGTAGTTTTGAATGTCCTCGTTGGACAAGCCATTGAATGAGCATGTATAAACCACCCCGCATGATGAATTTAAAGTGCGGTGCACTTCAAACCGGACAGGGAAGGTGAGTAGCAGTGTAGTTCACAGCAGTTTTTGTGCCTGGAGGGCACCGACTGTTTCTAACAACAAGGTCCCATTTCATAATTGGGAAAAAGACTTTACAGGACCAGCAAATGTGTTGACACCTTTCTAAATAATGAAAGGGTTGACTGTGGGGAAGTCTTTACCTTCATCAGCCCGAGAAACAACTAGCAACTTTGGCACTGATGGAAAGATTGTCCGTGGCCGATTCTCATCGAGCTTTTACTTGGGGGCAGAAGTTGTAGACAGAGGAAACCATTCCGAAAGTATCCCCTAAGATTACCGACGTCTCCGATGGCATGCTCCTTCCTCATGGGGAGCCTGTCTGGGGGTACTCCTCCCATGGGTGATTGTCCACACCTCAGGTCACATATCCGGAGAAACGGACAGTGGGACCATTCCGCATGTTTGGAAGGTATCAGCTCGTGTAAGCACCCCTCCCTGGGCCTGGCCTTTACCAGTGGGTAGATACATGTCCTGCCTGTCTACCCAGAGTGCGGAATTACGCATTACCCCATCACCGGTTACGTGAGAGTCGGCCTTCAGACACACACAGGGAGGAAAGACATAGAAAGGGAGGAACAAAGAAAAGGAAAGAAGAGGTCTCAAATGCTGCAGTGGAGAACAGGGTAAAGAGAAGAGGCAAGGAAAAGAGAAGGACAAAGTGAGGACAGAGACTTTCTTGCAGAGAGAGCAAAGAAGAAAAACTAGTCTTATAGTCATAAGTGTCCGTCTCCGGACGTAGGCACAAACATACTCCCAAAGACAGGGAGAAGGGGAAATGGAAGGGGAGAGGCGGGGAGAGCAGGGGGGAGGGGGGGGGGGGGGGGGGGAGGATCAGGGACAGGGAGGGATGTGGCAAAGGATGGTATGCAGCCCGGAAAGGAAAAAGAGCTGCACTAGCTCAGGGACCCATGCTCGCCATGCACATATCCACAAAAGAGTTGTGGACCCCCTGAGGGGCCTTGATATGTTGACCAGAACAAATGTTTAAGGTCAGTGGTAGGCATTAAATGTAATGTAAAATCATACTAAATGTTTTCTTCAAACATTATTTTGAACAATTATATCAGGAGCCAACTCAAAGCGTAAATGGTTGTGAAAACATTTTACCTCCTAGCAACAAATAAACCTGAGCAAATACAGAGCTTTGTAACAGATACAGGGATTAGTAAGTAGTATCTCGAAATAAGACAGTCTTGGTCGCAAAATCTTTTTCATTTACAGGAAATGCTTTTCACCCTTCTGGGACATCATCGGACTGACCTAGGGGTGAAAAATGATGACAGTGAGGCATAAACAGATTAAAATGAGGAAATGAGGTTGATATAAAAACACAAAAGAGGCAAAGTTACAGGCTGTGCATCCAACTCTACAATTCACCCTAACTATGTACTTACGTAAAAATAAATGTGGAAAACCAACATTTGTCCATTAATGCCCACATACGGCACTAAGATAAAATTTTAGGAGGAACCATCATCCTATTGTCATGGGATGAACAACAGCACTACAGTACGTGGAACAGAGTACAATGCCAAGTATAACTACACTGTCTGCTGGACAGGAAAATTATGACAAACCAAAAAAATTTAAGAAATCTTACTTAACACAGAGCCAACAGCGTTCCGGCGTACACAGCATGGAGTGTTGCGTACAGCTGACAAATAGTAGATAATGCAGTTGAGTACAGGATACATCAGCCCTCCAAGCCGGCCACACCCACAGGGCCATAGAAACGAGATTATACACGCCCGTAGTAGCAGACATTACAAATTATTAAAACTGAATTTAGTGCAAGAGTATTAATAAAACAGGTGCAAAACTACAAATTTTTTACAGCTAAAAAGGTATCAATGAAATGTCAAATTTTTAAAACCTGTCAAGCAGTAAAACCTAAAATGACACTAAAACCTTGATCAGAAATGAAACCAGTTAAAAGATAAGGAATAAAAAAGTAGCATCACATTTACAATGAAAGCTATTGGTGGGTTGGAATAGTGGGTACCATATCATAATAAGACTGGTTTCTGCTAACCAATGGAACACTGAGCAAAATGCATTTCCCAGTACCAGAGTGTTTCAGAATTTCTATTCCCTCTCCAAGATTTCTAAAGTCCTTTCCCTCTGCTGGCAGTATGGTGTACATGTGATTTGCTCAACGTTGGAGAACAGTGCCCACTATATTTTAGGTGCCCTGCAGAGACTAAATTCTGCTCGATTTGTCCATACTTGTTAAGCAAATTTTCACCAAATCTGGTTCAAAATTTCCTACCACTCTGGCCCACATATGAAGCTTCACAGTCAACATGCTATTGTGTAAACCCCAGATTCCGCGTATTAGTCTTTAGTAGGTATTTTATTATGGATGTACTGATGTTGGATTTCGTTTGTTGATGAAAAGGCAATGTCCACACCATATTTTTTAAATAGATTTGCAAGGCCATATGATAAGGTGCCTACAAATTAAAATTAATGAAGACTTCTATGACTATACAATTTAGCAAACAGTGCCTCCATGGGCATTTACTTCCTGTATATATTCGTGAACATTTGAACATATGCAAGGATCAGTGCTCCAGTAAAGACATGGTGAAATGTAGTAAAATCCTTATTTCTAACGAAATCAAGAAACTTTATTAAGGAAGAGGTGAGCTTGATCTCTTATCTTACAGAGCCTATTTTATTGCTGTAAGGATTTTAACTAGTGATCTTTTATATAATTCATTTAAAATCCTTAATTGTGTCTTATGGGAAGTTAGCCAATCTATCACTCAAACACACACTAAGAAGTTGCGTAAGTTAAAAGAAGCTGACTATAACTTCACTAAAATGCGATATGCTAGCACAGCAGTGCATTTTCCCTTTGCCTAACTAAAATAAGAGTTTAGTACACAAGAAATGCAGCTACTGAAGAAAGGTGTAAAGTATTGCAGTCAACCAAAACTTAATGAAAAGACCACTACAGGTCTAGATGTGATTTGAAAATGGCACTTGATACCACCCCATGCAGTAAGGCCAACAAAATAAAAGTATCATATACAGGATGTTACAAAAAGGTACAGCCAAACTTTCAGGAAACACTCCTCACACACAAAGAAAGAAAATATGTTATGTGGACATGTATCCGGAAACGCTTACTTTCCATGTTAGAGTTCATTTTATTACTTCTCTTCAAATCACATTAATCATGGAATGGAAACACACAGCAACAGAACGTACCAGCGTGACTTCAAACAATTTGCTACAGGAAATGTTCAAAATGTCCTCCGTTAGCGAGGATACATGCATCCACCCTCCACTGCATGGAATCCCTGATGCGCTGATGCAGCCCTGCAGAATGGTGTATTGTAACACAGCTGTCCACAATACGAGCACGAAGACTCTACATTTGGTACCGGGGTTGCGTAGACAAGAGCTTTCAAATGCCCCCATAAATGAAAGTCAAGAGGATTGAGGTCAGGAGAGCATGGAGGCCATGGAATTGGTCTGCCTCTACCAATCCATCGGTCACCGAATCTGTTGTTGAGAAGCGAACGAACACTTCGACTGAAATGTGCGGGAGCTCCATCGTGCATGAACCACATGTGTCGTACTTGTAAAGGCACATGTTCTAGCAGCATACGTAGAGTATCCCGTATGAAATCATGATAACATGCTCCATTGAGCGTAGGTGGAAGAACATGGGGTCCAATCAAGACATCCCCAACAATGCCTGCCCAAACGCTCACAGAAAATCTGTGTTGGTGACATGATTGCACAATTGGGCCAACTGGTGGTGAATCAAGGAAGTACAGTACATACTGACAAAACTAAAATGAGCTTTAACGTGGAAATCTAGCGTTTCCGGACACATGTGGACATAACATCTTTTCTTTATTTATGTGTGAGGAATGTTTCCTGAAAGTTTGGCCGTACCTTTTTGTAACACCCTGTAGAGCAAGTGAATTCATCCAAAGGGCTACACAAAATAGTCATAGAAATAAAGAATATCTTGCACTCACTATCCTCAATGGCAAGCTAAGATCTGATTATACAATGATAATTCGTGCTGACAATGGTAATACTTCAGTCATTCTTCACAAAGAAGACTATATAGCTAAAACACACTTTCTTTGAACATAATAACATTAAAGAAATAGACACTGAGGCATAGCTAAAGAACTAAAAACTTGTCTTGAGGCCTGCCCTAATAACACAGGTTCTGAGGTCACCGCAAAGTTGAAAATCATGAACCCTAAAGCTTTAGTGAGGATGCAAACCAGGCTACAAGATTCGTCCAATTTCTAATGGGATAGGGAACCCAGGAGAACCAATTTCTAAATATTTACTGCAGCTGCCGCTGCTGCAAAATGTTTCTGAAGAATGTTTTGCTATTCGTAACAGGAAAGCTCTTGTTAGTCTTGTGTGGACAACCCCCCCCCCCCCCCCCCCCGACTGCTTTCTGTTGTCTTTAGATATTAAAGAATCTATATATGAATATTCTCATCAATGAGACTATTACTCTTACTGAAAAATCTTTGTAGACAGCATCAGCTCACATTAGATGAGACCACTGAAACCATCTCCCTTCTTAAATTACTCACTTCATATAACTATTTTTCATTCAATCATCAGTTTTATAAGCAACACAAGGGTTTAGCCATGGGTAGCTGTCTGGCGGGCTTTAATACCAATGTTTTTGTTAATTATTTAAATGGTGACTATCTGAAGAACAATACAATTACATCTAAACACACACTTTTCAATAGGCATTATGTTGATGACATTTTTATCATCTTTGAAGGTACTGTGGACAAGGTTCCGTGTCTAGTTGACGATTGTAACCACCTACACCCTAACTCTCACCCTCAGAGGGCCTTCGCCCATGAGGTAATGGTTGACAAGATTATCAATTACTTAGATTTACAATTACTATTAGAAGTTGGTTATTAATTCCTCTTCTTGTCATTCATATCATCATAAAGTGAGTTTCTTCAAATCAGTGATTCACTGCATCACAGAACTTTCCCCAAGTCAGTATTCCACTGAGAAAGAATTGGTAACCTTAAGAATATTGCTGTCAGCAACAAATACAACCCTAATATTATTGATCTGTATGGGGAAGAACCAATCCTGATGAATCCAAACTCCTATTAGGTCTGTTACAGAAGATTACTAGATTTTTTAAAATCCTTTTGTAGGCACCTTATCTTACAACCTTGCAAATCTATTTGGAAAATACTTGTTGGATGTCACCTTTTCATCAACAGAGTCCAGCATCAGTACATCCATAATAAAATATCTACTAAAGACAAACACGCTGAATCCATGGTTTGCACAATAGTGCGCCGGCTGTGAGACTTCCTATGTGGGCCAGACTGGTAAGAAATTTTTAATCAGATTTAGTGAACATTTGCTTAACAAGTATGCACAAATTAAACAGAATTCAGCCTTTGCACAGCACCTAAAATCTAGTGGGCATAACTATCCAATGTTGAGCAATTAACATGTACTCCCTAAGCCAGCAAAGGCAAAGGGCTTAGAAATATTTTGGAAGGAATTTACATTCTGAAACCCTCCGGTACAGGGAAATTTATTTCGTTGAATGGTCAACTGGTTAGCAGAAACCAGTCTTATTATATTATGGTACCCACCAATAGCTTTTATTGTGAATATGATGCTACCTTTTTTTAATTCCTTACCTTTTAACTGATTTTATTTGTCTGATTAATGTTTTAGTGTCATTTTAAGTTTTACTGCTTGATAGGTTTTAAAAATTTTACAAGTCAGATACCTTTTATCTGTACCAAATTTTCACCTATTCTATTAATATTCTTGCACTAAATTCAGGTTTAATAATTCATTGTTCTACATAATCTGCCTTCCACATATGTAATTGCTTTTTGTAAGCACAATGGTTAGCAAATGCCATCTGCCTTGTAATGTCTGCTACTACAGGTGTATAATCTTGCCTCTACAGCTCTGTTTGTGTGGCCGGCTTGGAGGACTGACATATCCTGCTCTCAATCGTATGATCTCCTGAAGTAAGATTTCTTAAATTTATCTTGGTTTGTCACATTCTTCCTGGCCAGCAGACTAATTATACTTGGCACTGTACTCACAGGTCCAGGTCCCGTAGTGCTGTCATTTATCTCATGACAATAGGATGACGGTTCCTTATAAAATTTTATCCCAGCAACATATATGAGCATTAATAGACAAATGTTGGTTTTCCAAATAATTTTTACGTAAGTTCCTAGTTATGATTAATTGTAGAGAAGGATGCACAGCCTGGAACTTTTGCCTCTCGTGTTTTTATATTAACTCCAGTTTCCCCATTTTTATCTGTTTATGCCTCACTATTCATCATTTTTTACCCCTACATCACTCTGATGATGCCCCAAAAGGGTGAAAAGCATTACTTTCTGTAATTAATGATTTTGCAACTGACACTTGTATTTCAAAAGACTGATAACTGTTTACTGTACCATGCGCCCAGTACAAAATAGAACCAATTTACACAATATATCTATTTTAAAAAAGCAGATAAAAATTCACTTGGTATCTTCTTAAGCCTCCACACCTTCCCATCTGACTGAACATAGACCATATGTGGCTTAAATTCAAAGGAATAGTATGGAGAGCAATGGAGATATCTATACCAAAGAAATTAGTAGGAGATGGAACTGTTTTTCCATTGAATGGGCAGATTTACTTGAGAAAACAACCCAATCAGGAAGACTACCTGGGTTACAGAGTCGTAAAAGATCGAACTACAAGATGGTTCAACAATGATGCAATACTGTAGCCGACAATTTTTTCAGTAGTGTACTATTAGTGATAGGACTGCTAGCAGTCAAATCCACTATGTTAGATCTCAGCTGTGTTTGTATTTTCCAATTCCTTATCACTAGTATTATCACACGGACCAAAGAAATCATAAGCAGTTATACTTGTCTCCTCCCTTCACTCAGCAACTGTAGTTGGTGATACAAAAAGGCGTTCTGTAATGGAGCATTAGAATAAACACAAGGGGCATTGACATCACGGATCAACTTGTGGGCACATATAGAGTGAAATTCATCACCAGGGGTTAGCTTGTCTTACTGTTGCACATACATTGCTGGTATAACTAATGATTAAAGGGGTGTTACATCACCCACAAGGACTTCAAATCAGAACAGATGGCAATTCCTGTTGCTGTTGTGATGACTGCTTGTGCACCTTAATAGGAGGGAGTAAAAAGTGATCTTGCCCTCATGAGCCTGAAGGAGAGAGTGCACCTATGAATCACCAACACACTACAAGAGACAAGGGCATTCCTTGCGTGCATGAAATGTAGACAAAATAAAAGCAATCTGTAACAACTGTGTAAAATTTGTTTGCAGTTTCCATTCCAGCCAGACTGTAATGTGATAAAAATGATTAAGTTGTTGTGTTGACATTAACATTTCTAAGCATACTGAAACCAGAACAAGTACTCCATTGCATTTTTTTTTTTTTCACGTGAAGTTTTGGCATTTCGTACTGTACATTTGGCCGAAATTCTTGTATTAAGTGAAGGTTCTTATCTAGTACCTTATGGTCCATTGTCACTTAATTGTAGGACTAGGCGTAAGATTAATTCTGACGAAAAAATTTATGTTTGGTCTAAAATAAGTGGTACATCTAATATGGAAGATTGTAAATTTGTTGGAGATTGTATGATATATTATCATTAATAAAAACTACACATTGATCTTGCCAAAAGCCAAGAAGCGATTCTTCTTAGTGTTGTAGCTCCCTGGGGCACCCTGGGATGCTCTCTGCCCCCCCCCCCCCCCCCCCTCAGGGGCCTCTCACAGTAGATATTGCATGTGGTTATGCAATCAACGATCACTACAGAAATAATCAATAAAGTCCACTAACTGGAGAGATATCAAGAATTCTTTAGTCCCTTATTGTTCTTAATATATATTAATGACTTGCCACTATATTCGTGAAGATGCAAAGCTAGTTCTTTTTGCTGATTATACCCAACAAACATGTTCCGCACCCATGAGAATCATCTCATTTTTTGGGTCCATGGAACGAAAACTGAATAATCTAATCAAGAATTAGCTGAGGAAATTGCAAGTAATGTCTTTCTGAAAATTGCAGCTCTGCAAGTGGCCCCTCACTAAATTTTGAGACAGCACAGTATACATAGTTCTGTACCGTAAATGACATAATACCATGGATAAATATAGACTTTTAACATAAGTCTGCTGCTAAGACAGAATATCCCAAATTTTTGACTGTGCACATTGATGAACTGCTGAAACATTTGAGTACAGCTACTTATGTTTTCTGGGTTATTACAAATTTTGGTGATAAACATATCAGTAAATAGGCCTACTTTCATTCACAGATTTCAAATGGCATCATATTTTAGGGTAATTCGTCATTAAGAGAAAAGTATACTTCGCACAAAAGCGTGTAATCAGAATGATAGCTGGAGCCTACCCAAGGTCACCTAGTACACATTTATTTAAGGAACTCTGGTTATTCACAGTTTCTTTGCAATACACACACTTTCATGAAATTTGTTAATAAATCATCCCAGCACAAAAATAATAGCAAAGTGCATAGCTACAATACTAGAAAAAAGGCAGATCTGAATGACAACCCCTCCTACTCAATAAATGAAATTTTAGATATGAAGGAGCAAAAAAATTATTGGCTAAAGAAAACGTATCTTAAGCTGACACATTCCACATCATTACGAAATATCTTATTCGTGATCAACAGCCCAAGCAATAATGTAATGTAACGTAATGACAAGGTCTTTAGAAAAAGTGACACTCAACTGCAAGTATGAAGGAAGTCTACTTTCCTTTTTAGTGGAACTACTCCATCTTTTGCCTTAATAATTTTGGAAAATCAAAGAAATTTTAAACTTGGTTGACTCAATGGGGATTTGGACTACCATCATGCTTAAACAGTCTATGTCACCCTATGTGTACAATAACTAACAAATCCAGCTCACAGACCTGTTACAATTATTGCTACACTATAATAACTGTAACAACACATACAAAATAAGGGCCCTGCCATGGAATCCAGCACAGCACGAAGAAACACAGTTTTATGTTCCACAGATTATATTTCATTTTAAATCTTACAAGGACTTGTCAAGGAAAAACTTTTTCAATTTGTTTTCAGATTTTACTTTGATATCACTGGGTAAGTGATCAAAAATTTTTGTTGCAGCATTGTGCACCCCTTTTTGTGTCAAAGACAATCTTAATGTGGAGTAATGAATGTCATTTTTCCTTCTGGTATTATAGTTACGCACATCATTGTTCCTTTAGAACTATAGTGGATTATTTACAACAAACTTCATGAGGGAATAAATATACTGTGAAGCAGTAGTTAGAATGCCCAACTCAAACAGGTGTCTACAATATGATCATGGGCAAGAACAACATATTCTTACGGCATGTTTTTGCACAATGAACACTTTCTTTCTTAAAGATGACATACCCGAGAATATTATTCCATATGACATTATTGGATGAAAATATGTAAATTTACTGATTTGTCTCTCCCCAAGATTTGCAATGATTCTACAAGAAAATGTGGCTGAATGAAGTAGTTTTAGGAGTTCCAAAATGTGCTTTTTCCACACCAAAGAATTCCGTAACTTCCACCATGTTTATTATTTCCTCAGCACATGTTACGCTTTTCACTGAATGTGTTGCATCTTTTTAAAGCTGAGGGTGAGACCATTTACAGAAAACAACTCAATGATACTTTTGAGAACATTGTTTACTATTTTTTGTATTTCTGTATGTACGCTTGGATTGATTACTATACTAATGTCATCTACAAAAATAACTAATTGTGCTTGTTGTCTATTAGAAGATTGTTTACATATATGAGCAACAATAGTCGATTATGAGTAAGCCTTGGGAGCCCCATACTTTATTTCTCCCCATTCAGAATGCCACCTAATTACATTGGTTGAACTACTAAAAACAGCATTCTGCATTCTATCTGTAAGATATGAGATTATCCATTGGTTGGCTATACCATTAATTCCATAAAACTTCAGTTCCTGCAGAATACTGTGACTCATTCAAATGCTTTGGACAGGTCGCAGAAAATTCCAAACGGCGCTATTATTTAATGATTCTAAAATTTGGCGAATCAACACTTAATCAGTATAGAGATTATGCTCACTTCCATACACAATTGATAAACGCCGCTTACATACCCGATTGACGTCAGTGAAACAGCAGTATTGTGAGTAGCGACCACATGATAAACAGTATAGTTCATCGTTTGTTGTTTCCTTCAGGTTACTGCAACTCAGTACCTGAACTACCTGCGTCACAGGAGCCCGCACCAAGTGTATATCTCGCTTTCAAGCGTACGCTACCAAATGAAAATAACTAAAACACTGACGGAGATTACATTTCTATATTAATTAAATTACACTCTTCTCATGTGTCATTCAACACAAACAATTCTGTGTAAACACCAGAACCTCACATTATGTATTCTCCCTTTACGATTTACGTGAAATATAACAAAATGACACGGTATAAATAATATACATTAACCTCAACAGATTAATAATCTAAAGCCATACAACGAACTTTCAGTTTCCAATTTCATTCACCAGTGTCAGATGTAAATGTCACAAGGGTCAAATGAGACAATCCTACGATTAGAGAAGATGTGATGTCATCTACACACAGTTCAAACCGGAACCAGCCTTACGTCTGTCATACATTCAATACAAATGAGACAACTATACATGACAGGAAGATACATGTATCAATACACTACTATATTTGAACCCCGAAACAAGCTATCGTCAAAGTACATTTTCCATGGTGCTGGGAAACAACCAAATTACTTACAATGAATAATTCCTTGTCAGTTGCAACACAAACTCCGACTAACAGCAACAATGTATGCACAGCGTCTCCCAGACACATTAACGTCAAAGCAGGGTGTGACCCATTTCCCGAACTGTTCAACCCACACATTCAATAACAACACGCCCTAACATTGTACTTCACAATCTTTGACCAATTTCGTTCCACCCAAAGGTGGTGAGTCCTAACACCAAAGATCACCACTTCAAGATTCGGCATATCCATGAAGGTAAGAATTTTTTACCTCCATGGGCATATCACTATGCTTCAATGTCATCCGGTTGTACGAGGATTCGTGGAAGAGGTTAACTACAGCATCACTATGAGTACACGTTTTATGACTCCTTTTTATTTTCCGATGAGTTATAACAGGATACGATTCCATGTTATTTCCCGATCAGCTACAGCAGAAGTAGCGCTTTCCTTCAACTTTCGGTTTGCAATGAATATTGAATGCGCTGATTATAATTGAGGTAGGAAGTTAAAGGTCAATTCACACCTAACGAACGTGACGTGAAAACATTGCACAATGCCTTTCAAATGGTGACTGTGATTTTTATTGCTCCCATTCATTACAGTTTGTACAGGTATGTAATTGTACCACAGCACATGTCATTACGCTTAAAAAAATCTCACTCTCTTTAGTGCAGTGGTTAGAACACTACACTGGACTCGCATTTGGGAGGACTACAGTTCAAACCCACGTCTGGCCATCCTGATTTAAGTTTTCCGTGATTTCCCTAAATCGCTTCAGGCAAATGCCAAGATGGTTCTTTGGAAAGGGCACAGTCGATTTCTTTCCCCATATTTCCCTCATCCGATGGGACCGATGACCTGGCTGTTCGGTCCCTTCTCCCAAATCGACCAACCGACCAATATACAGTAAATAGATGTAACAGCTTGCACAGTACATACATAATGTTAAACGATTTAAGTACATACACCAGATTTTAAAAAAGCATTTTTGTGAATCTTATATGGTACGTAAGTAGTCTAAATTCTAGTTTACTTTTCAACACTAATTTCTGTTTCTAGTTTTTCATAAAGTGGTGTGCACAATTTATCACTCACCAACTGAACTTTTGCTGATTCTCTGCTCATGAACTGAGCCGCACTATAGAGTCCTTTTTCTATTAAAAACTTTTTTAGGGTTGTAGGGAACATCTTCCCAGTTAGAGGTTTTGTCTCTTGCCAATGCTTGTAGTAACTTTCTACCAGAGTATTTAGGTTTTTTTTCGAAAATTCGAGGTCTGTGTGAAATGCATGGCAATTATTTTCTGTTCATTGTGTTATGTGGATGAACAGTTTCACTGGTCTCTAGTTTTGTGGGTTTTCGTAATATAGTCACAATGGTCTATTGTACATGAGTATACACTAATGGAAATGTCAAAATACTAAGATCTTTGAAACAGTTTCTACAATATTCTTTTTGCTTCTTTTTCAATATAATTCGAATGACTTTCTGATGTAGTATGAACATTATTTTCATTTCTGTGATGGCTGTGTTTCCTCATACTGTGATTTCGTTTGCATGTGTAGTTCGAAAAGTCAATGGTAGACAGTAACCCAGAGGCCTTGATGTTCATACTGACCCATTTGTTTCATTGTAGGTATCACTGAGCTTAGCTTGTTGGAAACACTGTTTATCTGTATGTATGTATGTCTGCTGCTTCCAATTAAGTTCGTTGTCTATTGTTATGCCTAAAAACTTAACTGAACTTACTTCTTCCAGTTCCTTTTCTCCTAGAAAAACATCTATGTGCTGTTCCTTTTGGTTAGTGTTGAAAGCCATGAACACAGTTTCTTCTCACATTAATAATTAATTTGTTTTCCATGTGCCATTGTGCTGTGTGAAAGTGTTTTCCTCAAGTGCTTCAGAATTGTTTGAAAGATTTAGTACAGTCATGTCATACACATACAGTTTTTTTCATTGTGATATATTTTTACATTATTTACAAATAAAATGAAGAGGATAGGCCCATAACATATCTTTGAGGTACACCATACTTAAGGCTTCTAACTTCTGGCATTGGTGGCATTCGCACAGGCCATCAATGGAACGAATCAGAAAAACAATGTAAATGTTTCTCAAGAAGAAAGTTTGATGTTGATGTTTGGGAAAGGATTGTTGCGTCATTTTCTAACGTCAGAAGTTAACCCATTCCCCCACACTTACTCATGTTACAGAAGAAGATTCGTGCTTTTGTTTCTCATGAGCTAGATGGCGTCAAATTCGAATAGTCAGTCACAATACTCGACAAATAAAAGTAAAATTCACGTAAATAAGTGTTGTAAATGTAACTCATATATTGACAAGTGTAAATATGTGTTTAACATATAGCAATATGGTGGCCAGTGTAAAAGTATGTTGTGCATCTCCTCGGAAAAATGTAAATATTGCAGTTTATTATCAGTACACTAAAAATGGAAATTACTAAACTTTAAACACCAAAATGTGAACCGCTGATAAAGAAAAGTGAGCCGAAAATACCGCCATAAACAACGTCCTTTTCTGACGAGTGGTCTCAAGTGATCAAGAACGAAATTAAAAAACTGTTGCAAGAAGAAAACAGTGCTATGAGGATCCAAATCAAGGATTCAGAAGCACAAATACCCCATAATGAGCAAAATGCAGTGAAAAACGGTAATGATGTTTCGTGTGAAAACTCGCGATCTGTTAGGCCTCAAACAACTGCTACAAAAGGAAATAAAGTTCTTGTTTTAAGCGACAGCCATGACAGAAACTGTGCGAGTATACTACAAGACGAATTAGGCAAAAAATTCAGTGTGCAGGGTTTTATAAAACTTGGGGCGCCAGTTAAGGAAGTTGTGAAAAACGCAGACAAATTAACTGATAACTTCTCCATCAATGATACTTCAATCATTAATGGTGGCACAAATGACACTGATAAACCTCTAGAAGAACTGCAGTGGACCATGAAAGATTCTTTGGAATACATACTTAAATTCATGCAAAAAACAAATGTAATAATTCATCCAATACCGCTTAGACATGACGCACCACGTCTAAATGGAAAAATCTAAGCTGCAAACCGCATTATGTTAGAAAAAATCAATACTATCACAGGCGTGTGTAGGAAGAGATTATCTGTGAGTTTCCAAATCGAACGCCTGAAAAGAAATGAATATACAACTCATGGTTTACATCTGAAGAAACAAGAAAAGATTTGCATTTGTAATAGGCTTGCTTCTTTCTTACACACTGCGAAAATTGAAACGCCAAACCACACACAAACCAACTATCCGCCAAACCAACACAAACCAACTATCAGATATAAAGTACCAGTCTCGAAGTGAAAGTGCCACTCACGAGAAAACGGACAGTTATGGACCATTTTATAACAAAAAATAAGCCCAATTAAAGTCATAACAACTTACTGACTAGGTCGAATTTCAGGCCATCAAATGCAGCAACAAGGCAGTCGTTAATGGACAGATGGGTGAAAAAGGACGGAAAAAAGTAAAAATTGGGAATATTTCGACAGAAGAAAGGCAGGAACCCACAAACGGTGAACCACCAAGCCACACGGCAAACACCATGAAGACCATCCCTGGGAAACAAGAGGATTTTTTTCCACTAAGTACACTAGCTCAGATAGTGAGGTAAGTGGTCAAGAAAAAAATGATTCCCTCCCTGTCCCTAATTTTGAATTACTCCATCAAAATCTTCAGTTGATCCTGAATAAACTAAATGAAAGAGAAATAATATTAAATGATCTAAATGATATTTCTGTACTATGCTATACCGAACACTGGCTCAAACAAGATGTGTTACAGCAAACACACCTTCCTCAGTTCAAACTTGCAAGTATGCTTTGTAAGAAAATGTTGAGTCATGGGGGTACTTGTATATGTGTTAAAGAAAATATTGAATTTAATAGTGTAACTAAATACCATAAAGTGTCCTGTGAAAAAGATATAGAACTCGCTATAGCTGATCTACCAAGGCAAAAATACAGTTATTATTTCTGTATACAGGTCACCAAATGGATACAAAAAAGTGTTTTACAATCATGTGGAGGAACTCTTGGAAGAAATTCACTCTCCCAAGAATAATATAATTATATGTGGTGACTTCAATATTGATTTCTCGAAATCCAATAAATTCAGAGATGACATTATAAATTTACTACGATCATTCAACATCAGTCCAACAGTAACTGAACCAACTCGAGAAACACCTCTCTCTACATCTATTATTGATCAGATCTTGAGAAATATGTACAAATTTGCCTGTGGCACACAAGTTGTAAACATGGGTTTTAGTGATCACTATGCTCAAATTCTTGCAATCAATGTTTCAGGATGCCAAATTCCCAGTCGAATAAAACACACTGTAAGGAACTTCAGTATAAAAAAATGTGGAATATTTTTGTTCTCTCCTAGAGTGTGAAAGTTGGAAATCTGTATATGACTGTAATGAGACCAATGAGAAATATGATAAGTTTATGGCTACATACAAACATTTTTTTAAAAAAAATGGCTTTACCCAAGAAAACAACTATGTTGAACTCTACTCAAAAAACAAATACGTGGATTACAAAAGGAATAAGGATATCATGTCAAAATAAAAGGATATTGTATGACTAAGCATAATACCAGTCCTAACTTTATTCCACGTTTCAAAAGATACAAAAGAATACTAACACGAGTTATTTCAAAAGAAAAAACTAGAAAATGACAAAATATTGTGTGACTCCAAGAATGAAATTAAAGCAACCTGGCAAATTATAAGGACAGAAATGGGTACCAGGCCAGTTAACCACAGTATTATAGAGCTGATTATGAATAAGAATAAACTATCTGACCCCAAACATGTTGCTGGTGCTTTCAACAATTATTTCTCAAATACAGTACGGCAACACACCATGGCAAACAGTCAACCAGTCACTCAGATAAAAAAATTCATTCAAACACATTATTCCTGTATCCAGCAACACCTGAGGAACTGTCAAGAATCCTAAAAGAATTACATAATAAATATTCAGTGGGTGTTGATGAGATACCAGATGCTATTATCAAAGCTAGTGCAACATTTATTGTGGAACCACATTTATTGTGGAACAGACATAGTAAATTTCCAAATAATCTAAAAACTGCAAAAGTAACATCTTTGCATAACAAAGGTACAAAAAGTGATATTGCTACTTATAGACCAGCCTCAGTCTTGTTAGGCTTCAGCAAAATTATGGAAAAAATGTACCTTATAAGATTAAGTTTTCTTAAATAAAGAGAGACTAATAAGTGACTCCCAACATGGGTTCAGAGCTGGAAAGTCAACTCAGTCAGCAATTTATGCCTACTTAAATGAAATATTAAAAGCAGTGGATGATAAACAATATGTATCTGGGATATTTCTGGATCTATGTAAAGCCTTTGATGTAACTGGTCATGGCATACTCTCGTGTAAATTAAGTAATTATGGAATTAGTCTGAAAAGTGGAGCCAGTCGTACTTCTGTAGTTGTCAGCAGATTATAGAAATAAAACACAAAGATAGTGAAACAGAAAAAATTCTAGTTCTTACAGTGATCAGCAGAAAATCAAGTATGGACTCCCACAAGGGTCAGTTCTAGAACCTGTCGTATTTCTGCTGTATGTAAATGACTTTGCTAGTAAAATACATTATGGAACAACTGTACTGTTTGCAAATGACAGTAATATTATAGTTAAATGATAGAATTAGGAAAATCTGCTGGAGGCTGCAGTATCAGTTATGCATACCTTAATACACTGGTTCAAGACCAATAGGCTCAACATAAATTCTGAAAAAACAGTGGCAGGTAACTTTCATACCACACAAAACCTCCATCCTGCAAACCCTGTTTTCGCTATCGAAGGAAGAAATGTGTTGAAAGCTAGTCTTACAAAATTTCTAGTAGATCTGAAGTAGGAGGTACACCAAAACAATTTAAATAAGACACTGAATTCACTAGCATATGCTGTTAGGATCCTCAGTCAAAATACAAGCTGCACATCAGTGCTGACAATGTATCATTGCAGTATACAGTCGCTACTTATGTGTGGAATAATTTTTTGGGGGAATTCCACAAATGCTACAAAAACATTTAAAATACAGAAAAAGATTATGAGGGTAATCAAAAAAGCTAAATGTAAGAATTCCTGTAGACCTCTTTTTAAAACTCTGAAAATATTGCCAGTGTCTTGCTTGTATATATATGAAATACTAATTTTCAGAAAAGGGAGCATCTTAAAAAAGGAAAATCTCTTCAGACACAACTATGATACAGACACATATGAAACTAGACAGAAGATGAACCTACACAGGAACACAGTAAATACAAACTTATTCAAAAGAGGAGTGTATCATTCTAGAGCTATATTATATAACCATATGGTTTCTTACCTAAAATGCATACCAACATTAAATGCATTTAAAATAAGGTTAAAACAGTTCTTATTTGACCACTGCTTCTATTCTTCGTCTGAGTTTATGGAACATCATAATAAGTAAACCTCATTTACCAAATTTCACTAATTGTCAATTCATAATATAGTTTACATTGTGCTTATCACATCATCTCACTTATTAACTGCTATTACCACATGTAGAAGAAATGTAGTACACCAACCCACATTATTATGCATTTTTATTATGTCATCAATGCAGTCAAATTGACTACTGTATTGTAAACTAACTAGGTTTACCACTGTCCTATATCACATGTACAAACAATGTACAAAACTGATTCTTGGAGCAATAAATAGACATGCTTTATAACATCAAAACTTATGGAAAAGAGACGTGAGGAAATGGTCAAATTAAACAGCATAGCAACAGCACCTTACCAGCAAAGTACAATTTCACCTCGAAAAGTCTCAGGACTCTGTTATTGTGGAAAGCATGTGTGCAAGGGAATAATGTGTATCAAACACAAAGCTGTATTTCATTCCACCTGTGTAGATATGAAATCGAAACAAAAACTTTGGTTATATATGGAATACGAATTAGGATTAAATTTGAATAACAAAGAGTGTTCTTATGAAGTTATTAACGTGCTCATTGATGAAGTGAAAGAACTAAAAAGTTAGCTCGATGTTCTTCCTCGACAGAAGCGACAAAATGATAGTGAAGTTCGATGAGAGAAAAAATATATTGCTAAATCATGTGAAGATCAATGATATGTTAAAGAAACTGTGATGAAAACAAAACAATACATGGTGTCTAAAAAGAGATTTAAAACAGTGAGAGGCGTTTCAAAAGATCGTTCATCAATTAGAAGGACAGGCAACAGGTTTGAAGTTCTTCAAACAGAGGACGAAAATAACATTTCTGCAACTAGGCCAAATGTAACAGTTTAGTGTTACAGGAGAGGCCACAAAGAAATCAAACCGTGGTAGACCTAAAAAATTCATCCTCCCAACATAACACACAAGAAAAGGCTGTAGGTTTAAGCACTGACAAATCCAGTTTATTAATGACCAAAAAAGTGTAGACAAGGACATCGTCACAAAAGTATCTGAGACTGATAATCACGGATCTGTATTGAAATTATGTCACAGTAACACTGTAGACAGAAGTTTAATTATTAATTTTGAAAGCAGGGACACTGTGAAATGTAATATCAACGGATAAAAAAAGATTCTACTGTTGTCAGATGCTCAAGGCAGACGTTGAGCTTCAATTTCAAGGAAAACTCTGGAGTCACAGTTCAATGTGTCTGCAATGATCAAACCAAATGTATTGTTTGGGAAACGGCTGTGATAAAAGCAGTAACGATCTTATGAGTACCAATACCAGAATTGTGATATGTACAATTCCCTATCGTTATGATAAACCAGAATACAACGTAGCAATATATACACTAAATAGTGCAATACTGGACTTGGAAGGTGTGTACTCCAATGTCAGTGCCTTGGATGTGAATGCTATATTGCACAGGGGGCACTTCATACATCATTTTACTTATTTAAATAGAAGAGCAAAAAGCAAACTATGTGTAAGCATTGTCATATTAATAAGGTCCTGCTGGAAGGTAAAACGTACCTTATAAACAACTTCACCTACAAAAAGTAGTGAAGACATTAGAGAATTAAGCCTAGCAGTACCAGTAATAGTAGTATTAAATGAAAAACAAGAAACAACAATGGAAATGGTAAATACACTAGGAACGACAGCTACAGTATCAACAATAGCAGTAGTACAACCATCAGATGCCACAACAGAATCACCATCAGAGCAGAAGTCAGTCAAGCCACATCAGGAGTGGTGGCTTCCATTCAGAAAGAAGTAACTGCAACAACAGCAGCAGTACAAATATCAGATGCCACAACAGAACCACCATCAGCAGGAGAAACATCAGCAGACAGTCAAGCCACAGGTTCACCTCATAAAGAATTAATCACAATAGAAACTGTGAATCACCAGGAGCACCAACAGCAACAGTAGACATAGTCACAACAGTAGCTGAAAATCCAACAGCAGAACCGCTACCACCACTACCACCACCACCAGCAGCAGAAGAATCAGAATCATCACTAATCCCAGTAACAAGACCAAATACTAGCAGGGTGAGTAAACTAAAAACGGTGCTTCCCTCCAATATAAATGATTTTTAGTGGTAAGCCGAAGGGGGAGGAAGATATCCAGCTAAACAGACTCAAGCACAGATCAGACAGTTTTAATGTCCTTCACTGGAATGTACAATGTTTATCTACTAAGTTGAAAGTAGTGGAAGATGTCATAGAGAGTTACCACATAGATGTAGACAGTCTCGTAGAACACTGGTTAAAGCATGATGAAATAGATCTGTACTCCCTGAGGGCTACAGCCTAGCTGACAAATATTGTAGAACTAATAAAAATCATGGTGGGTGTGTGATATTTCTAAAAAAAGGGATTAAATATGAACCAATAGCAAAAGTTAAGCCATTATTTTTAGAAAATATTCTGTGAAATTGCAGCTGTTAGATTAAAAGATCCAAATGTAATAGTTGTAGCTTTGTATTCAACTAAGACTGGAGGCAATTGAACAGATGATTTCGTTAACAAGTAGTGTCTTTATGTGACACTGTCTGTAAGTATAACTGTAGGGTAATAATCTGTGGAGATTTCAGTTTGAATTTTCAGTTGTCCACTATCTATAACTCATATGTAGATAATTTATTAAATTCTTTTGGTCTTTATATTACAACCACTGAAATAACAAGGCCACATTATAAAGGAACAGGTACCTGTATTGACAATGTAGTTGTATCAAATGATCTAATGCGTCTCAAGTCAGAGGTAATTAAGACCTGGGTATCTGACCACTGGCCACTATTTCTTGGAACAGATATAACAAGAAATTGTAACACTGACTCAGTGCACATGGCAGTAAAGAAAGTATGTGTGGGTAATTATCTAAATATGTTTAAGTCTCATATTGATAAAAGTAATTGGTTGCAGGTTTATCGAGAACATACAGTAGATAAAAAGGTGGAAGATCTCGTATCTACTCTTTCTGTATATGCTAAGATGTCCTCTCCCATTAAGTTACTAAATAGTAAAAAGGCACTTAGAGTGAATACGGTCAAGGATGAAAAGGTGTTGAAGATCAAGAGGGAGTGTGACTAGTATTATGACCAGTATAGAAGTACAGGTTCTCAATTAATTAAAAACATGCTCACAGTGAAAAAGAAAAGATGAAGACCTGCCTTAAAGGAAGCTACGTGTAAAAAAATGAAGATATAATACTAACATCTGAAAATAAGACACATGCAATGTGGAACATCATTAGTAGTCAGTGTAATTGACTTCACAGGCTGAAAGCAGTAATCTGAATGCTTCACAGTTAAATATATTCTTCACTGAGAAGATGCCAGAAATAATAAAGGTGATTGGCACTTCCAATATAGCCAATATAGCCACTGACCGTAATTATTACCTGAGAAACACCACAAAGCCTGAAAGTACATTTAGCTTTAAACTGGTCAAGGTACAGGATGTTACTAATATACTGAAGAAATTGAAGATCAGTTTCAGTAATGATGTTTATGGGTTAAGCTCAGCCATGTTAAAGTGTGATTCAGTTCAAGTGCCAAATTTGATAACACATGTAGTAAACATGTATATTGGAGGATCAGTTCCCAAAGACACTAAAGTTTGTTAAAGTCACTCTAATACACAAATTGTGCCAATCTTGAGTAAAGTGATAGAAGCTATGCTAAATAATCAAATAGCAAAATACTTTGAAGAAAATAAAATCTTCACTGATAGTCAATTTGGCTTTAGATCAAGGTTAGGAACTGTTAAACTGGCCTTATTACTTTTAATACAGTGTGTGAAGCAACTAGAAAGCAAGCTAGTGGTTCAGAAGAAACTCTATGATTTATCAAAAGCTTTTGACACTTTGTCTCATGAAATCTTATTGTACAAACTGCAGTTATATGGCTTTACAGGTAGTGCTCTGGAACTGATAAAATCAGAAGGTGGTTTTTAATGGTGCAGAATCAGATTACTTACCTGTGGACACGGGTGTCCCACAAGGTTCTGTACTTGTCCCAATTCCATTTATTATTTATATAAATGACTTACCATGTAACATAGTTGGGCCATAAACTAGGACTTACTTACTTACAGATGATCTTGCAGTCTGCATAGCTGCAGAAATATTACAGAAGCAGACCAGTGCACTGTCAAAGTTGAAAATTGGCGTAAAGCCAATTCCCTTTGTGGCAATCGAAAAAAATACAAGACCTGTATGCATTGTGGAATAATAATACTGAATTTGAGCAATGCTCTAATGCTGTTAATTTCCTTGGAATCTCAATTGATTAAAAATTATACTGGGGCAGCCATGTAGAAAAAGTGGGAAGCAACATTAGCAAAGGAATATTTGCTCTAAGGAAGCTTTGTATTTGTCTAAACGTGCTAGTACTTAAAGTGGTTTATTTTGCTTTAATACACAGTCACATTTCCTATGGCATAATACTGTGGGGGCATCAAAGCAAGGCAGCTAATGTCTTCAAACTACAAAAGAAGGCAATAAGACTGATATGTATCTTGGCACGCAGAGCTCACTGTAGGCCAAGCTTTAAGAAATTACAGATTATGACCCTAACATCAATATTTATACTACAGTGTGTAATGCATATTAAGGGAAACTATTCCAGTTATCAACAGTATGACATGCGACATAATTATAACACAAGAAACAAGCAGGACATAGTTTCCTTCCAATGTAACTTCAAAAATACACAAAAGTGCTTCCTATAGAAGTCCATAAAAATTTTAATGCCATACCCCAACATATCAGGGATCTTCCAATTCAACAATTAAAAAAAAAGTAAAAGAATATTTCTTGAGCTCAGCATTTAAGAAACATGAATTTTTGAGAGAGGCACAGAATATGGTATGACTACACTTTATGTGATCAGTTTGTACATGCTTCTATATCTGAGTTAGTCTGTAATTGGCTAAATTTACTGTGCAATATCAATTTGTACCAGAAGTTTCTCTGTTTCTGTGTGAAGGTACTATAATTATGTGTGTAATATTTATATTGTGTAATATTTTTCTTGTTTTGTAATTATTTGTGCAACATTTATACTGTGTAATATTGACTTTCGTAATGCCTCAGATGATCTCTGAGGTCTCTACAACAATAAAAATCAAATCAAATATTGTTTGCTTTGTTTCCTTGACACATTACAAATTTCTCATAACGACTTGGATATTTTTAAAATAAGTTTTCTTTCAAAAGAGAGACTAGATATTTGGAAGCGAAAAATAATTCAGATTTTCCAATAGCTCGAGAGAGAAAATATCTATGCTGTGCATAGGTAAGAACATAAACTGATGAAAAAGTTCTCGATAAATAACTTTTCTTAACAGTGAAAAAAGTCAGCTCTACTGAAGGAGAAGATTGCACACGTTTTTAACGTCATTCGGTAGTTAGAAAGAAAAAAACACAATAAATAATGTAAAGAGGCTCTATTTACTGCCTTAGAAATATTGTTTTGTGTGTTTGCTTGCATATATTTTAGCTAGCAAATAAATGTCAATCTTCTAAAATGTTTTGATGATACTTTCACTGTTGTTTCACATCTTAGCGTTTTACCATACAAACTCTGCGAAGAATATCAGTTATGAAGTTCGCTTTGTCCCATAATAAATGTTATCATTTCTCGTTTCTAATTTTTGAAACTATATTCCACCTTTTTATGTGATGGTTAGTATCTTATGATCTCACTTTCATCATTCGGTACTAGTTTAAGAGAAGCAAATTCGTGCCGACTCCCCATCTTGCGTGAACACATCACCATTTGATGGTGACAGTGCTTCCCATTCTATTGACTTCGCTATGAGTGGCTTTTATGGTATTTAGCTGATTCTATCCTGATCTAAAAAAGTGCCACTTTTTGTAAACACATGTGAGAAGCATTCAAAAGATCAGCATTTCGAAGTTAAGACACTCCAAAACTACTAGTATACATCGAGGCATAGTTGATGCCCCAACATGTATTGAAATGTTAATGATGAACATTTTACAGAGGTTGAAAGATGTACCTGTACATGTGTCACAACACCTCTCTTGAAATCAGTTAAATAAAGGATGTGATGTATTCTTGTTTGGGCAGTGTGGTGTAGCGGTATACTGTACATTGAGATTAGGATGCTGTAAGATTCATTTTGCTGATGTATAGTGGCCTGGTGGCCTAAAAAGCACATTTTCCCACTGGGAAGCTGCCATCTGCTCTCTTTGCTCGAATGCTGGTTGCAGTTCTAGTAATGCACAGACACAATGTAGTTCATTAAATTTACACACAAACCTGTGACTTAATAAAGTCATTTACCACACACCAACCCAGATGAAATTCTATAAGGCCTTTCAGAATGACAATAGTGAACTGATGTATGAATTCCAGTCCCATACTTGTAATAATTTTGCATACATAAAAAGACCTAAAACTAGATTTTTACAACTTTCCATTAAAAACAACATCCTGACACGTTCATAAGTTTTGTAAATACATAAGACGATAGCTTGAACTCACCACTTTTTCAATATATACTTAAATAGCGAATATTTTGTTCAGAACAATTTATGTTATGTAACATTTTAGTTTACAAGCAATAATTTAGAGTTTCAGTTCTTTGATATAATTATTTTCATTTGTTATACTGTCAGAGTGAGTTAGGGGATGAACGCAACATGTATGTAATGTACAAATCTGGAAATGTATTGATAATTAGTGATGATTGGAGTGTGAATCATACTGTGTAATCGAGGAGTGTGTCACATACATGGTACGATATGCTTAATATAAAGCAGCCAGTTTAAGTATCATAGAAGCAAAGGTGTACTTCTGTTCTTAAGACTAGCAAAGATAATATTTATTCAAGTTTATTTGATTTTTGGGAAGTATTAAGTTTGTAAAATGATTAAAATAAACTCAGAATTGATGATTAGTGAAGGAGGGAAATTTTCATACTGTCTACAAAAAGCTATGTTGCCAATCAGAACCAAGAATGTTTGTGCATTCTGCAGGAGAGATCTGGAGGAGAGAAAGCTTGTGCACACTCACAATGTGAAATTATAATTCAGATTTAGTAGAGTGAGGACTTGTGTTTCACTATTTGAGCTATTTTCAAAAATATTATAATTTACTTTCGTTAAGACATAGAGAGTTTCGAAAAATGATTGGGCTCTACCATCAACAATGTTTCTTTCAGTAAATTTTTGACTTTCTTCCAATGGGGCCTAGAAGATTCCCCATTGGTAAGCTATGCAGTCATATTTATGGAAATTTTAGATTACTGAATATTGATGAACTTTATAGTATTGAACAAGTATCCCACAATTAATAACCATCACGTAAAACTTTCAACGAAATTTGTTGACTGTTAAAAGTTCTTTAGACAGCATGTACTGACCCTATAATTACGCCAGCTACTATTGACAGAATGTGATATGTGAGCGGTACGTGATAGTACACACTATGAGCAAGTAGATGTTTTTACATTACAAACTGTGTATTAGAATTGATTTGGTATCGGCTCATGTAGTATTAAAATGAGAATACAGCCGGGAAGTTTCATACCAGCGCACACTGCGCTGCAGAGTGAAAATCTCATTCTGGAAATATCCCCCAGGCTGTGGCTAACCCATGTCTCCGCAATATCCTTTGTTACAGGAGTGCTAGTTCTGCAAGGTTCACAGGAGAGTTTCTGTAAAGTTTGGAAGGTAGGAGACGTGGTGCTGGCAGAAGTAAGGTTGTGACGACGAGGCGTGAGTCGTGCTCGGGTAGCTCAGTTGGTAGAGCATTTGCCCGCAAAAGGCAAAGGTCCCGAGTTTGAATCACGGTCCGAAGAACATAACATCAAAAGAACATAACATTATAAAGAACAAATCATTCATTATATTATGGCCTTTGCAATGAGCACTCCCACAACATATTGTCCCAAATTCTGGTGCGTTCAGGATGGTGCAGTGGTTAGCATTGCTGGCTGACATGCTATGGGTTACCAATTCAAAGCTGACCACCAGAAGTTATTCCTTATTTAGTATTTATCATTTCTGCAAGTTTCTCAAAAATCTTGTGTTTGTATATTCTACATCTACATCTACATCTACATCTATACTCCGCGAGCCACCTTACGGTGTGTGGCGGAGGGTACTTATTGTACCACTATCTGATCCCCCCTTCCCTGTTCCATTCACGAATTGTGCGTGGAAAGAACGACTGCTTGTAAGTCTCCGTATTTGCTCTAATTTCTCGGATCTTTTCGTTGTGATCATTACGCGAGATATATGTGGGCGGTAGTAATATGTTGCCCATCTCTTCCCGGAATGTGCTCTCTCGTAATTTCGATAATAAACCTCTCCGTATTGCGTAACGCCTTTCTTGAAGTGTCTGCCACTGGAGCTTGTTCAGCATCTCCGTAACGCTCTCGCGCTGACTAAATGTCCCCATGACGAATCGCGCTGCTTTTCGCTGGATCATGTCTATCTCTTCTATTAATCCAACCTGGTAAGGGTCCCATACTGATGAGCAATACTCAAGAATCGGACGAACAAGCGTTTTGTAAGCTACTTCTTTCGTCGATGAGTCACATTTTCTTAGAATTCTTCCTATGAATCTCAACCTGGCGCCTGCTTTTCCCACTATTTGTTTTATGTGATCATTCCACTTCAGATCGCTCCGGATAGTAACTCCTAAGTATTTTACGGTCGTTACCGCTTCCAATGATTTACCACCTATGGCATAATCGTACTGGAATGGATTTCTGCCCCTATGTATGCGCATTATATTACATTTATCTACGTTTAGGGAAAGCTGCCAGCTTTCGCACCATGCATTAATCCTCTGCAGGTCCTCCTGGAGTACGTACGAGTCTTCTGATGTTGCTACTTTCTTGTAGACAACCGTGTCATCTGCAAATAGCCTCACGGAGCTACCGATGTTGTCAACTAAGTCATTTATGTATATTGTAAACAATAAAGGTCCTATCACGCTTCCCTGCGGTACTCCCGAAATTACCTCTACATCTGCAGATTTTGAACCGTTAAGAATGACATGTTGTGTTCTTTCTTCTAGGAAATCCTGAATCCAATCACAAACCTGGTCCGATATTCCGTAAGCTCGTATTTTTTTCACTAAACGTAAGTGCGGAACCGTATCAAATGCCTTCCTGAAGTCCAGGAATACGGCATCAATCTGCTCGCCAGTGTCTACGGCACTGTGAATTTCTTGGGCAAATAGGGCGAGCTGAGTTTCACATGATCTCTGTTTGCGGAATCCATGTTGGTTATGATGAAGGAGATTTGTATTATCTAAGAACGTCATAATACGAGAACACAAAACATGTTCCATTATTCTACAACAGATTGACGTAAGCGAAATAGGCCTATAATTATTCGCATCTGATTTATGACCCTTCTTGAAAATGGGAACGACCTGCGCTTTCTTCCAGTCGCTAGGTACTTTACGTTCTTCCAGCGATCTACGATAAATTGCTGATAGAAAGGGGGCAAGTTCTTTAGCATAATCACTGTAGAATCTTAAGGGTATCTCGTCTGGTCCGGATGCTTTTCCGCTACTAAGTGATAGCAGTTGTTTTTCAATTCCGATATCGTTTATTTCAATATTTTCCATTTTGGCGTCCGTGCGACGGCTGAAGTCAGGGACCGTGTTACGATTTTCCGCAGTGAAACAGTTTCGGAACACTGAATTCAGTATTTCTGCCTTTCTTCGGTCGTCCTCTGTTTCGGTGCCATCGTGGTCAACGAGTGACTGAATAGGGGATTTAGATCCGCTTACCGATTTTACATATGACCAAAACTTTTTAGGGTTCTTGTTTAGATTGTTTGCCAATGTTTTATGTTCGAATTCGTTGAATGCTTCTCTCATTGCTCTCTTTACGCTCTTTTTCGCTTCGTTCAGCTTTTCCTTATCAGCTATGATTCGACTACTCTTAAACCTATGATGAAGCTTTCTTTGTTTCCGTAGTACCTTTCGTACATGATTGTTATACCACGGTGGATCTTTCCCCTCGCTTTGGACCTTAGTCGGTACGAACTTATCTAAGGCGTACTGGACGATGTTTCTGAATTTTTTCCATTTTTGTTCCACATCCTCTTCCTCAGAAATGAACGTTTGATGGTGGTCACTCAGATATTCTGCGATTTGTGCCCTATCACTCTTGTTAAGCAAATATATTTTCCTTCCTTTCTTGGCATTTCTTATTACACTTGTAGTCATTGATGCAACCACTGACTTATGATCACTGATACCCTCTTCTACATTCACGGAGTCGAAAAGTTCCGGTCTATTTGTTGCTATGAGGTCTAAAACGTTAGCTTCACGAGTTGGTTCTCTAACTATTTGCTCGAAGTAATTCTCGGACAAGGCAGTCAGGATAATGTCACAAGAGTCTCTCTCCCTGGCTCCAGTTCTGATTGTGTGACTATCCCATTCTATACCTGGTAGATTGAAGTCTCCCCCTATTACAATAGTATGATCACGAAACTTCTTCACGACGTTCTGCAGGTTCTCTCTGAGGCGCTCAACTACTACGGTTGCTGATGCAGGTGGTCTATAGAAGCATCCGACTATCATATTTGACCCACCTTTGATACTTAACTTAACCCAGATTATTTCACATTCGCATTCGCTAATAACTTCACTGGATATTATTGAATTCTTTACTGCTATAAATACTCCTCCACCATTGGCGTTTATCCTATCCTTGCGGTATATATTCCATTCTGTGTCTAGGATTTCGTTACTGTTCACTTCCGGTTTTAACCAACTTTCCGTTCCTAATACTATATGCGCACTATTTCCTTCAATAAGAGATACTAATTCAGGAACCTTGCCCTGGATACTCCTGCAGTTTACCAATATTACGTTAACTTTTCCTGTTTTTGGTCTCCGAGGACGGACATTCTTTATCAACGATGATAATGATAATGCCCTCTCTGGTAAGCCGTCAGGTATTTTATCGTTTCGCCCAAGGGGGGGTCCCTCTAACCTAAAAAACCCCCGTGTGCACGCCACACGTACTCTGCTACCCTAGTAGCTGCTTCCGGTGTGTAGTGCACGCCTGACCTGTCTAGGGGGGCCCTACAGTTCTCCACCCAATAACGGAGGTCGATGAATTTGCAACCATTATAGTCGCAGAGTCGTCTGAGCCTCTGGTTTAGACCCTCCACACGACTCCAAACCAGAGGACCGCGATCGACTCTGGGCACTATGCTGCAGATATTAAGCTCAGCTTGCACTCCGCGTGCGATGCTGGTTGTCTTCACCAAATCAGCCAGCCGCCGGAAGGAACCAAGGATGGCCTCAGAACCCAAGCGGCAGGCGTCATTCGTTCCGACATGTGCTACTATCTGCAGCCGGTCACACCCAGTGCGTTCAATAGCTGCCGGAAGGGCCTCCTCCACATTACGGACGAGACCCCCCGGCAAGCACACCGAGTGCACACTGGTATTCTTCCCCGACCTACCCGCTATTTTCCTGAGGGGCTCCATAACCCGCCTAACGTTGGAGCTCCCTATAACTAATAGGCCCGCCCTCTGTGACTGTCGGGACCTTGCCGGAGAATCGGCCACTGGCCCAACAGGCGAGGCACCCTGTGGCGGCTCGGAAACGATGTCATCACCACTAGGAAGCACCCCGTACCTGTTGGAAAGGGGTAAGGCAGCTGCCACGCGGCCAGATCCCACCTTCGCCTTTCGGCCAGGCACGCGCGAGCCCACCACTGTCCGCCATTCACCCTGGAGTGATGGCTGACCGGTAAGATGCTCACTGCCGGAAGACGCAGCGACATCAGGGGTTCCATGTGATTCCAAGGCCACCGAAGTAGGCATAGGTCTCACCACAGTTGCCCCAACGCCACTACGAGCCGACGCCTGCGCCTCGAGCTCGATGAGCCTAACAGACAAAGCCTCCACCTGCCCCCGAAGAGTGGCCAATTCTCCTTGCGTCCGCTCACAACAACCACAGTCCCTACACATGACTATGTTTACCCTACTCTATAAGGTGACAAATTCCCAAGATAATCTTCTGATGAGCTACTCTGATAATCAAGAAACACTCACTGAAATACGAGACGCGAAAACTACGCTAGGTTTTCCCAGAAAAACTATTTAAAAGCTAAGCGCAGCAAATAAGTACAAAAACGCTTTATACAAACAGTACTCGCTGCTGCTGGTGCTGTCGCTCTGGCTGTCACAAGAGAACTGCTGATTCAGGTGACTAGTGGCTAACGGCCGCGAAACAAACAAAAGACGGTTTTAGGGCGCTTTCTGTTCTAAACGATCAAGAAAACACTAAGAAATCTAACACGAAAACTACGTAAAGTTTTATCAAGAACTGTTAGTTACTATGCAGAGCAGATAAACACAAATAGAATCCCTTCCTTAGTGGAAGGTCGTAAACAAAACGCAAAATAAACGCTTTATACAAACAGTACTCGCTGCTGCTGGTGCTGTCGCTCTGGCTGTCACAAGACAACCGCTGATTGAAGTGACTAGTGGCTAACGGCCGCGAAACAATTTAACGTCTGTATGAATACAAGCATTCTCAAATATTCTATGTTTGCATAAATTGCTGCACTTCGTAACACGATTGTCTGTAATTTATGTTTTGATGAGGTTTTTTGGTGAGCAGACTTTAAATGGCACACACACCTCGACAGCAGGCTGGCCACTGAGATGGTGTCGATGGAGTCTGCTCCTAATGAGTGGGCACCCTGGGGTCCATAAGGTTAGGTATATAAGCCAGTAGCACGCTAAGTGCTTAAAAGGACCACATTCCTCTGTCAGACTTTGAAAGTAGCGGACACGATGTCAGCTCAGCTGTTAGTGGGTCACAATCGAAATCAGCTATTGTTTGCATTTGTACTCACACCATGCAAATGTTAATTCGTATAGCGAAGGACAATACATCAAGATGGAAACAGTATGATTCAGCTGATGTATGGATCTCATTTGGACTCCATGTGCATCAAAAGATACAGCACCAACTAGTTTTATGTAACTTTTATTCAGTAAATGGTTTATAATATACGTAATGTTCTAAGTGCCATAAAGAGCGAGCACTTAGACTGCAGGCGTTGGAGAGATGCAACAATTGGTGTATTCATGTAATATATATCATAGGTGGGCAATGAGACAGCCGCTCTCCCAGAGCCATCTGCATGAGTGCAGGCAGAGCCAAGGAGCCAAGAACAGCCAATGTCTATGTAATACTTTGTGCTGTAAAGACTAGATGGCAATATGCGGAGTCAAGCTGCAAGCACAGTCACAGTAATGTACCTGACTGAGTACCGGGTGACCAAAAAGTCAGTATAAATTTGAAAACTTAATAAACCACGGAATAATGTAGATAGAGAGGTTAAAAATTGACACACATGCTTGGAATGACATGGGGTTTTATTAGAACAAAAAAAAACAAAGATCACAAAATGTCCGACAGCAAAACGTCAGTGACTGCGCATGACAATCGTGTATAAAAGGAGCTGTAATGAGAGATAGAATCAGATGCGCCAGCAGTCGCAGCATGTTGACATTACCTGAAAAGGTGCTTCTTGTGAGCTGTATTATCAGAATGGGGAAGTGTACTAGTTCAGCGTTACGATCCTATCGCCATAGGAACGGGATTCGAACGGGTAAAGGTCTGTTCAAACAGACACCACATCGGGTAAAGGTCTGTTGACAAATGCAGTTGTGGCGAGAATGATTTCGAAGTTCGAAGCCACGGGTTGTTTAGAAGATGGACCCCGTAATGGCCGACCGAGCACAAGGCGTAATGCTGCTGAGACAGAAGGAGGAAGAAATGGAGACTGTTCAAAAAATGGCTCTGAGCACTATGGGACTTAACTGCTGAGGTCATCAGTCCCCTAGAACTTAGAACTACTTAAACCTAACCAACCTAAGGACATCACACACATTCATGCCCATGGAAGGATTCGAAACTGCGACCGTAGCGGTCGCGCGGTTCCAGAAATGGAGACTGTAGCGGGTTCGTCTATGCATGGGGAAGTCAGCGCTCGTGCAGTCGCACGTCGCACCAGGATTCCATACACTACAGTTTGGTTGGCACTGAGGCGTACCCTCCAATGCCATCCGTACAAACTCCATCGGCATCATGAACTGTTACCTGGTGATTTAGTGAAGCAGAGGGCATTTGCGGTGTGGGCGTTTCAAAAGATGGCGGAAGATGACGATTGGTTGAGTAACGTGTTGTGGACCGACGAAGCTCATTTCACGCTCCGAGGGTCTGTCAACGCCCACAGCTGCACAATTTGGGCTACCGAAAATCCTAGAGCTCGTGGAAACTCCATTGCACGACGAGACAGTCACAGTATGGGTTGGATTTACCACATCTACCGTTAGCGGGCCTTTTTTCTTCGAGGAAATGCGTGATTCTGGTTTTGTAACTGCTACCGTGACGGGTGAGAGATATGCCGATAAGTTACAGAATCGCATCATCCCCAGCCTGGCTGATAAACACCTGCTCGAACGTACGATGGGTATGCAGGATGGCGCTCCACCCCATATTGCTAGACGCGAGAAAGATCTCTTGCGCGCGTCGTTTGGTGATGATCGTGTGTCAGCAGCCACTTTCGTGATGCTTGGCCTCCCAGGTCCCCAGACCTCAGTCTGTGCGATTATTGGCTTTGGGGTTACCTGAAGTCGCAAGTGTATCATGACCGACCGACATCTCTAGGGATGCTGAAAGACAACATCCGACGCCAATGCCTCACCATAACTCAGGACATGCTTTACAGTGCTGTTCACAACATTATTCCTCGACTACAGCTATTATTGAGGAATGATGGTGGACATATTGAGCATTTCCTGTGAAGAACATCATCTTTCCTTTGTCTTACTTTGTTATGCTAATTATTGCTATTCTGATCAGATGAAGCGCCATCTATCGGACATTTTTTGAACTTTTGTACCTTTTTGATTCTAATAAAACCCCATGTCATTCCAAGCATGTGTGTAATTTGTACCTCTCTACCCACATTATTCCGTGATTTATTCAGTTTTCAAATTTATACTGACTTTTTGATCACCTGTTATATTATGTCATGGTACAGTGCATTGTGTAGTTGAAATGGGTAGTCAAAGTAATCGGGTAAAGTGATGTTCTATATTACAGTTCAATTCTAGTTGGGAGTATGATTACTTGTTCACCAAAAGTGAAGGAGGAGCACAATGGTTGGTATGTAGTAAATTATTAGACATAAAAAAGTACAAATTAGAACGTCACTACAGAAGATATCACTTCATCCACTATGGAAATGCAGAGGGTGAAATACGACTTACTCTTCTTAATAATTTATGCGAGCAAGGAACTAAAGTACCTACATATGATATAACTTAATTACTGTCCATAATAAAAAAGAAAATTTCCTTTGAAATGACAAATCTGTTAATTTCTTACACAGAAATGTGATGACTCCTCTTCCAATGCAGCTGTTAGGATTTTCCATCTGACTGAGAGATATGGACGATTTATCAATAGATTTGAATGTCTTTGCTGCACCCTTTTCAACTGCTATAATAATTGATGACGCTGTGTCTGCTCTACAGTGCGAATTGCTCACAATTTAATGTGATAGTGAATTGAAGGCTAAATATTTATCACGAAAAAGCCTATCACATTTTTTGAACATTTTTTTGGAAACAGATTTCTCAAATATGCTCAAAATGGCTGCCAAACTGCTATCAATGTTTGGCTCAACTTATCTGTATGAAAAACTGTCTCTTTAATGAAGATAAATAAATCTCCACGAAGAACCACTCTAACTGATTCACATCTCAATGTAGTTCTGCAAATTGCAGCTGTGAGATTTTTAACACCAAATGTAACTTGTCTTCTTCAGCAAACAGAGATGCACACCTTAGCATCATCTGCTGAGTGACATTTCAGATTTGTAAGAACATATAACACCTTTTTTTTACAGTGAATTATATTTATTCGTTTATTTATTTCTGTGCTTAACCTATAGTTAATTTGTCATTCATTGGTTATGCGGTATTCTAAATAAGCTTTTATGTTGACCTATTGTATTTTCATGACTATACATAGTAGTCAAAGGAGTATTTTGTTATCAGATGTCAAAGTAATTACTTTTGTTTCCTATGCATAATCTAATAAAAGGAATACAATTAAATGTATTTATTTAGGACTATAATCTATTGCACTGTCCGCCCCTGGTGGCTGAGTGGTCAGTGTGACGGTATGTCATACCTAACTGCCCGGGTTCGATTCCCGTCTGGGTCGGAGATTTTCTCCCCTCAGGGACTGGGTGTTGTGTTGTTCTTATCATCATCATTTCATCCCAATCGACACACAAGTCGCTGAAGTGGCGTCAAATAGAAAGACTTGCACCAGGTGAACGGTCTACCCGACGGGAGGCCCTAGCCCCACGGCATTTCCATTTTTCATCTAATGCACTGAATAGAACGAGACATTAATCAATACAACAATGTCACAAGTTTACATCTGGTTTGATATGCATCCCTTCCACAGTTGTTATGGAAATCTGTACAAGCAGCTATAGATTAACCTTTGCCAGAGCGCAAAACTCTGTTCTTTTTCCTGCCTGAGATGGAGAGCTGCTCATTGAGTCGATTTGTGCCCGCCTCTGATTTATATTATAATTAATTCAACAGTAACAGATATTTTAATTGAAGTTTTATCGGATGCTGATTTAAAAAATTACCATCATACAATTATACATACAACAAGGCAGTGTATGTTGGCAGAAATTGTATTACACATTATGCAATCATTAGTTGTTAAGATCTGTATTTTTTGTATCATGTTTCTTTTTTTTCTTGTTAATTTAGAATAGTTTCGCCAGTGGTCTCTGAAAAATAATACTATTCAGATTTTGATTAGCGCAACATGAAGAGTGGTAAAAGTCTCATAAGGAGGTGGTGCCATTTATTGATTCTGAAAATATTTAACGGCACAATGAACAAGGACAGTTTTGAGCATTTGTGACAAGTTTCACATTTAGTTAATGTTAATTTCTGGGTGAACCATTGCACATAGAATTTTACATGATATATCAAAGAAGACTAAAATCTCAGCACACAGCCAATGGTGCAGTCAAATCAGTGATTGCCATTTTGCATTAAAAAAACGTGAAGTAGAGTGGTGAAGATGAAAACTCAGGTGACACACACATAGAACGTCATGGAGAGGGTGAACTGAAACTATTTAAGGACGATGGCCATGTTTGTTATGGCAATGTTCTGTGTACTCTAGTGAAGGCAGGATCATTATTGTTCTGAGTGGAAACTTTCACCTGTGCTCACGTGAAAAAGACAGAAGATTTTTTTTTTCTGGTGGTCCAACAGTTGGACTTAAAATATCGGAGGTAGTTTGGATGCTGTTTATTTTTGTTGAGGTGATCGTTCGGACTTGCAATTTGCGTGTAAAGTGGGTCTGGAACATTATTTCTGAGCACTTAAATTACATTTATCCCCAGACTCGACTGTGAGGGGCTCTGTTCACTTTTGGGCTGGTCTGTACTTAGAGTTTACTGTCATGTGTCCACTGGAATCTGAGAGATGTGAATTAGCCAGTGATTTCTTTCTTTCAATGAAGATCTGTGAACTTAAATAACAATTTAACGTCTTTCATCAGTCCGTTAAAACTTTATGCATCGAGTTTGCCTGCCACTGTACTGGGGGCTCCAGCCAGTTTTCACTAATTTAACTAAGTTTGTAGTTTTCGCCAGTCTTCGAAGTTATATGAACAGTTTTAAAGACTTTATTTACTAATAATTCAAATAATTGTTGTGGATCGTCATCTCACAAAGTTTCTGCCTCGTTAATGACTAGCAATTAATTAACTCTTTGGTTTACACCACCAAGAGTAATTCATTTTAATTCTTAATTGGCTGGAGTACGGGGAGGGAAAGAAAGCTGAAGCAGAGATCATCACCCCCAAGGAAAACAACGAGAGCTGTCTTGAAGTAGCCTCAATTTCCTGAGTGAAACTTATGCAGTCGCAACTGGGAACTCGTCTGGGATTCTATAAGCGTGGCGGTTGTACCTGAAGACTAGGCTTACTAGGTGTGAACCATAACTGGTGTGCTGGAGCTGCGAGTTCGATTTTGGTTTCATTGTGAACGCACATCGGTCACCATAGTTGCTGCCACGCCACATTGGCACGCTTCGCAGCATACACACTGAGGGTCCAAGCTCCGGTGCACCACACCACATCATATGCTCGCCGCATCCTCATCAGCATACCAAAATGCAGCTTCACACTGAAGGTCGTCTTCGTCGCTACCACATTTTCTGTGACCATGGCCATGGCAGGTGGCCTAACAGCTGACACAAAACACACAGTTGTCAAGTTACAACAGCGGCAGACCGGTGGTTGCAGACCAAAGCTGAGCAGCATTCGCCATTTGCTTTGTGGTTTGCAGCTTGTTGGCCAAAGCTGACGGCAAGAAACAGTGAGTGTGACTCGTCGCCTAGTGAGTGTCGCTCAGAGTGAACAGCGATATGGTGAGCTTTACGAGAACTGTAGGAGAGGAAGATAAAATGTTCTTTACTGTAATTGCGTCACAATTGCGGTTTATTAAGCTAGTGACTAGTTTCGAACTACCAAGTTCATTTTCAGGCCAGGACTATTAAAGCTGCACTAATAGCGCTTGGTTAGGCGACAATAAATTCACACATGAGTAATGCACACATGATATACAGGGTGGAGAAAAACTGTGCCACGAAATTTTAACCAGTAGAAACCAAAATTATTAATGTCTAGGTCGACAACACACCATTTTAAATTGCAGAAACTTTCCGCCACGCAATCCGATTGTCCGTGGGATTGCCCTGACCCATTTGTCGATTGACGGGCAGTGCTATGATTGTCGATTCACACATACAAACGTCCCTCGTCCCGTCACTGCCCAAACGTGCTACGCACATGTGTCGAATAGGTCTTGCTGTTTTTCTCCACCTCACGTCAGAGGCATTCACACGTAAGCTTCGCTTCAGAGCACAAACACGTCACCTGCGATTTAGTCACACAATAAGCATGGCTGCACAGTATTCTTTTGAAGAACAATGAGATATGGTTTTCGTTTATGGAATAGCAGACGGTAATGCACATGAAGCTCGACGGTTGTATGAAGAATGGTACCCAGCAGGACGCCACCCACACCCACAAACGTTTACAGCAATTCACCGGCGACTTGGCGAAACGGGCTCGTTAGCGGGATATCATGGTCGTGCTGGAAGACCTTGAACATGAAGGGATGCTGCATTTGAAGAGACTGTTCTCGAGCGCTTCGAGGAAGCACCTACGACAAGTACTCGAGCGGTTGGACACGACATGGGGGTCACTCATCGGTTCGTCTGGGAGGTTTTGAGGGATGATGGCCAGCATCCATTTAGTTTCCACCCTGTCCAAGACCTAAATCCTGTGGCGGACTATAAACACAGGATAGGGTTTTGCCGGTGGTTTCTGCGATGTGTTGCAAGAGATCCCAACTTTCCCACCACTGTGTTTTTTACCGACGAGTGCACCTTCCATTGGGATGGCCTTTACAACACTAAAAACGTTCACTACTGGGCAAGGGGAAATCCTCATGTCACATACATCCTTGGACACCAGGAACGATTTTCGCTCAACATTTGGGCAGGAATTGTGGGTGACTGTCTGATTGAGCCAGTCAGTCTACCTCCTCGACTTACTGGGGCAAATTACCTTCACTTTTTGCAAGAAACTCTACCCAGCCTGCTGGAAGATGTTCCCCTGGACATACCGCTGCACATGTGGTTGCAGCATGTTGGGGAGCCTGCACATAACAGTTGTGCTGTACGTGGACATTTAAATGAACTATTTGACGGCCGGGTAATTGGCGAAGGTGCTCGTAGCACATGGCCCCCGTGATCACCAGACCTCACGCCTCCGGACTTTTTCTATGGGGATTCTTCAAAGTTGTAATTCACCCACCCAGACGTGAACCACCTAGAATGAAGAGGCATTAATGGATCACATTCAACATGGAGCCAATCACACCAGGCCAATTCCAGGAATCTTTGAAAGAGTTCGGCAAAACATCGGGGACTGATGACCTCCGCAGTTAAGTCCCATAGTGCTCAGAGCCATTTGAACCAAAGCATCGGTGCATTTTGTTAGTGTGGATTGCCTACATCAGGGACAAGAATACATTCCTTAACCTATTGTTCTGCTAAGTTGATTATGACCCCCTGGGGATACTCCATCCTTCCAAGAAACCCCCACCCTCCCCCTCCCCCTCCTCCACACCCTCCCCCTCCCTATCCTCCTATCCCATCTCCTCAGAACTACCCTCACTGATACAAACACACTTTTGATACCTAATTAATAAACTTAATAATTAAATCCAACAACTGATTAACCCCTCCCCCTCTGGGAAACCCCAAGCCCTCCCTTTCCCATGCCCTACCTGGATATCGGCAGGAGAAGGATTCAGTTGGTTGGCTTGCTGTTTGCCTGGGAATCGATTCCAATGTATAAAATATTGCTTAAACGATCGCTGGTAGACAAGGCAATATGTGACATACTGTTTATTTAAACAATTTGTTGGATACAAGACATTGTATGGGATATAGTTTATTTATTTATTGACAGAAATTAGCCAGGAATCGATTGTAGTGTACAGAATATTGTTTAAACCATTTCTTGTAGACAAGGCACTGAGTGGAATATTGTTTATTTAAACAATTTATGAGATACAAGGCTGTGTCTGGAATGTGGTTTATTTATTTAGTTAAAGAATTTGTCAGGAAATTGATAGCAGCGTATGGAATACTGTTTATCTGAATATTTAGAGGTTGATATGGGAGTATGTAATATCTGAACAACTGCAGCTTTTTTTATCCTTATTGTGCAAATATACCATCATCATAATTCACCCCATATTAATACACTGTACAAAAATCTTTTGTTCGTAAGGCACAAATCGTCTGCCGTTGGCCGAACTGGCCGCTTCACATGTTCCCACATGTGCAGGTCACACGATGCCTGCTCAGGTGCCACAACTGGCATACTGGATGTCGCGCTAATCCCCGAACAAAGGTGAGAGAAACTCTTTGATATTTAACAGTGAGAAATTCCTGTTGGCCGACCAAAGTGACTGAGCGGTTCTAGGTGCTTCAGTCTGGAACCACGCTACCACTACAGTCACAGGTTCGAATCCTGCCTTGGGCAGGATGTGTGTGATGTCCTTAGGTTAGTTAGGTTTAAGTATTTCTAGGGGACTGATGAGCTCAGCTGTTAAGTCCCATAGTGTTCAGAGTCAAATTCCTGTTGAAACACATGCTCTCTCTCTCTCTCTCTCTCTCTCTCTCTCTCTCTCTCTCTCTCTCTATCTATCTATCTATCTATCTATCTATCTCTATCTCAAGTGGCCACATCCTGCCATGTACTACTCCCCTACCTGCGCATTCAGTCGGTCACAGTCGGAATGAACAGCAAACAAAGCAGCATTTGCCTGGAAAACTCCCAGGTTTAGATATCTTGAAAATATTCTCTCACTATATTACATTGATTGACTAAGTAATAATGAATAATAATAAAGAAAAGTAAGGTTTTACATGCATTATTGTGTTGGAATTCAAACTTCCTGCCATTTTTTGCTGGTGGTTAGGTTAGTGGACGTAGTATAATTGGCCTATTTTCCCTCCAAAAGCCGCCATCTTGGATGACGTCATGTGCTGTTGCCTAGTCTACATGCTGCCATCTTGGATGACGTCACCGCCGCCATCTTGAATAAATTTGGCAACAATGCAGCGTGTCGTGACACGAACCTTGCCCTACTACTGACGGGTTACTTTGCAGGTCGACGAAAAGCGGCCCGTGCGTCGTCGTTCCAGTGGGAGGGAGAAGAGCTACGGACAGACGGATAGCGGAGTTGTTTTGGTGGAGGACACGACATCAGGACGTGGACGAGTACGTTAGGAATTGTGTGCCATGCACACAGCGTGCAGACTTGGGCCATCAAAAGATTCAGCTTCAAAGATTACCAGAGGCAGACAGACCTTTCCAACAAATGGGAGTCGATTAATTAGGCCCACTTAATAGGAGTGCAGCAGGGAATAAGTATGTGTTAACAGTGATTGACCACTTTTCTAGGTATTTAGTCATGGTCGCATTAGCAGATAAGAAAGCAAGTACGGTGGCACAAGCTTTAGTTAATAATTGGTTACTCAGGTATGGGATACCTCAGTCCTTAATCTCGGTTCAAGGTACTAATTTCACGTCTGATCTGATGAAGCAACTGTGTAAGTTACTGAAAGTAAAGAAACTACGGACTAGTCCATTCCATCCACAAGCAAACGGACGAACAGAGAGAGTGCATCGCACGATAGCTAAGATGTTGAGTCACTATGTAAGTAGTCAACACACCGACTGGGATGTGTACTTGCAATTCGTAACCAGTGCATATAATAGTAAGGTACATACGTCGACAGGATTGTCGCTATACGAAGTGGTGTATGGGTGGAAGATGCCATCACCTTTTGACATGCTTTGTCCAAGGCTGGGAGCGGAGGGGCATGTAAGGCACTTTGCGGAAACCATTAAGGAAGTATGGCAGAGAGTTAGACGAGCTAACACGAAAGCGTTGGAACGACAAGAACGGATGAGAGGTACAACGAGGAAGTTGCCACAGTACAGAGTAGGCCAATGGGTGCTACTAGCTAATCCATATGCTCCAAAAGGGAGAACCAAGAATTTCACAAACAAGTTCCAGGGACCGTACCAGGTAGTGGAAATGACATCACCTGTCAATGTAAAATTACAATTGCCTACCAAGACAATGGTGGTTCACGTTAGCGGAGTTAAGCCGTTCCAGGTGGTAGTAGATCCGTGTATATGTACTTCTCCTTCTGGTAGAAAGCGAAAAGAAGCGCCAGAAGCAGACAGTAAACCGGGTATTAAGTATAAGTTGCGTTTGAGGGATGTGTAGTTAGCAGTAATTGTCATGTGTGCACGGACAGGTGAGTGTTACGTTGATGTCACCAGAAAAATTCAGACGGAGTCTGAAGCAGGCAGAGGGAGAGTTTCCAGAGGGGGTAGAGTACGTAGTGTCGATAATTGAAGCGAGTGTGTCACTTTTTTATCATATGTCTAGGATTATGATAACAACGGATCTAGTTAAGCTGTATGTAGAGATTAGATTTCCAGTAACTAGTGTGGGGAGACAGTATCACTGTTACACAGTGCATCCTTATCCGGTCAGATGGGAGTGCATGGGGAAGGGTGTACAGTACGGGACACAGGAGCTTTCATTAATTTCTGAGGGGGATACTCGTGCTATTATGTCGAGTTTAGAGTGGAGTAGATGTCTAATGGAGTCAGTTTCCATTTGTCCATCACAGGTTGTTTTCACGGGCAAGGGGTCATGTGAGATCCAGTTATTTAGGGCAGAAGCAGAAGCTTCAGAGTGTCGGAGAATAATAGCGAAGCCTACGCCACATTCTCAGCAGGTTGGGAGGCATTGGTTGTATTCAGTATTCACTACGGAGGGGATATCAGCCAAGTGTTATGACAATGGAATTGGACAGCAACCACGGAGATGGAATTACGGGACAGTGGTTTGCTAATCAACGGGACAAACTGTGAAATAGTAGGGGATCGTTTCAGCTTACCAGCAACAGTCACGGGAGTCACCAAGGTTACAGATACTCATCTGACATTCTACTGGCCAGATGCGTCATTCAGCATCGCTCCAGTAGAAAATTTGACGTATATTAACAACAACTTGGGTGCTAAACTATTGCAAACGATAGATAAACTAGTAGATTCGAAGAAAGGCCAAATTTCAATGCAGCAATTATTAAGGCATGTGGAGGAGTACGATACCAGGCGGAAACATGGCATAGTGACCATTGGTATTTCAACCAGTACTATTACCGTGTTGATTGTATTTATCGGTGTGGTATATGTCTTATTAAAACGGAGGTTTCAGCATGTTAAAGCAAGACCGCTCCATGAGATTCCTGTAGAATGGATTACCAGTAGGGCATGAGTCAGGGCAACGTGGATGTATATAGGGAAGAAGTAGAATATAGGATAGAACTAGAGTTAACGTATAGGGTAAATTCGGGGACGAATTTAATTTTTAGAAGGAGGCAGTGTTGCTGCCACATGTAGTAAGCGTTGCTTCACGCAGTGAGGAATGGCAAAACAGAGGCAGCCGGCGATCGAGGCGTTGCGAAGTAAACGCAGCACAGATAGCCTTGCTGACAGTAGCGGTCTACCAACAAGCTGATGCAAGAACACACACAGCCCGAGCGCCTGGAGAGTGCTGAGTAAGGGAAGTGAGGCCAGGACGCTAAGTTATGCTACAATATACTGCAGGAGTAATAACAAAAAGCTACCACCGAGGGTAAAAAACGTCCTCCTGCCGGATATAAAGAGTGGAGCGCAGGCAGCAACAGACAGAAGCCATCAGGAAGCAGTTCGGATCTGAGGACGGGCGTGGTCCGTGTCTCAATGTTCAATCTTCATAGGTGACGATTCAAGAAGTCTGTTCCAGCTCGCAGGAGTCATCCGTTCGCCGCCAGATGTCAACTTCACTTCGGTCGGCACCATGACTGACTAACTACAGCGAGAACTTCCAACAGGACCGGCCGCAGCGCGGTCTAGGTCACAGGCGCCGCCGGGGACTGACGCCCGGACTTCATTGCAACCTGGCCCCACGGCGAGTGGTCCGTCCATGACGGGACCTCGCGGACATCGCTACTGAGAGCTTCCCAGCCGCCGGTGCAGCAGGCGTCGGCAGCTGACCTCACGGCGACGCGGCTAGCGGCGACGAGTTCATCTTAACCACAGGGCATCATGACGTGAGGCGGAGCACTGGTGGCCTGAGGCTCCGAGTGCGATCGGTGGCGCGCGTTGCGCGCATTGTCGGAGGATCTACACAGCAGCAGCCAGGCGGAAGGATCCGCAGACTGGGCAGCGACGACGAGGGAGAAATTGTAAAGAAAGTTCAATAAATAATTGTAAAACTCCACGAAGTCTCAGTCTTTGGCGCAGCCACTGTGTCTGCTGCTAACAAGTGGCAAACGGGCATAACAAGTGGAGAGAAGGCGTAACGCCAGTATCAAATGATGTAGCTGTCACGACACTATTTAGTGAAGTGTGTCCACGTTTCTGCCAGTTGCCATCAAAACATATTCAAATATCATTACTTTCACTGTCATCGCTTTCCTTGAGTGCTTCTTCAGCTGCTTCCTTCGTTGAGATGTTACAAACTTCAGCAACAGCAGTACCAATAACATTATTGTAAGTCATAAATTTTGCACGAGGATTTGGAATCTCAAATAATGCACATAAGAGTTTGCCTGCCTCCATCCTTTTACCAATAGACCTGAGACCATAAACTAGCCTTATATTGTTCTCATATAAATTGTTATTTGTATTTTTGATGTCATTGTTGTAGCAACTGCATCACATTTTGTGCAACTCAATGTCAGGTTTGACACAATCCCTTCATAAAGACGCCGATTCTCACCCAAAGATACGTCACCACCACATATTCTGCGCACAGTACTTTTGGAAATGAAATCACAGAGCATGCTAAGGTTCACCATAATATTTCCAAACGAATGTTTATCTCTACAAGCTCACCGGGAGGAAATGCCTTGAAGACACTGCAGTTTTTTCATGATATGCTGATTTTCTTTATGTTTAACATTCTTAGGTCCTTTGACCCACTAACCTCATTTACCTTTACGTATTTATTTCCTCTGAATTTTAATTTAGCCGAGAATTTCTTTATTCGCGACATTTTTATGAAAACACAAGGAACCAAAGAAAATACAAATCAACACATACTTCACTCACAACAAAATTCACTAAGTATAACCATTAACGCTCGAACACAATAACAAACACGATAGGAAAAACGAGTATCGATAGTAGATATAGGGTAGGAAACACTGAAGCGATAAAACAATAGAAGCTTGAAATAACATACAAGGAGTAAAAGAATGCTGTGCATTATCTCTGCATGGTGCAAAAAGGAAGGTGTGGCATTTAAATGCCAGACTGCACAGAGCGTAAGAAAAACCATGATATCTCACGAAAAAATTGTCGTACTTACATAAAACAAAAACTGTTTCACGCAGGAAAGGCCAGGCATTTCAAATATGCTAAAATCTAAAAATCGAATTTTTGAAGCCCACATGCCTTCCGTCTCCCCTTAAGAAACCTTGTATTGGTTGTTATTAACAAAAGATCCGAAAACTTGTTATAGCTGTATTATTTGATAGATTCCATCACGTGCTGTAACCAAAACTTTCTATCATTAATATAACAGATGCTTAATCTACTTCAAATAAGGACGTTTTTGTTCCAAATTTAGTTTTCCGTAAATTACTCGAAAATTATTATCGGTAGCCTAATGGGAGTCACTTAGTTATTATTTTATGTTGAACTGAAGCGTCATACAAATTTTCTCATTTCTAAGTCTAATATTCAGAGCTTTCAATTTTTTTAAAAAACATGGATTCTGACCAAAATACTGCTTTAATCACGTTGAGACTTGTACCAGTTAATTTTGACATACATCTGCACATTACGACCAATTTCTGGCTTCCAAGCTTTATTATTAACGCCACTTATTTTTGTCTTAAAACGATGTATTTAGGTAAAATATTAAGCTAATCAATCTGATACTTGACAGTTTAAACATTATTACACTGAAGCATATGTTGACAACTTTTAATTTCATTCTTAATTATGGTGCAATACTTGTGTTCTACGCACAGACGCGTTATAGTGACGTTGCACTGCTATACTCCGTTCATCATAAGAATAAACCTGATGTAAACATTGCACTGTGTACTCTTCCAAGTTTGCTGGAATCTCATTGGATTTCAGTTTCACGTGGGACTGCAGCCAAGCTGTCGTAAGTACTGTCAAGTACGATAATAAGGGTACGTTTTGTGCTGTGCGTTATTTTGCACATTGATTTAGCGATAATACGGGACAACAGCAATACCGGCGCTTTTAACTTAGCATTGGCTGGTCAGCTGATACAGCTAGCCTGCAGTGACGTGGCCAGCTGCAGTTCACAGGTAAAACGAGATAAACAGAGGAGCAATACAGCTTCGAATGTCATTTAATTTTTAAGTACCATGAAATAATACACTGCAAATTTCTCACAATACGCTCCTAAGACGACCAGACGAAAAACACAACACGTTATCGTTTATAGCTAACGTACTATTGGAACTAAAAACAAGAATGGTGAGAATTCCTGACGTAACCATAGGGCAATTTTTCTGCATAAGCCGTGTGTTACGTAAGAGAGTATTCAAGGATTTCGGCGTATCGTTAAATATTGAAGCCACTGAAGGTAATCTCTTAGCTCTTTCCTTATCCAAATCCGAGGTATACATTTCAATTCTGGAAGTGTCACCTGCTACGTGGATAACGAGCCAGTCAACAACAGAATCCACGAAGTCAACCAGGCTTAGCATTTTCTCTTCTTCTTTTATGACGAGCCGTTCTATATCCCCGCCAGCGTTTGGCAGTGACGTGTGAAAAAGCTGCGTGCGTTTCGGCCACATCCCGCACCTTGGCTTCAGATCAGTTCTGTTGGGTTCATATTGTAATGGTACAGCAGCAAATGTAAAAATGCAGCATTTGTACGGTGTGTTCGATGCTGTGAAAATGATTGTTTTTCATGTTTCTAAGATACTTATCAACCTCAGTGTTATAAAACGATGGACATAGTCCAAATAAAGAGGATTTGGCTTTCATCTTTGCCTTAAAAATTAAATTGTTATTTTTTTAAATTTAAACAACTTTTAGGAACAGTCTTTCATAAAAAATTGATAATTAAGAATTTGTATTTGAAATGGAAAAAGGAATTTCGCGTCCAGTATGTAATGGCAAGGAAAGCGTTTCTGAACAAGAGAAATTTGTTAACATCGAGTATAGATTTAAGTGTCAGGAAGTCGTTTCTGAAAGTATTTGTATGGAAGTAAAACATGGACGATAAATAGTTTGGACAAGAAGAGAATAGAAGCTTTCGAAATGTGTTGCTACAGAAGAATGTTGAAGATTAGGTGGGTAGATCACATAGCTAATGAGGAGATATTGAATAGAATTGGGGAGAAGAGAAATTTGTGGCACAACTTGACTAGAAGAAGGGATCGGTTGGTAGGACATGTTCTGAGGCATCAAGGAATCACCAGTTTAGTTCAAATGGTTCAAATGGCTCTGAGCACTATGGGACTTAACATCTATGGTCATCAGTCCCCTAGAACTTAGAACTACTTAAACCTAACTAACCTAAGGACATCACACAACATCCAGCCATCACGAGGCAGAGAAAATCCTTGACCCCGCCGGGAATCGAACCCGGGAACCCGGGCGTGGGACCAGTTTAGTATTGGAGGGCAGCGTGGAGGGTAAAAATCGTAGAGCTGAATGCACTAAGCAGATTGAGAAGGATGTAGGTTGCAGTAGATACTGGGAGATGAAGAAGCTTGCACAGGACGGAGTTGCATGGAGAGCTGCATCAAACCAGTCTCTGGACTGTTGACCACAACAACAACAACAACAACAACATGTAATTAGAAATAAGAAGACGTGCATTATTCATAAAAAATGAGGATGGGTTCCATAATTACGAGATGTAGGTATTTCAAATTGAAAGAGAAGAAAAAAATGAGGCTGGGGAAATTTGAACAAACGCACGAATAACCGCCTTTGGTTTACATCCCATTACACTACCAACTGCGCTACACGTTCAGCATGAGTTTGTATATCAACTGCATTATATACAACGCTTGGAAAACTTCAAATACGATTATCTCCGTAAATTAATGCAAAACATTAAGAACAGCCTATTTATCGGCATTTTTAACCGTGTTCCACGCGCATGTTTCACTACGGAACGGAAAGCAACCTCAGCCATTTTCACACTGCGCATTAACAGCGCGACAATCAGAGCACAACGCTGAAGAGGCTGAGACTGTACATGATTTTTTAAATAAAAACTACGTAGCTAAAGTGTGATTAAGAAAAACTTTGATTGCTGTTTATACATTTGAATATCTTAAAGTTCAAATTATCATAAGATAGTAATACAGTATCTAATACGTAAGTAGACCCCACTTCCAAGAGCGTAACAACACCAGTGTACGTGTGATACGGCTTCTGACCAATCCTTGCGCTTGTCTGTTTACATCAGATTGCTTCTTATGATGAACGGGTCATAGCAGTGAACTGGGGTAAGTCCCGCCACACTCGCTCGCCTCTGTCTCTCTGACGATACAACGCTTGTTTCGACACAAAGTGAAATATTCAAAGTCCTAACTTCGTCTGAAATATTTCAGAGTAGCCTTCATAAAATCAGGCTCCTCATGAACTTGAACAACGATTGTCGGAAGTACTACACTGCACTCAAACTTTTTCATTGTTATGCAATAGAATTCCTCCAAAATCACATGTGCGGTCATTTCTCACCACGTCCCCCGACACTCGCTTTTATGAGCAGGAAGAAACTCCCTGCACATGTGTCCTTGTTGAAGGAGTTATACCACATTTCATCAGAAAAGATTTAAAAATCATTTGGAAGCATGTGTGTTCACAAATAGATGTCTCACTACACCATTATTTGGTATTGAAGTGGATGCCGATGGTTTGTTTGGATTCACCCATGATTTAAGACGCTTAGGATCCATTTTTCATCACTTGTCACTATTCGATGGAGAAACGACTTTCTTTTGTACCTGGCGAGCAGCATTTCACAAGTGGTCTTTCGAGTTGCTTGCTATCTTTCATTCTGTTCATGCGGAACCCATTTTCCCACTTTCTGCACCTTTCCCATAGCTTTCAGCCGAAGAGAAACGGCTTTCTGCGTCACATTCAATTGTTCCGCGAGTTTCTGTTGAGTTTGAGTATCATCTTCACCTAATAAGGCCTGCAATTCCTTGTCTTCGAACTTTTTTGGTGGTTTCCCGAACTCGTCGTTTCTCACGCCAAAATCACCACTTTTGACTTTTTGAACCACTCAAAACACTGTGTTTTCCCAAGAGCTTGTTCTCTGAAGGCTTCGACAATCGTTCGATGCGATTCTGCAGCAGGTTTCTTCAAATGTTCATGAAAACCTTTCTCATATTACTGACGTCTTCAGGTTCATCAATTGTTACCATTTATAAACTCGCTGGAAATGCTAGATTATGACGTATAACGTAAAGCACTTACATTTTATGAGAAGAATCACTTAAAATCATTCCTACATGCAATGCTAACATGTACATTAGATTACTGTTGGTTTAGCAGACGATGATTGGAGTCTAAAAGTTCATCCTCATCGTTATCGAATTTCATCACACCATGGCATACCTACAGCAAAAACCACTGTTACTGTCATGTATCAAAAAGAACTGTGATCATTTCAGTACAGCTACCTGAAAATGTATGGTATGACTCTGCTACTGCTACTAATATTACTACAGATAGTTGGGAACCTGTTTGAATCTATAGTATGAATCTACTGCTACTACCATACAGAATGCACTTTGGCACCTAGTGTTTGAAGTCATGGAATTGATGTGCTTCTACAAGTACCACTAGTGCTCTTTCAGCTGCGCCATATGGACCACATATCTTCATGAACTATTATAGTGCACTTTTCTGCGCGAGCACCATTATAACTGACTGGTTTAAGATTCAAATCATGCTACAGTGGTTTCAGGAACACTCAAGTTAATGTCTTAGCCATCAGATTCATCTGATGTGAATGGATCTGGGACATTACTCTATGACAGCTCTACACCTGCAGTTTAGGGGATTTATATGGAAACATACAATGTCAGATACCTCCAAAAACCTAGAAAAATCTGTTGTAGCCTGTTCAATCTATTAGTAGTCTTAAACCGCCACACGTAGTGCAGTGTAAGTCGTAACAGCAGACCCTCACATTCGTGAGCGTTCATAATCTTGCCCAGCAAAATACTTACCACGCAAACAGCCTGGCTGAAGGAAGCCAGCTGTATTTGAAATGATTTAGAAAACGTGTGCGAAGATTCCTAGTCGACAGCACACTTATAGATGTCTACACAGCAAACGACTGCAACTAACACCTGTGCCAGGTGTAGAAGTATGAAACCGGAATTTGGTTGTAATAATTACACGTCTGTTGTTTGAAACTGATAAACAATATTTTATTCAAAATAATCTCCATTGTTATTTATACATTTCTCCCACTTCTTCAGCAAACTATGAATGCCACGCCAATAAAACAATTCTTCTTTTGAGGAAAACCGGTCAACGAGCCATTTTCGTACAATCTGAAGCTTTGCTCAGCGAGAGCGTGTCCCAGTGTTTGCAAACAGATGACAATCGGTCGGAGCCAAGTCTGTAGAATAAGCCACATGGCCTAGTATTTCCCAATTGAACGTCTCGGTCGTTTCCCTGATCCGTTTTGCTGTATATGATGGGGCTTCATCATGGAGCAATATGACTTTGTGCTGTCTTTGTCCATATTCCGGTCGTTTTTCACGCAATGATTGATTTAAATCGATCATTTGCTGTTGGTAGCGATCAATGTTAACTGTTTCACTAGGTTTTAGCAGCTCATATTAGGTGACACCCTTCTGATCCCACCAAACACAGAGCATTGTCTTCTTTCCAAAGTGATTTGGTATTGAAGTGGATGCCGATGGTTTGCCTGGATTCACCCATGATTTACGACGCTTAGGATCCATTTGTCATCACTTGTCACTATTCGATGGAGAAAAGAATTTCTTTCGTACCTGGCGAGCAACATTTCATATGTGGTCTTTCGAGTTGCTTGCTATCTTTCATTCTGTTCATGTGGAACCCATTTTCCCACTTTCTGCACCTTTCCCATAGCTTTCAGTCGAAGAGAAACGGCTTTCTGCGTCACATTCAATTGTTCCGCGAGTTTCTGTTGAGTTTGAGTATCATCTTCACCTAATAAGGCCTGCAATTCCTTGTCTTCGAACTTTTTTGGTGGTTTCCCGAACTCGTCGTTTCTCACGCTAAAATCACCACTTTTGACTTTTTGAACCACTCAAAACACTGTGTTTTCCCAGGAGCTTGTTTTCCAAAAGCTTCGACAATCATTCGATGCGATTCTGCAGCAGTTTCCTCCAAATGATAACAGAAAACTAATGCTGTCCGCAAATCGTAGATCGTAGGCACAATACTCGACATGCTTACGGGTTTGAATCAGATATCGATGCATAGAACTTGAGTTACTATGTGTTGACTTTCGTCGTCCGCAGTTACAGGAAGAAGATGGCGCTGCAGACGCGGTCTCACAGGCCCTGCACTAACGGGTAGCACCATCTGTAAGGAAATTCCGGTTTCATATTTCTACACCTGGTATTTATCAGAAATAATTTATAAATCTCCTGAAAACTTTAAAAGTTTATGTCTGACAATCAACTCATTACACATCTTCTGAGATGCTTCCGAAGGGCATACTGCACTACCATTTATCGTCGATTGTAAATCTGCGATACTTATCACTGTTGGTATATTATATAGCAAGACAAGACTTTCACCAATCGAAAGGTTTAGCCTGCCATGTCTAGAGCTATTTGAAGCGCTTGTGGGTAAAAGACTTTCATAGTACGTACTGTATGTTGAGGGTTGTCTTCTAAAGTTCCATTAAGGTGTTCCTGTATTTATTCCAGAGCTTGCTGGGTAATGGCTGGCTTGGCGACAAAATATTCATCTTTTGGATCTTCAGCTCTTGTCTTTCTTTCTATGTTCATAGTTAAATTATAGGATTTAGGTTCTGCCTCTATGCAAACATTACTAAAGAAAATCTACACCTATGAAAGAACAGGAACCTAGAAAACTCTATGGAACTAGTAGAGAATAGGTACATAGACATACCAGACACAGAAAACCTCGTATAATTTGCTGTCGCATCAGAGTACACTTGTATGCCAATAAATGACACAGTCAGCATCACCATACAATGTCTCAAACAACAAGGAGACACACCAGACCCACATATTAGTGAAGTAGCAATAATACTCAAGACCATAACAGCACAAATTTAGAATAGAGTAGAAACTTTATCTACTTTCTAATTGTAAGTGTACAGAATAATTACAGGTATTTTCTGATTTTAAGTACCAAAAATGATTTAAAAGAATTATGTTCGCAATAAAGTAAAATTAGGAATAATTATTTACTTAAAGTACTTTTTTAGCATGATGGAACAAAATGTAACATCAGGCACAGTTATTTGTGACAGTTAGTCATAGATTCTTCTACACTGTAATATTATTTACTTCCTAGGTATTTTTTAATGGAGGTAAAATTCTTCTGGTTCATAGTTTTTAAATTTTTCACAGATTTTATTTCCCAGGGTTATACCCATATAGTAAGGTGTCCTCTCCAGCAGTTTTAGTCTATGAGTTGGTAACTTATACTGATATTTGTTTCTTGTTTCATAATCATGCTTAAACAGGTTATCCTCAGAAAATCGTGGGTTTTGTTTAGAAAACTTAATGTCTCGTAGATGTAAAGGCCAGGAACAGTCTTAAGATCAAGGGCCTTGAGCAGAGATCTGCACGATTGTCTTTTTTCTGCACCTGCCATGGCTTCAATGACTTTTTTCTGTAGCCTAAAGACTCTCTGTAAGTTTGTTTTCTCTGATTCCCAAAAAATTATACCACATCTAATCACAGACACAAAATATGCATGATATACAACTTTTTTGACTGTTGTTTCTATTATACTGCTTATAACATTCATTGTAAATATTAGATTATTTAGATGGTGGCACGTGGCATCTACATGGTCTGTCAATGATAAATTCTTGTTCAGCATTACACCTAGAAATTTGTTACAGTTTGTGGTGGCAAGGTGATGGTCCTCATCTCATATTTCTAGTATATCCTGTACAGCTTGTTTTTTGGTGAAGTGAATGATTTGTGTCTTTGTTAGATTTAATGTCATCCCATTATTTCTCACCCAGGCCTCAATTTCAGCCAGAGACTACTGAAGATGTGTAGTTAAATTTTCACTTTTCTTGCCACAGACTATTGCTGTAGCGTAATCCACATAAAGAATAGTGTCTGATTTTATGTTAGTTGGCAGGTCATTTATATGATACAAGAACAATATTGGTCCAAGGATACATCCTTGTGGCACACCTTGTTCTGTCTTTTCCCAGCTTGAGAAGAATCTCTTACCAGTTTCATCTATTACTATTTTTTTTCCTTTTTAATGGGTAAGATGACATCCATCTCAGCGAATTTTCACTAAAACGATATGCTTGTAGCTTGAAAAGTATTAGTTTGTGATCTACTGTGTCAAAGGCTTTATTTAGGTCACAAAAGATGCCGGATACAATCATATTTTTATCTAGACTACTACTAATTTTTGTAATAAGTTCATTAATAGCTTGCACAGTGCAGTGTCCTCTTTGGAAACCATGCTGATTTTTCTGGACAATATTATTCAGATTATAATAGTTGACTATCTGGTTACATGCAGCTCTTTCAAATATTTTGGAAAATATTAATAACATTGAGATTGGTTGGTAATTACTCACTTCATTGTGTCTGCCTTTTTGTAAATAGGTCGTATTTCAGCATACTTCAGTCGATTGGAAAAAATCCTTCCTTAAAATAATGATTCATTATAAGGGACAGAGGATGTGCATTACTGTGTGTGACTGCCTTTATTATTTTTGTGGGAATTTCATCACAGCCAACAGAATTTAAGTTCTTCAAGGACTTTATGATACCAGCTACTTCAGAACAGAATATATGGGTGAATTTAAATTTAGTGGGGCTACATAAACTGGAAACAGGGTACACGTTTGGTGGTGAAAGTTCATCAGTTTTACATGGATTTATGAAGCGGCTGTTAAACGCTTCACAGATTTATGTAGGGTCCTGAACAGTCTCACCTTCAACCACCAGTTCAAGTTTCTGTTGTCTGCCTTTTTTTATACCTATTTCATTCTTTACAATGCTTCATATTGCTTTAGAGTTATTTTTAGCGTTTGAAATGTAATTATTATTCGCCAACTTTTTGGCCTGTCTGACAACTTTATCAAAGATTTTCTTATATTGCCTTACATAATTTAAGAATTCTGTGCCTCGATTGACTTTCGCCTCCATATGTAATTCTCGTTTCCTCATGCTTGAAATCTGAATGCCCTTTGTTACCCATGAACCCTTCTTACGTGTGTCATTTTTTATAGTTATAAAAGGAAAGCAGTCATTGAAACCATCAAGAAGCCTTCCAGAAAGTTATTGAAATTTTCATTTACTGACGACTTAGCAGTAAATGGCCGTGAGACGAGGCTGATTTCATTGACGAACATTTCTATATTTTCTTGTCTAAACTTTTTGATTTTCTTATTTGTGTGCTTTGAGCTAACACAGGGTACTGACACTAATAGAGAACTGTGGTCTGAGATCCCTAAGTTTACTATACATTTTTCTCCTACTCTGTAGCTTAAAGTACTAACAATGTTATCTATGTTGGATGCTGACAAAGCAGTTACCCTTGTCATTTCTACAAAATTTAGAATAAAACCATGTGTACACATCAGCTCCTTCACCTTAAAGGCAAATTTGTCATTTCTTCTCACATCTATATTAAAATCAGCACAAACAACAAATTTTTACATAACTTTTCAGTTTTGAGTTGGTTGAGTAAATTTTTAAGTTTGATCAGAAAACTGCAGGAGATTGAGGAACCAGGGGTACGATATATGCTGAATATCAACATGTTATAGTCCTTACATTCTATGTAACAACTTTCAGATGTACGTTCTTCATTTAAATTATTGAAATTTTGCTTAATTTGGTATTTTACTGATGAATGGACAAGAATACATTAACCACCATACCCATTGTCTCTACAGAAGCTAGCTGCTACTTCATAATCTGTAAGTTTGTTCAATAAATTTATATGTTCATCTCCAAGCCAATGTTCACTTTAGCAAATAACCTTTACAGAAAATTTTGTTCTCTCTAGAAATACTTATAAGTCATGAAGCTTACTGATAAGATTACTTAATAAACCTCCAATACTCAAATGCATAATAAGATTATTATTTGCTATTGTAGATGTGATGTCATCAAAATTATCTACTCTAAACTGGCCAGACACAACCTTTTTAGATTGCTTATCTCAATGTTTTTTTCCTCCCAGTTTCAACCAAAAAATCCTTAAGATGGCCTAGTGGTGAAGTTTTTCTTTTGTTATGAGTGGCTCCTATTGATTCTTCTGCTGTTGTTTCTTCTGTTGATGTTGTTGATTCTTCTGTTGCTGCTTCTTTGCATGTTGCTTGTTTATGTGATGATGATAGTCCTGATTTTGGCAATGCTGATGCTACCACTACTTGTGATAGTGGCCCTGTTCTTGTCCCTGATGATGGTAGTTCTGTTGATGATTGAGATGATGCTGCTGCATCTGTAGTTCTTGCCACATCTGATGAGGATTGTCTTGCTTCAGTCGATGCTGGTTTTTCTGCCACTGGTGTGGGCTGTGCTGTATCAGCTGATGATGGTGGTTTTGTTTCTGATATTGATAGTGGTTTTTTGTTGCTGTAGTTTTTTATGGTTTCACTGCTGTACTTGGTGGTGGTTGTTGTATTGTTATTTTTTGTTGGAATGATAATCTTGGTTCTGCTGTTGCCACCAATGTCTCCATAATTTTAGAGCTGAAAAGTCTCTTTCCATTTCCGTTTAAGTGCATACCATGCTTTGTAAAACTCTCCCCCCCCCCTCTCTCTCTCTCTCTCTTTCTCTCTCTCTCTCTCTAGGTAGTTAACAGGTAGAAACTGAGCGTTTTCATACATTTTGCATATGTCCTTGAACTGTTTGTTGGCTTTCATGATTTCTTTATTTACACACGAATCGTTTATGAGATCGTGTCTATGCGGAATTCCAGTGATGATCATTGTTTTACTCTAACTGGTATCCAGTATTTCCTTTAAGTTTTCGACGGCACTCGATAATTCATTTTTGCATTCATTTGCATTTGATGAACTTCTGGCTTTTGTGTTTTTTGTAATTTCATGCATAGGTGCCCCTGGTTTCACGTAACTAGATGCGTTTGTATCATGTCCATGACGTAAAATTTTTGCGAGTCCACGCTCATGGCTATCCGAATGTATGTTTACTTTGGAAAATTTCGTTCCTACCTTCTTTATCGCAATTATAGACGCACTTTTAGTTGCGTTTTGATTTACATATAATTCTTCTGGTCTTTCGTCTGTTTCTAAAACACCTAAAATGTTTTTTAATGGCACTTCGAATTTTTTTTCACTTTGTTTTCCACGAGTGAATGGTTCAAACGGCTCTGAGCGCTATGGGACTTAACATCTGAGGTCATCAGTCCCCTAGAACTTAGAACTACTTGAACCTAACTAACCTAAGGACATCACACACATCCATGCCCGAGGCAGGATTCGAATTTGCGACCCTAGCGGTCGCGCTGTTCCATACTGAAGCGGCTAGAACCGCTCGACCACAACGACCGGCCACGAGTGAATTGTTTAGGCCTAACAGACTCGGCATAGCTCTTGTTTGACATTACATGCGTCATATTTGCACTTTTGCATGACTATAAATATTTCAAGTCTTGTCATAATTTTATAATATCATCACACATGATGTAAATAATTTTTTGTTTTGTGTTTATTTCACGAAGTATTTCGCCTTTGCTTTTCTGCAAAGGTCCGCATTTTGAGATTTGGTCACTGTCACTTTTACTTAAACAAGGATTTGCTTGTTCTTTTCTTCTAGTGTTTTTGATTAAGATATGATACGGCACACACATATTTTCGTAAACTGCACTATATTTCTCGCACAGCTCACAAATCGTACATCTTCTACGGCCACCATCTTACTTTATGTCCAACAAAGAATTTTATTCACAACATGAAGGTCAGCCAATGGGATCACCAATTAGTGGCCTCCTAACCAACATATTCTTAAACAACATTGAGGACAGATCTTCACACTAATATGACCAAAAAATACAATGTCTTATACCAGTACCATTATGTCGATGACATAATATGCCTGACTGATAAACCACACACATATATAGAACAGATATACAGTCAAATAAGCAAGTTCCACCCAAAAATTCACGTCACGTTAGAAACGGAAACACACAACACACTAAATTTTCTGGACCTCACCATACAAAAAACGTGGCACAGAAGCAAGCAAGTTTCAGATTCACGCTCCACGGATTGAACAGAACACCTATAAGCAATCAGAATTACATGCAGGAGCTAAATACAGTAAAGCAGATAGCTGAGGTAAATGGTTACAAGCCCATATGACAGATAAATTAGATCAACAAATTTGTAAACAGAAAAGAAATGAATGCACAACACACACATACAAAACCTTACAAAACACGGATCAACACAACATTCAAACAATGATACATCCAAGACACAAGAGTGCAACAACACACACACACAAAACAAAATGGCACATATACACACACACACAAAATTCAAATTCGGTGCCAAACTCTCTCGGGAACAAATGAACAGCGTTTTGCGAAATGAAAAGGCGTTTATAAACAACGACATTACACAATGTAGATTAATATGTGTTGCAGTGCCCTCAGACCACAAAAGACTAAGGATCAGTCACAACAAAACATGAGTAATGACGAATACATATGCAGTACTGTTACAAAAGCAGAAAGATAGTCTGTAACAGTGGCTTATGAGCGGTAAGATAGTACTGTTGTAACGTTACAAAGTGTTACGAGATAAATGAGGACCACTGGCATTAAAATGAAGGGGATTCTAATATACACAGTCCCGACACATTAAAGTGACCTATTTTCGAAATCAATGTGTGATGACCACTACAAACATCTGGTTTCAGCACTAGAAGTGAAGCGCTTATAAAGCATGTCAGTAGGGACACAGAAGACACTGCAGTCGTTTTCGTAATGTGGAAATGGAGTGATTTACCTGATGTCCAAAAGGGCATTATCTTTGGCTTTCACATGAAGGGTGGAAGCAGTTCCGAAATGGCTAAGTTTGTAAGCTGTTTGCGAGCTGCCGTGCTTAAAGTGTAATGTGCATGGCAAAATGGCGCTTCCTAAAACTTTGGTGCACATTGGGCCATAAATGACATGGCTAAACGACGGTTGTTGAGATGTGTATGGCCGAATAGACGTGTAACTGTTGAGCAACTAACTGCCCGTTTGAACTAAGGGGTTACCAACTGTGTCCCTTCGATGGCCATCAGTGAACATTGCTGCATATGGGCCTCCACAGCAGGTTCCTAATTCATGGCACTTGGAATTTGTTTTCACTTTGTTTTCCACGAGTGAATGGTTCAAATGTCTCTGAGCGCTGTGGGACTTAACATCTGAGGTCATCAGTCCCCTAGAACTTAGAAGTACTTAAATCTAACTAACCTAAGGACGTCATACACATCCATGCCCAAGGCATGTTCGTCAGCGACAAAGGCTGGAATTTGCACTCCGATACCGCAACTGGACGTCCACTGTGTGGCGACAGGTGGAATTTTCAGATGACAATGGCCATTGGCGATATGTCATGAAACATCTGAAAGAAAACACCATGCTGAATCGGCATAAGCATCCAGGCCAGAGGAGGGGGAGTTATGGTTGAGAGAACTCCAATATGAGTTTGCCATACTCCCCTGACCACCAAAGTCGCCGGATTTAAACCCAAAGGATATCTGGGACCATCTCAGTCGGGGCTGTTCACGCTATGAATCCTCAACTGAGAAACCTAGCGCAGCTGACCACAGTACAGGAGTTGACACGGCTCCGCATCCATCTCGGTACCTTCCAGAACCTTATTGGCCCTCTTCCTGCATGTCTCACAGTAATCCAGGATGCAAATGTGCTTGTTCAGGTTTTTGACGGGTGGTCACATTAATGTGATGGAACAGTGTGAAAGGACTGGGTTCTGATGTGAATAGTAAAATGAATGGAATGAAGTCTTAAATAAATGAGTTAAGTTTTGACATTAATAGTCAAATGAATGGACTGATTTCTGGTATTAACGTTTAAATGAATGGACTGTGATATGAACAGAATGGGTTACTTTATGAGATTAACCAATGTTTTATTAAGCAGTCAGCAGAATTTGATGCTGAGTTATGGAGTTTTTAAACTGAAATATAAGTGAAAAATGAAATTTCATGTTTAAGATATTCTATGACAAATGATATGTCACAGTTTAATGATGGTGTGAAAGGAAAAATCGTCAAATAAAAAATGAATGTAATGGTACTATTGTAACAGTCAATAGTGGCTTAAAAAACCATATAAAGCAAGCTGCTGAAAGGGCAAACAGTTTGTGGGAAAGTTAACTGCTGACTTAAGTATAGCATAGGTACCAGTAAATATGCTGAAAAACAGTGTAATACCGAACATTAAATTTTGGAAAATGAAGTGAAGGAAGAAAAAGATAAATGTGAACTGTGTGCTGTGCAAATGAGCGCAAGAGTTATTAACTTCGAAACTAACTAATCTAACTTAGTACTACTGTAAGTGATAAATTGCAAGAGCACAATTACCGAGCGAGGTGGCACAGTGGTTAGCACACTGGACTCGCCTTTGGCAGTGCAACAGTTCGAACCCATGTCAGGCCATCTTGATTTAGGTTTTCTGTGATTTCCCTAAATTGTTTCAGGCAAATGCTGGGACGGTTCCTTTGAAAAGGCACAGCCGACTTCCTTCCCCATCCTTCCCTAATTTGATGGGACTGGTGACCTCACTGTCTGGTCCCCTCCCTCAAATCAAGCAACCAACTGTGAGCATAATTAGAGACTAAAATGAGTAGAACAAAATGTGACTAATGGTTTCATGTCCTAACATAGGACAGAGGGAAAACGAGCTTTCAGATCAGTCTGCAATTCCCGAGCAGTTAGAAGCAATTGCAGAGAGACAAGCTTCCAATCAAGCTGAGTTGTTTTCTTGGATCGTCCCCAAACACTGTCACAGGGCACCTACGAGAGGTGTGGATTTTGGAATTCGGTAGGATGCTCGCAGCAGGAGACTCAATGAGCTCAAGTGTCGATTAATACTATTTCATTACAATCACACTAACTACAACATTGAAGGCTAATTCTAAACATCAGACACAGCAAATGATGCCCCTGGTTGCACAACAGAAGTCAGTGCCTGACACTGACGGGTGGGAGGTAACAGAAGTGGCAAACACTAACAGCACTGTAAGTACAAACTTTGACAACAGTACTCCAAGTTAAAAAAAATAGATTTGTCGGCGGTTACCTAAGTCTGACGACTAACAACACAGAGTTGTTGTGCCAAGGGTCTGTTTGAGAACACTGACTGAATACAAAAAACATGGGTTTTTCGAGGCTGTGGCGGTGTACTGTTTCTCCCTATCTGTAGCGGAATATAATTTTCCACCAATCTGCCTGAACTTTACAAGTATCGGCCAATCTGACATGGGGCTCTGGCCAACCACTTTTAGTTCTTTCCCTCCCCCTACTCTGCAGGTGGGAATGTTTCTGGCTTTTACATTAACAAACCCCCAAGTTTGGTGCAACAGCGTTTAGCTGAAAGCTAAACGTCACTACCCTTCCTATTATCGCAAGATACAACAGTGTTTTACGTCGATTGGCCTGGCCTGAGACTTCTCATGACGAGGAACGTTGTCCTAGCAGCTTTACCCATTTCCCATCTCAGTCGAACCTGTGTAAACACACTAAAATTACTGTTCTAAGGAGCAAGTATCAAGTTTGCTGCCAGTGCTAAGACATGCCTGTCTGTGACCATCTTCTACTGTGACGCCTCACAACAGCGTTAGGGCGGTGTAATGAGTAACCAATTAATTCTCTGGCGTGAAATTTCTCCCCTGCATCAGCTACCCAGAGCTTCTGCTATTCACAGGGCTGTAGTGTTACTACTTACATCTAGCAACATAAACACTAACACTTTTGCCTGCTCTCTGTATTGTGACTCTGATTTCCTTTCTTGGAGTGCCCTCTCTGGCTTCCAAAAGCCTTAAGCTTAACAACATACAAGTCAATACATGATCGATAAATGTCATCTCTCACTATAACAAGCCAGGATATTTTGGAATTTCTCGTAATTACGGACGTCTACGAAACCATATGGTTTTTATCCATGCTTGCATCTATTTTCGATTGTTAAGTACCTTATTCACGTTTATGGATATTTACAAAGTTTATTTACACTCTGGCGAAATTTTGGTTTTTACGTGTTTTACCAGTTACAGTACATACCTATAGTTTCATACGCTGCCAGCTTGCACGATGAAAATTAGTTTTCCTACAAATGACAATAAGAACTCATAGAACACAGTCCCATTTATTTTTGTTTTCTAAAATTATTTTGACATCATTCATGGGGAATGTCAACTATTTTTATTATCGATTTACCCGTCGATATTTCGAAATGACCTCAAATGAATGACGTGGCACAACATCCGTAATTGAGAGAAAGCTGTAAAATGGCGGACGTAGTAGACTAATGTGTTAAATGCGCTCTGTCCTTTTTTTCCTTTATTGTGATTTCATTCCTCTGCCCAGATGGGCAAGAGAGGGCTGGTAGCCACACAATCCTCCACTCTTCAGCCGAGTCATACATTCAATAAAAAGATGATAACGATACATATAAAGAGCAATGAAAAGGGGGACATAAGAACATAATAATGAGAGACAGTGGGGTTAAAATGTAGACTTACACTGAGACGTACATCTGGGACAGTCAAAAAACGTCCACGTAAAGGTAAAAAAACACAGTTCGCAATTCGTGGAGCATGTAAAATACACTGAAGTCACATGCAGTAGTTAAAAGTTGGCCACGGTATTAAAACACTCCAGAACAAAGAGACGTTAAAATCACTGCACGAAACGGAGCACACACGATCAAGAATAAAAACTGCCAGAAGGGACCTGTCAAGGGAAGGACAAAGATGGGAGAGGAAGAGGCAGCAGGCAAGGGGGCTAGAGGGGGTGGGATGAAAAGCAAGGGGGCCAGCGAGCGCACCAAGGGGCAAGAGATGGGTGGAGTGGGAGATGGAGAGGGAAGGCAAGTAAGGCAAGTCAGGAGGGCGTGCAGTGACACAGAAGGGGTGCACTGGAAAGGGAGAGGGCGGAGGAAGGAGGAAAAAGCCACTCAGGGGAAGGGAAGTGGAGGGGAGAGGCAGCCCTGGGGAGGGAGTGGGGGAAGGTGGGGTTAGAGTTTGTAGGAGGGGTAGATATCTGGGCGAAGCTCATCATCTGGGAGGGGTAGGCGTTGGAAGTTGCGCTGGGAAAAGAGATTGAGGGTGTGGGGATGGAGGGAGGGCAGGACACCACGGTAAAGGCGCGGCAACAGGCTGGCGGTAGGGAGAATAGAAGACACCAGGGGGTGGAGGGATCGAGTCTGTGGATGATGTACAGGTTGCTGATGTGTTTGAGGAAAAGGAGATGATGTGGGAAGGGAATGAGGTTGTGGAGGACCTGTGTGGGGGACAGGAGGTGGAATGAATGACGAGGCGGAGTGCATGGTGTTCAAAGAGTTGGAGGGCTTTGTAGGATCTGGGCAGGGCGGAAATCCAGGTGATGCTGGCATGATCAAGGATGGGACAGATCAAGGATTTGTAGGTGTGACGGATGGTGGAAGGATGCAGTCCTCATGTCTGGCCAGGCAGGGGTTTCAGGAGGTGGAGTCTATTGTGCACTTCATGTCGGATCATAGGGAGAAGGGGAATCCAGTTAAGGTAATGGTCAAGGGTGTGGCCAAGGTATTTCAGGGTAGAAGTGAGAGGGATAGGATAACCATAAATGGTAAGGTAAAAATTGTGGAGCCCAAAGGAGTGGGTTGTATGACCTATGATGATTGCCTGGGTCTTGGAAAGGTTGATGCAAAGGAGCCACTAGTTGCACCAGATGATGAACTGGTCAAGGTGGGTTTGAAGGTTATATTGGGACCATTGAAGGGTAGGATAAAGGGCCAGGAAGGTGGTGTCATCAGCAAATTGGAGGTGTTGACCAGGTGGGGGAGGTTTGGGCATATCTGCAGTATACAGGAGATAGAGGATAGGGGAAAGGATGGAGCCTTGGGGGCACACTAGTGGTGGGATAGAAAGTTCAGGAGATGGTATTGTGGATAGTGACATAGGAGGGGTGATGGGAGAGGAAGGAAATAACTAGATGGACGAAATTGTTGGGAAGAGTGAAGGTCTGGAGTTTAAAGAGGAGCCGGGATGAGAGACACAGTCATAGGCGTTTTGGAGATCGAGGGAAACAAAGATAGCGGCTCAATGGGAGTTAAGTTGGAGGGAAAGAAGATCGGTAATGTTAAGGAGCTGGTCGTCAGCTGAGAAGGGAGGCCAGAAGCCATACTGGTTAAAGTGGAGGAGGTGGTGATGGTTAAGGTGGTGATGAATATGGCAGGAGAGGACAGACTCAAAGACTTTACTGAACATGGAAGAGGTATCAGAGGGGGATTTGTTGGATTTAGGGAACAACAAGGCATGGGAAGTCTTCCACAGGTCAGGGTAAAAGCCAGTGGAGAGAAGGACATTATACAGGGTAGCAAGGACAGCCAGAAAAAAGAGGTGGATTCCTTGAGGTGGTGGGAGGTGACACTGTTGCAACCAGGTGTGGTGTTGCATTTGGAGCGGAGGATGAGTTTGATGTCGTGTGTGGTAATGGGAGTGTTTGTGTCTGACGGGGTAGATGATCCAAGTACTGGAAACTGGTGGTGAGTGGTGGGACAGAGGTATTGGAGTGTTCAAGGACTTTGGGGAAGGGGGAGTAATCAAATTGGGGATTGTCAGTAATGGAGAAGACCTCAGAGTGGGTGGAAGCAAAATGGTTAGTCTTACTGAGGTTGTCAGGGAAGGGGCGATTGTCGTGGAGAAGGGAGTAATGCGGGATGGGACAGTTACCGGTAAGGTGGTGGAAGGCAGACCAATCAGTTGAGGAGTTGACAGGGAGGGCGGAATTGAGGCGTGTACATGTCTGGCGCCAGTCCTGGCGTTTCTTTGCTGTTAGGGGGTTTCAGATGTGGTATTGAAATTGCTGGTGGTGGAGGAGTGTATCCCAGTCATGGTTGCGGAGGAAGGAGCAGTACAGCCTGCGGGATTTACAGAGAAGAAGGACAGCCTGTGGAGGAAGAGTGGGAAGGTGAAAGGGGATACGTTTGGTAGGAATGTGGGCCTTAACGGCATCAGTCATGGTCTTCTGGAGAAAGGACGAGGTACGGGTGATGTCAGCGCGATGGTGAAAGGTAAGTGGGTGGCTTTCGACCTGTGAGGCAATGAATTCCTGGTAGGCATCCGAATCGGCGCAGTGGTAGTCATGGATGGACTTTGGAGGGTAGCAGGGCGGTGGGCAGGAGGGGGGGGGGGTAATGGGCTGAGGAATTGGTGAGAAGGACTGGGAAATAATCGCTACCAATGTAGTTGAGGATGTCTGCGGCGATACGACCAAAGGGGCTGGGAGACGTGAGGACGACGAGATACTTTTGGGATGCCTGTGCTGTGGGAGGGGAACAAGGTCACCATGGAGGGTGGAGAGGAACTGATGCCACCGCTGAAGGGTGTCATGGTCACGTCTGTGGATGCTCAGGTCTGCAACAAGCACATAGGTGGAGAAGATGTGGTCAACATGGGAGATGAAGTCGTAGGGGAGAGGGGCTGTGTGATGGACATAGATAGTGGCACAGGTGTTGGTGTGGGAGGGAAAAAAGGCGATGAGGATAACGTGTTCGGTTGGCTCATTGAGCAGGGGCTGTGGCCAGACAGGGATATGCTTGTGGTGGCCAATAGCAACCCCATCTCACGCAGGGGAAGGGGGCTGTTGGTGATGTGAAGGAGGTGAGGAGAGGTGCAGACAACATGGTGAGGTTGGAGGAAGGTTTTGCTAAGGCTGAAGGAGTCGACCTGGTGCTTGAACAGATTATGCATGGAAAGGTATTCATTGGCAGGGAGGGAGCGAATGTTTAGGTATAGGAGACATACTATTGGCGGGCCAGGGGGTGGGTGTGGGGGAAGGAACAGAGGGAGGAGGAAATAGGCTTAAGTGAAGGTATCTAGGTGGGTGAAGGTGAAGTGGGCCTGGTTTTTGGAGTATGTGGCGTAGGTATTCAAATGGAAGACAGAGCAGGTGGCTAGGGAGATCTGCTGAAGGGTGTGGGGGCGTTGAAAGGAGTAGATATTCCATAGGACGATGGTAAGAAACCTGATGATGTCTTTGGCTGTAGGGAGAGAGCGGAGGGAATTGTTGGAGTGGAAGGGCTGATAGATGGGGCAAACAGGGACTGTGAACTTGGGGTTGGTGGGAGGGGGTTTGGCCTTGTATTCAGAGGGCTATATGGGGTGAGGTTCGTGGCAGATGTTGCGGGGAGGCGGAGAGGCGAGGTTAGGACACTGTTTGAGAAAGTGGGAGGATTTACAGTGGGGGCAGGTGAGTGTTTTTTGCAGTTTTGGGTGAGGTGGTCATTGCAGAGGAGACAACATTGGGAGCGGCAGGATTGAGGAGGGGAATGGGAGGGGTCAGTGGTGTGGTGATGGTTGAAAATCGGGGCTCCCTGAGTCAGGAGGTGATCGATGGAGGAGGCAGACTCTGTGAACACACACATCAGGAAGGTAGGAGCAGAGTTGTGACAGACACATCAGGCAGAGCGGATTTACAGGGTGAGGTGGGCATTCAATTCTGCAAACACCTCTGCCTCCATGAACATATGGCTGAGTTTTGTCATCTCAGCGATGAGGGTTGGCGGACAACCAGGGTGTTGGGGCTGATGGGAATAGGAGGAGGTAAGGAAAGGTGTGAGAGACACATGTGGGCCAAAAGCGATGTGGGGAAGTTTCCAAAGATCAGTGTGGAATGAGGGAGAGGGGAATAGGATTTGATGAGGACGGAGTATATGTGGGGGATAAGATGAGCAATGGTGGCATTAGGGATATACTTGTAGATTTCAAGGGTGAGGGTGTGGGCATCAAGGAATTTAGGATCAGAGTTGGAAAGGACGAATGTATGCAGGACAGGAGCTGGAGGAGTAGTGGTGTCCATTGGGGGATCAGAAGGAAGAGGGGCGGTGGTTTTTTGGAGGAGGGAGTGAGGTCGGCACTTGGGCGTCTGGGGGGTTTTTTGGTGGGGGTGGTCTGGGAGGAGGAGTGAGGGATCGGTGGAATTGGGAGGTCCCAGGAGGTAGGCCAATTGTGTGAGGTGGAGGCTCCTGCATGGGAGGGTGGGTGCTCTGTGGTGGCAACTATGGCGCAGCAGACAGTGACACAGGCGGGAGAATCAGGGGCGGTCATAGCAGGTTGAGTGAGTAGTGGAAGAAAGTTATCCCAGTGGGTGGTAGCAGCAGGAGGGAGGACAGGAGCAGGTGGAGGAGGAGCAGGAGCAAGAGCAGTGTACAGGTGGAGATACAGGAGTGGGGAAGAGACAGAATGGAAAGAGGCTGTGAGGAGGGGAGGTGGAGTAGATGGGGAAAGCCCAGAGGAGGTGCTCCGGGAGATAATGGTGGGGGCAGGGGAAGGGAAGGTGTATAGGATAATGGTGGTGGTGGTGCAGGTGGGGGTGTCCATGGTGGACTGTGCGGTCTAAGGGCGACAGCTCTGCCCAAAATAGGGAAGGAGAACAAAGATGGCGCGGCAGCGGCGAGCGCTAGGCGGGGTGGTGAGCACTGCAGGGCGGTGGTGCAGCGGCGTCGGCGGCGGTGCAGCTGTGTCAGCAGCGGCGGTGACGAGCACTGAGCGGCGGCGTTGGTGAGCATTGAGAGGCAACAGCAGTAAGCGGTAGCGGCGGCGAGCACCGGGCACCAGCGGTGACAGCAGCGCCAGCGGACACCGGACAGCGGTAGTGGCCTTGGTGAACACCGAGTGACAGCAGCGGCGGTAGCGAGCACCGGGCGGCAGCGGCAGTGGCAGAGGTGAACACTGAGACACAGCGGCGAGCACTGAGCAACGGTGGCGGCGAGCACTGAGCGGCAGCGGCGGCGAGCACCGGGCGGCGAGCTCCGGGCGGCAGCGGCGATGGTGAGCACCGAGCGACAGCCACGCCGAGTCCAGGGCGGTGGACGGATGGACAGAGTAGCAGTGGCTACAGACAGCAGCAGACAGCACGGGGTCTTCCAAAGCTTCAGTTTCGCCATGCACATAGCCCAGGCGGCCTAAATATTCCGATTTGGAAGGTGTGGGACTCTAACCCACAGGATGCTGTGCTCTACAAAGTTGATAAATTTGATGGAATTCGGAGGTTACTTCAAGAGAAAGATGAAAGATGACATCTTAAAAGTGGTGAATACCTTTAGAGAATGTTCCAATGTTATAAAACTGGTTGTGAGCACGTAAAACGCTAAAAATAAAGACAATGCCGTCTTGGAAAGTGAGGTTAGTAGCCCACAAAGAGATGGAGAGGACTGCAGAGTTGTGGGACAAGTGGCGCTATCAGTTTATCCAATACAAGACACTGAGAGTGGCAATCGTCACATATCGACACCTATTGGTACAATCTATAACTATGAGAGCCAGTCTCTTGACCATGATGCAATATAAGACGCAAAAATTGCTGAAAAATATGCGAAATATATATCTTATGATGGAAGATTTCACCAACAGTGTAAAGATTTTGATAAAGGAAGGAATTTAAAATACAAGACAAAAGACGCCAAACTGCAAAACCACAACATAGACTGAATCCCATAGAAGAGGGACACAGAAAATACGTTTTACACAAGTGAAGACAAAACACCTACAACACGAAATATGTCACAAGATCAAGAAATGGAAACAAATGCAAACGAAGAACATTGGATTAAAGCAATTTGTAGAAGGGAGAGGAGACCAGTGAAACAACAAGAGACATTGACTGCTGCTGGACAACAAGACACAAATCTAAAAGCTGAAGATAAGAGGGCCCGGCTCTACGTAGGACGGCTGAAACCTGAGATAGCACAAGATTCAACAAAACAGTTTTTCAATTGGAAGGGAATCAAAGAAAACGTAAAAGGTGCAAAACTGGCAAACAACAACAATACGAAACTTCCTGGCAGATTAAAACTGTGTGCCCAACCAAGACTCGAACTCAGATGGTGGAGCACTTGCCCATGAAAGGCAACACAGTTTTAATCTGCCAGGAAGTTTCATATCAGCGCACACTCCGCTGCAGAGTGAAAATCTCGTTCTGTGAATAACAATACGAAATCCTTTAAATTAGGCATTCCCTTTCATACTTAGAATTGTGCGAATAAAGCTGAATTCTGGCCAACAGAAATCACTGTCAGACACTTTGGCTTTACCTGTTCTTTTCGAGAACAGGGAGGGCTGTCCCTTCACTAAGGGACAAGAACACTGCCTAAAAAATGCAAAGAAGTAGAATCAGTAGGAATCTTAAAGGTCCTCTTATGGAGTGTAGAAGGTCTAAAATGTGTAGTGAATATGGCTCCAAGAGAATTTCTACAGGGATATGACACAGCAATACAAACAGAAACATTTTTAACCGAAAACTGGCAACACCTGTAATTTTACTGCACTCATCTCCAAGCAAAACAAGGCGATAGTGGAACACCCATGGTTGGAATAACTGTCCCCATAAACCGAAATCAGCACCAATGACTACAACTACTGAACTGCAACATACACTCCTGATTGAAAAAAAACACATTACAATAATATCAGCATACTTCCAACTGAACTAAACAGCTGTTGATATACAATGAAGAGGCAAAAGAACTAGTACACCGGCCTAATATCGTGTAGGGTCCCCACGAGCACGCAGAAGTGCCATAACACGACGTGGCATGGACTCTACAAATGTCTGAAGTAGTGTTGGAGGGAACTGACACCATGAATCCTGCAGGGCTATCCATAAATTGGTAAGAGTATGAGGGGGTGGAGATTTCTTCTGAAGCACACTTTACAAGCCATCCCAGATATGCGCAATAATGTTCATGTCTGGGAAGCCTGGTGGCCAGCGGAAGTGTCTACACTCAGAAGAGTGTTCCTGGAGCCACTCTGTAACAATTATGCTGGGTGTCACATTGTCCTGCTGGAACTGCCCAAGTCCATCAGAATGCACACTGTACATGAATGGATACAGGTGATCATAAAGGATGCTTACATACTCATCACCTGCCAGAGTCGTATGTAGACGTATCAGGGGTCCCATATTTATTTATTTATTTATTGTTCTGTGGGACCAAATTAAGGAGAAGTCTCCATGGTCATGGAACGAGTCAATACATGAAATTATAACACGATATTAGAAACAGATAAAATGAAATTTAAAAAAACATGAAACTTACTGGCAGATTAAAACTGTGTGCCCGACCGAGACTCGAACTTCTGTAAAGTTTGGAAGGTAGGAGACGAGGTACTGGCAGAAGTAAAGCTGTGAGTACCGGGCGTGAGTCGTGCTTCGGTAGCTCAGTTGGTTAGAGCACTTGCCCGCGAAAGGCAAAGGTCCCGAGTTCGAGTCTCGGTCGGACACACAGTTTTAATCTGCCAGGAAGTTTCATATCAGCGCACACTCCGCTGCAGAGTGAAAATCTCATTCTGGATAAAAAAACATATTCAGGTGACAAGTCGTAAGTTTAAATAAAGAAATTCAACAATGTAACACTGGAACTTGCTTAATTTTTTAGCTCTTCCAGGAGCTCCTCGACAGAATAGAAGGAGTGAGCCATGAGGAAACTCTTCAGTTTAGACTTAAAAGAGTTTGGGCTACTGCTAAGATTTTTGAGTTCTTGTGTAGCTTATTGAAAATGGATGCAGCAGAATACTGCACCCCTTTCTGCACAAGAGTCAAGGAAGTGAATTCCACATGCAGATTGGATTTCTGCCTAGTATTAACTGAGTGAAGGCTGCTAACTCTTGGGAATAGGCTAATATTGCTAACAACAAACGACATTAAAGAAAATATATACTGTGAGGGCAATATCAGAATTCCCAGACTATTGAATAAGGGTCGACAAGAGGTTCTCGAACTTACACCACATATAGCTCGAACAGCCCGTTTTTGAGCCAAAAATGCCCTTTTTGAATCAGAAGAAATACCCCAAAAAATAATACCATAAGACATAAGCGTATGAAAATATGCGAAGTAGACTACTTTTCGTGTTGAAGTGTCACTTATTTCAGATACTGTTCTAATGGTAAATAAAGCAGCACTTAGTTTCTGAACAAGATCCTGGACATGGGCTTTCCACAACAGCTTACTATCTATCCGAACGCCTAGGAACTTGAACTGTTCCGTCTCGCTTATAATGTGCCCATTCTGTCTGATCAAAACATCGGTTCTTGTTGAATTGTGAGTTAGAAACTTTAAAAACTGAGTCTTACTGTGATTTAGCATCAAATTATTTTCCAAAAGCCATGAACTTATTTCATGAACTACATTATTTGATACTATTTCAATATTACACACAAGATCCTTCACTATCAAGCTGGTGTCATCAGCAAACAGAAATATTTTTGAATCACCTGTAATACTAGAAGGCATATCATTTATATAAATAAGAAACAGCAGTGGCCCCAGCACTGACCCTTGGGGAATGCCCCACTTAACAGTGCCCCATTGGGACTGAACATCACTACCACTCTCAATATTGCGGAGAATTACCTTCTGCTTTCTGTTCTTAAAGCAAGAGGCGAACCAATTGTAAGCTACTCCCCTTGCTCCATAATGGTCCAACTTCTGCAGTAATATTTTGTGGTCAACACAGTCAAAAGCCTTCGTTAAATAAAAAAAAAAACACCTAGCGTTCTCAACCTTTTATTTAATCCGTCCAAAACCTCACAGAGAAAAGAGAATATAACATTTTCAGTTGTTAAACCATTTCTAAAATCAAACTGAACATTTGACAGCAAATTATGTGAATTTAAATGCTCCAGTAACCTTGTATATACAACCTTCTCGATAACTTTAGCAAACACCGATGGCATAGAAATAGGTCTAAAATTGTCAACATTATCAATGTCTCCCTTTTTATAAAGTGGCTTCACTACCGGGTACTTTAGTCGGTCAGGAAACCGACCACTCCTAAGGGAAAAGTTACAGATATGGCCAAGTACTGGGCTAACATACATAGAACAATACTTCAGTATTCTGCTAGATACCCCGTCATATCCATGAGAGTTCTTGGTCTTTAGTGATTTAATTATTAACTCAATCTCCCTCTTGTCAGTATCAGGGAGGGGCATTGCAGGTAACAATCTCGGAACACTTTTTTCTAAGAGCGCTATATGATTCCCTGTTGGGACTAGGTTTCTATTTAGTTCACCTGCTATATTCAGAAAGTGATTATTAAATACTGTACATATATGTGACTTATCGGTAACACAGACATTCCCACTGCGCACTGATTCTATATCCTCGACCTGTCTCTGCAGACCAGCCACTTCCTTTACGACTGACCATATGGTTTTAATTTTATCCTGAGACTTAGCTATTCTATCTGCATACCACATACTTTTTGCCTTCCTAATAACATTTTTAAACACCTTACAATACTGTTTGTAATGGGCTGCTGCATTTAGATTTTGACTGTTTCTTACGTTTTGATATAATTGCCACTTTGTTCTACAAGATATTCTTATCCCTCTAGTCAGCCACCCAGGATGCCTGTTTGTGCTAGTACCCTGTTTTGAACGTTCTAATGGAAAGCAACTTTCAAAGAGCACGAGAAAAGTCTTGAGAAAAGCATTATATTTATCGTCTACTGTATCAGCGCTATAAACATCTTGCCACTCTTGTTCCTTGATAAGGTTTACAAAGGTCTCTACAGCAACTGGATCAGCTTTCCTAAACAGCTGATGACTATATTTAACACGTGTCGCTGCACAAAAATCAGTTAAAATTTGTGCATCATGATCTGAAAGGTCATTCACCTTTTTGCTAACAGAATGCCCTTCTAGTAATGAGGAATGAACAAAAATGTTGTCTATGGTTGTTCTACTGTTCCCTTGCACTCTCGTTGGAACGAATACGGTTTTCATAAGATTATATGAATTAAGGAGGTCTACCAGAATCCTCTTCCTTGCACAATCACTTATACAATTAATATTGAAGTCACCACATATAACTAACTTTTTGTATTTCCTATAAAGTGAACCAAGAACCTCCTCTAGCTTTGGCAAAAATGTTGTGAAATCGGAGTCTGGGGATCTATAAATAACAACAGTTAGAAGTTTAGCTCCATTAAATTTAACCACACCTGCACAACATTCAAACACCTTTTCAGTGCAGTACTTTGAAACATCAATTGACTCAAATGGGATGCCGTTTTTCACATACATGGCTACTCACCCACACCGCAAAGAGCTCCTCGAAAAGCTGCCAGCCAACCTGTATCATTCCAACTACACACGCCAAAGAGCCTCCACCAGCTTGAACAGTCCCCTGCTCACATGCAGGGTTCATGGATTCATGAGGTTGTCTCCATACCCGTACACGTCCATCTGCTCGATACAATTTGAAACGACACTCATCTGACCAGGCAAAATGTTTCCAGTCATCAACAGTCAAATGCCAGTGTTGATGGGCCAAGGCGAGGTGTAAAGCTTCGCGTTGTGCAGTCATCAAGGGTACACGAGTGGGCCTTCAGTTACGAAAGCCCATATCAGTGATGTTTCATTGAATGGTTCGCACACTGACACTCACTGATGACCCAGCATTGAAATCTGCAACAATTTACGGAAGGATTGCACTTCTGTTACGTTGAACGATTCTCATCAGTCATCCTCGGTCCCATTCTTGCTGGATCTCTTTCTGGCCGCAGTGATGTCAGAGATCTGATATTTTACTGGATTCCTGATATTCATGGTACACTCGTGAAATGGTCATATGGGAGAATCCCCACTTCATCACTACCTCGGAGATGCTGTGTCCCATTGCTCGTGCTCCAACTATAACACGATATTCAAACTCACTTAAATCTTGATAATCTGCCATTGTAGCAGTAGTAACCATTATAACAACTGTGCCAGACACGTGTTGACTTATATTGGCGTTGCTGACCACAGTGCTGTATTCTGCCTGTTGACATATCTCTGTATATGAATACGCATGCCTATAACAGTTTCTTTGGCGTTTCAGTGTAATAGATTAAACAGGCCAGCTGATCACCCAGGGTATAATAAACCGCTGATTATTGCCAGAGATTTGTACTGCAGAATGGTTATACAAAACTGCAAAGTGAAAGTAATAGTGGAAAAGTAACAGGAAGAAAGCTTTATCCTATTAAACAATTCCAACATACCCACATATATTTCCCACAATGGCAAAAGCACAATAGACACTGAAATGTAAAACTACACCAGGGGCAATATGACTCCTCTCTGGACTGTAGATCACACACAACTTCTGTTCCAGCGTAACAACAAGCGCCGGCAAGAAGATCAAGAACAAATGAGCAGAGAAGGCTGTGAAATGACGTCAGACACTGACTAGCAGGACGCCACGACTGGAGCGGCATCTACATGAAGAGAATAAAAACGACATTCCGCCCATCCACGACCGTACTAGAAGAGAGGCACTAGTAGACCTTCACTAGAAGAGCCACACTAGAAGAGCTGGACTAGAAGACGAGCAGTGACATTAACTTATGAACTTGTGTGATTAGCTTACGAGGAAATTGTATATTTCGAAAAACACAGATTATTTGCGTGTCGTCAATTGCTTGAAAGTTAAGTATTGTCAATTCCATTAATTGTAATAAACTCAATTAATATGATTTGCTTGTACGTTGTCTAGCTATCCAAGAAAACAGCTTCCTAGGCACACTACGAGAGACGAGTGGGCAGGATCCCACATTGGCGACGAGGGTTTACAAACAGACCCGCGCCTCGTGGCCATGGAATTTTCGTTTATGTTTTGCTGGCGCCTTAATTCTCTCTTGTCTTTTCTTTGCAGGGGCGTTTACTTGGCTTAACAGTCTCTTTTGCTAATCAGTGTTTGCAGATGGGCTTTGCAGAAATTTTCTTTGCTTGTGTACTTATTTTTCTTGCTTTCCTTGTCTGTTTGATACATTTGTCTCTTCCAAAATACCCACCCCACCCATCCCGCCCCCTCTCAGGCGCCACAGCCGCCAGTTTCAGTTGCAACACAGGTAATTCAGATGTCAGTTCGAGGCACAGCAAATCTCTACCCTGCTCAACATGGTGCAGAAGCTACTGGCCAACACTCTGCACCCGATGGAACAAGCACCACCTACAGCAACACCTGCAGCAATACTGCCTTTTCCCTAGTTTCGTGAACAAGAAGAGGAATGACTCGAGTGGTTACAAAAATTCGAAGCCCACATACTAGGGGACTTAACTGCTTAGGTCGTCAGTCCCCTAGAACTTAGAACTACTTAAACCTAACTAACCTAAGGACATCACACACATCCATGCCCGACGCAGGATTCGAACCTGCGACCGTAGCGGTCCCGCGGTTCCAGACTGTAGCGCCTAGAACCGCACGGCCACACCGGCCGGCTGCTAACGCCCCTCCGAATGAACTTCCTTATGAACAGGTTGTAGATTCGCTAACAACTGTTATGACCAACAAGTGAATGTGGTAGCAGCTAGGTAGCGATTTAAAAAAAAAAAAAAAAAAAAAAATAACGCTCAGAACATACTTATTGCGAGTGGGTAACAGATTTGCAGGCTATGGCAAAGAAATGCAAATTCAAATGTGCTTGCAGTGCTTTATATTCAAATTTTATGTTGCATGATGCAATTGTGTGCCGGTCGTTGTGGCCAAGGGGTTCTAGGCGCTTCAGTCCGGAACCGTCGCAGGATCGAATCATGCCTCGGGCATGGATGTGTGTGATGTCCTTGGGTTAGTTAGGTTTAAGTAGTTCTAAGGTCTAGGGGACTGATGACCTAAGATGTTAAGTCCCATAGTGCTCAGAGCCATTTGAACCATTGTTTTTGCAATTGTGTACAGTTTACCTGATGTCCAACTCAGACAACAAATTTTGAAACAGCCCGATCCATCATTTCAGCAGGTAGTGCAAATACTAGATCAGTACAATTCAGGTGCCCTGTCAGCCGATAAATATGAGCAGCCAGCTATTCGTCAGGTGGAGTCCCTTGTTTGCGATTGGCCCATTCAGCGGCGGCTTGCGCTCACCACGCCGAGTAAACAACAATTCACACTGTGTAAGCAGTTCTCTAAAACAGGTGGCTACACAGGCGAACAGAATTAAGTCTTGCCTTCAGTGTTATTCACGGCACAAATGCAAAGACTGTCCCTCCCAACAAGCTCAGTGTCACGCTTGTGGTAGGAAAGGATATGTACAATCTGTATGTTTGCAATAGAACTAACATAAGAATTCGGCCCACTCACAAAAGTCTAGTCACAAGGCCCATGTCACTAATGCAGTATATTCCAAGTCTGCAACAGGCATTAACAAAACTTGCAAGCATGCAGTTTCTTCAGTGATACTCCAGACAAACAAACTTTTTGTTGAATTGCTTATTTGTGGGAAACGTGGTAAATTACAGTTGAACACGGGTGCATCTGTCACATTGCTAAATCGTCACACACATGAACTGTTAGGCTCTCCACACCTGTCTGAAACTAGCACGCAACTGATGGCTTATAATGGACAAGACATCCTGTTCTTGGAAAAAGTACTTTGCCTACCATGTATCGCTTGCATACGCGAACTGTGACTTTTACGGTGCTACAATCACACAATTGTGCGAACATATTTGCTCTTGATTCATTTGATTTGTTTGGCTTTAACATTCAGGACAATGTGTTGTCAGTGTCTGCATTCCATGCAAAAGGCAGTGTCGCTAGCTTGCTAAAAGGATTCTCGGAACTCTTTTCTGAAGGTTTGGGCGAGGCTAACAATTTTGTTGCACATATTACTCTCAAAGACAATGTTCAGCCGAAATTTTCCCGGGCCAAAACTTCCCACTGCATTACGGGACAAAGTCGCGGCTGAACTTATAGAATTGCAAGATAGCGGAGCTATTGCGCCCATACAAGCTAGTCAATGGGCAATTCCATTAGTTTTGCTCCCCAGACCTTCAGGTCGCATTCGCCTCTGTGTTGACTTTAAGTCTACAGTCAACCCACAAACAGTCATTGATACTTATCCATTGCCACGTCCAGAGGATCTCATGAACAGATTAGGCACTGGACGCTATTTTTCAAAAACTGATTTGCGCGAAGCGTATCTTCAAATACCGCTCTATGAAGAAACTCAAACAGTGTGTGTAGAAAATACTCATTTGGGCTTGTTTCAGTATTTGCGTTTGCCTCGGCAGTGCTTCCGCACCCGCCATTTTCCAATGGTATTTGGAACACCTGACTGCGGAAGTGCCAGACTGTTTAAACTATTTGGACGATATTATAGTGGTAGGTCGTACACCTGAAGAACGTATTGCAAATTTGCGTTCTTCCTTTCGTGTGTTATCTGATGCAGGATTAAAGCGTAGACTGGACAAGTGTCATTCTTCTAAATCTGAGTTGCAGTATCTTGGTCATGTCATAAACAGTCAAGGTGTACAACCTCTTCAGTCGCATTTGTTAGCCATACGAGATTTGCCAGTTCCTTGCATTGTCACAGAATTGCAGTACGTCTTAGGGAAAATGAACTATTATATTCGGTTCATACAGAATGCTGCGGAAATAGCGGTTCCATTGCATCGCTTGCGTCGCAACAATGTCTCATTTGTTTGGACAGATGAGTGACAAGTAGCTTTTCAAAAACTTAAAGATGCATTGCTCAGTGATAGATGCTTATTTCACTTTGATCCTGACAAACCAGTTGTATTGCAAGTTGACACTCCCTCTTATGGAATCGGTGCAGTGCTTTCGCACAAAATTGGTGGTAAAGACAGGCCTATCGCTTTCGCATCAAAAGTGTTGTCTAAGGCTCAATGTAACTATTCACACTTTGATAAAGAGGCTTTGGCTATTGTGTATGGTGTCACCAAATTCCACCACTATCTGTATGGCAGAAAATTCTACTTTGTAACAGATCGCAAACCTTTGCAGTTCTTGTTCCATTCGACGAAACCGGTTCCTTTATGAACTGCCCAAAAATTGAAAAGATGGGCTTTGTTGTTGTCTCAATACTAGTAAAAGATTGTGTATCTTCAGACAGCTCAACATAGTAATACGGACGCACTCTCACGTTTTCCGATTGGCCCTGATACAGACTTTGACGCTTCTGCTGCATCTTGTTGTCACATCGATGCTCAGGATTCTGAATTCCTTCAGTCTTTTCCTCTGGACCATAGGATAATTGCTCAGGCCACGGAAGCTGATTCAGATTTGAACATTTTTCTAAAATACATTGTCACATCTAGGCCTCACTTTCTGCATAGCATAACGAACTCTGTAGTGCGCTGGTACTTTGCCCGTCGGCATGGCCTCGCTATATAGAAAGGTGTGATTCTTGTTCAAAATGACAGTGGAAAGTCACGTGTGTTGATCCCTAAAGCTTTGCAGAAATACGTGTTGCAGTTACTTCACCAAGGACACTGGGGAATTGTTCGTACGAAACAGTTAGCGCGTCGACACCGCACTTGGTAGGGCATGGACACCCAAAGAGAACAGATGACTTCACAGTGCGGGAAATCAGTCCGCTCCGCCACAAAAATTCTCTGCTTGGCTTTAGTTTCAGTCACCATGGCAACGCGTGCACATAGGGTCCCCTTTTTGGAACACTCGTTGGTTGATGGTGGTTGACTCATATAGCAAGCTTCCTTTTGCTATGCCATTGGACTCGACAACGTCACCTAGCACAATTTCGGTGTTGCTCTCTATGTGTTGCCTCGAAGGTTCACCTGAAGTCATAGTGTCAGACAACGGACCTCAGTTCATGGCAAATGAATTTGAAACATTCTGTGAATGCAATGGCACACAGCATCTAACTAGTGCTTCGTTCCATCCACAGTCAACCCGCATAACGGAAGTTTTATCAGAACATTCAAGTAGCAGATGGCCAAATTTCGTTCCGCCCACACCAGAGATCAATCATTACAACGGTTTCTCTCCTCCTATCGCTCGCAGCCCCGAGATGGACCATCGCCGGCTGAATTGCTTCGCTGCTCCACCCGCCTCAGCATCTAGCGCCGAAGGAAGGCCACAACTATCGCTTCGCGCCGCATGATATTGTCTTTTACAGGGTTTTTAGCGGCGGCAGACGGTGGTCGCGAGGAAAGATCGAGCGTCCACTTGGCGCTTGCATGTATCTTATTTCAGGTCCAGACGGGATGCAGCGCCATCACAATCAGCTTCGCCACTGCCACGTGCACGATGATATTTCAGTGTCTCTTCCTCCAGATTCACGGATAAAGAGGACAGCGTGGCCACAGCAGCTGCCAGAGGTTGTCATCGCGACACCACGGGACGACCCCACGGAGACGGAGCATTCGCCTCCTCTCGTCCTACCGATGGAGCTGGACCCGCCCACACCGCAGCAGTCGTCGCCTTCCACATCTGGTACTTGGCCTCCGGCGGTGCACGTGTACCCTTCTGGTCGTTTTCTGGGGGACATCCCCTGCAGCAACAGCTTCCAGTCCAGCGCAGTGTCCACCCTCCGGCCTCCACGGCCCTTATCGCGCTGCTACACGACTACGGTCTGTAGCTTTGGGGGGAAGAATGTTCCGGCGTAGCGACAAGCGTCGATACGAAGATCAAGAACGCAAGAGCAGAGAGGGCTGTGAGACAACGCCAGCCAATAGTACGCTGACTAGGATTACACCACGACTGGAGTGGCATCTACATGAAGGGAATAAAAGCGACACGCCGCCTAGCCACGGCCGCTCTAGAAGATAGGCGTTAGTATACCCGCACTACAAGAGCTGGACTAAAACACGAGCAGTGACATGGACGATAGCAGTGACTTATGAACTTGTGTGATTAGCTTGCATGATTCGAAGGACATTGATTATATGCATGTCGTCAATTGCTTCAAAGTTAAGTACTTTCAATTCAATTTATTGTAATAAACTCAATTAATATGATTTGCTTGTATGTTGTCTAGTTATCCGAGAAGACACCTTCCTAGGCGCCCTATAAGAGACGAGTGGGCAGGATCCCACAACTTCGGCAACATGTTTCTCTAGAAATAAATATCTACGGAAAACGTCGAAAAGCGCAAGAAAAGGAATAACTAGCACTTTCTTGAGCAATAGACATCTGGAAAGTGCGAGCAAAATCAGACGATATAAAACAAATCGAAGTGCTAATAGATAATTCGCAGTTAGAGGATTTAACAGAAGTGATAGGAGAACTCCTAAGACAGGCCGCCAGTAGCAGGAGCAAATGATTCAACACAGAGTGTTACAGGTTAAGAAAAGATGTGCTAGGAAGCCAACACCAACTAAAACGGTGCACAGATAACCCTACATTTGTCAGCACATACGCCGAAAAACGATATAAGAAAACTCTTAAAGCAAACGAAAGAACATTCTGAGAAAAAAGGAAAGAAACTAGAGGAGGAAACCACGATGCCCCAGAAAAGGAGCCAAAACACATTACATCAATATTAAAGAATGGGAGATGCACTTCGATACCATACTGAACAAGGAGAGACCAAAAAGCAGACCAAAGGGCAGACAGGAGGAAAACCACAAACAACTAAAGAACGGGCACCGTTGACTACAGAAAAGTTCAAAAATGCCATTAATAGCATTAGAACAAAAGAGCTGCAGGCCCTAACAGATTGTATAGCGAATATCTAAAAGATACTGCCAAAATACTAACGCCAATGTGGACAAATCTCTACAATAAGTGCATAGAAACAGCTTCCATTCCAGAACAGTGGAGATAGTAATAAAAGGCTATACAAAAGTAAAGGAGACGCCAAGGACCCTAGCAAATACAGAGGCATAGCCCTAGAAAACTTACCTTTCCAAGTATTCACAAAAATAATAATGGAAAAAATAAACCAAAAAATCGACGAACACCTACCCAAATGCCAAATGGAATTCAGGAAAGGACGATCGACTATGACTGCACGAGAACTCCTGCTAAAGAGTGTAAGGGGAGCCCTTGAAAAGAGATTAGTTTTGTGTAATATTTATAGATTTCACAAAAGCCTTTGTCTTCATAAATAGAAAGCTAGTGACAAAAAGCTAGAGGAAACCCTAAGTGAAAACAACCAAATGTTCAAATGTGTGTGAAATCTTATGGGACTTAACTGCTAAGGTCATCAGTCCCTAAGCTTACACACTGCTTAACCTAAATCATCCTAAGGACAAATACACACAACCATGCCCGAGGGAGGACTCGAACCTCCACCGGGACCAGCCGCACAGTCCATGACTGATGCGCCTAGACCGCTCGGCTAATCTCGCGCGGCGAAAACAACATACAGACACAAATCATAAGTGTAATATTGTGATGGAACTAAATAAGGATGTCATCCATCCTCTCTCTGTCAGAACCTATATAACAATCAAATGGAGTACTTGAGAGTGGCACACTGAATCTTCTGTTATTTATCTTCACAATGAAAGAAACTGTAAGAATATCCCATAGGGAGGGTGTAATCTCGTATGCATACGTAGACAATATTGTAAGAGGCTCAAAGGACATTGAAAAGCTGCAAGAAGCAATAAACGATATGAAAGATTAGAGTGTCGTATACGGCTTCAAAATAAATGGGGCAAACCAGAAATGCTTGTGCTCAGAAATCGAGAAAGAAAATTTGCATCAGCTGAAATCTTCATACAGCAGAGAAAACTGAAAATTGTACCAGACTTCAAATGGCTATGGATCACAATACACACAAGCGCAAGACGTTTTACAAAACATTCAACACACCGAGCGAGGTGGCGCAGTGGTTAGACACTGGACTCGCATTCGGGAGGACGACGGTTCAATCCCGCGTCCGGCCATCCTGATTTAGGTTTTCCGTGATTTCCCTAAATCACTCCAGGCAAATGCCGGGATGGTTCCTTTCAAAGGGCACGGCCGACTTCCTTCCCCGTCCGTCCCTAATCCGATGAGACCGATGACCTCGCTGTCTGGTCTCCTTCCCCAAAACAACCAACCAACCAAAACATTCAACAGAGAAAGCAATGCAAGCAATAATGGCTGTCCATGAAACAAAATGCATTAGATCCATCAGCCTAGAGTCAACAATGGCACTGACGTTTTGGGTTGTTGGGTACCTTTCTGGAGATTAGTGTCGTACTTGCACGATATTTCCGTAACATAGCTCGTAACTTTCATCAGGTGCGACCTGAGGCTGATCCTCTTTTCTTTTTCTTTTTTTTTTTTTTTTTTTTTTTTTTGCCATCTCTGAGCGGGAACGGTGGGCCTGCAATACCCTTTTCAGCCTTTGTGGATGTAGGATACATTTTATTATTTTAGTACATTTTATTTCTTGCATCAGTGCAAATTTGTCATTGGTGACAATTAATTTTACAATCTTACTTATTCTGTATATTATTCTTATTCTACACTGAAGAAAAAAGAGAAAGAGAAATAAGGGGAGGAAAAGGAAAACAGTGATTGTATTAGTTGAAAGTTACATTAATTTGTTTAGGACAATAGATAGTAAATTTAATACAAACATAGCATATTGCATATTGTAACTACGGAACCCTACCCCCATGAACCGTGGACCTTGCCGTTGGTAGGGAGACTTGCGTGCCTCAGCGATACAGATGGCCGTACCGTAGGTGCAACCACAATGGAGGGGTATCTGTTGAGAGGCCAGACAAACGTGTGGTTCCTGAAGAGGGGCAGCAGCCTTTTCAGTAGTTGCAGGGGCAACAGTCTGGATGATTGACTGATCTGGCCGTGCAACACTAACCAAAACGGCCTTGCTGTGCTCGTACTGCGAACGGCTGAAAGCAACGGGAAACTACAGCCGTAATTTTTCCCGAGGGCATGCAGCTTTACTGTATGGTTAAATGACAATGGCGTCCTCTTGGGTAAAATTTTCCGGAGGTAAAATAGCCCCCCATTCGGATCTCCGGGCGGGGACTACTCAAGAGGACGTCGTTATCTGGAGAAAGAAAACTGGCATTCTACGGATCGGAGCGTGGAATGTCAGATCCCTTAATCGGGCAGGTAGGTTAGAAAATTTAAAAAGGGAAATGGATAGGTTGAAGTTAGATATAGTGGGAATTAGTGAAGTTCGGTGGGAGGAGGAACAAGACTTTTGGTCAGGTGAATACAGGGTTATAAATACAAAATCAAATAGGGGTAATGCAAGAGTATGTTTAATAATGAATAAAGAAATAGGAGTGCGGGTAAGCTACTACCAACAGCATAGTGAACGCATTATTGTGGCCAAGATAGACACGAAGCCCATTCCTACTACAGTAGTACAAGTTTATATACCAACTAGCTCTGCAGATGATGAAGAAACTGATGAAATGTATGATGAGATAAAAGAAATTATTCAGACGAAAATTTAATAGTCATGGGTGACTGGAATTCTAGAGTAGGAAAAGGGAGAGAAGGAAACATAGTGGGTGAATATGGATTGGGGGAGAGAAATGAAAGAGGAAGCCGTCTGGTAGAATTTTGCACAGAGCATAACTTAATCATAGCTAACACTTGGTTCAAGAATCATAAAAGAAGGTTGTATACATGGAAGAATCCTGGAGATACTAGAAGGTATCAGATAGATTATATAATGGTAAGACAGAGATTTAGGAACCAGGTTTTAAATTGTAAGACATTTCCAGGGGCAGATGAGGACTCTGACCACGATCTATTGGTTATGAACTGTAGATTAAAACTGAAAAACTGCAAATAGGTGGGAATTTAAGGAGATGGGACCTGGATAAACTGACTAAACCAGAGGTTGTACAGAGTTTCAGGGAGAGCATAAGGGAACAATTGACAGCAATGGAGGAAAGAAATACAGTAGAAGAAGAATGGGTAGCTCTGAGGGATGAAGCAGTGAAGGCAGCAGAGGATCAAGTAGGTAAAACGACGAAGGCTAGTAGAAATCCTTGGGTAACAGAAGAAATATTGAATTTTATTGATGAAAGGAGAAAATATAAAAACGCAGTAAATGAAGCAGGCAAAAGGGAATACAAACGTCTCAAAAATGAGATCGACAGGAAGTGCAAAATGGCTAAGCAGGGATGGCTAGAGGACAAACGTAATGATGTAGAGGCTTATCTCACGAGGGGTAAGTAGATACTGCCTACAGGAAAATTAAAGAGACCTTTGGAGAAAGGAGAGCCACTTATATGAATATCAAGAGCTCAAATGGAAACCCAGTTCTAAGCAAAGAAGGGAAAGCAGAAAGGTGTAAGGAGTATGTGGAGGGTCTATACAAGGGCGATGTACTTGAGGACAATATTATGGAAATGGAAGAGGATGTAGACGAGGATCAAATGGGAGATACGATACTGCGTGAAGAGTTTGACAGAGCACTGAAAGACCTGAGTCGAAACAAGGCCCCGGGAGTAGACAACATTCCATTAGAACTACTGACAGCCTTGGGGGAGCCAGTCCTGACAAAACTCTACCATCTGGTGAGCAAGATGTATGAGACAGGCGAAATACCCTCAGACTTCAAGAAGAATATAATAATTCCAATCCCAAAGAGAGCAGGTGTTGAAAGATGTGAAAATTACAGAACTATCAGTTTAATAAGCCACGGCTGCAAAATACTAACGCGAATTCTTTACAGACGAATGGAAAAACTGGTAGAAGCCTACCTCGGCGAAGATCAGTTTGGATTCCGCAGAAATGTTGGAACACGTGAGGCAATACTAACCCTACGACTTATCTTAGAAAATAGATTAAGGAAAGGCAAACCTACATTTCTAGCATTTGTAGACATAGAGAAAGCTTTTGACAATGTTGACTGGAATACTCTCTTTCAAATTCTAAAGGTGGCAGGGGTAAAATACAGGGAGCGAAAGGCCATTTACAATTTGTACAGAAACCAGATGGCAGTTATAACAGTCGAGGGGCATGAAAGGGAAACAGCGGTTGGGAAGGGAGTGAGACAGGGTTGTAGCCTGTCCCCGATGTTATTCAATCTATATATTCATCAAGCAGTAAAGGAAACAAAAGAAAAATTTGGAGTAGGTATTAAAGTCCATGGAGAAAAAATAATGACGTTGAGGTTCGCTGATGACATTGTAATTCTGTCAGAGACAGGAAAGGACTTGGAAGAGCAGTTGAACGGAATGGACAGTGTCTTGAAAGGAGGATATAAGATAAACATCAACAAAAGCAAAACGTGGATAATGGAATGTAGTCGAATTAAGTCGGGTGATGCTGAGGGAATTAGATTAGGAAATGAGACACTTAAAGTAGTAAAGGAGTTTTGCAATTTGGGGATAAAAATAACTGATGATGGTCGAAGTAGAGAGGATATAAAATGTAGACTGGCAATGGCAAGGAAAGCGTTTCTGAAGAAGAGAAATTTGTTAACATCACGTATAGATTTAAGTGTCAAGAAGTCGTATCTGAAAGTATTTGTATGGAGTGTAGCCATGTATGCAAGTGAAACATGGACGATAAATAGAGAATAGAAGCTTTCGAAATGTGGTGCTACAGAAGAATGCTGAAGATTAGGTGGGTAGATCACATAACTAATTAGAGGTATTGAACAGAATTGGGGAGAAGAGGAGTTTGTGGCACAACTTGACAAGAAGAAGGGACCGGTTGGTAGGACATGTTCTGAGGCATCAAGGGATCACAAATTTAGCATTGGAGGGCAGCGTGGAGGGTAAAAATCGTAGAGGGAGACCAAGAGATGAATGCACTAAGCAGATTCAGAAGGATGTAGGTTGCACTAAGTACTGGGAGATGAAGAAGCTTGCACAGGAAGAGTAGCATGGAGAGCTGCATCAAACCAGTCTATGGACTGAAGACAACAACAACAACAACAACTATGGAACTTTGAGGTGTGTGTGTCTTTTGGGGACTTAAGTCTTGTGTTGTTTATTTTTTCTGATTGAGCAATTACTGATACACATTAAAATTAAGAGTGATTATAAGGTAAAGTTGGAATTAATGTACTAGAATAACAGAGTTATGGTGGTAAAATAGTTTGGGAGTAGTGGTGGCTATTGCTGACATCTACATCATTTTTTATCATGTCAGAGCATACAATTGTTGTGGTTTTTGAGGGTAGTTTGCATACTTTACATTTGGCAGTGGTGCCTTTTGCATTTGAATTTTGCGTTGTCCCTCTTTTTTATATTTGCCACCCACATCCTCTCATGGTGCTTACAACCTATTTCCTACAATTAACTTAATGCTAGTAAGGTATGTGGGTGGGTGCGGATGCACGCGCTCGCTGGCTTGTGTGTGTGGTTGGAATGTCATGATGGGTTCTCTGTGGTGTGTGTTTGGTGTTATTAACTGTTCTGTCTTTGGTACAGGTGAGGGTGGAGTGGGATTTCTCGGTTTAGGAGTTCCATAGTGAGGGCAAGGTCCGGGAATTCTCCACTGGTGTTATGGGCTACTGTACGTGCTGGTTGGGCGTATTTGAACTTGGGTCGTCCGGTTGGTCGTGTTCTTGTCGTTAGGATGTCTTCCATGTCTGGCTGTTTCATTAGTATGTGGCTCCTCTAGTTGGCCTGGTCCAGTATTTATGTCTGTGGCCTTCCCCCTCCACCAACAGTTGCAGGCGTTCCCTTTGCGGTCCGCGCCCGATCGCTGCGATCTTCTGCCACGTTGTCGTTCTGTTCTGGGTGTTTCCTCTGCGGTCCATGCCCGTCGGACCCGCTCCTGGACGTTCCATCTTCGGCCTGCTGCTTCTGTCACTCTATCTGGTGATCGTTTTCCATAAACATTCTTCCATTATTCTATTCGTGGACTGCTACAGCCGTCTCTGTTGCTCCTTTAATAATTCCGGAGCAGGAGTCCAGGCTATGCTTACCTCATGTCGCAGTTGATGAGATTGTCAGTCACTTTTAATCTCAATGGATTAACTTGCAATACTGCACCAAATTCTGGGTGTCCCTGCTAGAATCTCGGTTTCCTCATGATCTGGTTCTAGACTGTGTTCAGCAATGGCTGATTCGTCACCTCTCTTAATAAGAGGTGCCTTTGATGTTCTTTCCGCATAATATCCAAGGTATATTATAAATCCCTGGTTTCCGTAACCCCAAGTCGCCTTTAACACACCCCACCAGTCCCCCAATCTTGCTGGATGGACAGAAAACATGCTTGATATTATGTTCATGGAGGATCCTACTGATTCTGGTAGAAACAGAACCAGTATATGGCATATAAGCTACCTTCTTTACTTCATATTGCTCTGCTTCTGGAACCTGTGGTGTAGTGGCTGGTTGGAGTGCCCTCTAAATTTGTTTGGTCGTGTATCCATTTTTGCAGAACAAGGTTTTAAGATGCTCTATTTCTGTCGGTAGACTCTCTCGGTCTGACAGGGAACATGCTCTGTGGAGCTGTATCTTAAGTACTCACTTTTAATCTCAAGGGATTAACTTGCAATACTGTACCAAATTCTGGGTGTCCCTGCTAGAATCTCGGCTTCCTCATGATCTAGTTCTAGACAGTGTTCGGCAATGGCTGATTCGTCACCTCTCTTAATAAGAGGTGCCTTTGATGTTCTTTGCGCATAATTTCCAATGTATATTATAAATCCCTGGTTTCCGTAACCCCAAGTCGTATTTAACACACCCCACCAGTCCCCCAATCTTGCTGGATGGACAGAAAACATGCTTGATATTATGTGACAGCTGATGGCCTGCAAATATAAATCAGTGTGTGTGGGTTTTCGATACACTCTGTGGCCAACTGATCCATCTGCTTCCTTTTGTCTAGTATATCCAGAAACGGCAGCTGGCCATTCTTCTCCAATTCTGTGGTGAACTTGATATTTGGATGACATGAGTTAAGATGTTCAAGAAACTCATTGAGCCTGTCCTTCCCATGAGGGCAGATCATGGAAGTGTCATCCGCATACCTGAAGAAGCATGTGGATTTATATCTCGCTGTCTCTAATGCCGAATCCTCCAATCTCTTCATAAACATGTCAGCAACCACAGGAGACAGTTGGCTGCTCATAGCTACACCTTCAGTTTGCTCATAATATTGGTTCCCATACATGAAATACGTGAATGTCAGTGTATGGCCGAACAGGTCCAACAGAGCGCCGTCAAATTTCTCTGCAATCAGTTCTAGTGAGTCTTTCAGTGGTACCCTAGTGAACAGCGACACCACATCAAAACTGTGCATGATATCTGAATATATGATGTGAAGTTGCTTGAGGCATTGCAGGAAGTCTGAGTTTTGGATGTGGCGAACACATTTCCCCATATATGGAGACAGCAGATTTTTCAAGTACTTGGCTGTTGCATATGAAGGTGCCCCAATATTACTGAAAATTGAGCGTAGAACCACGCCCTCCTTGTGTATTTTAGTCAGACCACATAGTCTACGTGGTACTGGTACTTTTGCCTGTAGTTGTCTGATGATCTTATCAGGCAGCACTGTTTCCTTCAGGAGAGCCCTGGTCTTCTTGTCCGCAGTGTCAGTGAGGTCACACTCCAAATTTCTGTATGCAAGGTCCCTCAGAAGTTGGTGTACTTTCTCATCATATTCCATCCATTGCAAAATGACTGTAGAGTTCCCTTTGTCTGCTGGTATTACTACAGTACTGTTGTGTTCCCGGAGCTGCTTTAGTGCAAGCCTCTCCTCATTTGTGAAGTTCGATTTTGGAGGCCTGGCGTTGGTGATAGCCCTGCAAATCTCTCAGCGGATGTACTCTGCCACATTAGGTGGAAGTGTAGCTGCAACTTGCTCTACTGTACTGATGAAACCTAAAATGGGCACATTTATAGGGGTCGTTGCGAAGTTGAGACCCTTGCTGAATACCCTTATGGTTATTTCATCAAACTGTGTGCCACTCAGATTCGTCACAGTGCGAGTCTCCTCCATCTGCAGTGCTTTCTTACACATGCAGTCAAACTTTCCAGATTGGCAAGATGAGGCCACTGGACTCGCATTCGGGAGGACGACGGTTCAATCCCGCGTCCGGACATCCTCATTTAGGTTTTCCGTGATTTCCCTAAATCGCTCCAGGCAAATGTCGGGATCCTTCCTTTGAAAGGGCACGGTCGACATCCTTCCCCGTCCTTCCCTAAAAACCGATGAGACCAATGACCTCGCTGTCTGGTCTCCTTCCCCAAAGAGCCTAAAAAAAAGATGAGGCATTCCTCCTGGCACACTCCATTAAAGACCAGGAGGCACGTTCAACGTTATGAGCAAACTGAAGGTGTAGCTATGGGCAGCCCACTGTCTCCTGTGGTTGCCGACATGTCTATGAAGAGATTGGAGGAGACGGCATTAGAGACAGTCAGATATAAACCCACATGCTTGTTCAGGTATGTGGATGACACCTTCGTGATCTGGCCTCATGGGAAGGACAGGCTCAATGAGTTTCTTGAACATCTTAAATCATGTCATCCAAATATCAAGTTCACCATAGAATTGGAGAAGAATGGCCAGCTGCCGTTTCTGGATATACTAGACAAAAGGAAGGCAGATGGATCAGTTGGCCACAGAGTGTATCGAAAACCCACACACACTGATTTATATCTGCAGGCCAGTAGCTGTCACCACCCTGTGCAGAAGAACAGGGTACTTAAGATATATCTCGACAGAGCATGTTCCCTGTCAGAACGAGAGAGTCTACCGACAGAAACAAAGCATCTTAAAACTGTGTTCTGCAGAAATGGATACACGACCAAACAAACTGAGAGGGCACTCCAACCAGCCATGCTACAGTCGCAGGTTCAAATCCTGCCTCGGGCATGGATGTGTGTGACGTCCTTAGGTTAGTTAGGTTTCAGTAGTTCTAAGTCTAGGGTACTGATGACCTCAGATGTTAAGTCCCATAGTGTTTAGAGCCATTTGAACCAACCAGCCACTACACCACGGGTTCCAGAAGCAGAGGAATATGAAGCAAAGAAGGTGGCGTGTCTGCCCTATGCCGGTTATTTTTCTGCCAGAATCAGTAAGATCCTCCGTAAACATTATATCAAGTGTCTTTTCTGTCGATCCAGCAAGATCAGGGTACTGGTGGGGAGTGTTAAATACGACTTGGGGTTACGGAAACTAGGGATTTATAATATACCTTGCATATTACGTGCAAAGAACATCAGAGGCACACCTTATTAAGAGAGGTGACGAATCAGCCATTGCTGAACACTGTCTAGAACTAGATCGTGCCATGTATTACGAGGAAACGGAGATTCTAGCACAGACACCCAGATTTTGGGACAGTGTTGTAAGGGAATCGATTAAAATAAAAGTGACTGACAATCTCAGCAACTGCGACATGGGGTACTAGCTAAGTAGAGCCTGTGCTCCTGCTCTGGATTTGTTAAAGGAGAAACGGGGGCACCTGCAGTACTTCATAAATAGAAGAATGGAAGGCACGGCTATGGAAAACGATCACCAGACAGAGTGCCAGGAGCGACCGACCGAAGAAGGTACATCCAGGAGCGGATCCGGACCATAGAGGGAACACCCAGAACCGCAGCTGACGGAAAACGGAACGCCAATGTACCAGAAGGTCGCAGCAATTGGGTGCGGACCACAGAGGGAACACCTACAACTGATGGTGAAGGGGGAAGGACACAGACATAAATACTGGACCGGGTCCACTCGAGGAGCAGTCTCAGGTCTCACCTGATAAAGGTTTCGAGCTACGTTATCGAAATATCGCGCAAGTACGACGCTGACAACACCCGAGCACCGAAGATGTCATTAGATCACCGGGAGAGCCTGAAGAGTTACAACAACGGCACTTTTCAGAGCCAAAATCTCTCCAGCACTGACATACTGCATAGAAATCATCGGATCACGTCTCACGGTGAAAAATCTAATGGCACTAGAAAGAATAAAGGCAACGTATATAAAGAAAGCAATTGTTGTGTCAAAACAACACGATCCAGCCTTGTATATCTGCTGGCGAGGGAACCCTTCCTCACTGAAGACCTATGGACAAATCTGATACTACTGAACACAAGTGCTTCAGAAAGCCTGCTAAAAACATTGAAAGAAAAAAGGGACGACTTACCTTTAGAATTTTACAGCACAGGCGCCATGGCTGGCTCAACACGGACATAGGTAAACTTCGAGATGAGACGTGATCGCCAGAATGTCAGTCCATTGTTCTCGCCACCTTATTTGCAACAACACGTCATATCATGAACCAAACGCAATGTGTGAGTGTAAAATGTGTCATCGAACATGCAAACGTTACCAGCAACTGATGCTCATACGATGACGAAATCCGATGGATCAATTCTACTTTTAACCGCTTATTGGTGAGGCCACAGGTTACGTTATTACTCAGGAAGACTGCCTGCACTTCGCTGAATCATATGAATGAGTTGTGGGGCCAAAAGGGAGGCCGTCTGACCAGCCACATGTCCAATGCTTGCCGCCACTCCAGCGACAGTAGAAGGCGTCACTGTAGACTTGTTTTTGTGGCCACACTGCCTACAACACCATTCTCCTTCCCCCCCATGGCGACACGTCTCCCACATACACCACCTCAGACGTACAAACTTTACTGTATACGTAATATACAAAACATCCGAGCACAAGAATAATCATAAATATGTTAACAAAATAACTTCTTACACCATCACCACTATGGTGTTCATTTGCTTTATACTTTACCTATACAAACTCACCAATGGATACTTAATACACAATTACATATATGCATAGTACTAATCATAAATAGATGGCAATAAAATAAAGTCTTGCTCTGTCACCACTGTGTGGTTTATCTGCTCTGTACTACTTCTTTGCTAAATCACCAATGGATACTTAATACACAAATCTGTATATGCACAATAGTAACAGTAAATGCATGAGAAAATAAATAGTCTAGCCCAGGTAAAACACAAGTAGATATTGAACATAAACATTATATCTAACTCTAACTATAAAATAATCAAAGAAGTTTATTTTGGTGGATGTGTTTATCATACTAGGGGGATGTCTCATACAGATCAGATGGAAGCCCCCACTGAGACTAACAGTCTCGCAACAAGATCAAAACAAAGCATGTTTCAAATTTTGCCACCTCTCTTACTTTTCTGTATCAGGTTTACCTTTACCTTAAAGTCAATTATTTGAGATTCATTAGCATAATTCACGACTCTTCAAAACTACTAGTACAAAAACTTTGTTACTTAACATTGACATGGTAAAGAGACATCAGAATACTTTTATTTTCTGAGAATTACTTAACAGCAGTACAAAACTTCATTAGATGTTGAATATTAATTACTTCATTTTATATTCTTAAAATCATTACTGTTTGAATGCCAAAATGTTAAATATTTCCACATGAATGCTATAACTCTATAGAAGAAGAACATTTGGTTGACTTGAACTATACAGATGTTACTTGTATATGTACTTACTCAGATTTTGATTGTGCCATTAACATATTTCTTTCCATAGCTTCCTTTTAATAAATGTAAATAACTGAAGTGCATTCATACAAAAAAATTGAGTACAACAAAGACAGAGTCCCTAGTGCATTCACTAACAATTATCTCTCTTCATTTGTCAAGTTTCACATTACTTTTTGACGTCTTTTTTGACATCATTATCATGAAAGCTCTCATTATTATTAATTAATCCCCTTCTTTGTCTTCATTAGTCATCAAATTAATTTAAAAGAAAAGCATTCCATAGTTACAATCCACTGACACCATTACTTAACAAACAAAACTCCAGTACTGCAAAATTGATAATTCACCGATCATTTAACACTCAATAATGTTAATGTTCAGGCAAACCATTATTCTGAAAAACTTTAAAAACAACATGTTTCAACAAGCAACTATATTTCATTTCAGATAGCACACTGATGACTTTAATAACTTTTCCATATTCTTAGAATTGACACGGAATTCCTCACATGACATAACTTATTACAACTACTGCCATTTGCAAAACTGATGGCTTACAAGACTATGTAAGCGAGTGCTTGTTTAACTATATTTTTAATTTATATTTTTACCCCCAAAGGCTTAGAAGAAATATTTTTTGAACATACAGATTTATTATCCGCATTCACAGTTTTAATCATTACGAAGTTTTGAATAATCGGAATAAACCACTTCTCAAAATAACAATTCAGGGAATGACACTGTTTATAGAGCAACAAAATTAAATTAATCGACATAATTACTTAAGGACTGTAGAAGACAATTGACTGCACTTGTCAGCTAGACAGAACAGTAGACAAGGAAAAGCGAACAGGAAAGGAAGGAAGGCATCATCCAGCTGGAGAGGGAAAAATCGCCATTTGTTGCATCCATTAAAATGGGGTAGATGCCCTGCATACTAATAGGTTCATGACAAATCTGACCCCCATCATACATAATTCTTTTTGCATTATTCTGTGCATAATTATCATTAATCTTCAAAACACTTTCAGTTCCATTGCAAGACACAATAAAACTTTTAAACTTTTCACTTCCCAGAAACACCTCTTTCTTTAATATAAACCAATTATTAATAATACCTTTTTGCATAATTACATTCAGCTTCACCATCTGCAAATGTGTTTCACACATTTTTTCCTTCAGACAGGTAATATGTCTGCTATGTTTCTGGATTTGTCCAAAGCATTTGACACAATCACCCATACTACACTTATTGAAAAACTTGAAAGCTATAGTATTCGTGGACATGCAGGAAAGTGGATAACATCATACATCAGCAACAGAAAGCAGTATGTGGAAACAGAAACTGGTTGCAGATCTGAAATCAGAAATAGAACAAGAAACAAAGAGACTCATGCAAAACTGTTTTCCATAGTCTAAAAATACTGCCATTTCCATCTCTATACATATACAAAAGAGTAATAACATTAATAAAAGGAAATGCACTACTTGAAAGAAATGCAGGCGTGCATACATATGAAACAAGAAATACAGGCCAGTTGAGTAGCATACAACACTGACTGAGAGTTGCTGATAAATGTCGTCAATACTCAGGTGGCAAACTCATAAAGTGTCTTCCAAAGAGTTTGCAGGACAATGTGAGCAAAAAGACATTCCAAAAACTTTTAAAGGATTATTTAATGGAAAAATAATGTTATGAGAAGGAAAGTTGCTACTCACCACATAGCAAAGATGCTGAGTCACAGATAGGCGCAACAAAATTATAGCTTTCGGCCATTAAGGCCTTCTTCAACAGAAGGTACACACACACACACACACACACACACACACACACACACACACACACACACGCACACACACACTCGCAAACGCATCTCACACACACAGCTGCAGTCTCAGGCAACTGAAACCACACTGCAAGCAGCAGCACCACTGCATGATGGGAGTGGCGATTCGGTGGGGGTAAGGAGGAGGCTGGGGCAGGGAGGGGGAGTGATAGTATGGTGGGGGTGGCGAACAGTGAAATGCTGAAGGATAGATGGTGGGCTGGGGCGAGGTGGGGAGGGGGGGGATGGCGAAAAAGGAGAGAAATAAAAAGAGACTGGGTGTTTTGGTGGAATGATGGCTGTGTAGTGCTGGAATTGGAACAGGGAAGGGGCTGGATAGGTGAGGACAGTAACTAATGAAGGTTAAGGCCAGGAGGGTTACGGGAACATAGGATGTATTGCAGGGAAGGTTCCCACCTGTGCAATGCAGAAGAGCTGGAGTTGGTGGGAAAGATTCATATGGAACAGGCTGTGAAACAGTCATTGAAATGAAGGATATCATGTTTGTCAACGTGTCCAGCCACAGCGTGGTCCACTTGTTTATTGGCCACAGTTTGTTGGTGGCCACTCATGCAGACAGACAACTTGTTGGTTGTCATGCCAACATAGAATGCAGCATAGTGGTTGCAGATTAGCTGGTACATGACATGACTTTTTTCACAGGAAGCCCTGCCTTTGATGGGATAGATGATGTTCATGACCAGACTCCAGTCCTGCCTTTGATGGGATAGGTGATGTTCGTAACTGGACTGTGTGTGCATCCTGACATTCCATGGCTTTGGTCTCCAATTTTTCTTCACAACCTTTTACAATATCCTCATTGTTTAGACTAAACTGGTTATTAATCTGGATTAGTTCAGTGTTTTGAGCCTTCATATTCGCATTTAAATCACGAACTACAGCCATTAAAGTTTCAGTATTTTTGGCCATATAACCATCACCCTCCGTACTCCCATTCTGTCAGTTTTATTAAATCACATTATAATATAAATTCCTTTACGTTGGCTGAGTCCTGTTGTTATCTGCAGCTGTCGTTGATTACTGCCAATGAAAGCAGCTGTCATCTGCCACTACTGCTCCTATCTGCCATATTGCACTGCCATGAAGTTCACCCTTGGACACTCTGGGTAGGTTGGCTGATGGCTGAGGAAAATAGTGACAGCCTTCTGCTGTTCCATTGGCCCACACGTTTCTCATTGCATGCCAGTCCGGTACTCAAGATGCCACTACTATGTTCTTGTGTTCTGTTCTTTTCCCATTGCATTTCAGTTAGTCACAATGCAACCACGATGTTCATGTGCTCTAATCACTGTGTATGTCACTTCACTGCACAAAATATTGTTTGCATTCTGCTCTACATAACGTTTTGACGCTTATACAGTTTTAACGCTTTACTGTCTATTGTTTTATCACCCATAAGTTCACAAATACAGTGTCAGGGTGTAAAAGTATCCTCATACTTTCGTCTGCTCTATGTCACCTTGTCATTCATATTTAAAATTTCTTGAACTGGAACACCGTGCCCAAAACAAGAAGGTGTCCTTACCTGTTCACACAAAATGCCACTTAACTAAACCTACGTATTTTCGTATAAGTCTTCAGTAGCTGCACAGCTTTGCTGGATCACCAGCTGGCTCACCCTACCAGTGTTGACTAGGTTTCTTACAATCTCTAATAATGTTCACAAACAGGTAGTTAGTATGGAAACGTGCAGAGCCTAATAGTTCTTATCTCTTCAGAAGGTAAAAGTCCACACAGTACAAAAGAAATGATCATCAGTTGCTGCACATGCAGTTAAGTAACAAAGGTACAGAACTGTTACTAAAGTCACAAATATTATTCAACTGAACCAACACTCTTACATTTTCATATATACTGGTCATAACTATAAGATATGTTCTCTCAGCCTGAATTAAACGATCAGCAAAGCAACACAAATGGTTCCCAAGGCTGGGTTAGTTAGCTAGACTGAAACTACACTAAATGAAGACTAAGATCAGAATGAATGAAAACTAAAGCAGGCCTGAGGGCAGAATCAGAGAAGATTAATAGATTTGGTACCAGTGTTGGCCTTATAAAGATTTGCTCTCTAGTATTAATGAAATTTGTTAATTTAAAATAGTTTATAAATTCTACAGGTTTGACTGCTCATATTTTATCATCTGCCTCTATATTTTGTTTGCATATTATTTATCACAAGTGACCTCTATTAAAATAAGGAGTACTCAGTTGGAATTGTAGGTTTATGACAATTGGAACCAGATTGTATATTAAAATTTATTTATTAAAAATTTAGTAATTTTTAATTAGGGACTCTTGCTCATTAATATTAGTGTAAACTAATTCAGAAAAATAAGGCAATCAAAAGCATATCAACAGATACCAGCAATTTACAGTGGTTTTGCTATTCTTAGGACTCAAGTTTAGACAATTTTAGATCTTTACATGAACCATGGACCTTGCCATTGGTGGGGAGGCTTGCGTGCCTCAATGATACAGATAGCCATACCATAGGTGCAACCACAATGGAGGGGTATCTGTTGAGAGTCCAGACAAACGTGTGGTTCCTGAAGAGGGACAGCAGCCTTTTCAGTAGTTGCAGGAGCAACAGTCTGGATGGTTGACTGATCTGGCCCTGTATCACTAACGAAAACGGCCTTGCTGTTTCAGTACAGCGAACGGCTGAAAGCAAGGGGAACTACAGCCGTAATTTTTCCCGAGGGTATGTAGCTTTACTGTATGGCATGGAAAGCTGCATCAAACCAGTCTCAGGACTGAAGACCACAACAACAATAACAACAACAATTAACAATACCTTTCGAACTAATTAAGTTTGATTTATTAATCATATATGGTTGGTATATAGCACCAGAATGTCTCCCTCCCTGATATTAATTCCATTCATGATTCATCCCATTGCTATTCTCCTTCTCAAATCACAACAGTATTGCCAAGGCTCTCTGATACACCTTAGATAAAGGTGAGACTCAATATTCAATATACCTCAGGACCGTGAACTATATAGGATTAATATATCACCTATGCCTCAGGTGCAGGTAGGATAAACCCATTTTGCCTAATATCAGAGAGCCTCAGTAATACTGATGCGAGTTTAGAAGAAGAATCGCAATGGACTGATATATGAATTTAAATATGTGTCAAGGAAGAGGATGTACTAGGGTAGCTCCTGCAGTTATAATAGTTGGAGTCGTACTATGGCCTAGTGGGTAGCACATCCGCCTCGTAAGTACATGACATGGGTGTAACCACTATCACTGGAACAAATATTAATTCATTGCTTCAGGATATATCATTGTTGTAGGTAAAGGTGAGACTCAGTATCTCTCAGGACCATAAATTATATATGAATAATAAATGACCTATACCTTAGGTACAGACATGATTGACCACATTTTGCGCATTGATAAGGTGCTATGAAAATGTCAGAGAGCGTACAGAGGGCCTTAGCCTCTTAGAAGAGGAATGGTAATGGGCTGAGGTATGAATTGGAATTTGCATCAGGGAAGGAGATGTACTAGGGTAATCTGTGCAGCTACGATGACCGGAGTGCCACTGTAGCCCAATGGTGAGTCTGCTTTAGACAGGGCAGCAGTGTGGACACACTGCAGAGTTTTTTATATGTGGAGTGAGAGCTCCATTGCTTAAATGCTGGCTTAGCGTCTACAATACATGGCAAACAGTTACTGCAAATATGCACTCCAGTTTACTTTCTGCAACGACTTTGTAAAATCCAAGCCACTTGAGGTAGAGATGAAGCCAAGATCTTGGCGATCGACGTCATAGCAATACACTTGCAGATTGTAAACAACATGGTCTATTTAAAATCGATAATGACAGGGTGTATGAAGACATCATATGCAAGACCGACAGGGGCTCTGGTTCTGTCATGATGACAGAAACATCAGGGCAGTGACCGTAGACCACGCAGGTCTATGCTAGCATATGATATGATGCCCACAAAACCACCACCATTGAAGGAGACAATGTGAATGCAGTGACATATACCGATTTTGCTGCGTCTGTTCTCCCACAACACCATGAGAATGCTGATCTATTTAACGGACTTAACACTGCCAAAACTACATCACTGACAACTACTCCATCTTTGGAGGACCAACTGGACGATACAGCAGTGCCTGGCACAAAGAGGAGATCAAGGAGCAGGATCCATTATGAGACCCTGTGTCGTCGGCGCTGCTCCACTAATCATACTATACGTTGAACCCCCCAGGGGTGAATGGGATGACTTTCCACTGCGATACCCACATCTTTCTGCTGAAGCCACAGTGGCTGAATCTCCAGCATCCTGCCACCAGACCTATCAGATAGCAACAATCAACATCAACAACATCGGATCACAGGTGAAAATCCACCTTATGCAGGATATGTTCTGGGCTCCTGAGATTCATTTCGCCCTCCTCCAGGAAGTTCACATGGCCCGTGTCCCAGATATCAATGGCTGTAGTACTCATCCTTCTGCAGGTGATCCCATGGGCCTTGGAATGCCTGTATATGTCTACTAAGGGATTCCTGTCACCAATTCCACTGTCCTTCCATCACCTCAGTGTATGGCAATCACTACCATGGTGACGCACTTCATTAAGGGGATACGGAATCGGATTTTGGATTAAAAAATCGAATTTTTTTTTATTGGCGTATTATATTCTGCCATGTTTCCTCTTTAAAATGACGTATCATACATAGCCCTACTACAATTATAACTATTTTATTTTTATATATTTGTGAGATCGGGTATTGCGCTTTAGTTATACACGTCTCTCGTGGCTGACCATGAACTTTTTGGCAGTACCTTTAAAGTGACATGAATTCAAATATCCCGGTTTCCAGCGACTATTTATACACTAGTTGCCTGAAAATGTTTCTCTCTGGTTTCCTCAAGTTACTCTTTGACTTTGTGGCGGGACTGTTTTGTAAACAGTGTGATATAAGAAATTAGTTGTTGTTGAGTTATTTCGTATTTAGTGCTTCATTTTTCGCAGTGAAAATGCCTAGAGCTAAAGCAAAAGTATTTAAAAAGCGTGTGAACTGGCAAAAGAAAAGAAATAATGATTCATTAGCAAAGCAAAGCAGTTCATCATCATCACTGTTGGAAAATGTGAATCCACTTATTACTGATTTGCCGAACGAACTTACACCAAATGAAAACAGTGCTTCTCATAAAAAACTAAGAGATTTGGAAGAGAAATATAATTTACTTGATAGAGGGAATGAAGTTTTTGAACTCATTGATACGAATATATTGTGTGAAGCTCTTGAAAACAGTTTGTGCTGCAAAAAATGTCATGGAAACGTTTCTCTGAAAGTAGAATCCCATGTTGGCCTGGCTGCCCAGTTTAATTTAATATGCAGTGTTTGTAAATACAGCTGTAAGTTTCCAAGTTCGGTTTCAGTAACTGTAAATAATGGATACAAGAAAACTGAACTTTATAGTGTAAATATTAGGTTAGTTTATGGATTGCGAGCAATGGGTAAGGGCAAAGCAGCTGGTGATATGCTATGTGGTGTTCTAAATCTTCCAAGTGCACCTTCAAAGTTTGAAGCTTACAATTATGTACTAGGATCTGCAGTTGAAGATGTAGCACAGAAGTCAATGCAGGTTGCTGTGGAAGAAGCAGTGGAAGAAAATGACGGCAGTCGTGACCTCACAGTGGCGTTTGATGGCACGTGGCAGAAAAGGGGCTACACCTCCAACAATGGTGTTGTAACAGCAACTAGTGTTGATACTGGCAAGGTTATTGATGTTGCAATAATGTCTAAATACTGTAGGTGCACAGGCAGGCTGAAAAATGAACACAGTGATGACTGTATTACTAATTATTATGGTAGTAGTGGTGGCATGGAGGTTGCTGGGGTGAAGAAAATTTTTCATCGCTCTTCACAGTGGTATAATGTTCGCTATGTCAAATATCTGGGAGATGGTGACTCTAAAGCATTCAAAGAAGTTTTGGAAAGCAAACCATATGGGAACAGTGTAAATATAAGCAAACTTGAATGTATAGGACATGTGCAGAAGAGAATGGGTGCCAGGCTGAGAAGGTTAAAATCAGTTATGAAAGGGAAAAAACTAGATGATGGGAAAACCTTGGATGGCAGAGGAAGATTGACTGATTCCATAATAGACCACATTCAGAACTGCTATGGCCTTGCAATCAGGCAAAATACAGGCAATCTTGAAGAAATGAGGAGAGCTATATGGGCTTTATATTTCCACACCACATCCACGGATGAGCATCCACAACATGGTTTGTGCCCCAAAGGTGAAAACAGCTGGTGTAAATACAATAGGGGACTAACAACAGGAGAGAAATACATTCACCACCACAGTCTACCATCAGCCATCATGGCAGAAATAAAGCCCATTTTCAGAGATCTGGCTGACAGAAGTCTTCTGATGAAATGTCTTCACGGAAAAACGCAGAACCCCAACGAGTGCTTGAATAGTGTGATATGGCATCGTCACCCAAAAACAGTGTTTGTCGGAATTAATACACTACATTTTGGTGTGTATGATGCTGTGGCAACCTTCAATCTTGGAAATATAACTAAATGCCAGGTCCTTCAAAAGTTGGGTATGTGTGTTGGTTCCTGTACGGTACGTGCTATGTTCTTTTTAGATCAGCACAGACTAAGGCATGCTGATAATATAATCAAGACATTAGTGAAAAAAGCAAGACAGGTGCAGAGGGGTGCCAAAAGAAGACTTGAAGATGATTATGAAGACTGTGAAGGGGGTATTAGCTACGGATCAGGAATGTTTTAATCTTCTTTCTCCGTTTCCCGTAAGTTTACTTTTTACTTCATCTAGGAACATTATCTCAGGTACTGGTCAACCTAGAAGTCTGAAATTTTTATGACGTAGTGACATAGGTCCCTATTACATACTGAAACAACGATTTTTTAATTACTTGATTTACAAAAGACTTAGGGGTGATAGTCTAGTAAAAAGCGATGGAAAAAATTTACTTAAAAATAAATGTACAATATCTCTGTAAGAAAATACTTTGACAATAAACTGTTGTTTCAGTATTGTTGTAACATATGAATGCACATACAGTAAAATTTTTACCTCTCTGTCTCCAGTAGTTTTTGAGAAAATGTTCCCTATAGTAGGCATATATTAACATTGCGGGGATAGGTGATTCCGTATCCCCTTAACATCTACACCTCACCAGGCACCAACCACTGCCATGAATGGGCCCAGTTTTATTCTAGAGGACATCACCCCCTGTTCTTAGCGCGATATAAACACTAATATCTGGGAGGTGATTTTTGACTGCGTTCTGCACCTGAAAGATAGCAGCCTACTATACTACATGCCAGGAACTACATATAATGATGCAGGATTTCCTGCTCCACAGCGCTATGGAAGAGGGGCAACAGGCAGATTCCCTATTTCTAGATTTCAAGAAGGCATTTGACACAGTACCCCATTGCAGGCAGTTAACAAAGAAAGGAGCATATGGAATAAGTTCACAGATATGAGAGTGGGTTAATAACTTCTTAAGTAATAGAACACAGTACGTTGTCCTCGACAGCCAATGTTCATCAGAGACGAGGGTATCATCAGGAGTTCCCCAGAGAAGTGTGATAGTACCTCTCTTCTCCTCTACATACATAAATGATTTGGCGTACAGGGACGACTATCTGTGGTGGTTTGCTGATGATACTATGATGTACGGTAAGCTGTCGAAGTTGAGCGACTGTAGGAGGACACTACATGATGTAGACAAAATTTCAAGTTGGTGTGATGAATGCCAGCTAACTCCAAATGTGGAAAATTGTAAGTCAATTCAGATGAGTAAGAAGAACAAACTTGTAACGTTCGGATACAGTATTACTAGTGTGCTACCACAGTCAAGACGTTTTAACGTAATTGTTGTTGTGGACCAAAGACTGGTTTGATGCAGCTCTCCATGCTACTCTATCCTGTGCAAGCGTCTCCCTCTCCAAGTAACTACTGCAACCTATGTCCATCTGAATCTGCTTACTGTATCCATCTTTTGGTCTCCCTCTACGATTTTTACCCCCACCCCCACACTTCCCTCTAGTACTAAATTGGTGATACCTTGATGCTTCAAAATGTGTCACACCAATCGATCCCTTCTTATAGTTAGGTTGTACGACAAATTACTCTTCTACCAAATTCTATCCAGTACCTCTTCATTAGCTACATCATCTTCCTGTCTAATCTTCAGCATTCTTCTGTAGCACCACATCTCAAAAGCGTCTATTCTCTTCTTGTCTAAACTGTTTATCGTCCCTGTTTCACTTTCATACATGGCTACAATCCACAAAAATATTTTCAGAAAGGACTTCCTGACACTTAAATCTGTATTCAATGTTAACAAATCTCTCTTCTTCAGAAACGCTTTTGTTGCCAGTGCCAGTCTACATTTTACATCCTCCCTACTTCGGCCATCATTAGTTATTCTGCATCCCAAACAGCAAAACCCATCTACTATTTTAAATGTCTCATGTCCTAATCTAATTTTCTCAGCATCACCAGGTTTAGTTCGACTACATTCCATTATCATCGTTTTGCTTTTGTTGATGTTCATCTTATATCCTCCTTTCAAGGCACTGTCCATTCCATTCAACTGCTCTTTCAGGTCCTTTGCTGTCTCTGACAGAATAACAATGTCATCGGCAAATGTCAAAGATTTTGTTTTTTATCCCTGGACTTTAATTCCTACTCCAGTTTTTTCTTTTGTTTCCTTTACTGCTTACTCGTACAGGCTTTTATTTGTTTTGGTTAGTATAGCTCAGTGTCAGATAGACCATCAGAGACAGAGCACCTCGTGTTCCAGCTGCTAATAAGCTGAGTACACCATTCGTTTGTTACATATTTTTACAAGCTACAAACAGGAGCGACTGCAGTAATGGATAGGACTGTGATTGCTGTGTATAGATGTGAGTTGGCGACCCTTCGTTCACAGCTCCAGGCTGTGTTGGCTTCCGTCACATAGCTTGAGGCTGCTGCCAAAGGGCATCACTGTGGGGGGGGTCAGACGTGGGGATGTGAGGGACGTCAAGCACATCCCACATGTCCCTCAGTCAGTCCACTGCTGTGGCCACCCCCGGTACTGCCTGCATTGAGGCTGACCCCTCACCCGTGGTCGAGTGGGAGATCGTTCCAAAGTCTGGCAGGCAGCGAAAAACTTTCCAAGGGGCCGATCATAGGGCCTCCCCGGTTCGTTTGACGAACAAGTTATGGGGGATGCAGTCGTCCACCCTGTTCCAGAGGAAGCTTCTCAGCCTGCATGGTTTGGGTATTCACAGAGGGTGGGTTTGCTGGTAGTTGGGAGCTCCAACATTAGACGCGTAATTGGGCCCCTTAGGAACATGGTTGTCAGGAGGGGAAGGAAGGCAGTGTGCACTCCATGTGCATACCAGGGGGAGTTATTCTGGATGTGGAAATGGTACTTCTGGATGCAATGAAGAGTACAGGGTGCAGCCAACTGCAGGTGGTGGCTTATGTCGGTAACAGTGACATGTGTCACTTTGAATCGGAGGAGATTCTACCTAGTTTTGGGTGGCCAGCGGAAATGGTAAGGACTGACAGTCTTGCTTACGAGATTAAGGCAGAGCTCACCATCTGAAGCATCGTCGATAGAACCGACTGTGGTCCTTTGGTGCAGAGCCGAGTGGAAGGTCTGAATCATAGACTGGAGTGGTTCTGTCACCGTGTAGGTTGCAGATTCCTTGACTTGGGCCATCGGGTGGTGGGTTTCCGGGTTCCACTTAATCATTCAGGAGTCCGCTATACACAGGAAGTGGCTACATGGGTAGTGGGGACTGTGTGGAAGGGACTGGGCGGTTTCAGATTAGAGGGCCTCAGGGAACCACAGAAAGGGCGTCCATCTGAAAGGGGCCAGGTAAAACACAGTAAGTTAGTTATAGAAACGGTCGATATTGTAGTTGTAAATTGTCGTAGCTGTGTTGGGGTAGAACCAGAGCTACAAGTCCTAAGAGAAAGCACTCAAGCTCAAATAGTTTTAGGTACAGAAAGTTGGCTATAGCCGGAAATAAGTCCAGCCAAAATTTATTCAAACGATCCAACAGTGTTCAGAAAGGATAGATTAAATACAGTTGGTGGTGGAGTATTTATTGCTGTCAGAAGTAGTTTGCTGTGTAGTGAAATTGAAGTAGATAGTTCCTGCGAAATAGTATGGGTAGAGGTTATACTTGACAATCAGACTAAACTATTAATTGGATCGATTTACCTACCCCCTCACTCAGAGGATATAGTTGCTGAACAGTTATAAGAAAACTTGAGTCTCATTTCAAGTAAGTACCTAACTCATACATTTATATAATCCGTTCATCATAAGAATAAACCTGATATAAACAAACACGAACGCGATGACTGGTCAGAAGCCGTAGCACACGTACACTGGTGTTGTTACGCTCTTGGAAGTGGGTCCTACTGATGTATTAGATACGTTATTACTAAGTTACGTTAGATAAAACTTTAAGATATTCAAATGTATTAACGCCACCAACGTTTTTCTTAATCACGCTTTAGCTAGGTGGTTTCTATTTCAAAAATCGTGTACAGTCACAGCCTCTGCAGCGTTGTGCTCTGGCTGTCGCGTTGTTAGTGTGCTTTATGAGAATGTCTGAGGCTGTTTTCTGCTCCGTAGTGGAACATGCGCGTGGAACACGATTAAAAAGGGCCGAGAAATAGCTGTTCTTAATGTTTTTCATATATTTACGGAGATAATCGGCTTTGAAGTTTTCCCAGCGTTGTATATAATGCAGTTGACACACAAACCCACATTGAACATGTAGCGTAGTTGGTAGCATAAAGGAATGGAACTAAATGCGGCTATTCGTGCGTTGGTTTACATCTCCCAAGTATCCTTTCTTTTCTCGTTCAGTCTGAAATATCTATATCTCGTAATTACAAAACACATAATCATTCTTTATGAATAATACATTTCTTCTTGTTTCTAATTACATATTGGACACGAAATTCCTGTTTCCATTTCAAATACAAATTCTTAATTATCGATATTTTATGAAAAACTGTTTGTAAAAGTTGTTTAAATTAAGAATCCATAACAATTTAATTTTTAAGCAAAAATTAAAAACTAAATCCCCTCCATTTGGACTATGTCCATCGTTTTTTACCACAGAGGTAGGTAATTATCATAGAAACAAGAAAATAAAATCATTCTCATTGCATCGAGCACAGCATACAAATGCTGCATTTTACATTTGCTACTGTACCATTAGAGTATGAACCCAACAGAACTGATCTGGAGCCAAGTTGTGGGGTTTGGTCCGAGAAGTAACAAAGACTGTTAAGCTGTCGGGCACAGTGGAACCAAGTGTACGTTTACACTGCATGTGATGCGATGCGACGCGACGCGACGCGATGCGAGGCATAATGGCCAAAGCGATGCAATGCGATGGAGCGTTCACATTGCACACGATACAGCGCGCGCGATCTGGCCAGCAATTGAGCAGTCTCGGCACGATGTCGTTTTTCCTCGACCCAGTGAATTCTTTTTTATTAGAAAACAGTGCTCTGAGAATTCAACGCAGTCGTGAATGGGTGTATGAAATCAACAAGGAGAGGAGGGCTTTAGGAGAATTTCATCATTTGTACAGTGACTTGAGAAAAGATGAGGATAAATGTTGGAATTATTTCAGAATGAGTACAGAGACATTTGATTATATAGTGTCGTCTGTTTCAAATAGATTACAAAAGCAAAACACAAATTTCAGAATGGCTATTACCCCTGAAGAGAAAGTTATGATCACCATCAGGTAAGTACACAATATTAAGTTTACAGCAATCATTTTATTATGAAAATTTTACAAATTGTTATACATTCAAACTTTCTTTTAATAAATTTTAACGTAGCTTTGATAATGAGAAGTAAAATACATCACAGTTCACTCACTTAAGTATCAAAGTTTTCAGAATCTTGGTGGCTTGAAATAACAATGTCATCAGGTTGAATTTCAGAAATGACTATTTCATTTTGCGGATTTCCAGCAATTACGATTTCAACTGGATTTTCAGGTGCATAGGGTGACATCAACGAATGTGCAGTGGAAGTGATTGATTGTTCCAATTCTTCCAAAAGAACCTGCTGAATTTTTATCCCGGCTCTCAACTGAGCTGCTGGTGATAGTTTTCGCATTGCTGGCAGCAAATTCACTACAAAATGATAGCTGTCATCTTGCGTTTCTGATTTCGACATTTCTTGCTCAATTAGCTTCAACTTTTGTTTCTCGTTCAGCACGAGTTTTTTTGAGTTCAGAGCGAAAAGTGTCACGTAGGTTCTTCCATTTATTCTTCAGTACCTTGCCTGAAAATATAGACGTGAAAATATGCGTAAATAATTGAGTACACTGTATACTTAATACATTTTTTGTCCTTAGCACATTAACTGCAAATCCTACGGAGATCCTACACATCCTTCAATTACGCTCATTTCATTCTTTTTCAGATATTTGTCGATTGGGATGTCTTTCCATGCACTGTCACAGTCGTTTCGGATGGGTCTAACTACAGTCGCACAATGTGTGCATGAAACGTGCGCCACAATATGTGAAATTCTGAGCCCTGTACTCCTGCCTTCTCCTCTATACCACTGCTTCAAACCGCTGCAAAACACATGTATGCCAACTGGAATTTTCTGAATTGTGTGGCGGCCATTGATGTCCATCGCAAACAAGCAATTACTCCAGACGCAAGCGCAAACAAGCAACCGCTCCAAACACTCGCGCGAAACGCAAACTCGGTTGCGACTACAGTGGAGTCATCGCATATCGCATCGCACCACATCACATCGCTCGGCCCAGCCTGCTGTCTAAACGGGCACCGCTCTGTTGCCACTGTTAAACCAAGCCTGCCTATTGTCACGCGATTTCAGCGCCTCATCGCTCCGCTCGGCTCGGCATCGCATCGCATCGCGGGCAGTGTAAATTTAGCCTAACGCACTCATTTTTTCCACGCGCCACTGCCGAACGCTGGCGAGATATAGAACGGCTCGTCATAAAAGAAAAAGAGAAAACGCTGCGCCTGGTTGGCTTCGTGGATTCTGTTGTTGATAGGCTCGTTATCAACGTAGCAGGTTGCACTTCCAGAACTGACATGTATTTCTCGGATTCGGATAAGGAAGGGGCTAAGAGATCACCAGACGACTGACTGTAAGTAATGCCTTCAGTGGCTTCAATAGTTACCTATATGGTGAAATCCTTCAGTTCTCTCTTACGCTGCACATAGCTTATGCAGATGAATTTTCATCATTCTTGTTTTTAATTACAATACTAGGTTAGCTAAAAAAAATAACGTGTTGCGGGTTTCGTCTAGTCGTCTAAGGAGCGTATAGTGGGAGATCTGCAGTGTATTATTTCATCCTGCTTAAAAATTAAATGACATTCGAAGCTGTATTGCTCCTCTGCTCGTCCACTTATACGTGTGAACTGCAGCTGGCCACGTCACTGCAGGCTAGCTGTACCAGCTGACAGGCCAGGCTGCGATTCATTGGCAGAACACTTAGAAGGTGCAACAGGTCTACTAAAGAGACTGCTTACACCACGCTACGCTTGGCCTCCCTATTCTGGAGTATTGCTCTGTGGTGTGGGATCCGCATCAGGTGGGAATGACGGATGACATCGAAAAAGTACAAACAAGAGCGGCCCGTTTTGTATTATCACGAAATAGGGAAGATAGTCCCACAGTCATGATACTTGAATTCAAGTGGCAATCATTAAGAAAAAGGCGGTTTTCGTTGCGACAGGATCTTCTCATGAAATTTTAATCACCAAATTTCTCCTCCGATTGCGAAAACATTCTGTTGGCACCCATCTACATAGGGATAAATGATCATCACAATAAAATAAGAGAAATCAGGGCTCGCACAGAAAAATTTAAGTGCTCATTTTTCCAGCGCGCCGTTCGAGAGTGGAACGGTAGAGAGACAGCTTGAAGGGGTTCATTGAACCCTCCGCCATGCACTTTACTGTGAATAGCAGAGTATACACGTAGATGTAGATGTACATACAGATTGAATAACATCGGGGATAGGCTACAACCCTGTCTCACTCCCTTGTCAACCACTGCTTCCCTTTCATGACCATCGATTCTTATAACTGCCATCTGATTTCAGTACAAACTGAAAATAGCCGTTCACTGTCTGTATTTTACCCCTGCCACCTCTATAATGTGAAAGAAAGTGTTCCAGTCAACATTGTCAAAAGCTTTCTCTAAGTCTACAAAGGCTATAAATGTTGGTTTAACTTTCCTTAAACTATCATCTTTGAGAAGCTACAGGGTCAGTCTGGCCATAATGTTGCAAAGCAGTATGAAATGAAAGGAGCTTGTGAGAACTGCGATAGGAAAGGCGAATAGTCGACTTCGGTTTATTGAGAGAATTTTAGGAGAGAGTGGTTCACCTGTAATGGAGACCACATTTAGGATGATGGTGCGATCTGTTCTTGAGTATGGCTCGAGTGTTTGGGATCTGCATCAGGTTGGATTGAAGAGAGACACTGAAGCAAATCAGAGGCAGGCTGCTGGATTTGTTACCGGTAGGTTGGAACAACACGTAAGTGTTATAGAGATGCTTCAGGAACTCCGATGGGTATCACAGGAGTGAGGGCGACATTCTTTTGGAGAAACACTATTGGGCAAATTTAGAGAACCGGCATTTGAAGCTGACTGCCTCACGATTCAGCTGCCTCCAACATATATTGCACATAAGGGCCATGAAGATAAGATTCGAGAAATTAGTGCTCATATGGAGGCATATAGACAACAGTTTTTCGAATGGAACAGGAAAGGAAATGATTAGTAGTGGTACAGGGTACCCTCCGCCACGCACCGTAAGGTGGCTTGCTGATTGTCAATGTAGATGTAGATGTAGATGAAGTGCAACATGGCGACTTTTATGGCCATACTTTTCTTACAAGCCATTCTGCAAGCCGTCTAAACAGGATATGTTTCAGAGACTCCAAACGCCAACCGCTGGCTTTTTCCGACCATTGCCCTTAGATCTGCATGGCTCTGCTTCCGGCCCAGCCTCTATGGTGCAGCCGTGGGCTGTGTAAACTGAATACCTCTCACCTGCCCGACCTGACTTGTCACCAGAAAATCACTGCACCTTGGGCAGACGATGCCTTCCCAACTAACGGCGATCCGGAGGGCACTGATGAGATACGCAAAGGACGTGGGCAAATGGCGTTACAACACCCTGAACTTCTACTGTTCGATCCTCTGAGATCTGGACACCTAGCCGCCAACCCCAGACAAGCAGATGGAACCGCACAGAACTAAGACGAGAATAATTGCTCTGGCACACTGCAAATTACAGGAGATGGTGATATGGATGTGACTCAATGACCAGGCAGGATTGGAAATTCCATTTATGTATCATGTAGTGTCCGACAAACGACGTCGTAGACACCTCATTGACACTCTGGTCATGCCTCGCGATCAGCACGTGGCCAAACATAATGAGATTGTTAGCGCGTTCAGTGCACACTACCTGCGTATTTACAGGGAAGAAGATACTGACGCCAGTGCAGATGGCTCCATCCTGCATTACGTCACGTGCTCCGAATAGTTTAACAGTAGTGGTCACATGAGATGATGTCGACGAAGAAATCGATAAGACTGTAGTGAACAGATTACACGGCACTGGAGGCTTATGGACTGAGTTTTACTGAGCTTTCTGGTGGCTCACAGCAATCTCATGGATGACTATGTTAGAAGAACTGATGCCATCTGACCAAGCAATCCCATCTGCTTTTGTTGAGGCATCATCATTCCAGTCCATAAACCAGCCCATGTTCGATAATCACAAACGCTCACCCTACTCAATGCAGATACATCTTCACCCACTCACTGACAATGTGTCTCTGGACGATACTTCCTCGCGTCCTCTCCCTGGAGCAAACGACGTCTGGGGGACAGGTTGACATACAGACTGCCATAGGCGAATACTGCGACTTAATTGCGATGACGGCGACTTGCAGACTCCGTGCAGTTGTCGTCGCTACAGATTTCTATAGTGCCTTCCATAAAGTACGCCACTGTTCTCTATTTTTGATGGCAGCCCGCATAGGCATCCCACCTCCGTTCATCGAGATCCTCCAGCACCTTTGCAGTGGTGCCAGTGCACGAGTCCAGGTCAATAGACATTTGGCAGGTTCAGTACCCATCAGCCACTCAATTTGGCAAAGGTTTCCCCTCTCTACCCTCCTGGATACTATTGCCATGGAGCCCCTCGTTGAGGGCCCGTCGACCGTTGTTTCCGGACTCACCATTCACCATCCCAACTTTCGCTGCCGGGTATATGCTAACGACCTTCTCCTCATCATCCTCTCTGGCTCCAAGATACTAGCAGTCCTCGAATTGATTACATATTACAGGGTTGCTGCAGTCAGTCCCATTAACGTGGCCAAATCTTCTGCTATGTACATCTGACCAGGCCTCCAGGAAGGTGAAGTGGCACCCCTGCCACTCGTGACAACATTCCATTACCAGGGCATTATCTTTACCCCCGTATCACATACACAGCTGTGACGAATTTCTGTTTTGCCTGTTACACATCACCTGCAACAACGACCAGCAGAAACTCCTGCATCACCAGGACACACTTTAGTGCACTGAGATCCTTAATCGTTAAGTGGCATCAAAATTTCTCCACTGCACCCCAAGTGCTCTCTTTACCAGCGGTGATTAGGCGCAAGCTGGGGCTATTATCTTATGTCTGGTTCCATGTTTAAAGTTCGTTATAATACTCTTACACTGCATGGGATGGTGACCTCGGACTCATCGACGTCTGGATGCGAGATGTGGCCTTGTATGAGTACTATGAGGAAACAATGGGCTAGATGGGGCACGTCCCTAACACTCAGTACGCTTGAGGTTCTCTTACTTGCGCCTGCGTCACAACCAGTGTCTGTTGGCAACATCACACCTCCCCTTTATCACTTTTTGGCCTTTTTTGTAGATAACAGTTATGCACATACCAGGCTCCCAGACAAGTGTCCACCCAGAAAGAAGGATTTTTACAGCCTACTATTGTCCCGTGTTCCCTGTAAGGTTCTGGAGATCAAATATCCTCCCTTTTGTTGCCCTGTAGTGTGGAGTACCATCCACCAGCCCTTCCTCCCTGTGGGTGTGTGAGTAATGTGGTACCACACAGTCAACAGGAAACTTGCCACGAAACAGCGACTGCACAACATCAGTTTGTCAGATTGTCATCTTTGTCTCCTCTGCCGACAACTTGATACTAATGACCACCGTGTGCCCTGCGGCTCTTCACATGATATGCGATTTGTGGAGCAAACGGCTGCCGGCTACATTCGAGTCCCACTGGATGTGATCGAAACGCGAATGTTTCTGTGCCCAGAGGACACATGTTTTGCTGCCAACAAATATCATGCCTCTATGTGGGTCATGGGGGGTATGTAGTTTCCTGATTTGTGATAACAACCAGATGATTATGTTAGGATTGTCAAAAGAGGTAGAGATGAAAGGTGTTGAAATTCTTAGAATTGATGTAGACTCAAAGTTAACTTGGAGAACCCACATAAACCATACCTGTGTACAACTATCTCGAGTTACTTATTTAATGTGGAAACTGAGAGGCGTAGTAACAAAATAATATTTGAAAGTTATTTATTTTGGACTATTTCAGTCACATATAGAGTATGGACTGCCGATATAAGGATATTCTCCTCACGTCAGCGAAATTTAAAAGAAGGTGGTATAGGCAATGAGCAATGCTGATAGATTAGAGCCCTGCTGGCCACTTTTCATAAAGCTCAAAATATTAACAGAGATCAATCTCCATATCTACGTCTCAGCACTGTATGTAAAAAACGATATAGCGAAATTCGAAATGGTGAAAAACATGCACCACCATAACACTCGATGCAAAATAAAATTAGATTCACCTTGTACGGCAAGAAAAAAGGAATAAAAGTGAGATAGTGTTAATACTTTCATCCTTCTTTACTTCCTCTGCATTACTGCAGATGACTTGTCACTGAGCACATTTGTACTGTGCATGCAGTACACGTCAGGTGCCTAGTTGTTTCCACTGCCCTGTGTGGAATACATAAGTTCTTGTACACTTCACTAACATGATGTCTTTATGATGATAATGTCCGCAGCGCAGAAAACAGCACGCAGGTCGTGGATTCTTTTTCTTGAGGCTGAAATTAACTTCGCAAGGAACTGCTGCTACGAGTAAACTATAACTCATTTGGGATGCCACTCGCGTTTTTATTGATATAGACACGAGAAACTATTATTGATCACAACATACTGAACATATCTTTCCAAAGTCATTATATCTGGCTAAAATAACATGAAATACATCATGCCACAGACAACATGTCTGTCTACTGGAACCGTCAGAACTGGAGAATAAAATTACATGAATCAAATACTACTATTACAGACAACATGTCTGTACCTAGCGACGGTCGGAACTGTAGTAAATAAAATTGCATGAAACAAATACTGCTATAACAGACAACATGTCTGTCTACTGGAACGGTCAGAATTGGAGAGCTGGACTGCCCGAGACACTTCGCGCACCAAGCCAGCAAGGCGTGACCCGAACGCCACCGAAGTGCATCGGTAGTAATATCGTCAGTCTTTTGTTTCAGTATTACTTTGATTTTAATAATTTTGAAATGACTGATTGAGAGCTGGCTATTGAGAGATCTGTATTTACAAAAATGAAGTAATTTGGATGACAGGTTTAATTAATAATAGCAACTAAAGTTTAACGTTTTGACGCTCTACTGCCGAACACAGCGGCCAATCACAGAGCAGCAGCATCATGCAGGCGGTCTTTCTCACGGGAATGGTACCGAATCTAACATCTCTCACCGGTACCTCATCCCACATTGCGTCATCTCTATGCTTCTTGCATCTCCACTGCCCTGGGAATAGCTTCCTGGAGCCTAATATGATGGCTGAATAAGCCAGAAATATTACACTTGGCACAGGCTGGCAAGAACATGAAATTCCAATCTAATCAATAGCTTAAGAATATTTCATAAATTTCCATTTTCCGCTCAGTCAGCTCAACTAACTAGCTTCAGAAGTAAGTCATTAAACGTGTTAAACAGCCAGTCAGTCAGGAAACAGTAGCCAGCCGCAGTAGCAGCAACAGGGAAGTAACCGATTTTGTGACTTTTACGAGTTCCTAAGCATTAGTGAATTTTATAATATCATCTGTGTGCTTTCATAGTTTAGTTTCTTGAGTTCCTGGTGTTTATTTAATATCTAATAGCCACAGTTCTCGCGTTTTCGTTTGCATCGGAAAGTAAACCGATTTTGTGACATTAAAAGTTCCTAATCAGGGACGACTTATTAGGTTCACCTGAGTGCTTCGGTAGTTAGTTTTTTGAATCTCTGCGTATTAATCTAATTTATTAGACACAGTTCCTGCGTTTTCATCAGGATTTACAGAAGAGTTGAGCAGCACGTGCCGATAGTCTGTTTATCTGCCTAGTTTAGTTTTCCACGGTGTTTAGTATGGACAGAGACTGTGACTGTTGTGTGCGGATGCGAGCCGAATTGGTGACACTTCGCTCTCAACTGCAGGCTGTGATGGCTTTGGTTGCACAGCTTCAGGCTGTAGTGGATAGGCACCACTGTTGTGGGCCAGCTGTGGGGATCCAACAGACGTCCAGCATGTCTGAGTCCTCTGATCGGTCCTTACCAGTGGCCAGCCCAGTTACAGCTTGCACTGAGGTTCAACCCTCACCTGTGGTCGAGTGGGAGGTCGCCCAGGGTCATAGCAGGTGTCGAAAGACTTCCCAGGCAGCCGCGCATAAGGCCTTCCCTGTTTGTCTGACAAATAGGTTCCAGGTGCTGTCTGTGGCTGACACTGTCACTGAGCCAGATGCTGTCGCCTGTCCTGTTTCAGAGGAAACCTCTCAGCCTGCAAGATCCGGACAATCACAGAGGGTGGGATTATTGATAATTGGGAGCTCCAACGTTAGGTGTGTTATGGGGCCCCTTAGGGACATGGCTGCCAATATGGGGAAGAAAACCAATGTGCACTCCGTGTGCATACTGTGTGGAGTCATTCCAGATGAACGGGTCCTCCCAGATGCCATGAAGAGCACAGGGTGCAGCCAACTCAGGTGGTTGATCATGTTGGTACCAATGATATTTTTCACTTTGGATCGGAAGAGATTCTATCCGGTTTCGAGTGGCTAACAGAAGTATTAAAGGCTGCCAGTCTTGCTTGCAAGTTGAAAGCAGAGCTGATCATTTGCAGCATAGTCGACAGGACCGATTGTGGACCTCTGGTACAGATCCGAGTGGAGCGTCTGAATCAGAAGCTCAGACGGTTCTGCAACACTGTGTAGGCTGCATATTCCTAAAAGGGTGGTTGGGTTTCGGGTTCCGCTGAACAGGTCAGGTGTCCACTATACGAATGAAGCGGCTACAGGGACAGCAGGGGCTGTGTGACGTGGACTGGGCGTTTTTTCTAGGTTAGAGGGCCTCGGGAAAACACAAGGTGGGCTTCAGTCACAAAGTGTGCAGGCCAAACACAGGAAGAACGTAGATACAGGAACCATCGGTATGTTGTTCTTGTGGTCTTCAGTCCTGAGACTGGTTTGAAGCAGCTCTCCATGCTACTCTATCCTGCGCAAGCTTTTTCATCTCCCAGTACCTACTGCAACCTACATCCTTCTGAATCTGCTTAGTGTATTCATCTCTTGGTCTCCCCCTACGATTTTTACCCTCCACGCTGCCCTCCAATACTAAATTGGTGATCCCTTGATGCCTCAGAACATGTCCTACCAACCGATCCCTTCTTCTAGTCAAGTTGTGCCACAAACTTCTCTTCTCCCCAATCCTATTCAATACTTCCTCATTAGTTATGTGATCTACCCATCTAATCTTCAGCATTCTTCTGTAGCACCACATTTCGAAAGCTTCTATTCTCTTCTTGTCCAAACTATTTATCGTCCATGTTTCACTTCCATACATGGCTACACTCCATACGAATACTTTCAGAAATGACTTCCTGACACTTAAATCAATACTGGATGTTAACAAATTTCTCTTCTTCAGAAACGCTTTCCTTGCCATTGCCAGCCTACATTTTATATCCTCTCTACTTCGACCATCATCAGTTATTTTGCTCCCCAAATAGCAAAACTCCTTTACTACTTTAAGTGCCTCATTTCCTAATCCAATTCCCTCAGCATCACCCGACTTAATTAGACTACATTCCATTATCCTTGTTTTGCTTTTGTTGATGTTCATCTTATATCCTCCTTTCAAGACACTGTCCATTCCATTCAACTGCTCTTCCAAGTCCTTTGCTGTCTCTGACAGAATTACAATGTCATCGGCGAACCTCAAAGTTTTTATTTCTTCTCCATGAATTTTAATACCTACTCCGAATTTTTCTTTTGTTTCCTTTACTGCTTGCTCAATATACAGATTGAACAACATCGGGGAGAGGCTACAACCCTGTCTTACTCCCTTCCCAACCACTGCTTCCCTTTCATGTCCCTCGACTCTTATAACTGCCATCTGGTTTCTGTACAAATTGTAAATAGCCTTTCGCTCCCTGTATTTTACCCCTGCCACCTTTAGAATTTGAAAGAGAGTATTCCAGTCAACATTGTCAAAAGCCTTCTCTAAGTCTACAAATGCTAGAAACGTAGGTTTGCCTTTCCTTAATCTTTCTCCTAAGATAAGTCGTAAGGTCAGTATTGCCTCACGTGTTCCAGTGTTTCTACGGAATCCAAACTGATCGTCCCCGAGGTTGGCTTCTACTAGTTTTTCCATTCGTCTGTAAAGAATTCGTGTTAGTATTTTGCAGCTGTGACTTATTAAGCTGATAGTTCGGTAATTTTCACATCTGTCAACACCTGCTTTCTTTGGGATTGGAATTATTATATTCTTCTTGAAGTCTGAGGGTATTTCGCCTGTTTCATACATCTTGCTCACCAGATGGTAGAGTTTTGTCAGGACTGGCTCTCCCACGGCCGTCAGTAGTTCCAATGGAATATTGTCTACTCCGGGGGCCTTGTTTCGACTCAGGTCTTTCAGTGCTCTGTCAAACTCTTCACGCAGTATCATATCTCCCATTTCATCTTCATCTACATCCTCTTCCATTTCCATAATATTGTCCTCAAGTACATCGCCCTTGTATAGACCCTCTATATACTCCTTCCACCTTTCTGCTTTCCCTTCTTTGCTTAGAACTGGGTTTCCATCTGAGCTCTTGATATTCATACAAGTCGTTCTCTTATCTCCAAAGGTCTCTTTAATTTTCCTGTAGGCGGTATCTATCTTACCCCTAGTGAGATAGGCCTCTACATCCTTACATTTGTCCTCTAGCCATCCCTGCTTAGCCATTTTGCACTTCCTGTCGATCTCATTTTTGAGACGTTTGTATTCCTTTTTGCCTGTTTCACTTACTGCATTTTTATATTTTCTCCTTTCATCAATTAAATTCAATATTTCTTCTGTTACCCAAGGATTTCTACTAGCCCTCGTCTTTTTACCTACTTGATCCTCTGCTGCCTTCACTACTTCATCCCTCAAAGCTACCCATTCTTCTTCTACTGTATTTATTTCCCCCATTCCTGTCAATTGCTCCCTTATGCTCTCCCTGAATCTCTGTACAACCTCTGGTTCTTTTAGTTTATCCAGGTCCCATCTCCTTAAATTCCCACCTTTTTGCAGTTTCTTCAGTTTTAATCTACAGGTCATAACCAATAGACTGTGGTCAGAGTCCACATCTGCCCCTGGAAATGTCTTACAATTTAAAACCTGGTTCCTAAATCTCTGTCTTACCATTATATAATCTATCTGATACCTTTTAGTATCTCCAGGGTTCTTCCATGTATACAACCTTCTTTCATGATTCTTAAACCAAGTGTTAGTTATGATTATGTTGTGCTCTGTGCAAAATTCTACCAGGCGGCTTCCTCTTTCATTTCTGTCCCCCAATCCATATTCACCTACTATGTTTCCTTCTCTCCCTTTTCCTACACTCGAATTCCAGTCACCCATGACTATTAAATTTTCGTCTCCCTTCACAATCTGAATAATTTCTTTTATTTCATCATACATTTCTTCAATTTCTTCGTCATCTGCAGAGCTAGTTGGCATATAAACTTGTACTACTGTAGTAGGTGTGGGCTTCGTATATATCTTGGCCACAATAATGCGTTCACTATGCTGTTTGTAATAGCTTACCCGCATTCCTATTTTCCTATTCATTATTAAACCTACTCCTGCATTACCCCTATTTGATTTTGTGTTTATAACCATCGGTATAACAGTTGTAAATTGTCATAGCTGTGTTGTGAAAGTACCAGAGCTACAAGAGCTAATAGAAAGCACTGATGTTCAAATCATTATAGGCACTGTAAGCTTACTGAAGCCGGAGATAAGCTCAGCCGAAATTTTTACGTAGAACCTAACGGTGTTCCGAAAGGAGAGGCTAAACACGGTTGGTGGTGGCGTGTTTGTTGCTGTTAGAAGTAGTTTATCTTGTCGCGTAATTGAAGTAGATAGCTCCTGTGAGTTAGTATGGGCAGAGATCGTTGTTGGCAACCAGAATAAAATAATGATTGGATCCTTTTACCGACCTTCCAATTCAGATGTTACAGTTGCTGAAAGGTTCAAAAGAAACTTGAGTTTGATTTCAAACTCATACCCGAGCCATTGTATTGTAGTTGGTGGTGACTTTAATTCACCCTCGATATTCTGGCGAAAATACATGTTTAATTCTGGTGGTACACATAAAACTTCATCCGAAATTGTGCTAAATGCGTTCTCTGAAAATTATTTCGAGCAGTTAGTTCATTAGCCCACACGAATAGTAAATGTTTGTGAAAAGACACTTGATCTCGTAGCAACAAATAATCCTGAGTTAATAACGAGCATCAAAACGGATACAGGGATTAGTGAACACAGGTTTGTCGTAGCGAGATTGAATATTGTAGCACCCAAGTCTTCCAAAAATAAACGAAAAATGCACCTATTCAATAAAACTTACTGATTTGTCTCTCCCCAAGATTTACAATTAATCTAAGCGCAATGGTGGCTTAACTAAGTTGTTTTAGGAGTTCCAAACTGTGTTTTTCAAATTTTAAATTCTCATGAAGACAGGTTTGTCGTAGCGAGATTGAATATTGTAACACCCAAGTCTTCCAAAAATAAACGAAAAATGCACCTATTCAATAAAACTTACTGATTTGCCTCTCCCCAAGATTTACAATGAATCTAAGCGCAATGGTGGCTTAACTAAGTTGTTTTAGGAGTTCCAAAATGTGTTTTTCCAATTTTAAATTCTCATAGATATGGACCCAAAGTATTTTTAAGTTTCCACCCTATTTATTAACTCCTCACCATGTGTTACACTTGTCATTGGTGTAGTGCCTGTAGATGTATAGAACTGAATATTTTGTGTCTTTTTATAATTGAGAGTGAGACCATTTTCAGAAAACCAGTCAATGATATTTCTGAGAACTTTGTTTACCATTGCTTCTGTTTCTGTATGTATGCTAGGATTGATTAAAATACGAGTGTCATTTGCAAAAAGAACTACTTCTGCTTCTTGTATACTAGACTGAAGATTATTTAATATATGAGGAACAGTAGTGGATCTAAAATTGAGCCTTGGGGAACCTCATATGTGATTTCTCCCTAGTCAGAATTATGTCCCTGAACTATATTGCTTGAATTACTAAGTACAACTTTCTGCTTTCTTTTGGTTAGATATGACATTATCAATTGGTTTGCTGGACCATCAGTTGCATAAAACGTCTACTTATCTGGGAGAATACTGTGATTCACACAGTCAAATGTCTTAGAGAAGTCGCAGAAAATACCAGCTGACACTATTTTATTATTTAATGCTTGTAAAATCTAGGAAGAGAAAGTATAAATGGCATTCTCATTAGAGCAAAACTCCTGGAACTCAAACTGTGATTTTATATTCATAAATTCAGTTGTATCATAAAAAGGATTAATAAGCAATCATCTACACCTACATCTACATGGTTACTCTGCAAATCGCATTGAAGTGTCTGGCAGAGGGTTCATCGAACCACCTTCACAACTCTCTATTATTCCAATCTTGCATAGTGTGCAGAAAGAACAAACACCTATATCAGGGGTTGGCAAGTAGTTTTCAGTGAGGTACAGATTCGGCGTAAAATTTTTTATGGAGGTCCAGAAAAAACTAATAATTAAAAGGTACTGTTCTTTATTGTGTTTTCAAGTCGAGTTAGTTTCCAAAAAAAGGGTAAACCAAGTAAAACAAGTAGTTCTCAGTTAATATTGTAATATATTCAATGTGAGAAATTACATCGATGCTCTTGAGCCAGTTTTTTAAAGTTTGATGTATGAGGAGTACAGCAAATTGCGAAGTATGTCTTGGAGGTGGTCATCCGTCAACCTTCACCGATATGTGTTCTTCGAAAAATTCATTTTCAAGAACGACGATTCGCATATATATGTCGAACCAAACATAGTGGCCAGATTCATAGCTACTTTCTTACAATTTTCATATTTTTCAGAAACATGTTTACGCCAATATTCTCCAGTGGATACAGTTTCATACATTTGCAAAGAAATATCTTCTTGCAAGTCAATTATCTCCACTTGAACTGAAGACTTTGAAATGCTGAACAACTTAGCAGCCACATCAGTCCATTCTTGCGATGCATCAACTTCATAAGGAAATTTTAGGAATTGAGACAGCTTTCCAATTTCCACTGCGCTCTCTTTGACTAAGACGACAGGTTTGGAATGGTTTAACTGTCTGGGGTTCTATTGGTCGAGCGTGATTTGTTTTGAACTCCATCAACTTTATGAAGATTCAAAAAACGGTTGGAGGGCACTGTTTTAACAACATTTAAGACTACATCATCTTTGTCAATGTTTGATATAAAATTATCTATACAGGCGTTCTGGCTCTGAGCACTATGGGACTTAACTTCTGAGGTCATCAGTCCCCTAGAACTTAGAACTACTCAAACCTAACTAACCTAAGGACATCACACACATCCATGCCCAAGGCAGCATTCGAACCTGCGACTGTAGCGGTCGCGCGGTTCCAGACTGTAGCCCCTAAAAGCGCTCGGCCACTCTGCCGGGCCAGGCGTTCTGCCTGGTAGGCTTATAGTTAAGGCAATTGTAACTGTATGACTTGAGGGTATCTAGCAGTAATCTACTTTTAGAATTTCGCACCATCACATCTATATTAATGTCACCAAATATTAAAATTTTATGATTCTTATATCTAAGGAAGTACATAAAGAGATTATCTACATGTTTGGCAATAACATTGGCACCAGTTTTGGGGACACAGTACATAGGTACTACAACAATCTTGCTTTTGGGGAAGTGAACAGCAGCAATTTCAATTTCTCCTTCATGCACAAAATCCTTGAGGTCTATTATCTTAACTGTATGTTTGAGATCACTTTTCATTAGTATTGACACTCCTCCATTTTCCATAACTGATCTAAAACAAGCAGTTAAAATTTTAAAGCCAACAGGAGTGTACATCATGGATCCATGTGCTTTAAGTCAGTGGTCATTTAGGCACAGAATATCACAGAGCAAGTCTTCTAAAACTAGTTCAAGTTCATACAGTTTATTTCTCACTGACTGTATGTTTATAAGAAAGAAGAACAGATGATCACAGTCTTCTTTTTATTGTAGTACAGGTTTCTCATAATCTAACTTTATAGTTAATGGTAGTGGTGGTTAAATATTGCACAAACAAAAAATATGTTCGAATGTTAGGCACACTTTAAGAAATACCTGTATTTCTAGTCGGATGGGGGGTGGGGGAGGATATTTTTTTCTCCGTCGGCATCAGAAGTCCTCTATACCTGTCTGCGTATGCACATAAGAGAATAAGACTAAAACACAGATAGATCTTAGTATTCATATCCTTTACTTAGGGTGTAGCCGAAGCTACAGTTGTGTACTTAAACTATCCTTTGCGGATACTGCTCCGAGAGTTAACCAGTTTTGGAGCTGTTCAGTGAAGAATTATTCACAACATTCAACCGTATATTTTTGATAACGTTTCATAGCTACTAAGTGGGTCTTGTTTTCGTAGCCAATGGATCGCGATAACCGCAAAGCGAGGCAACAATGATTTATCGTACGTCTCTCAAGGTGTATAACATGACCCATAACGCATTTCTAAATCTGTATGTGAAAACTTCTTTCTTTACGAGGAACTTTAATCACAATGTATTTTTAAATATGGATCATATAACCGAAGTACCGTACTGTTTGTCACAGTGAAAGTTCGTGTTTATGCAAAAACAATTAGGGCCAATTTCAGTTTGTCAATGTTGGCTGTATGTTTTGCTGCCAATCGTCTGTTAGTAAGCTAAGGTAGAAGGTGTAGGCTGTAGTGTATATTTTCGTGTGTTGAGAAGGTGGATGCGTGTTGCTGGAAAAAGAACCAGTGCTGCGAAAGACTGTTGTTTTTTTTTCTTCTTTTTTTTCGACGGTCGCGTTCACAAGTCGTTTTTGTTGTATCTCTTACGCACTATAAATAAATCACTTGTCGAATTTAGTTTGTGTGACAGTAATGCATTTATTTTATGCAAAAATGTTTCATAAAATAACGTGAATGCAGGATATGCCTGATGACATTTGTTCCGCGGTGTTGATTAGAAACACAAGTTTGGAATTCTGACACCAGGACCGAGTGTGACTATGACGTCTATGCTCCCGTTTACACCTCCAATTGTGAAAAGATTATTAGGGTGGAAGAAAGGGGAAGGCGAGGATAAGTGGAGCGAGAAAGCAGTGAAAAGTTTAGTGAAGAAACTGAAAAAGACAGGAGGATTGGAAGAACTCGAGAAAGCAATTACAACACAAGACATCAATACCAGATGCATCACCATCCCTAGGTAAGTGTAGCCGAGAAAGTTTCAGTTACAGAATATGACTTACAAACGACATATAGCTTGTGAAGTCTTCAGCATTCGTGACGCAATTGAGAAATTTTCTGTTTTCGGTACTTTTCTCGTCATTTGTTTATAAATGGCAAACAATCTTTCTGAAGTAAAACGTGACTTTTTAACTCCTTCGTCGCCTCTTTGAAGGTACTATTTGATCGCTTGTAGATAGTAAATCTCTAAGCTATCTGCCTCTCAGACTACTTTAAAGGTCCATATTATTTGTGGACTGTGAAGTGTATTTACAAAATTCAGTGGGTGCTGTAAGCCCTCTCCACCCTTACGCTCATAAAACTCGTTGTTTGGACGACATTGTAAAAGAAAAAAAATAAATTATTCATTTTGTTTTATCTTGCAGTTGAACACAATACAGTTTATATTAGTGTTACTACTTGGAACTTGTGCACTATATTATCATGCTGTAACAAAGATCTCTCTAAAATGTTCTTTGACAATTGTACTCAATAACTCTACTACCGAAAATATCCTTGTATATTAATAGATCCAAGTAAAGAACAGAAGAGCATGCCATCCATAAAGATAGTATAACGTGTATGTATTTGAGTAAACTGTCTATTGTATCATTCAAACACATGTACAATTGTCACAAACGGATTGTAATTACCATGAGGGAAGTGTCATAGGATGTATGCTAGAAATTTGGTAAGCATAATGTACTAATGAAGGTTTTGAATTTTGGTTTAAAAATCTGATATGAGATACTAAAAACTGATCATATGTTGTGTTATTTTGAAATGGAAGATAGCATGTTTCATTGATTACATTAAACACTGTGTTTAGAGAGGCTCCAAAAAGAAATATTCATGCTTTATACATTAATTGTGTCACCTACATGTACTGCATTGGTATCGGAAAGGGATATAGTGATCAATAAGAAATTTGTTCTGTTATTGTGCTTCTTAAAATCAAATAAATAATCAAAACTGTGGTAACACAACAAAAATTGTTTGTTTAAGCTTGAACAATATCTTTATTAAGACAGATTTTCCATGTTTGGAAGGATGAAGGAATATCTACTGTATAATAGTGTAGGACCTTTGTGTCTTGTGCATCGTAATGAAGTGTTTATAGTACAGATGCAACAAAGGTTCCATAAATTCATAAACCGGAATTGAGTTTTTTCATACAAGTGTTATGCATCACAAATCTTGTTATACTGGCATGCTGCTATATTACTCTATTTATTTCTAAATGTTTTGTGTTAGTGAATTTCATATTATTTGTTGTTTAAAAACTGAGAGATATTGCAATTTATTTTATAAAAGGGGGCATTTGTGGCTTTGATGTTTTCCGTAAATGTGGTCCTGTAACCTGGAAGACATTTCAAAGTGTAAGACTAAAATAAATTGGTCCAGTAAAGAGTCCCATTATTGCTCATCTATGTCAATTTCAGTGTGGAGTTTTTGAATTGATTGATTATTTATTCATCCTATTGAGTATATCAGTACATTTTTGTACAGTTTGTATGGGATGTGGAAGATGTATCATTGCAAAATAATCATAAATATCAGGGAGAGATCAGCTATTTACAAAATGAACAAACATAACAAAGTTACAATTTGTAATATCTAAAAAATTAAAATGTTTGTAGTCATATGAATTCTGGTTTGTGGGCTACAGCATGCAGACCCTAAATAGCTATGCTTAAGTTACATATACACAAACAAATTATATGAATTTAAAGCATTGGAACTTTGTTTCTAGAAATTTTTTATAGAGTTTATTCATCTTTGAACATTTTACATGATATCGGTGTAAATGTTTACATATAATGCTAAGAGACATAAGGCATGTAAAATTTCATAATATTGACATCAGTGACACATTACTACTGATAATGTGACAATTATGTATGCAGAAACTTTTTAACCAACTATTTGTTACAACTTACTACAACAGTAATTAGTCAGAACTTTGTCACTTAAATGTGATTTCTCATACACTTTTAGCGAGTAGTATGCTTTCTTCGTAAACCACTGCAAAAATAATTTTAAATGTACTGGAGGGAACAGAATGAGCAGCTTTCAGAAGTCTATTGAAAAATCTGGGACCTAGCAAGCAATGGTATAAATAAAGTATTTTTCGATGCAACATTCATTTCTTTCGTTGATCTAATGGAAATCAGGTCTTTTTGGATATAGTTATATGATTTGATATCTGCTTGGTTTTTTTTCTGATAATTTTGTTATTGAGTGGGAAGCTCTATAACCAACTTTTGCTTCTTCTGTTATAAAAGTGGCAATTGATGTTTTTCTGTAGGATCTCTAAATGATGAATGGTGAAACAAGTTAAGTTGGTGAGAGAAGTTGAGACAACTACATATAGGAATGCTTGGGGGATTTTTAAAACTGTTTGAAAAGTAGACTACTATATTAATATGTGTTTATAAATAAGAATGTTCTCTTTGTTTAATTGTAAGTGACTCAGATCTGTATTCCTAGAAAATCAACAATAGCTTATCACAGACTGGGCACACTATATTTGTTACGAGGTGGACAACCTTGTCAAACAATACTGTTAACGAGAATTTCTTTTCTCTTTGGGTGTTGCCAAACAATGCCGTTGACAAGAATTTCTTTTCTCTTTGGGTGTTGCCAATCATGTTCATTTCTTGTGGATTGGCTCTAATACAATTAATAAAAAATCACAATTAACTGTTTTTAAAAGCCTGATCTGTCTATTGAGCTGTGTCATAACCTATGCAAGATTCTGTCAGTTGTGGTATTGTCTGCACAATGTGATGGTTAGCGAGTGATATGAAACTAAACTTATGTTGCATATTAGTTCGATTGTGATTTTACACAGAAATTGTAACATTGTTAGGAGTTTCACACAGTGCTTTGTCTACTGAATTTTTGTGCCTCTAAATTGGAATTATCCTTCAAAGCTTAGATCCTTGTACCTATTTTGAACTTCAGTGTTTCTATATTAGGATAGATCTAGAGCAATCGATAGGGTCAGCCATAGTCAAATGTAAGGAAACACTTTTTATCTGCACCTGTCTTTTCGTGGAGTTCTGTATCAGTTCCATGCTGAATTGTAAATCATGAGATCTGTGACACTGTTCACTCTGCAATCAGATTTTTCTGTTTCCTCCATAGATTATTCATGCTACATTACAATGATTGTTTACAAAAACCACAGCTGCTGATAACCCCTTCTTTGAATTCTTGTCAGGTACGAGCAGATGGTCAATTTTCAATTCCCTAACAGAGGTAAATAAGAATGTAGAAATAGAAGTGAAAACACTGATGTATATGTAAAATGGCCTCCATTTCCTTGCCACATCAAATTACGATAAAAATTCAAGCTACCAACTGTAACCTTTTGATCTTTGTCAGTATGTTGTCAAAGAAACTGTGTTCTCCAACAATTACGATCGTTGTATCTGTATTACCACCACTGCCAAAACAACAACAACATGAGGTGTTTGTTTTATGTTTCTTTTCTACTGCAAGACTGGATAACTAATGAGGACATATTGAATCAACTTGGAAAGAAAAGAAATTTATGGCACAGCTTGACTGAAGGAAGGGGATTATTCATAGAACATCCTGAGGCATCAAGGGATCACCAGTTTGTCACTAGAAGACAGGATGGAGTTAAAAAAAAGTAGATGGAATCCGAAGCTTGAATACAGCAAGCAGTTGCAAATCGATGTATGCTGCAGCAGGTGCACGAAATGAAGAGACTTGCACAGGAGAGATTAGTGATGTGGAGAGCCACATCAGAACAGTCTTAGGACTGAAGACTATGCCAACAACAACAACAACAACAACATTCTACCAAAGACAATAACTGATAAAGTTTAAAATGGTTCACACCAAATTCAACCTAACCTTAGAAAATACATCTTGTTTAAGTCCACACTACTAGCAGTGAAGAATGGCAGTGTGCTCTAAATGTAGGGAAGTGTATGTTAATACAAATAAATTCTGTGTGCTGCATGACACAGTCATGTCGATTAAATATCTGGGCATAGGAACGGGAATGGGCATACCAGGACAGTTGTAGGGAAAGTGAATGGTTGACTTCAGTTTATTGAGAGAATTTTAGGAAAGTGCAGCTCATCTACATAAGGACCACGTATAGAACGCTAGTGCTACCAATTCTCAGGTACTGCTCTAGTGTGCGGAATCCACACTAGGTTGCATTAAAGGAACGCATTAAAGCAATTAAGAGGGGTGCTGCTAGATTTGTTACTTGTAGATTCGATCAATGCTTTGTAAAATCACATGGAAGCAGGGACGATGATGCTTGTGTTGTGAGGCACTATTCAGAAAATTTAGATAACTGACATTGAAGCTGACTGCATAACATTTCTACTGCCGCCAATGTAAAGACCCCAAATGTAAGAGAAATTGGCGCTCATATGGAGGCATATAGACAATGGTTTTTCCTTCCCTCCATTTGCGAGCGGAACAGGAAAGGAAATGACTGGTGGTGGTACAAAATACCTTCTACCATGCACCAGACAGCGGATTGTGGAGTGTGTATGTAGATGTAGATGATATCCTGGACAGTGACACAGAGAATTTTTGTTGAGAACCTTACGCACTGTCCCTCCTCCATTGCTGGCCAAACACTGGCAGTGAAAATTTCCACCACTAGGATTCTCACTGGCATACATCAGAGTTGAGTGCCACGGCATGAGTGTGTATTCACGACATCAGCTTTGGAGGTGGGAAGTCGTTACATTACTTGAAAAACAGCTGAATAACATATTAAGAAAATAAACTTGTTTTTAATAGAGTAGCAGTGTTTCTGTTAATTATGGTACTTTAGGTCACAAATTTGTAAAATTCTTTGATGAGTAAGTTCTTAAATATAGTGTTGTGGTCTTCTTTTGGAAAACCTTTTCTTTTCCAGGATCACAAGGAAGGATAGATTACTGGTTTCAGCCAGTTGTAGGGCCATCTTCAGATCTGAAGAGAAATTAGATTACATTCAGTTCTCATTCTGTAGACCCATAAATGAGATCATTCTTGTGGGTGTGGAATGTGTCAAAAAGTATAACATAAAAAAGTAGAACATTTGAATGTAATATTCACTTCCCTGATCATTTGTTAGCAGCGTGTCAAGATACATGATTACATTACAGTAAACAGGAACTGCTAATATTTACAGAACTAATATACCGACTGAATGAAACATAGTTATGCAGAAGGCTACAGACCAGTGTTCATAAAATGAAGAACAGATAAAATTAATTGTTCCAAAATAGTTGTAAGAGTGCATGCCATGTAATAGAAACCAGTGTCTACATCAGTTAATAGAGCGAAATGCTTTGTCATAGTCATGTTTACAATTCCAAATGGTAAGATAAAATTGAGTAAAGTAGTGGAAATAAACCACAGTCACGGTATATACTAAACAGTTTTGAATACACACCACTCAATAATTGTAGTTACAGTATGTATATACACTGTACACCATTTCATTGTGCAGTATAACAGAGTGAATAGTACAAAATTTCTTCCCAATTGTGAATATTTTTGATATCAGCTGTATTAAGTGTGGAAATCATTCCTTGGACATGAACATTTGTGCCAGCACAATTTTTTGTGTATCACCAAAAGGAATTATCTGCATGCCTGATACAGGTGATGTCAAAATTATTTGCAATTGCAGCTAAATTCCGTAATATTACTACAGCTGCAGATGGCCACCAATGTGTGTGCATGTCTGAAAGAACAGACATTAAGAGTGAATAGTATCGTATGGATAATGGACCACATATTATTATACTTCGATTACAAGGTATTAACATAGACATCAAGCTACAAAGAGCATACTTCATAACACAACTTTCTCAGATGGGATCTTATTAAGTTCAGAATAGGTCCCTCAATGGTTTTACTTTTTTTACGATAAGACGGAAGATTAGATCAGTACTGTAAATTAATATTATATAACCTCTCCATATATTTTTCACTTAACAGGTATCTGCGCCTTGTGTTAATAAATAAATTTTTTGACAATCTCTTAGAATTATGTAGACTCTCGCATTGTGTACGTCCTGAGCATTTGTAATGTGTGGAATTATTGTGGTATACCCATATCTGCCTCCGCCAACATAATAACATAGACTTCATTCTACGTACACTGTGTTATCTGCAACTGTTGTGTTAAATTAGGTTATATTTCTGTTGTTTTGTAAATGGAAAATGTTGTACTTGTAGTGTTTTGACAGCCATTTTTGTTACATTAATGCATATATACTACATAGAACATGATGGAACACAGCAGTCTCTACATATTGTTCACTTATGTTGCTTTTATCTAAGATTGCACTATAGTTCCCTTCACCTTCTCATTGTACATCTCCACATGTGCTTACGGTACTTGTACCTGGCTACGTAGTGCAGACTTAATAAGAGAACTTCCCCAAATATCATCTTTTCAGCCTCAAGATAGGTCTCTCAATCAGTCAACAAGACAGGAGATTTGAACAGTACTTTATAATAATGAACCCAGCAATGCATCACGATTACTAAATACAAAGGGTATCAGGGAAGTTTTGCAATACAACTTTACGTATTTAATTTTTTCGAAGTAATTTCTGCCACGTTGAATACACCTCTCCATCGTCTGAAACCACTGAAAGCTATATTTGTGACAGTCTTTTTTTTTTTTTTTTTTTTTTTTTGCACCTATTTGTGACTCAGCATCTCCGCTATTTGGTGAGTGGCAACTTCCCTTTTCACAATACTGTTACCTTCCATCCTGGGTTTTCCATTGTTTTAAAGGACAAATCCGTGATTTTGATATCTTCAATGGTCAAGGATGATTCAATTGATGCATCTACTGGAGATATAAGGAAACCCAAAATAGCCACTTTTTACAACCAGACAAAAGTTGGTGATGGTCTAGTGGAACAGCACTGTGTACACTATTCTTTGGTGATGGAGATGGTATGCTGTTATTTTCTTTGGTCTTCTGAACTTGTCTGGGATAAGATGCATTGTGCATATACTTAATGAATAGTGGCTATAAAACATTCAAACGAGATAATTTTACACAATCATTTCGATGAGAGCTGGTTTCATCCCAGATTCAAAGGCACATCAAACATTTTAAGGTCACAGTTGAAATTAGGAAAAGCGGTACCCGTATACTCGAGACAGGTGTACTAAAATTCAGTCAACCTGAACACTGGCCTGTAGGTTTTAGGGGAAGATGCCAGTTCTGTGGTCAAGTGAAAAGCAAAAATACAAGGAGGTGTTGCTCAAACTGTCTAAAGTGGATATGCTAAGCTCATTGTTTCAATGTGTGGAATGACTGTTTCAAGAGATTGTATTTTCATTTATTAATTTTGTAAAATTCAACTGGTATATCATCAAATTTATGTTTTACTAATATTTTATGTTTCATATCTGTACTCATTTTTATACAAACTAAGATTAATATTTGTTTAACAGTGAAGCATTTTAAGATATAATTTGCTTTTTTTTAATTACATATTATGGCAGTAGTACAACAATATAAAGATAATAGATTGTAGTCATATAACATTGGAAAAACTCAATGGATGACTATTGTCACGGACATGACCTATCATGTAACTTTTTAGGCACGACCACTGGAGGGTTAATAATCCCTACCAATTTACCCATTCATTTTAAATGAGTTCATTATTTCCCAATCAAGGTTTCACATGCAGTAACAGTAAACAAGGCTCAAGCTCAGAGAGAGAGAGAGAGATGTGAGGAGATGGATGGTGAAAGGGGGAAGAAGAGGAGATGGACAGTGAGAGGGAGGGGGGATATCAGGGTGTTTATACAATTCCCATAAATACAAAGGGTACTAGGAAAGTTTAGCAATAGGATGCAATTATAAGTCACAGGAAGCTAATTGCTGTTGTGCTCAGAGAATATTTCATACTTGCATTGTAGCTGCTGTGCCAAGTCTGTAAGCGCAGTCGTTCACTAGTAGGGTTGGTATGAAGTGCTTTTTATGGCATCGTCGTCACGATGTGAGATTCGTGCAGTTTAGCGGTACAACTTTGCGCACGGTCTGAACGTAGACCAGTGCTTTGAAGAAATGACACTTGCACTCGGTGATGTGTTTCCATATTGTACAACTATATTCATGTGGTACACAGAATTCCAAAGAGGAACTTTCACTCTGGAGGATGCCGAGAGGACAGGAAGGCCACAATCATCAGTTACAGAGGAATATGTTGATGCTGTGAGGAAAATGCTAGATGAACACAGGCAAGTGACCTCTAAGCAGATGGAGGATACCTTAGGACTAAATGCACTAGCAATTTGTTCTATTCTGTGATCATTTGCAAGTAAAGAAACTTTGTTGTCTCTGGGTGCTGACATGTGACTTGGTGCCGAGGGATGTTAAAGAAGTTTTCTAGAGGACACTCTTCAGTATGTGTAAAACATCATGACAGGTGACGAGACTTGGCTGTACTATTATGATGTGCTGACTAAGACTAAAAAAAAAAGCTTGGGACTTTGAAGGTGACAACACAGCCAATAACTGCCAGAAAATCATGATCAGTAAAGAAGAAAATGATAACTGGTTTTTTTCAAATTGAACGGAATTAAGGAACATGTTGTTTTGGACACACAGAACACAGTCACAGCTGAGTGGTACACTGAGCAGTGCCTGCCCAAAGTCATCCAATCTTTGAAGAACCTGCGACTGAAGTCAAGAATGGACACTTGGTTCCTTCATCGTGATGACGCTTCAGCTCACCACGCCAAAGTGTACACCAAATATTTGTAGGGTAAAGGAATGAAACTTCTTGACCACCCTCCTTACAGTCCAGAACTTGGTCTCTGTAACTTTGCACTATTCCCGCATGTGAAAATGAAGCTGAAAGGATTTGTTCTTCTTTTGGGTTTATGTAGTCTTACTTTTTTGAAGACCAAAAACTGAAGTGTTCAGTAGTTTGTTTTTATTTTGGAGGAAATCTTTTGGCAGTTCCCTCTTATATACAGGGTGAAGCAAAATTCGCGCACTTGGACATCACAGCACGACACCTCCGATACCAGCTATAAAAAGTCCGCCCCCGGTAGCTAAGTGGACAGCGTGACAGGATGTCAATCCTAATGGCCCAGGTTCGATTCCTGGCTGGGTTGGAGATTTTCTCCGCTTAGGGACTGGCTGTTGTGTTGCCCTAATCATCATCATCATTTCATCCCCATCGATGAGCAAGTAGCCGAAGTGGCGTCAAATCGAAATATTTGCTTCTGGCGAACGGTCTACCCGATGGGAGGCCCTAGTCACATGACATTTATTTATTTAGCAATAACAAAATTTCTCTCACAAAATTTTGTGTGGTGAGTATATCTGGCAGAAAAAGTATGTTAAAGAGTGGCAATCTGGCAACACTGTACCCACATGTATGGTAACTACCTCTACCCACATGTATGGTAACTACCTCTGTCAGCAGGAATTAGTTGTGCTGTACAATTGGCACAGTGGATAAAGTTTTAGGTTGGCATGCAGGAGGTCTAGGGTTCGATCCCGGGTTACACTGCATTTTTTAATTTGCTAATTTCATTCTGACATTTCAGACTGTAATGTACACTGTTTCTTAGGTAACATGTATTCTTCATTTACAACATTCTGTAATGCTGGATGTAACAAATTCTTGGTTAGACAAATAAGAAATAGACAGTTGAAACAAATGACCTGTCATAGGACAGGAGAACTACAAAAACAATATCAATTTCGAGATGCTAAAGACAGACAGCACAGTACAATAACACACCATCTACTTGTCATTTATACTACATGTAATGTGAGCGCTCAGATGTCGCACATTAGCAGTGAGTGACAATAATAATGTCCCATTTGAATGACAGTATGACCTTCACAACAGAATACGTTGTCCTCAGAACAACAGATGCTCAAAGCGACCTCCCTGCACTTTCAAACATTGCACAATCTGCCAGATCATACAGCTCTAGACCTTTTGCAGCAAAGCTGCAAAGTAACAAGAGCAGCACAAACACGTGCTACCAATTCCTCCACAGTCGTCGGCAGAGTAGAGTACATGTGCTCCTTCAGGTGTCCCCACGGGAAGAAATCCAGGGGATTTAGGTCAGGTGAACATGGTAGCCATGAAACTGGACCTCCATGTCCAAGCAATTTCTCTGGAAATGTTCTGTCCAAATACTGTTGCACATTAATTACAGAGTGCGGAGGTGCACCATCGTGTTGGAACTGTGTCCTCTGCTGAATGTGTAGTGGAATATCTTCCAGCCCATTGGGCTGATAGTTTTAGAAAAATGCAGGATATCTTTGTGCAGTCAACCGGTCAGGCAACATGTAGGGGCCCTGACACCAGTCGCCCAATATTACGGCCCAGATGTTGATAGCAAAGCGAATGTGATATTCACGGTCGCAGGTGACGTTGTGAGAGTTAACGACACACCAGTGGTGGGCGTTGTGCATATTGAAGACACCCTCGTGAGTGAATGCTTCATCCAACCAAATTACGGTGTTCACGTAGTCATCGTTGGCTTCCTGTTGTTGTTGGAACCATTGGATTCTGTCATGAACGTGTTACTCTGCTCGCAACTAGTCCCTGTCTGGTGCACAGCGAATACAGTATAAACACGCTGTCAGTTCTGTGTGCTGTTCCACTTAATGCGCTTTACCCCTCTGACAGATATTGTTCGAATGATTCATCCCGACACCGCTAACTGTGAAATGTTCGGTTTTGAATTACACTATTTCCCTAATGGTAACAGACAGGATGTTTCCACAATCCCATCAATAGAATAATAAAAACAATAATCATAATCCATTGAGATACATACTAAACAACATGCAGTTACCTGACTCAGTGCTGAAAGGCGTAATTAGAGGGACCATGGTGATAACACACACAAACAATAACAGAATTTGGACATTATTCGCAAAGCATGTTGCAAGTCCCACTGGTAACGTAAGGCCCTAGCAAAACATAATGGACCTGAACGAGGCAAGAATAATAATAGTTGGTACTAATCTATGGGGCAATTGAAGGAGGGTACAAAGAAAACAGGTTTCGCATCTATATAGTAGATGAAGTGGTGTGAATAAGTTTATGCCCACGACGTGGAAAGGTCTTCTTTCAAAGCTGACCAATCTTCCATTTCTACGATTGTAGGAAGTGAAAATGTTTTCTAGAGGACCCACTGCAATCACTGTTGACAATTAAGATGCCAGATACCGTAACACCTGGACTACATTTACCAAATAAAAAACATATGCCTCAACCCAGGATCGAGCCATTGACTTCCAGCATGCTAATCCAAAACTCTGTCCACTGCACCAATTGTACAGCAGTACTAACATCTGTGGGCAGAGGTAGTTACCCTACATGTGGTTATAGTGTTGCCAGATTGCCACTCTTTAACGTCCTTTTTCTGCCGGATGTACCTGCCAGATGAAATTTTATGAGCGAGATTTTTTTATCGCTGGCATGTGAGAAGTCGCACTGCGAAGCCTAGGTGCATGAATTTTGCTTTACCCTGTATATATTTTTCCAAATAATGCTTTCACCCGAAGAATGCTGGAAAACCAGTTATCACTAGTAATATTCCTATTAGAGCCATAAATTGGTTTTTCAGGGTGAAGGACATCATCTTTTGTGGCATTGCTGACTAAATTACGTCCAGATTCCTGTTTTCCACAATACACTCAAAATTGATTGAGTACGTCATTTTACATCTACATCTACATCCAAACTCCGCAAGCCACCTGACGGCGTGTGGGGGAGGGTACTTTGAGTACCTCTATCGGTTCTCCCTTCTATTCCAGTCTCGTATTGTTCGTGGAAAGAAAGATTGTTGGTATGCCTCTGTGTGGGCTCTAATCTCTCTGATTTTATCCTCATGGTCTCTTCAAGAGATGTACGTAGGAGGGAGCAATATACTGCTTGACTCCTTGGTGAAGGTATGTTCTCGAAACTTCAACCAAGCTACTGAGCGTCTCTCCTGCAGAGTCTTCCACTGGAGTTTATGTATCATCTCCGTAACGCTTTTGCGATTACTAAATGATCCTGTAACGAAGCGTGCTGCTCTCCGTTGGATCTTCTCTATCTCATCTATCAACCATATATGGTACGGATTCCACACTGGTGAGAAATATTCAAGCAGTGGGCGTTTCGGATTGCATTTCCTTAGGATTCTTCCAATGAATCTCAGTCTGGCATCTGCTTTACCGACGATCAACTTTATATGATCATTCCATTTTAAATCACTCCTAATGCCTACTCCCAGATAATTTATGCAATTAACTGCTTCCAGTTGCTGACCTGCTATATTGTAGCTAAATGATAAAGGATCTTTCTTTCCATGTATTCGCAGCACATTACACTTGTCCACATTGAGATTCAGTTGCCACTCCCTGCACCATGCGTCAATTCGTTGCAGATCCTCCTGCATTTCAGTACAATGTTCAATTGTTACAACCTCTCGATACACTACAGCATCATCCACAAAAAGCCTCACTGAACTTCCGATGTTATCCACAAGGTCATTTATGTATATTGTGAATAGCAACGGTCCTACGACACTCTTACTTTGGAAGACTTCTCTCCATTGAGAATGACATGCTGCGTTCTGTTATCTAGGAACTCTTCAATCCAATCACACAGTTGGTCTGATAGTCCATATGCTCTTACTTTTTTCATTAAACGACTGTGGGGAACTGTATCGAATGCCTTGTTGAAGTCGAGAAACACGGCATCTACCTGGGAACCCCTGTCTATGGCCCTCTGGGTCTCGTGGACGAATAGCGCGAGCTGGGTTTCACACGATCGTCTTTTTCGAAACCCATGTTGATTCCTACAGAGTAGATTTCTAGTATCCAGAAAAGTCATTATACTTGAACATATGTGTTCCAAAATTCTACAACTGATCAACGTTAGAGATAGTGGTCTATAGTTCTCCACATCTGTTCGACGTCCCTTCTTGAAAACGGGGATTACCTGTGTCCTTTTCCAATCCTTTGGAATGCTACGCTCTTCTAGAGACCTGCGGTACACCGTTGCAAGAAGGGGGGCAAGTTCCATCGCGTACTCTGTGTAAAATCGAACTGGTATCCCATCAAGTCCAGTGGCCTTTACTCTTTTGAGCAAATTTAATTGTTTTTCTATTATTATTATTTATTCTATTGTTTAATTGTTTTACAATCTATAAGTGCGGTTACTTTTACGTTGTATTTGGGAGGTTTGCTTGGAATAAGCTGCCAGAAGGAACACTTCTCCCTAAAAGAAAGCATTGTTCATCAACTGTGAGGCATTCCCTTGGTGTGAAATTGTGCTGAAAATTCTTTATAAATTGTTCCATAATTTACAAATTAGAGCCAGAGTATCTGATTTTCTTCCGTCTGCTGTCTGTCTTGTGCTGTAGTCACCAAAGAAGAGACATCACATCAGAAAACGAGATCGCTTTTCCCTCATTGTTAAGTAGCAAACTTCTATTCCACATCCTTTGGAGTTATCCCACACGTTTTAGCACTTGTACTGCTAAAACAGCAAGAACCGGTAAGAAAAATGAATTGAATCAGGGCGATAATTTCAATTTCAAGTGTCAGAGTAGCATTTGTGTGTCTGGAGAAGTTATTCTTCATTTTCTGAATATTGATTATTCCATCATCAACAAATAGTTACAGTGTATGTTATTTTTGTTTTAACGTCTTTAGCTTTGTCTTTCAGTCTTGGTAAGTAACTTATTATATTATGTGATCGCATTTTCAGATTTTTTTACTCCAATTAGTGGTTCCTTCAATTCCTATGAATTCCTTTAAATCAGTATCCTCACCTTTCTCTTATCATTCACTTGCCCCTATTCTGTCTGAGAGCTATGATTTTCTAATAGTAGATTTTCGCTATCACAGTCACTAATGTTGTTATCACAGTTGAGAAGTTGTTCTCCTGTATCATATTCCTCTGGCCACTTTATCCAAACATTAGGGTCTAAGCTTCTCTCTGCCGTAATGGAAATTATACATTTTTCTGAAATAAAAAAGAATATAAATAAATATAATGAAAAACTGATTAATGTATGCATCAAATAGATCCTTCCCAGGGGTTCACAACTCTTTTGTGGGTATGTGTGTGATGAACACAGGACCCTGAACTAGTGCCGCTCTCTTTCCTTTCCAGGCTGCGTGCCTTCCTTTTCCACATCCCTCCCTATCCCTCCCCCTGTAAACCGAGCGAGGTGGCGCAGTGGTTAGCACACTGGACTCGCATTCGGGAGGACGACGGTTCAATCCCGTCTCCGGTCATCCTGATTTAGGTTTTCCGTGATTTCCCTAAATCGCTTCAGGCAAATGCCGGGATGGTTCCTTTGAAAGGGCACGGCTGATTTCCTTCCCCATTCTTCCCTCACCCGAGCTTGCGCTCCGTCTCTAATGACCTCGTTGTCGACAGGACGTTAAACACTAATCTCTTCCTCCTCCCTCCCCCTGCCCTTCCCCCCCCCCCCCCCCCGCCCCTATCCCTTTGCAGGTCCGTGTGTTACAAAACGCCCGAGGTATTCCTGCCTGTCATAAGAGGCGGCTAAAAGGAGTCTCGCAAGTTTTGGCCTTTAAGTGATGGTCCCCTGTTGGGTTTGACCTCCACCCTTCTAAATTTTCCTGAAGAGCAAGCCAACTGGGGAAGGTCGCCTTACATGGTGCATCATGTCCATTGTGCATTGAGATCTTTAGCCCACTTTCTCTTCGTCACATTGCAGTCCCACTCATTCTCCATCTCTTGGGCGAGGACACCTTCCTGTGTGCTTTTTCCACCATGCACTATGCAGTGTCGCTTTCTGCGCTGACGATCACCATGTACTTCTTAGCACCTCACATCCAGCTTGGTAGCCAGTCCATTGCAGTGGGGCTGCCATTTACCCTGTTGGTTGTAGCCCCCTGACATCACAGGGATCGCTCTGCTGATGCCTGCGCCACTAACTCCCTAGGTATGCCACGGAGTAGTTGCCCATCGCCCTGGGGCATCGGGACTCCTGGCAATGGCCATCCTGCTAGGTAGCCTTTGCTGAGGCTGAGTGGTGCCCGTTGGAGGGCCCCTGGCCAGAGTGGGTAGCATCAGGGTGGATGACACGCTATAAAGTGTAGTACGTCATCTCTTTCTGGTGGTCTGCCACTAGCAGTCTCTAAACGGGCAAAGTCTAACTTCATTGCTAAGAAATATGACCCCAAATCGTTCCCCTCCCTAGCCACACCATGGGAGCAATGCCAGGCTAAGCATGGCAGTGAAGCTTATTCACCCTGGTACCTTTTATGCACGAGAGTTGATGGAAATCTTTCATGTCCACGAAGCATCAATTTTTTGTGGAGCATTTGGAGGACAAGTTAGGGGAGATGGAGTGCTTGTCCAAAATGCGCTCTGCATCAGTTTTGATAAAAACAGCTTCCCCTGCCCAGTCACGGGCATTACTCGCTTATGACAAGTTGGGGAATGTTTCTGTTACCATCACGCCCCATAAGAGCTTAAATATGGTCCATTGTATTATGTTCCACTGGGACCTTCTTTTGCAGTCTGACAACGAGCTGTGCACCAATTTCGAGTGGTGAGGTGTTCATTTCGTGCAGCGTGCCCATCGGATTCCAAGGGATAATCAGGTTGCCACCGGTACCTTCATCTTGGCCTTTGAGGGTGACACATTGTCCGAGAAGGTCTAGTTCATGGTCTACTGCTGTTATGTCAATCCATATATCCCTCCCCCAGTGCGGTGCTTTAAGTGCTGGAAGTTGGCCATATGTCTTCCCGCTGTACTCCCAGCGTCACATGTCGAGAATGTAGATGTCCATCACATCCCAATACTGCAAGTGCCTCACCTCCCACCTGTGTCAACTGCGGAGAGCATCGTTCATCTTGCTCGCCAGACTGCAGGATTCTCCAGAAAGAACCTGAACCAACTGACCTACACTGAGGCTAAGAGGAAATTTTTGCACCTACATCCTGTGGCTTTGACCTTCTCTTACGCCACCGCTCGAGAACAATTGTAGCCCCATCAGTTCCTTGCATTCCTGTCGCCTCTCAGAACCAGAAGACTACACCTTCCCTCTTGATGGTAGGGGGCACTTCCCTCCCTGTTATTCCTGCACCACCTAGTTCTGGAGCAACACCGCCCCAACCATCAGGGATATCAGTCCCCACTTCTGAGCCGGAGGGGGGCCTTGGGTCCCTCCCTTCCAAGGTTTCTGCTAGTGGGAAAGATGACACCCACCAGGGGCTGAAGAGCCCAAAAAGCAGCTGGTTGTATGGCTTCACTCTCATCCTCAGTCCTGGAGACTGAATCAGTGAAGTCGTCCCAGCCAAGGAAACCCAAGGAGCAGTGAGAGAAATCCAAAAAGATGATCCCAAAGACCAAGGGAATTGCGGTGGCACCCACACCACTGCTACCTGCAAGCTCCGCGTCTGGGAATGAGGTGGAGATTCTGGCGTCCACTGAGGACCTAAATCTCGCCGGACCCTCAGACACAATGGATATAGACTGCTCAGGCAATAAGTCGGTGGCAGCAGGTGACCCTGAGGCGTAAACTGCCTCATTTAGTGTTTCATGCCTTCCCAGTCTCACTGTCACATAATCCTCCAGTGGAATTGCGGCGGTTTTTTCCACCGCCTCTTCAAACCACTCTTGAAGCTGTGGCTGTCAGAATAAGAATGACACAGGAAGTAACTGTCTGCATTGTATATCTTCCTCCAGATGGTGCAGTACCCCTGAATGTATTAACTGCACTGATTGATGAACTCCCTAAACCTTTCCTACTTTTGGGAGATTTTAATGCCCATAACCCTTTGTGGGGTGGCACCGTGCTTACTGGCTGAGGCAGAGATGTTGAAACTTTACTGTCTCAGTTCGACCTCTGCTTTTTAAATACTGGGGCCGCAACACATTTCAGTGTGGCTCATGGAAGTTACTCGGCCATTGATTTATCAATTTGCAGCCCAGAACTTCTCCCATCTATCCACTGGAGAGCACGTGATGACCTGTGTGGTGGTGACCATATCCTCATCTTCCTGTCACTGCCCTGGCATCAGGCACACGGACACCTGCGCAGATGGGCTTTAAACAAGGCGGACTGGGAAACTTTCACCTCTGCTGTCACTGTTGAATCTCCCCCACAAGGGAACATTGATGTGATGGTTGAGCAGGTGACTACAACAATCCTTTCTGTGACAGAAAATGCGATCCCTTGCTCTTTAGGGTGCTCCCGGAGTTAGGCAGTCCCTTTGTGGTTACTGGAAGTTGCGTAGGCAATTAAGGAGCATCGGCGAGCTCTACAGCAGCATAAGCGGCACCCTTCCCTGGAGCACCTCATAGTCTTTAAGCGGCTCTGTGCCCGTGTTCGCCAACTTGTCAAACGACGGAAACAGTAGTGTTGGGCAAGGATCAAATGTGTTTTTGGGTACCAGACCCGACAGGTGTTCCTGGTGTTAACACAAATGGCATGTTTTCTACAGACACAATCGCGATTGCCAAGCACTTTGCTGACCACTATGCTCGAGCCTCAACATCGGAGAATTACCCCCCAGCCTTTCGCACTCGGCTGGAATGGAAAGTCCTCTCGCTCACTACACTCCATAGTGAATCCTTTAATGCCCCATTTACAGAGTGGGAGCTCCTCAGTGCCCCTGCACATTGCCACGAAACAGATCTTGGACAAGATCGGATCCAGAGTCAGATGATTAAATACCTCTCATCTGCCCACAAGTGACATCTCCTTGTCGTCTTCAACCGCATCTGGTGCGATGGCGTCTTTCGTCGCAATCGCAGGAGAGCGCCATCATTCCAGTGCTCAAACCAGGTAAAAACCCACTTGATGTGGATAGCTATCATCCCATCAGCCTCACCAACATTCTTTGTAAGCTGCTGGAGCATATAGTGTGTTGGTGGTTGGGTTTGTTCCTGGAGTCACATGGCCTACTGGCTCCATGTCAGGGCGGCTTCCGCCAGGATCGCTCTACCACTGATAATCTTGTGTCCCTCGAGTCTGCCATCCGAAAGCCTTTTCCAGACTCCAACACCTGGTTGCCGTCTTTTTTGATTTACGAAAAGCGTATGACATGACCTGGCAATGTCATATCCTTGCCACATTATACAAGTGGCGACTCTGAGGCCCGCTCCTGATTTTTGTCCAAACTTTCCTGTGGCTTCGTACTTTCCATGTCCAAGTTGGTGCCTCCCATAGTTCCCCCCCCCCCCCCCCCCCCCCCCCCCCATATACAGGAGAATGGGGTCCCGCAGGGCTCTGTATTGAGTGTATCTCTATTTTTAGTGGCCATTAATGGTCTAGGTCTAGCAGCAGCTGTAGGGCCGTCCGTCTCCCCTTCTCCATATGCAGACAACTTCTGCATTTTGTACTGCTCGACCAGTACTGGTGTTGCTGAGCAGTGCCTACAGAGAGCCATCTAAAAGGCGCAGTCATGGGCTCTAGCCCATGGTTTCCAGTTTTCAGCCGCGAAGTTGTGTGTCATGCATTTGTGTCGGCATCGCACCGTTCATCCAGAACCAGAACTTTACCTTATTGATGATCCACTCACTGTAGTGGAGACATATCGATTCTTAGGACTGGTTTTCAACACCTGATTGACTTGGCTTCCTCATCTTTGTCAGCTTAAGCGGAAGTGCTGGCAGCACGTCAGTGCCCTCCACTGCCTGAGTAACACCAACTTGGCTGCAGATCGCTCTACACTGGTGCAGCTCTACAGAGCCCTTGTTCAATGCTGCCTTGACTATGGGAGTGTGGTTTATGGTTCGGTGGTGCCCTCAGCGTTGCATTTACTCGACCCAGTGCACCACTGTGGCATTCGCCTAGCGACAGGAGCTTTTAGGACGAGTCCGGTGACCAGCGTCCTGGTGGTGGCTGGAGTCCCTCCATTGCAGGTTAGGCATACAGAACTGCTGGCCATTTGCATTGCACATGTTCATAGGTCTCCTACGCATCCGAATTACCGTCTCCTTTTCTCACCCACGGCAGTTCATCTCCCGCATCGGCGGCCCAGGTCAGGGCTTCCAATTGCAGTTTGTGTCCGATCCCTTCTTTCCAAACTAGTCTCTTTGCCTTTACCACGTATACTTGAGGTCCATTCACGTACACCTCCATGGTGTGCACCTAGGCCGCAGCTTCCTCTGGACCTTTCACATGGCACTAAGGACTCGGTTAACCCCGCAGCTCTCCGCTTCCACTTCCTCTTGATTCTTGACATGAAGTGGTTTACACCAATGGCTCGATGTCTGATGATCACGTTGGCTTCGTGTATGTCCATGGTGGACATATTGAACAGCAGTCCTTGCTCGATGGCTGCAGTGTTTTCACTGCTAAGCTGGTGGTTATATCTCATGCTCTTGAGCACATCCGTTCATGCCCTGGGGAGTCGTTTCTTCTGTGTACCGACTCCTTGAGCAGCCTACAAGCTGTCAACCAGTGCTACCCTCATCACACTTTGGTAGCGACCACCCAGGAGTCCATCTATACCCTGGAATGGTCCAGTCGTTCAATGGTGTTTGTCTGGACCCCAGGTCACGTTGGAATCCCAGACAAGAAACTTGCTGACAGGCTACACGGAAACCGCTTATGGAGATTAGCTTCTCTGCAACTGACTTGCGTTCAGTACTATGCTGCAAGGTTTTGCGGCTTTGGGAGATAGAATGGCATAACCTCAATACGCACAACAAACTGCGTGCCATTAAGGAGACTAAGAATGTGTGGAAGACCTCAACGTGTGCCTCTCGTAGGGATTCTGTGGTTCTCTGTCGGCTCCTCATTGGCCATGCTTGGGTGACACACGCCTACCTCCTGCGCCATGCTGACTCGTTGCCATAAATTTTAGCTGATAACACCTCATTGGCTAATTTAGTTTTATGTTTTATACGTGATGGTGGGTTTTATCATTCTATATAAGTTTTCGCACATGTCCTTTGTCCCTTTGTGTTCTCCACTCTAATGCTTTTAGGTTGGATGTTTTAATGTGTCGCAGAGTGGCTGGCTTTTCCTTTTTATTCTCGTGGTCGGTCAGCCATGGTCATCTGCTCTCTTGTTTTTATCCTTTCTACCTGTTTCTTGCTTCTCTCTGTGGTTTTCTTTTCCTGTTTCGTCCATAGTAGCATGGTTGTCCTTCCGTCATTCTTCTGGTTCCTCCATTCTCCTGTTATTGTGTTGTACGTCTCCTTTCTTTTCTTCTTTCCCTTGTGCAATTATTTTACCGCGAACAAAGGACCAGTGACCTCGCAGTTCGGTCCCCCCCCCCCCCCCCCCCCCCCTCCTTTAAACCAACCAACCAACCTACCTATGATTATGACTGTAAGATGTAGTTTCTCTTATTTGCTCTCTATGCTGGAAAGTCTGTCCCCACTTTGTCCTTCTCCTTTCCTTTATTCTTCTCTGTGCCTTCTTCTCCGCTGTGGCATTTGAGACCTTTCCTCTTGTTTCCTTTTCTTTGTTCTTCCTTTTCTCTTTCTTTCCTCCCTGTGCGTGTCTGAAGGTGGACCCAAGCACTCCCACGTGTAGCCAGTGACGGGGTAACGAGTAATTACCAGCTCTGGGTAGACAAGTAAGACATGTACATACCCCTGGTAAAGGCCAGGCCCAGGGAGGGGTGATTACCCGAGATGGTACCTTCCGAACTTGGTGACTGATCCCTCTGTCCATTTCTCAGGATGTGTGACCTGAGGTGTGGACAATCACCTGTGGCAGGAGTACCCACAGAGAGGGCCCTCACTAGGTAGGAGCACACTGTTGGAGATGCCGGTAATCATGTGGGATACTTTCGCAATGGTTTCCTCTACTTCTACAACTTCTACCCACAAGAGAAAGCCAGATGAGTCTCAGCCACGGACAAATTTTCCATCATTGCCAAAGTTGCTTGTTGTTTCTCAGTCTGACGAAGGTCAAGACTTCTCCACAGTCAACCCTTTCATTATTCAGAAAAGTGTCGACACAATTGCAGGTCCTGTAAAGTCTTGTTCCTGGTTACGAAATTGTACCTTGTTGTTAGAAACAGTCAGTGCCCTCCAGGCACATAAATTGCTTCGAACTACACTACTAAACACCTGTCCGGGTGGAAGCACACTGTACTTTAAATTCATCATTAGGGGTGGTTTATACATGATCACTTGATGGATTATCCAACGAGGATATTCAAAATTACCTGTCTGACCAGGGCGTAATCGCTGTACATCAAGTCCTGAAAAGGGTTGACAAGAACTTGGTACCAACCCCTACTTTCTTCTTGACGTTTGACAGTGTTCAACATCCATCGAACATTAAAGTGGGATATTAGATCATTTCAGTTCACCCTTACATCCCAAACCCTATAAGTTGCTGTCATTGTCACGGTTTAATGATACCAGCCAGTCGTGTTCCAATATGGCCAAATGCTTTACATGTGGCAGGGATTTCTGTGAGGGTGATTGTCCACCTCCATCCCCTTGTCGCATCAACTGTGTGGGCGACTATGCTGCTTCCTCTAGAGATTGCCCTATTTTCAAGTATGAACGAATTATTCAGGAAATCCGAGTGAAGGAAAAGGTGTCTACCTTAGCTGCTTGCCAGTAGAAAGCCCTCCGTGCTCCCAGCAGGTAAATATAGCACTGTCCTTGCCTCTCCTCGGCCTACTAAGGAGGTAGCCACGCAGACTTGCGATCTCACCGTTAACACCATGGTCATCAGATCAGCCATCCTAAAGCTCACCCATTCAACCTCCACACTATCACCCGCTCACTCAAAGGCTCAACGTTCATTGGCTCCTGCTAAATCACAGGCCCCAAAATCAGATGCCCGGACTTCCGAAAAAGAGCATACTTGCAAAGTTTTTTTATGTACCCCGACCTCACAACCATAGACTCCTCCCTCTTCTCAATGTCCTGCTTGCAAGAAGATTCATAAGAAACAAAGTTCCTCTCCCTCTCCGCCATGGCATGTCTCATCTACAGTGCCACCCAGTGGCAGCCGCCCTTGGCTGTCTTCCATGTCACCAAGACGCACTGCTGGCAGCCGATCAACCGGCCAATCATTGGTGCAGGAGCAGCCCCCGAACATTCTGTGGATCAAGATCTTCTGCCTTTGGCTGAATGCCATTCCATGCCATCGGCCGCCGGCTCTCAGCGGTCGTTGAGTTGATGACAACCATCCTTTTTCTGTCCACCCTATGTCAGTTATCCATTGGAATATCTGGGGAATTTGCTCCAGTTGGAATGAATTGTCAATCCTCTTACGATCCTACTCCACACCCATCTTCTTTCTTCAGGAAACAAAGCTACATCCCCATGATCACTTTGTCTTCTCTCATTTCCATTTGGCCTGGTTTGATCTCCCCTCTGTTTATGGCACTCCAGCACATGGGGTCTTATAATTCTTCTCCCTGATACTATCCATTATCACCCAATCCCCTTAAACAGTTCCTTCCAAGCTGTCACTGTATATCTTTCCCTTTCTGGATACACCTTCTGTCTTTGTACCATATACATTCCATCATCCACACCAATGGCAAGAGTCGATCTCCCTCATCTCCTTGGTCAGCTCCCACCCTCCCTATTTGCTGGTTGGGGACTTCAATGCCCAACATCTGCTTTGGGGATCTCCACATCCTTGTCCCCGATGCTCCCTCTTGATTGACCTCTTCCAAGTGGATCTTGTTTGCCTCAACACTGGGGAACCTACCTTTTTGTCTGTCTCCATGTCAACCTTCTCTCATTTGCATCTTTCGGTCGGTACTGTTCAGCTATCTTGGCACTTTGAATGGTTCACTCTTGGTGATACACACTCAAGTGACCATTTTCCATATGTCCTTAGATTACAGCCACAACTGCCATACATGCGTCCGAGACGCTGGAAGTTTTCCCAAGCTGATTGGGCATTTATCTCCTCTCTAGCAACATTCGATGACCGTCAATGTCTTAGCATCATCATCATTTCATCCCCATCGACGCGCAGGTCGCCGAAGTGGCGTCAAATCGAAAGACCTGCACCAGGCGAACGGTCTACCCGACGGGAGGCCCTAGCCACACGACATTTCCATTTTTTTATCGACGATCAGGTCACTCATGTTATGGAAGTTATTCTTACAGCCGCAGAACATCCAATACCTTGTACCTCCCCTTCGCCCTGGCGCCCCCCAGTTCCTTGGTGGAACAAGGCATGCCCTGACGCAATACGTGAATGAAGATGTGTTCTTCGCATTTTCCACCACCATCTTAAGTTGGATAACTGTATCCGCTATAAGCAGTTACATGCACAATTCCTTCGCATCAGCTGCAATAGCAAGAAGGCAAACTGGGATTTTTTTACCAGCTCCTTTAACACCTTCACTCCCTGATCTGTAGTTCGGAATCAAATTTGATGGTTATCCAGCATGTGTAATTTCTCCCTGATCTCTGGGCTAACTGTCACGCGAGATACCTTAATGGTCTCGGTCACAATTTCTAACTCATAGGGTCAACACTTTGCTGAGATTTTGAGCTCTTCAAATTACCCGCCAGCTTTTCTCCTGAAGAAATGAGCAGCGGAAGTGTGACCTCTTGCTTTCTCCTCTCAAAATCGCGAAAGCTGTAATACCATTTTCTCTATGCGGGAACTCCAACACACACTCTCTTCATCACGCTCTTCCGCCGCAGGACCGTCCTTCGCCTTTATAATCGAATTTGAACCGACAGTGTCTTTCCCAGAACATTGCGGAAAGCTATCATCATTCCTTTTCCGAAACCTGGAAAGGACAAACATCTCCCCTCTAGCTATCGCCTCATCTCTCATACCAGTAGAGTATGTAAGATTTTGGAGTGTATGGTAAATTGCCGTTTAGGCTGGTGGTTGGAGTCTCGAAACCTTTTAACACCTGCCCAATGCGGTTTCTGAAAGCAGTGTTTTGCAGGTGACCATCGTGTTGCTCTCTCCACTTATATCGTGAACAATTTTCTCAGGAAATGCCAAACGGTAGCAATATTTTTAGATATGGAGAGGGCATACGGAACCTGTTGGAGGACAGGCATTCTCCGCACACTGTTCTCTTGAGGCTTTCAAGGTTGGCTACCCTTTTTCATTCGTGAATTTATGACAGAGCACACATTTAAGGTGCGGGTGAAAACTGCCCTCTCCCATACTTTCTCCGAAGAAAATGGGGTGCCCTACGGCTCCGTGCTGAGTGTTGTACTGTTTGCCATAGCCATAAATCCAATTATGGATTGTCTCCTTCCCGATGTCTCGGGTCCCTCTTTGTCGATGATTTTGCGATCCACTAAAGCTCTCAACGGACCAGCCTTCTCGAACGAAGTCTCCAAGGATGTCTCAATCGCCTCCACTCATGGAGCATCAAAACCGGCTTCTGGTTTTCTCCCAGTAAAACCATCTGTGTAAATATTTGGGGTCCTATGGAGTTTCCTCTGGCTTCCCTACATCTAGGCCCTGTCGATCTTCCATTTGTAGGCATTGGCAAATTCTTGGGACTTAAGTTTGACAGAAAACTGTGCTGGTCTTCCCACGTTTCATATCTTTCGCCTCGCTGTCTGCAACCCCTGCACACCCTCTGTGTTCAGACTGGTAACTGCTGGGAAGTGGGCTGAGTGGTCCTTATCCCCCTATATCACGTGTTAGTGCACTCGAATTGGACTATGGAAGCATAATTTACTCCTCTGCATGGCTGTCGATTCTTTGGTGTCTCAACTCTGTCCACGACCATGGATTGCGTTTAGCATCTGGAGCTTTTGCACCAGCCCTGTGGAGAGACTTTACGCTGAGACTGCTAAACCTCTGCTGTCCAATCGGTGAGCTGTCCTACTGAGTTGTTACGCTAGTCATCTGTCTTACATCTCATCTGACCTATGCATTTTTTGTCAACGCCTCCTAGGATTTAGGGTTTGCAGGCCACCCTTCCTCTCTACTACCACCAGGAGTCTGCTTCCGTCATCTGCTACGTTCCACTTCCTTCCAATTTCCCAAAACTTTCTTGACAAATTGGGATATGGCACCACCTTGGCTTCGCCCCCAGACTTGTGTTCTCCATGAGCACTGTCAGCTTTGCAAGGTTAGTACCTCTCCTATAGTTTATCGATGGGCATTTGTTGCTCTATGTGCACAAATGGAGGATGGCACATTTATTTGCACTGATGGATCAAAGACCACATTTGGTGTTGGGAGTGCCTTTATTGTTGGCGACACCCCTATTAGATTTCGGCTTCCTGACCCGGTTTTTACTGTGGAGCTTTACGCTGTTCTCCAGGTTGTCCAACACATCTGTTGCCATAAGTGGATACAGTATATTATATACTCGGATTCACTCAGCTCGCTTCTCAACCTCTAAGCTCTTTATTCCGTCCACCATCTGGTCCACCGGATTCAGGACTGCCTCCACTTGCTTGACTTTGGGGGTGTCTCTATGGCATTCCTCAGGATCCCAGGGCACGTTGGTATCCGCGGAAACGAGGCAGTAGATATAGCGGCCAAGGCTGCAGTCTCTCTTCTTCGGCCCGCTGTTTGCATAGTTCCCTTTGTCGATCTACAGAGCATTTTATGTCATCGTGTTGCTCCTTAAAGGTGCACACATTAGTCAGCACTTCCCGATAATAAATTACCTGATGTCAAATCTCTTCCCTGTGCGTGGACTTCTTCCTTCCAGCCTTGTCGTAGGGATGAGGTAATTTTAACTAGGGGTAGGGCACTGCTTTTGTAGCTATCGACATCTTTTAAGTGGCGATCCTCCCTCACTTTGTCCCCACTACTCTCAACCATGGACGGTGAGACATCTTTTATAATTTACATCAGGACTATGTTGGCGGCCCACTACTTTTGTACTGTCCATGATAAACTATATTGAATTGTAAAAAGTAAACTTTCAGAGTTGGAAATGTCACAATTAATAAAATAATCCATGCTATTATGCCACGGTCGGATGGCTTTCACGTTAAAGCCCATTTCCTTCCAATCTCCAGAGGACATTTTTAAGGGGTGAGTGTAGCTTCAAGTGTCAAGTTCACACCCTGGCTCACTACTGACTGCAGCAAAATTCTGTTTTACGGGTGCTCCCATGCAGTGGTGTGACGTCACGTGCTTTGAATACCCGAGCACAATTAGCTGTTGTCAGTTGCTGTTGTCCACTATTGCTACCACCTGTGATGGAAGACTAGTACACATCTTCTTCATCGGGGTAGTCTACAGACTCACCCGAAAGATACAGGACCACCTAAAATTATCCAAGGATGCTCGCAAACTGCTGAAAAATGTAGGAATTTATAAGATTCCTTGCAATTGTAGGGAGGTGTCTGGGTACTATAAAAAGAATGGTCAAAAAACGAGTAGAAGAGCACAAGGGCAACTTGAGATGGGGGAAGATTTGACAGATCAGCTGTTGTGGAACATGCTTTGCATCCAGGAGACCACCACATTCATTTTGATAGGACTTAGGTACTGGCAGCCATAAGCAGTACCATGAAAAGCCATAAAGAGATGCTATAGAGATTGTTAAACATCCCAGAAAGTTTAATAAGAAGGAAGAGGGCATGAAACTGAATATACATCTGGATCCTGGTGCTGAAGATTATGTGTACTACTCTCCCATCCTGGGGTGGTAGCAACAGTGGATGACTGCAACCAATAATGGCCAATTGCGCAGGGGTATTCAAAGCATATGATGTTACACAACTGTGCAGGAGCACACGTAGACAGAATTTTGCTGCAGTCAGTAGCGAGCCAGTGTGTGAATTGGACACTCAAAGTAGCTACGACCACAACACATTGTGTTTTAATGTGAAATCCATCCAACCATGGCATAACAATGAAAGCCAAAGTTTTCAATTTTATGTTTGAGAAATCATTCACACAGGAGAGTCGTACAAACGTACCGTATGACCATCGAACAGGCTTCCACATGGACAACATAGTAATAAGCATCGCTGGTATAGAGAAACAATTGAAGGAGTTTGAAAACAAATAAGTCACCAGGTCTGGATGGATTTCCAATTTGGTTTTCGAAAGAGAACTCTACAGTGTTGTCCCCTTACATACCTTGCATTTATCACAAATCTCTCGCCCAGCGCAAAGTCCCTAGCAATGCAAAAAAGTGCAGTTGACTCCTGTGTATAAGAAGGGAAAAAGAACAGATCCTCAAAATTACAGACCAGTATCCCTGACGTCAGTTTGCTGCAGAATCCTTGAACTTATACTTAGTTTGTACTTTACATGAAATTAAAACGTTCACTGTTAAGTTCCTCAAGTTAAATATATGTAACTTTTTATGAAATTTAAAAATGGTATTTAAAAAAAAATATATGTACATTTTTCTCAAAAACTATTAGAGAGATTTGTACAAAATTTTCTCTTTTTTATCTCTTTGCATACAGTAAGCTCCTCTCTTGAGGTTTTTTGAATGTATCAAATAGGTGAATTCTAATATTTTAAAGTTGTAATTCGATAAGCGTAATATAAAATACTTGCAAAATTCCAAGCTCTTTGTCCCATATCTCACCATATGCTCAGAATTTCAAAATTTACTGTTGAAATAACATTTCCTGGCTTCATAGAAATAAGTGTACAAAATTTTATAATTCTATTCTTTGCAGATTCTGGGAAACAGGTACATAAATGTTAAAAAACATAGTTTGAAGGAAATGCAATTTGGAGTTCACCCTAACATATAGTGAAATTTCCTACATTAAAGCTCATTTTCTCTAATACCTTCATCCTCACCTCACTTCTCTCCATAGCTCAGCTCCGGACTCTCAGGACCAGCACACGCATACCCCTCTTTCACCACAGCCCAGCGAATCCTGCTTTCTGTGTTGCATTCCCATTCTTCCGCCCTTGCACACCTGTCCACAACCATACAGAATGTTTGGGGCCAGACAGCTTGGGTCCGTAGTACCTACCTTTAGCTGCTGTCACATGCCTTACTGCACTGCTTTCGCCTCCAACTGCCATTAATCAATGGGAAATGTCGCAAACAGCAAACGAGTTTACCTCTTAGTAGTGTTCCGTATTCTGGAGCAGTGTGGTTGTACTCAAGTATTCTTAATGTGATTTTAAAATGAATGAAATAGATTTTTTTACTAAAAACACCCATTAATTTATTGAGTATGAAAGAGAAACTAGAAATCAAGCAGGTAGGCTCTCATCAGCCAAAATATTTCATTATGTCTCAACTTGATGGGAAGAACAGAACTTTTTGCAATACATGTTTCGGCAAAAAGCTGTGGTTAACAGTCTGTGAAGAGAAACAAAAGTTATTTTGTTTCTATTGAGTGTTATTTGGTGGAGAAGATTTATGGACAGCAGCTGGCTGTAAGAATTTAAAGCATTTAAGTGAACGAATTAAGAAATGTGAGAAAAATGGACTATGTTTAGAAAATGTTTGTAAATAAGTGTGTTTGGCATCATTAACATTAGTGCTCAGATTGATTCAGAATATAAAATGTCAATTCAGAAATATAATCGAGTTAGCTACGAAGAACGGACACATGTTGAACAGAATGGTAGATTGCTTAATGTTTTGTGAAACTCGTGAGGGCTCTCAATGAAAAACAGGAGTCGGCAAACCTTGGTAATTTCTTAGATTTGATAACTCTTCTAGGACAGTGTGTTAGCTGACTACAAAAACAGTTCTAGTACTTCTGTCTGTAAATACAGATCACACATTATACAAAACGAATGTATCAAGTTTACATTAAAGAACTGATTAAAAACATTAACGCTGTCACTTTTGTTTCTGTACAGGCAGGCGAAACAACAGATATTACTTGTGAAAGTCAATGTGTCTTTATACTGTGGCATATTGCGGAAAAGAAACCTGTTGTAAGATTCCCCTCTGGCTAAAGTTATGTACTGGATTCCCCCCCCCCACCCGAAATCTGGGTTGTGATGATAGACTGATCTGAAGTGGAGCCAGAGGTCTAATTTAGGTTGAAGGTGACAATGTGGTTGTGATTTGGTAAAGCCAGTGAATGTGAAAGCATAAAATATGGTTATGGTAACAAATTGACTGGTACCAAAGCTTAATGTTTACGTCCACACCATATAGAAAAATGCAAGGGGGGTCCAATTCGTAAACTTTACCTCCTTTCCTTTGAAAATGTTACCGATAGCACAGCATGTGGATTTAGTGAGGGTCTAAAAAGAAGTTGAAACCTTTTAGTGTTCAAGAAAAACTTGTTGCTCTCGCATACAGTGGCACCCCAGTAATGAGTGACAATTGTGGTGTACAGTCTCTGATGCAGAGTACTTAGGCATATGCCAAGTACATCACCGTTAGGTACCAAATAAATTTCGTTACTGAGAAAGCTTGTAGTAAAAACATAAAGGATGTTGGGTTGTTCTTTGCAAATGTTGCTAGATTTAAAATGTTTTTTCTCTTCATCGCCTTAGCAAAGTGATGTGTTAGAACACTCTGCAACAAGGGAAATTCTCTAGTGTTCAAAGTTTACCCTATACGATTGTACATTTGATAATAATCATAAGTGTGGTATTGCCGGCCAGTGTGGCCAAGCGCTTCTAGGCACTTCAGTCTGGAACCGTGCGACCGCTACGGTCGCAGGTTCGAATCCTGTCTCGGGCATGTTTTTGTGTGATGTCCTTAGGTTAGTTAGGTTTAAGTAGTTCTAAGTTCTAGGGGACTGATGACCTCAGATGTTAAGTCCCATAGAGCTCGGAGCCATTTGAACCATAAGTGTGGTATTAAGTCAAATGCTTTTCGGAAGTCAAGAAATACTGCGTCTATCTAACTGCCTGATACATGGATTTTGGGTTGTCATACGAAAAGGCTGCGAGTTGAGTTTCACGTGATCAAGGTTTTTAGAATTCATGCTAGTTGGCATGGGGAGGTCATTTTGTTCTATATCACTCATTACATTTGGGCTCAAAATATATTCAAAGAATCTACAACAAATGGATGTTAAGGATATTTGATGGTAATTTTGTGAATCACTTCCGCAACCCTTCTTGTAGGCGAGTGTGACCTGTACTTTCTTCTAACAACTAGGCATGGTATTGTGTTCAAGGGATCAATGGTAGATTATGGTTAAAAGAGGAGCTAGTTCAGCCACAAATTCAGTGTAGAATGTGAAAGGGAGTCCATCGCACCGTGAAGCTTAGTTCAATTTTAGCAATTTCAGCTTTTTCACAACATTACTGATACTAATATCTATATCGGTTATCATTGCAGTGGTGCGAGAATTAACTTGGGTTCAGTACGCCTACATTGTTAAATATTTTTGCTTTTGCTTTACTACCCCCAATTTCAGTTACTGTTTCGTTCATGAATTTCTGCAAACTAACTTTGATACAAGTAACATTCTAAACATATGACAAGAATTCTTTGGGTTTTTTGAGAGGTCATTCAGTAATACTCTGCTATGGTAGTTACTGAAAGTTTCATGCATTACCCTCTTGTCAGCCAAAGGCATTTCATTCAGCATCTCCATATCTATAGCCCTATGCTCTGTTTTACACATATTGTGCCATAGACTATCTTTCTTTACGGTGACTGTCCATCCAGGAAGGCCCTTTCCATTATGAACTGCTCTACCTCATGTTTCTCTATCAAGTGCACTGTCAACTATTCTTCTAAATCTAAGTCACAGTTCTACATGCTGCTCTCCAGACCTAAATGTTTTTAAGTTTCCTGTGGAGATACAACAGTACTGCCTCGTTATCTAGCCTGCGGAACTTATAAATCTTTCTACTTGTTTTAATTGCTCTTTGTACTTTGGTAATCATTGTTGCTACAATTGTCGTGGTCACATACTGTTTCTATGTGGTGTGGACGTCCTCAAAGAGATCAGATCTGTTTGTTGCTATTATATCTAATTTTTTTTTTTTTTTTAGTATGTTCTACTACACAAAATTATCAACAAAACTGCGCAACCTCCCCCCCCCTCCCCACACATGCACACACAAGTTGTAGAACAACCTTCGTATGGCTCCACTCTCCATTGTCACCAATGATGTCATGGCGAGAAGTTCAAATTTAGGCGGGAAGATAGGTCAATTGAGCTACCTCCACTAACCTAACCCCCTCCCCTCCCCCAGAAAATGGTGGGAAGTTCAAATTCTATCAGGACAATGCAACATGCTATGGCTACCTCTGCAAATCTAAGCAAATGGCAGGAAAATAGGTCACTTAGGCTACCTCCACTAACCTAAGTCATCTGACCACCACCTCTTCATAGGAATTGGTGGGAAAAGGACTCAGCCTCTACTGGATAGGATGGACATAAGTCTTTATTTAAACAGTCTTTATTTAAACCATTTGAGGCAGTACCTCCGTCCAGTGTGTTCACCGTGGGGTCCAGAGTCCAGCTGACCAAGAACACAGTACTACCATCAGAGTGTGCTGTCATCCCTCCCGTGACATAATCCAAGATTGCGGTCTGGGGTGGGGGAAATGGCAGGAACCAATAGGAACCCTCAATCCATTCACGTTTTGGACTTCAGCCAGTAGGATGGCAGTATCTGGTAATGTTAGCATCTCTGGGACCTCAGTCTTGCTCAGCCAGCTAGCCAGCAGCAGCAGCAGCAGCAGCAGTAGAAGAAGAAGAAGAAGAAGAAGAAGAATAACCATGAAGCGTCAACAGCAGTTGCAATTCAACACAGCCATGCAGAACAGGAAGAAACAGAAAAGTAAGTATCACATATCACATCTTTCTCAGAGGTTAGCATTATTATTACTACTATTATTATTATTATTGGTTATTTTCGCATCTTGGTTCATATGTAATGCTTCCTCATCTTTGTTCAGCAATTGCCGTCGACGCGTCCAAGCCTGCAGGGTCGAGAGCCAACATGCCAATCTCTGCCGCGTCCAGACCTGTAGCAACCTCAGCTGCCATGTTGTCAAGAACTGCACCGACATCTGGACCTGCGGCAGCAGCAAACTCCAGCGTGTCTCAACCTGTAACGACAATGTGGGATCCTGTAGCGCACATAGCCCACTTGCTGGAGCAGGATAAGGAACTGTGGTTGTCTTTCCCACACATCAATTTGTGTGATGATTTGCTCCCAACACATCAAATGCTGCTGGTGGTCCTAAACAACAGCAAGATGGAGGACAGTACTGGTCACCAACATATGACCCATCCCAGCAGAACATCCCTGTGCTAGTGCAGCCACAGAGTGCAGATGCTGTGGATAAGGAGGCATCGAGTGTACCCATGTTTTTCAGTTCCACACACAATTTAACTCCCAGTGGAACAAAATGTGTAAACGTTGCTATAGAAGCACATCAGGTCTGGGGCTTGCATGCAAGAATAGAAATTGAAAATGCATTGAAGGGTGTTAAAGTGCTCATTCCAGAGTTCTACTGGGACGAAATATGTCGTGCAGAGCGCTGCATCAATCAGCAGATGACTACAGAGCATTATCCTACCCGTTCTCTCCAAGACATTCGCCTTACTGGTGTGACACTATTACAGTAGTGTATGATGACTGTGAAATTGGGTGACAACTTTGATTATCTAAGGCTCACCTCAGTTATGAAGTTATACGATCTGGATACTGTGCTACAGCTTGCTTTGGAGAGGTTGAACCGTTGGTTGCCGAGCATAGACTCTGCATACAATGATGATGTAAACTACCTGTGTGTGCATAGTGTACATGTTGATGGTTTGAAGCAGTGCCTTTGTTTGCACATGAACTCTGAATCGAAAGAGCAACAGATTAAATATACGTGTGAAAAAACCTGAGTACTGTGAGGCACCCATTGGCTTGAGGGAGATACGTGCGGAATTTATTGCATGTCAAAAACTTTGTTTGGAAATACTGTTCAGGTGCAAAGAAGAAGATAAAGAAAGAGTCTGATGATTTTCTTGAAATACTGCATCCTATGCATGATAGTTAAATAAATAATGTATGTATATGCAATCTCAAACCGTGTTTGTGTTTTATTCCATATCTCTCTCATTATAGTCAAAGTATTGTGCTTATTAATATCCTTATTTTTTCAATGTTACACCAGTTATTCACAAAATGAATGATGAAGTTACTCTTCGTGGGTAAAATATGATTTCTCTGTGTAGCCAATATAGCTCAGTCAGTTGAGTGATGGAGCTATAGTGGCTACAAATACTATTACCATCCCTTCAAATGTATCTTTCTATGTCTGCCAATTAATTGTCAGTACCTGGCATATTTAGTATCGTGGCAGGGTGGGTGAAACATCCTCATCACAAGGGCTTTGTTGTCGGTGACTGGTCCTGTGAAGATGCAAAAGAAGACTTTAGAAAGAAGAAGAAAGGAATTCTCCTTCCTGATAATATATGAGCAATTATTGTAAGTCCATCCAATTGTGGAAAGACTAATGTCCTTTTGACCCTGCTTACACATGTAGATGGAGTCTGATTTGAACACGTTTGTGTATTCTCAAAAATGCTGTTTCAACCCAAGTATCAGCTATTACAGGAGATATTGTGTGGTGTAGATGGTGTTACATACACGACATTCAGTGAAAGCGGTGATATCCCCCCACCTGAAAAAGTAAAGCCAAACACTGTCTTCATATTTTACGAAGTTGCTGTGGAAAAGCATGACCAGATTCGAAAATATTTCCATTTTGGTCATCATATGGGTGCTTACGTATTTTATCTAAACCAAACATTTTCCAGAGTCCTGAAACAGTTGGTTAGGGATAATGCAAACCTCATTATAGCCTTCAAACAAGACAATCTGAATTTAAAACACATTTACCAGTCACACGTCAGAACTGACATGTCATTCAATTATTTTGTAAAGATATGTGCTGATTGCTGGAATCATTCACAGTATGGGTTTCTCGTTATTGATAAAACAAGAAAACTGAGTGATGGTAGGTACAGGCAAAACTTTCAAGAGTTTCTGCATATATAGCACAGTAAGAGAGGTTAGTACATCAATATACTCTTCACTGTGGACAAATTAGCGCGCATTTCTAGCTCATAACCCGAGATGATGGGTATACACAGACAGAACATTTGCCTGTACGTGGATGCGAAAATTCGGGCTATTGTGCATAAAGTTGGAGGTATGCTCAGGGAACTAGGGACGTATTAGCAGACTCTTCTGAGAATGGTGAATGCATTAAATGAGTTAGTTAATGAAGTCAGTAAGAAAATAGTCGACTTAGCTGGAAAGGTCAAGGCTATTGAGGGGAAAATAGATGCAGAGTTCCTTGTTGTTGAGAAGGGGGAGCAGGCACATAGTAAGAGGATGAAGAAGAAGAGTGGATATGTAAATCCTCATGCTGCGGAGATGTCTGACTAGTATACACCAAGATGTCAACGAAGCAGAAAGTGATTTAAGCACGGAGAGCAGTTTGTGAGCAATTATGGTTGCTGAGGGAAACAAAAATGTCATGTGAGTAGGGCCTCCTGTCGGTTAGACCGTTCGCCAGGTGCAATTCTTTAGATTTGACGCCACTTCGGCAACTTGCGTGTCGATGAGGATGAAATGATGATGATTATGGACAACATAACACCCAGTCCCTGAGCGGAGAAAATCTCTGACGCAGCCAGGAATCGAACCTGGCCCCTTAGGATTGACATTGTCGTGCTGACCACTCAGTTACCAGGGATGAACATGAGGTTGGGGCATATGAATAGACAGCAAACACTAAGAGAGACGTTTAAGCCAGTTACTGAGTCTCTCAGACAGCTCTCAGCAAAAAGAAAAACATGCTATAACAATGGTGTTGCCTTTGACAAATTCATTATCCGTCACTCTCCCGGTCAGATAGGTAGAACACTGGGCATTAACAGGGGAAGACCGCACATATTACACAATACAGATGGGTGATAGGTAGTTTCACACCTAGCTTAATGAATCTTATTTTCTTAAGACCTACCAAAAAACCTCTAAATTATTCAGTTAATGATAGGGAAATGTACCGTTAAATACTGCACACGACTGATCTACATAAGATCGGGAAAAGCCTGAGCAACAAGAAATATAAAACCATTGTAAAACCAATACTTGATGGCGAAAACAGCAACAGCAGCAGCGGTGATGGTATTCACATTGAGCATAAAGCAGTGAACAGTCGAATCCTGCAGTATATATATTATGACGACACCAACAAGCTAATAAATAGACTATGGGTGCTCATGGCATCAGCTTCTGCAGGTAATACAGCTCATTTGAATGAGGCTGTTTCAATCATCTCTGATCTTAGAGAGAGAGTATGGAGACAGTAGTTTGAGAGAACTGCACAAACCAGAATGTAAAACATACCTTCGTAGCCATGTTATGATTAAAGGTTTGGATGCCTTATGGCAAGCTGATCTTGTAGGTATGAGGGTATATTCACATGAGAATAATGGATTCAAATATATTTTAATGGTTATTGATAGATACTTCAAATTTGCGTGGGCATTACCTGTTAAAACAAAAACGGGTAGAAATGTCGCAGATGTTTTTGAGCGTTTGCTACAGACAGGGATGAATCGATGCCTAGACAACCTCCAAACCGATCACAGCAGGGAGTTTTACAATAGGTATTTCAAGACCGTGATGCACCGGTATGGAATACATCACTATTCAACATTCACTCGCCTGAAGGCAAGTATCGTGCAGCATCTGAACAGAACAATAAAAGGTTGAATGTGGGTGTGTTTTAACTTTCGCAGCTCATACAAATGGACAGATATCCTCTCAGAAATAATTGCTCAGTGTAATCGAACCAAACATACCACAATAAAAATGAGACCAATCGACGTTTGTGATAATGGACTCATGGATACGATGTACTATTGCATTAAAATGCTGGATCCACGCAGACAGAAATTTAATGTAGGTGATTTGGTAACTATCTCAAAACACAAGACGGCATTTGAGAATTCATACCTACTGAACTGTTCAACACAGATATTTACAGTTTCAAAGGTGCAAAGAACGAATCCTAGAACTTGTACATTGAAGGATAGTAAAAGTGAAGAAATTGCAGGCTGCTTCTACACTTAGGAGTTGCAGAAAAGCTCAGAACCGGTTGTGTTTCTTGTGGAGAGTGTCATAAGACGCCAGGGAAATAAAGCACTAGTCAAATGGCTTGGTTTTCCTGCTGCACAAAACAGTTGGATTGACGCTAACGATTTGCTACATAATAGGGGCACACAGTCCACAACCACTGTAGTAGCATAACATGCGTACTAGGAGAAGCATTAGAGGAGATGGTGGTATTCTAGACAAACTGCCAGTGGAATTACACATCCCTGGGTATAACTCCTGTGGACTTGGGACACAGCTTCAGAAACACTTGGCACAACGTGATAAGGGGGTTAATCTGCTCGACGAAGCGTGTATGGAACATCACATTGTATACGCCGCAAATAAAGATGTATCAAATCGTCACATTGCAGATAGGATTTTAGCTGATAAGGCTAAGGCGATACAGACAAGAAAGGATATTGGTATAGACCAGCGCATCGCAGCATTTGCAGTTGATAAAACCGTGCAAGGAAACATTAAGTTGGGTGTAGGAGTGATGAATTTCAAGCGAGTTATGAATTCTGGACGTTTTGCACTAAACAAGGAGGAGGACAAGGGCGGGAAGCAGAGCTGTTTGAAGAACTGTATCCTGACAGCGATGTATGCAGCTAAAAACGCACTTAAGAAGGGGAAGAAGAAGAGGAGGATCGGTTAAAGCACCTCGAGTTCTACCAATAACCATGACATCTGGCAGTTTTCTTCCATTTCTCATCCCAGCCCTCTCCATGCTCTCGACGGTAGGGTCTCTCGCTGGTGCTGCTGCAGCTGTTACGTGAATGGTTAAGAATGTGCAAAACTACCAAGCGCAGTTAGAAGAGGCAAGAAGGCATAACCATATGACGGAAGCCGCAGCCATCGGAAGAGGACTATTATTGAAACTGTATAGGGAATGGCTCGGTCTATTCATACATTTAAAAAAGTCCATTTGCGGTCCTACCAGATCGACCACTCACAAATACTGATCTTAAGTGTGTTAGAAACAAATTCAACAGTCTGTGGTGTGTTTTTGCAGGATACAGTACTGAAAATTATGCTGAAAACAGGTGAATGTGACATTGTGAATTTAGATGTTGCTGGAAGCCCCAGCACCCACTGGGTATCATATGTTATGGATAATGCGGAAACCATCTACTATTTCGACTCATTTGGTGACCTGCAACCACCAGAAGAATTACAACGATACTTCACCTAACACAACACTTGTGTTCTATGACTATCGGTGTTATCAGGACTTTAATACGTACCCCTGTAAACATCTATGCATCATGTTTCTCTTGAAATTTACAAAGAAGCAGCAGCATGAGGTTTAAACATTCCTTCATCAGTTCAGGTTCAGATGCTGAAATAAGGACTGTAAATGCAACAACTGACTTTAACCAGAAAGGTTAAATAGAGCGTTTATTGGGTTTCACAAAAGGGCAGGTTTTGAAGGAGGATCCAAGTAAATTGTACCAGTCAGATAAGACTGTGAACATATTTTCCGTCAGCACAATTCGAGTCAAGTGTAACATTGCAACGAACTCCTATCTCAATAATAGTCTGATTCATATTATTTACGGATTCTTCTCCTCAGTTGCAACGGGGTATAAGATTCTTGAGACCCCTGCCAGTGCAATATACTTTCCAGTGACAGCTCGGTTATTGGACTATTTGGAGCTGCGTATTGTGGACCAGAGTAATCAGCTTGTTGACTTTCGCGGTGAGGAAATAATTATGCGATTACATCTAAGGCAGGATGGGCGTATGGTATAAAACAAGTGCACGCAATCCACTGCACATCACTTCGGTACTGAACCCCAAAGTGATAACACGTGCAAACTACGAGTTTCTTAAATCAGTTAGCTTGGAACCTTGGAATGATGTCTCACTCAATATAACCATTCCAGTAGAGTATGATGAGAGAATTATATGTCAGGAATACTTCTCTCATAAACCTTATGCTTCAACCACATTTAAAAAGAATGATGAAATTAGCATAGTCATCCATCACCAAGACGCACTGATGTTTAGATGCAAGAGTTTCATATATCTAGAGGGGTCATTCAAGAAAACCGACGGCAGCGATACAGTGGAATCCAAGCTAATGCGTAAAGCTTTAGCATTCCTATTCCAAGAGATAAGCTATGAACTCAGTGGATGTGAAATTGACTGTAAACACAATGTCTGCATAACATCAATCCTGAAAACATATGTCTCTGCATCACCCGCAGATTTGCATAGTTAAGAAAATGTGTGGTGGTTCATTGACGATCAGGAGGATAGAACAGTTGCAGAGTACAAGTGATTTACTGCATGTGTACGTCTAAAAATGCTTATGGGCTATTTTGAGGACATGAGACGGATTATTATGAATACTAAACAGGAACTCGTACATTAAAGGAGCTCAAGAAGAGAATGTGATCACAATTAGCAAGATAATATGGAGAATGCCCCACATCAATGTATCAGATGAGGAACGTTTCAAGCTTTTAAAAGTCCGAATTCTGTTACATTTCTGTCACTGACATTTTGCTTGTGGGAGGTTTTCGAGTACCTAATGTTACTGACTGCTAGCAGACAAACATGGCTATTGAAACCTCCCCACAGCTAGAGACACCTAGATTCATCATACTTTCATTTCAGAGTGATAGAATCAGAAATATAGCAAATCATTCCACAGTGTTCAACAATTGCAAGATAACTAATGCCAAAGTCTATGTGAATTCAGACTTCTACCCATATGGCATGTATGCAAGGTTTCCTGCTTCTTACTATGAAATTGCTGAAGTTGAGGGAGGAGGGTGTCTGCTCAGTCCACAGAAGTTCGTGGAGCATTCACCGATCATCATAATAGACTGCTTGAAACAGAATGAGATGATTAAGTCTGGGCCTATAGATGTGAGAATTGAATTTGAATCTTTGACAAATTTCCCAAAGCACACTGCCGTGCATGCTTTAGTTCTACATGACAGTGTGTTCAACTACTGCCTGCTCACCAGTGTTGTACAGTGAGCTTTATAAACGAACAGGTGCTGCATCATACCTGGATCATTTCACAATGGCATCTCAAGGCTTGAACATCATTGCAGACGTGCAGGGTTTCTATGATGGTGAGAGTAGACAGTTCATATTGAAAGATGTTGCATTCGTAGCGTACACACAAGAAGTGGGTATAATAGAGACATTCTCAGGAAACCTAGCATCAATGAGGCCTTTCAAGTATGTGAAGTGTGCTAAGACATGGAAGAGTGTAAATTGGTTAACACATTTCTACCATGGAATTCATTGGGAAGATCCTGGCATACCCTATAAAGATATGGTGACGGCACTTAAATTATTCAATCACGAAAAAGATGTTTGAAAATAGTGTTGCTGTGTCTGCTTATAAAAATTTAAAATTACTTTTAAGCTGAATAAGAAATAAATGAATTTTTCAACCCTGTTCTCACTTCACTAGTGTACAGTCTTAACCACATGCTATGTCTGTGGTTTTCTTCAAGCACAAGACATATAATTTTAGACATGTCTGCTATATATCTTTGGAAGTGGACACGATCAAATGCCTCCTGCTCCCATAACCCAATTTGTGCTGCATGATAGGCGTAATTCCCTGCAACCATTCTATATATTCTGTTACCTTCCATCTTAAACTTCACTTCCAAAATAGCATTCATTTTCAGCAAAACTAATGTCATTTGAGACATGCACAGCCTTTATATACATGTGTGAGGGGGGGGGGGGGGGGGGTTGTGGTCTTCAGTCCAGAGACTGGTTTGATGCAGCTCTCCATGCTACTCTATCCTGTGCAATCTTCATCTCCCAGTACCTACTGCAACCTACATCCTTCTGAATCTGCTCAGTGTATTCATCTCTTGGTCTCCCTCTACGATTTTTACCCTCCACACTGCCCTCCAATACTAAATGCATGATCCCTTGATGTCTCAGAATATGCCCTACCAACTGATCCCTTCTTCTAGTCAAGTTGTGCCACAGATTTGTCTTCTCTCCAATTCTATTCAATACCTCCTCATTGGTTATATGATCTACCCATCTAATCTTCAGCATTATTCTGTAGCACCACATTTTGCAAGCTCCTATTCTCTGCTTGTCTAAACTCTTTATCATCCACTTTTCACTTCCATACACGGCTACACTTCATACAAATACTTTCAGAAATTACTTCCTGACACTTAAATTTATACTCGATGTTAACAAATTTCTCTTCTTCAGAAACGCTTTCCTTGCCGTTGCCAGTCTACATTTTATATCATCTTTACTTCGACCATCATCAGTTATTTTTCTCCCCAAATAGCAAAACTCATTTACTACTTTAAGCGCCTCATTTTTTAATCTAATTCTGGCAGCATCACGTGATTTAATTAGACTACATTCAATTATCCTCGTTTTGCTTTTGTTGATGTTCATCTTATATCCTCCTTTCAAGACACTGTCCATTCCGTTCAGCTGCTCTTCCAGGTCCTTTGCTGTCTCTGACAGAATTACAATGTCATCGGTGAACCTCAAAGTTTTTATTTCTTCTCCATGGATTTTAATTCCTACTCTGAATTTTTCTTTTGTTTCCTTTACTGCTTGCTCATTGTACAGATAGAATAACATCGGGGATAGGCTACAACCCTGTCTCACTCCCTTCCTAACCATTGCTTCCCTTTCATACCCCACGACTCTTATAACTGCCATCTGGTTTCTGTACAAATTGTAAATAGCCTTTCGCTGCCTCTATTTTACCCCTGCCACCTTCAGAATTTGAAAGAGAGTATTCCAGTCAACATTGTCAAAAGCTTTCTCTAAGTCTACAAATGCTAGAAACAAAGGTTTGCCTTTCATTAATCTATTTTCTAAGATAAGTCGTAGGGTCAGTATTGCCTCACTTGTTCCAACATTTCTACGGAATCCAAACTGATCTTCCCCGAGGTCAGCGTCTACTAGTTTTTCCATTAGTCTGTAAAGAATTTGTTTTAGTATTTTGCAGCTGTGACTTATTAAACTGATAGTTTGGTAATTTTCACATCTGTCAACACCTGATTTCTTTGGGATTGGAATTATTATATTCTTCTTGGAGTTTGAGGGTATTTCGCCTGTCTCATACATCTTGCTCACTAGATGGTTTTGTTAGGCCTGGCTCTCCCAAGGCTGTCATTAGTTCTAATGGAATATTGTCTACTCCCGGGGCCTTGTTTCGACTTAGGTCGTTCAGTGCTCTGTCGAACTCTTCACACAGTATCATGTCTCTTATTTCATCTTCATCTACATTCTCTTTCATTTCCATAATATTGTCCTCAAGAACATCGCCCTTGTGTAGACCCTCTATATACTCCTTCCACCTTTCTGATTTCCCTTCTTTGCTTAGATCTGGGTTTCCATCTTCTGAGCTCTTGATATTCATGCAAGTGGTTCTCTTTTCTCCAAAGGTCTCTTTAATTTTCCTGTAGGCAGTATCTATCTTACCACGAGTGACATGCGCCTCTACATCCTTACATTTGTCCTCTAGCCATCCCTGCTTAGCCATTTTGCACTTCCTGTCGATCTCATTTTTGAGACGTTTGCATTCCTTTCTGCCTGCTTTATTTACTGCATTTTTATATTTTCTCCTTTCATCAATTAAATTCACTATTTCTATTAGCCCTCATCTGTTTACCTACTTGATCCTCTGCTACCTTTACTATATCATCTACTATATCATCTCTCAAAGCTACCCATTCTTCTTCTACTGTATTTCTTTCCCCCATTCTTGTCAGTTGTTCCCTTATTCTCTCTCTGAAGCTGTCTACAACCTCTGGTTCTTTCAGATTATCCAGTTCCCATCTTCTCAAATTCCCATCTTTTTGCAGTTTCTTCAGTTTTAATCTACAGTTTATAACCAGTAGATTGTGGTCAGAATCCACATCTGCCCCTGGAGATGTCTTACAATTTAAAACCTGGTTCCTGAATCTCTACCATTATATAATCTATCTGAGACCTTCCAGTATCTCCAGGCTTCTTCCATGTATACAACCTTCGCTTATGATTCTTGAACCAAGTGTTAGCTATGATTAAATTATGCTCTGTGCAAAATTCTACAAGGTGGCTTCCTCTTTCATTCCTTAACCCCATTCCATATTCACCTATTACGTTTCCTTCTCTTCCTTTTCCTACTATTGAGTTCCAGTCACACATGACTATTAAATTTTGGTCTCCCTTCACTATCTGAATAATTTCTTTTATCTCATCATACATTTTGTCAATCTCTTCATCATCTGCAGAGCTAGTTGGCATGTAAACATGTACTAGTGTGGTAGGCGTGGGCTTCGTATCTATCTTGGCCACAATAATGCGTTCACTATGCTGTTTGTAGTAGCTTACATGCATTCCTATTTTCCTATTCATTAAGAAACCTACTCCTGCATTACCCCTATTTGATTTTGTATTTATAACCCTGTATTCACCTGACCAGAAGTCTTGTTCCTCCTGCCACACCGAGCGAGGTGGCGCAGTGGTTAGACACTGGAATCGCATTCGGGAGGACGACGGTTCAATCCCGTGTCCGGCCATCCTGATTTAGGTTTTCCGTGATTTCCCTAAATCACTCCAGGCAAATGCCGGGATGGTTCCTCTGAAAGGGCATGGCCGACTTCCTTCCCCATCCTTCCCTAATCCGATGAGACCGATGACCACGCTGTCTGGTCTCCTTCCCCAAAACAACCAACCAACCAACCAACCAACCTCCTGCCACCGAACTTCACTAATTCCCACTATATCTAACTTTATATACATATACATACATAATGCAAGAGGGGTTAGGGCTTTTTGTAAATAACAACAACAACGTAGACGTATGGTGAATAATTTTTTCTTTGTTTATTCAGTTCACACAAATACAGTATAGTTCTTGAGGTACAGTAAAATTCTTGAGGTACAATATAGTATTCTTGAGGTGTAAATTGACTCTGCTATTCCAATGCAGAAATACTTTTAACTTACTCGCTACAACAGTAACTCTGGTAGGCAATTTTTTGTTTATAAATCTACACTAAAAACTAATGCAGAGACACTTTCTTTACTACAACTAAATTCCACAACCCCAGTAGCATAGCTTCTTTTACAATAATTCTAATGGACCTCGCACGCTTAGAATCTAATTTCAACTGTCCCCAATAGCAAAGGTTTTTACAATAACAATTCTGATTTACTGTGAGCTCATATATATATAGGCTACACAAATGTTGCGTATGAACAAATACATCAATGTATAACTTTTCTTCTGTTTTTGCTTTTTTTTATACTTTTAAATTGTTCTTTTTCTTCTTATCCGGTCATACTACTACTCTGCAGACTCTCTCTCTCTCAGTAACTCAGAGCCCCCACCCCTTCTCTCACTACAAGTGAGTAGTGTGAGTACGGCAGAGTTTCAACCGCATCGTTACAAATGACCCTTTTATCATCATGAGGCGACAGACTGATTTTAGACTGCAGCACAGTGTACACCTTGTGTCCTCTCGATCAAATACTGGTCTGCTGTACCATGTGCGGTGGCTGCGATAGAGCACCTTGAACACCATTGTACAGACACTACAAGTAGTCTTCAATAGAGAGGGCTCTCACTGCCATATGACACACATCCTTAGCCTGCCTCTGGGTGGCACCTTCCAATGTGCAATACGTATACAGTTTTGAGCGTAGACCCACAAATTCCAAAATTGACAATCCATTCGTCTCGTCCTTCATAAGACCGGGACCTTCTTGTTCTGTGGAATAATACCGTAAGGATTATCGGCCGTGTATGAGGACATGTCTAATTCATTACCGTGACCCCTCATTACATCATATGGTTTGCAGTTCTTCACCAAATAGATGAAGCTGTCTGTATCCATGTAAGGTAATTTAGGATCTGCGAAATGAGTTTTCGCAAACTCATAATGAAAGCAGTACATGTAGAGTTTGGACAGGTTTAGTGTGCACATCTCCACATAAATAGGTTTTGTAACCTCTACTGCAGTCTTCGCCATCTCCACAGCAACAAAGTTCAAGGGATGCGTTGAACCTGTCACCCATCTGTGGGTTATTTGCCTTCGCGTGCCTATGGACACATTGACAAAGTCCCCCACAGATCGCTCAGTAATTCAATGCTGCACTTCATTTTCTTGAGCATTGCGTCCCAAGACAAACCAGATGCCGTATAATAAAAGGCGGGATTCAGAGAATATGTGGTCATGCATATACTCTGGAATTTCTCGAAAACGTCCACAAGCAAGCGCACTTCTGCCGTGCATACTCTCCTACAGTTGAAGTATTGAATTACCACCAGACATTCACGGCCTGCTGATACTCTGCATCCATTATGGCATCACCTGTAAGGTTAGTTGAGAATGCAATTATGTGGGGTAGCCTGGTTTCGTTGAGATTCCCATACTATCTGCATACTTATATGGGGAAGACCCTCTTCCTAGTCACAAATTGAAACTTTTCCTCGTCGGGAAATGCAGCTCGAGTGATATGCATATCCTCCCGAGGTTGAGTTTCATGAGTGGCACCTGCATAAAATGTAGCGTATCAAGGAAGTGGAGCGTAATTCTTGGCGTCATTCATTTGGAGAATGAAATGTATTTCTTGACACTCTCAGGTAGGACACTGACCTGATTTTCCTCCCAACCGAAATCAGCCAAGTGCTCATCTAGAAAGTGAGCGTCATACCCACTTAAATTATAAAATAAAATGGGCATGTGTCGTGGTAGCTGATACTTTAAATTGCGCGCGTTGCGAAATGCGCCACGGAACTTCCCCATAAGATGACAGGGGTCCTGCCAGAACTTTCCGCTTTTCTGTCTAGCGACAGTCCACAAATATGACAATCAACCGCGTTATTATACAGATCTTCATTCTCCTTGGATTTGGTCATGGGCACATTGTTGCCGTAAAGCTTATTAACCTCCCCTGAAAATTTTTATGTCTCAGTGAGCAGCTAAACTGCAGGATTATCGCCGACATAAGATTTGTAGTGATCCCCGACATAAGATTTGAAGCGGTTAAGACTGGAATTATATGATGATACAGTTTGGTACGCTGCCCCATATGATATGTGTTTTTCTGTAAAGGTGGTGTGTGAAGCTGTAGGATCACCTTCACAACAGGTCACAGGAGCAAGGAGGCATTCAAAATCAGCGTGCACTACAAACAGGCATCGCTCCTGGTGGTGAGCATTGTTAAACTTTATGAAATTGTGTTGCTCTGTAGGCATAGTAACATGTAGCGGGTCCTTGGAAGCACAGTTTGCTAGATGCACTGCTAATAATTCGTCTGAGGAGAAATAATTGAGGCACTTTAAGCAAATATGTTTTTTTACACGATGATCAGATGATAGTTGGGAGGAAAGGAGTCAGGACATGTCTTTGATCCAAACATAGTGATAATTATCACCTTCAGAGAAGAGCAGCACGTTTACATGCAGCTCTCTTTTTTTTTTAGAAATGGAGGGGGCCGACGATAGTATGCTTGCCTTGCTCATTGGACTTGCTTTTCTTCTCCATAAACATGAACTGATATGCCGGTATTCTGCGCCTCAAATTTAGGTATGCCCTGGATCTTGACCCACGAATATTACCACCTACATGGTATGTAGTCGGACGCTCAGGATGGTCCCTTCGATCGTACTTTCTTTCGCCAGCCAGGATAGACCACACAAAACAAGCCTGATCGTTTCTATTTTCTACATTAATGCATGCCCTCTTGTCAGCTCTATCTGTTGGACACTTGATATAGCTTGACCCTCCATTTACTGGATCATAGACCTGTGTATGGATGTCTAGGTGTAGTATTCGGCTGAGTGCTTTACCTGCCCCTCTGACCTCCATCTTGGAAAACCGGGCCACTATAGCACTCCAGGTGGATTTACGAAACCACTTAGTGATTGACGTGCTCCACGTTATCACGCCATTTTCCCCCCAAATATAATGAAGAGTTGTCTCTTCAACACCAGATTCAACTTTGGGGGAGTGCGATAATTCGATGCAAAGCACCACACTGCATTTAATGGCGGGATATCGTGGATCGTTGACTACCTTGAGGAGCTCTGTTTCCATGACAGGAAGGCACGCCCTTAGAAAACCAACAGGGTTGCGGTACCCTCCTGCCGGCTTCTCGATCCTCGTGAACGAGTTTCGCTCCTCAAAAGCGGCTGCAATCGCCGAGTATTCTGACTGCGGTATGGTATTGCTGACCTGATGTCCTCCAATTAAAGGACGGGGGATAGAACTGCCACTAGCCACAGGATCACATATAATGCTGTTTTGAATCCATCCCGTTGATGATGGTGTTGGGGAGGGGCAAATCGGTATGCGGTGAGGCACACATGCCTAACGTTTACTCCGATTCCAACATGGCTCATACGATGATGACGACGACGATGGAGGAGGATGTTACGGTGCTACCGGGTCAGGCTGCAGCGATGGCTCCCGATGCTGTTTTATAGCTGACACGGTAACTTGAGGGGTGGTGGTGGTTCGTTGCTCGGCCCACGGACGCCAGAGCGGGGGTACCGGGGCAGCAGCATCCCGCGCAGCGAGTAGCAGTGCCCTTATAGGCGAGGCGCGCCTTACAGGGCGCGTCACATCGTGTTGAGGTTGCTGAGACGCGGCTGCTGTAGAAGAAGAGAGAAAATAAATAATAGTTAAGTACATTGCTTACTGCTGCTGCCACGGTGAAAGAAATAACTCTGACGATCACATGGTTATAAGCAGAGTGGGTAATTACCCTTTTGCGCTCTGGCCCCAGGGCATTACAACGTAATCAGCCAACTCCACTGCACCCTCAAAAAAGTCATCAACAAACAAGATATATAAACCGATTTGTTACACAAAAAACTTTCTACACTACTACCAGACACACGTACAAACGTAATCTTTTTTTAAGCTTACAAGTGTCCTGCTTGGGCATCTCATTATTTACTGGAGGCTGTTCCTGCATCTGCTGTTGAGCAGCCTCCAGCGGCCTGTCCAACAAATCTTAACTCCTCTAGAGCTGTTCCTGAAACAGGACGAGACGTAATTTTAGTTATTTTGCATGTCGAATTACACAAAGATCACACATGTATATTTTTTCCTATAATTATGTGAGTGTTGTTGCTGGTTATCCACAGCTGGAGGCTGTTCCATGTAGCGTTGCTGCTGCTGCAATAGATAGATGTTTTCAGCCCCCCAACTCTGCCTCCAGCTCAATTTGCATATGCTTCAAGTGAGCTAGAGGAACAAAAGAAAAGTATTAAATAAGAAAATTTTGAATCTCTGCTATACAAGAACAAATTACAATGAAAATTATACTCACACGCCAATTCTGACTGTGAACCCAACACAGGAGGCTGGACTAAGAGTGTCTGCCACGGTCCAGCCCCCTCCTGTTTCTCCTCACACTCCAAGACAAAATCCTGGAGTTGTACTATAACGAGAAGACGGAATTAATAAGGCGAATTTAACATACACACACAAAAATTTATACTCAGAATAGAAATCACTTGGTAATCATGTCTCCAGAACTCTATGCCTCTTGCTGCTACACTCTAAAGCGTTGCTGCAGCTACCTCTCATCATCTTGCTGAGAGAGAAGAACAAGTACACACACAGAGATGATGGAACGCACACCAAGGCGGTCAGCAGTGGACCAGGGACAATGGAGGTTGGTTGTGGGTTTATATATAGACCAAGGTGACCAATGAGAGAGCTTCATTTGAATGTTCAGCCAATCAGAAGCTATTATCGAACATCACTATTTCTGGAAACGCTCTCTCTCTCTCTCTCTCTCTCTCTCTCTCTCTCTCTCTCGAATTAACAAGAATGCTTCTTTTATGATCAACTGTGTTTTCGCAAGCGTGCACGTACATGATGAAGGCTTTTATTGGCGAGAAGTTTACTGTTTCTGAGACGTATGTTGAAAGCTTGATATTACGATTTCCGGAAAGGGTAGCACATGATGCCTCGTTAGGACCATCAGGAAGAATGCAATCGGTGCTATTCTGGGCTATTTTCGTTAACAGTTCCTGTTAGGACAGGAATTTCCTTTCAGATAAGCTGAGGCGTCACGAAAGCTACAACAAAAGCGAGGGTTAACTATTTCTGTGAAAGTTTACCAATTCTTAGGAGCGGCTGATAAGCAATGGACAGGCTGTACTGTTAGGATCGCAAGGGAGAAAGCAGTTGATGTTATTCTGGGCTGTTTTCGTTAAGAGGTCCTGTTAGGACAAGAATTTCCATTCAGACTACCCGAGATGTCACAAAACCTACAACAAAAGCGACGGTTAACTATTTCTATGACACTTTACCAATTCCGAGAAGGGACTGATAAGTAATGGACGGGGTGTCCCGTTAGGATCGCGAGGGAGAAGTAGTCGATGTTATTCTGGAAAGCATTGGAACAGATTTCTATAGCGTGACCTATGACGTCAGTATCCACAGGTAGAGAGGTTTCGCGCCAGCAACAGTAAACATGTACACGCAGCCCAGAGGGTGACTTGGCGCCTATTTACATAAACATACGATGTCAGTATAACACTCGAAGAACTCTCAGTGTAGACGCGACTTTCACCTGCCGTCGGCAGCGGTGTGAGAGCGATGGCTCGTGCTCCGGGCTGGCTTACGTCCGGCTGGTCCTGCAAAGCATGTGCACGCATTGGAACAGTTCGCTGGTATGTTGCGTTTCTTACGCGCACTGAATGTTTGTGCACGGCATTATTTTCGGCTGTTTATGCGTTGTGAGCTTGTCTGCAGAGCGTTTTACATGGATTATTTTGACAATTTACTAATTCAAAATGTGTGAGATCTTATGGGACTTAACTGCTAAGGTCATCAGTCCCTAAGCTTACACAGTACGTAACCTAAAGTATCGTAAGAACAAACACACACACCCATGCCCGAGGGAAGACTCGAACCTCCGCCGGGACCAGCCGTACAGTCCATGACTGCAGCGCCTTAGACCGCAATTTACTAGTTGTTTACATGTCTGTAGGCTGTGCAATGCATTATTTCGACAGTTTACAATTAGCAAGCATGTTTGCAGAGCGTTATACATGCATTATTTTCGACAATTTGCGAGTTGTTTACGTGTCTGTACATCAGTGTACTGCATTATTTCGGCGATTTACGAGTAGTTTGCGTGTCTGTACATCAGTGTACTGCATTATTTCGGCGATTTATGAGTAGTTTGCGTGTCTGTACATCAGTGTACTGCATTATTTCGACAGTTTACGAGTAGTTTGCCGGTCTGAAGACTATTTACTGTGACCTCTAGCACGTCAGGGCGAGTGTTCTGTATCAGTGTAATAAACTACGTGAAGTTCGTCTCTAAATAAATTGTTCCAAAAATAAATAAAGTACACTTGTTCCTCTCCCCAGCAGCCCAACACAGGCCTGCCAGTCCAGCCCCCTCCAACACCCCCCCCCCCCCCCGACCACCATCTTGGTTTACATCATGGGAGGGACGATGGTGCCCTCTGGTCACGCTACTGTGCCCTCTGGTGCCGGTACTGTGTACTAGGTCAGTTGGACTCTGGACCTCGTGGTGAACACACTGGATGAAGGTACTGCCTCTAATTCTTTAAATAAAGACTGCCTGCAGAATAAAGACTTATGCACATCCTATCCAGCACAGGCCGAGTCCTTTTCCCACCAATTCCTAGGAATTGGCGGTCGGATGACTTAGGTTTTTATAGGGAGGGACTTTTAAAAAGGACAACCTACTCTGCGTGATGCTTTTGACACGCTTACCAGAACTTTTAAACCTTTTGAAGAATGGAAAGGTCGGCGAGAAACCGTTTTTTCCCCGACAAAATTTGAACTTCCCGCCATTTTCTAGGAGAGGGGAGGGGTTATGTTAGTGGAGGTAGCCCAATTGATCTATCTTCCCACCAAAATTTGAACTTCCCGCCATGACGACATTGCAACGTTGCCATACCTATCGCCACCATCTTGGGTCCGCCATATTGAATAAATTTGGCAACAATGGAGAATGGGGCCATACGAAGGGTGTTGTACTACACACACACACACACACACACACACACACAGAGAGAGAGAGAGAGAGAGAGAGAGAGAGAGAGAGAGAGAGAGAGAGAGAGATATTTTGATGAGGTTATGTGTGCTTCACAACTGAATGTCCAGTTCTTCACTCCATAGACTCTGATGTTGCTAGCAGGAAATCTTCACCATCGTGATATGCTTGAATCCAGCAGTCACTGACGATGTGATGTGCAGTCTGGCATGGGGTTCCACAGTCACAGTCTGCATTTGACAGCATGTTCCACTTGTGAACTGCATCTTTGCACATGCCATTGCCCGTTCGGATGCGATTTGGGCAGTCCCAAGTCTTACGTGATAGGTGAGATCCACATGGGAGCTTAGCACGTGTGAATATATTGTGCGGGTGCACATTTGTTACGGTTTCTCGCCGACCTTTCCATTCTTCAAAAGGTTTAAAAGCTCTGGTAAGCGTGTCAAAAGCATCACGCAGAGTAGGTTGTCCTTTTTAAAAGTCCCTCCCTATACATGGGTAGAATAGGGTACCTGGAGATCTTGTTGAATTCCCTCACAAGAGCAGTAGATATGTGCAAATCGGGTTGCACAATACCCGTTGGTTGCAGGTGCCAATTAACTGCTCTAGATCTTATAGTTCCACGTGTTATGCACGCAGTGGTAGTATTCAGTTGGGCGTCGACGAGCTTTGTATGATGATAATTAATTGAAACCTTCAGCTGCCGACAGGTGTTGTTGATATACCTCGATGGGGACAACTAAAAATGTGTGCCCCTTCCGGGACTCGAACCTGGGATCTCCTGTGTACATGGCCGACGCTCTACCCATCTGAGCCAGCCACCGAGGACACAGATGAATAACGCGACTGCAGGGACTTATCCCTTGCACGCTTCCCATGAGACCCACATTCCCAACTGTCCACAATATACATACATAATGTACGTAATAGATATTTGCCCATCTACTCATTACTCGCGCACACTAAGGTGACGATTTTCGTAAGAGTTCGGGCAACCTGTGCGCATTCGCACAGACGAAGGTCAATGGTTGGGTAGCCTTTAACTATATCTATGAAGATAGTAACTGTTCTCGAAAAAACAGCTTCTAGAGAAGTTACACGGTCATCAAGGGTACCTGTTCTTTCGAGAACAGTTACTATCTTGATATATATAGTTAAAGGCTACCCAGCCATTGACCGTCGTCTGTGCGAATGCGCACAGGTTGCCCGAACTCTTACGAAAATCGTCACCTTAGTGTGCGCGAGTAATGAGTAGATGGGCAAATATCTATTACGTACATTATGTATGTATATTGTGGACAGTTGGGAATGTGGGTCTCATGGGAAGCGTGCAAGGGATAAGTCCCTGCAGTCGCGTTATTCATCTGTGTCCTCGGTGGCTGGCTCAGATGGGTAGAGCGTCTGCCATGTACACAGGAGATCCCAGGTTCGAGTCCCGGAAGGGGCACACATTTTCAGTTGTCCCCATCGAGGTATATAAAAACACCTGTCGGCAGCTGAGGATTTCAATTAGTTATAATTTATTCTAGGGAAGCTGCACGGTCATCAATGGTACCTGTTCTTTCGAGAACAAAAAAAAGAAAAAATGGTTGAAATGGCTCTGAGCACTATGGGACATCTGAAGTCATCAGTCCCCTAGAACGTAGAACTACTTAGACCTAACTAACCTAAGGACATCACACACATCCATGCCCGAGGCAGGATTCGAATCTGCGACCATATCGGTCGCGCGGTTCCAGACTGTAGCGCCTAGAACCGCTCGGCCACTCCGACCGGCTTTCGAGAACAGTTACTATCTTTATATACAGTATGGTCCATTGATAGTGACCGGGCCAAATATCTCACGAAATAAGCATCAAACGAAAAAACTACAAAGTACGAAACTCGTCTAGCTTGAAGGGCGAAACCAGATGGCGCTATGGTTGGCCCGCTAGATGGCGCTGCCATAGGTCAAACGGATATCAGCTGCGGTTTTTTAAATAGGAACCCCCATTTTTTATTACATATTCTTGCAGTATGTAAAGAAATATGAATGTTTTAGTTGGACCCTTTTTTCGCTTTGTAATAGATGGCGCTGTAATAGTCACAAACGTATGAGTACGTGGTATCACGTAACATTCCGCCAGTGCGTACGGTATTTGCTTCGTGATACAATACCCGTGTTAAAATTGGCCGTTTACCAATTTCGGAAAAGGTCGATATCGTGTTGATGTATGGCCATTGTGATCAAAATGCCCAACGGGCGTATGCTATGTATGCTGCTCGGTAACCTGGACGACGACATCCAACTGTCCGGACCGTTCGCCGGATAGTTAAGTTATTTAAGGAAACAGGAAGTGTTCGGCCACATGTGAAACGTCAACCACGACCTGCAACAAATGATGATGCCCAAGTAGGTGTTTTAGCTGCTGTCGCCGCTAATCCGCACATCAGTAGCAGACAAACTGCGCGAGAATCGGGAATCTAAAAAACGTCGGTGTTGAGACTGCTACATCAACATCGATTGCACCCGTACCATATTTCTATGCACCAGGAATTGCACGGCGACGACTTTTGAACGTCGTGTACAGTTCTGCCACTGGGAACAAGAGAACGGAAAATCCACGATGGCTGCGACAAGTGGAACATCAGCGACCTTGGCGGGTTAATGTATGGTGCGGCGTTATGGAAGGAAGGATAATTGGCCCCCATTTTATCGATGACAATCTAAATGTTGCAACGCATGCTGATTTCCTACGTAATGTTCTACCGATGTTACTACAAGATGTTTCACTGCATGACAGAATGGCGATGTACTTCCAACATGATGGATGTTCGGCACATAGCTCGCGTGCGGTTGAAGCATATTTAATGACAGGTGGATTAGTCGTCGAAGCACCGTACCATGGCCCGCACGTTCACCGGATCTGACGTCCCCGGATTTCTTTCTGTGGGGAAAGTTGAAGGATATTTGCTATCGTGATCCACCGACAACGCCTGACAACATGTGTCAGCGCATTGTCAATGCATGTGCGAACATTACGGAAGGCGAACTATTGACTGTTGAGAGGAATGTCGTTACACGTATTGCCAAATGCATTGAGGTTGACGGACATAATTTTGAGCATTTATTGCATTAATGTGGTATTTACCAGTAATCACGCTGTAACAGCATGCGTTCCCAGAAATGGTAAGTTCACGAAGGTACGTGGATCACATTGGAACAACCGAAATAAAATGTTCGAACCTACCTACGTTCTGTATTTTAATTTAAAAAACCTACCTGTTACCAACTGTTCGTCTAAAATCGTGAGCCATATGTTTGTGACTATTACAGCGCCATCTATCACAAAGCGAAAAAAGTGGTCCAACTGAAACATTCATATTTCTTTACGTTCTACACGAATATGTAATAAAAAATCGGGGTTCCTATTTTTAAAAAAGCAGTTGATATCCGTTTGACGTATGGCAGCGCCATCTAGCGGGCCAACCATAGCGCCATCTGCTTTACCCCTTCAAGCTAGACAAGTTTCATTCTTTGTAGTTTTTTCGTTTGACCCTTATATCGTGAGATATTTGACCCGGTCACGATCAGTGGACCAAATGGTTCAAATAGCTCTGAGCATTATGCGACTTAACTTCTGAGGTCATCAGTCGCCTAGAACTTAGAACTAATTAAACCTAACTAACCTAAGGACATCACAGACATCCATGCCCGAGGCAGGATTCGAACCTGCGACCGTACGGTAGCTCGGTTCCAGACTGTAGCGGCTAGAACCGCACGGCCACTCCGGCTGGCAATCAGTGGACCACCCTGTACATAGCTTGGTATGATGGTTATTCATCCAGACAGGTGCACCATATTCAACACTTGAGTGTACCAAACCCAAGGCTGTAGAACACAGGGTGGTTGCTGAGGATCTCCAGGTAGATCCACATAACTTACGGAGGATACTGTTAAGAGTCTGCAGTTTCTGAGCTAGGTTCAGATGATGTTGCTTGGAGAACAGTATTTGGTCCAAAATGATGGCTAGATATTTTGCGTGCCAGTTATGATGAAGAACTCCGTCTCTGAAACTTATTTTCAGTTTCACTTTCCCATATGCTTATACAAATGGAAGAAAATGTTTTGTTCACACTGGGTTGGAGTCTCCAGAATTTGAAACTAGTTCCCAGCATAGACAAGTCTTTGATCAGCATATCTTACATCTGCTCCAGTTCTTTATGTTGCATGGAAGGAACCAAGTTGTCGGCATAGCAGAATTTTTCGATGAAGTTTCGGGAAGGTCAGATATGTACGAGTTAAACAGTAATGGTTAGGGAACTGATTCTTTGGGCAATCCATTGTTGAGCTTCCTCTCCTTGCTTATGTTGCCTCCAGTTATTACCAGGAAACTTCCGATCAGTTAAGATACTGCTAACAAGTCACGCTATCATTGTGCAGGGTATAATTTAAAGTTAATAGATTACATCTTACCGCCTCGTACTGTCGAAGCCAGCAGTAAGATCGGAAAATTCTGCTGATGTTTTGCGCTTCATTTACAATTCTGCTTCTATGAAGGTTGTAAGAGACAGCACTTGCTCGCAGTAGGTATGCCGTGGTAACATGTTGTAGGATAATATTATTTATTATTTTATAGGCATGCCTTTCAAATCTTTCAGATAACTTGTAACTGCAGCTAAGAAGGGCTATGGGCAGTAGCTTTCTTCCTGTAGGTTTCAAAATAGAAATTATCTTCGCCTTCTTAAACTCCGATGGTAGGTGACTAGCCAGCAGAATGTCATATTTCTATCATGAGTGGGCTTTCGAACAATCTCTTTTAGGTGTTCTCAGAGAACACGTGTAGTAATGTTTCGCAGGACGTCTTGCCACGCCCACTACCTACAGAACTATAATTTTCCCAATTGATTGATGGATGATTAAAGTCTCCTCCAGTGATGACAGTAATATTAGGGAACTTCCATACTAATGAACTTAAGTTTTCTATAAAATTTTTGGTTACATGTGGTAGTGAGTCTGGTGATCGATAGGATTTGATTATAAATCTATGCTTGATATTGGTTTTTTTTCCAGACAATCGCGCATTCTACATCGATGCATTTGAGTTTCTTGTCTATTGCGCAAATATACTACCTCATTTACCATCAGCATTTCTTTTCGATGTATGCTTGAATATTTTCCCCAGAAATCTTACTGCCATCAGTTTTTGTTTTAACCAGCTTTCTGTACTTAGTATTACCTGATGATTCAGCATCCGCACCATACATTCCACTTTGCCGTTGGAGGATGGGTGAAGTGGCGAACTGGAAAGGTATTTTCTACCATCAGGTGTGCAGAATTGTTCGAAAGCCGTAGCCGTGAATTGGGGCCTATTCTCTGATACTATACTTCTAGGAAGCCGTTCGATTGTACTGGCGTGTTTAATGTTCTTTCTGTTGTGATCCACATAAGGATATTTAGAGTAGGCGTCCATGACTGTTAGCCACGTTGAGCCCAGAAATAGGCTCCACAAAGTCCAAATGAATGCAGTCCCAAGGGCAACAAGGATTGGGCCAGGAGGCGAGAGATTGGGGTGGCGTTACCTGCTGCCGGGCGCAAGCTGAACAATTGCACGCAGTGGCCTGTATGTCATTGTTGAAGCCTCGCCAGTAAGCATATTGGGCTTTCGTCCGTGAGATTCGCCAGTGCCCGTAATGGAGTAATTTTAAAGGTGTGTGTCCACTAGCAAGTAAACTTAGACGAGTCGCATGCAGAAGCTACTTCTACAAGTTGTTGACGTGGAAACATACCCAGCAAGTCGACTTCAGCAATATAGTGGAAACAGTTTTTTGCATCCTGCTGTAAGTACTTGTCGAACTTGCAAGTTCCTGGTCGTTTCTCTCGAACTAACAGTTTTGTGTGTTCAACGCCGACATGAAGATGTCAAGTGTCCAGAAGGAGAGTGGCGCAAAGACAGATGGGCCTAAACAAATGTGCCATTGGCCACCAAAGCCAAGGAAGTGCGAAATTAATTTACAGATTACATGTTTCACCAGAAGGGGAATTAGAATGACAGTACAGATGTGTTTAAATTTTAGCTGATTTTTTCGTTTTAGCATAAACATAAATGTGTTTCATTTGCAATAACAGTAATAAATAATGTTTGCAAAAATGTAAGTGTAATTAAAAGGCCATCTATTATCGGTTAGACAGTAAGGTGGTTTCCTCCGTTCCTGCAGCAGGACAGTCGAGTACAGCGTTCGTTTGTGAATTATTTTTACGAGCTCCAAACGGGAGCGACTTATTTTCAATTACCTGTGTGACTACTAGTTTAATTTATTAATTCCTTGCATGTTCGTGCGCTGACTACGCACAGTCTAGCGTTTTAATAACTATAGTGTAGAGTTCCGCCATCTCGGATAAAGATTGTGATTGCAGTGTTAGGATGCAGACTGAGTTGGTGACGCTTTGCTCACGTCTCCAGGCCACGCAGCTTGAGGCCGTTATCATGGGCAACACTGAGGGAAACCAGACTTGGGGATCCGATTCCGAGGGACGTCCAGCACGTCCCACGTATCCCCCGATCATTCCACTACTGTCAATGACCCGGTTACTGCCTGCACTGAGGTTGACTCCTCGCCAGTTGTCGAGTGGGAGATTGTCCCAAACAGGGGAGATCGAAATACCTCCCTGGTAGAGATCAGAAATGAGCTCTGTATACTCGCTATAAACTGAAGACGTTAAGCATACAACACGCATCTGCTCCAAACGGAAGTGGCTCGATGTGGCCGACGCGCTATTTATTTTCACATATTTAGCTGCTTTTTCATTATAACTTGTGGTATGCCGTTTGAAGATAATAGCGTCTTGCGCATTTATCTCAAACACGTCACTCTTATCATTAAATATCAGTTAATGAGGCATCAGCGATATAAGCCTTAGAGAGGCACTATGATACCCACGATAAAAACCCGAAATCGATTATAAAACGAAGAATGAAATAAATATTTGGCTGTTTATTTCATCGTAGTCACAAATACACTTAAAAAAAAATCGCAACTCCAGGAAGGATTTGTGCGACAAAACGAAAATCGGTAGGCCTGTTTCTACATCTGAAAGATGTCTATTCAAATTTCGCACGAATCGAGTAAGAATGGTGCTAGTAGTGCCACTATGAGTATGCAAATCAGGTTTGCTTTAAATACATACTGTAACGGTCGTGAGCGTTAGTTACCTTTGAGACTGGGCGTGGCGAGTTGATGTTAGTCAAGAATGCCTTTGAGCCATGGTACATGATTGGTGGCAGCGGTGGTCACGGGAATGTACACTACTGGCCATTAAAATAGCTACACCACGAAGATGACGTGCTACAGACGCGAAAGTTAACCGACAGGAAGAGGATGCTGTGATACGCAAATGATTAGCTTTCCAGAGCATTCACACAAGTTTGGCGCCGGTGGCGACACCTACAACGTGCTGACATGAGGAAAGCTTTCAACCGATTTCTCATACACAAACAGCAGTTGACCGGCGTTGCCTGGTGAAACGTTGTTGTGATGCCTCGCGTAAGGAGGACAAACGCGTACCATCACGTTTCCGACTTTGATAAAGGTCGGATTGTAGCCTATCGCTATTGCGGTTTATCGTATCGCGACATTGCTGCTCGCGTTTGTAGAGATCTAATGACTGTTAGCATAATATGGAATCGGTGGGTTCAGGAGGGTAATACGGAACGCCGTGCTGGATCCCAACGGCCTCGTATCACTAGCAGTCGAGATGACAGGCATCTTATCCGCATGGCTGTAACGGATTGTGCAGCCACGTCTCGATCCCTGAGTCAACAGATGGTGACGTTCGCAAGACAACAACCATCTGCACGAACAGCTCGACGACGTTTGCAGCAGCATGGACTATCAGCTCGGAGGCCATGGCTGCGGTTACCCTTGACGCTGCATCACAGACAGGAACGCCTGCGATGGTGTACTCAACGACGAACCTGGGTGCACAAATGGCAAAACGTCATAATTTCGGGTGAATCCAGGTTCAGTTTATAGCATCATGCTGGTCACATCAGTGTTTGGCGACATCGCGGCGAACACACATTGGAAGCGTGTATTCGTCATCGCCATACTGGCGTATCACCCGGCGTGATGGTATGGGGTGCCATTGGTTACACGTCTCGGTCACCTCTTGTTCACATTGACGGCACTTTGAACAGTGGACGTTACATTTCAGATGTGTTACGACCCGTGGCTGTACGCTTCATTCGCTCCCTGCGAAAACCTATATTTCAGCAGGATAATGCACGACCGCATGTTGCAGGTCCTGTACGGGCCTTTCTGGATACAGAAAATGTTCGACTGCTGCCCTGGCCAGCACATTCTCCAGATCTCTCACCAACTGAAAACGTCTGGTCAATGGTGGCCGAGCAACTGGCTCGTCACAGTACGCGTCACTACTCTTGATGAACTGTGGTATCGTGTTGAAGCTGCATGGGCAGCTGTACCTGTACACGCCATCCAAGCTCTGTTTAACTCAATGCCCAGGTTTATCAAGGCCGTTGTTACGGCCAGAGGTGGTTGTTCTGGGTACTGATTTCTCAGGATCTATGCACCCAAATTGCGTGAAAATTTAATCACATGTCAGATCTAGTATAATATATTTGTCCAATGAATACCCGTTTATCATCTGCATTTCTTCTTAGTGTAGCAATTTTAATGGCCAGTAGTGTACAATTGCAAAAGACCGGGCTCTGGACGCTCATGTGGCACTACCGAGAGGGAAGACCATCGTGTTCGGCGTATGGCTCCATCGCATCGAACGGCATTTGCAGCAGCAGTTTGAATAGCTGTTGGTGCCACAGTGACACAACGAACTGTTAACAAATTGTTTACTTAAAGGACAGCTCCGATCCAGACGCCCTTTAGCGTGCATTCCACCGATCCCAAACTACCGCCATTTCCGACTTCAACTTGTGTCGAGCGACATTTCATTGGATGGCCGGGTGTAGTTCTGTTGTGTTCTCTGATGAAAACTGGTTCTGCCGCTGTGCCAGTGATGGCCGTGTGTTGGTTAGGGGGAGGCCAGTTTAGGACCTGCAATCAACCTGTCTGCATGCTAGACACACTGGACCTACACCTCGAGTTAGGGTTTGGGGTGCGAATTCGTATGACAGCTGGAGCACTCTCGTGATTATCGCACGCACCCTGACTGCAAAATTGTCAGTCTGATGATTCGACTGCTGCCATTCGTGAATAGCATTCCAGAGGATTTTTCCAACACGATAACGCTCGCCCACATACCGCTGTTGTAACCCAACATGCTCTTCAGAGTGTCGACATGCTGCCTTGGCCTGCTCTAACAGGGTGCAATCGAGCGCATATGGGACACCATTGGACAACTCCAACGTCATCCACAAACAGCATTAAACGTCCCTGTTTGACTGACCAGTTGCAACAGGCATGGAACTCCAAACTGACATCCGGCACATGTACAACACAATGCATGCACGTTTGCACGATTGTATTCAACAGTCAGGTGGTTACACCGGTTATTAATGTACCAGCATTTCAAAGTCGCAATGGCTTATCTCGCGCTTACACTAACCAGTGATCTTGCAATGTTAATGACTTAAATATGTTACCTAGACAGATGTATTCCCAAAATTTCATTACTCTACATTAATTATTATTTTTGCCCATTAGTTGTTTGAGAAGAGGAGGGGAGAGCAGTTTGAGCAGGCGCAAGGTGAGGTGCTTCTTACATCAGTTCCATTTGAAGCAGATACGTGTTACAGACCTAACTGCCGCCCCTCCTGTTTTCTTTTTTTAAGTTTGTGTGATGTTAGAATCTGCCCATCTTTTGATATCTGTAGAAACTTGACTTGAAAAGTTAAGTCATATGATTTAAACAAATCTAGTTCTTAAAAAGAGTTTTAATAAACCATGCGAATTTACGGTTAACATAATTGAATATTTTTTACGGTTGTGTACCGATAATGTATTATGCGGAAAAAAATTGTAATTATGGCACAATTTAAAATCACGTGTTAATTTTCTTTGAGCAGTAATGTGTACAATAACCATAATAAGATAATGGCAGGATTCAGTCTCGTAGCGTTTCGTTGGATCCTCTATTGTTTCATCCCTTCCTTAGTAGGTAAAGTATCGTGATTTCTTGCTTTGCTGCCGGGAAACAGTTATCTGCAGTAACGTTAGATCTTCTAGCTCTTATTCTCTTGCCAGTTCTTTGGAATCCGTCAAGAAAGACACAAACTTTTCTTCTACAGTTGTCAAAATATGCTTTCGTACTTTCAAGCATTTCCATGGCCTCAGAAACATTTACGTCAGAGCTTTGGAGGACTTACACTGATGTGAAGCTGTGCGTCGTACCAGATTATGAAAGAAGTAAGTAGGGGGTAATTCCTTATGTGATTCGCAAGTGCTGTGGCTTCGTGAGCGTTATGCCATAGAATTCTTCTGATACGTGAACGTAAACTCCTTCAGTTTGAAACCGCAGGGGAGTAAGTGCATCGATGGGGCTTTCCCACCTTGTATCGCTCAGCTACTTCAGAGTCAGGGGAGGCAGATACTTGTACAGACATCCCAACGCCGAACTGAGGACGAAAAGAAATCGTAGAAGCTCTTCATGTCAAAAACATGGAAACAGCATATTGGGAAGACATAGCGGAATCTTTTACAACAAGATTCAATAAGTTACTGCTACACGGCACGTGCAGAGGGTGGGAAACTAATGTGAACACCTGTACTTACGTGGGAATGTTTTATTAATAAGGGGTTGGACCCCCATTTGCCCGTAATACAGCTGCGATTCTTCTTGGAATACTTTCATATAATGATTGTATAGTCTTCAGTAGATTGTTATGCTACTCTTCGATCAGAACCTCTTCTGACTCCTGTAGTGACGAAGGAGGCGGAAGTCTTCTCCGGAGACTGTGCTCCAATACCGTCCACAAGGGTTCGATCTGTACTGCCCAATGAAGACGCTGCAGTTCAGTTGCATGCTTCTCATACCACGATTGTACTGTCCTGGCTGTTTGAATGGGTGCATTATCGTCCTGAACTATGGCATCATTGTTGGGGAACAACATTTGAATCATAGGGTGCTCCTGATCACCTAAAATGTTCACATAATCGTTGGCTGTAACACAGTCTTTGAGAGTAATGATGGGACCAGCAGAATACCATGATATGGCTACCAACACCATCTCACTTCCACCTCCATGCTAAATCGTTAGAATCAAGCAATCAGGATTGTATGCTTCTTTTGGCGTTCTCCAGACGTAAACCCGTCCCGATGTTGGAAAACGAAAACGTTGACTCGTCGGATCATGTGTGTTTTTCCACTGATCAGCCGCCCATGATTTATGTCCTTGACACCATGTTTCACGCTTCTTTGCTTTGCTTGTCGTCACTAATTATTTCGGTATAGCAGCTCGTCCATGAATATTCGCTTTATGGAGTTCTGGCGGACAGTGTCGATAGACATGGGATCTTGAAGATGGCTATTAATCTCTGCAGTCACTTTAGCCGCCGTAGTTTTGTGTTGTTTTTACTCAATTCGTGTTAGCGTACGACGATCTGTTTCATTTATTTTTGATTTGCGCCCACTATTACGTTGACACGATGATGTCTTTCCATGTCTTGTGTAGGTTGCCATGACTGTTGAAACAGTTGCTCTTGAAACATTCAGTAAGTTGGCTGTGTTGATTAATATTGCTCCAGCTAATCAGGCCCCCACAATCTGCCCTCTTTGGAGTTCTGTAAGGTTTTTCATTACGTCGACCTCAGCTTCTGAATACAAATATGAAGTGTACACTAGTCAAACAACCTGCTCTGATGCCTAGTCCGTACTGAATACGCACAATACAGCGCGACACGTGCCTTACCTGCGTTGTTGACCATCAAATAAAACCATCCCATGTTCGCCCCCGGGAGCTGAGTGGCCTGCGCGACAATATGTTAATCCTAAGGGCCCGGGTTCGATTCCCGGCTGGGTCGGGCACCTGGCGAACGGTCTATCCGACGGGAGGCCCTAGTCACACATTTACAACCATCCCATTACTACCACTGTTCACATTATTTTGCCTATCTGCTGTAGATTGCTCTCATGTTGAAATCTAAAATATAATTGTTTTATGGATATCAGAAAGCTTTCCATTTATGTTCACCCCACTGTCGTACCCTTGACCTTTCACAGTAAACAACGGTTTTTTGTTTTATCTTCCAACAACTTCAGTGCGACGTGTGTCAAATTAGAGCTTCAAGAATCGTGCATTTGAAGAAATCCCAGGAAATTCTCTCGCGAATTCGGAATCGTATATCCCTTAGAATCGTGCAAAGCGTACCATAGTTGTCTGCTCAGCTTCTGAAATATCTGGTGTGCAGTCCAGAATGATACTGTAATACCTTTCAGATTTCATCATTAATAAAATGTTGTCGGTTGTAGATTACCCAATAAGACGAAGTATTTCGGTCTGTGTGCCATTTCCGAGATGATAACCCTTGTTCTCCCCCTTGCCGCGCGGGATTAGCCGAGCGGTCTGGGGCGCTGCAGTCGTGAATTGTGCGGCTGGTCCCGGCGGAGGTTCGAGTCCTCCCTCGGGTGTGTGTGTGTGTGTGTGTGTGTGTGTGTGTGTGTGTGTGTGTGTGTGTGTGTGTGTGTTTGTCCTTAGGATAATTTAGGTTAATTAGTGTGTAAGCTTAGGGACTGATGACCTTAGCAGTTAAGTCCTATAAGATTTCACACACATTTGAACATTTTTGAACATCTCCCCCTCGCCTTGTTCTGTACAGGTGCTCCATCATCACGGCGTCGAACTTTCCGAATAATTCAGCGAGTTTCGAGAAGTTTCCGTTTCACACCGAAAGAGTGTATTTGTACTTCCTCTCAAAGGATGACCCAGGAAATTTATTATCGCTGTTAAACACCGAAGAATATTTTTCCAATGTTACAACAAATTGGGACGCGCCTCTATTTTCGCGGTTAGCGAAAGCAATAAAAGTGCATCTCATCAGTCTCGACTCCCGCAAAACGAATTCTGTATTTTTCAGTCGTAAAGAACGCAACAGTAGCTACAACGCTTCTTCTAAAAATGAAGAAAACGATTTCCAAACGCGCGCCACGTTTCGCGGTACAGGTGGTCGGGAAGGAGAGTTTGCAAGTATAACCGCGGACTCTCTTTATATACACATTTTTGTAAATGAAACTTTTTCGAAGACTGCTGTAAATTTATTTTAATATTTAATATCTGTTCAGAGAGTGTCTAACAATTACATTAACACATACACACACACTTTCCAGGTCTTTAGAGTCTTTAACGGCAGTACCAGAAAGCATGACATGAGGATGAAGTGCAGTCTCCAAATGGTGATTAATTATTAAAACAAATTACAGAAGTGAATGATAAGCCACACAACTCGCTATTAGCCCATTAGCAGAAGCTACCACGATTAAATTTAACACATAATTAGTGCACTTTTTTATCGCAGGGGTATAACCGTGAAGTTATTCTGTGCCCAGTGTTCATTTTACGCAGCACATGTTTTCTCTCGGTGAAGGTGGAATAAACAAGAATACTACCATTTTGTTTGCACTGGACGAACTTTGTATGTTTTTCGTCCGAAGCATGGCCTAAAGCATGAAACTTACTCCAGATAGCGCTCCTTCTCTAATGGAACACATTTGCAATTGTGGATTTTGCATTAATTAATTTTCGTCTTGCACCGTCCACGGTCTCACAAAACACTGCTTCGTTAATGGCCATCTGATAACGACAGTCGGTCATTTCACCTTGGCTGTGTTACTTTAAACAGCAAGATCGTGCACTCCTCTTCCATACTAACGAGAAGGCACCACTAGCCTTACACCCCTGCACGCTTCAGTAAGAGGGAACGGGTCGACGAGTAAGAGGCGACCGCAGTGCCACAATTCTCAGACCTATCATACTCGCGGAACTATAGCAGGAATGAAGCCTGTCAGCAGTGATGTAACAGCGGCGCCTTGATTTGTGAAGCTTGGAAGCCGAACATTAGACTCATACTCCCTGCATTTCTGATCTCTACTCCCCGGTTCATCTGACAAACTAGAGAGCTAGAGAGAGAGAGAGAGTGGCCGCATGTTTCTGTCATCAGCCTTCGCGCGGGACATGCAATTAGGTAACGTCGTAAACAGACATGCAGCCTCCTAACGAGTAAAATGACGTATATGTTTGACGTGTGTGACCAAAAGATCCTCTAGCTAAATATTCAGTACTTGCTTAAAATAAATGCCATTTGTCTGTGTTTACGCAGGCTAAATAGACTTGTGAGCAAATGGGTGTCGTGAAGCAGTGTGTAGATGTGCCGAATGTCAGATGTATTTAACGATGATCTGGAAACATCGACAATTGCTGAATAAGAAAAAGAAATTTTAATTTCATGCTATTTCAGATTTTTGTGCCTGGATATTCATCACTGAAGTTAGTAAACTCTTATCTCTTTCCATCACCACATCATGCATTTTGAGTGAGTGTCGATGTTATACCAGGTGGAGTCATTCCAGATATGGAAAGAATCCTTCCGGACGCCACTAAGAGCACATGGTGCAGCCAGCTGTGGGTGGTGGCTCGTGTCGGTACGAACGATGTGGGTCGTTATGGATCAGAATAGATTCTATGTGGCTTCGGCGGGATAGCTGAATTGGTAATAACCGCCAGTCTTGCTTGGGAGATGAAGGCAGAGCTCACCATCTGCAGCATCGTCAAAAGGACCGACTGTGGTCCTTTGGTGCAGAGCCGAGTGGAGGGTCCGAATCAGAGACACAGGCGGTTATGCGACCGTGAAGGCCGCAGATTTCTCGACTTGCGCGATTGGATGGCGGATTTCCGGTTTCCGCTTCGTAGACCAGGGACCGTCTTCTGTATCTTTCCGCCATTTTGCCGATCGTTTCGGTACGCGAGCGCACCGAACGGTCTTGTTTTCGAAACAGAGCCCTAACATTATTCAGTAAGCATTTCGAAAGCGATGCCGAACGGTCCTAGCGAACCGAAACGCTGTTATCAGTTCTCCTCGCGCCAACCAAGCGCCACAGCGGCACGTACTCGAAGCGGCTAGCAGCCGACACGGACATTACCATTCGTCACTGTACCGAAAAGTGTGGTTAGAGTACGTAATACTGTTCAAATTTCGCTGACCACAGGCTTCCATGAATGTATGATAACGATGGATTACTGACTGTGTTCTGGAAACTGTCGTAAATGTTACACTATATCATTTTATTGTCATTCACGTCGACGTCTTGTTTTGGTTTTTACGTTTTGGAATATGTTTAGGAATGGAGTGTACTACCACATTGTATAAATACATCTATAGAAACACCCGAAAAATTCGTCATTTTTTCTATTTTCCGTCGTTCCTTAGTTGCTTCAAAATTCATGGAGGTACGTTCCGTCTATGCAACTAATTGAAGCCAGTTTGTTTATGGCCGTACGCGTTTCTCTTCCTTTATTCATGATGATGCTTAACAAATAAAAGAAGCGAAACACGTATGTGAATAAACTGCCTTCAATTAGTTGCAGCGAAACACGTATGTGAATAAACTGCCTTCAATTAGTTGCATAGACAGAACACATCTCTACGAACCCGAAAAATTGTTTAAGAGAGTGTCAAAGAATAAGAAGATGCATATAATGTGGTTGTGGCTCGCTCCTAGAGATCCAAATGATGAAGTAGCCTACTTCCTTATATGATGCATCAAAGATTTGGTTCATAAAAACAAAATTTAAAAAATCGCATTTTCGATAGGATGTGGCGAATGCAGCTATAGAAGTTCGTTGCAGTTTATAACATGCATCTGATGAATCAAAATGTTTCATATATGGTGTTAGTCTGAAAATATTGCGGCGGAACCTTTCATCTCTCTCTACTGTTGTTAAGGATTCGATCGCAGATAAACACTTGTAAAAAGCTAAAGAACATTGCTGCTAGTTTCATTCGCAGTAATTTACGTTGTGCTCTAAGATTTCTGTCTGACCACACTCTCGGAAAGCGCTACGTATTCCGAAAAAACAAACAAATAAATAGGGTGAATTTTTGTGACAAGAAGTGGTTTAAATGCCACTGTCAGTTGTTTCACGCGCAGTAATTTCATCTTTCATTTCTTAAACATATGGAAGTCACCAAATCGGAGATACTCGTTACTGAGAAAGCGCGCTCTTACGTGTAAATCACAACGAATATTTCAGAAAAATGCTTAACTTTGACTATTAACGAAGTCTCAGAATGTGTTGCAAACACGAGAGGGGGGGGGGGATTTCGCATCTAGCGGTATACGAACCTACGCCCTTTGCCATAGCAATTAGACGCAGGCTGACTTCGTTGCCGAATGATACGGGCGTAAGCCGTAAATGCACGAAATTTTGGAAGTTTCCTCTATCAGACTTCACAAAATTCCTTTGGATTGTTACTTAAAAGTTTTAAACGCGTTTCGATAATTAAGACGTAAACTATTTGCGGAAAAGGGTACTCAAAGTCACTAGTTATTTCAGCTAACACTCATGTAATATACGTAAGCAAAGCCGGTATGTTGATATTTAATGGTCTTTAAACTCTAATTGCATAAAAATAACAGGTATTTTGAGAGAATATTGACCGAAAACTTTTTTTTAACTTGTAATCATTCATATCGTTAAATCCAAAGCTAAAACCGCTCAATATGTTTAAAATAACAACTTATAGGTGTAAGTAAACCACAGCAAACCGATAGGCAGGGCCATACCGAAATCCAAAACCTCTCGGTAGAGTTGTCGAAAAATTGGCGGGAGGACTGTTCGGTAACAAGTCTCAGAAGCTTACTGAGTAGGATATTCGGATAAAGAACCGAAAATAATGTCACTATCGAGACTAACTTACTGCACTGATGGGTGTGAACGATGTAGAATAGGGTCCCAGGAGTCTACTACACACATGAAGCGGCTACACGGGTAGTGGGAAGCTGCGTGGAAGGGACTAGGCGTTTTTCTTTCCCACTTTACGCCGAGTGTCTCGGGATACTATAGAAAGGATGTCAGTCTAAAAGGGCGCAGGGCAAACACCATAAGGTAGAGATACCAAAAATTGATATTGTTGTAAATTGTCGTAGCTGTGGTGGGGAAGCACTGAAGCTCAAGTACAGAAAGCTGGCTATAGCCGGATGTAAGTTCGACCGAAATTTTTTCAAAGGACCTAATCGTGTTCAGAAAGGACAGATTAAATACAGTCTGTGGTGGAGTGTTTATTGCTGTCAGAAGTAGTTTACCTTGTAGTGAAATTGAAGTAGATAGTTTCTGTCAGTTAATATCGATAGATGTTATACTTTACAACCAGAATAAATTAAGAATTGGTTCGTTTTACCGACCCTCTGACTCAGATGAAGCAGTTGCTGAACAGTTCAAAGAAAATTTGAGTCTCATTTCAAATAGGTACCCCGGTCATATAATTTTGGTTGGTGGTGACTTCAATCTGCTGGGAAAAATACATGTTTAAAGTCGGCGGTAGGCATAAAACTTCGTCTGAAATTGTACTGAATGCTTTCTCAGAAAATTATTTCGAACAATTAGTTCAGGAGGCGACTCGAAGTGTAAATGGTTGCGAAAAACATACTTGACGTATTAGGAACAAATAATTCTGAACAGATAGAGAGCATCATGACGGCTACAGGGGTTGGTGACCCCAAGACAGCTGAAGCGAGACTGAATACGTTAACATAAAAAAAAGTTCAAATGTGTGTGAAATCTTACAGGACTTAACTGCTAAGGCCATCAGTCCCTAAGCTTACACACTACGTAACCTAAATTGTCCTAAGGACACACACACACACACACACACACACACACACACACGCGCGCGCGCGCTAGGGCGGACGCTCGGCTAATCCCGCGCGGCACGTTAACATCAAAAACGACCCAAAATAAACGCAAAGTACGTCTGTTTTTAAAAAAAAAGTTAAAAATACGCTATACACCTATTTAAGAGACAGTTTCGACTCCTTTCGATCTGACTATGTGAGCATAGACCAGATGTGGTTTGAATTCAGAGAAATTGTGTCGGTCACAGTTGAGAGAGATATATATATACACCACATAAAGTAATAAGCGATGATACTGATCGTCTCTGGTACACTAAACTGGTCAGAACACTTGCAGAAGCAACGAAAAAATCATGCCAGATTTAAAAGAACGCAAAATCCACAAGATCGACGAAATTGTACAGAAACTCGAAATTTAGCTCGATCTTCAATGCGAGATGCTTTTACGAGTTTCCACAACGAAACTGTGTCTCGAAATCTGGCAGAAAATTCAAAGGGATTCTGGTTACGGCAAGACGCGATCACTACCTTCACTGCTCGATAACAATGGTTATGTCACTGATTACAGTACCACTAAAGCAGAGTTACTAAACGTGGTTTTCCAATACTCGTTCATCAAAGAGGACGAAGTAAATATTCTAGAATTCGAGTGTAGGGTTCCGGAACATACTCTGTGTTCGAACGTAATGAATTATCCCGAATCAAACGATTTATTGACTAATAGCACGGATTCAGGAAAAATTGTTCTTGTGAAACACAACTAGCACCACGTTCTTACGAAATAATGAGTGCTATCGACAGGGGTTGTCAAATTGATTCCGTATATTTATATTTCCAGAAGGCTTTCGACACCGTTCCTCATAAGCGTCTTCTAATCAAATATCGTGTCTATAGAGTATCGCCTCAACTGTGCGACTGGATGGCTGGATTCGTGAGTTCCTGTGAGGTAGGTCGCACTTCGTAGTAATCGACCGAAAGTCATCGAGAAAAACAGAAGTAATATCTGGCGTTCCCCAAGGAATTGTTGTAGGCCCTCTGCTGTTCATGATCTACAAAACGACGTAGGAAACAATCTGAGAAGCCCTCTTAGATTGTTTGCAGATGATCAAAACTAACTGCAAAATGACTTAGACAAGACATCTGTATGGTGCAAAAAGTGGCAATTGACTCTAAATAATGAAAAGTGTGAAGTTATCCGCATGAGAGCTAAAAGAAACTCGCTAAATTTCGGTCACACAATAAATCACACAAATCTGAAGGCTCAGAATTCAACTTAAGAGAGATTACAATTACGAATAATTTAAATTGGAACAATCACATAGATAATGTTGTGGGTAAAGCAAACCAAAGGCTGCGATTTATTGGTAGAACACTTATAAAATGCAACAGATCGACTAAAGAGACTGTGTACACCATACTTGTGCGCCCTCTTCTTGAGTATTGCTGTGCGGTGTGGGATCCACTTCTGGTGGGACTGACGGATGACATCGAAAAACTTCAACGAGGAGCATCTCGTTTTGTATTATCGCGAAATAGAGGAGACAGTGCAGTGGACATGATGCGTGAATTAGGGTGTCAGTCGTTAAAGCATAGGCGTTTTTCGTTGCCGCACAATCTTCTCGTCAAATTTCAATCACCAATTTTCTCCTCCGAATGCGAAAATATTCTGTTGGCTCCCCCCTACATAGCTAGAAATGATCATAAAATCTCTCATAAAATGAGAGAAATCAGAGCTCGCGCAGAAAGGTATGTGCTCGTTTTTCCCGCGTGCTGTTAGAGAGTGGAACCGTAGAGAAATAGCTTGAAGGTGGTTCGATGAACCCTCTACCTCGCACTTAATTTGAATTGCACAGTAATCATGCAGATGTAGATATAACATTTTCTTACCGTGAGAACTGCCAAAAACGTAATTCTGTACGTACTTTCAAGAAAGCTGTACCACAGAAAACCGGGAAAATGTCAATACTTTCTCTACTGAAACAGCAGAAAGTAATTCAAAACAGGTAACTGAATATCCACATTATATAGACAAACGAGATAACGAGTCGAGAACCTAGTCCCCCTTTTTTTCATGTTACATACGGTAACGATTTGTCGGTGTGTGATAGCCAACAATATACAGCCAAATGCGACTCACAGTCTGCTGCGCATAGACTTAGGGTTCCGTAGACATGCTAAATCATATCATATAGCATGATATGTCAGAAACCAAAATCATGAACTATTAAAAATCTGGAAAATAATTATCAAAAAGAAAGAAAAATTAGTTGTAGTCCACCGGATTTGAACTCGCGACCCTGGGATCACGAAGTTGGTACTCTCCCTCTAGACTCTGTCACCTCAGGTGTATAGCTGTATTCATTTACTTTTATCATAGTGAAGATGTTTCCGTATTTTTTCCGTTGTAAGCACTGTAAATATCTATAATGAAGACAACCTGAGCTTTCTAACAGTTGCAACCAGTGAGTAAAATGCATGTGGTATACGGACATGTCAAGACTGGAAGAGTTCCTTGTAATTACTACAGAACGCTAAAAAGTTACGGTACCAATTGCAAACTATACAAAAACATTCTGACCTCTGCGAATTTGGTGTACAACAACATACATGCTTTACAAATAGTAATTAACCGATGGAGAACGCTTACTTGCATAACCTGCTTGTATCTGTCAACAGGTATTTGATGAAGTGGTCCTGCCTGCCTTCATACTGTATCCATATAATACAACTTATTGCCCCCATGGGCTACACCTTACTTTACAAATTAAGTTTCAAATGCACATCGGCAAGTGAATATTGCAAATCACGCTTTTAATTCACTCTCTGTACAGCAGTACCTACTGAGTCTGACAATAGCTTCAGACCCCACTCCTTCAGATGGCATCAGAGAATCATCAGCTACAAACACCCACAACATGCCAGGAGCTTAACAGAACTGCTTAATCCAAATAACTTCAGGATTACAGGGGAAGCAAAATTTTTAAACAATGTATTAATATCCAGTTTTGCAGTGTGTTTCATTAATTGGATATTATCTGTCAGCCATGGAATGTGGGGTTCACTGGTGTCATGTCAGTGTTGTTGAACTTTTGTTACTTACATACAGAAGGAAACAAGGTTTAGGCGACGTTGTTGTACGTCGAGCCAAATTTTTATTTTTGTTTTCTATAACCTAATTTGTTCAATTATTGGACTTGTTCAGTATTGGAGATTAATATATGCTTCCGTCTGAATAAGTTAATGTTCTGAAAACAGATTTATTATAAGTTTGTAAGTTGATACAACACTCTCAGAAGCAGCCTGCAAAGTGGCCCGAGGTACAACTATGTGTTGTACCTTGGCCCAATAAAATATATTTTGAAATAAAACACAAAAATACGGTCTTTCGTTAGATCAACACCATACATTTAATTAGTATGTAGTGGAATACATTATACCACTCTTTTATGCGTACATTGTGTTGAAATCAATAGGGTAATACAACCATGATCTTTGCCTCCGAGATGTTCCAACAGTGGAGACTTCAGTACATCATCTTCCATAGGTAGACTGTAGGTTTCCGTACGTAGCGTAGAGAATTTATTGGTTTTCCCAATTTTATTTAGGTACTGAACTTCATAGTCATCACCATTGACTTAAGAGTCTCGAGACACAGCATGAAATGCTCTTTTTTCCGGAAAGATAGGTCACAGCATAATCTCCTTTCAGTTCTGTTCCATTTTCAAAATCATCATAATCAATTTCTATTTCGAGGGACTGTGTTGTTACAGTTTCCAGACCATCATTTGTATCATTCAAATTTATTTCACAGTTTCCTTCTTCTGAGGATAGGTCTGGAAATTCCAGACGACATGTGACTGAGGCTTTATTCTTTTTCTTGCGTTTTTTCTTGTTTTCAATTTGATTTCGCTCTGGTGTATCCGTTAGGATTCTAGTATTTTCCAGCTCTTCGTCTGCCAGTTTTTTCCGTGGCCCTGTGCTTTGGGATATGGAAGCAATATTTCGGGAGATAAATGATTATCTTCTGATGTTACCTGAGAGACTGCAGTGTGGGCAGCTTCTTCGTTTTTCTTTGGTTCATCAGAATTATAAAGTCTCTTGGTAATACTTGCAGGTAAGAATTCAAAGGCACCAAAAATATTCTCATCTATTGGATGAATTATAGCAACCTTAAAGCTCTTTTTCAATATTTTCCTTGGTGAACACTTTCCTAAATGCCTTTCCAACAGTACCGTGAATTGATGCTGGTTTCCAAGATTAGTCAACCTCCACTCATTTATGACAGTATTGTAGAAAGGTTTATATGGTGCAAACACTGTACAGTCAAGTGGTCGCAGTGTTAAAAAAACTACCCCACTGGCCTTGCGTATATCAATTGTCTTCAAAGAAATGCGAGTCTCGTGTTTGTCCAGGATCAGTAAAACTGGTTCTGTGGCAGTTGGCTTCTCACACGATATGAATTGGTTTAAAAAAAAATTAGAGTTCTTCATTTGACCTCCCTGATGGATTTGCTCGTCCGGTAGTTCCAGCTGGGGCTTCGAATAACATGTGGTCCGTAAAGTGCACACGTGGGAATATTAGTATCGGTGCAACATGATTTCCTATCGCATTGACAGCAACTGTCATCTTAATATCCACTCCCATGTTCCTCCAGAAGTGATGCTACCAATCTGCTTGGTGCCTGTCTCACACATAACTTTTGATGCAATATGGAGAGTTGACTTTTCAGTGTCACGAAGATTATGAATTTTGCTTCATGGAGAATGAGTCCTAGACATAAGTTTCCAAATGCTTATAAAATTCAGAAACATTTGCGAAATTAAAGGCCGTAGCTCGGGACAAGCTTGTTGCTTCCGGTTTTCGTAACAAAAGGGAAGGAAAACGCTTTCACAAGCCTCTAAATCACATTAAACCTACGGATTTGTTTTTGTCCCATGCATCTGGAACACTTACATAATTGACTACAGCATATTCATAAGCAATTCCAATGCCTTCCCTTTTGTTAGTCACTGTTTCAGTCCTGTTGCTTGCATGAAATATGTTCCATTCCTTGTTTGTCCGAAAAACACTCTTTTCACATCGTTACTGGATACGTCTACAAATGTCTTCTTCATTACCTTCATAGTTAATAAAAGTCTAGTCAAGGTAGTTCTTAAAGTCCATATTGCTTTGCTGCAGATCTAACCATAGTTTTATTGGATTAAACATCCATTACAGCTTCAGAGAGCGTATCACTATCCACTTTATCCGTGTTTTACTTCTCGGCATTTTCCTACAAATAAAATAAACAAAAATGTTTAAAATGTCATGTTGTATTTGGCCCATGGACCAAGGTACAAGAGGTGGTGTAGCCCAAGGTACAACAACCAGTAGTTCATCAATAAATAATAATCCGTACTTCAAGGTTATAGCTTAGAGTAATGTTACACACTTAATTGAAAATATGATAATATTCACTACTTACCTGGATGATTATCGTCTCGAAAGGTCTTCTTTTGTTCTCTCAGTTCACTAAATACGAGGAGGTAGAAAAATACTTTCGCACCAAGAAAATTGACAATTAAAATAAACGAGTGTAGTTTGCTCTTCAAAGATTACAAATGAACTGGTGAGCAAAAAGTATACATAATAGTTAACTTCATGGCAATAGTTCATTTACATCACACCAGATGGCAGAACTACACTTAATCAACCGAAGTGGACCTGGTGCAAGGTACAACACTCTCCCCTATACTTATTCTAAGCCAAATGGGAGGAGTGAGACCATAACTAACACTTGCTGTCTTTTCACTGAATTATGTAATGAGTAACAATCTAAAAAAATATTGTTATTATTTTAGGTACTGAAATGAATTCAGTAACATAACACTTGATCACATTATTGATTACAAAACTAAAACAGTTGAACTGTTTTTCACCATCAGGGACAGGGAACAGTTTTCTGAATAACAGTTCCATGTGTACAAAAAAAAAAAAAACTGAAAACGTGTTGGAAGCAGACAGAAGGCTATCTTAGCCCTTCTTATACTATTTCAAATTAACGAAAGTGCAGTGATGAGAGACTGTCTTTCTCTAGAAACTAAATCAGTAAAATACTTCTCACAAGTTTTGTCATATTTCACGACTCTTCCTATAATGTATCCAGCAGTATTAAAGAGTGCATTGCTCTCCATGCAGTTTAGTTCACCAACTGATCCGTTGTCCTGCTCATTCCAACAGTTTGGAAGTTTTCATATGTATGGATTTATGCAAGATGCAGATGTTTTGCGTCCTGGGTGTTCTAAGTATTGTGTCAGATAAAATCCTTTACTCTTTTCATAAGTAGATTTGGATACTTCTGTTAAGTACTGGGCCACACACAATAACATAAGGTTGTTTCTAAATTGTAGTGAAGTAGGCACCCTCTGAAGACCCCTAATTCAAGAAAACAAAATTTCAAGGAAGTCGTGAGTAATTCGTCCAGTCCCATGGGCTAATATAACAACAAAAATAATCAGTTTAGTACAATATAATGTAATTGGACAGATAAAAACTGTTCAACAAGCAGCGTCAGGAGAACACAAACATAAAAGGAGGTTATACTTATGCAAGCTTTTGGAGCCAGTGGCTCTTTCTTGCGGCAGAAGATATTCTTGAGGAAAAAAAACTATTTCACAAAACCCCTAGTATCCAGCGCACGTTGGACTATAGATTACTCATATTATTTTGAAACGTATCCCTGTTGGTTTTTGAACACATTCTAAGCTGATTTCTGACTGAATCATAAGTTGATTTTTGAATGCGTACATAGTGTGCGTGATGTCTGTCTCAGATGAATCCTCGTCGTGTCTAGAAATAAACTTTCCCTCTGGTAAAAGGGGATGGGGCTATACGAGCTGAGCGGAGTAAAGCCGAACGGTTGAATGCCAATCGCTGTCTGATTATGTGGTTGATTGGGTTTGCGAAGAGTGGAAATAAACAACTAACAGCAGTAACAGGTAAGAAAGATTACGTATTGTCTCCGTGGTGTATTCAAGAAAATGAAATTTTGACAGAAAATTTTTAGTCAGATCGCTACAGTAATAAGGGCCAGTTGCACAGTCCCCGGTTAACAGTCGCTTAAGTTCTATTCTGGAAGTAGCGCGGAAGACGCGTTGTACAAAAATGTAAAAACGCCTAACCGGAGAATAATCGCGCGATAACTAAACCGATGATCTGACAGGGTTAGTGAAGTTAACCGGCAAATAAGTTTTGACAGTGGCAAGAATAGTTCCGGAAATAGTGATGACGAGATTGTTTGTTAGAATGAGGAAAGAGAAGGAACAGGGACATCACACAAATTATGGAAGATAAGACGATTCCAAATTTATATAAAAATTTCGTACTACTAGGTTTCGATCTCATGCTTGAGAAACTGGAGCGTATGAATGAAATGAAATGTGAAACTAACATAAAGCCTTTTCCTTGTAGTAGGCTTAATAGGCATTTGATATTGGTACTTCGTGAATTATATTCTGTTGTGTTATAAAAATGACCATTTGTGCCAAAACAGCCTGGTTTATTTGATGTGTGTTACAATTGCTGCAATATTAGAAAGCCTATTTTGTTTTATTAGCAGACAGTGACAAAATAGACGTAATCAGTTTGAGAAACCACACCAGTCTTCAGTACTATTTGTATTAACAGCTTTTGCAGTATTAGACAACGACAATTCGATTTTTCTTGTAGCAAAACGTTTGACGAACTTTGTTGAGGTAATAGATTCTTTCTCAGAAAGGAAAACACACCATGTAAAGCTGTAGCAAGATTAGAGAGAAAAAATGCTAGGAGATAAGGATTGAAGAAATGTGTTCTGTCTTGCTTGTCTCCTGTGTTTACTGGTTATATGTATCCTATGTTTAGTTTTATATCAAGCAAAAGAGAAAGTTATTGTCTAATAGTCAATAAAGAGCGCAAATTTTCTGAGCTCTTGTTCTACCGATTAAAAATAATCCCATCAACAATTAATTGCGAGTTTTTTTTAAGAGGTGCAGGATTTCAAAGCGGCCGACTGGGAGCAGGAGAGGCACCACAGGACGTTTTAATTTCCACCGTCCTGAATATAGTTTGATGGCATCCAATTTCACAGAGCGAAATACGGTAACGTGCGATAGAAGAATACTGTGTGAAAAGGCGTGGCACTGCACTTTGGCATACGTAAGACCAAATAACAAGCCTTACATTTCCTCGAGCACATATGTTTTATGTATCAAACTCTTTAGCTATGTGCGCTACAAATGAACATATGTTTGAGTATTTGATTTTTTTTATTTTTTATTTTTGGCATCCTATTCCAAACGCTCAATGGAGGAGCGCGGGGGGGGGGGGGGGGGGGAGGGGTTGCCCAGGAGCGGAAATATCGTAGATCCGGAGCTGATGCGCAGTGCAGAGTGAGTTATAGTGGGGAAGTGTATAGTCTCCACGTGACCAGTGTTTACATTTAGTGATTTTGCTGTTTCCTCTTCGTTTACTGCTGTCTCGTAAAATGAAAACAAAGCGGATTTCTGTGGCCGGGAGGTATTGAGTGAATTAAAATACACTCACATAATTACAGAAGGCTAAGATAAGTTATTAGTTTCAGATTTTATTTTACTTATACCTTTCTGACAAAAAATAGCTCTGAGCACTACGGGACTTAACATCTGACGTCATCAGTCCCCTAGAACTTAGAACTACTTAAACCTAACCAACCTAAAGACATCACACACATCCATTCCCGAGGCAGGATTCGAACCTGCGACCGTAGCGGTCGCGCGGCTCCAGACTGAAGCGCCTTTCTGACAGTTAAGCATTAATCGCCTTGCAGAACAATAAGGTTATTTTTGTGGGGTTGCTAAAGAAATTTGGCTTTTATTAATCTTTCCCGCTGGGGCAGTCAATGCATTTGAAACGAAGTGTTTAATTCCACACTATTGGCTAGTTTCAACTGCTCGCTACATTTAAAGTGCACGTTTTCATCTTCTAGCACGTATGGCATTATGCCATAATAAAGAACCAAACATTAGACAATGCAGTACCGTTACTCCAAGAAAATTTACATCCCGAAAACCACACCGAAAAGCTTAAAATCAGGTCGAGGCCTACTTCATTGGGAATCTGGACATACGAATGTGCACTTTTAGTATGCAATTTAAATGTGCACATTTTAGTATGGTTCACAAAATTCCGATGCTTTTGGAGTCTCTTCTGAGGTCTTGTTTCTTTTATGACATCATTTAAGATCTTTTAATGTTTTACACGTACAAATATACGGGCTTCCTATGTCATCGTAGCTGTGCAAGCGCAGTGGGGCCAGTTATTTGGCGTTCTCTGGCAACTACTGGAACGAACCCTTTTCTAACATGTCGCGGGAAAATATAGCGAATGTTGGTTTGAAAAGCGTCACTTTAAGAGCAAATTTCCTTTTACACAAGTTGAACTATGTGCGACAACGTACAATGAACTTCTTAAACCCCAGAGCGTTTGACTCTCATTTAAAAATCAACTCTTTGGTGACGAGCCATTTAGAGGAATTTCGAACCCAGAAGATCAGACATCTATGTCGTTATTATGAGCAAATTAATGCAGTACTACGGGATGCCCTCTCTCCTCTCTGGTAACTAATTTATTTGTGGAAAACTTCGAGGAAAAGTTACTGGACTCGGCTAAAAGTTTTGCTGGCACATTTGTGTGATATATCCTAAAGTGTAACACACGCAAAAAAGATCAACATTATATATGAAAGCTTACCGTCTCTTGCAGTATGTGGAAGCAACACTACGTATATTAATTTAAAACATTAGCTTTTCCTGTTTGTGCATTCGCACTACTTAACAATGATGTTGCTATTGGCTGAGTACATCACGTGTCTTGTAATCTGAGCCGGCCAAAGTGGCCGTGGGGTTAAAGGCGCAGCAGTCTGGAACCGCAAGACCGCTACGGTCGCAGGTTCGAATCCTGCCTCGGGCATGGATGTTTGTGATATCCTTAGGTTAGCTAGGTTTAACTAGTTCTAAGTTCTAGGGGACTAATAACCTCAGCAGTTGAGTCCCATAGTGCTCAGAGCCTTTTGAACCATTTTGTAATCTGAATATCCGCTGTCATCGGCTGGCGAGATCACGTGACATGAGCTATGACTGGCGTACAAAAGCGCATCGCAATGTCGGTTTCAATGGTTCGGAAAGTAACATGCGGTGTTTGGTGGAATTCGAATTTATGCTTTCGTAATACGAAAATATGCAGCGTACATGTTGCTGCCCCTCAAAGATCTTTCCGAAACATGTTTTTTCCCCTGAGTTTCGCTTTCTAAAGTGCCGGGAAAGTCTATGCCCGTGTATTAAAACATAACCATTCAAAAAAAAAAAAAAAAAATGGTTCAAATGGCTCTGAGCACTATGGTACTCAACTGCTGTGGTCATAAGTCCCCTAGAACTTAGAACTACTTAAACCTAACTAACCTAAGGACATCTGCTGTGGTCATAAGTCCCCTAGAACTTAGAACTACTTAAACCTAACTAACCTAAGGACATCACACACATCCATGCCCGAGGCAGGATTCGAACCTGCGACCGTAGCGGTCGTGCGGTTCCAGACTGTAGCTCCTTTAACCGCTCGGCCACTCCGGCCGGCAAAACCATTCAAGGGATTGATAAATTTTACAATTCCGAGGGAAAATCTACTCTCATTTAACATGGAAAAAGTGTGAGTAACGGTATTTTTAACGGGGAAATCCGGAAATTTTTTCTTTGTCCGTGTATACACCTTCCTCGTGTGCAGGTTTATTTTCGTTTTCTTACTAAAAGTAGTTTTTGGCCCATTGGAGATTTATCACAAACATATTACCGTTGGTAGGATTTCATATAATTAAATGTCAGTTAACGACGCATGCGCACTAAGTCATCAGGAGACTCCAACATGAACAATAACTTTTTCTCTTATGCTCAACGTTGAGTGTGGTTAAAGGCATCGTTTTAGCGTGTGAATGGTCAAAGGCTCGTTGTATCCAACTTCTTATTTTTTTCCATCTCTGCGATTGTAATGGATTCTGAAACTAGCAATGGTATTTGTATTCTTACTTGTCACAAATATTTGATTGTCTTTCGATTATGTCGCGATTTTCGTGGGTGTGGTTAGGGAGGAACCTAAGACTACATCTTAAATAGCTGTGGGTAAACAAGCAGCAATGACATTTTGAGAGGAAAGTGCCTAAAAGCGGACATCTATTTCGTTTTTACTTGACAATTAGAAAGAGCAAAAAATTATATTTCAAAAGCATGTAATGTTTACTTTGTAATGTTATGCACCATTTACATTTTTGCAGTAGGAGATAAACGAAAAGTTACTGTGAAAAACATTTTTAAAAATTTTGCAATTAGCTAATTCCAAAAATAGCTGCCTAAATCAGAATAGCACCAAGCAAAATTTGAAGACCTATTAAATCGAAAGAAACATCATCTAGTTGCAAAGTAGGTATAATATAACATCTACCAAGAAGTTATAGATTTGCTGCGTGTTTTCTTCGCTTAACCAAAGAGTCCCGCTATAAGATATTCCTGCAGAATTTATTTCTGACAGTTTGGCTTTATGCCGTTCAAGAACTACCCACATTTCACCAACAATTTCGTCTTTTAAAGGGTGTTCAGTGTTATTTCTCTCTAGCCGTACTTCACAAGTCATTGCGAGTAAGCGTGAAGGAAGATGCTTCCATAGCCAGACAGTACTGTACTAAACCAGCTCCTCTTCTAGACCTTTACCCAAAAGTGTTGGTCTGGCTCTTTTGTTTTTTCTGCTTCTTCACGTGTACTATACTTCTTGTAGGACACCCTCATATGAGTTGTTTTTGCAACATTAAACTGCTCACTAGCCTTCTTCCAACTCACCTCTTTTGAACTACATCAATAGCTATAGTCATTTTAGGCAGACTCCACTTTCTTAGATCAACCCTAACTGTTACCCTTTTGGAATCAGCAAGAGAATAAATGTGTGTAGTAATACAGGGGCAGTTTAAACGTAAAAAATAAGGGGTTTCAGTTCAAGCAACTTTAGGAGGTCCAGTTTACGTGACTAAAGCCTGCATTTGATAACAGAATAATTTTTTAACCAGACATCTAAATCAAAATGTGAAAAGGTTTGATATAACAAATGCGTCGACGTACGACAGATACACCATGTGTGAATACTGTATCAAACATGAAGACGAAAATACAAGTTTTCCATATAGTGCTATGCATTTACAAAAGAATCAAATGGCTCTGAGCACTTCTGAGGTCATCAGTCCCCTAGAACTTAGAACTACTTAAACCTAACTAACCTAAGAAGGTCACGCACACCCATGCCCGAGGCAGGATTTGAACCTGCGACCGTAGCGATCGCGCGGTTCCAGATTGTAGCGCCTAGAACCGCTCGTCCACCGCGGCCGGCTCCCCCTGCGGGTCCGGGGTAAGAATAGGCCCAAGGTATTCCTGCCTGTCGTAAGAGGCGCCTGCGTCCGGAGACAGACGGTTCAATGACTTACATTTGTTGTCATTTTGGTTTTTCGATTATTCTGGTTTCTTCCTTCCTTCCTTCCTTCCTTCCTTCCTTCCTTTGTTTCCTTTCTGTGTCCTTCTCCCTCTCTCACTGTGTTCCTTACTTGTTACCTTGCCTTCTTCTCCACCCTATGGTCTCCGCCTCGGCGTTTGAGACAGTCTGTCCTTTCTCTCCCTCTCTCCCTTTTTTTCCTATTCTTCTTTCCTCCCTGTGCGTGCCTGAAGGCCGACCCACGCGTTCGCACGCCTAGCCGGTGACGGGGTAGACAAGTAGGGCCCGTGCGTACCCCTAGTAAAGACCAGGCCCGGGGTTGGTGATTGCCCGAGCTGACACCTTCCGACCATGCCGATTGGTCCCTCCGTCCGTTTCTCGGGAGGTGTGACCTGAGATGTAAACGTTCACCTAAGGCGGGAGCGCCCTCTGAGAGGGTCCCCATAAGGAATGAGCGCGCCATCGGAGACGCTGGCAATCATGGGGGATTCATCCGCAATGGATTTCTCTTCTTCTCTCTCTCGACTTCTGCCCAAAAACGGAAACTTGACCAGCCACCAGTGACAAAAGTACTACCGCCTGCCCCAAAGTTCCTCGTAGTTTCTAGATCTGAGGACGGAAAGGATTTTTCATCCGTCAACCATTTCGTTATTCCGAAGGGCGTAGATGCCATAGCCGGACCTGTCAAGTCTTGTACAAGGATGCGTAACGGTACCTTGTTGTTGGAAACTGAGAGCGCCTTTCAGGCACAAAAACTCCTTCGGGCCACACTCCTGTACACGTTCCCTGTCCGGGTGGAGGCTCACCGCACTTTGAATTCGTCGCGTGGTGTGGTATCTACTAGATCACTCGACGAATTGACTGACGAGGAGATTCAGTCTTTCCTCGCTGAGCAGGGCGTGACGGCTGTCCATAGGGTCATGAAAAAGGTCGACAATGACCTTGTACCGACCCGGACACTTTTCTTGACCTTTGATAGTGTTCAGCTGCCGTCGTACATCAAAGCGGGCTACGAGGTTATTTCTGTTCACCCCTATGTCCCGACACCTACGCGCTGCTACCAGTGTCAGCGTTTTAGCCACACCCGCCAGTCTTGTTCTAATGCGGCTAAATGCGTCACTTGTGGCAGGGACCCCCATGAGGGTGACTGTCCACCTCCGTCTCCTCGTCGCGTGAACTGTCAGGGTGACCATGCAGCGTCCTCTCGCGACTGTCCCATCTACAAGGATGAACGTTGTATACTTGAAATTCGGGTCAAAGAGAAAGTGTCCACCTCGGCTGCTCGCAAGCTTTTTGCTAATAGGAAGCCCACGCTACTCCCAGCGGGGAAATACAGTACCGTCCTCGCCTCTCCTCGGCCTACCAGGGAGGTATCGACGCAGACATGCGATCTGACCTTTAGCGCTACGGTCGTCCGTTCGGCCAGTGCCAAGATCACCCGGTCAACGTCTCCTCTTCCTCCCGTCACTCCTAAGACACCAGTACCTTCATCAGCTTCTGCCAAGACTAAGACCCAGAAGTCAGATGCACGGGCCTTCAAGAAGGAACCGTCCCGTGAAGACTTCTTATGTACCCCGACCTCCCAGCCATAGACCAGTACTTCGACTAAACGACCTTCCAAGGAGGCTCATAGGAAGGAAAGTTCTCCGCCACGGCGCGTTTCTTTTCCTGCGCCACCCAGCGGTTGCCGCCCCAGGCCGTCATCCGTTTCGCCTGGCCGCACCGCTGGTAGCCGAACATCTGGCCGTTCACCAGCGGAGGAAGCTCCCCCTCCCGACCATCTTAACATGGTGACCGATGAACCTATTAAAAAATGGACAATGACTCTCCGCCTATTGATAGCGGCAGCGGTGCTCGCTCGAAGCCAGGCCCTCAGCGGCCTTCGAGGTGACCCCTTCTTGCTTCTCCTTTTTCTTTTTCTTCTCACGATGGCACTTCTTCATTGGAATGTTCGCGGCATTCGCTCCAACCGAGAGGACTTAAAGTTGCTGCTACGCTTGCACTGTCCGCTCGTAGTAGCTCTCCAGGAAACGAAGCTACGCCCATGCGATCGTATTGACTTGGCACACTATACCTCTGTGCGTTTTGACCTACCCCCTGTGGCAGGTATTCCGGGTCATGGAGGGGTTATGTTGCTTGTCCGGGATGATATCTACTATGATCCCATCACATTGCACACCGATCTGCAGGCAGTTGCCGTCCGAATTACTCTCCCCAGTTTCACATTTTCCATTTGTACTGTTTACACTCCATCGTCGTCTGCCGTTACTAGGGCAGACAGGATGCACATTATTGCTCAGCTACCTGCACCATTTTTGTTGACTGGAGACTTCAATGCCCACCATCCCCTTTGGGGCTCTCCAGCATCCTGCCCGAGAGGCTCCCTGTTAGTAGACCTTTTCAACCACCTCAATCTTGTCTGCATCAATACTGGCGCCCCTACTTTTCTTTCGGACACAACTCACACCTATTCCCATTTAGACGTCTCTATATGTACTACCCAACTTGCACGTCGATTTGAGTGGTATGCTCTTTCTGATACGTATTCGAGCGACCACTTCCCTTGTGTTATCCATCTCCTGCATCATACCCCATCTCCATGCTCAACTAGTTGGAACATCTCCAAAGCAGACTGGGGGCTCTTCCAGGGCGACATTTCAGGATCAAAACTTCGCAAGCTGCGATAGTCAGGTCGCACACCTCACGGAAGTCATTCCCACTGCTGCTGAATATTCCATCCCTCATACTACTTCTTCTCCACATCGCGTACCGGTCCCCTGGTGGACCCCAGCATGTAGAGACGCTATACGTGCTCGTCGACGTGCTTTACGCACCTTTAAACGCCACCCTACGATGGCGAATTGTATTAATTATAAACGATTACGTGCGCAGTGTCGTAGTTTTATTAGAGACAGCAAGAAAGCCAGCTGGGCTGCTTTCACAAGCTCCATCAACAGTTTTACTCCTTCTTCTGTTGTCTGGGGTAGCCTGCGCCGGCTATCTGGCACTAAGATCCACTCACCAGTTTCTGGCTTGACGGTCGCGAATGACGTCCTTGTGGCCCCTGAGGACGTCTCCAATGCCTTCGGCCGATTTTTCGCAGAGGTTTCGAGCTCCGCTCATTACCACCCTGCCTTCATCCCCCGAAAACAGGCAGAGGAGGCAAGGCCACCTAACGTCTGCTCCTCGATTCATGAAAGTTATAATGCCTCATTCACCATGCGGGAACTCGAAAGTGCACTTGCCCGGTCACGGTCCTCCGCTTTGGGGCCTGATTCTATTCATATTCAGATGCTAAAAAACCTTTCTCCTGCGGTTTTCTTCTTCGTACTTATAATCGCATGTGGATTGAGGGTCATGTTCCCCACATGCTGGCGCGAATCTGTTGTTGTCCCGATTCCTAAGCCGGGCAAGGACAAGCACTTGCCTTCCAGTTATCGACCCATTTGCCTTACCAGCTGTGTCTGTTAGGTGATGGAATGAATGGTTAACTCTCGTTTGGTTTGGCTGCTCGAATCTCGACGCCTACTTACCAATGTACAATGTGGATTTCGTAGGCGCCGCTCTGCTGTTGACCATCTGGTTATCTTGTCGACCTTCATTATGAATAACTTCTTGCGGAAGCGCCAGACAGTGACTGTGTTCTTTGATTTGGAGAAGGCTTACGACACCTGTTGGAGGGCGAGCATTCTCCGCACCATGCATACATGGGGCCTTCGCGGTCGCCTCCCTCTTTTTTATTCGTGCATTTTTAATGGATCGCAAGTTCAGGGTACGTGTGGGTTCTGTCCTGTCTGACGCCTTTCGCCTGGAGAATGGGGTGCCACAGGGCTCAGTTTTGAGCGTCCCCCTCTTCGCCATAGCGATCAATCCAGTAATGGATTGCCTCCCCGCTGATGTATCAGGCTCCCATTTCGTGGACAATTTTACCATCTACTGCAGCGCGCAGCGTACATGTTTCCAGGAGCGCTGTCTTCAGCCTTGTGTTGACCGTCTTTACTCCTGGAGTGTCGCCAATGGCTTCCGTTTTTCTGCCGAGAAGACGGTCTGTATTAACTTCTGGCGCTACAAAGAGTTTCTCCCACCGTCCTTACATCTCGGTCCCGTTGCTCTCCCATTCGTGGAGACAACAAAATTTTTAGGTCTTACATTTGACAGGAAACTTAGCTGGTCTCCACATGTGTCATATTTGGCTGCCCGTTGTACCCGTTCCCTAAATGTCCTCCGTGTTCTCAGCGGTACGTCGTGGGGAGCGTATCGAACCGCCCTACTTCGCCTATATCTGTCGATCGTCCGCTCAAAGCTGGGTTTTGGGAGCTTTGTATACTCCTCTGCACGAACGTCCATCTTACGCCGCCTCAACTCTATAAAACATCGGAGGTTACATCTTGCGATCGGAGCGTTCTATACTAGTCCCATCAAGAGTCTTCATGCTGAAGCCGGTGAATTGCCACTCACTTACCGGCGCGATATACTGCTTTGTCGGTATGCCTGTCTGCTATTATCAATGCCCGACCACCCGTCTTATCGTTCCTTATTTGACAACTCTCTCGACCGTCAATACGGGTTGTATGTATCTGCCCTGCTACCCCAGGAGTTCGCTTTCGTCGCCTCCTTCAGCAACTTGATTATCCACTCCCTGCAACCTTTAGAGTGGGCGAGAGTCAAACGCCAGGCTCAGGCTCGCGTTCACCTTGACCTCAGCCCGCTCCCAAAGGAGGTTACCCCAGCTTCGGTATACCGCTCGTGGTTTGTCGAACTTCGTTCGAAGTTCATTAATACGATCTTCATTTATACAGATGGCTCTAAGACCAATGACGGTGTCGGGTGTTCTTTTATTTTCGGGGCACACAGTTTCAAATACCGGCTCCATGGCCATTGTTCGGTCTTCACAGCTGAGCTATTTGCCCTCTATCAGGCTGTTCTTTACATCCGCCGCCACCGACATTCTGCTTATGTCATCTGCTCTGATTATCTGAGCGCCATCCAGAGCCTCAGTGATCCATATCCGGTTCACCCTTTCGTGCACCGGATCCAACGCTCTCTTCAACAGCTGGCGGACGACGGTTCTCCGGTTACCTTTATGTGGGTTCCTGGCCATGTCGGTATCCCTGGGAACGAAGCTGCAGATGCCGCGGCCAAGGCTGCGGTCCTCCAGCTTCGGACAGCTTCTTGTTGTGTGCTTTCATCTGATTTTAGCAGGGTCATTTGTCAGCGCATTTTATCGCTGTGGCATGCCGGTTGGTCTACACTTACTGAAAACAAGCTTCGGGCCTTGAAACCTCTCCCCACGGCTTGGACGACCTCTTCACGCCCTTTTCGGCGGGAGGAGATCGTTTTGGCCCGGTTACGGATTGGACACTGCCGGTTCAGCCACCGCCATCTGCTGACGGCTGCGCCGGCGCCGTTCTGCCCATGAGGGCAATTGCTGACGGTACGCCACATTTTAACGTCCTGTCCGAATTTTAATACGCTGCACATTGATCTTTGCCTGCCATGTACTCTGGATGAAATTTTAGCGGATGACCCAGGAGCAGCTGCTCGCGTTCTTCGTTTATCCACTTGACAAAACTGTCTAAGGACATTTGATTTTGCTGTTTTCTTTTAATTCCTTGCCTGTTAATGTGCCTTTTATAGTGTTGTCCTTTTTAATTGGTGTTTTAACATTGTGTCTCGCAGTGCATTCATAATTTAGTCTGGCGCTAATGACCACTGTAGTTGTGCGCCCTAAAACCACAAAAAAAAGGCTGACATGCATTTACACCCTGTAGGAAATAGCTGCACTTCATGTTGTATATTTGGTGTCCATTTGATTAGCATTCACGATATTGGGCTTGTTTCTACCAGTGCAGTGTAAAGTAAACCAAACATTTCTGGTAGAAACCATTCTAGAAGCTGCAAATTTCACTCCCTACGCGCTCAGGTTCATCTGATTTCACTGTATAAAACAATACGAAAAAGACACTGAACTTTCAGAGAAAACATTTTTCGTACATAAGTAGGCAAATTTTCAAAGAAGCAGCAGTGCTTTAGATGGTCAACAAAAATGAGCTATTTCCAATGTGGAGTTTGCATGCACGCTGTTGAAACATAGCGCTTTCCCGTTCTGACCTTTCATTGGTCGCTTGATTAGAGCTGGGACCAACGTGATGGGGATAGTGCAAAACTCTGTGTCGTTTCCGTTCTCGCGAGCTCTCAGCCAATCAGCAACGCTACCGCCAGCAGTGCACCCCCTCCCCCCCCCCCACCCCCCTCATCTCTCTAACTCTCATTAAGACATTATCTGTGGCTGATAAAGATTAAAGATCCTGACCCAAATGAAATTGCTTTTCCCGTTTTAGAGGAAGCCTCTTAGCCTGCAGTCATAGAGGGTGGGATGATTGGTAGTGTGGAGCTCCAATATTATGCGTGTAATGAGGCTCTTTAGGCATATGGCTACCAAGGAGGCGAAGAAGTACAGTGTGCGCTCTGTGTGCATATCAGGGGGAGTCACCAAAGTTGTGCAACGAATTCTTCCAGATGCCATAAAGAGCACAGGGTACAGCCAGCTGTAGTTCGTTACCGGTACTAAAGATGTGTGCAGCTTTGAATTGCCCCCCCCCCAGGGGGTCCACAACTCTTTTGTGGATACGTGCGTAGCGAGCACGGGACCCCGAGCTAATGTGGCCCTCCTTCCTTTCCGGGCTGCATACCCTCCCTTTCCGCATCCTTCCCTGTCCCCCATCTTCGCCCCCCCCCCCCCCCTCACCTCTGGCTCTTTCCTTCCCTTTCTCCCCCTCTGGGAGTATGGTTTGTGCCTACGTCCGGAGACGGACGCTCGAAATTGTTACAAATTCCTTGCTTTCTATACTTGCAAATCTTCGTCCTTCCTCTGTCCTTCTCTTTTCCTTCCCTCTTCTCTTTGCCCTTTTCTCCGCTGCGGCGTTTGAGACCCCTCTTCTTTCCTTTCCCTTTCTCTTTTTTCCTCCCTGTGCGTGTCTGAAGGCCGACCCACGCACTTCCATGCGTAGCCTGTGACGGGGTAACGCGTAATTCCCCGCCCCGGGTAGACAGATACGACACGTACTTACCCCCTGGTAACGGCCAGGCCCAGGGAGGGGTGATTACCCGAGCTGATACCTTCCGAAAGTGCCGATTGGTCCCTCCGTCCGTTTGTCGGGAGGTGTGACCTGAGGTGTGAACAATCACCTAAGGCGGGAGTGCCCTCAGAGAGGGCCCCCACAAGGGAGGAGCGCGCCATCGGAGACGCCGGTAGTCATGGGGGATTCTTCCGCAATGGTTTCCTCACCTTCCACTATGTCTGCTCACAAGCGAAAGTTCACTGAGTCTCAGCCACAGACAGTTCTTCCATCGTTGCCACAGTTCCTTGTTGTTTCTCGGTCTGACGAAGGTCACGACTTCTCCACGGTCAACCCTTTCATTATTCAGAAAGGTGTCGACGCAATTGCAGGTCCTGTAAAGTCTTGTTCCAGTTTACGGAATGGCACCCTGTTGTTAGAAACAGTCAGTGCCCTCCAGGCACAAAAATTGCTGCGTACCTCACTACTACACACCTTCCCTGTCCGGGTTGAAGCGCACCGCACTTTAAATTCCTCGCGTGGAGTCGTTTATACACCCTCCCTCGATGGATTGTCTGACGAAGAAATTCAGCACTACCTGTCTGACTAGGGCGTAACGGCTGTTCATAGCGTTATGAAGAGGGTTGACACGAACATCATTCCAACCCGCACTGTCTTCTTGACATTTGACAAAGTTCAACTCCCATCGAAAATCAAAGCAGGCTATGAGATAATTTCCGTTCTCCCTTACGTCCCAAACCCTACGCGTTGCTATCGGTGTCAGCGGTTCAATCACACCAGCCAGTCCTTTTCCAATCCGGCCAAATGTGTTACGTGTGGCAAGGATGCCCATGAGGGTGCTTGTCCACCTCCATCCCCTCGCTGCATCAACTGTATGGGTGACCACGCTGCTTCCTCTCGAGATTGCCCCGTTTTTAAGGACGAAAAGCTCATCCAGGAAATTAGAGTGAAGGAAAAGGTGTCGACCTTTGCTGCTCGAAAATTATTCGCCAGTCGACAGCCCACCGTGCCTCAGACAGGAAAATACAGCACTGTCCTTGCTTCTCCTCGGCCAACAAAGGAGGCGGCCACGCAGACTTGCGACCTCACCTTTAGTGCCACGGTCGTCAGATCGGCCAGCGCAAAGATCGCCCGTTCAACCTCACCACTTTCGCCTGCCCACTCTCTGGCTCACCCTTCGTCGGGTTCTGCTAAATCTCGAGCCCAAAAGTCAGACACCAAGATTTCGAAAAAAGAGCATACTCGTGAAGAGTTTTTACGTACCGCAACTTCCCAACCATCGGTTCCTCCTTCATCTAAACATCATACTTCCAGGAAGGCTACAAAGAAACCCAGTTCCTCTCCTTCTCCGCCAAGGCGTGTCCCATCTACAGCACCACCTGGCGGAAATCGCCCTCGGCCGTCTTCTGTGTCGCCGAGGCGCACTGCTGGCGGCCGATCAACCGGCCGATCGCTGGTGGCAGGAGCTGCTCCTGACCAACCTATGGATCAGGATCTTCTGCCTTTGGCTGAATGCCATTCCATGCTGTCGGTCGCAAGCTCTGAGCAGTCGTTGAGTTGGCAGCGACCTTGGTCACATTCCTCCATTTTCTGTTCACCCTATGTCCATTATCCACTGGAATATCCGCGGTATTCGAGCCAATCGGGATGAATTGTCGATCCTCTTACGATCCTACTCGCTGGTCATCTTCTGTCTTCAGGAAACAAAGCTGCGTCCCCATGACCGCTTTGTTCTCCCTCATTTTCAGTCCGTCCGATTTGATCTCCCCTCTGTTGAAGGCACTCCAGCCCATGGAGGACTCATGATTCTTCTCCATGATACTCTCCATTATCACCCAATCCCCTTAAACATTTCCTTCCAAGCAGTCGCTGTCCGTCTTTCCCTTTCTGGATATACCTTTTCTCTTTGTACTGTATACATTCCATCGTCCACACCAATGGCACGAGCTGATCTCCTTCATCTTCTTGGTCAGCTTCCACCCCCCTATTTGCTGGTTGGGGACTTCAATGCCCACCACCCGCTTTGGGGATCTCCACATTCTTGTTCACGTGGCTCACTATTGCTAGACGTCTTCCACCAAGCGGATCTAGTTTGCCTCAACACTGGGGTCCCTACATTTTTGTCTGCCTCCACGACAAATTTATCTCATTTGGACCTTGCGGTCGGTACTGTTCCGCTAGCTCGGCGCTTCGAATGGTTCGCCCTTGATGATACACACTCGAGTGACCACTTTCCATGTGTCCTTAGACTGCAGCCTCAACTGCCGTACATGCGCCCGCGACGCTGGAAGTTTGCCCAAGCTGATTGGACACTTTTTTCGTCTCTAGCGACATTCGATGACCGTCATGAGGTCACACATATTACCGACGTTATTCTTGCAGCTGCGGAACATTCAATACCACGCACCTCCGAATTGCCCCGGCGCCCCCCAGTTCCTTGGTGGAACGAGGCATGCCGTGATGCAATACGTGAGCGGCGACGTGCTCTCCGCGTTTTCCGCCACCATCCTACTTTGGCCAACTGTATCCGCTATAAGCAGTTCCGAGCGCGATGCCGTCGTGTCATCCGCGATAGCAAGAAGGCAAGCTGGAAATTCTTTATTAGCTTATTTAACACCTTCACTCCCTCCTCGGAAGTTTGGAGTCGGCTTCGACGGTTCTCAGGCGCGCCTAGTTTCTCCCCGGTCTCTGGGCTCACTGTGGCGCATGACACATTAGTGGACCCCGTCGCAATTTCTAACTCGTTGGGTCAGCACTTTGCTGAGATTTCGAGCTCTTCAAATTACCCGCCAGCGTTTCTCCCGAAGAAACGTGCAGCGGAAGTGCGACCTCTTGCTTTCTCCTCTCAAAATCGCGAAAGCTACAATACTGTTTTCTCCATGCGGGAATTCCAACATGCACTCTCTTCTTCTCGCTCCTCCGCCACAGGACCGGATGGTATCCACGTCCAAATGTTGCTGCATTTATCAACCCATAGTCTGCGTTACCTCCTTCGCCTTTATAATCGAATTTGGACCGACAGTACTTTTCCCAGACGATGGCGGGAAGCTATCGTCGTTCCTGTTCCGAAACCTGGAAAGGACAAACATCTCCCCTCTAGCTATCGCCCCATTTCTCTCACGAGTAGTGTCTGTAAGGTTTTGGAGCGTATGGTGAATTACCGTTTAGCGTGGTGGCTGGAATCCCGCAGTCTTTTAACACCTGCCCAATGCGGATTCCGAAAGCATCGTTCTGCAGTTGACCATCTTGTTGCTCTCTCCACTTATATCATGAACAATTTTCTCCGGAAACGCCAAACAGTAGAAATATTTTTTGATCTGGAGAGAGCATACGATACCTGCTGGAGGACAGGCATCCTCCGCACACTGTTCTCTTGGGGCTTTCGAGGTCGGCTGCCCCTTTTTCTTCGCGAATTTATGGCAGAGCGCACATTTAGGGTGCGGGTGAACACTGCTCTCTCCCGTACTTTCTCCCAAGAAAACGGGGTACCCCAGGGCTCCGTGCTGAGTGTTGTACTGTTTGCCATTGCCATCAATCCAATTATGAGTTGTCTCCTTCCTTATGTCTCGGGCTCCCTCTTTGTGGACGATTTTGCGATCTACTACAGCTCTCAACGGACCAGCCTTCTTGAACGACGTCTTCAAGGATGTCTCGATCGTCTCCACTCTTGGAGCATCGAAACCGGCTTCCGTTTTTCTCCCAGTAAGACCGTTTGTGTTAATTTTTGGCGACGTAAGGAGTTTCTTCCGCCCTCCTTACATCTAGGTCCTGTCAACCTTCCGTTTTCAAACGTCGCTATATTCTTGGGCCTTAAGTTTGACAGAAAACTGTGCTGGTCCTCCCACGTTTCCTATCTTTCGGCTCGCTGTCTGCGATCCCTTAACACCCCCCGTGTCCTGAATGGTACCTCCTGGGGAGCGGACCGAGTGGTCCTTCTCCGCCTCTATCGCGCCTTAGTGCGCTCGAAATTGGACTATGGAAGCATAGTCTATTCCTCTGCTCGGCCGTCTATTCTTCGGCGTCTCGACTCTATCCACCACCGTGGATTACGTTTAGTGTCTGGAGCTTTTTACACCAGCCCTGTGGAAAGCCTTTATGCTGAGACTGCTGAACCTCCGCTGTCCAATCGGCGAGCAGTCCTTATGAGTCGTTATGCTAGCCATCTGTCTTCCATGCCTGCTAATCCAGCCCATGACCTTTTTTCCGACGCCTCCTTTGATGTAGGGTATGCAGGCCGCCCCTCCTCCCTACTACCACCGGGAGTCCGCTTCCGTCAACTGCTCCATCCTCTTTCCTTCCGCTTTCCTAAAACCTTCTTGACAACTTGGGGTACAGCACCGCCTTGGCTCCGTCCCCGGATCTGCCTGCTCCGTGACCTTTGTCGATTTCCCAAGGATGGTACCCCTTCACTTGTTTATCGTCGGGCATTTGCTGCTCAATGTGCACAAATGACGGACGCCACATTTATTTACACCGACGGCTCGAAAACATCGTTAGGTGTAGGGAGTGCCTATATTGTTGGCGACACACCAAATACTGCGGAGCTTTACGCTGTTCTCCAGGCTGTCCACTACATCCGCCGCCATCAGCGGATACAGTACGTTATCTGCTCAGATTCTCTCAGCTCTCTCCTCAGTCTCCAAGCTCTTTATCCTGTGCACCCTCTGGTCCACCGGATTCAGGACTGTCTGCACTTGCTCCACCTGGGGGGCGTCTCGGTGGCGTTCCTCTGGCTCCCGGGACACGTTGGTATCTGTGGAAATGAGGCGGCCGATATTGCAGCCAAGGCTGCAGTCTCTCTTCTTCGGCCAGCTATTCAATCGATTCCCTTCGCCGATCTACGGAGCGTTTTGTGTCGTCGTGTTGTTCATTTATGGCACGCGCATTGGTCGACACTTCCCCATAATAAATTGCGGAACGTGAAAGCTCTTCCTTGTGCTTGGACCTCTTCCTCCCGAACGCGTCGTCGGGAGGAGGTAATTTTAACTAGATTCCGGATAGGGCACTGTCTTTTTAGCCATCGACATCTTTTAAGCGGCGATCCTCCCCCACTCTGTCCCCACTGCTCTCAGCTGTGGACGGTAAGACACCTTTTAATTGAGTGCCCCCTATTTTAATCCGTTACGCTCCGGTCTACAGCTATCGTCTGATATATCGTCGATTTTAGCAGATGACACGCGCTCAGCCGACCACGTTCTCAAGTTTATTAGTGCCAGTGAAATGACGTCAGTCATTTGAAGCTTTTTTTAGGGTCAACCAACCCCTTTCTGTAGTGGATTTTTAAGCCTTCCTTCTGCTTTTAGTTTCTCCAATTTTATGACTTTCGTTCCCATTGCTGCTGGTTTCCACTGTCGTTTTTTACTGTTTCCTAAGTCACGGGCTGGGCGCTAATGACCATAGCAGTTTTGCGCCCTAAAACCAAAACAAAAAAAAAGCTTTGAATTGAAAGAGATACTCCTTGGTTTCAGACGGGTAGCTGAGTTAGTGAGGACTTGCAAGATGAAGGCAGAGCTTACCATCTGTAGCATCGTCGACAGGACCAATTAGGCCTTCGGTACGGAGCTGAGTGGAGTGCCTGACTCACACGCGTCTGCGACCGTCTAGGCTGCAGATTCCGCGACTTGCGCCATAGGGTGGAGGAGTATCGGGTCCTGCTTAATAGGGTTGACCTAAGAACCATAGTTACTATAGTAGTAAATTTTTGTAGCTGTGTTGTGAAATAACCAAGCTCCAGGTGCTAATAGAAAGCACTGAAGCGCAAATAGTTACACTATGTGATCAAAATTGTCCGGACACCCCCTAAAACATACTTTTTTCATGTTAGGTGCATTGTGCTGCCACTACTGCCAGGTACTTCATATCAGCGACCTCAGTAGTTATTAGACATCGTGAGAGAGCAGAATGGGGCGCTCCACGGAACTCAGACTTCGAACGTGGTCAGGTGATTGGGTGTCACTTGTGTCATACATCTGTACGCGAGATTTCCACACTCCTAAACATCACTAGGTCCACTGTTTCCGATGTGATAGTGAAGTGGAAACGTGAAGGGACACATACAGCACAAAAGCGTACAGGCCGACCTCGTCTGTTGACTGACAGAGACCGCCGACAGTTGAAGAGGGTCATAATGTGTAATAGGCAGACATTTATCCAGACCATCACACAGGAATTCCAAACTGCTTCAGGATCCACTGCGAGTACTATGACAGTTGGCTGCGTTCACACTGCTGGCCGGGCCGAGCCGGGCTGACGCGTGCTGGCTCGGCTCGTGCCGACGGGTAGTGCATTCACATTGCGCGCCGCGCCGAGCCGGGACGGCGAAATGGGGGAAAATCCACTTCTCCGATTTTCATGTTTTAAAAATTCTTAGCGGTATATAAGACTTCGCCACTTCGTTTTATGAACTTATTTTTTCCTTAAAATCGTTACTTACGTCGTGAAAAAAGAAAAAGTCTACTTTTCGTTTCGCGTGATTTCTTAGTTTCGTAACGCTTCCCAACCGATTTTGAAGAAAGTATGCTGCTAAAGAATCTGATTTTTGTACACGTGGTAGTGCAACATCTTAGCTTCGTATTGAATCATTTATCTTTCCATATTTCTTAACAGTCATTGTGAAATGATGCTATTTGTCAACGTTGCGCACTTGATTCACAAATCTTGTAGTGAAAAAGTTATGTAGCGGTTAGCTTACTGTTAGATCCGTTTTAGACCATACATTGTTGGGAATGAAATGTAGCTAAAAGTACCAAAAAGTTTTTGAAATGATAGTGATACTGATATCTGTCTCTGGTCTCAAGTAATGCGAGCTATTCAGTGGCGTCAGTGCCCCGTCCGCAAGCCACGGAGTTCGCGCGGTTACAGCTTGGTTTAGTGTAGTCATATAATTACTAGTGATCAGCGCAGACCTAGTGCCGGTCCCTCTTATTATTTTAATGGTCTCATTCTCTAGATAAATCCAAACGTATAAGAATTTTTCCCTCGGCTACTGGACAATCATCTGCTATGTTTTTATAATTGGCCACATGTTGCATCACAAAAGACAATTATTTGTCATCAACATCCTACAATTAGTATGATGTACATTTCGTATTTCGAACTAAAAGATAACTGAAGCGCAATTCTGTAGTCTCGTTGTCTACTTTGACAGAAAAAATAATGGAGAGTTAATGAAACTACTGCAGATCGGCACAGATGTGCGTTTCATTGTTCTTCATTGTTTTTTTTTTTTCCTTCCTTGGCGGGCTGCGCTGCACTGTCAAGGTAATCCCCACTCTTTGGCTAAATGGCTGGCGGGAGGCCAAATAAATAAATTTAAAAAGATCTCCACCCTTCGACAGCTGACAAGCAAGTCAGTAGAAAACGCAGCTGCAGTCAACAGTTGCTCGCCTTTACCTAGTCTGTGCTGTCGTATAGAACAATGTCTTCACTCTTTTATTGGTATTGTTTTGAATCTGCTGTAACTCGTCGAGTTTTGAAGTACAGAAGAACTAGGAGGTTATGGATTCATCCCATAAATAGCGACAGACATTTAGGAGAGTTTTTTCTTTACATGAAGAACTTAAAAACTATCCTGAAAATTTTTATTCATATAACAGAATGAATCATAATACATTTCAGTATGTGCTGCAGAACATTCAAGACAAAATTTCTAAACAGAACACAAATTTTCGCAGAAGTATAACAGCAGAAGAAAAATTGTGTATAACGATAAGGTAAGATTCGTTAGTACACACTTTTTGGTTTGCAGTAGAACTTTGTACAGCATTCGCTACCTCCAGTTAATTGTAGTCATGCTTTTGTATTTTAAATTTCACAAACGCTAACCTCTGAGGGGAAGAGAGTTTATGGGGCTCCTGAGAATCATTAGGAAGTAATTAGCTTCGTCATTTTGGGTAATGTCTTGCTGTGCCTTCAACGAAGAATCGCAGAAATACTCCTTCAGTATTTTCCAACTTTTTTCTTCTTTTTTCTTCATGATGCAGCGCTTGGCAGTGGTGATGGTTCATCATGTGGAGCCACTGATGACCTCACAGAATTCTTTTCATTACCTTGTAAGATAGACAGATTGATGGGCGAAGAGTTTTGAGATAATGCCCTTTGACTCAGTGGTTCTATCTCCACTGATAAGGAACTGCCACAGCATGTCTTTACAATGCATTATCATCTGGTAGGGACACATTTCCGTCCCTCAGTGACACTCATATCTGTCTCCGTTTACAAGTAAATGCGAACTATTCAGTGGCGGCAATGCCGCGATTGCTGGCAAGCTATTGTTGTAAATGCATGTAAATACGGTAGATTAAATAAATGAAATAAAAGTAATTTCGCATGTATCATCATAATAAACGTAATTTTTCCTCACTGATTGTGAAATGTGAGGTAACATCTTAAAATAAAAGACGTGTGCAGTCACACTTGTGAAGAAAGGAGAAGGTAGACGTGTGATGCGTGTACTGCAGAAGCTGTAGTGCTGCTCCACAGGCTCGCGCCTGGGGTCGGCTCGCGCCGGCAATATTAAACACTCGGAATGTCGTCGGCTCGGCTCCGGGAGGCTCACGCCGTGTCGGCGCGGCCCGGCCGCCAGTGTGAACACCGCAATTCAAAACCATGTGTTTGATATCGAAGCGGGCGGCGGCCCGGCCAGGCTCGGCTCGGCCCGGCCGGCAGTGTGAACGTTCCGAGTGTTTAATATTGCCGGCGCGAGCCGACCGCAGGCGCGAGCCTGTGGAGCAGCACTACAGCTTCTGCAGTACACGCATCACACGTCTCCCTTCTGCTTTCTTCACAAGTGTGACTGCACACGTCTTTTATTTTAAAATGTTACCTCACATTTCACAATCAGTGAGGAAAAATTACGTTTATTATAATGATACATGCGAAATTACTTTTATTTCATTTATTTAATCTACCGTATTTACATGCATTTACAACAATACCTTGCCAGCGATCGCGGCATTGCCGCCACTGAATAGTTCGCATTTACTTGTAAACGGAGACAGATATGAGTGTCACTGAGGTACGGAAATGTGTGCCTACCAGATGATAATGCATTGTAAAGTCATGCTGTGGCAGTTCCTTATCAGTGGAAATAGAACCACTGAGTCATAGGGCATTATCTCAAAACTCTTCGCCTATCAATCCGTCTATCTTACAAGGTAATGAAAAGAATTCTGTGAGGTCATCAGTGGCTCCACATGATGAACCATCACCACTGCCAAGCGCTGCATCATGAAGAAAAAAGAAGAAAAAAAGTTGGAAAATTCTGAAGGAGTATTTCTGTGATTCCTCGTTGAAGGCACAGCAAGACATTACCCAAAATGACGAAGCTAATTACTTCCTAATGATTCTCAGAAGTCCCATAAACTCTCTTCCCCTCAGAGGTAAGCGTTTGTGAAATTTAAAATACAAAAGCATGACTACAATTAACTGGAGGTAGCGAATGCTGTACAAAGTTCTACTGCAAACCAAAAAGTGTGTACTAACGAATCTTACCTTATCGTTATACACAATTTTTCTTCTGCTGTTATACTTCTGCGAAAATTTGTGTTCTCTTTGGAAATTTTGTCTTGAATGTTCTGCAGCACATACTGAAATGTATTATGATTCATTCTGTAATTTGAATAAAATTTTTCAGGATAGTTTTTAAGTTCTTCATATAAAGAAAAAACTCTCCTAAATGTCTGTCGCTATTTATGGGATGAATCCATAACGTCCTAGTTCTTCTGCACTTCAAAACTCGACGAGTTACTGCAGAGTCAAAACAATACCAATAAAAGAGTGAAGACATTGTTCTACACGACAGCACAGACTAGCTAAAGGCGAGCAACTGTTGACTGCAGCTGCGTTTTCTACTGACTTGCTTGTCAGCTGTCGAAGGGTGGGGATCTTTTTAAATTTATTTATTTGGCCTCCGGCCAGCCATTTAGCCAAAGAGTGGGGATTACCTTGACAGTGCAGCGCAGCCCGCCAAGGAAGAAAAAATACAATGAAGAACAATGAAACGCACATGTGTGCGGATCTACAGCAGTTTCATTAACTCTCCATTATTTTTTCTGTCAAAGTAGACAACGAGACTACAGAACTGCCCTTCAGTTATCTTTTAGTTCGAAATACGAAATGTACATCATACTAATTGTAGGATGTTGATGACAAATAATTGTTTGTCTTTTGTGATGCAACGTGTGGCCAATTATAAAAGCATAGCAGATGATTGTCCAGTAGCCGAGGGAAAAATTCTTATACATTTGGATCTATCTAGACAATGAGACCATTAAAATAATACGAGGGACCGACACCAGGTCTGCGCTGATCACTAGTAATTAGTTTTTTTCTATCCTGCATTATATGACTACACTAAACCAAGCTGTAACCGCGCGAACTCCGTGGCTTGCGGACGCGGCACTGACGCCACTGAATAGCTCGCATTACTTGTGACCAGAGACAGATATCAGTATCATTACCATTTCAAAAACTTTTTGGTACTTTTAGCTACATTTCATTCCCAACAATGTATGGTCTAAAACGGATCTAACAGTAAGCTACCCGCTACATAACTTTTTCACTACAAGATTTGTAAATCAAGTGCACAACGTTGACAAATAGCATCATTTCACAATGACTGTTACGAAATATGGAAAGATAAATGATTCAATACGAAGCTAAGATGTTGCACTACCACGTGTACAAAAATCAGATTCTTTAGCCGCATACTTTCTTCAAAATCGGTTGGGAAGCGTTACGAAACTAAGAAATCACGCGAAACGAAAAGTAGACTTTTTCTTTTTTCACGACGTAAGTAACGCTTTTAAGGAAAAAATAAGTTCATAAAACGATGTGTCGAAGTCTTATATACCGCTAAGAATTTTTAAAACATGAAAATCGGAGAAGTGGATTTTCCCCCATTTCGCCGGCGCGGCGCGGCGCGCAATGTGAATGCACTACTCGTCGGCCTGAGCTGGCTAGGCACGAGCCGAGCCAGTACGCGTCAGCCCGGCTCGGCCCGGCCGGCAGTGTGAACGCAGCCTAGGCTGCGTTCACACTGCCGGCCGAGCCTGGCCGGGCCGCCGCCCGCTTTGATATCAAACACATGGTTTTGAATTGCGATGTTCACACTGGCGGCCGGGCCGCGCCGACACGGCGTACGCCTCCCGGAGCCGAGCCGGCGACATCTCGAATGTTTAATATTGCCGGCGCGAGCCGACCGCAGGCAGGAGCCTGTGGCGCAGCACTACTGCTCCTGCAGTATACGCATCACACGTCTCCCTTCTGCTTTCATCACAAGTGTGATTGCACACGTCTTTTATTTTAAGATGTTACCTCACATTTCACAATCAGTGAGGAAAAATTACGTTTATTATAATGATACATGAGAAATTACTTTTATTTCATTTATTTAATCTACCGTATTTATATTCAAATTTGTGTTCTGTTTCGAAATTTTGTCTTGAATGTTCTGCAGCACATACTAAAATGTATTATGATTCATTCTGTAATATGAATAAAATTTTTCAGAATAGTTTTTAAGTTCTTCATGTAAAGAAAAAAACTCTCCTAAATGTCTGTCGCTATTTATGGTATGAATCCATAACCTCCTAGTTCTTCTGTACTTCAAAACTCGACGAGTTACAGCAGATTCAAAACAATACCAATAAAAGAGTGAAGACATTGTTCTACACGACAGCACAGACTAGCTAAAGGCGAGCAGCTGTTGGCTGCAGCTGCGTTTTCTACTGACTTGCTTGTCAGCTGTCGAAGGGTGGGGATTTTTTAAAATTTATTTATTAGGTCTCCGGCAGCTGACATCCATTTAGCCAAAGAGTGGGGATTACCTTGACAGTGCAGCGCAGCCCGCCAAGGAAGAAAAAAAAAACAATGAAGAACAATGAAACGCACATCTATGTCGATGTACAGTAGTTTCATTAACTCGCCATTATTTTTTCTGTCAAAGTAGACAACGAGACTACAGAATTGCGCTTCAGTTTCTGCAGTAAACGTATCACAAATCTCCAGTTTGTTTTTGTGATTAGTTTTACACCACTGATCACTGGTAATTAGTTTTTTTCTGTCCTGCATTATATGACTACATTAAACCAAGCTGTAACCGCTCGAACTCCGTGGCTTGCGAACGCGGCACTGACGCCACTGAATATCTCTCATTACTTGCGACCAGAGACAGATATCAGTGTCATTATCATTTCAAAAACTTTTTGGTACTTTTAGCTACATTTCATTCGCAACAATGTATGGTCTAAAACGGATCTAACAGTAAGCTACCCGCTACATAACTTTTTCACTACAAGATTTGTAAATCAAGTGCACAACGTTGACAAATAGCATCATTTCACAATGACTGTTAAGAAATATGAAAAGATAAATCATTCAATACGAAGCTAAGATGTTACACTAGCACGTGTACAAAAATCAGATTTTTTAGCCGCATACTTTCTTCAAAATCGGTTGGGAAGCGTTACGAAACTAAGAAATCACGCGAAACGAAAAGTAGACTTTTTCTTTTTTCACGACGTAAGTAACGCTTTTAAGGAAAAAATGAGTTCATAAAACGATGTGGCGCAGTCTTATATACCGCTAAGAATTTTTAGAACATGAAAATCGGAGAAGTGGATTTTCCCCCATTTCGCCGTCCCGGCTCGGCGCGGCGCGCAGTGTGAATGCACTACACGTCGGCCTGAGCTGGCTAGGCACGAGCCGAGCCAGTACGCGTCAGCCCGGCCCGGCCCGGCCCGGCCGGCATTGTGAACGCAGCCTAATTTATGCGAGACGTGAGAAAACTTGGATTTCATGGTCGAGCATCTGCTCATCAGCCACAAATCACACGGGTAAACGCCAAAAGACGCCTCGCTTGGTGTAAGGAGCGTAAACAGTGGACGATTGAACAGTGGAAAAACGTTGTGTGGAGTGATGAATCACGGTACACAATGTGGCGATCCGATGACAGGGTGTGGGTATGGCGAATGCCCGGTCAGCGTCATCTGCCAGCGTGTGTAGTGCCAACAGTAAAATTCGGAGGCGGTTGTGTAGGCTGCGTTCACACTGCCGGCCGGGCCGAGCCGAGCCTGGCCGGGCCTCGCCGCCGCCCGCTTTGATATCAAACACATGGTTTTGAATTGCGGTGTTCACACCGGCGGCCGGGCCGCGCCGACACGGCGTGAGCCTCCCGGAGCCGAGCCGGCGACATCCCGAGTGTTTAATATTGCCGGCGCGAGCCGACCGCAGGCGCGAGCCTGTGGAGCACCACTACAGCTTCTGCAGTACACGCATCACACGTCTCCCTTCTGCTTGCATCACAAGTGTGACTGCACACGTCTTTTGTTTTAAGATGTTACCTCACATTTCACAATCAATGAGGAAAAATTACGTTTATTATAATGATACACGCGAAATTACTTTTATTTCATTTATTTAATCTACCGTATTTACATGCATTTACAACAATAGCTTGCCAGCGATCGCGGTATTGCCGCCACTGAATAGTTCGCATTTACTTGTAAACGGAGACAGATACGAGTGTCACTGAGGGACGGAAATGTGTCCCTACCAGATGACAATGCATTGTAAAGTCACGCTATGGCACGTTACTGTAAGCTGTTGTCTGTGACATCTTTTTGCGATGTTCTTACTTTAATGAATGCAGAATAACATATACATGACATTCACTTGTGTCCATCAATTTGGTATCAGAAATTCGGCTAGTATGACAGTAATGATGCAGTTTCCAGATTATGGAACGAAGTAACCAAGGAGTGTGTTTCAGACAGTACACACAAATATAAATTATTTTCCTTTATAATTTTATTTGTTTTATTTACAATGAAATGAGATACACAAAAATACAGTAAATAGCTAAGTACTTTCAATTCCAAAATTTATTTTTGAAAGGTTTTTAATTATTTTAAGTTGCATTTTTAACGAAATATTCAACAAAAGTGTTCCTGACAGTTTTCGAAAGTAATGTGGAATTTCTGTTGAATGTGGCACCAGCTGTCTGCATATCAGCATTGATACAAAATTTTTCAGCTTCAACATTGCATCCTTCTCTGTCAATGACAATATTATGAAGCAGACAAATGCACTCGACTATGTGATCAGCTACGTAAATGGATGTTTCAGTTTCCTACCTCAGTAGTCCCCATTTATTGGTCATTATACCAAATGCACATTCAACAACTTTTCTTGCTCCGGAATGCATATCATTGTATAGAATCTTCTCGTTGTCCAAATTTCTGCGAGGAAAGGTGTCATCAAATTCTCTATTAAGGGGTAAGCTTCATCTCCCAAAATGACGTACTGTAGTTCCTGACACATTCCTTCAAGTCTTGTTGGTGGCGGTAATAGCAGCTCCCCATTTGTAAGTTTCTTATATAACATACTTTCTTTAAACACGCCTGCAAATTTGCATCAGCAACTGCTTGGAGTACAATCGAATAATACTGTTTGTAATTGTGAAACATGCTGCCAGAAAGTTTTCGGACATTGGACACGTATGTGATTCCCGTCTATACATCCAACACAGTTTGGATATCCCCACCTCGTATGCATTTCACTAGCAATTTCTTTAAATCGAGAAACAGTTGGCGTTGGTAAATGAATGGGAGCAAGTGACTCCCATATGGCCATACAAACGTCTTTCACTACCACTAATACGGTGGACACTCCTAATCGGAATGACGATGCTAGTGCATGAAAGGAGATGCCAGTGGACAGATACATGAGAAAAAAAAATCGTAAAATGTGTTACTCAAGTGTGGTGTTGGGCGAAGTTTTTACAGTTTTGTTTGCACAGTAGATATTTACTTAGTCCATGTCATTTCACAGTTATACAACAATAAATAATTAAAGAGACATTTTCTTGCACCCTTCTATATTCTTTCAATTAAAATAATGAAATCGAAATGCAAAGACCTGAGAAACAGTTACAGAGAATTACTTGTGTAACTTGACAAAATAAGGTCATGTGATCCAGGGAATAGCATATTAAAATGCAATTCCACTCGGGCTTTGTTCTGTCATATGATTTTCCTAAGTTCCAAGAGCTATGCACAGTTCCTTATCAGTGGAAATAGAACCACTGAGTCAAAGGGCATTATCTCAAAACTCTTCGCCCATCAATCTGTCTATCTTACAAGGTAATGAAAAGAATTTTGTGAGGTCATCAGTGGCTCCACTTGATGGACCATCACCACTGCCAAGCGCTGCATCACGAAGAAAAAAGAAGGAAAACGTTGGAACATTCTGAAGGAGTATTTCTGCGATTCTTCGTTGAAGGCACAGCAAGACATTACCCAAAATGACGAAGCTAATTACTTCCTAATGATTCTCAGGAGTCCCATAAACTCTCTTCCCCTCAGAGGTAGCGTTTGTGAAATTTAAAATACAAAAGCATGACTACAATTATTTGGGGTGGTGAATGCTGTACGAAGTTCTACTGCAAACCAAAAAGTGTGTACTAACGAATCTTACCTTATCGTTATACACAATGTTTCTTCTGCTGTTATACTTCTGCGAAAATTTATGTTCTGTTTCGAAATTTTGTCTTGAATGTTCTGCAGCACATACTGAAATGTATTATGATTCATTCTGTTATATGAATAAAAATTTTCAGGATAGTTTTTAAGTTCTTCATGTAAAGAAAAAACTCTCCTAAATGTCTGTCGCTATTTATGGGATGAATCCATAACCTCCTAGTTCATCTGTACTTCAAAACTCGACGAGTTACTGCAGAGTCAAAACAATACCAATAAAAGGGGGAAGACATTGTTCTACAAGGCAGCACAGACTAGCTAAAGGCGAGCAACTGTTGACTGCAGCTGCGTTTTCTACTGACTTGCTTGTCAGCTATCGAAGGGTAGGGATTTTTTTAAATTTATTTATTTGGCCTCCGGCAGCTAACAGCCATTTAGCCAAAGAGTGGGGATTACCTTGACAGTGCAGCGCAGCCCGCCAAGGAGGGAAAATAAAAACAAAAAAAAAAAAACGGTGAACAATGAAACGCACATCTGTGTCGATCTACAGTAGCTTCATTAACTCTTCATTATTTTTTCTGTCAAAGTAGACAACGAGACTACAGAATTGCGCTTCAGTTTCTGCAGTAAACGTATCACAAATCTCCAGTTTGTTTTTGTGATTAGTTTTACATCATATTTTAGTTGCGGACGCGGCACTGACGCCACTGAATAGCTCGCATTACTTGTGACCAGAGACAGATATCAGTATCATTATCATTTCAAAAACTTTTTGGTACTTTTAGCTACATTTCATTCCCAACAATGTATGGTCTAAAACGGATCTAACAGTAAGCTACCCGCTACTTTTTCGCTACAAGATTTGTAAATCAAGTGCATAACGTTGACAAATAGCATCATTTCACGATGACTGCTAAGAAATATGGAAAGATAAATGATTCAATACGAAGCTAAGATGTTACACTACCACGTGTACAAAAATCAGATTTTTTAGCCGCATACTTTCTTCAAAATCGGTTGGGAAGCGTTACGAAACTAAGAAATCACGCGAAACGAAAAGTAGACTTTTTCTTTTTTCACGACGTAAGTAACGCTTTTAAGGAAAAAATAAGTTCATAAAACGATGTGGCGAAGTCTTATATACCGCTAAGAATTTTTAAAACATGAAAATCGGAGAAGTGGCTTTTCCCTCATTTCGCCGTCCCGGCTCGGCGCGGCGCGCAATGTGAATGCACTACACGTCGGCCTGAGCTGGCTAGGCACGAGCCGACCCAGTACGCGTCATCCCGGCCCGGCCTGGCCGGCAGTGTGAACGCAGCCTAATTGTGTGGTCGTGTTTTTCTTGGAGGGGGCTTGCAACTCTTGTTTTGCGAGGCACTATCACAGCACAAACCTACATTGATGTTTTAAGCACCTTGTTGCTTCCCACTGTTGAAGAGTAATTTGGGCATGGCGATTGCATTTTTCAACACGATCGAGCACCTGTTCATAATGAACGGCCTGTGGCGGAGTGGTTACACGATAACAATATCCCTGTAGTGGACTGGTCTGCACAGAGTCCTGACCTGCATCCTATAGAACATCTTACGGATGTTTTGGAACGCCGACTTCGTGCCAGGTCTCACTGACTGACATCGATACCTATCCTCCGTGCAGCACTCCGTGGAGAATGGGCTGCCATTCCCCAAGAAACCTTCCAGCACCTAACTGAACGTATGCCTGCGGGAGTGGAAGCTGTCATCAAGGCAAAGGGTGGGCCAACACCATATCGAATTCCAGCATTACCGATGGAGGGCGCCATTAACTTGTAAGTCATTTTCAGCCAGGTGTCGGGATACTTTTGGTCACATAGAACACACATCAAAAAAAGTTTTGCATCACCCCGGTTCCGAGAATTCCGGAACCTTTACTGAAAATTGGAATAGAGATCAACATAAGCATCATTTCCGCCCTTTTTAATGCTCATGAAAACCACACAGTCCATGTTGTACCACCATACAGCGAGGCCTATCAGGGTTCCTCCGAGCCATAATCCGTAGGTAGCGGGCAGCCAGTGCAGTAGTAACCTTTGGGCGGCCTGAGCGAGGCATGTCCAGATTGCTGTACACACCGGTACCTCTAATACCCAGCAGCATGTGCTCTTGCTTTGATGCATGCCTGTATTCGTCGTGACATACTAGCCACAAGTTCATCAAAGCGCTGTTGGTCCAGATTGTCCTACTCCTCAACGACGATTCGGCTTAGATCCCTTAGAGTGGTTGGTGGGTCACGTCGTCCATGAACAGCCCTTTCAGTCCATCCCAGGCATGTTCGATGGGGTTCATGTCAGGAGAACAGGCTAGCCTCTGTAGTCGAGCGATGTCGTTATCCTGAAGGAAGTCATTCACAAGATGGGCACGATGGGGGCGCAAATTGTCGTCCATGAAGACGAATGTCTCGCCAATATGCTGCCGATATGGTTGCACTTTCGGTCTGATGATGGCATTCACGTATCGTACAGTCCATGACCACCAGCGGCGTAGGTCGGCCCCACATAATGCCATCCCAAAACAGCAGGGAACCTCCACCTTGCTGCACTCGCTGGACAGTGTGTCTAAGGCGTTCAGCCTGACCGGATTGCTTCCAAACACGTCTCCGACGATTGTCTGGTTGAAGGCCTGTGCGACACTCATCGGTGAAGATAACGTGATGCCAATCCTGAGCGGTCCATTCGGCATGTTGTTGGGCCCATCTGTGCCGTGCTGCATTTTGTCGTGGTTGGAAAGATGGACGTCGGGAGTGAAGTTGCGCATCATGCAGCCTTTTGCGCACAGTTTGAGTCGTAACACGACGTTCTGTGGCTGCGCGAAAAGCATTATTCAACATGGTGGAGTTGCTGTCAGGGTTCCTCCGAGCCATAATCCGTAGGTATCGGGCAGCCAGTGCAGTAGTAACCTTTGGGCGGCCTGAGCGAGGCATGTCATGGACAGTTCCTGTCTCTCTGTATCTCCTCCATGTCCGAACAACATCGCTTTGGTTCACTCCGATACGCCTGGACACTTCCCTTGTTGAGAGGCCTTCCTGGCACAAAGTAACTATGCGTACGCCATCGAACTGCGGCATTGACCGTCTAGGCATGGTTGAACTATAGACAACAAGAGCCGGTTACCTCCTTCCTGGTGGAATGACTGGAACTGATCGGGTGTCGGACCCCCTCCGTTTAATAGGCGCTGCTCATGCTTGGTTGTTTGGGCGGGTTTAGTGACATTTCTGAACAGTGAAAGGGACTGTGTCTGTGATACAATATCCACAGTCAACGTCTATCTTCAGGAGTTCTGGGAACCGGGGTGATGAATAACTTTTTTTGATGCTTGTATATATTGGTACTGAAAGCTGGCAGCAGCCGAAATTTTTACAGAAGGCCATATGGTATTCAGAAAAAAGGGATAGCTTAGATACAGTTGGTGGTGACGTGTTTGTTGCTATTAGAAGTAGTCTATCTTGTAGCAAAATTGAGATAGTTCCTGTGAGTCAGTAGGGGTGGAGGTCATACTTGACAACCGAATTAAATTAATTACTGGTGTCTTTTACCAACCTCCCGACTCAGATGATAGAGTTGCTGAATAGTTCAAAGAAGACTAGAGTGTCTTTTTCAGATAGATACCCACTCATACAATTACCAGCGGAAAAATGCTTGTGTCGGAGCACAAAGAAGGCGGATATGTTGCTCTTTCTCAGGGTACCTCCTGCCTTTTTCTGCTTTCCTCAGCACCTTCAAAGCTTTTCGCAAAATTATTGGCATGCGAACATATTCGCGCTCTTTTTAACATGCAAGTCACCTCCCACTACCCCAAGCTGCCCTAATTGCAACTTGCTCACACTCACTAGTCCATCGCTGTAAGTCTCTCGTGCCCGTTCACTCCCAATTGCCCAATCTCACTCACTCATGTACACCAATTCATTGTCATTATCTCTTTTTGGCTCACCGACCGGCACTGTAATTTGTCTCACGACCGCTGTCGCTTTCGTTCTGTCTTGCTACTGCTGTTTCCTCTCTCTGTAACTGTTTCCCCTCTGGCGTTCTCTTACTGCTACAGTCCCGTTCATTCCTTCCCACTGCTTGTGTATCTTGTCACTGTCACTCTCTCTTGCTCGCTTTCATTTGTCATAGACTCTGTCTCCCATTATCACTGGCGCTCGCCCACATCCACTTTCTCCTTGACTTTATTCCTCCCACTGCCACGGTCTCCATCACACTTTTCCTAGCACTGATCTCTCACGTCTGCCACTCTGTCCCTCTGTTTCTCACACACTGCCTGTCTCCTTCCCTCTTCCTGTGCCACAACCCTGTTTACTATCTTCCAATACTTATTACTTCTCCTTCTCTATCCCACTGCCACTGTCTCAACAGCTCTTTGCAGTTAAAAGCTGTTTGGACGCAGTTGAGATCGGTACTGGGCCGGACTGTGAAATCGTCTGGATAAAGCTGCCAATCAGACAAAGATTGACCGTTGTATTAGGATGTTTTTATAGACCACCGGCATCCGCAACAAACGTATCAGAACGTTTCAGGGAAAGTCTTGAGTACATAGGAAATAAATATCCAAATTATCCATTAGTTATAGGTGGAGACTTTAATCTGACATCCATTGACTGGGAAAATTACACTTTATCATAGGGGGGCAGAAGCAAAGATTCGTGTGAAGTTATTCTAGGAGCACTCTCAACATACAACCTTGAGCAATTGGTTAGAAAACCAACTCGATATGGGAACATATTAGATATCTTGGCGACAAACAGACCTGGTTTTGTTGAGGAAGTTAATCTAGATGAAGGTATTAGCGACCATAATGTCGTTGTGGCTTCTATGTCAGTGGAACAGTGGAAGTTGCAAAAAAAAAAAAAAAAACTGCGTAGAGTTTTCTTGTTTGGGAAAGCAAATAAATGCGTCATTAATGAATATCTTGATAGTCAGCTCCAAGCATTGACCACGGGACACAAGGATATTGAGCATCTTTGGTCGTAATTTTAAAGGTATCGTCCACCACGTGGTAGAGAAATGTGCCTAGCAAAAATGCAGGGGAGGGAAAGGATCCACTTTGGTTCAACAAACATATTAGGAAGTTGCTAAGAAAACAGAGAATTTTGCACAGTCATTTTAAACGTAGTCACTGCCCCACTGACAATCAGAAATTAGCGAAATGAAAGCAGCTGTCGAAAGGTCAATGAGAGATTCTTTTAACGAATTTGAAAGCAATATTTTATCTGCAGATTCTAAAAATAACCACAAAAAATTTTGGTCGTACGTAAAATCTATGAACGCTACAAATAATTCAATACCTTCTCTTGCTGACAGTACGGGTAATGTAACTGGTGATGATAAACAGAAGGCAGAAATTCTAATCCCAGCTTTCAAAAACTCGTTTACGGTAGAGGGCAGCACCATTCCCCTTTTCAATTATCGAACAAACGCAAGGATGGCTGATATAATGTTTAGTGTATCTGGGATTGTAAAACAGTTAAGATCCTTAGACGCCAGGAAGGCATCTGGCCCAGATTGTATCCCCGTAAGATTATATGTTGACTATGCTACAAATATAGCACCATTCTTATCCATCATCTATCAGAGAGCATTGGAACAGCGGAAAGTTCCACGGGACTGGAAGAAGGCCTAGGTCATAGCAACCTATAAAAAGGGTAGAAAATCGGATGCAAATAATTACCGGCCAATTGCACTGACGTCGATTTGTTGTAGAATCATGGAACATATTTTGTGTTCAGACATAATGACCTTTCTAGACTCTGATAAGCTCATCTGCAGAAACCAGCATGGATTTAGGAAACAGCGGTATGCGAAACACAGCTGGCCCTCTTTGTGCATGATATACAACAGGTTCTAGATACCGGCTCCCAGAGTGATGCCATATTTTTCGACTTTCGAAAGGCGTTCGACTTAGTTCCGCACTGGCGCTTACGGTCTATCCGATGACATGCGGTTGGATAGAAAGTTTTCTAACAGACAGGGAGCAGTATGTCGTCCTGAACGGGGTGACTTCATCAGAAACAAGTGGAACTTCTGGTGTGCCCCAGGGCAGCGTAATAGGTCCGTTGCTTTTTACGATTTGCATAAACGATCTGGTTGATGGTACTGACAGCGGTATGAGACTGTTAATCGATGATGCTGTAGTCTACAGGAAAGTAGTATCACACGAAAGTTGAGAACAAATCAATGAGGATATGCAGAAAATAAATGCGTGGTGTAATTACTGGCAGTTATCTCTTAATATTAGTAAGTGTAACCTACTGCGTATGACAAGGCGAAAATCCCCATTAATGTAAGAGTACAAAATAAATGCCCAGTCTTCGGAAGTGGTAACATCCGTCAAGTATCTGGGTGTGACTATTCGCAATGATCTCAAATGGAATGATCAGATTACACAAGTAATGGGTAAGGCAAACTCTAGATTGCGGTTTGTTGGTAGAATCCTGAAGCGATGCAGTCCTTCAACAAAGGAAATTGCTTACAATATGTTAGTTCGTCCAGTCTTAGAGTATTGTTCATCTGTATGGGACCCTTACAGGTTGGGTCTGATTAAAGAGATTGAGAAGGTCCAAAGAAGAGCTGCAAGATTCGTGACTGGTACATTTAACCATCGCGAGAGTGTTACAAATCTCATAGAAAGTTTGAAGTGGGAAACGCTTGCAGATCGACGACGCGCTAAACGGAAGGGGCTGCTCACTAAATTCTGAAATCGGATCTTCGCCGAGGATGTAGAGCGTATATTATTACCACCAACTTTCAAATCGCGCAATGATTACCATTCAAAGATAAGGGAAATTAGAGCTCGTACTGACGCGTTCAGACAGTCGTTTTTCCCTCGCGCGATCCGCGAGTGGAACAGTGGTTGGGAGGGGGTTATGACTTTGGAGCGAATTGTGCCCTCCGCCACACACCGCTTGGTGGCTAGCGGAGTATGTATGTAGATATAGATTTAAAAAAAAAAACGCAAATATGTTCGCGTGCCAATATTTTTGCGAAAATTTTTAAAGGTGCTCAGGAAGGTAGAATGAGGCAGCGGGTACCATATGTGAAATTGAAATAACGCAAAACTAATTTTACACCTCAGACCGGACTTTACGTGCACAGAAATTTTACGTGCCCTTCATTACTACAATGTGGAATTCGCAGAAGCTTCTGGTAGTAACAGACACACTCTACATCATATGACTCGATGCTACGTCACATTATAAACTACGTTTTCGACTCACACCGTATTTTGCATGTACAAGTAGGGTAAGTTTGAACCTCTGTATCTGGGAAAGAGATAAAGATACCGAGAAAATTTTCAAAGTAAGTAGAGAGCGGTATCTTAGGTATAAATTGTAAAAATTTCAGCCATTTGCTATGCATAGCCATCTTGGAATCTTCGGCTGGGTTTCGGTTGGCTGGTGACGGCGAAAATACAGAAAAAAAAACCTTTTTTGGATTTTCCGAGGAATAGGCCACAAATGAATGGTGCCTCTGTAAGTCGCATCAAGTCCACTCTAGACCACCGCGAGTGGAAAAAGAACCAACCGATTTTCTCCATTTGCCTAAGCAAAAGAAAGTGTGTAATATCCTGTATCGTAGGATAGTGACACTAAGACGATCATTCTATTGGGTATACAAATCGTCCCCAGCCCAAGGGCTATCCAAGACACTTGACCTTACATTTTTATTACTAATAGAACCCGAGGTATGAGCACCGTAAGATTCAGTTTGTAAGCACGGCGTTTTGGAACATATCAGTAACCGTGCTGTCGCATGCATACCTCGTAGTGACTTCAATGTACCCTCCCCCCAGGGGGTCCACAACTCTTTTGTGGATACGTGCGTGGCGAGCACGGGGCCCCGAGCCATTGCAGCCTTCTTTCTCTCCCGGGCTGCATTTCCTTTCCCTTCCCCTCCTTTCCCCTCCATACCCCTTTCCCTCGCCCTCTCCTCCCCCTCTATTGGTGTCCTTGCTTATGTTGGCCCCCGCTATCCTCCTGGTTCTGTTGGTTTTACACTCTGGCTTTGTTGCGTAATCATCTCCTCCTTTTGGCATTCCTTGGTCCCCCTCTGGGGTTTGACCTCCATTCCAAAATTTCTCTTCCGTAGTGTGAGCCATTTGGGGAAGAGCACCTTACCTAGTGTCTCCGACGTGTGCCCTCCTAGTATATTCCACCTTTCTTCTACGTCGTTGTCTGATGCTAGGGTGCATAGCCAGCACGGTAGCCAGCCCGTGTGGTGGGGTCGCTATGTACCCTTTTGGTTGAGCCCCCTGAACACACAGGGATCACACTTCTGATACCTGAGCTGTGACCTCCTCATGCATGCCTTGGAGTGGTTGCTCGTCATCCTGGAGCATCGGAACTCCCGGCAATGGCCGCCGTGCCAGACGGCCCTTGCTGTGGCTGGGTGGCGCCCGTGAGGAGAGCCCCTGATCGGAGTGGGTGGTATCAGGGCGGACGCTATGCAGATGAAACGCATAAGGGTCCAAACCTCTGGCCGCTCTTCTGCGGCCGTCTCTCTGCGTGGTACTGATTCCTCAAGTGCTGCTTCTCTTGCCCCTTCGGCCTTCCCTTCCGTGGCTACCCCCTGGGAGGAGGGTCAGGCCCGTCGTCTAGGGGCAAAACCTTTCCCCCGTTATCTAGTTTGCACCAGGACTGATGGAGATACTTTCACCAGTGTCAAACCTTTATTCTTTGTGGAACACATTGAAGACAAGTTCGGCGAAGTGGACTCCCTGAGCAAGATGCGGTCGGGTTCGTTACTGATAAAAACTGCTTCGGCTGCCCAATCTGCGGCCCTTCGTGCCTGTACCCATCTTGGCACAATTCCCGTGTCCATTACCCCTCACCAGTCTCTAAATATGGTACAAGGTGTGATTTTTCACAGAGACCTCATCCTTCAAACTGATGAGGAACTTCGGGACAATCTCGGACGGCGGGGTGTTCACTTTGTTCGGCGTGTTCAGAAGGGTCCTAAAGATAATCGTATTGATACTGGTGCCTTTATCCTGGCCTTTGAAGGGGATACCCTTCCTGAGAAAGTTAAGATTATGGTCTATCGCTGTGATGTGAAGCCGTACATCCCACCTCCTATGCGGTGTTTTAAGTGCTTGCGTTTTGGCCACATGTCTTCTCGCTGTACCCAGGACCCTCTCTGTGGTGACTGTGGACGTCCACTCCATGAGGGGAGTCCCTGTGTTCCCCCTCCTGTATGTGTAAATTGTCATGGTAGTCATTCTCCACGTTCAGCAGATTGCCCAGTCTATAAGAAAGAAAAAAAGATACAGGAGTATAAGTCTCTTGATCGTTTAAGCTACACAGAGGCCCGTAAGAAATATGCACGATTGCACCCTGTGTCCATGACATCTAGTTACGCCTTGGTTACATCTTCATCCCTTCCTCCCCCTTCCTTACCCCCATCCCGGACCCCTCTCCTTCCCCCCTCCCCTGCGGCTCCCATACCTTCTCCCCTGGGCGCCGCTCCCCCTCCCCAGCCGGAGAAGTGTCCCACTCCTTCGGCGTCTGCCGGTCAAGGGCGCCTCTCCCGGGATGCCCCTTCCCGGCACCTTCCAGGTCAAAGGTCTGCTGCAGCGCGGCGACCGCGAGAGCCGCGGTCTATCGGCCCCCAGGTCGCCCGGTCACTTTCTGTTCCTGATCTTGCTGCAGCTGGCTCCATTATGCCACACAGCCCTCCTCGAACTCAGCCTGAAAAGAAGAAGAAACATAAGTCCCGGGACAAAGAGCCTCTGGTGTCACCGGAGGTCCCTTCCCCGGCTTCACAACCGGATTCTGACCTGTCGTTTATGGATGTCGCCCCCTCCTTGTCGGTGACGGGTGGGGACCCGGCGGTATGACTGGATTTAGCGTGTTCAGCCCTCATTTAAACCATCGTTCTGTGGTTCTCCAATGGAATTGTAATGGCTACTATCGTCACCTTCCGGAATTGAAATCCCTTCTTTCGTCCTACTCAGCAGCTTGTGTGGTTCTCCAGGAATCTCATTTTACTGATGCTCACTCACCGACCCTCCGTGGGTTCCGTGTTTTCTGTCGAAATCGGGTCGGACCCTTGCGGGCTTCTGGTGGCGTTTGTACGTTGGTCCGTACAGACATTGCTAGCACGTGGATTCCTCTCCAAACTACATTGGAAGCAGTTGCTGTTAGGGTCCACTTAGACTCTGCAGTCACAGTATGCAATCTTTATCTCCCTCCTGACAGGACTCTTACACCTGCTGCCTTAACCACCCTTCTTCAGCAACTTCCTCCTCCCTTCCTCCTCCTTGGGGATTTTAATGCTCATCATCCTTTGTGGGGCAGTGCCTTTCCATCTAGAAGAGGTCTTCTTATCGACCAATTTATTGCAGACCACGACCTGTGCCTTCTTAATGATGGCTCCCCTACTCATTTCAGTGCTGGTCATGGTACCTTTTCTGCCATTGATCTTTCTCTTTCTTCTCCCTCTCTCCTCCCTTCATTACACTGGTCGCCACACGACGACCTTTGTGATAGTGACCATTTCCCGTTGATTATCACGCTCCCTTCCCGCTCCCCGATGGAGAGGTTACCTCGTTGGTCTTTCCACCGCGCCGATTGGCCTCTATATACTGCACAGGTCGAGTTTTCTCCCTCTTTGTCGGGTTGTATTGATGACGTCCTACGTGACGTGTCTGACGCGATTGTTCGCGCTGCTAACCTTGCTGTCCCGCGCTCATCTGGGCAATTTCGTCGTCGGCAAGTCCCGTGGTGGAGTACGGCCATTGCCATTGCCATCCGTGATCGCCGTCGAGCTTTGCAACACTTTAAGAGGCACCCATCTGTAGCCAGCCTTTCTACCTTTAAGCGCCTTCGCGCTAAAGCCCGTTATTTAATCAAACAGAGCAAGCGGATATGTTGGGAACGATTCGTTTCTTCCCTTGGTTCCACTGTCCCTCTGTCACGGGTATGGGCTACACTTCGCTCTCTCCAAGGTTGCCATCGGCAGTCCACCCTCCCAGGCCTTCACCTCCCAGATGGCATTTGTACGGCCCCATTAGTTCTTGCGGAACATCTTGCGACCCATTTTGCAGTGGCATCAGCGTCGGCCTCCTATCCAGCTGCTTTCATTCATCAAAAACAGCAGGCTGAAGCTGTCACCTTATGTTTCACCACTTGTGAGTCAGAATCTTACAACGAACCTTTCACTGAATGGGAATTTCTTTCTGCTCTATCTGCTTCTCGTGATACGGCTCCTGGCCCAGATTCCATTCATAACCAGCTGCTTCAACATCTCAGTGCTCCACAACGGCACCATCTTCTTCGGGTGTTTAACCGTATCTGGCTCCAGGGTGACTTCCCTTCTCAGTGGAGGGATAGCATTGTGGTTCCTGTCCTTAAGCCTGGTCAGAACCCCCTATCTGTTGACAGCTATCGGCCAATTAGTTTGACCAATGTTGGTTGTAAGTTACTTGAACGGCTGGTAGCCCGTCGGCTCACTTGGGTCCTCGAATCTCGGGATCTATTGTCCCCTTACCAGTGTGGCTTTCGAGAGGGACGATCTCCAATCGATCATTTGCTTCGCTTGGAATCCGCAGTTCGGCAGGCTTTTTCCCAGCGCCGCCATTTGGTTGCAGTGTTTTTTGACCTTCGCAAGGCCTATGACACGGCCTGGCGCCATCACATCTTACTAACCCTTCATCAGTGGGGTCTTCGGGGCCCACTCCCGATTTTTATCCGCCAGTTCCTGATCCATCGGTCATTCAGAGTTCGAGTTGGTACTGCTTTTAGTTCTCCACGGACCCAGGAGACGGGCATCCCACAGGGTTCTGTCTTGAGTGTCCTTCTTTTCCTCATTGCTATCGATGGACTTGTGGCCTCTGTCGGTCCCTTGGTCGCCCCTGCCCTGTATGTGGATGATTTCTGCATTTGGGTTAGTTCCTCCTCGATGGCATCTGCAGAACGGCAGCTCCAGGTGGCTATACGGCGTGCCTCTGCATGGACCCTCTCCCACGGGTTTCAATTCTCTCCTTTAAAATCGCGGGTGGTCCACTTCTGTCGCCGTACTACGGTCCACCCTGATCCAGAGCTCTATCTCGCTGCACAAAGATTGCCTGTGGTTCCACAGTTTCGTTTCCTAGGTCTTCTTTTCGACAACAAGCTCACTTGGCTGCCCCATATCAGACTCCTGAAGGTAGGATGTTTCCGTAAACTCAATGTCCTTCGCTTCCTTGCCCACTCCTCCTGGGGTGCGGACCGTTCCCTCCTCCTCCGTCTTTATCGTGCTCTAGTTCTGTCACGTTTGGACTATGGTTGTCAAGTTTATGGTTCAGCTGCTCCTTCCACGCTGCACGTGCTGGATCCAGTCCACCATCGTGGTATCCGTTTGGCCACCGGTGCCTTCCCTACTAGCCCTGTTGATAGTCTCCTGGTTGAAGCTGGGATCCCCCCCCTTTCTGTTCGGCGGTCCCAGCTTCTGGTGTCTTATGCCCTTACTATCCGTTCTTCTCCCGCTCATCCTTCCTATTCTATCCTATTCCCAGACCATGGACGTCGCCCGCCTGACTCCCGCCCTCGGGCGGGTTTACCGGTTGGGCTGCGCCTTGCGTCTCTTACCCGTGATTTTCGGCTTCCTTCTTTGTCCTGTCTTCCTCGCTCCCTCCCCTCCACCCCTCCTTGGTTAGTTCCTCGGCCTCGACTTCGGATGGATCTCCGCCGCGGACCGAAAGATTCCATCCCCCCGGTGGTGTTCCGTACCTTTTTCCGCCAAATTTTATGGGAGTTTCGGGATGCTGTTATTTTTTACACTGATGGCTCTAAATCTGCTGATCATGTTGGGTATGCCTTCACGTCCTCTGTTGGAACGGAAAATCATCTGCTGCCACCTACATGTGGGGTGTTTACTGCGGAATTGATGGCAATTTCCCGGGCCCTTACCTTTATTAAACAATCCCAACACAACCGCGTTTTGTTATGTACGGACTCGATGAGTGGCCTTCTTGCTATTGACCGGTGTTTTTCGCGCCATCCCTTGGTCTCTGCCATCCATGACCATCTCGCTGATCTTCACCGTGCTGCTTGTTCCATTGACTTCTTATGGGTCCCGGGCCATGTGGGTATCCCGGGTAATGAGCTCGCTGATCGTTTGGCTGGGGGAGCAGTTACTTACCCCCCGTTTTCCGTAACCCCTCCTGCAGCGGATTTACGGCTTCACATCAAATCCCACTTTGCACAGTCATGGGCCAATTCTTGGGAGGCTACTCCACTGTCTAATAAACTTCGTGCCATTAAGGTGAATACAGGCCCATGGCGTTCTTCCTTTAGCCTCTCCCGCAAGGACTCGACCACACTGTGTCGTCTCCGCATTGGCCATACCAGGCTGACCCATGGTTTCCTTTTGCGTGATGAGCCACCCCCGCTATGTGGTTGTGGAGCCTTCCAGTCAGTGGCCCACATTTTGGTTGAATGCCCCCTTCTTTTGGCTCTGCGTGCTAAGTACAGACTCCCCCACACTTTACCTTTGATGTTGGCTGACGATTCCCGGATGGTCTCTCTGGTTCTAGGTTTCCTCCGGGAGAGTGGTTTTTATTCTCAGTTTTAAAGTTTTTAATCTCCCTCTGGTGTTGGGGCAGGGCGGTGAGTGTTTGGGTGTCTCCCACTGTAGGCAGTGTTCAGAGATTCCCGATTCACCTCCCTGACCGGAATCCTCTTTTCTTTCCCTTTTACTCTGTTTTTACCCCTTCTTTTTAAGGCTTGGTTAGTTTTTCTATTCCCATACGTACTTTCTGCATTCTAGCAGTTGTACCTTTTAAGTCACAGGTGGTCTTGCCTATGCTGTTTCAGCATAGTGTTGGGTTCGTTCTCTTGCCAACTTCCCTCATTTGTTTTTACTAATGACATCGTGACTGCCCTTTTACGTTTCCCCTTTATCCGTTTTATTTTTCTGACTATACTGAGATGTCCCGTTAGCAGAATGGAGTCTATTTGAAACAAGGGACTGATGACCTTGCTGTTTGGTCCCTTTAACCTCAAACAACCAACCAACCATCAATGTACCCTCGATGTTGTTGTTGTTGTGGTCTTCAGTCCTGAGACTGGTTTGATGCAGCTCTCCATGCTACTCTATCCTGTGCAAGCTTTTTCATCTCCTAGTACCTACTGCAACCTACATCCTTCTGAATCTGCTTAGTGTATTCATCTCTTGGTCTCCCTCTACGATTTTTACCCTCCACGCTGCCCTCCAATACTAAATTGGTGATCCCTTGATGCCTCAGAACATGTCCTACCAACCGATCCCTTCTTCTGGTCAAGTTGTGCCACAAACTTCTCTTCTCCCCAATCCTATTCAATACTTCCTCATTAGTTATGTGATCTACCCATCTAATCTTCAGCATTCTTCTGTAGCACCACATTTCGAAAGCTTCTATTCTCTTCTTGTCCAAACTATTTATCGTCCATGTTTCACTCCCATACATGGCTACACTCCATACGAATACTTTCAGAAATGACTTCCTGACACTTAAATCAATACTGGATGTTAACAAATTTCCCTTCTTCAGAAACGTTTTCCTTGCCATTGCCAGCCTACATTTTATATCCTCTCTACTTCGACCATCATCAGTTATTTTGCTCCCCAAATAGCAAAACTCCTTTACTACTTTAAGTGCCTCATTTCCTAATCTAATTCCCTCAGCATCACCCGACTTAATTAGACTACATTCCATTATCCTTGTTTTGCTTTTGTTGATGTTCATCTTATATCCTTCTTTCAAGACACTGTCCATTCCATTCAACTGCTCTTCCAAGTCCTTTGCTGTCTCTGACAGAATTACAATGTCATCGGCGAACCTCAAAGTTTTTATTTCTTCTCCATGAATTTTAATACCTACTCCGAATTTTTCTTTTGTTTCCTTTACTGCTTGCTCAATATACAGATTGAACAACATCGGGGAGAGGCTACAACCCTGTCTTACTCCCTTCCCAACCACTGCTTCCCTTTCATGTCCCTCGACTCTTATAACTGCCATCTGGTTTCTGTACAAATTGTAAATAGCCTTTCGCTCCCTGTATTTTACCCCTGCCACCTTTAGAATTTGAAAGAGAGTATTCCAGTCAATATTGTCAAAAGCTTTCTCCAAGTCTACAAATGCTAGAAACGTAGGTTTGCCTTTCCTTAATCTTTCTTCTAAGATAAGTCGTAAGGTCAGTATTGCCTCACGTGTTCCAGTGTTTCTACGGAATCCAAACTGATCTTCCCCGAGGTTGGCTTCTACTAGTTTTTCCATTCGTCTGTAAAGAATTCGTGTTAGTATTTTGCAGCTGTGACTTATTAAGCTGATAGTTCGGTAATTTTCACATCTGTCAACACCTGCTTTCTTTGGGATTGGAATTATTATATTCTTCTTGAAGTCTGAGGGTATTTCGCCTGTTTCATACATCTTGCTCACCAGATGGTAGAGTTTTGTCAGGACTGGCTCTCCCACGGCCGTCAGTAGTTCCAATGGAATATTGTCTACTCCGGGGGCCTTGTTTCGACTCAGGTCTTTCAGTGCTCTGTCAAACTCTTCACGCAGTATCATATCTCCCATTTCATCTTCATCTACATCCTCTTCCATTTCCATAATATTGTCCTCAAGTACATCGCCCTTGTATAGACCCTCTATATACTCCTTCCACCTTTCTGCTTTCCCTTCTTTGCTTAGAACTGGGTTTCCATCTGAGCTCTTGATATTCATACAAGTCGTTCTCTTATCTCCAAAGGTCTCTTTAATTTTCCTGTAGGCGGTATCTATCTTACCCCTAGTGAGATAGGCCTCTACATCCTTACATTTGTCCTCTAGCCATCCCTGCTTAGCCATTTTGCACTTCCTGTCGATCTCATTTTTGAGACGTTTGTATTCCTTTTTGCCTGTTTCACTTACTGCATTTTTATATTTTCTCCTTTCGTCAATTAAATTCAATATTTCTTCTGTTACCCAAGGATTTCTACTAGCCCTCGTCTTTTTACCTACTTGATCCTCTGCTGCCTTCACTACTTCATCCCTCAAAGCTACCCATTCTTCTTCTACTGTATTTATTTCCCCCATTCCTGTCAATTGCTCCCTTATGCTCTCCCTGAATCTCTGTACAACCTCTGGTTCTTTTAGTTTATCCAAATCCCATCTCCTTAAATTCCCACCTTTTTGCAGTTTCTTCAGTTTTAATCTACAGGTCATAACCAATAGATTGTGGTCAGAGTCCACATCTGCCCCTGGAAATGTCTTACAATTTAAAACCTGGTTCCTAAATCTCTGTCTTACCATTATATAATCTATCTGATACCTTTTAGTATCTCCAGGGTTCTTCCACGTATACAACCTTCTTTCATGATTCTTAAACCAAGTGTTTGTTATGATTATGTTGTGCTCTGTGCAAAATTCGACCAGGCGGCTTCCTCTTTCATTTCTGTCCCCCAATCCATATTCACCTACTACGTTTCCTTCTCTCCCTTTTCCTACACTTGAATTCCAGTCACCCATGACTATTAAATTTTCGTCTCCCTTCACTATCTGAATAATTTCTTTTATTTCATCATACATTTCTTCAATTTCTTCGTCATCTGCAGAGCTAGTTGGCATATAAACTTGTACTACTGTAGTAGGCGTGGGCTTCGTATCTATCTTTGCCACAATAATGCGTTCACTATGCTGTTTGTAGTAGCTTACCCGCATTCCTATTTTCCTATTCATTATTAAACCTACTCCTGCATTACCCCTATTTGATTTTGTGTTTATAACCCTGTAGTCACCTGACCAGAAGTCTTGTTCCTCCTGCCACCGAACTTCACTAATTCCCACTATATCTAACTTCAACCTATCCATTTCCCTTTTTAAATTTTCTAACCTACCTGCCCGATTAAGGGATCTGACATTCCACGCTCCGATCCGTAGAACGCCAGTTTTCTTTCTCCTGATAACGACATCCTCTTGAGTAGTCCCCGCCCGGAGATCCGATTGGGGGACTATTTTACCTCCGGAATATTTTACCCAAGAGGACGCCATCATCATGTAATCATACAGTAAAGCTGCATGCCCTCGGGAAAAATTACGGCTGTAGTTTCCCCTAGCTTTCAGCCGTTCGCAGTACCAGCACAGCAAGGCTGTTTTGGTTATTGTTACAAGGCCAGATCAGTCAATCATCCAGACTGTTGCCCTTGCAACTACTGAAAAGGCTGCTGCCCCTCTTCAGGAACCACACGTTTGTCTGGCCTCTCAACAGATACCCCTCCGTTGTGGTTGCACCTACGGTACGGCTATCTGTATCGCTGAGGCATGCAAGCTTCCCCACCAACGGCAAGGTCCATGGTTCATGGGGGGGGGGGGGTACCCTCGATATGTTGGTGAAAATATATATTTAAAGTCGGTGGTAAGCATAAAACTACGTCCAAAATCGTACTTAATGGTTTTCCGAAAATTATCTTGAACAGTTAGTTCAGGAGCCCACTCGAAGTGTAAGTGGTTGCAAAAACATACTCTACCTCGTAGCAATAAATAATCCCGAGAAAATTGGGAGTATTGTGACGGATGCCGGAATTAGTGACTAAAAGGTAGTTGCAGCGAGACTGAATACCGTAGCATACAAACTCACCAAAAATAAAAGCAAGACTTATGTTTAAAAAAAAAGCAGAAAAAATTTTCGTGACGCCTTCTTAAGGGACAGCCTCCGTTTCTGCCGAACTATAGTGCGTTTAAAATTAGTTGCAACTCGTGACAGTTCAGCGCGGAACTAGTGGAGGGCAGTTGAGTGGAGAGGAGCCTTTTCTAGTTGCAGATGTAGGGAACATGCAGCAGACCACAGCTGTTAGGAGGCCTAGGATAGTTACAAAGTCAAACAAAAAGAAGAAGGTTCTGCTGCTAGGCTGTTCGCATGGTGGAAATGTGGGCTAGCAGTTACAGGAAGTGTTGAGGAGTAAGTACCAGGTCACTAGCATTGTGGAGCCTAGTGCAGGGTTGGATCAGATGACTGACAGCATAGGGGAGATGCAGGAATTTTACAAAGGAGGTTCAGGTAGTGATAGTGGTTGGAGCAGGGAACAGTCTTGATAGGGACAGGGAATATGATGTATGCGGTTTCCTGGTACAGATAGCTACTCAAACTGGTGGCACTAATGTGTATTTCGTGCAACTGTTTCAGCATCATGATCGGCGTCATCTTAATACGGCTGCTAGGCCTGTTAACTTGGGGCTAGGGAGGGCACTGATGGCAGAGGGCGTGGGTCACATTTCAGTGGTCCAGTTTGGTCTATAAGTAGTTTGGGTTTCACTAGTCATGGCCTGCACCTCAATAGGTATGGGAAGGGGGAGCTGGCAAAGCTTATAGGTGACAGTGTAGTGGGTGGTGGTGGGATCACTCATGGAAAAATTCCTGTAGTAGTTGGTGTTAGAGCTGCAGATTAGCTGGCTATTTTTCAAGGAGTTCCTTGTGGGGTCGGGGAGTGACTATGTATGTAAAAACAGTATTCCATTTGAGTCCAAATACGTTTCACGGCACTGCACTGAACAGATATTTGAATGTTGTGCAGGGGCAGTTGAAATTACTGAAACTTAACTTCTAATTGTTATTGTTTATAGGTCCTGTAACTCTGACTTCAGAGCATTTCTGCTCAAGCTAGAGAGGGCTCCTGATACACTTTGTAGCAAGTACCAGAAATTAGTTATATGTGGTGACTTCAATATATATTTTGTGTACGATGGTGCAAGAAAAAGGATTTTGGTAGATCTCCTAAATTCATATGATTTGATGTAGATTGTGTTTTTTCCAGCTAGGGTGCAGGGGAACAGTAGCCCAGCCATAGACAGTATTTTTATTCATTCTTCATTACTAGATGGGCATTCTGTTAGTAAAAGGATAAATGGCCTTTCAGACCATGACGCACAAATTTTAACACTAAAAGGCTTTTGTACTCGAACAAATGTGACTTGTAGTTTAGGTAGCTCGGGTGCCTTGCTTGTGGGATAAGGGTATCATGTAGAACAAAGAAGGAATTATATCAAAATGTTAGAAGTAGTCACAATCAAGCTACAGTAGCCCATTACAAACAGTATTGCAAGGCGCTCAAAAATGTTATTAGGAAGGCAAAGAGTATGTGGTATGCAAAGTAGAATTGCTAATTCACAGGATAAAATTAAAAGCATATGGTCAGTTGTGAAGGAAGTGTCTGGTCAGCAGCACAAGGTCGGCGATATAAAATCAATTCATAGTAAAAATGTTTTTGTTGCTGATAAATCAGATATATGTACAGTATTTAACAATCTTTTTCTGAGCATTGCTGGTGAATTAAATAAAAATTTATTTTCAACAGGGAATCTTATAACTTTCTTGGCAAATGCCTTTCCGAGATTGATGTCTGAAATACCCTCTGTGATACAGACAAGGGGGAGATTGAGTCAATAATTAAATCACTGAAGACTACGGACTCTCATGGATATGATGGAGTGCCTAGCAGAATATTAAAGTACTGTGCTGCACATGTTAGCCCTGTATTTACCCATATTTGTAATTTTTCCTTTAGGAATGGTCAGTTTCCGGAATGATTAAAGTACTCAATAGTAAAGCCGCTTTATAAAAAGGGACAAAGGGATAATGTAGACAATTTTAGACCTATTTCAATGCCATCAGTGTTTGCTAAAGTTATTGAAATGGTTGTGTATGTAAGGATAATTGATCCTTTTATATCACACGCTTTGCTACCAAATGTACAGTTCGCCTTTAGAAGTTGCTTAACAACTGAAAATGCTATATCCTGTTTTCTTTGTGAGGTACTGGTTGGCTTAAACAAAAGGTTTCGAACGATAGGCGTTGGACCATTACGGAATAAGGGGAGTAGCTAACAATTGGTTCACCTCTTACTTTAGCAACAGACAGCAAAAGGTCATTATTCACGAAGTAGAGAATGGCTGTGACGTGAGGTCTGTGTGGGGTACAGTCAAGTGGGGGGGGGGGGGCGCCCCAGGGATCAGTGTTGGGGCCACGCCTTTTCCTTATTTGCATAAATGATATGTCCTCTTAGTATTACGGGTAACTCTAAAATATTTCTGTTTGCTGATGACAGTATTAGCTTGGTAGTAAAGGATGTTGTGTACGACATTGGCTCGGATTGAAATAGTGCAGTACATGACTTAAGTCCATGGCTTGTAGAAAATAAACTAACGCTAAATCACAGTAGGACTCCGTTTTTACAGTTTCTAACAGACAGTGCAAGAAAACCTGACGTTTTAATTTCACAGAATGGGGATATGATCAGAGAAACTGAACAGTTCAAATTTCTAGGTGTTCATATAGATAGTAAACTGTCGTGGAAAGCCCACGTCCACGATCTTGTTCAAAGACTTAATGCTGCAATTTTTACTCTTCGAACGTTATCTGAAGTGGGTGATGGTGATCGTTAGACAAGAAAATTGGTCTACTTTGCTTATTTTCATTCGCTTATGTCGTATGGTATTATGTTTTGGGGTAACTCTTCCCATTCTGAAAGGATATTTTTGGCTCAGAAACTTGCGGTTCGGGCAATAAGTGTTATAAGTTTACGAACCCGTGGTTGACCCCAGTTCACGAGTCTGGGTATTTTGACATTGGCCTCTCAATATATATATTCCTTACTGTCATTTCTTGTTAGCAATATTAGCTTATTCCCAAGAATTAGCAGCTTTCACTCAGTTAATACTCGGCAGAAATCAAACCTGCATTTGGATTGGACTTCCTTAACTCTTGTGCGAAAAGGTGTGCAGTATAGTGCTGCATCCATTTTCAATAAGCTACCACTCGAATTCAAAAATCTTAGCAGTAATCCACGCGCTTTTAATCGAAACTGAAGTTTCCTCATAGGTCACTCCTCCTATTCTGTCGAGGAGTTCCTTGAAAAAAGTAAGCTGATTCTTGTTGTATTGTTGATTGCGTTTTTTTTCGGGTTCGTAATAATTTTATTTTTATCTGTTATTTCTTTTATGTTGTAATTTCATGTACTGAGACGTTCCATGTCCTGAGGGATTTGCTCCTCAGTTTGGTCCTACGGAACTTGACGTGTAAGTAAAAGAAATAAATAAAAACATCATCGATGTGTGCTTTTGGAGCCGAAGGCCCGTTTGTGTACCGTTGATGACTGCACGACACAGTTTTACGTCTCGCCTGGGCCATTCATCACCGATATTGGACTGTTGATGACTGGAAACATGTTGCCTGTCAGATGAGTCTCGTTTCAAATTTATCGAGCAGATGGACGTGTACGGGTATGGAGACAAGCTCATGAATCCGTGGACCCTGCATGTCAGCACGAGGCTGTTAAAGCTGGTGTAGGCTCTGTAATTGTGTGGGGCGTGTGTTATTGGTGTGATATGGGACTCCTCATACGTCTAGATACGACTCTGACAGGTGACACGTGCGTAAGTATCCTGTCTGATCAGCTACTGTTCATTGTGCATTCCGACGTACTTTGGCAATTCCAACAGGACAGTGTGACACTCTACACGTCCAGAATTGCTACAGAGTGGCTCCAGGAACACTCTTCTGTGTTTAAACACTTCCGCTGGCCACCAAACTCGCCAGATATGCACATTATTGATCATAACCGGAATGCCCTGCAACGTGCTATTCAGAAGAGATCTGCACCCCCTCGTACTCTTACGGATTTATGGATAGCCCTCTATGATTCATAGTGTCCTGCACTACTTCAGACATTAGTCGAGTCCATGCCACGTCGTGTTGCGGCACTTCTGCGTGCCCGCGGGAGCCCTACACGATTTTAGGCAGTTGTACCAGTTTCTTTGGCTCTGCAGTGTAAATACCCTCAATGCGCAACAGCGGTCGTAATGTTACCAGTGACAGCGGAGTTACTAAATACGGTTTTCCGAAATTCTGTCTCCAAAGATGACGAAGTAAATATTCTAGAATTCAAATCAAGAACTCCTGTCAACATGACAACTTAAAGTAGATATTCTTAGCAAAGCGGCTTAAATCGCTTAATAAAGGCAGGTCCTCCGGTCCAGATCGTATACCAGTTACTTCAACAACATATACGAACGCTCGTTCAACGAAAGGTCTGTACCTAAGGACTTAAAAGTTGCACAGGTCACACCAATACTCAAGAAAGCAAATAGGAGTAATCCGATGAAAGACAGATCCATATTACTGACGTCGATTTGCTGTTGGATTTTGGAACATACACTCTGTTCGAACATTATGAATTACCACGATGAAAACGATTCGTTGTCACACAGTCAGTACGAATTCAGAAAATATTGTTCTTATGAAACACAAATAGTTCCTTATTCTCACGAAGTAATGAGTGCTGTCGACAGAGGATCACAAATTGATTCTATATTTCTAGATTTTCAAGAGGCTTTCGATACCATTCCTCACAAGAGACTTCTAATCGGATTACGTGCCTATGGAATATCGTCTCAGTTTGTGCGACTGGATTCGTAATTTCCTGTCAGAAAGGCCACAGTCCATAGTAATTGACAGGAAGTCATTGAGTAAAATAGAATTGATATTTGGCGTTCACCAAGGAACTGTTATAAGCACTCTGTCTCCCACATCATTTATAGAGATTAGGAACAGCAATCTGAGCAGCCTCCTTAGATTGTTTGCAGATAATGCTGTCATTTACCTTCTGTAAAGTCATCAGAAGATCAAAACCAATTACAAAATGATTTAGACAAGATATCTGTATTGTGCGAAAAGTGCCAGTTGACCTTAAATGATAAAAAGTGTGAGGCCATCCACATGAATACTAAGAGGAATACTTTAAATTTTGGATACACGATAAATCACACAAATCTAAACTAAATACCTAAGAATTACAATTACAAGCAACTTAAATGGAACGGTCACATAGATAGCGTTGCGGGAAAAGCATACAGAAGACTGCGTTACATTGGAAGAACGCTTAAAAGATGCAACAGGTCTACTAAAAAGAGTGCCTACACTACGCTTGTCTGTTCTCTGCTAGAGTACTGCTGTGCCGTGTGAGCCTTACCAGACAGGATTGATGGAGGATATCTAAAAAGTCCAAATAAGGGCAGTTCATTTTGTATTATCGTGAAATAGGTGACAGTGTGTCATGACTACAATAAGTATTTTGGGACCACAGCATGCCTTTCCATCTTCCAAGTGATCCTCTGACATCCCCTGTCGATCTGTGCACGTAGAGTCTGTGGGGCGAGTGGAAGACGGGCTAGAGATGTGCATGCCCATAGTCCCACTGCTAATAACCATTTTGCAACAGTTCGTGTTGACACATCTGGACTCACAAGCCCTCTTGTCTGTGCTGTGGTAGCTGTACGATCTGCCACTGCAGCTGAGCTGTTACAGTATGGTGACCCTAGCAGACGTCTGTGCTGTGTGGATGTCCAGAATCTCAGGTACGGGTGTGAGAATATTCACAATATTCATATTTTAAGAATTGTGTCGATTGTGATAGGGTGTCAGGTGGAGTTTGCACCTGTGTTCTGAACTCTGTATATAGCGAACTTGTGCCTCTTCATACAACTTTGGAGGCTGTGGCTGTTCTGGCAAGGGCATTTCATGATCTTGCCGTCCCTCCTGATGGTGGAGTGTCTCAGTGCATTGTCTGCAGTGATTCTCAGCTCCCTCCATTTTTCCTGGGCGACTTCAATGGCCATAACCCTTTGTGGGGTGGAACCATGATCACTGGCTGCGGTAACATCATCAGAACTTACTGGTAGATTTTGACCTTTGTCTCTTGAATACTGGTGCCTCCACACACTTCATTGTGGCACGTGTAACTTACTCGGCTATTGATCTTTCCATTTGCAGCCCTGGTCTTCTCCCATCCATCCACTGGAGGGTCCACAATGACCTGTGTGGTAGTGACCACTTCATGATCTTTCAGTCCCTTCTTCAGTTTCACTCCCCTGGGCACACACCCAGATGGGCTCTCCACAATGCTGACTGGGATGCTTTCACCTCCACTGTCATTCCTAGCTCCCCACTACATTGAGGCATTGACATGGCTGTCCAGATTGCAACAGCAACCATTCTATCAGGAGCCAACATACCGATCCTCTATTCTTCGGGATCTTCCCATCAGGATAGTACCGGGATGGACCTCGGAAATTGCTGAGGCTATTAGAGATCTCTGGTGAGCTCTTCAACACCATAGGTGGCATCCATCCGTCTAGTGCCTTATTGCCTTGAAACAGCTTCATGCTCAATTGTGTCACTTAATAAAACGATGGAAGTAAGAATGCTGGGAACGGTATGTTTTAACCATTGGACCATGTACACAGCCTTTGCAGGTTTGGGTGAAGATCACATGCCTCTGTGGATATCTGTCCTCAGCAGGTGTACTTGGTATTTCCTTGAAAGGTGCTGTTTTCGCTGACCCAGACGCCATAACGGAACTTTTCGATCCGCATTATGCTCTAGCTTCTGCATCTGAGAACTGTCATCCTACCTTTCATGTCCTTACCCAGCAGGTGGAGCAGTTGCACTTATCTGTCTCTACTTGCCACCTGGAGGCCTATAAGGCTCCATTCAGTGAGTGTAAATTCTTCAGTGCCCTAGCCCTTTGACCTGATACAGCCCCAGGGCCAGACTTTATCCATAACCAAATGCTCAAACATCTGTCAGTGGATTGTCAGCATCATCTCATTACCATCTTTAACCATATCAGGAGCAAGGGCGAGTTCCCATCTCAGTGGCGAGAACATCATTATTGTCCTGGTACTGAAACCAGGTAAGCATCCCCTAGAGATGGACAGCTATTGGCCAGTTAGCCTTACAAATGTTCTCTGGAAGTTGCTTCAGTGCATGGTGAGCTGGCAGCTGTGTTGGCTCCTTCAGTCTCAGGGCTTTCTGGATCCATCCCAGAGAAGTTTTCGCCAAAGCTGTTCCACTGCTGTTAATATGATTTTCCTGGAATCTGCTATCCAGACAGCTTTTGACCGACATCAACACCTTATTGCTATCTTCTTCAACTTGCAAAAGGCTAACAACATCACATAGCGACACCACATCTTAACTACCTTGTATGAGTGGGATCACAGAGGCCCGATTCCGACTTTTGTCCAGAGCGTCTTGTTGCACCATACTTTTCAGGTTCAAGTTGGTGTTTCCCAACCCCATATGCAAGAGAATTGGATCCCACACAGCTGTATATTGAGTGTCCCTGCTCTTTCTAGTGGCCTTCAACAGTCTAGCAGCTGTGGGGTATTCAGTATCACCCTCCTTGTATGCCAACGATTTTTGCTTTCACTATTGCTCCTGTAGTGAGGATGTTGCTGAACACCAACCACAGGGTGCCATTCGAAAGGCTCAGTCATGGGCCCTCACCCACTTCTTTCCATTTTCAGCTGCCAAGACTCACGTCATACACTTCTGTTGCTGTTGTACTGTTCATCCACAACCAGAACTTTACCTTGATGGTCAGTTACTCAGTGTGGTGGAGACTTATTGCTTTTTGGGACTGGTCTTCGATGCCCACTTGACATGCCTTCCCCATCTTCACCAACTTCAGCAAAGGTGCGGGCTACACCTTAATATGCTTTCACAGCCTCAGTAACACCAGCTGGGGTGCAGACCACACTACCCTTACGTTCCTTTACAAAGCCCTGATCCTATCCCCCCCCCCCCTTGATTATGGATGTCTGGCATATGGTTTGGCGTAGCCCTTAGCACTATGGTCACTGGACCCGATACATCACTGTGGGGTCCGACTTGCAACAGGAGCCTTTCAGACTAGTCCTGCGAATAGCCTCCACTAAGGATCAGGTGCCAACAACAGCTACTCAGTTATGCTGCACAAGTTTGCAGCTTCCCAAAGCATCCAAATGACCACATCCTTTTTCCTATTAGGGAGATCCACCTCCCACAACAGAGACCCAGAACTGGGGTCACAGGTGCGGTTGGACTAGTGTCTGTGCTCTGAACATGAACTTCCCCCACTGTTGCCTGTTGTCAGGGAGCAATCCCTTATGACCCTACGGCATGTACCCTGACCTCAGTTCTGTCTCAGTTTATCCTTTGAACTGAACGATTCAGTTGACCCCATGGTGTTTTGCCACCTGTTCCTGGCTGTCTTTGATGCATTTCTGGTTTCGGCAGTGGTATATACTGACAGTTCAACAGTCAATGGATATACCGGTTTTGCATACATACAGACAAGGTGCTGTGAACTACGCTCCCTGCCAGATGGATGCAGCTGAATTGGTGGCCATCAAATGAGCCATCAGCCATGCTTGTTCTTTCTCTGGCAACCTGCTTCTAGTCTGCTGCAACTCCCTGAGCGCCATTCAGGCTATAGACCAGTGCTACCCTTGTCACCCATTAGTCACGACTACCCAGGATCTTCTTTCTGACCTCCATCAAGATGGCTGGCCAGTTGTGTTTGTTTGGAACCCTGGACATGTTGGGATCTCAGGAAATGAACATGCCAACCACTTGGCAAAGTTGACTACCATAGTGATGATTTTGGAAATAGGGGTCTCGGAACTGGACCTTTGCTTGACTCTACACCATCAATTGTTGTAGGTATGGAACTCACAATGGTCCATTGTGGACTGTCAAACAAACTGATGGCAGTAAAGGCGGCCACGACCACGTGGCAATCTTCCCTTTGCGCTTCTAGCAGGGAATCCACTGTTGTTTGTCAGCTACGCATTGCCCCCTCTATGCTGACTTATGGCCACATTCTCTGACATGATGGTCTACCTAACCTGCCAATTGGTGCCCATCTGACGGTGACCCACATCCTACTAGGCTGCCCAGATTTGGCTGTGTTGCAATGATAGTTCAACCTTCCTGGCGTGCTATCTCTGGTGCTAGCAGACAATGCCAATGCAGCCGACTGGATTTTACATTTCAACCACAAAAAATCGTTTTTACTTGTCTCTGTAAGCTACTATGACCTCATTGACCACCTGAAGGGTTGGAGGGGCACTCCTTGCGTGCTCTGACCCAGGTGTCTCATGCAAGCCCTTGCTCAGTGATCTGGCCTTGCCCCTACCCTTTCCATCTTTTTGTTTTCCTTATTCTTTTAAGTTTGCCATTTTTAATGATTTGTCTTGCCTCCGTATGCATTCTGGGCAGCGCAGCTCACCCACCTTACCTGCCTCTCTCACTCCCCTCTTACTTCTCCTTGATTTTCTCTCTGTTTTATTGTATCTGGGTTACAGTCTGGCTTCCGTTGGCGTTTGTATCCTTCCTCTAAGGATTATTTCTTGTTCAATACATGTAGGATGACCTCGTAATTTGGTCTCTTTAAAACCAACCAACCAACCAGCCAACCTTGCCTGTTAATGAACATTCGCCATCTGACATAATGAACTGGGTTCTATTACTCAAGAAGTCTTCGAACCACTCGCATATCAAGAACCTATTCCACATGCTGGGACCTGTGTTAACAGTCTGTCATTGGGCACAGTGTCGAACACTTTCTGGAAATGTAGGAATATGGAGTCTGCCTGTTGCCTTTCATCCACCGTTCCCAGGATGTCATGTCAGAAAAGGGCAAACTGAGTTTTACCTGAGTGATGCTTTTTAAATTCATGTTGATTTGTCTACAGATGTTTTCCTCTCTCAAAGAAGTTTATTATATTTGAACTTGAAATATGCTCAGTAATTCTGCAGCATATCAGCGTTATATTGGTCTGTAATTTTACAATTTTTTTCTTTTACTCTTCTTATTTATGGAAGTCGCCTGTGATTTTTTCCAGTCACTTGGGACTTTGCGCTAAGTGAAAGATTCATGATAAATGTAAGCTAAGTACGGGGCCAGTGGCAGTGAGTACTCTTTGTAAAAGCTAATTTAGATTCCATCTGGACCTGAGAAGTAATTTGTTTTCAACTCTTTTAGTTGCTTTTCAATACCAGGGCTTCCCATTACTATGGCTTCCATACAGGAGTCTGTGCAACAGTCAATGATTTGATGTCTGTACAATCCTCCAGTGTGAATGATTTTTTTAAACACGAAATTTAATATTTCAGCTTTCCTTTTGCTGTCATCTACTGTCTCACCAGCATAGGTGGCAAGTGACTAAATAGAAGCCCTTGACCCACTTAGCAAATTTACATACGATCTTAATTCTCTAAGGTTTGTGGCAAGATCTTTCACAGACATATGATGGTGGAAGTTGTTGTGTGCTCCAGCTGTCAGTCTTTTTTGTATGCAAACAAACATCTTGTGACTCTTATCTGTCGATATTCATGCATTGTTTTTTAACCGGGAATGCAACAATCACTGTTTCCTCAGTGTTTCCGGAATGTGGTTATTAAACCATGGTGGCTCTTTTCTGTCATAATCCACTTACTTGGCACATACTTCTGCAATCGCAATTTTCATTCAGTTTAAACTTTGCTCATAATTATTCTGTGTCCATCATATTGGAACCAAATGATGTCCATTCATTGTCTAAGTAGGGTGCTAACAACTGCTTATCTGCTCTTTCCAGCATAAAAACTCTCCTGTCCTTCTTGATGAATTTATTAACTTTAGTAACCATTGTCACTATATGATGAGATCACGATTACTAATCACTGTCTCTGTTCTGACACTGTTGAAAAGATCCAGCCTGTCTGTGGCTACAGATTCTAAAATATTTTCATTGTGTGTGGGTTGTCAAAGTAATTACTACCTTATACAGGGTGTTACAAAAAGGTACGGCCAAACTTTCAGGAAACATTCCTCACACACAAATAAAGAAAAGATGTTATGTGGACATGTGTCCGGAAACGCTTAATTTCCATGTTAGAGCTCATTTTAGTTTCGTCAGTATGTACTGTACTTCCTCGTTTCACTGCCAGTTGGCCCAATTGGAGGAAGGTAATGTTGACTTCGGTGCTTGTGTTGACATGCGATTCATTGCTCTACAGTACTAGCATCAAGCACATCAGTACGTAGCATCAACAGGTTAGTGTTCATCACAAACGTGGTTTTGCAGTCAGTGCAATGTTTACAAATGCAGAGTTGGCAGATGCCCATTTGATGTATGGATTAGCAAGGGGCAATAGCCGTGGTGCGGTACGTTTGTATCGTGACAGATTTCCAGAACGAAGGTGTCCCGACAGGAAGACGTTCGAAGCAATTGATCGGGGTCTTAGGGAGCACGGAACATTCCGGCCTATGACTCGCGACTGCGGAAGACCTAGAACGACGAGGACACCTGCAATGGACGAGGCAATTCTTCATGCAGTCGACGATAACCCTAATGTCAGCGTTGCTGCTGTACAAGGTAACGTTGACCACGTCACTGTATGGAGAGTGCTACGGGAGAACCAGTTGTTTCCGTACCATGTACAGCGTGTGCAGGCAGTATCAGCAGCTGATTGGCCTCCATGGGTACACTTCTGCGAATGGTTGATCCAACAGTGTGTCAATCCTCATTTCAGTGCAAATGTTCTCTTTACGGATGAGGCTTCATTCCAACGTGATCAAATTGTAAATTTTCACAATCAACATGTGTGGGCTGACGAGAATCTGCACGCAATTGTGCAATCACGTCATCAACACAGATTTTCTGTGTACGTTTGGGCAGGAATTGTTGGTGATGTCTTGATTGGGCTCCATGTTCTTCCACCTACGCTCAATGGAGCACGTTATCATGATTTCATACGGGATACTCTACCTGTGCTGCTAGAACATGTGCCTTTACAAGTACGACACAACATATGGTTCATGCACGATGGAGCTCCAGCACATTTCAGTCGAAGTGTTCGTACGCTTCTCAACAACAGATTCGGTGACTGATGGATTGATAGAGGCGGACCAATTCCATGGCCTCCACGCTCTCCTGACCTCAACCCTCTTGACTTTCATTTATGGGGGCATTTGAAAGCTCTTGTCCACGCAACCCCGGTACCAAATGCAGAGACTCCTCGTGCTCATATTGTGGACGGCTGTGATAACATACGCCATTCTCCAGGGCTGCATGAGCGCATCAGGGATTCCATGCGACGGAGAGTGGATGCATGTATCCTCGCTAACCGAGGACATTTTGAACATTTCCTGTAACAAAGTGTTTGAAGTCATGGTGGTACGTTCTGTTGCTGTGTTTTTCCATTCCATGATTAATGTGATTTGAAGACAAGTAATAAAATGAGCTCTAACATGGAAAGTAAGCGTTTCCGGACACATGTCCACATAACATATTTTCTTTCTTTGTGTGGGAGGAATGTTTCCTGAAAGTTTGTCCGTACCTTTTTGTGACACTCTGTATGGGAAAGCAAAACTTTATAACCAGTGGCTAAACTAAAATGTGGAGTAACTCCTTTTTAAACAAAGCTGTTAAGGATGGTACTGCAGTTTTAGTTATTTATGAGGAGGAACATATTTGCAACATGATTATTCAAAAATGTTTTGTAAAGTTTAAAAAGGACTACAGATAATTCCACAGTGAGTCAAAGAAGAAAATGGGTAATTCCAACTTTCTGTATTCCCAACAGAGAGAAATTTTCGGGCACAAGTAAAAGTGCACAAGGATGATAAATTCATCAGAGCAGTTGTGAACAGCATAAAATTAGGCACTGAATTTAAGGAAGGAAAAACTGGTTGAATGCTTCACACATCTAATATATTTAAACATTAAAAATAGTGCCAGCTTTGCATATGAAAATAAAAACATTGAAATCCCTAACAATGCCACCTTAATCTCACTAAACATAGAAAACCAATACCATGTACACTAGTATTCACTAAAGGAGGCTATCAAGGCAATAAGAAAAAAATGTAATTCCTAGGTGAATATCAAATTGCAAAGCCCTTCAACATATGGCTATGCTCGATTTCCTGTTGGTGTATAATTACTTCACATCTATTGCAGGAGGAAAATTATTAGTTATGATGGCAAAAATTGTATCAATTGATTAGAAACAAGATTCTTTGAAGAAGTAAGTGAAAATTAATGTATTATAAGTGATATATAGACGAGTTCATCATATTGCTTCAAGGAGACTGAGGAGTTATTTCACTAGTGCAGAAAATGAATACATCCTACTCAAGAATATTATTCACCGCATTACTCTAGTAGGAAAAAACAGTTATCTTCCTGGAGCTTATGATTTCAGGAAGGGTGGGAAATATGTGTCCAAGACTTGCGAAAACACACATGCAAGAATGTTGTTGTAATTGCAAGGTCCAGTCATCCATTGAGCTACATTTACTTCTACTTAGTGCTGCATAGGCTCCTGCATCTTCTGTCACAACATTTAGAAATTCAGGAAGAGCTTCAAATTTTAAATAAGATTGGAACACAAATGCCTGTGAGCCAGGTTATATGAAATGAATGTTTAATAAAATAAGATATAAAAATTAAAAATCTTTGCACAAGATTGTCAACTGTAGGAAATACCTCACTATGACTTAGAAGTGTAGTATATGATAAGATTGGGCATAGTCTTTGACATATGCTAGTATTACAGTGAGTGTTCTACTTGTTACTGATGCAATGAGGAACAAACTTACTAGCTCCAGAATGGAAGCAGAACTCCCACAATTATTCACAGAATGAGTATAAGATAATGATACCAGATAGATGAATTTCTAATCTGCAAAATGGCAACATGGAAGATGTGAGGAACTACATGCCCTTTCATCTTTTGTTAGCAGTATACAAGACTTTTACAAAAATCCTTATAGTATTAACTTTGAATATTAACCAGGCACGAGGAGAAGCTGGCTTTGGAAGTGTATGTCTACTGTCTACTGGTTGCAGGTTGTCAAAGGAGTTGCAGAAAGAAGCAGTGTTATGTACTGTGAGACTGTTTGACGGTGTTAGTCTCTTCTGGAAATCCTATAGTACCAAGGAATAAAATCTAGCTTCATCAGTGTGCTGAAGAATATGTACAACAAGGCATCAAATTCCATCTGATTACATCAAGAAAGTGAAAATTTTGGAAATAAGAAAGGAGTTAAACAAGGCTATTTTCTGAAACCTCTGAAGGGATCTTCAAATCATTAAACTGGGATGAAGAAGGAACATGCATAAACAAATGTTTTTTGAACCACCACCAGTTCCCAGATGACAGTGTTTTGCTTTCTGTGGATCCAGAAGTACTTGAGCAAAGGGTTGTGGAACAGAGCAGAGCAGGCAGAACACTAGGCCTGACGATTAATTACAGTATGACTAAAATAATGTAAGATCAGTATGCTCATAGGAAAACAGTGTGAGCTAATAATAAAACTATAGAAACAATTGACAGATTTCAGTGCTTAGGAAAACAACAAACGAATGGACATTTGAAGGAGTAAGCATGAAGGTAAAAATGACTCGAAGTTAATTTGTGAAACTGAATGTGGTATTTACAAGTAAATTACAAATGTGGTTTGAACTGAAAGTGTATACTGCCAGTACTAACTGCCAGAAATGAAACACAACATTAAATGCACAGAAAGTTAAAAAATTTGGGTGTTTCCCAACAAGCAATGGATAGATACATGTTGAGCATAACAAGAAGAGGGTTAAAAATGGATGAAAGAAAATACAGAAGTTTAGAACATGATAGTGATCATTACGAAACACAAATTGAGGTGGGCAGGGCATTCAGTGAGACGGAACAATGGAAATGGACAAAGATGATTGCGTGGTGGACTTCTTGAAATAAGAAAACACCTAGAGGACAACCCAACTGAAGATGGACTGATAACAGCGAAACAAACTGGACCAACTTGGATGCGAAAAATTGAAGATTGTAATGTATGGAGAAGAGGCTTATGACAATGTATGTGCCTCTGTGTTACAATGCTTCTTTTGTTGCAATGTTGGTAGGGCACTTTTAATATTTTCCTCCTGCATTATTATATGTAGTTGATTTTGTTTTCTTATTTGTAGACTTGATGATGGTGGTAGAACACAACAAAAACTGGCAATTGCAAAAGTTAATGAGTAGTAGTCATCCACGAAATAAAATGATAAAAAAAAGATATGTGAATTATATTCTCCCCCTGTGAAATACACATCCAGGTGCCCAACTACTAGATCCTGCATTATATATGTAACAATTAGTGGCAGTTGCTTCAGTCTTCAAATTTAGGTTCAAAACTTAGAAGATGCTATGATATGAAACTCCTATTAAGTTTTCAATTTCAGTTACCTTCATGAGGACCTAGAATGTAGATAAACTTGAGAACTGGGCTGTGGTAAATAGTTACCTGCCATTCATACACTGTTTCAGATGTGATGCCGTTATAGTAAACTGTGAAGATAAAGTTCTTTAGTATTTTTTCTGCAAATTTGCATTTATACTCATTTATTTATGGAATGCAGTGATTGATATCGTAATTTTGAAACTGTTGTAGGTCATTGGATGGAAGACTGCAAGTATCACATAGAAAAGGTTTACCTCACGTTATCTATTGCCGACTGTGGCGCTGGCCGGAGTTACAGTCGCATCATGAGCTCAGAGCAATTGAATCGTGTGAATATGCCTTCAACTTAAAACGTGATGAGGTCTGTGTTAATCCTTATCACTATCAGCGAGTGGAGTCACCAGGTAATGTAAACTTATTTTAACACTGTAAAAGAATTTTTAAACATTTTAGTCTAATGGAGTAATGTACACAAAGATAGTCGTTACAGGTAGTTCTATCAACATTCTCTAGAAGTTGGTAACAAACTGAAACTCAGTGATCAGATACCATTCATATTCCGTTCTCTGTGTTACAAAGTCAAGTAAAACTGAACTTTCCCGTACAAAAATATGTTAAGGGTATTTCTTTATATGAGGGGGCTACTCAAAAAACTGGAATTGTTTTTTAAAAGCTATCTATTTTCAAAATGTTTACAAAACAACCCTATTCCCTTCAAAATATTCTCCTTTACAACTAATATATTTGTCCCACCGGTGCTTCCACTGTTGGAAACATTTTCTGTCGTCATGTGGCTGACAGCTCCTCCCTCATTTTTTTCGTTACTTCTTCAATGTTATCAAATCGGTGTCCTTTCATGCCCCTTTTCATGTGTGTAAATAAGAAAAAAAATCAAATGGAGTCAGGTCAGGTAAGTAAGGTGTGTGGGGCAGTGGAGCCATGCCATTTTTAGCCAAAAACTGTCAAACAGAGATGGCTGTGTGTGCAGGTGCGTTGTCGTGGTGGAAGAACCAGTCTCCTGTCTACCACTAATTAGGTCTTTTTTGATGAACACTGGTGCGCAATCTTCTTAAAACTCACAAATAAAAGGTTTGAATCATTATCTGATCCGGGTGAACAAACTCTGAATGAACTACGCTCTTGTTGGACATCCAGAACAAGGTTTTTCGTAAGTCGACACTTTACCTTTTCTAAATCAAGCAAACCACTTGTACACTTGAGAGTATTTAGGATCATCTTGTTAAACTGTTTTCAATATTAAAACAGTTTCAGCAGCATTTTTGCTGAGTAAAAAACAAAATTTCACAGATGCATGTTGTTCACTTAAACTTGAAATCATAAAGAATGAAACAACAACAAAATAGTGCTAGCAAAAACAATCACTGCAGACAAACAGAAAAAGCCAAGTTGACAACAGAGGCGGCACTGAACTGGCAATGAGTTGTGCTGTATACGCCTAGTGGCAGAAATGTGTACTACACAAGCTCCACCCATGGCAATCTTATTACAGCTTTTTTTAGGTACCTCCTTGTACACTTGTAAGTTGATAAATCACTCCCTTAATAATGAAGTTAAAAACAGGACTTGAAGCCAGAACCTTGATATCACGGGCAGTGTTCTAAGTGGCTGAGCCATCCATGAATGTCTCATGACCCATCACCACAGCTTCACTTCTGTGTACTGGCCTGTTTTCCTAACTTCACAAACTTGTCACAAAATATTGTTTGCAATATTAAAAGGCCTTTGACTAAGGAAACACTGATCAGGCTCATAATAAAATAAGGAAAATAAGAGCTCACATGGAAAGATATAGGTGTTCATTTTTTCTGCACACTGTTCAAGAGTGAAATAATAGAGACTTATTGTGAAGGTGGTTCGATGAACTTTCTGCAAGGCACTTAAGTGTGATTTACAGAGTATCCATATAGATGTAGACGCAGATTTTTTTGCATAATTTTGTGCATGTTAATTCTAGAGCTCTATGGCTGTTATATCTACAAGGAGATCAAAGTTTCATTGAAACCATCTCAGCTGCATCATGTACATATTTATTTAATTCCATGGCCCATTTTAGGACCTCCTCTTATCATCAAGTGCCTCATAAATATATTAGCAATAGTGTAAGCAGAAAGATAAATGAAAGCCAGTGCAGTTACACACACAAATATTTTGTCAAACATATTTCTAACTAGTATGAAACATCAAAATGTAACATAAACACATACCATGCACATATAACATACAATTTCAATTAAGTGTATTATACAGATCATCTTCATGCTGTTGTATTATGCTTGTAGTACAACTATCGACATCTACATGGATACTCTGCAAACCACTGTGAAGTGCATGGCACAGAGCACACCCCATTGTACCAGTTACTAGGGTTTCTTTCCATTTCATTCACATATGGAGCATTAAAAGAATGCTTGTTTAAAAGCCTCAGTGCATGCTGTAATTACTCTAATCTTGTCATAACCATCACTATGTGAGCAATATGTAGTGGGTTGCAGTATATTCCTAGATTCATCATTCAAAGCTGACTCATGAAACTTAGTTAGTTGACTTCCTCGGTATGGCCTACATCTATCTTCAAGAGTCTGTGAGTTCAATTTCTTCAGCATCTCTGTGACACTCTCACACAGGTCAAACAAACCTTTGACCATACTTGCTGACCTTCTCTGTATATGTTCAGTATCCCCTGTTAGCCCTATTTGGTTACAGGTTCCACACACTTGACCAATATTGTAGTTTGGGTTGCACGAGTGATTTGTAAGCTATCTCCATTTTAGACTGATTGCACCAATAACCCTAAGTCTACCACTTGCTTTAGGCTTGTGATCATTCCATTTCATATCTGTACACAGTGTTTGTTACACCCAGGTACTTGTATGAGTTGGGCAGTTCCAACTGTGACTCATCGATATTATAATCACAGATTAACTTATTTTTTATTCATTTTTTTTAAATGCACAATTTTACATTTCTGAACATTTAAAGCAAATTGCCACTCTTTACACGATTCTGAAATCTTATCGAGATCTGACTGAATATTTATGCAGTTTCTTTCAGACAGTATTTCATAATAGATAACTCCATCATCTGCAAAATTTCTGAGCTTACTATTAATATTGTCCGCGAGGTCAGTGGTATACAACATGTACAGCTAGCGTCCCAAAACACTTCCCTGGGGCACACCTGCAGTTACTTCTACACCTGACGATGACTGCCCAAGATAACACTCTGTGTCCTCCCTACAAAATAGTCCTCAATCCAGTCACTAATTTAATTTGATACCCCATAAGACCATACTTTTGACAGTAAGCTAGGTGTGGTACTGGATCAGATGCTTTTTGGAAATCAAAAAATACTGCATCTATCTGTCTGCTTGGATCCAAAGCTTTCAATATGTCATGTGAGAAAAGTGTGAGTTGGGCTTCACAATATCAATGTTTTTGAAATCAATGCTGTTTGAAATGGAGGAAGTCTTTCTGTTAAAGATACTTCATAATGTTTAAGATCTGAATATGTTCTAAAATTTTACAACAAATTGGTGTCAACCCAATATTGGACAGTAGTTTTGTGATCGCTTCTGCTACCCTTTTTGTATACAAGTGTGATCTGTGCTCTCTTCTAATCCCTGGGCATGGTTTTTTGCTCGAGAGTGCTATAATAGATTATACTTAAAAGAGGGGCTGTCTCTGTTGCAAATTCAGTGTAAAATCTAATAAGGATTCCATCAGGCACTGGGGCTTTGTTCAGTTTTAACAATTTTGCTATTTCTCAACACCACTGACATTAATGTCTATTTCACTCAGCTTTTTAGTGGTACAAGAATTAAATTTAGGTAAAACTCGTAGGTTTTTCTTGGTAAAGGAACATTTGAAAACCGAGTACTTCATTGCCGGTCCCAAGCCCGGATGAGAAAGGAGGAGGGTTAGAGGATGGGCCAACCCCCCATCCTCTGTAAAAAAAAGATTCTGGTTAAAGAAAAAGACAAAAGGAAAAACTGGACGGATCAAAATGGTGACGAAACTGGATACGTAAATGGATTTTCTGGATTTAGAATTGGAACATGGAATGTAAGGTCAATCATGACGGGGGGAATGAAACAACTTGGAGGAGAACTGAGTAAATATCAATGCATAGTGGCAGCAATTCAAGAAACAAGACTTCCTCAGGGTGTTATGAAGATTGGAGATACTCACACGCTCTTTAACAGCAATGAGCTAAGCCCAGCCTGGACTTCTGGAGTTGGTTTTGCTGTACACAATAAAATGATATCGGCTGTCAACAAATGGTCTCCTGTAAACGACCGAATCTGTTGGATGATTTTACACGCTAAACCATATAAGATCTGCCTAGTCAACTGTCATGCCCCATCAGAGGATGCCGATGAAGAAACAAAGAATAACTTCTATCTAGAACTAGAGAATGTAGTAGACAAACTCCCAAGACACTCAATTCAGTTGATAATGGGAGACTTCAATGCCCAAGTGGGAAGAGAAGTGCAGTATCGTCCAACGATAGGGCCTGATAGTATCCATGAAACAAGCAACGAGAATGGTATCAAATTAATTAACCTTGCCGATACAAGGAGAATGATCGTTAGAAGCACATACTTCCCCCGCAAAGCAGTGCATAAAGTAACCTGGATATCCCCAGATGGAAGTACGATGAACCAGATCGATCACGTTCTTGTTGACCGAAGACATCATTGTAGTGTCGAGCATGTAAGATCCTTTCGCGGGGCAGATATGAATTCAGACCATTTCTTAGTGGTAGTCAAACTACGTCTGAAACTTTCAACCATGTGGAGAAGAAATTCTGAAATGATGGTCCGCTTCGACAAGAATAAGTTGAAAGATGTAGAAGTGAGACAGCGCTATCAAGAAAAAATTGCAGAACATCTCACAATAACAGAGAACCCTACCAGTGTGGAGAACGCATGGATGCTGCTGAGGAATGCAGTGTTAGAAAGTGCAAATGAAGAACTAGTTTGCGATGCAAAACGAAGAAGTAAACCTTGGTTCGATGAACAATGTCGAGAATCTGTTGAGATTAGATCAGCGAAGAGGATAAAATGGCTACAGCAACTCTCGGAAGAAGCAAGGGTAGCTTACTACGAAGCGAGGCGTAACACGGACCAACTCATGAGAAAGAAGAAACGGGACCACCACAAAAGTCTGTTGATTGCAGTCGAAGAAGCAAAGTCGTCACGCTCGTTTTTCCAGGCCTCAAGATTCGCCAGAGGCGCATACAGACAACGTACATTGGTCCTAACGAATGAGACGGGTGAAGTTGTACCGCCAGAAGAGCAAGCAACCCTATTTAAAAAACATTTTGAAAACCTATTGAATCCCGACAACCCACCAGTAGGGACAACACAGACGGATGCCCGTTTTGACAGAGTTGAAGTCCCTGAACCATCTGAGGAAGAAATCAGTGTTGCCCTAAAAGCACTCAAGAACAACAAGGCTCCAGGAGGTAGTGGTATCACAGCTGAGATGCTTCGCTTGGGAGGGGAAACACTGGTGGGTGCTTTGAAACGATTAATTTCTACCATCTGGGAAGCAGAAGTTATTCCTGAGGAATGGAAGGGAACAATCATATGTCCCATATTCAAGAAGGGAGATGCTACTCATGTATCCAACTACCGAGGGATTTCGTTACTTGAAATTGGCTACAAAGTTTTTACAACACTGATACTAAACCGCATGAAACCACTGGCTGAAGGAATTGTAGGGACCTATCAATGTGGGTTCGTTGCTGGACGATCGACAATTGATCACATATTTACTCTGAGGCAGTTGATAGAAAAATTCTACGAATTCAATAAGGATCTACACCTCATCTTCATCGATTTTCGACAAGCTTATGACAGCATTGACCGCGCCACGTTATGGGAAACGTTAGAGGAACTTGGCATCCCATCAAAATACATCCGCTTAATTGCTGCTTGCTACTCTCAGTCTACGGCCCAAGTGCGGTTTGGTAATCAACTATCACCATCATTCAGTATACAAAATGGATTGAGACAAGGAGATCCATTGGCGCCAATATTATTCAATTTGGCCCTGGAAAAAGTAAGCCGTGACACTTGTCGAACCAGAGAGATGGAGATGGTGGGAGCAGACACAATCTTGGCATTTGCTGATGATGTTGTGATCCTTGGCGACACTCTAGAGCAAGTACGCAGGGATACTTCCCGATTCCTCCACAATGCAGAGAAAATTGGGCTGGTGGTGAACGAGGAAAAAACTAAATATCTTGTTGTATCACGCCGCCGAGATCTCCCTCCTTCCATTGATGTCGACAGGCATACCTTCGAACGAGTTGAAGAGTTCAAGTACCTGGGCTCCATACTAACAAATAGAAGTGAAGTAACGAAAGAAGTACAGCAACGTATAACAAATGCTAATCGCATGTTCTTTAGCCTGAACAATCTTTTCAGATCTCGGCTGATATCGCAGAAGAACAAGATCCACCTATACACGACACTGGTGAGACCAGTACTTTTATACGGCTGTGAAACTTGGGCAACATCAGCAACAGCAGAAGAAGCAATATGTGCATTTGAAAGGAAGGTACTTCGGAAGATATATGGACCCATCTACAATGCCATGGAAGGTAAATGGGAACGAAGAAAAAAAGAAGATTTATACCAGCGGTATGGAAAGCCACACATTGGACGAATATTGGCGCAGAAGAGACTCCAATGGTTTGGCCACATCCTACGGGCAGACGGATCCCTTCCAAACAGAGTCCTCCACTCTCAACCCACAGGAAAACGCCCTAGAGGACGCCCAAGAACTCGATGGAAGGATAGGATAACAACGATCCTGAAAGAAGTGGAACCAGCAGCCGTGGAGGAGGACGCCAACGACCGGATGAGATGGACTGCCATCTGCAACAGCTCCCTCCTCTCGTGTAATTGACAGACACTGCGTGTGTGTTTTTTTTGTTTTTTTTGTTTCTGTAATGTATCCCTCTTGCCTTTTAAACCTTTGATTGAATGCCCTGTTTATTTTTTCGTTTTTTCTTTAAGCTGTAATGTACATATGTAACTTTTACTACTGTATAGAGTACTTTTGTAAGTCTTTTTGTCTTTACTTTTCCTTTTGTTCTTCTTGCTGTAGGCCTTAAAGGCCCGATAAGGCAATAAATGATGATGATGATGATGATGATGATGAGTACTTCATTTCCGCTTTTGCTTTGCTGCCCTCAATTTTAGTTCCTGTCTCACCTGTTTAGTGACTCAATGTTAATTTTGTTGCCACTAACTGCCTTTGCATACAACCAGAATTTCTTTGGGTTTTGTGAAAGATCATTAGACAATATTCAGCTGTGGTCATCACTGAAAACCTCATGCATTGCTCTCTTGATAAACAAATGCTTTTCATTCACCATGTCTCTGTATACTGCTTTTTACCTTACCTTGCATCTATTATTGAGTAGTCTATTTCTTTGGGAGTTTCTGTAAGTGACTCTATACCATGTAGGGTCCATAACTATCAAGTGAATGGTCAACTGTTCTTTTAAATTTTATGTATAATTCCGCTACTTGCTTCTGTTCTGAGCTAAAAGTTTCAAATTTCTCATTGAGATATGATATTACTGCTTCTTTATCTAGTTTACCAAACATATAAATCTTTATCCTCATTTTAGTTGCCCTTTGTGCTACGACTGTTCATGGTCAGCTTCAATATGCCCACCCTCAAAGAGGTCAGGTCTGTTTGTTGTCATTAGATTTAATATATTTCCATCATGAGTGGGGTTTTGAACTATCTGTTCTAGGTTGCTTTCAGAGAGGGCATTTAGTAATGTTTCACAGATGTCTTATCACATCCAGCACTAACAAAACTGTAATTTCTCCATATGATTGATGGATGATTAAAGTCTCCAATGATGATTACAGTATGACTGGGGAACTTACCTACAAGTGAACTGAAGTTTTCTCTAAAGTTTCCGGTTATGTCAGAAGATGATTCTGGTAGACAGTAGAAGTATTCAGTAACCATTTTATGCCCACACTTCATACTGAGTCTTATCCAAACAGTCTCACATGTAACTTCAATTTCTATCATGTTGGATTTGAGTTTCTTGTCTGCTGTGACAAATACACCATCTCCATTTCCCATTAGCATATTCCTTCAATATACACTTAAATTTTCCCCAAAATTCTCACTGCTATCAGTTTTAGGTTTCAACCAGCTTTCTGTACCAAGTATAATGTGAGCTTCACTGCTTTTCAGGAGCACTTTGAACTTTGGGACTTTGTTGTGAATACTTCAATAGTTGACCACTAGGATCTTAATACTCTAAGCTGTGGGAGGCATTTCTTTCGATCTTACACTGATACTTCTAGGTTTCCTACAGCTATCATAATCTGGATTGGATGGAGAGTCACCTAATATAAAAGCCCTGTGTGTACCCCGCATGAAGTCAGCAACCTGAGTAGCAGCCTCTGGTCCGTAGTGCACATTTGATCTATTTGTGGGGACCCTACAATTCTCAACCCTATGGTGCAAGTCCAGGCAGTCACAGCTTAACTTGTCACAGAACCTTCAAAGTCTCTGATTGTCCTTCCAGTTAACTCTGAACCAAGGGGCCACAATCAGTTCTGGGGACAGTGCTGCAAATTGTGAGCCTCATTGAAACTCCAAGCGTGAGGCTGGCCTTCTCAACCTTCCCTGTCAGTCACTGGAATGACCCAAGTATGACCTTGTAGCCCACACGACAGGCATAATTTGTTCTGATGTGCACAACAATCTGCAGTTGGTTGCACCATATTTCCTCAATTGTTGCTGGAATAGCCTCTTCAACATGTTGAATGAGGCTCCCAGGCATCCACACTGAATGCAAGTGGTGCCTTTTCCTGTCTCTTGCTGCCATTTCCCTAAAGGGTGCCATCATTTGCCATACATTTGAACTGCTGATGATTAATAGATCCCTACCCTTTTGCGTTTGCCACCTCTTGACGCTGGACAAATCAGGTTTCCCAAAACAGTTGGAAGTGAGTCCCACTGGCTCAGTTTCAGTGAAAGACAGCACCTCCAACTTGGTCATTGGTGTTCATTGGGGGGATCATAATAACACTGAGTCCTCCATGGTCTCTGTCCACACTGTACAGGACACTTAGATCTACCATTGAAACACCACTCGCAGTCAAGTGGGCAAGTAATGACAGATTCCGTAGTTCCTGCAGAGGAGCAGAATCCACAGCAGAGGATAGTACTCGAGGTACCTTTGGTACCATACCACAGATATATGATTCTCGTGAACTCTTCGAACACATCAATTCTCAGCAGCCAACAATGTTTTGACAGTAGTCATTGTGATTTCCAGTTACTTACAAACGTCAACCAACTCGCACCAAGTCCTAGAACAATGTACACAGTGGGGCTGGATTTTGGCAGGTGCGATGTATACATAACAGTGAAAAAATAACTTTAAACTAAGCTTGCTGATTAAAAATTAATAATTCACCATAAGGCTTGAAGCAAATACACAAAATCAGATTTCTATTGAGGCAACAGAAAAACCTTTGGTAAAAGTTACTAGTTTCGTAAAATCTTCTGAGGTTTACTTTAATTGTTAGCAAAGTAAAAAATAGAGTTAATTTGCAATAAATGTAGATAATATGTTCTCCTCTTTAAGAGAAAACTAGATGTAACACAATATGTTTGTTACAATATCTGCTACAGTGACTAAATCACAAATGCTGATTTACTAAAAATTAGGATTTGCACAGGCCAACAGTAACTTCTGAAAATTCTCAAAAATGCACATTTATTTGTGTTAATATACAGTGAAATTTGAGATCTATTCTTTGGCAGTAATTGTGAACTACAAATGCTGACGTGCTACGATATGAGTTATCCAAAACACTTGTACGGATAACTTATGAAAAAGTAGTTTTGTAAACATCTGAAAATTCTAAAAAATAAACCTATTTCTCATGTAATTATGTTATGAAATTAGAGAATGATTGTTTTGAATGAGGATAAACACACTGTTCTCAAAAATTTTAAAGGAACACAAAGAAGATTAATTCTACAGTTGATGATAACAAACAGTAAGGGTTTATTGCATCACTCACAATTTTTTTAAATTTCACTATATATCACAATACAGTCTGTGAAAGATTATGCGGAAGAGATGCAAACAGTAAAAAATGTGAATCTAGAATTTTGAATCAGTTTATGAATCTTGCATACCTCGTCACGTGCAATGGCAAATTCCAAAGTCTGCTTTAAATAAACTTGTTAGTTTCATGGATTTTTTACTTGACTGTTTCCGTGCCAACTTCTACACTTGCTTGCCGAAGATGAACACTGCAGCATGAGTTTATCTAGGTCAAAATCGAGTAAATGTGCAACACCAACAAAACACATCTTCTGCCTGTTGCAAATAACAGTGCAAAATCTCCTACGTAAAGAACATCAAGATATCCACAGATATTCTAAAAACTGATGTGCATATGTATAATCCACATCTCCTCGAAACCACAGGACCGATTTCAGGCAAACTTTATACGTGGGGTGTTGCCCACTCATCCATAATAGGGTGCCTACGGGGTGTTACAGTCTTGGAATGCTATACAACAATTCAAAAAAATAACATTAGTAGTTTTATGTCTATAAAGAAATTGACAATACTTAACTTTGAAGATTTACAAGTAGTAATCGCAAACGAGGGGCGACATACAATATAATTTACAGTCCTTGATATGTGAAATGTTCAGGCAAGTTGACACACGTCACTGATGACTAATGTCCACAATCCAGTGCTGATCCGAGCAGCTGAGGCTAGCAGTAGTGTCGTTTATATTCCCTTCTTCCAGGTGTCACTCTTGGCGCGGTGCAGTCCAATTCCGTGCACCATCGGCTGCCGTTTCCTCACTGCCTTCTCTGCTCTTGCATTCTGCATCTTCATTCCGGCGCTTGTGGTTACGCCAGAACATTACTCCCCCCCTCCCCCCCCCCCCCCCCAAAGCGATGGAGCATGATCACGTATGGAGTGCGACTGTGGCGGGGCATGCAGGATCATGGACACTCTGATGGACCAGAAGTTTTGGTTGCAGAGGACGTCCAGCTTCTGGCCGTACCCCGCCATCTAAGCTTCCAGCCGTACCCCGCCATCCAGCCTGCACTCTGGCGAAAACGCCCCCCAGAAAATGAGCAGGGGGGCACACATCCACCTCTTGCTGCCATGAACCAGATGAAGAGGGTGGCGACTGCTGCGGTGTGGGCGGGTCCAGCTCCATCGGTAGGGCGAGTGGAGGCAGAGGCCCCATCTCCATGGGGTTGTCCTGTGATGTTGTGATAACACCGTCTGGCGGCTGCTGTGGCCACAGTGTCCTCTGGACCCGTGAATCTGGGGGGGGGAAAAGAGACTGAAAGACCATCGTGTACATGACACAGGCGAAGTTGATTTTGATGGTGGCACTGCAAACCATTGGAATCTGAAATAAGATATATGCAAGCACCAAGTCGATGGATGAGCTCTCCTCACGCCCATTGTCTGCTGCCACTAAAAACCCTGTAGACGACAATATCGTGCAGCACGACATGATACTTGTGGCCTTCATGTCATGCTGGATGCTGAGGGGGGTGGAGCAATGTGTGATGGTGGTGGCTGTGAAGCAATTCCGCTGGCAATGTTCCATCTCGTGGGTGCGAGTGATACAAGGCAAGAAACAGTTGCAAGGCTTGATTCCTGGTGTTGTCAGAGCGAAGTTTGGCCATCTGCTGCTTGAATGTTCTGACAAAACATTCTGCTTCACTGTTTGACTGTGGATGGAATGGTGCACTAGTTAGATGCAGTGTGCCATTGTATTCACAAAATGTTTCAAACTCATGGGATGTGAACTGACGGCCGTTGTCTGACACTATTACTTCATTTAAACCTTCTAGGCAAAAAATCGATGACAACACCTGAATCGTGCTACGTGACATCGTTCAGTTCATTGGCACAGCAATAGGAAACGTGCTATGTGAGGGAGACATAGCATCCGTTCTGCTGAATTTAACTTTTGTCTGTAGAAAAAAAAATTCCATTGTGCAGGCAATAGTACTGGGCTGCCTTAGGATAACTGGGATCCCCTAAATGAGTTTTCATTAGCTTCAGTATATCGTCATCATTTTGCTCTCTCCTTAAGTTCTCAAAGACTTTCTTCGAGGCAGTTTCCTGTTCGACTTTACGCATAGCAAAGGTATGTACTTCACATTAAAAAACTAGAAACCTACCTCGTTTGCGAAAAAAGCACCTAGTGTTAACCTAGGTTTCGGCGTAGATAACTACACCTTTTTCAGAACAATAAAACCCACAAGTGCCTAAGAAGACCTTCGTCAATGAATAAAAGAACACCATAGCTATACATTTATAAACGAAAGAAAGGAAAACACAAACAGTACATATGTACAAAGTCAAAACCACTACTTAATGGTGTAAGCTCCACCTCACACTGGCCTATGTTCGATGGGCCATGACCCGCCATAAATTTTGGCAGTTTATGGTGGGTCATGGCCCATCGAACATAGGCCGGTGTGAGGTGGAGCGTACACCATTAAGTTAAGTAGTGGTTTTGACTTTTTACATATGTACTGTTTGTGTTTTCTTTTTTTTTTCATTTATAATTATATGGCTATGGTGTTCTTTTCATCATTGACAAAGGTCTTCTTAGGCACTTGTGGGTTTTATTGTTCTGAAGAAGGTGCAGTTATCTACGCCGAAACCTATGTTAACACTAGGTGCTTTTTTTCGCAATCGAGGCAGGTTTCTAGTTTTTTAATATATTAACCAACGATTGCTGATGCGCTGCGATGTTGAAAGTATGTACTTCATCCTTCTCCATTAAAGGAATTCCCGATTCTTTGCACAGTTCAACACTTCTCTGCACCTTGTGAGTCTCGCGTGCCTTAATTTGCAAGTTTTTAAGACTGTCACTTTATATTATCACTTTGTGACCTAGCAAGTAAGGTTCGAGCTTCTGCACACCGAGTACTATGGCTAAAGCCTCTAATTCTGAAATACCATAATTACAGTCTGCAGGTTGTAGCAAATGACTCACAAACACTATCGTTTTATGTGCCTCTTCATCTCATTCTGTTGCCATTCAAAGCAATTCTGCTGCTGTTCCGTACCCACTTGCATCAACCGAGTGTGGAAGAGTTTAAAAAGGCAGCAAAAATTATAGTAACTGGATATGACTGGGATACACTGGCCAACTGACCAAGGGTGTTGATAGTGAGTCACCGAAAATTAGAGAAAGGCAACAAAAGTGATGAATGAGTGACGAAGATGACACGACAGAATGACAAGCCTGGAGATTGAACCAAATAGAGCGCCTAGATGTAGCAATATTGCAAAGTGAGCGGTTGGGACACGACTGAGGTTCAGGCCCCTGTGCTGTTGTGTATGGGGTCCGGGTACTTTTGAAAATTTGTATCGAGGTCAAAAAAAACAAAAAAAAAGAAAAAGAAAAAAGGCAACTCATGTTCCTTACTAGTATTATTTTAATTTTCACTCAGAGAATAACTATACGTAGGCATAACTGTATTCAGAAATCAATGGGAGAAAATTCATTTGCAGTCTTGTGGCACTTTTTTCAAGTTAGGTTCACATGGGGAGCAGGTTGGTGATCAAGGCAGCACTATGGCTGGTTCAACAGTAAGTAGACCATGTACAACAGACACTGGAGAACACGAAGTTCACAGGCATATGTGGAGACAAACACAATAGCAGGTAAATTTTTTGCAATTTCCTTATTTTTCTGGAAAATGTTTCCTCCAAAATTCTTCGATGGACACAGTTTTAATTGTTTGAAGGAGATGTCTTCCTTCAAGTCCATTATGTCCATTTGGAGGAAAGGCTTTGATTGGCAGAACAATTTCACAGCCACATCAGTCCATTCTGCCGTTGGACAAACTTCAAAAGGCGATTTTAAGAATCGCATTAACGTCTCTATCTCAGCGAAGTCTTGGAATCTTGCTGTAAATTCCTTCCTAAGATCAGACGTAAAATTTGAAAATGCTGCAATGTCTGTTTCAGAAAAATTTTTATACTCAAGAATTGTTGGAAAGTGAAAATACTTTTGAATTACATTTCTTTTTCAAAGATATTCGCCGCCCGGAGTGGCCGAACGGTTAAAGGCGCTACAGTCTGGAACCGCATGACCGCTACGGTCGCAGGTTCGAATCCTGCCTCGGGCATGGATGTGTGTGATGTCCTTAGGTTAGTTAGGTTTAAGTAGTTCTAAGTTCTAGGGGACTTATGACCGCAGCAGTTGAGTCCCATAGTGCTCAGAGCCATTTGAACCAAAGATATTCAGCTTGTGACAGGAAGAAGACATGCTTTGTATCAGATCACATATTAATTTCCCATTTCTGTGTAGCTTGGTACTTCAATGAATTTCAACATTTCAGAATGTCTTTCAGGAAAGCCACAGTTAGAATCTTGCATTCAATTTATTTATTTACCCATCCTTAGACATTTTAGGACGCCATCATCATTTAACCATACAGTAAAGCTGCATGCCCTCGGGGAAAAATTACGGCCGTAGTTTCCCCTTGCTTTCAGCCATTCACAGTACCATCACAGCAAGGCCGTTTTGGTTAGTGAGACCAAGAGATGAATACACTAAGCAGATTCAGAAGGATGTAGGTTGCAGTAAGTACTGGGAGATGAAGCAGCTTGCACAGGATAGGGTAGCATGGAGAGCTGCATCAAACCAGTCTCAGGACTGAAGACCACAACAACAACATAGACATTTTAAAATGTATGGACATTGTCAGTTTGTGTACAGTCACATATTTAAACAGTTTTTCGTTACATGTTGTTAAACATTATGAGACAAAAGTTATTTGCAATCATTTTTACTAAGGAATTCACTTATAGTGTAAAAACAGTGTTCCTGCAAATACAATTTTAAGATTTTTCCTAAAGCAGTACGTGTTATCTGTTTCTTTCATTTTCTGCAGTAGTTTATTATACTGTTTTATACCTTCATACAAGAAACTATTTTGAGTCTTATGTGGATTTTTTCTGTCTAGGTGAAGACAGTGACTTGTTATTGTACTGTAGTTATGAAAACTGCTATTTGTACTATAATTTACCATATTTTTCTTAATATACACTATGGTTTGGAATATAAATTCACAAGGTACAGTTAGAATTTCTAACATTTTGAAAAATTCTCTGCAGTGGGCCCACTTACTGCTTTTCTCAATAAATTCTTACTGCTCCCTTTTGCATTTTAAATTCTGTTTGTAAATTCTGAGCACTATTTCTCCAGAAAATTATACCATCACTGATTACTGAATGAACATAACTAAAGTATACAGTTCTCAGACAGTCATCAGTGCACGCGGATGCAAGGACTATAAGTGGATAACATGTTGTGGATATCTTTTTCGAGAGTTTCATAGCACGCTCATTCCACTTCATTTGGTTGTCAGTGTGCAACCCGAAGAATTTTGTTGTAGGAGCATCATCTATGGAGAAGTTATCTAGTTTTAAATTTAAGGGAATCTGTTTCATATTAATTCTAAAGCATATTGTATTTGTTTTCTTTATCTTGAGGGTTACTTGGTTTTCCTGCAACCATTTGTAGACATTCCTCAGCACGTCAGTAGAATTTTCCAGCATTTGTGCTGGTGTCTTCCTGGTGATTAATATGTTGCTGTCATCAGCAAACAATATCTTCTCTCCATGGCTGATGTTTTGTGGGAAATCATTTATATATACCAGAAACAATACTGGGCCCAGTGGACATCCTTGAGGGACCCCAATACTGATATGTTGTGGATCCAATATATGTTTCTGAGTGTACTTTGATCCACTGGAGACGTGTGATCTCTACTGACTGTACTCTGTTTTCTAGATATAAACGAAACTATTTGCTAACCACTCCTCTTACTCTTAGTGCCTCTAACTAGTGTTACTTAATCATTGATAAACTATTGATCAATCGATAGTATCTGCACTATCGTTTCTATCAGTAATCTGGTTTAACTTTCGGTATTCATATCATTTACAATGTAATTCTTTTTGAACTGACGCCTGAAAAATTGTTGGTTGCTATTACCTCCATGGAGTGCTGACTGAAAGTGGATTGTGTGGAGGTATTTAACCAACAACAAATATGCTGGCACCTTAGCCAGTCTAAGTTGTTTATAAACTAAGTGGTTAATAGATTAGTCACTGTGGGGGAGGGGTGGTGAAAGAAGGAATTTTCTTATGTGTCTTTCAGTGGTGACAACTCATGGTTGTGCGTATCTCATACCAATCAGATGATTATGGTAAAAATTACACACTTAAATAACATAGATTTGTGAATGTACATTATACTGATTTTAATCTTCAAATGTGTGAACTTGCTTATTTGTAATACAGTGCAGTTATTAGCGAAAAAAATGACATTTTAAAGATTTGTTAAGTGTTTCTGATTGTACTGTATAACGCATTTTAAAATAAATACATTTATTGTCGTTATTAATTAATCACACTTTCTGTTTCTGTGTCCTCATTGTGCTTACAAGTGTTTTCAGTTGTACATTGTTCATGTGTAAAGTGATTCGAAAACACCAAACACTGACACAGTCCTAATGCCCTTCCGTCACTTCTGCTTTTGCAGAAGCACAAATATCATTCATATGTTGGTTGCACATGTTGTGGTCGATTAGCGGTGCATGTTCCTTCAAGAATATACCAGCTCCCGCAAAACTGAATAAAGTAAAAGCACAACCTGTTGAGTGTCAAGTATTTTACTTGTATGGTTGCTGGACATAATCATTAAAATATACAGTTGTATTTACATGCTGTCTGCTTTCACAGCATTGGAGTGTATATTCATAAGTAATTCAGGAGAAATGTGAATGTTTCGGTGGATGTGAGACAAACCTAATCTCTTCTTGCCAAGAGTTGACTGTGAGTGTCCAGGAATGTTTTTGCAAAACTTCAACTCCTGTAGATATTTCTTAAGCTCTTGCCCGTTAATGTTGTAACCCCTTGCTTGAAACTTGTGCAGCAGGTGAATAAGCTCACCATTATTATTTTCTTTTTCATTTCTTCGAGTTTACATCATTCTGCAACCTGGTTAGTAAATTTTTGAGCCTCACGGGGAGTAATTCTACCTCTAAAGCTTCTGGCTCCACAGGTATCATAGGATGTGACCTCAGTGTACCAACAATGGCTTCTTTGTCACTTTATTTCATTATTTAAGCGCCACACAACAACAGGATTATTCATCACACAACACTAGTGCCACAACTGTTGTATTGCTGGCACTAGCAGCCGTGAGACAAACAGCACAATAGCGAAGAAGTTTTCAGTATGGTGCTGACATAAAGCGATCAGTACTTTTTTGCACACCACCGATAGTATCTATTGGCTGAGGAATTCCGTCCTTCCAAGATTATTTTGTTCGTGTAAGACACACATAAATAAGTTTTTGTTGTTGTTTTGAAAATGAACCATAAAAATCAAACATCTGTGTGGAATTTTTTCAAGAAAGTGGGGGATAATAGTCAGGTTGTAAAGCATTATTTCTGCGTTAAAGATTATGAACATTATCAGGTAATAGCAATAATTTAAGAGACCACTAAAAAGAAAGTGTGGTGAAAAACTAGGAACCACGAATTAGTAATAGAATTGAAAGGTGAGGGATCAACTTGTGAGCTAGATCAAGTGCAAAAGGTGCAACCAAAAGAATCGAGAAGCTCCATAAAAAACTATTTTAACAGAACACAGTTGTATGATGCCAGTTCAAAAGTAAAAAAAGAATGTCTTTATTAAAAAATGATTGCTATCGGTATGCTACCGTATGTAACTTCCGACCATCAAAGTTTGAAAAAAATTGTTTATGCCTTAGATAGCAGATATGAGTTGCCAGATAAAACCACATTTAAATATTTACTGGTCTCAAAACTATAGGAAGAGATAAAAAATAAATTAGAGAAAGCCCTCAGAAAATGTAATTTTTTTACTTTTACAATGGACATGTGGAAAAGCAACATGAATGAAAGCATGCTGACATAGACTTGCCACTTGATTAAAGGTGAAAAATTAGTTTCACCCATATTAAAAGTATCAAAAACTGCAGGTCATCACAACACAGAACCTATGCACATGTAACTAACATTTTAAATATGGTTCTTTTTTAGCTCGTCAATGCCATGCTGAGTTTCGTTTCATTCTTGTGATCGGTACATGTCGGTGTTAGTCAATTCTTGGCAGTTTCACCACTCCCCTCCCCACCCCCATTCCCCCTCACCCCTCTTGTCGATAGAAATCTGAAGCCGTCATGCCATTTGTGTTCTGTTTATGGACACTGCCAACCTTAACAAATCAGTGAATAATTGCATTACAACAGGCTTAATATATTTTCTTATTCATTACTACAAATAAGCAACACATTTGAACATAGATGTCTCTATAATGTGCTTTCTCAAAACATTGTTACTTCCGCGCCTGAAGTTTTCACTTGATAGTTTGTGCGATAGCATACTAATATGTGAGAAACTAACACAAATCCCAACAGCACTTGAACCAAACTTAATGCATCATAGCAAAATCAGCTGGCATTGGCGTTACAGTTGTCTTCCGAGTATATAAACAACTTGCTTTTGTGGTGATTTATATGGACTTCTTCAATTGTGTTAGCAAATCAGAACAGAATTAAAACTTTCGGTACTTATAAAACAGCGTCGGTATTAATGCATATATTTGCCAAAAAGGACTAACTACAGCAAGTTGTAAATATAGGCCTTACTAACTGAATCAGAACTTTCCAGTGGTAATGGAAAATTCTCAGTTATTGTGTAATGGAAGCTTTTGTATCACTGCTACAGTGAAGCCGACGAAACACTATCAGGTTGTGTCAAGTGCAAACTTTGAGCAGCGCTGGTATATTATAGGAATCGGTATGATGGGCGAAGGTGCCAGCACTGCTGTCTCTTGCCGCACCTTTCCTTATCCTTCGTTAATACCGTATTGTGCTCTTTATACCGCTCCGTGCACTTCCCCCAGTGAAAGGCAAAACACCCAACAGTACTTCTACAAGCTACACACTTTATGTTGAGTGCAGTAAAATCACAAGTGCTGCCGATCTCAGCGATGTAGCAGCTGTAGCACTGCAGTAGAGTGATGGCCCTTTCGTTTTGTACTTAGTGTCAACTCAACTGAGAAAAAACATAATGAGTGAAGAAGCCACCCTTTATCTCTTCAACACAGTTTCAATCTTGTTATTCCCATGTGCAGTTTATACCATATCTACTGCAGTTCGTCAGCAAGTATGCACATCTAAGGTAACAGCATTGTGTGGCAGACCAGTAAACAATTCCCCTCTCGCATCCCTATTCCTTATGATGACCCTCTTCTTCTGCTTCCTCTTCCCGCATTCCCCTTGATTCTAAGACACTGAAGCTCAACATAACATCGACAAGTAATATATTGACGCAATTTCTATGAGAATTACATTTTTATGTAGAAAAGTAATTTGTCGTATAACAAGACACTGAAGGAAAAAAAAAAATTTTTTTTTTTGATAATATTATGCAAAATTTCAGACATACTGGCAGGTTACTTTAACATTACATTTTTTTCAGGTCATCAATCAAATCTTTCTAGAATATAATATCCATGATAAGACAGTGGTAGTGGTTGCAGACAACGCTGCCTAAATTTTAAGGATTCAACATTCACCTTGTTTTGCCCACTGCATCAACTTAACAGTACAAGACTGTTTCAAAGCAGAAACATTTTCCAAACTTTTATTGAGAACAAAAGCTACTGTGACTTTCTTTCATAACTTTACACTAGCCAGTGACAAACTGCGCAGTATTCGAAAAACAGCAATCAATCAATAACTGAGACTGATACAAGAGGCGCCGACTCGATGGAACAGCTCATGCCGCACATTCAAAAGAAGAGTTAAGATTACGATCAATGAAAGTTCAAATGCACTGCCTACCCTCACAGATAATAGATCTTCGGGAACCTTTTGACGTAGCAACAACAATCTCAGGGGGGTCATTATACCTCTTACACGAGCACCTTGACAGCTAATGAAGGAGGAAGCCTTGTGGATCAACACCAAGAACAATACGTGAAACAGAAACATCCATGAGCAATGCTAATATGTCTACTGACAGTCCAACAGTTTAAAATCGGATGTTCATAATTTTTTTTTTCCCCCAAATTAGCAACAGCATAACGTCGATATCGTTACACCAGTCAGTGATTCCATAATGGACCTACATCAATATTTTGAAAAACCTGTAATAGACAAGTATGCTTGTGTATTAGAATATTGTGCAAAATCTAACATTATGTTCCGTGTAATGGCCTGTAAATTTTTGTGGTGTCCAGCGACTTCAGTTCCTGCATAGAGGGTTTTCTCCAAGGCAAGATAAACAATTACTTAAAAACGCAATAGACTAAAGGAGAAGAATTTAAACACCTTACATATATCTTACATAGTTGTATTTTAAACAACAGACTAAAGGACAAGAATTTAAATACCGTACTTTTTATACAACAAAATATGCATATCTAGTAGTATTGTATTTTAAGCAATAAAATTGTTAGAAAGCTATTTTTCATTTGAAATACCTGCCCAAAACAATCGATAGTTAATCAATACATCAATAACTTTTAAAAATACTGTTGATAATAGGATGTGTCAACTATCGATGTTTGAGTAACACTACCTCTAACTTGTGCAACATTTTCTGATCATCAACTGTATCAAATGCTTTAGACAGGTCTTGGAAAAGGCCAGTTACATAACTGTTCTCATCTAGTGCTTCTAAAACTGTATTTGTGAATTGTGCTATTGTGGATTCTGTGCCTCTGCGAGGCCTGAAACCATACTGGTCGTTACAAAGGAATTTGAATTTGCTTAAGTAGCTCATAAACCTGTTTTTCATTATTGTCTCTATCACTTTGGAAAAGGATGACAGTAGGGCTGTTGGTCTGTAGTTCTCAGTGTTTTCTACACCACCTTTCTTGTGAACTGTAAAAATTTTTGCATGCCTCAGATAGTCAGGGAAGGAACCAGTTTTTAAGGATTCATTTATGATTTCTGTTAGTGGAGGTTTGTACCTTTTATGCATTTTTTTCAGCACATGCACTGGAATTTCATGTAAACCTGCAGAGGTTTGGTTCTTTAATTGCCTTACAACATTCCATTCTTCCTTGTCAGTAGCTGGAAGCAATACCATCAAGTTAGCTAAATGCTACTGTGTTGGTTGATTAACACTTTTGCAAAATTTTTCTCTAACTTTGTTGCAATGCTGCTAAAGTAGGTATTCACATCATTTGCTAGTTCTTTCGGGTTACTTGCTTGGTTTCCTTGTTCTTGATTTGTGTGTTTGTACACCTCTGCTTCACAGTTCCTGTTTCTTGTTTCACTACAGCCCATGTAGCTTTACTTTCATTATTGGGGAAATTTATCAACCAATTATTGGCTGGTTTTTTTTTTTTTTTTTTTTTTTTTTTTTTTTTTTTTTTTTTTTTTTTTTTGCAGTATTGAGTACCTTCCTGTAGATTCGTTTGTAGTTTTTGTAGTAGTGCAAAAAATCTGGATCGCTATTGTCCTTTTTAATGGAGTTTAGGTATTTACAAGTTTGAGCAGTTTTTTAATTCCTTTACTAATCCATTTATTTTTGGTGGGTGTAGCCAGCCAGTGTGGCCGAGCGGCTGTAAGCGCTTCAGTCTGGAACCGCCTGACTGCTACAGTCGCAGGTTCGAATCCTGCCTCGGTCATGGATGTGTGTGATGTCCTTAGGTTAGTTAGGTTTAAGTAGTTCTAAGTTCTAGGCGACTGATGACCTCAGATGTTAAGTCCCATAGTGCTCAGAGCCATTTGAACCATTTTTTTGGTGGGTGTTCCAATAGGAATTAATGCTTTGGGGAATGTTTCTTCAAATTTTAGTTTAAACTCAGACATGAAATGGAGAATTTCCTATTCACTTCTATTTCTGTATAGACTTCTTCCTAACTTTCATGTGTTAACTGTATGTGTTGTATTCTCTTTAGCCACTTTTATGTCACCTTGTTGTTTCTGTAGAGCTGGACCATGGGAAGCAAGGAGAGGATGTTAGTTGGTGGCTGGTATCCTCGTTCTATAACACAAACTGCACACAATTAATAACTGGTTCTATATTCATAAAGAAAGAGCTACTTAGGTTTCCATGTGCTGTGGTACAAGCTCTCTTCTGCATAGTCCACGTAGCCTTAATGCTGTTTAAGTAGAAGTCCACTATGTTCACTATAAGGTCGCTATGTGCTGCCTGTCTCTGTGCTAGAGGCTAAGTCTGCAGCTCCATCTCAGTGACATGCCGGAACTCCACAGTGTACTGACTCGAACTAACTGGCGTAACAGGCTCTAACTAACTGGCTATACTAACTGACCCTCTGGGCCATGGCAACGATCCTAAATACTGGTGGCTGAGAGGGCCTTGGCAGCACATTTCCAGCGAGACTTGTTGTTGGCCTCTATTGATACTCTCGTAATCTCTGTGCCGCATGGTGTGCTGGTGCCAGCACACGCCAGCATAGTAAGGAAAATTCTTGCAAAGCTGATGGAGAGTAGACTTTTATATACATGCAGTTTGGATTCTTGTGTCAACAACATCCTTTTTTGTCTTCAAAAAGTGCCAGAGCCATTTCCAACATTTATTTATTTATTTATTTATTTATTTATTTATTTTTCTATTGCAGTGTCATAAAATGGCTTCTGCTGCTTATTAAGCGCCTAACACACATGCAACACTTTTTCGGCAGATTTTTGCTTGCCCGCTCATAGATCGATTTTGTAAGGTCATGCTCTTTTTATGAGAAGGAATATGTGCCTAGAGATTTTTTTGATGAGCTTCGCTACTCAGAGGAAAATTTTATGGAATTGTTGATGGTATGTTGGCTAATGTTGCTTTAAATTGACGCGTCTAACACAGGCAGCAGTTTCATTGCGTATGAGGCAAACTTGGAACAACTCCAGGCCTATCATGTAATGTAATGTAAAAAGAAAAGGAAAGAAAAAAGAAATCGATGCAAAGAAAAATTATAAGCTTCTTGTTATTACAAGACAAATTAATGACAGCTCCATACATGGTTGCAATGATTCTTGATGGAGTAGCGACAACATTTTTCTATTTTATTTATATTTGTTCTTCATAAAGATACAGACACCCGGCACAAAGCACTTACCAGTGCACCAGAAAGAAGCCCCTTCCGTGTCACAGGTCGCTGCGGCCCTGTACACCTACCCGAAAGATTTATCATTTCACATCGAAGTTTCATAAAGCAGCGTTGAGCTTTCGTTCAAGTAGCGTTAAAATGAATATGCCTGCTCCAATTAAAAGAGGCCTTTGAGGTTACCAGAGTCATAAATCGATTTATAAAATTTCATATTTCAATAAATAAAATTCTTGTATTGCCATCAGGTGTGCAGAACTTTTGTGTGAATCAACGCAACAGACTGTTACAGCCGGCCAGCGTGCTCTCCAGGGCACCCTCCTGTGCTACACAGCATAGCGACTGTGTATTTAATATACCTGCTAACCATTAACAACTCAAACCAAATGAGTCACTCAGTTACTTGTAAAATACTATTAAAAGTGGTAAGGGTGGCACGCAAATGTATTGTTATCTACAAAAAATTAATTTTTTAAATAATTTTCTTGAATACACTTTAAAAATATTGTTGGCTGTCCAATTTTCTGGACCACTGTCTGCTAGTTGCCGACCACTCACCTGGCGGCTGTCGTCTAGGTCCGTGTCCCCTCCAGCCCCAAAAACTACACAAAGGCTGCCAGTTAAACGTTTCCTAATGCTGACTCGATTTGAAAAAAATATAATATTACCTCACAGAGATGCTACATTTTGGCAGCCCGAATACTAGTCAAAGACTGTCTATGTAAACATCTTGGAAGTTCATTCTAAATTGCCTACTAAGCTAGCTTTAGTGTTTTGTACCACCTTCACAGCGATTCTATGAAATAAAATTCTAATAAAAAAAGTGAGTTTTATCTCAAAGTTATTGAAATCGTGATTAAGAAGCTGTCAGTGTGGATAATGTCGACTGTCTAGTTGGAGTCGTACACTAACATTTAAACAGTTAATATTAATAAACGAAGTTGTGCGTTTTCCACCGAGCTTCACAACGTGAATCACCGTATTCTGTGTCTCGTCTGGTACAGTATGGCTCCTGCTTGCACCTACATTCATGTGCTAAGTGACTATCTGTAATTTATGGCACGGGGATTGCTACCGATCCTAACTGCTTGCTAGCATATAGCGGCATAAAACTTTGGATTGAACTCGAGACCTGCAGTCTTGAATGCACATCGACACGGTTGTCTAGCAGCTTAGATCTTCTTGAAATGTCTGGAAAAAAAGTGACTGTATCATCCAGAGCAAAGACATCATCCATTTAAGGTGTCTCAGCAGGTTGTCCGTAGTCTAAATAGCATAACTGCAAACATAAGTCCGTAGCTGAGAAATACTTTACTCCTTTCGAGCAGTCTAGGATGCCATTGCTGTACGGCCAGCAGTAGATACCTTTTTCATGATTTTGTTCAGTCGTCAGCAGTTGAAACAGAAATGTCATGTGCCATTCTTATCCTTCACGAGGATCCCAGCAGAGGACCGAGGACTCTTTGAAGGTTCAATAATGTCATCTTGCAGCATCTTCTCTGCTTTATGAAAGATTACCTGTAGTTCAGCTGGCAACATTCTGTGTGAACACTGGCTAATCAGCAGATGATCTCCATTACTGATATGGTTGCTTACCCTGGGTCACTTGGTGTGTGTTTTCTCCACTCTGGATTTGAAAGCATTCGAAAATGGGCGCAGAATGGCTAACACTTGCTTCAGTTCTTCCTCAGTCAGGCCAGATGCTATTGGCAGTTCGATAGTAGCTTCCTTCACTGCATTGTGTATAGTGGTACCAGAACATGATTATATATCGATGGCATTTAGCTGACTGTCCTAGACTGGTTCAGCTGGTCCTACACTCATACCTTTAGGGTAGAGTTGTCTGTTCATGACAAATAATGATCCAAAGTTTTCCTTGATCACCCCAATCTTTTTTGAGCCTAAGTAGCTTTTGGGCATTGACAAATGCATCATAGTTAAACTGAGCACCCGGATTGATGACAGGAACTCGCCTCACTGATGATGGCAGGGTAACAATGTCTTCAACAACAAGCAACCACCCAGAGCAATCTGTATTATATGTGCTTGTTGAAATAGCTTAGTCAGTCTGGTCTTTCACTGTCTATGACTACTTGTTATGCGTACAAGAAGTCCTATCTAAGAATTACATTATGACTATATTCTGATAAAAATACAAATCAAAGGACTGTTTTCTGTCATTGATGTTTAGAAAAGTTTAAGAACCAGCATTTAGAAGTGATGGCAAAACGTTTCTACTGCCACCAATATACATCTTGTGTAGGGACCACGTAGGGAAGATGAAAGGAATTAGGGTTCATATGGAAGCATATAGAAAGTTATTTTTCCGTTGCTCCATTTGCGAGTGGAACAGGAAAGGTAATGACCATTAATGGTATAAGGTACCCTCTGCCATGTGCCATATAGTGACTTGCAGAATATGTATGTAGAATGTAGAATTGTACAGGTATTCCATTTGATCCAGTCACCTTGCCTCTGTTAAGAGATTCTTAGGTCTCCAGTGGCTTAGAAAAAGAGATAAACAATAGAATTGGCCATTCATGATTAAAATTTGCCTTGCTACATTTCTTCAGTCTTCCTATGACAGCTAAGATTTCTTTGGAAGGGAGTGGAATAACTGCAATTTATTGTGTGCATATGAGTTTACTTTATACAGGCACTCAAACCCTTTCTCTCTTGAGGTAACAGTGTATTGTTCATCACTGTGACTGGTCGTTACACATGAAAAAAAACTTATGACACTATGTAGAAAGTCAGTTACCATGCTGAAAACAAGTACAGTTCAGTTGTAACACATACTCTATGAATATTACCATAGTTTTGGTTGAAATAAAACACATTATGATGTAAATTATTATTTTGTTATGCTTCTGATCAGAACTTATTGATCATGTATTAATAAGGTGTTTGTATTCAGAAATGCTTTCAGTTTGAGTGTGATAAAATTTGATTCCTGAGAATAATGTGTTGCACACTAATTTTTATTGAACTGATTGATGCATGTCCAGTGTCACTATTTGCAGAAATTACAGCTTCTGGACTTCTTGCTATATTCATTGGACATGGTACTGTCAATATGAAATGTAGATAGTTTGATGATGTTATAATCTTTTTTCTAAGAACAAAATGACACAATAAGTAAGACATGAATAACAGTTGTTTAAGACTAATTTTCTTGTAGCACTACACAATTCATTGTGGAATCATCACATAGCAATAATATTCTTTTTAAAGTAGCATTGTGAGTAAATCATAACTAATTATCTCTTTTTAGCACTACCAGCTATCTTGGTACCACGTCATCCGACACCACCAGATGAATTATTTTCAGTTTCTACACCACTGTCGGTAACTAGTCCAGAAAATGACCATGGTGAGATGTGTTCATCAGTACCCGAGAATACATCGTTCACACCATCACCTCCACCGTCACATCCTGGTCTGCCCGCTACACCAACTCTACCAGCAACTGAAACACCACCACCTGGCTACATGTCCGAGGATGGTGACAATATTGACCGAAGTGATAATATGAGTGAGTATTTACAAATAAGTGTTTTTTCATATGTCTTATCTGTTATATTGCTCACAAACAATTAAATGAGCAAACTTAACATCTCACAGTACAGTGAGAGCATTGAGCTGTTAATACACATAAAAAAGAACATAAATTTGGTAACACAGCTTATGAACTTGCATACTTTTTCACAGTGCACAAAGCGCCACCCCCCATCCACCTCCCCTACACACACACACACACACACACACACACACGTGCACCACCCCCCCATCCATCTCCCCTACACACACACACACACACACACACACACACACACTCTCTCTCTCTCTCTCTCTCTCTCTCTCTCTCTCTCTCTTTCTCTCTCTCTAATAGAGTTCTGTTGGCTTTCGGGTGGATACAAAGTTCTGATGTAAGATACTTTTAATCTCCCTCTTACTAATCAGTTAATGCAAATTTATCAACAGTGTAAGAAATTCTTATAAAGCAATTATTTCCAAAGACAGTTAGCAGTTAGGGGAGAAGTGGACAACAAGCTACCCTTACAAGCAAGTTACTTCACTTCCTTCCTGCTTACCTGAAATGTGATTAAAATACTTAAAAAATGCAAGTCACATACACTAAAGTACAAAACAAAAAGGAGTATCATGAAATTTGAATATTACACAACAAAACTTAAATGAAATAATTTAGAAGTAATTAAACAACTGCCAGTTCTACTGGACAATCTGTTCACCACCTAAATGACAATTAGAACAACAGTATCTATTTAGCCAAGCATGTGTCAACAGAAGATACACACACAGTTCCAACAGCACAAAATGGTGCAAAGTAATAATGGGAAATGCAAACAGTGGTTTTCAATTGCCAGTAAAATCTCAAGTGATAAATTGGCATAAGTAATGAACACTCAGTACTGAAAAGTACTGAGTAGTGAATGCCATTTTTGTTTTAGTAATAATTATGTAAACTGACAATAGCAACTACTCACATACACAGAACTCGTGTAATTTGCACAAGAATTTCATTTTGGGTTTCCTATCTCACCTGATTTAGAATTCACTTTCATGTATAAACCACAGTTAAGCTTCAACACAATTGCAACAGTGAAATACAAATCAAATCAACACAAAATAATGGTTTGACAGTCAATACAAAATGAAGTGTGCAAAATGAATATACCCATTTACTTGAATCTTTAATTGCTCTGGACTACTTTAATTGAAGTTAATTGAATTTATTTCACTCCTAATGTGGATTGCAAGAATTAACTTTGCCTCTAATTATTATTGAACAGAAGAATTAACTTATTAAGGCATATTTAATAATTGCTCAGCATCTGTAATAATTAATCTCCGTAATACTTTCAACAAGAAACAAAACTGGTGTTATTGTTGTTTCTTACAAATGTCCCTTTAGCTTTAAACAATTACTCTAGAATAATTGATAATAGGAAAGGATTTGGACCCTATTAAGGTGACAATGTCATGGGATAATAAGTAGATTGAGAATCTAAAGTTTTGACAATTATCACACATTATTGAACTAAAAGTTCACTCATAGTCACTGTGTAATGCCTCACAATGTTTAAAATGTGAATGAAACTAATATGAACTTATAATTCCATTGAGGCACTGTCTTGACTGTCATTGACAGTACTCGTGTTGCTCCATATAACACGGGCACGCTTTGATCAACTACGACCAATTATGGGGCAGGATCTTTATGTTCATAGACCCTCATGAATCTGCCCACACTTATTATGCCTTTGTGCCTCACAATTAACAACGTGGCCTTGCATAGGCCTAATTTTCCACAATATGTACTGCTCACATGTCCACTCACCCTCGTGTCTCACTCTGCAGTAGTTGTGCTGCACACTCGCTCTGACGTAACACACTGTGTTGAGAGACGGTGCTAGCTGTTATAACTTCACTCTTTCACAAATGATACGACATTTAATAATTTTTTACAACATTTTGCTTGGAGTACGGTGGTTTTCTTATTACATAAAAATGAACATGGAGAGTCACAACTGCAAGAAACTTCCTTTTTTATGAAGTCACCGGTTTTGGTCTGTTTTAGACCATCTACAGACCCTGATGGTGGCCACCATCTACCATCGTGGTTGTAAGTCTGAAGATGGTCTTAACGGACTGAAAATGGTAACCTCATAAAAAAGAAGTTTCTTGCAGTTGCGACTGTTAATGTTCGTTTTTATGATACGACATTTCACCAAAGACTTTTATTGGTATTGACCCAGTACAAATTATATTATATTACAAAAATTATTTACATAGGCATCACATTATTTGCTTTGATTAATAAACATATTCCATTTTCAATTTATGTATGACAGTGTAAGATCTACAGAAAAAATAATCAAATTATATTTACCATACACACTACTGGCAAAAAAAGGGGTGGCACATCTGTATTAGTGTCACAACTTCCTATGTCTAATTAATTTTAATTTTATCCTCAGCTATATGTACTGCATTAGGTATCATATGTAGCCTCTGTGTTTCAAGGGTTCTCGGAGCACAGCTTGGAATAAAATATGCAAGAAGCCTCAGATTGCACATTTTTCTTTATGGCAGCTCTTTACCTTTTTTATGTGTGACATTTAATTAGGGTCAGTTGACGTGTAGTGCATTATGGCATTTACCTGACTATAATAACATATCCGTAACAGAAAACATAGGGTCACATTTATAGATTACTCCACACGAACAAAACTGAGCTCCTAAGGCAGGAAAATCAAACACAGCATCATCCAAGGTTTAGTGCTGGGCCTGCTCCTGTTTCTTGCCTACATTGGTAGCCAATTGAGGTGGTGCAGTGGTTAGCACACTGGATTCGCATTCAGGAGGAGAACAGTTCAAACCTGCATCTGGTCGTCTTGATTCAGGTTTTCTGTGATTTCCCTAAATCGCTTCTGGCAAATACTGGGATTGTTCCTTTGAAAGGACACGGCTTATTTCCTTCCCCAGCTCTCAGCCCTGATCCGAATTGTCCCGCTCTTCAGTAGTCCCAAAACAGCTTGTTTCAGTCAATCCCATACATGTTCAATTTGGTTCATATCTATGGACCAGACAAGCCATTCCAGTCTAGTGATCGTAGCATGCTGAAGGAACATGTTCACGAGACCAACACAATGAGCACCTGAGTCCATAAAGACCAAACGGTCTCCAAAATGTTGGCTATATGGTCTCACTATTGGTTGCAAGATCCCATCCTTGTATCATAGAGCAGCTAGATTGCCGTCAGCAACACAAGAGGTGTATGGTGGCCCCACATATGCCGTGCCAGAACATCAGTCCACCACCACCATCTTCACATGTGAGATGCATTGTCGGAGGTGGTTGATATTACCGAGTTGTTTCCAGTATGTCATCTGTAATTATCGCAGTACAGACATATTGGAGGTTCATCCGTAACAATGCCTGATGCCAGTCCTAGGGTGTCCATTATGCACGATTTCTTGCCTATCTGTAACAGAGCCCATGTTGTTGTAGTGTATGGTGTGGCGGTTGCCACTGTTGTCGGTGGTGGAGATTCCTGTGACACAATCATCTCCTAACAATTTGACCCAATATGAGATGTCTTGTAGGCTTTTCAAATGCCAGAATTCAGGTCTGGAACATTCAGCACAGGGTTCCTTTGACTCAAAAGTAAGCAGTACGTCATCCTGTGCACCTGTCAAATGTGGACAGCCTGTGCGGTGTAAGTCCTCGACACTACCTGTCAATTGGAACCAGTTCCACATCTGCACCTCATTACTTTGACTCCTGCATACATGTCCAGCAACTTCCCTGGTTGACAAGCCTTCTGTGTGTAATGTGACGATATGGGCCCAATTGTTGGTCACGATTGTCCTTTGCTGCACAATTGATGCTCATGCTATTATTCTGCAGACGTCTCTAATGCATTCCCACTGTTGCCTTTCTTTCAACTGAAATGCTGCAATCAATTAGCATGTATTGTTTCTCCCATAGATAGTGCTCGTGGTAAGTATGTATACGCCAACAAACAATGTCAGTGGTGACCTTATGATCAGTACCTGCATGTCATATCAGGGTGATGGAAAACTTTTTTTGATGTGTGTATAATCTTTACATTTACTATTGAATGGTGCTCATATGGACTCTATAGCTCTTGTCTGTGGTAGTAGATGGAGTTTATTGTGTTAGTGTAAAAACAATACATTTCCATAGGATAAAAAATGTTAATTTTCCGAAATTCAAAGCTACATTAAAAGCGTAATACTAACCATTCCTTCCATAAAATATTGGGATTCTAGATTTGCAAACCCACATTAGTTCTGCTAGAACTATTTTCATTATTAAAAAAAAGGCACATTCGTATATTACAATTATTCTTCAACATTATTCAGTATAGTCTCATAATTGTTAGTTGTAGAAGCACAACAACTGACTGTTATGATCAAAAGAGGTCACATCTATATTTCTGATAATCAAAATATCCACGGGTGTACTGCCAGTCTATAGTGTCCAACGGGCACAATATTTCGGTGATCATACATGTCACCATCATCAGGTGAACTGACGGACTGAGCTCCTGTGAATGTGCCGGCACGGAGATCCGTACGCTATGGCTGCTCAAGGGGAACTGGGTTCGGTCGCGGCGGCGGCCGATTTAAATACCCTCCGCCCGCGGCGTGCTCCCTCCACCGTCCGCGCCCCGCGCCACGGTCGCGTGGTGCAACAGATTGCGACGGCGTCTGAGATGACGTCGGAGTGATGGCTCCGTCCGCCGTGGTCGTCACAACTATACGTTTGCTCGATTTACTCTTGATTAACCCAGTTGCTGGTTCCCAAGCCTTGCTAAGATTATAGCCACAGTCACGGTTTATGAGGTCGTCATTGGTGCAAATTTCGATGGCCTCTCTAACAACGCTGTCCCAGTATCTCAACGTCTGTACCAGAATCCTCGTGCGGTCATACTCCATAGCGTGATTTTCCGACAAACAATGTTCAGCGACTGCCGACTTGCTCGGATACATCAGTCGAGTGTGCCTCTGGTGTTCACGGCATCGATCCTCGACGGTACGCATCGTCTGACCAATGTACGGCTTGCCACATTGACACGGAATCTGGTACACACCGGCCTTCCTCAAACCGAGGTCATCTTTGGCGCTCCCCACCAGTGCACGAGTTTTATTCGGAGGACAAAACACAGTTCCGACCTGGTGTTTCTTCAGAATGTGGGCGATTTTCCCAAAGAGTGCGTCTGTGTATGGAATAAACGCAGTGCCTACCTCCTCCCTCGTGATTTCATCCATCTCAACAGGTTGTGCTGTAGTGGTTGGGTGGAGAGCACATTGAATCTGCCATTCTGAGTACCCATTTTTTCGAAATACAGTTCTCAGATGGTCCAATTCCTGGGGTAGACTCTCTGCGTCAGAGATAGTGCGCGCCCTATGTACTAGAGTTTTAAGTACCCCATTCCTCTGTGAAGGGTGGTGGCAGCTGTCTGCGTGCAAGCATGACATGGCTGCTTTCACAGGTGGCCCGGCCCCTGGTGGGGTAGAATAAGCGTCTGACAGGACTGGAGTAGAAGGTGCCTGGTGGCTGGATAGAGCGGGTCTTGCAACTTGATCTGCTGTAGAGATATGATTCCTGTGGCAAGGGGATGGGAATGGAAGTGGCTTAGGGATGGATTAGGATGTTCTGTAGATTGGGTGGGCAATGGAACACCTCTTTAAGAGGGGTAGGAAAATGCCGTGATAAGCCTCTAGCTACTTACCCCCTGTCCATTTACCTCCTACCTCCCTGTCCCTCTACAAACCCCATCCAACACTACTACTGCCGCAAGCAGTTCACCTGCCAAAAAAACAGCATTGCCACTGTTGGTCACACCAGTAGGGTGTGTGTGTGTGTGTGTGTGTGTGTGTGTGTGTGTGTGTGTGTGTGTGTGTGTGTGTTTTTGTTTTTGTGTTTGTTGATTATTTGTTTTACTCTAGCTCATCAAAGGATAGCTGCAAAGCTAGCATGTTTTCTTTCTTTTATGTGCACCTATTGACATCTCAGTACCTTTTGTTGAGTGGCTTCCTTTAGTTCATGTGAAGTATGTTCTTTTGTGACTGCTGTATCTTTTGTGTTCACTCTCATTACTTTGTTAGAGACATTTAATTTTTAAGCTTAATAGCCCCTATGGAAATTAATGTTTTTAGGTTTACCACGTCTCTCGCCCACCCCTCCTGTTGATGCACAGCCTGTGATGTATTGCGAGCCAGCATTCTGGTGCTCCATAAGTTACTATGAATTGAACACTCGTGTTGGTGAGACTTTCCATGCATCTCAGCCATCCATTACAGTTGATGGTTTCACAGGTGAGTGTGAACACTTTTTCTCAGATGAAAATGTGTGAGTCTATAGCCGTACACTTTGCTTGTGGCTGCCTACATGGAAATTTGTTAAGGGATATGTTTTGAATGAACAGTATATTAATTTTACAGACTCAGTTTTTCAGCTGTGTGTGTTTATATTTTGCAGAAGTTCAAATTTAGTAATCATGACAGAAATATAATTTTAACCCCTGCTTATCGCAGAGATAATTTATTGTGACTCAGATTTTCACTTCAACAATAACTCCATGACTAAGTGTGTCCAAGTATCAAGACTACAAATCCAAAGCTTTAGGTTTAAATCTTCAGTTTCTTCTGCAATTTTTTTCTTCCATTTATTGCTTCTTTTACTTTTGGCAAAATGTGTAATTATGTTAAGTTCTGAGAATTATTTATGATTTGTGGTCTATAAAAACGTTACTTTTCTGCTCTGAGTTGCATGTATCAGGCAATGTAATATTTAATGACAATAAACAAGTAGTAGAAAATATTAAATAGTGTGAAGGACTGTAGTTTGTCATATGCCTACCTACAGAAGAAGGTTCTGTCAGAAATGTTGTCATGTAAAACGAGTGCCTATTGTCAGTGCAACATGACCAATGCACAAGATCAAGCCTATCCTTTGGATAGTTAATTTTATATTCCATCGATCAGTTGCATGATGAGTTGTAATGATTTGGAATGAATCATTTTACAAACATATCATTTTTAAATATGACTACATGCTGAACATTTATAGAGGGGTAGGAATTATTAACTCTCTCTCTCTCTCTCTCTCTCTCTCTCTCCCTCTCTCTCTCTCTCTCTCTCTCTCTCTCCCTCCCTCTCCCACCACCTTTTACACATTACAGCAATAGAAATTCTTCTACAGAATAGGAGGAGTTGCAAGGTGAAACATTTTTAGCTTTTTTAAAATTTTACTTTGGTATCTGTCAGACATTTTATATCACTGGGTAAGGTATCAAAAATTTTTGTTGCAGCATTGTGCAACCCTTTTTATGCTAAAAGCAGCCTTAATGTGGCGTAATAAATGTGATTTTTCCTTCTGGTATTGTAATTATGCACATCTTTTTTTTGCAGTGGATTATTTGCATCAAACTTCATGAGGGAATAAATATACTGTGAAGGAAGTAGTAGTTAGAATTCCCAACTGCTTAAACAGATGTCTACAAAATAATCATGGGTGTGCACCACATATTACTCTTAACAGCACATTTTTGAGCAATGAAAACTCTCTTTCTTAAAGATGTGTTATGCCAGAACATTATTCCATATGACATTATTAACTGGAAATATGTAAAACATGTCAACTTACTGATTTATCTTTTGCCAAGATTTGCAGTGGTTCTTAGTGCAAATTTGGCTGAACTAAGTTGTTTTAGGAGTTCCAAAATGTGCCTTCTCCAGTTTAAATCCTCATCAATAGGAACACTTACGAATTTTGAAGTTTACAGCCTATTTATTATTTCCTCACCGTGTGTTACACTTATCGTTGATGTAGTACCTCTAGATGTGCGGAACTGAATATGTTATCTCTTTTTAAAATGGAGTGTGAGACCATTTTCAGAAAACCAGGCAATGATATTTTTGAGAACATTGTTTACTGTTTCTTGTGTTTCTGTATATATGCTTGGACTGATTACAATTCTAATTTCATCTGCAAAAAGAATTAATTGTGCTTGTTGTACGTTAGACAGAAGATTGTTTACATATATGAGGAACAATAGTGGACCTAAGACTGAAACTTCGGGAACCCCCATATGTGATTTCTCCCTAGTCAGAATAATGTCTCCAAATGACATTGGTTGATTTACTAAGTACAACTTTCTGATATTGTTGTCAAGGAACAACTACACTACTCAGAATTGCCAATTAGGGTCCGTTATGACAATGATTTCTTTTGTGTAAGTATTCATAAACATAGTAGGCATATGTTTTGTGCACCGGAAGTCATTTGCAGATGTGCATTGTGCGTCGGAAGTGAATTATTTGTAATTCATTGATGATGACACACAATTACAAGTTTGACGTGTCTTTAAGTATGTTTGAAAGACTGTGAAGTGTAAACAAATATATAACGTGCTATAATAAATAGCTGAGTTGGCAATTGCAACGTCATCACACATAGGACAGATTACATTATTAGTGTACCATGATTGAAAATGCCTGACTATTGTAATACTCCAAGTATCTAGGATGCATATGAGTGCAAACGAACAGTAGACATCAAGCTTACACAGAGGAGGACTGTAAGAGTGTTGGCAGGCTTATTTGACTGGTGAGAGTATGTAAGAGAAAAGCTGAAAAATCTTATCTGGCAGAAATTTCAAGAATGACTCCTAATATCTCATGAATATATATGAATGTCCTTCAGGTCCTTCAGGTATTGTTTCTGTAGAAGTGATGAAGATGAATTTAGTTGAAAAATATTTTTCGTAGAGCCATATAAGCAGTTACTCTTACTGTGAAGAAACATTGTATGGTGCAATAAAAAGGACTCTACCATGCACTTCAATGTGCATTTCCCAAGGTGTGGCTGTGACCTGCAACTGTGGTGATATCTGCCTGGCAGCTGTCCCTCAGCTGTACTGTGACGTGAGCCCCACTACCAAGGCAGCACCAATGTCTCCGAATTACTACACTGTGTCCATATTACTACATAGGGAGAATGGCAGCGTGCACATGGTACCTGCTTTGCAAATTTCCTCAAACAATGTTTTTTTCCCGTTTGTTTTAATTTATTCTTTTGCATTTTATAGCCCCACATGACAGAAACACACAGTGCAAAATTGAAATAGTTTACAATGGTAAATAGGAATCACCATGAGTTTATGTTTGGTGCATGCTTGTCATACATTGCTATGTATGAAACATATCCAACATATTGTTATTATCTTGATAGGAGACAGATATATATCTCCAGTTTTGAGAAAATGCATTGCAAATAATGCACCCAGTCCCATGTACACTCACCACAATATAGCAGGAATGAACTATCCACAACATCCATTGTATTTCAAAGGGTAGTTCAAGATATCGAAGCGAGTTTTTGGCAAATAACAACATACAAAGTGGCACGTATTTTGCATTATGGTTAATGTGCAAACCTTTGTAATCTACAGAAATACAGAAGTAACTGTAGTTTTTTCACTTGAGTAATGTAATGTTAAGGGCAATCAACAGCTGGTGAAAAGAGAATTTGTGTTGGTATGCAACAACATAAATGAATAAATTTCATGTGGAATTTCATACCAACAATGAGCTGTTTTAATAAACACTCTTTTTCAGTATCCCAGTGAAATTGCGACTGTAATAGCATGTCAGTAAGGTAAAGTTGCACAAACTGTGTTATATTTTGGTAAAATAATCAAAAGAGCAATGTAGGTGTTACTCAAAATTCGCCTCTGCTTCTTCTGTGTAGAAAACAGAAAAGGTAAGAAGTCTGAGGACAAGAAGTTGACACTTCTGCTGCAATTTCGAGGGAATCCTGTAACCCATTAACCCTGACACCATTGACAGCTTCACAGTAATAGACATAGGAACCTTGAAGTAGTTTAAATATAAACAAGTACTATCTATGATAATTGAAAACAGTTATTCAAATTTGAAAGTTTAACTATCTTGTTTTACTTAGCAAGTTAATTTCATAAAATACTTGTCTTTTCCATTTTATACTGTCACAAACAAAACAATACTGTGAAATAGACTAGATTAGATTAGATTTACTTTCATTCCAATTCACCCATAGTGAGGAGGCCCTCCAGGATGTGGAACATGTCAGAAAAACAATAATACATGACAAATATTTACAACTGAAACAAATAAGCTAATGTACCTTCCACAGGTCCAAGTGGAATGATCATCATTTTTTTATATGAATACTACATGAAAGAATCATTTTACAAACACTGATGCACTGAATTTAAAATAAAAAAAGTTTTTTTTTTAATTTATGAGGTAATAAACATGTAATAGAACTGCTACAATACTTACTTACAATGAACACATTACTGCACTGAAATGGTGCAGAAGTTATATTGTACTTACACACACACACACACACAAATCAGTTGGTCCTACTGAGAAATTCGTCAATTGAGTAGGAGGAGTTGGCCACCGATAAATCCTTTAGGCTTCTCTTAAACTGAATTTCATTGGTTGTTAAGCTTTTTATGACTGCTGGCAAGTTAATGAAAATGTGTGTTCCTGAATGATGCACACCTTTTTGTACAAGATTAAGTGACTTGAAATCCTTGTGAAGATTATTCTTATTTCTAGTATTGATTCCGTGAATTGAGCTGTTGGTTTGAAAAAGTGATATATATTTAATGACAAATTTCATTAAGGAGAAATATATTGGGAAGCAGTAGTTAATATCCCTAGTTCCCTAAGCAGGCTTCTGCAGGATGTTCTTGAGTTCACACCACATATAACTCTTACTGCACGTTTTTGTGCCCGGAAAACTTTAGCTTGGCTTGATGAATTACCCCAAAAAATAATCCCACATGACATTATGGAATGAAAGTAAGCATAGGATGCCAGCTTTTTCATTTTTATATCCCCTTTGTCTGACACAATTCGCATTACAAATAGGGATTTGTTAAGACACTTCAGCAGTTCTGTGGTGTGCTCCTCCCAGTTGAATTTATTATCAAGCTGTAATCCGAAGAATTTAACACTGTCCACTTCTTCTATCTGCTTGTCATTGTATGTTAGGCATATACTCATGGGACACCCCTTACAAGTTCTGAACTGCATGTAGTGTGTTTTTTCAAAGTTTAGTGACAGAATTGGCTAGGAACCAGTGATTAATGTCCACAAATGTTTTACTAGCTGATCTTTCTAGGACTACACTTGATTTGCTATTTATTGCAATGTTTGTATCATCGGCAAACAAAACGAACTTGGCATCTGATAATGTTACTGATGAAAGGTCATTGATATACACAAGAAAAAGTAAGGGCCCTAAAATGGAACCTTGTGAGACCCCACATGTAATTAGTTCCCAGTTGGATGATGCCTGATAGCTTAATACATGTCTGTTTCCTAATAACACCCTTTGTTTCCTGCCAGAGATACAAGATTTGAACCATTCTGCAGTATTTCCTGTTGCACTATAATATTCTAATTTACTTTAAAGGATATTGTGATTTACACAGTCAAATGCCTTTGACAGATCACAAAATATACCAGTTGCCTGCAATTTTTTCTCTAATGAATTAAGCACATTTTCACTGTAAGTGTAGATAGCCTTCTCAATATCAGAACCCTTTACAAATCTGAACTGCAACTGTGACAGTATGTTATTTCAGATAAGGTCGTTATAAAGCCGATTGTACATTACTTTTTCTAAAATTTTTGAGAGTGCTGGCAAAAGTGAAATTGGACGGAAATTTGATGCTATTTCTTTATCTCCCTTCTGAAACAGTGGCTTAACTTCAGCATATTTCAACCATTCAGGAAATATTCCACTGATAAATGACTGGTTACACAGATAGCTTAATATGTTACTCAACTCAGAACCACATTCTTTAATTAACTTTGTTGATATTTCATCATACCCACTAGAAGTTTTTGATTTTAAAGATTTTATGATGGACATTATTTCTGCTGGGATAGTGAGGGTCAAATTCATATTATGGAAGTTACTTGAAATGTCTGGTCTGAGGTATTCTGTAGCAGCATCTACAGCACCTGACAACCCCATCTTTTCAGTAACAGTTATAAAATGTTTGTTGAAAAGTTCTGCAACATTATACACTTATGTCACCAATGTATCATTTACTCTCAATGCTATTTGTCCCTCTTCATGGCTGGTTCTATCGGTCTCCTCCTTCACTATATCCCGTATTTCTTTATTTTGTTATCTGATATGACTATCTTTTCCTTGTAATATATTTGCTTTGATGTTCGTATTACAGTCTTTAATATTTTGCAGTATTTCTTGTAATGTGCTATAGCATCAACATCAGAACTGTTTCGGATTGACAGATGCAGTATTCTTTTTGTTTTACAAGATATCTCTATTCCTTGAGTGATCCATGGCTTCTTTGTAGACTTTGCTCTAACCTTGGTTAGTTTTGGGGGAAAAGAGTGTTCAAATAAGGTAAGCACTTTATTACAAAAAGTATTATATTTTTCATTCATGCCATGAGCTCTGTAAACATCAGTCCAGTGAATGTCTCTGAGGAGTGTCCTAAAATAATCAATTTTTGGCTTATTAATTACCCTCTTGAGCTCAGATTTAACACATTTTATATCCTGTTCAGTATTAACATTTAACAGAAGGAACGACATGTCGTGGTCTGAGAGGCCACTGACTATTGCTTTTGTAATATAATTTTGTTCATTGGACTTTTCTATAAAAATATTATCAATGGCTGTTTGTGAGCAATTGGCTACCCTAGTGGGGAACCTTACACTGGGAATTAAGTTGAATGATAGTGTTACTAACTCAAATAAGTTCTTATTGGGAGAGTCTTTAAGGAAATCTACATTGAAATCACCAGCAACCACTATTTCTTTGTTTTTGGTTGTTAAATGGGCCAGTACAGCTTCAAGGTGGTTTACAGACAGATTAAAGTTGCCTGCAGGTGCTCGATATACACTTAATATTATGAAGGATTTTTTGTGAAATTCTACTTCTGTTGCACATGCTTCCATATGCTGTTCTAAGCAAAATTTATGAATGTCTGTGTTCTTAAATTTACGACAGTTCTTGGTGAATGTGGCAACTCCTCCTTTCTCCATTTCTGCTCGACAAAAGTGAGATGTTAACCTAAACCCTGTAATACTTAAACGTTCTATACCAGTGGTCACATGATGTTCAGAGAGGCAGATTATGTCAGCTAGGTTTGAAGACTCTAATTCATCTATGCAGATAATTAATTGATTAATTTTATTTCTCACTCCTCGCATATTTTGATACAGTAAAGATAGCTGACATTTCACATTGACTGAGTTAAAATTGGGTAGAGTGGAAATACCTGCTGACTTGAAAATTATTAACCAATAGCTGTTTATGCTGATGTAATAAGCTAGAATTATGTTTTTTGGTTTCTTTCTCAAACTGAATGTTTGTCTCAGTCCTAACCTCTCTTAAAATTTGGTTTATTTCTGTCCTCCTTACCCTAAAAAAGGGTCTTTTCTGAACCCTATAACCACTGGTATTTTATCATTCATGACAGTGCCTCCCGCCTTTAACTTTCCTTCTATTTTCCCAGCCAGTTTAACCTTCCATTTTCTGTTGAGGTGAAGGCCATGCCTAGTATAATCCCACCTATTGAGAGAATCAACAGGAACCACATCACCCTGCACCTGACATAAGCAGCTGTTCCAACTCCAAATTAACTCTCTTGACAGAAGAGTTCAAATGAGGTCAGTCATGGTGCCCAAGAACAGATACAAACTCAACACTAGTATGCTTTGATACTGATGCAATCTTTGCCAGGTCACACTCTATACTGTACCCAGGATCTCTGTCAATACTATTATCTGGCCCACTCACTATAACCACGGTGTCTTCCTTACTGAAATCTTTGCAAAGTGATCCTAAATCCTCTGTCACCTGCTCCAGACCAGCACTAGGTTTAAAAAAAAATTGGTGACATGGTATTCTGATCCTAATTCATCGTGCAAAAGTTAGCCAACACCTCTTCCATGTGAACTACCTAACAACAACACTTTCTTTCTCTTTACTGATTTCCCTACATTCTTACTTTTCAATTTGCTGCTGAAAGTTTGTTGTACCCTGTCTACACCTGCAACTGCTTGAGGCTCACCAGCTCAAAAATAGGATGTGTGTGTTATCTTTCTTTAAGTTTACTGTATTTTTTGCCAGTATAACTCATTCCTGTTGTGTTCTGCTTTGAATACAGATATAAGTGAACAAATGAAACAGTTAGGTAATGAACAGTCAAATCACATAACACTTTATTGACTCAAAGAATACACCTACCTTTAGCTCTGCACTGCTTTGGCTGTGTGAAAACTAGTGGAATTATTTATCCTATTAAATGACTTGCTATTCAGGTACACAAGAGACAGCTGTGTTAAACTAAAAGTCTGCAATGTTTACTATTGCTACAATGAATATGTGTCCATTGATAGCACTCAATACATCATACATTTTAATGCTGAACTAGACTCGACTGAATAAAAGTATGATGACACTGTCCTCTAGAGGCGGAAGTAGAATGTTGACACGTGACTGCCCTCAGGACCAAACTGTAGGCACAAGTTGTAGACAAAACACAACTGGCCACCCATGTCCCATGCAGTGGTATTTGAAGAGTGTGATGTAGAAGCAGTGGCACCTCTTAATTATGGGAGACGTGGCTTATTGCTTCTTCGTGATTGACACCCAAAGATGCTGCTTGGGCATGCAACATCTCTTCAGTGGTTGACTGCTGATTTGCCATGGTCAGTTGTTGGCAACGTCGCAATTCCAATTTTCCTGAACTGCATTAAAGCTAAATTTGGATAACTTAAGTCATAATAAAGGCACTGTTGATGCAAGAGTAACTCACAAAGCGTTACATGCGACAAGTGACTCATTGTCACTCCTTCTTATTTCTGTGGCTACACTTCTCATGGCAACACTACATTCAGAATCTCAATTGCACCATTGTGGCACTGCTTGTTGGTATGCTGCTGTGACAGGAGCTGCATCAACTGTGTTACAGTCCAAACTCAAACTGTGTACTCGCAGACAGATGGCACGTGTCAGATTGGCCCATTGTTGTCACAGACAAGGGTTACACCTTGTGAAATTCGCCTTTATAGTGACTCACTCATTACAGATATAGATGCTTGAGCTTTTATGTGGCTATGGAAAAACTAACAAACTTATTTTAATTTTTGATCAATTTGTGAACAAATTTAAAAACCAGTTATGGCAGGAAAAAGTTGCATAGAATCTGTTTTAGACCAGAAAGTTTAACCCCAAATTATATGAAAATGTAAACTAAATAATTTCTTTTTAGCTTTAATTTTATTTCAAAATGATGGAGTACAGCAATCAGTCATCCTTTCCTTTCAGGCTTTATTAAAGCACATCTAGATTTTGGCTAGTAACTAGCCATTAGCAGTGCAGTCTTTCAAAGTTTTAATACATGCCCTAGTATGTCAATCAACAGGGGATTGATGTACTAGTGCACATGTTAAAACTTTGAAAGATTGTATTGATAATGGCTAGTTACTAGTTGAAATCTAGATGTGCTTTAATAAAGCTTAAAAGGAAAGGACGACTGATTTCTGCTCTCCATCATTTTTAAAGTCATATCACAGTCATTGAGTGCATTCCACATTCCTAATGGAAGTTAAATTCATTTAATTTTATGTGTCAAAATTTGGTTTTTGCTGTATGTGTTGTACATTCTGGGTTTTTTCCTTTCCGCAGATCCCAGCAATTCGGAGCGATTTTGCCTTGGTTTGCTTTCAAATGTGAATCGGAACACTGTGGTGGAGCAGACACGTCGCCACATTGGCAAGGGTGTGCGACTTTATTACATTGGAGGAGAGGTATTTGCTGAATGTCTGAGTGATTCTTCAATCTTCGTGCAGTCGCCAAATTGCAATCAGCGCTATGGTTGGCACCCAGCTACTGTATGCAAAATCCCACCAGGTATGAATTGTAAAGCATATTTATACTAAAGTAATTATATCTGTATTCACAGAAATGTTAAAATTATTATTATTGTCTTTGTATGTGTTACTGTACACACAGTGTAATGTGGCACATGACACATTAGACACCAGAGGTGGGTGTAAATGATGTCTGCTTCTCACAGGGCAGTAGCATATGAAACAAAGTGCATCATCATTTCTATGAAAACAGAGGTGACACATAGAGGTAAATGTCATTGAAATGATTCTGTATAGGTGAAAGTGAAATCTTGTTTTAAAGTGTTGTTGCAAACAGTATTGTTGGTAAGTCTGGCACTGAGAAGAAACTAGTTGATACTGGTCAGCTTCTACCAATATCTCTACTCCATAGCAAACTATGTTGTGTGTATAGTACCAGTATATATCTGTAAGTTTTGTTGGTAGCAAATATGTAAATTTGATATTAATGTAGCAATATTGTGATTGTGGTGGTGGTGGTGGTGGTGGTGGTGATTTACATTGGCAGTATTATTTTCACTATCTTTCTATCATACTAAAGTGGTCTTTGTTTGCACTAAAATTATCTTGCCTCTTTGTAACCAGGGAATGTAAGAGGCTAGTAATATCTATTTTTAGTGTTATATATAATTTTGTGTATTTGAGAGTTAAAAAATTTTGTATTTTCCTCAACATTTGATATGATAAATCCATCTAAATTTCTCTTTAAGGATTTGAAGATGGAATTTCATGCCATAACATCATCAGTGATAAAGTCAATCATGGGAAGCAGAACAACTGAGCACGAATGCAAAACCAGCCACATAGAATTGTGTGTTATGTAAAGAAGTGGGATTGGTTGGAGGGGTTCTTGCCGACATAATAAAATTGTTATTTGAAATAGTATCATGGTCTCTCTGCTCAGATAGAAACTTAGTTGAAGCCATCCAAGAATATTATTTGTTCACTAAGAACTTCAAAGAAACACACACAGGAAGAATCATGTGCCGAAGATTGCTAGTTAAACCGTTATCCTATGAGTCGGAAATGTGATTGTGAACATGGAGCGTAATTATTTTTGTGATGTCATACACAGGTTTTAATAGTGCCGAGCATTGAAGTGTGAAGAGCAGGATCTAGTATATGAGATTTTCTTAACGTAAGTCAAGCTTGGACTAATACAGTAGTTACTATGTCACGGGCAGACCACAGCAGATACCAAGTTGGATTTACACCTCTTAGAAGTCAAAGTACTGTGTTACAGGAGGTGAAATATTTAGTACTGCTGATAGATCAGTTATAAATTTGTACAGTGGGTGAGCATTGATTGTAGCCAGATGCAGAATGTTATAGGAGTAAGTACTGACCAGTGCCTCATCATGGCTCTAGCACCATATTTTATGGCATTTGATATAATTCACGTATGCCAAATTTGGTGGTGTTAAAAAAATCATCTGTTTATGGAGTATTCATGTCTGTAGCTTCATCGTTACACTGGAGTGCATCAAACTAAGAATAAGCAAATTTTTCTCACTGTTTCCTTGATAAGATGTTAGAGTAATGTCATCATCCTTATAAACAACACTTGAATGAAGTACATCTTAAGTAAACAAGACAGAAAGGCATTATAATGTTTTAAAGACTTATTTCTTGTGTAAGAAGTTATTTTGTCTGCATGAATAATATCAAAATGCATATTGTGTATTGTTATTTGAACTCGGTAAATTTTCATACAGTGTTGCATAATATTTCAGTTTTTAATACAGCATACCAGACTACAGTAACAAAACATTTTTGCACATTTACATCAACATAAATGCTCTGCAAGCCACTGAACAGAGCATGGCAGTGGGTACATCATACCCATATTATCAGTTTTATTTCCTATTCCTTTCACATATTGAATGAGGAAAAAATGAATGTCTAAATGCCTCTGTACACACCATAGTCTCTATTATCTATTTCTCATGATCCCTAGGTGAGATGTATGTTGGTGGCAGTAAATGAGTCCCAGTCATATTTGAATACGAGTTCTCTAAATTTACCAAACAACATTCTGTTAGAACTACATAGTCTTACTTCAAAGCATCCCCACTTTTCTCTGACCATTTCTGTTACACATTTGTATGGGGTATTCTGAGCTGTTATGTTTGTAGCAACAAGTCCCAGAGTTCATTCAGTATTGGATGTTGTGCCTATCTGGTAAGGACCCCAAATACTGGAATGATATTCTAAAATTAGTCACACTGTCATCTTCTATATGATTTCCATTACAGATGCACCGCACTTGCCCAGAACCCTTCCAACAAATCTAAGTCTTCCATTCGGATGCCCTAATATTGATTTTACATGATTGTCCCATTTTATATTGCTTTTTAGTATTGCCATAAATATTCATACAATGTGACGTGCTCAAGGCTGTCACCATTAATCTTGTATTCAGATACTGTACTGTTCATTCACTTTGTTACAGGCATTAGTTGGAACAGCTGCCATTCATTACACCAAGCAAAAATTTTGACCAATGTCTTTTTACAATTCTTTGCAGTCATCCAATGATGGTACTGTCCTGTAATCAAGAGCATTGTCAGTGAAGGCTCTTACACCAATCATAATGCTATGTTATATACACTCCAGGAAATTGAAATAAGAACACCGTTAATTCATTGTCCCAGGAAGGGGAAACTTTATTGACACATTCCTGGGGTCAGATACATCACATGATCACACTGACAGAACCACAGGCACATAGACACAGGCAACAGTGCATGCACAATGTCGGCACTAGTACAGTGTATATCCACCTTTCGCAGCAATGCAGGCTGCTATTCTCCCATGGAGACGATCGTAGAGATGCTGGATGTAGTCCTGTGGAACAGCTTGCCAAGCCATTTCCACCTGGCGCCTCAGTTGGACCAGCGTTCGTGCTGGACGTGCAGACCGCGTGAGACGACGCTTCATCCAGTCCCAAACATGCTCAATGGGGGACAGATCCGGAGATCTTGCTGGCCAGGGTAGTTGACTTACACCTTCTAGAGCACGTTGGGTGGCACGGGATACATGCGGATGTGCATTGTCCTGTTGGAACAGCAAGTTCCCTTGCCGGTCTAGGAATGGTAGAACGATGGGTTCGATGACGGTTTGGATGTACCGTGCACTATTCAGTGTCCCCTCGACGATCACCAGTGGTGTACGGCCAGTGTAGGAGATCGCTCCCCACACCATGATGCCGTGTGTTGGCCCTGTGTGCCTCGGTCGTATGCAGTCCTGATTGTGGCGCTCACCTGCACGGCGCCAAACACGCATACGACCATCATTGGCACCAAGGCAGAAGCGACTCTCATCGCTGAAGACGACACGTCTCCATTCGTCCCTCCATTCACGCCTGTCGCGACACCACTGGAGGCGGGCTGCACGATGTTGGGGCGTGAGCGGAAGACGGCCTAACGGTGTGCAGGACCGTAGCCCAGCTTCATGGAGACGGTTGCGAATGCTCCTCGCCGATACCCCAGGAGCAACAGTGTCCCTAATTTGCTGGGAAGTGGCGGTGCGGTCCCCTACGGCACTGCGTAGGATCCTACGGTCTTGGCGTGCATCCATGCGTCGCTGCGGTCCGGTCCCAGGTCGACGGGCACGTGCACCTCCCACCGACCACTGGCGACAACATCGATGTACTGTGGAGACCTCACGCCCCACGTGTTGAGCAATTCGGCGGTACGTCCACACGGCCTCCCGCATGCCCACTATACGCCCTCGCTCAAAGTCCGTCAACTGCACATACGGTTCATCTCCACGCTGTTGCGGCATGCTACTAGTGTTAAAGATTGCGATGGAGCTCCGTATGCCACAGCAAACTGGCTGAGACTGACGGCGGCGGTGCACAAATGCTGCGCAGCTAGCGCCATTCGACGGCCAACACCGCGGTTCCTGGTGTGTCCGCTGTGCCGTGCGTGTGATCATTGCTTGTACAGCCCTCTCGCAGTGTCCGGAGCAAGTATGGTGGGTCTGACACACCGGTGTCAATGTGTTCTTTTTTCCATTTCCAGGAGTGTATTATGTATGTGTATTGAGAATAATACAGGTCCTATTATGCTTTCTCTGGGCACACCCTATATTACTTCTGTTTCTGGTGAACATTCACTGTCCAGTATAATAAACTGAGTTCCTCCAGGTGATCACATATTTGTGAAGATATTCTGTACACTCGTATCTCAATTAGTAGTTGATGATGTAGCTCATTGTTGATGAACAGCAGAAATCTGGGAAGATGCAGTCTACCTGTTGTTCTGCGTCTCTTGTTTGCAAGATGCGTGTGAATAAAGCAAGATTTTTTCACATTAGTGACGTTTTTTCTGAATTTGTGCTGAGTGTTTGAAAGAAGCTTATTTTCCTCCAAGAACATCATAATGTGTGAGCTTAGAATATGCTCCAGGATCCTGTAACAGATAGATGTTAGAAGTTTTGGTGTATATTTCTGTGTATTTGATTTATTACCCCTTCTGCAAACAAGAATAACCTATGTAGGTTTCAAATCACATGGACCTATTCGCCGTGCGAGTGATCCTTGATAAATATGAGCTAGGAAATGAGCTAATTCCATGGTGTCTTCAATGTAAAACGTAGCTGAAATTCTTTCAGCGCCTGTTGCTTTGTGTGCTTGAATAGTTTAAATTGTTTTTCAGTACCTGTGGTGCTGATATCAATATTGCTCATGTGAGGGTTTGGTGGTGATCAGACATGGGTACAGTGGTATCCTCTTGAGTGAATACATTTATAAACATACAATTTAAAATTCGTAGTTCCTGTCTGCTGTTTTCAATTTCCGACATCAGATGGAACCATAAAAGACTGAATGGAAATGCCCAGAACATCCTAGTGTTTTCTGATAAATTTTTTGCCGGGATCTGACTGAAAATTTTGTATGCTTCAGGTATAACCCTTCTTGCAGGTGCCTGAGTTGCTATTAATTTTTCTCTGCCAGCAATCCTGCAATCTCCCTTGGGGCGGTAGTCTAGTAATTTCTGTTTTAGCAACAGTCTGTGTATGATACCATTTAGCCCAGATGGGTCTTTGCTGTCTTCTATTACTTTACTTTGACACACCCATCCAGACTGCAGTTTATAACGTCTTTCAACTTTAATCACAATTTTTCAACATTTTCCAGTTCTAAACTAACCCTTAATGGATCAACGAAGACATTATGCCTTTGGTGACCATTGTTCCAGTAATCCTCCCACTGGTGGCTCTCTCAAAAAGATAGGCTGTTTTTAACTAGACGGCCTAGACTATTGCTTTCGCATATGGATTATTGGACTTGTCGTTTGAGGCAGTTGTATTTTCAGTTTCTCCCAGGATACCCAGTGGGTGTATATTCGATTTGTTTCCTCTTCTGACATTATTTCCCTAAGAAGGCCACAAACCACCTAGGATTCAAACTGCCTACTACTGACACCACCTTCTGTCCCTTCCGTATGTACCCTGATTGTGACAGAGGCAACCACTGGACAAGCAGGAGAGGCGACATCACAGGCTCTGTCTAGTTATCAGCAGGAAACATTACATTGTGCTTATTTGTTACAAGTACAAGGTTAGCCGTGCAGCCATTAGCCTTGCAAAACAGCTCCAGGTCTGCATATGTCCTACTAGTCACCACCAGATGAACATTTGGTGCCAGATCGAGGTTTTCCATAGATGAACTCATTTCTTTTGAGGACATAAAGAAGTAGAGGAATTGGATGCAAGATTAGATTGTGCTTACGTATAAACAGAACTAGGAGCAATACATAGACTCGGGCTGCTGCCAATGTGAGAGCCACCTCATCTGATGGCGATAGCATGAGAGCTGAGGTATATGAACTGCAGGCATGTGTTTGTGTCGTACGTGAAACGTTCTGTATGGACTGATCCCTACATCTTGTAATCTACAAAATGCCTCAATGCATAGTATGTATTATTAAAGAGCTATGCTTTAACTGACTGTTTAAATGAGTTTGTTTTAGTTCTCTTTTTGGGAAATTTATTGTATAGAGTAATTTCCTAATGAAAGATGCTATTTAGAGATTTTTGTTTATTGTTTGTCAAGAAAGTAATGCTACTGATTAGTTTGCTGGTACATATCTGCATTGAAATCCGTATGCCACAGTACTGTAGCTAAACAAAAGGGTGCTGTCAGTCTCCACCTTATCCGCTGTCAGCATTCTACGCTGCTGTGACACAGGCATTTTGATATGTCTCTGCAAGCAAATAAAAAATTGACTGTCTGCCTTTATATTTTTGAGGTGATAATTGAAACTTTGACTATCCCCATAAGTGACATGGCTCTTATTTGGCGATTGTGAATAGAGAGAGCAGTTTGTATGGTTGAACTTGAACTATTGCTATTTCTCAATATTAAATAAGTTACAAATGATGTGTGTGTTTTTTAGGTTGCAACTTGAAGATCTTCAATAATCAAGAATTTGCGGCACTTCTTTCCCAGTCAGTGAGCCAGGGCTTTGAGGCAGTTTACCAACTGACTCGAATGTGCACTATACGCATGAGTTTTGTCAAAGGATGGGGAGCAGAATACAGGTTTGTTCTTTTCACAGATCCACATTAAGTTGTTCGTAATTCTGGTAAATGTGTAGAAATGGTGGTGATATAATAGCTGTGACAGTTGCTTGCAGAAGTCAGTGATGAGGCAACTTTATTTTGATAATATATTGCATCACTCATTGATAAAAGAAATGATTAGCAAATCCTTAAATCTGTCACATTTAATTTGCAGACCCCCCACTGTAGGAAGTGCAACTCCATTATTCTCTTAGATTTTGATAGTTAATATTGCAAGTTGTGAAGTCATGTAAGACTGAGAAAGCCCCAGCAAGGAAGATAATTTGCTAATAATGTTTGTAAAGTAAAACCTTTAAGTGTTATATATATATTGTGAATATCTTGCCTAGTCACGCAGTAGAAATGCCAGTGTTATATGTTGTTTATTTGTGAACTCTGTCATATGTGTTGAGACTTTGCTGGTGTTATGGGATATGTCAGCAAGAATTATGCCCTCATCCCTCGAGCTCACATTTTGTAGTTGGAAGGCATTGTTACTCTGGGAAATGGGAGCTTTTTATTCCTGACTTGTGTATTAGCGTAAACTGAATCTGTCGGTAGGTGCATTTCTGGTTAACTTCTGCTTTCGAAATTTTAGTGGGATACCAGCGTCTAAAATCCTGGATTCAGCCTCAATGTCTACGCACGGTTGAGCTACTTTGCTGCATAAATAGTTTCTTTTTTAAAGTTTATTTTACATTGTTGTTCCATAGGAGTGCTGTAAATTAATCACGCAATTGTGAAGCATGAAATTACATTAATGAAATATATTTAAATTGAGTAAATCAACACAAGGAAAGTAAGTAAGATGTGAATACAGGGGTAGATTGAATAACTAATGAGAAGCTACTGGATCAGATAGGAAAAAAAAGAAATTTGCATCACAGCTTGTCGAGAAGAAGGGAGCTTAGCCATCAAGGAATTGTGAATATGGTACCTGGAAGTGTGGAGAACTGCATCAAACCAGTCTTTGGACTGAGGAAGATTCCGGCAATAGCAACATTGACAACAACAGTAACTTCTGAATTTCAAATGACAAACAATGGGCATGGAATGGGGCAGATGATGGCCTTGGGCTGTTGCCAGAAATCACTTATCATTATGTTAGAGAGATTTGGAAAAAAACTAAATCAAGATGACTGGACCAGTTAACAATCCAGAGACATTAAAAATAAATCAGTATATCCAAAATTTCTCTTGGGTAGTGTGTGCAAGTCTGCTATTGGCATTCAGGATTCAGGATGGTGGAAATTTAACATTTCATCGCGGTTTATATATTTCGCAATATATGGGTAATCTTATCATTTCTGTGACACGATTCCAGAGGAATGACTATTTTTCCTTTTCTTTTTATTTTGTACTGTGCTTTCCAGTAGTTAATCTGCAATTAAACTATTTTTAACAATTTTTTACCATCTTAAGTATTTACTGTAATGGCTTGTCATTGTATAAACTGTAAAAGTAAAATATGGCTTTGAAACTTTTGCGTAAAGGGACAACACTGTTGTACATCTACATCTACAATTACATGACTACTGTACAATTCACACTCAAAGTGTTTGGCGGAGTGTCCATCGAACCACATTAAGACTATTTCTCAGTTGTTTCACTCTTGAATAGCATGTGGAAAATATGAACGGCTTTCAGATGAGACATATTATTTTAGTCTAAACAGCCTGTTAATTCACTGCAAATTCCATTTCCACATGTTTGTAAAAGTACTCAAATTATGGAGATTTACTCATAAAAATCATTTCTAGGTAAATCAGTTAGGCTATAAGCATCAGTAATTATTGGTAAATTACACTGAGAATAATAAAACATTAAGAGTCTCTTGCTTCAATGAGGAAGTAGCTAATTTGTGTAACAGTTGTGCAATGCATGAGATATTCATACAACTAAATCAAATTAACAAAATATATATTACTGTCAAGAATGGTAAGGACAAGTGGATGGTTCCAACTTTCACTGTTAGATGATAATTTATTCCTGGAAATTCATCCTTTTCTTTGACAAAAAACTATTTTTTCACACAATTTTTTTTTCTAAATGTATAGCTTTGTACTTGATTAATAGGAAATCTTGATTTCACAGAACAACAGAACCATCACATACAACTTCTAACAGCTATTTGGTGTGCAATTATTGCTAACAATTTACATGGAACTTGTCCTGCATGGCCATGCAAATCATGTAATATTCCTGCAGCAGAAGTTACCAGAATCATTAGATGATTTTTTTATATTTGGATGAAAATGTGGTTCATGTCTCCCATGTTAATACTTGTTCTGACATAGTTAGATGAGTGTTATTAGACACCAAGATCCAAACCCATTTGATTACCTTTTTGGAGACATAGAAAATCTGTTTGCACAGGATAGAAATGAGCTATTCCTTTGAGTGTATCCATATATCAGGAGAAAATGTAAGCCTGTCTTCAGGCTGAAGGGAAACAGTTCATATGAATGTTTACATTTCTTGTAAGAGTATTGTTTCAGTACTGGCTTTATGAATATACTTTTAACCTGATGTCCGGAATCACAGTTGTTTTTTATTGTATTTCATGTTTGAGACACCAAGGAAAAGAGAAAATAGCCAATCTGTTTCCAGTGCCTTTCTAAGGAATGAAAGCCAACCACATGTCTTACTGACAACATGGCATCATTCAGTTTATTATGTAGGTATTTGCATTATATATACAAAAAAAAACTCAATCAAAGTGTGCCATATTAATACTATAGTTTTGATATTGGTGATATTTGCAGCCATTCTTGTTCAGCTACTTCTTCATTTATGTTTGGCAAGTAGATAAAAACAAATGTTATCCATCTTTTACAACGGAATTTTTATTTTGTTTTAAACCAAACATGTTTCACTTTGAAAGGCCAAGACGTTATTAAAGATACATTTAATAGATTTCTGTCATGTAATAGTTTCTAAGTTATCACCACTCATAGTTTTCAAGGGCTAATTTTTACATTGGAAAAGCTGTTAAAACCATCAATTGCAGGAGTTACTTGTTTCAAATTTTTGGTACATGACTAAAATGTAGGTCAGTGCTGCAGTTCAGGTCACAGAAGTGATATTTTAAATTGTCACTTAATCAGCAAAGTGTGTAGTTTAGATCTTGTAGGTGACAGAGTGTCTGTTCTCTCCTGTCATTGTTTAAATATGAGATAAATGTGAACTGAATGTAGAAATACTTACTTTCTAAACAAATTTGAAAAATAACTAAAGCTATCCAGGTTCAATACCCTCAACAAACTGACATAAAAAGAGAAAGTTTATGTTGAATTGAATGTGAGCACTGGCTGAACACTAAAGAAACAAGTGTTTTTGGCAATTTAACCCCTATGAGGATGAAATAGTGGGTAACAAGTTTTTTTTAATATAAATCATTGTTAAAAAAACTACAAAAATTTTTGGAAGCTACATCTATGAAAATTGGTTTCCGACTTCTTTGTTGTAAATGAAGGAATACGTGTTTGTGTTGTTGGACATTCAACCCCTAAAGGTGCGTCATCCAGGGTGTGAAAGTGGCTTATAGCAGTGAGAGATACCCCCCCCCCAGCAAAATGAGCTGCCTGCTCACCAGTGCTGCGACGAAAGCCATGTGACTGAGGTGCTCTACCTAGTGTGCTGCATGATGTCTAGCCAAAGAAAACTGCAATGAGACACACACAAAGTAATATTCTCTGAGTTAATCTCTCAACATCAATGTCTTTAGATTTGAAGCATCACAAGTACAAGGGTGTTCTCTTCTAGCACTGTCACAGTTGGAAAACTACCATTTGGCTGAAAATTCCTTTGCTTCATCCAAAAGTTTTTCTGTTCAAGTAACTGGGAAATAAATAGAAGACAGTTTGTAGACAAATGCAGACAGTACTTCTGCAGATCATCTGACGTATTGTGTAGAGATTCAGAAGGAAAATACTATGGGTGGGTAAGATTCTCCTGTTGGTAAAAACCTGAAAAAATATAATTAGATAGTATACTTTTTTAACAAACTTATATTGCATGGCATTTTAAGTGATATTTTGAAAAACATTTAAAAAAAACATTAAGGACACATCTACGGTCGCAGGTTCGAATCCTGCCTCGGGCATGGATGTGTGTGATGTCCTTAGGTTAGTTAGGTTTAAGTAGTTCTAAGTTCTAGGGGACTGATGACCACAGATGTTAAGTCCCATAGTGCTCAGAGCCATTTGAACCATTAAGGACACATGTCAGAGAAATAGAAGAGGAAGAGAAAGAGTGCTTGGAACAGGATCAAATATCTTAACGAAACCAAATAAATAGGTTTTGTGTGACCACTAGGTTTTCCTTGATACAGTTGAACATGAAAAACAATAAGTCAATTTGTTGATTTTAAGTATACTACTTTCATCTGCAAGTAGTTTCCGCTTCTTTGCATTTGGGGCAGTTGCAGAAAATTTAAGGACAGGCCTAAATTTCGTTGAATATGCATGTGCCCCTAAAGTAACAGCATTTCGGTCAGTGTTTTACATGATGTTATTAGACATCCTAATTACGGGTTTTCAGTTGAAATTTCACTGTTGCAGCTCTAATATCATGGGAGATGGAATGTTTTACCGTTTTGTAAACCGAACTAAAAGGTTCGAATATAATAGAGGGAAACATTCCATGTGGGAAAAATATATCTAAAAACAAAGATGATGTAACTTACCAAACGAAAGCATTGGTATGTTGATAGACACACAAATAAACACAAAACACACACACAAAATTCAAGCTTTCGCAACCCACGGCTGCTTCATCAGGAAAGAGGGAAAGAGAGGGAAAGACGAAAGGATGTGGGTTTTAAGGGAGAGGGTAAGGAGTCATTACAATCCCGGGAGTGGAAAGACTTACCTTAGGGGGAAAAAAGGACAGGTATACACACACACACACACACACACACACACACACACACACACACACACACATCCATCCGCACATATACAGACACAAGCAGACATTTGTAAAGGCAAAGAGTTTCAGAACTAAAAGGTTCTGTTTTTCTGACTAAAATGTTCCCTTTCTCAACAAAGTGTTCCCTTTCTCAACATTTGCTACTGTTACAGCAATGAAATTTTTACTGTTGTTTTATTACGGCATAGAAATCGTACAAATACTTATGAAATGTGTGAAAAAACTTCCTATTTGTTTTGTTACTTCTCAGGCAAAGTTTTCCCTGATAATTTCTGTGGCAGAGTGGTTAGTTTCATTCCATGGTAACTCGTGATTGGAAACATTTAGACCCATTTTGATTGCGGATCCCTCACAAACAAAACATGGAGAAAACAACTGAGTGGTCAGAATTCACCTGAGTGTTGCCAGTTGGTAGTTATCACAAAACAAAACAAAATTCAACCACTAATAGGGTGAAATAGTAGGTAAAAGTGTTTTTGAAAGAACTACTAAAACATTTTTAAAGATACCACTATAAAGTTGGTGTTTGACACCTCACTTAGAAATAAAAATAGATGTGTGTGTCAGTGTTTTTGGAAATTCAGCACCCTAAGGGAGAGAAATAGGGAATGAAAACTTTTATGAAATTATTTCCCTATTAAGCATTTTCAGAGCTAAATCTGTGAAAATTTACATTTCGTTTCTTGGCTACATATAAAGAAATATGTGTTAGGGAATGAAAGTTGGCATGGAAAAATCACTGCAAGAATACAAAAGACACGATTAAAGTAAACCTTGGACTGCAGCTACCAGAATCACGTTTCGGCCAGAAGTACATTGGGAAAAGATCATGCTTCTATGGCCTTAATTAGTGTGAAAGGTTTAGAAGGTGAGGCAATTTGCAAACAACATAAAAATTCCATTAAATAAAACAAAAAAAATGTTTGTAAGCCGTACAGTCTATGCGTGCGAAGCAGTAGGCGATAAGGTTGTGATCTAAATGAGTCATTGGTTTGTGTGTTTATATTTCCACTTCATTTAATGGCTCTTCACTGAATGAGATTTGTGTGAAGCTAATCTGCCGCTAACCCAAGTGAGGACACTGTTGGGCCTACATGTACACCATCTCTCTGCAATCTGAATCACTTACTGCTGATACATTATAGGACATATCTTCCAAATTTGCATTCATTCTTCCAATTTCCTTTGAGGGATTCCAATTTTAGCAAGAATGTTTGTGGCAGCCTCTATTTACTTCTGTAGTCAAGCAACATGTAATATTTTTGCCTTCACTTGAGCAAAACATGAAAGAATCACGCAATCCATGCCGTACATTAAGTGAAACATGTTATTTAAAAATATGAAAGGAAACCTGCTGCATCTCAAATCAAATTATATTTTGTGTTGTAGCCTGGCACACATTAGACAGATCTCAGCCGTAAGCCTCATACCATGTGGAAACAGAAATTTACACTGCGTAAGTGGCCAAAACCAAAGTAGAAAGGAACATATTGACTGCAAGTAACGTGAGCTCAAATCTATATATATGCAGAAAGCCAGAAAGTCTGAAACAGCAACACACAATCACATATACTTCTGAATCAAAGCCCAATTTCAGAAAGCGAGATACTAATTGTATTCCAGAATCATCATACAGAAACTTCAGGAAGAAGATTCAAAGAGATTCAAACTTCCAATGTGGCCAATGATCTGCTTATTTTGTGTGTGTAGAGGGTTAACAACCATCCACACATGATGCTGAAGGTGAAACTATGCACTAGGGGATGGGGGATGGTCACAAGCCATAGTACATGCAGTCTGCTTGGTGGTTAACATTGCTGGCTTGCATGCTGTGGTCATCAGCTCAGATCCAACCACCAGCAATTGTTTATAATCTCATATTTATCATTTATGGGAAGTATTTTAAATAAATAAGAGGCAGTCAAGTGAAAATGAGACAGATGGGAGAAAAGTAAATAAACTTTATTATTTCGAAAGGAATAGCCCTAAATGTCTGATGGGCAGCCAGCATTTAGGAGATGGTTGCAGGGTGTGGAATTAGAAATGCCAGAACTCACTACTGAAACTGAATCATGGCAGAATTTATTGCCTGTCTCTAAGGGATACAGAAATGAAGTCTGAAATCTCTTGTACAAAATGGAGGTCTCATGGGCAGCAAGGAGCAGAAGGTAAGTCATAACAGTCCAAAAGCTGGCTGATAAGAGGGTGATTGAGCTTCAATTGCTCACATTCCTCAGCCCACTCCCAGCCCCCACGAGACAAATTCCATTCCTGCGATTGGCTTCTCCCAGTGCAGTTTGTTGTCTCACAGTGTCAGCACTTCCATCATGTGAACAGAGCTTGAAATGGCTGGCATCCAGCTAATATCTGGTATCAGCAAGCCCAAGTGTTGGTGTAGCTTAGAAAAAACTTTACAATGTATCCATGAACAAAAATTTAAAGAAATAAATCGGTTTTATGCCTATTATGCTTGTCCACCTTGTACGTTCCACCCTCTACCACAGGAGCAGAGTATCTGGTCCTAAACATTTTTAAAGTGGCCCCTTTAAGATGGATAATATCTAATGGAACCTAATTTGGTAAGAAAGTTAAAAGTGGAAATTTCATGGTTCGTAACAGAAGTAATTCAAATGGAGTGTAAAACGTTAGTAAGAATGACAGTAATCATGTAGAGGATGGTTGCGACTGTAGTTCAGGTTGAGGTTTACAATGGCAGCCCTGTAGCTCATGCGGCTGTGGTGATGCAGCAGTGTAGGGGCATGGCAAGGATGCCCTGTGCAGTGACGGAGTACTGGCTTAGCCAGTGACAGTGAAGCTGGCAGGTGTGGGAGGCAGGCATGGCAGCCAAGCCTCACAGTTCCGTGACAGGTAAAACTGTAACACTCTGTCGAAGGAGCACATTAGTTGAGGCTCAGGGGTATATTTTAGCAGTGGAATTGGGATGGAATTATTTCAATAATATTTCTATGGGGTCACTATACGTACTAGTAACTAATTTCATTGGCTGCCTAACAATAAAATAGGATCATAATGAGATGTAAAAATATTAGTGAATTTTAATGTAATTACTATTACCTGAACAGATATCACAGATGAATCATTCTTCATCTAAATTACACATTATCGTGAACAATGCCAGCAGTGTAAGTGGCGTATTGAGCTACCCTATTTTTATTACAAATTGATTTTAGGAAAAGTGGTGTCTCAAATCACAATATATTAAGTTACAATTGAGAGAGCAGCCATGAATGCTGTATTTTTAAGACTTAAAAGTAGGGGAGAGCCACGCATATACAGTGACATATTCTTTGTGCTATCACGGCACAGGTTAGGTGCAATATTCGCCGGGTGGTTGCCACTTGGTGATGACAGGTGTGGGCGACTTTAGTCGTTTGCAGTATCCTTTTTTTATACCCAAACCATGTGGCTATTCCCTATAGGAACAAGGCAAAGGGAACAGAGAAGGTACTCAGTATAACCATGTCATTTACATATTCTTTCATATGCCACTAGCCATATGGGAGGCAGCACAATCAATAGTGACGTGACCCTTCTTACAAGCCATTAGCTTATTGATTGATCAAATTAGGTGGGTATTCAATTGACTGGGCAGTGAAGGCCAGCTGTCAGGTCGTGGTAGCACAGTGGGTAATTCTGGTAGATACAGTAAGAAGGATTTAGTACTGGCATTTTGCACATATGATAAATGAGCTTGTAATTTGACACTAGGTGTCATTAACTCACAGTCAGAACTGTTGTGTAGGATCATAGCAGAGGAGAGCTATTGTAGTTGGGTGTGCCACAGTGTACAAGAGGCTGTTGCCGACAGGCAGAAACCCTGGATTGTGTGAGTGCAGGAGGTGGTGTAGCCAGTAGGAATAGAGGCATTTCACACTCAGGGGATGCTACTGCGTGATATTAGAGATGGGTATGAGTAAACATTCGCGTGTGTACATTATTGTAACTCACTGAATTGCGTGGCCATGTAAGACTGACAATCTTTACTGACAACTAAAATCGCTTGGTTGCCACCTGACATGTTTGCGCACTGCAGTCCAGGCTACATGAAATCGGTGGAGGCGATAGCACTCAAATTCACAATTTGCGTAGCTAACAGTTAAACAAATTTGTGCATTTGTAGCGTCAGAGAGACGAGATAATTGTACCTTAGGGGTAGCGTAATAGTGTAGTAAACTGGCCTCTCTCATAGGGTAAACTATTTGTGTGGGTGTGGGTAGGTAAAATGGAAATATTTATTAGGACACTCAAGGAGGACTCAGCTGGTGGCAGATTTGGACTGCTGGTACCCCGGTTGTACTATGGCGTGTAGCATACTGATGTGTAATTGCGTTGCATAGATGCTATATGATAAAATTTGCAATGTCATTATTATTTCTAAAGTAGCAGTCAAGTTAGTTCTTTGTTTACGATTGACCAGTAAATCATGCTGAACTAGGTTCCTAATCTTCCTTTATTGTGCTAGCTCAGAGGGTTCCTAGCCTTCTCTTATTGTTGTGCAAACTCAGAGGCTACACTGCAGACCTTCTTAGTGGTAGCGAGGAAGTTGTCCCCTGTGTGTAAGTCCCTCACATTGACAGATGAGGGTGTCACAGTTTTCGATAGTAGATGAGGTAGCGCAATGTGAGGCCTCATTCCACCAATTGGCATCTGCCTGATCTGGGGTACCAAGTATTCTTTAATAATGGTCCTCCAGTTGTAAACAGAACACACACAACACAGCAGATTGGCACAACATCACAAAGACTTTATAGGAGAAGAAACAAGTCAGCATAGCAGAGGGAGCATTGTCACACCGGATAGGCATTTGGTCTGTAAGAGTCAGCACTTGCGCAGTGGTATTGCAACAGGATACTGTGATCCAGTTAAGTCTTGACTTTGGAAACAGACCACCAGAATTACTGGTATTGTGGAGGAGTGTCAAAATTATGCACATAGAAGGTGGTTCATGTGGGTTCATGGAACTTGTTCAAAGTACACATAAATTAGGTTACCTTCCATTAGGAACACAGGTGCACTCAGTGACTGTTATATGATTTACAAATGATAGACCATAGCAATCAGTCATCCTTTTTTGCAGGTTTTGTTTGGCAAATCTAGATTCCGGCTAATGCCTCTCAGTGTTAAAAAATACAAAAAGTACATGGTCAGGTGATACTATAAAAGTTACAACTCGTGGTGTAAACTGTACGGCATATACATTACATTACATTACATTACATACCACTATTTCATAGTGTCAGTGCACGTCAGTTCCCTGTTGTTCAGGCATCTGTCACAGTTCTTTCAAGACTACTGTATAATGAAGGTAGACTTTGTGGAGAATACATTGATTCGCTGTATGGTGCCCTCGATATGAACTATGTAATATATAGCACTCAAAGGGAAGCAGTTATGGTCTCTAGCAAAAATTCAAATTTGCATGGGAATAACATAAAATAAAGTACAAGTAAAATTATTTACATTTGCTGCCAGACTTATTTCCAATTTTAACAGTAAACATAGAAAATATAAAAAAAATTCCAGTCACTTGTTTTGTTATGCTTTAAAACATGCATGTGATGTCAGATTGGTAAAACTTTTTTAAAAAATATTTACAAGGCACAAGGAGGCAAATGCTATTGATTTGATTTAAATGTTTGTATCTTTTGTACTATTTTTCTCTTTATTTAATGATTGTGACGGGTATGTTGTTCCTCTTATTTACTGAATAGTTCATAGATGGCTCCAAATGTCAGCAAGATGGATAGTTGGTGTGATTTGGCATTCTGTTACAGATGTAGAGAGTCACTTCAGACAGATTTTAATTATAGATACAATAAAACCAATGTTCTGAATTGCTGTTATTAACAATGTACATGCGTCTAAACTAACGTACCATGGAGAAAGTTATGTATGTTCAATGTTATAACCATCGTTCTTGTATAGTATTATGTTAATGTCTGCTACCTATTGTCAGGACGGCAGGAGCTAATTCATTCCCCCTGATTCCCAGCAACAAGTTTTCAAACGATTCTGAGAACTGTGTAGTTTTCACAATGACCTCATCATTAGAAGAGAAAGAAGCTCCTCGAAGAGCTGGAGTTCTTTCGTCATCACAAAAATGTCAACTGCAACCTGATTAATGATCAGGTCATTATGAAAAACATGCAGTTCTTGGAACTGTTTGAAACCTTGTTACTGGAAAAGAGTGAAGGGTTTGACCCAGGGTGGATGAATTAGCTCTGCCATCTTGTAAATATGTAGCAGCCATTAACATAATACCGTACAAGTACAATGGTTATAACATTGAACTTACATAACTTTTTCCATGGTACGTTAGTTTAGATGCATGTACATTGTTAATAACAGCAATTCAGTACATTGGTTTTATTGTATCTATAATTAAAATCTGTTTGAAGTGACAAAGAGACATGTACACTCTACATCTGTAACAGAGTGCCAGATCACACCAACTATCTGTCTTGCTGACATTTGGTGCCATCTGTGAACTATTCAGTAAATAAGAGAAACAAAATACCTGTCATGATGATTAAATAAAGAGAAAAATAGTACAAAAGATATAAATATTTAAATTAAATCAATTATAATTGTTGCAGCATATAGTATGTGCCTTCTTGTGCCTTGTAAGTATTTTTTTAAAAAGTTTAAGCAATCTGACATTTACATATGTGATTTAAAGAATAACAAAACAATTGACTCACAAGGAGTGAATCTGGAATTTTTTTGTATTTTGTATGTTTACTGTTAAAATTGGAAATAAGGCGGACAGCAACGTAAATGATTTTACTTTTGTTTATTTTATGTTATTCCCATTCCCATGCAAATTTGAATTTTTTTACGAGGCTGTATAGGTTATACCACAAGTTGTAACTTTTTTAGTAATGCCTGACCATGTACTACTTGTATTTGTAAGCATCGATAATGGCTAGGCACTAGCCAAAATCTACATTTGCCAAATAAAACCTGCAAAAAAGATGACTGATTGCTGAGCTCTATCATTTGTAATTCACATACATTGACGAAAATGTGTGTGTTAATGTTGGTGTAAGGGGACATAATTGAGTATAAGACTTTATGAACATGACGAACAAATTGAAAGTTGAAATTATGAGTATCTGAAGGCACACTAAGGTAACAGTCTTGATAACCTGCTTGAGCTTACCTCACCTCAGCTGAGTTAGCCCACGTATTGCTCACCCCATCATGTTATCCATCACATGACAAACTGGAAACAGATATTCACAACAGAAAATGATGTGGAAGCTGATCTCTTGAGCACTGTCTAAATCGGATGAAGAGAACCTCTGAGAGAACACCGTATTGAAAAGGTATTAGTACAATGATAGGCACAGAAATATAAAAAAATAGAATTTACAGGGAGATTATGATGTGGCAGGAGAAGAGCAGAAGTAGTTTGGCTTCCAGTGTGCTTTTAATTCACTGGAGAAGAGTGTGTAGTGTGCTGTACGTGTAAAAAGTAATGTTTCTGTAAAGAGGTCACCACAGAAATCAATAAGGTTAATATTCTGGCACCAGAAGGGGCCAAAGCGTGGGGGCCTGTAGCGGCAGTATATTATCATCTATTGAGTGACACACATGAATGAATTAACAAGATTCATGCAGTTCCTATTCACTGTTGTGGCACAACATTGCCAGGAATGTGGGCTTGGAAAAATTAGTGGAGAAAGAAGATCCTGTTAAGCTTGACTCTACTCTGGCACTGTGAGGTGACATGAGAACTGTAGCATAATATCTACATCTACATCTATACTCTGCAAACCACCTTGAGCTGTAGGACAGAGGGTACATTCTATTGTACCAGTTATTAGGGTTTTTTCCAGTTTCATTCACATATGGAACATGGGAAGAATATTGTTTGAATGCCTCTATGCATGCAGTAATTGTTCTAATCATGTCCTCACGAGCCCTATATGAGCAATACATAGGGGATTGTAATATATTCTGAGAGTCATCATTTAAAACCAGTTCTTGAAACTTTGTTAATCGACTTTCTCGGGATAGTTTACACCTGTCTTCAAGAGTCTTGCAGTTCAATTCCTTCTGTATCTCTGTGACCCTCTCCCACAGATCAAACAAACCTGTGACTATTTGTGCTTCCCTTCTCTGTATACGTTGAATATCCCCTGTTAGTCCTATTTGGTACAGGTTGCACACACTTGAGCAGTATTCTAGAACCAGTCGCATGAGTGATTTGTAAAAAATCTCCTTAGTAGGAAGGAGGTCTACCCCATGCTTTACCCATGACTTAGTCTCTGTGATCATTCCATTTCATACCCCTACAAAGTGTTACATACAGGTATTTGTATGAGTTGACCTATACCACCAGTGACTCATTGATATTATCGTCATAGGATGCTGCGTTTTTTGATTTTGTGAAGTGCACAGTTTTACATTTCTGAACATTTAAAGCAAGTTGCCAATCTTTGCACCACTTTGAAACCTTATCAAGATATGACTGAATATTTATGCACCTTCTTTCAGATAGTTCTTCATTATAGACAACTACATCATCTGCAAAAAGTCTGAGGTTACTATTAATATTGTCTGTGAGGTCATTAATGTACAGGGTGAGACAAATACAAGTGACCCAGATGAGTGGATAAAATTGGACATGAATGTATGCATGCATATAACCACACCCCAGTGACATGCACACCACATGTATGCCAACCAAGTGATCCATACTACGGGCTGTGTCAGTATTGGAGCAATGCAAAGGGGATGATGATACTCACAGTAGAGCAACAGGTGCTCATTGTGGAAAGTTATGTGACAGCAAAGTAGTGGAAATGGTGTGGTAAGATGTTTGCTGAGAAATTTAATGGTTTGAAAGCGGCAGCAAAGAGAACCATGCAATGCTTAGTTCAAAAATGGTGTCACACAAGCTCTATTTTGAAGAAGTTGGAAAACATTCTGAAACATCCCCACGCACCAGAAAATGTAGCTGTAGTTCACCAGTAAATGCTTCTGAGTCCTAGCAAATGAGCCCGATGGCTGTGTTTCTTTGTACCCTGGAACCCTGTTGTCCAGGCCACTTTTATTTGCCCCACCCCATACACCATGAATAGCAAGGGTCCCAACACACTTTCTGGGGCACACCTGAAATTACTTCCATATCTGACGATGACTCTTCATCCGAGGTAACACACTGCGTCCTCCCTACCAAAATGTCTTCAGTCAAGCCACAAATTTCACTTGGTATACCATATGATCATATTGTTGACAGTTGTGTGGTTGTGGTACTGAGTCAAATGCTGTTCAGAAATCAAGAAATACTGCATCTGCCTGACTGCCTTCATTCAGAGCTTTCAGTATATAAATTGAGAAAAGTGTGAATTGGGTTTCACATGACTAATGTTTTCGGAATCCACACTGGTTGGCATTGAGGAGGTCATTCTGTTCAAGATAAGTCATTATGTTTGAGCTCAGAATATGTTCTAAGATTCTACAATAAATCGATGTCGGGGATATTGGATGGTAGTTTTGTGGATCACTTCTACTGCCCTTCTTGTAGATAGGTCTAACCTGTGCTTTTTTCCAAGAACTGGGCACAGTTTTTTGTTCGAGGGATCTATGATAGATTGTAGTTAGAAGAGGGGTTAACTCAGCCGCAAATTCAGTATGGAATCTGATGGGTATTCCATCATGTTCTGGAGCTTTGTTCAATTTCAATGTTTTCAGTTGTTGCTCAAGACCACTGACACTAATAATTACTTTGTTCATGTTTTCAGTGGTACAACTGGATTAAATTGGGGCAGTTCTCTTGGGTTTTCCTTTGTAAAGGAATATTTGAGAAATGGAGTTAAGCATTTCAGTTTTTGTCTCGTTCACTAGGGCTGGACACTGACTTTGGTGCCTACAACGAGAATGGCCCTACACTTCCTTTTACACTTATTATGCCGTAATCTGTTTCTTTAGAAATTTTGTAACAGCGACTATATCATGGATGTTACCTCTCATTATCAACTGTTCTACTGGGTACATATCTGTCCAGTGCACGGTCAACTATTCTTTTGAACTTGAGCCATAGTTACTCTATGTTCTCCTGCCCTGTGCTGAATGTTTAGAGTTTCTCATTGAGATATGACACCACTGATTTGTTATCTAGTTTACTAAACATATATATCTTTCTGCTTGTTTTATTTGTCCTTTGTACTTTGATAATCATTGTTGCCTCAGTCAGATCTAGGTCACTGATTCTAATTTCAATGTTGACATCCTCAGAGAGGTCAGGTCTATTTGTTCCCATTAAATCCAATATATTTCCATCAGGAGTGAGGTTCCTAACAATTTGTTCTAGGTACTTTCCTGAGAAGGCAGTTAGTAATGTTAAACGGGATGTCTTGTCACTCCCACCATTAACAAAACTAATTTTCTCAATTAATTGTTGGATGTTTAGAGTGTCCAATGATGATTACGGTATGATTGGGGAACTTATGTACAAGCAATTTTAGGTTTTCTCTAAGGTTTTCAATTACATCAGGAGATGAGTCTGGTGGGCGATACGATTCGGTTACCATTTTATGCCCGCACTTCACACTGAGTCTTACCCAAACAATCTCACATGCAGCTTCAATTTCTATCTCAGGGGATTTGAGTTTCTTGTCTACTGATACAGATGCACCACCTCCATTTCCCATTTGCCTGTCCTCATGATGTGTGCTTAAATTCTTCCAAAAATCTCACTGCTGTCAATTTCAGGTATCGACCAGCCTTTTGTACCTAGTATTATGTGAGCTTCACTGTTTTTCATGAACACTTCAAACTCTGGCACTTTGTTGCAAATGCTTCAGCATTTTAGCAATAGGATTTTAATACTCTCACATGTGGGAGGCATTTCTTTCAATCTTACACTGATACTTTTGGGTTTCCTACAGCTATCATAATCTGGATTGGATGGAGAGTCACCTAATCTAAAAGCCCTATGTGTACTCTAATGTGTAGTGCACACCCGATTCATTTAGAGAGGCCCTACAGTTCTCAACCCTAGGGCGCAGTTCTAGGAAGTTGCAGCCTAGGTTGTCACAGAACCTTCAAGGTCTCTGGTTCAGTCTTTCTACTCGACTCAGAATCAAAGGGCCACAATCAGTTCTGGGGACAATGAAACAAATTGTGAGCTTTGTTGAAACTGCAGGCTGGTCTTCCCAACCTTCTCTGCCAGTCTCTGGAATGACCCAAGTATGACCTCAGAATCCAGATAACAGGCATCATTTGTGCCAACATGCAGCAAAATCTGCAGTTGGTTCCTAAGGGTTGCTGGAATAGCCTCTCTGTTATGTTGAATGAGGTCCCCAGACATACACATTTGAGTGCAGCTGATGTCCTTTCCTCTTCCTTGCCACAACTTCCCTAAGGGGTACATTCATTCGGCATATGTTTGAACTGCCGACAGTTATTAGACCCCAACCATTTTGCGTTTGCCTCCTGGACAAAACAAGTTCCCGCAAAACAGATGAAGTAAGTCCCACTGGCTCAGTTTCAGTTTCAGTGAAAGACAGCACCTCACTCTTATTGGTTAAGGGGATAGGTAGATCACCCTGAGTCCTTCCTGGTCCCCGTCCACCCTGTACAGGATGCCCAGATCTACCATTGAAACACCACTTACGGTGAAGTGGACGAATGATGACAGATCCTGTACTCCCTGCAGTGGAGACAGGATCCACAGGAGAGAATAGTACTTGAGGTACCTGTGGTACCAGTATCACAGGTACATGACTCTCGGAAGCTCGTGCAACACACCGATTCACAGTAGTTGCCTATTCTTTGACAGTAGCTAGGGCGATTTCCAGCTGCTTACGAACATCAACCAACTCGTCCTTTGTTCAAGAACGCCATTCACAGTGGGGCTGCATTTTGGCTGGTGCAATCTATTACAAGGCAGTGAACAAATACCTTTAAATTAAGCCTGCTGATCATCTGTTGAGAAAAAAAAATTGCTAATTTCCTGTAAGAATTGAAGCAAATACACAAAACGAGATATCTATTAAAGCAACATAAAAACCTGTGGTAAAAATTACTAGTTGCCTAAAACGTTTTGAGGTTAATTATAGTTGTTAGTGAACTCGAAAACTTGGTTAATTTACAATAAATTCAGATTATATAGAGGGCTACTCCTCTTTAAGGGAAAACTAGATGTAACACAATATGTTAGTTTGAATATCTGCTACAGTAACCAAATCACAAGCTCCAATTGCCTACTAATTGCTCGTAGATTATGAAAAGGTCAATGGTAGCTTCTGATAATTCTCAAAAATGCACATTTATTTGTGTTGATATACGATGAAATTCAGGAGTGATGTATTCTTTGGCAGACCAGTGAACCACAAACACTGATTTCCTGTGGAATAAGTTATGTCTCCAAAATACTTGAACTGGTAACTTACGAAAATATGGTTTGTAAGTGCCTGAAAATTCTAAAAAATAAGCAATTTCTCACATAATTGTATGGAGATGGCGACAGTGAAACTGTCCTGAACAGAGAATTTGTGGAAGGGCACTTCAGATAGTGACAGTAGTGCATTTAGACCATGAAGTAGATCGTGGGCCATTGTAGAAGGTCCGTCCCATATTACTTTCCTGCATTTATCGTTGTGTCCACTAACGTGTGAGGTAGAGCACCAGGCATTCCAGGGAGTATCTACCTAGGCTTGATGGTTTTAATGTAATGTAACAAATCCAGGGACACAAAGGCGGTATTGTAGATAATTTTCACGATTTGCAAGATGGGTAAAACTGTACGTAGTGATGGCAGGAAACATTACGTTGGTATTTGTTAAGTCATATGCAAGTGGTTAGCCTTGTGTAACTTGTATAAAGTGACATGATCACGTCAGTCTTGCCGACAGCCCAAGTAGCAATCAAGCTGAAGAAGTTCTAGAGTCACGTGTCGAGGGGTAGGGGTCGACCCTTGCACGAGGTGAAGAACACAGTGCAAACTGACAATAAAGGACAGTGCCTGATGTAGACTTGTAACAGGTGTAGTGTGACACTGGTGTAAAAATGATTGCGTTCACAACATGCGATACATAGATTGTATAATGTAGAGTAATAGTGGTTATAGCCAACAATTAAGTGAGTGTTTCCCGGGGCATAGGAGCAGAGACAGGCAGAGCATTATTGCATGTGCTAGGCAGCAGTAAAATAATGAGCTTACAGGAAGAGGAAGGCAGTGACTGGAAAAGTGGCAGTTATCAAAGTGACTGGAAAAGTTGTGTTATCAAAGAGACTGGAGTTTTGACCCAGTGTTGGGTACAAGTGGATATTAACTCAGCCAAGCACTGTGGCTTTATATTACGGAAGATGTGGAAACAATGATGTTCATCCTGTTGTGCAGGATAACATGAAACAGTCGAGTACTCAGTAGGGCATAGGACAAATAAGTATATGGTGAGAGAATATGTTGGTGGAGGAAGTGTGATTGATAAACAGTAGGGAGGGGTTTCCACACTAATAACCAGTATAGCTTTGACAGTAATGACCTAGGAGTAGGCGTGCGGAACGATTTGAAGTGGAATGATCATATAAAATTAATTGTTGGTAAGGCGGGTACCAGGTTGAGATTCATTGGGAGAGTCCTTGGAAAATGTAGTCCATCAACAAAAGAGGTGGCTTACAAAACACTCGTTCGACCTACACTTGAGTATTGCTCATCAGTGTGGGATCCGTACCAGCTCGGGTTGACGGAGGAGATAGAGAAGATCCGAAGAAGAGCGGCGCATTTTGTCACAGGGTTATTTGGTAAGCGTGATAGCATTACGGAGATGTTTAGCAAACTCAAGTGGCAGACTCTGCAAGAGAGGCGCTCTGCATCGCGGTGTAGCTTGCTGTCCAGGTTTCGAGAGGGTGCGTTTCTGGATGAGGTATCGAATATATTGCTTCCCCCTACTTACTCCTCCCGAAGAGATCACGAATGTAAAATTAGAGAGATCCGAGTGCGCACGGAGGCTTTCCAGCAGTCGTTCTTCCCACGAACCATACGCAAGTGGAACAGGAAAGAGAGGTAATGACAGTGGCACGTAAAGTGCCCTCCGCCACACACTGTTGTGTGGCTTGTGGGGTATAAATGTAGGTGTAGATAGAACAACGAGCACTTGTTATTTGGGCAGAAAAAGGTGCAGAACCAAGAGAACATTTACTGCGTTGTTAACATAGGTGTTTGCATTGTTGTGTATGGAGCCATGGCATCCGATTGAGGCAGTAGTGCACTCATAATTCATGTGAGATGTGTGTGTACCTGTATATAGAGGAAAGGTACCGCGACAGCTCAGGGGACGAAGATGAAAATCAAATAAATGCCCCAAACAACTGAGGGGTCTCTGTGGTCGCTATTCACATTGTGCTAGGTGCACACTCTGGAGGAGAGTTAATGGTAAAAGTGAAAATGGTATGTGGTCACAGTTTTCAAGGAGTAACATATCAGAGTGACCTTCACATACTTGACTGGGAGGGCGGTCAGTGACAGTGACCGATAGAAACAGCTCTGAGTCGTGATGTTTAGATTAGTTCATGGCAAACCTTAGTGTGGACTGGAAGGTAGAGGTTTTCTCTCTAATGTTATGCAATGTAACACTGACCACCTATCTAGCTAGTTGTTTAAGATGATGATCATACCTACTGATCTCATAGGTCCTCGGAGAATAGTTAGGTGAATGCTGTGGCAAGGGAGAAGTGATACCTCATTGTGTAGACTAGGATAGAGAGATAGAACTGGTACTGTCGGAATGATGTTGTCAATTTTTTGCTCTGTTACAGAAAAGGAAAAATAGAATAGAAGCAAAAGATACAGTGGTAGGCTAAGGAATAAAAGGGGAGGCCTTAAAAATTGACTGTGGTGGCATGTAATTACAAACGCCCACCATGGTTGCACTCTCAGACCAGGTGAATGTACATTGTGCCTCATCAGTAGCGTGTCATTGCAAAACTGTTCCTGTATCTCTTGGTTTACCACGGGCAAGAACAAACTTCTCAACACTCACTAGCTGGCCGGTTATCAGGTTAAAGAGCTAGGGTGGTATTTTCTCTATGGAACAAATATAATAATCTTTCAAATGCAAAAGAGCAAGGTACTAAAATGTAACCGGAAATATCACGTCCATTATAATTATCCGGGCTGTTATGCCGTGGTCGGTTGATGAATTCTGTGTCGATTCCCAACGTTTCATCTCCGACTGCGGGAGACATCTTCAAGGGGGTCCGTAGCTCAATGGAAGGTCCAACACACCCACTGGCTCGCTACTGACTGACTGTCAGTAGCGAGCCAGTGGGTGTGTTGGACCTTCCATTGAGCTACGGACCCCCTTGAAGATGTCTCCCGCAGTTGGAGATGAAACGTTGGGAATCGACACAGAATTCATCAACCGACCACGGCATAACAGCCCGGATAATTATAATGGACAAAAGAGCAAGGTACCATCTCACTTTTCACACGTAGTTCACAAGGTAATATTAACATACATGTTCACTGGTTGGATGGAAGTTTATGTACAGGCAATCTCTGCCAGTTCTTGTGGGAACTGTAGTGGTATTAGCACTTGAAGGGGCAGATGCAGCAATAGCGTAACCACAATTACGGAAGCAATACCCATATAACCTTTCACAATAAACAGACATAGGGGCTCTAGTTCATATCGCATAAGGATTTCTAGGCTTATAGAATGATAACAGATGTAAACAAAAGAGATACATCAATATTAACTTGAATAACTTGTTCAAACCTTTAACCTAATCAACTAAAGAAGGGGGATACCCTAATAACCTATGCAACATCGTTAACTTCCCCAAGAGAACATTATTTCCAACATGGTTTACACCTCACAAATAAAGTATGGGGAAAAACCTACAGGAAATTAATAGACTTTCTGCTACCAATCATATAAGTTACTTCACTTGGGTTGGCTGCCCTCAGTTATCTTCCATTTAGCTTTAACTAACCTCAAGGGACACCAAAGGAGGGAGCTGTCATGAACTTAGAGACTAACATGAAGTTGATGCATCATTAACGGATTCAATAACTTTATTGTTGGAAATCTTCCATTTGGTCTGTGTTTGCATAGAAAAACAATAATATGGGAATTGTGAGTTGGCCTTGATGCAAAACACTTTTTTATTTGTTTACTTATTTATCGCCAAACTAGTTTCAGTGACAAATACCGTCATCATCAGTGGGTTCTTTAAATGTTATGGCATGTTTTTTAGCATTGTTGTCATTCTTTGCAGCATATTTTCTGTGCCTTTTCTGTTGCCGTTTTCCTCAGTGTACATCACGTCATCTGAAAGTTCATTGGATGGCTTGCAGCTAATTCTATACACAGAAAAACAAAAGTTTCACATTTCGTTTATAATCCAAAACATTACACCATGACATCAGAGTGGAAGTGAGTTGCAATGGAGACAGTCACAGGCAGGTGAGAGTGTCTTGTGTTGCAAAGCAAAACATGGCTGATTGGCATTGCAAAGCAGAGCCAACTTGGCGCAGTATAGCAACAGTCAGTGCTGCAGTATGCTAGTGGAAGGACAGAAAGCCTTTCCTCACGTGCCACCGCTATGGAAGTGTTCAAGAGTATGTGCATTAAGCCCTAAACAAACGTAGTCTGGAGAGTATATGTACCCAGCCATTCATTTACTAGATAATTCATGTCTTGTCTTAGTATCATGGCCTATACACCATGTGGCACTGGAATGACATCCCAGGATGCAGCACGGGGTCCACTATTTGACCACGAGACAGGGAAGCCTCCCCTGAGTCACAAGGGAGCCGCCTGCATGTTGGAGGAATTCACAGCCATCGTCAGCTGCACCACCACGGTGTCATGACAGTCGCAGATGTCACTGACAGCAGCATTCTAATGATGCCATGCTCAGCAATGGTTTTTGCGCTGTCAGCAGTGCCACATGTCGCCTGTTTTGCATGAGAGGCAACTGGACACCTCCACCAAGCTGTTCCTGATGTCCTACGGCTGAGGTCTGGAATAAAGAAATTGATTGAACAGATCTACTGTCATCTTGACATCTCATCGCACACTCCACGGATGCCTACCTAAGGGTCATTTAACAGTGTGTAGGACACACATTTGCCATATATAAGTCTGTTGGGTGCACATTGAGCTACTGATGAGTCAGTGTTGAATTCATGTGTCACAAAAGCAATTTCAAATGACTTATCTATGTGAAGAACCTAGCTTAAATTAAGATCGGACTTTGTGATTAGTATTAATATCGTTGAGCCTCATCGTCTTGGTATTGCCTCTAATTTGTCATCTTCACGATGAAAACTTTGTATGTGTTTTTTAAAATATAACAGATGCAACATCACTGTTTTTAGTTTCACATGGTCATGCATGTGTTAACTTTAAACTCATCAGTTGCACAGTGACCTGCTTCCTAATTTTGGTGTTAACATAGCACAAAAATCAGGCTACCCCACACATTCAGTGACTCTTGTCATGAACTTCCTCCTTTCATAAAATCACAGTTTACAGAAGGACAGACAGTTCAGCACCATTCAGTTTTAGTCAGTAGTTATACTGAAGAGCCAAAGAAACTGGTACATCTGCCTAATATAGTGTAGGGCCCCCACGAGCGAGCATGCAGAAGTGCCGCAACACAACGTAGCATGGACTCTCCTAATGTCCGAGGTAGTGCTGGAGGGAATTGACACCATGAATGCTGCAGGGCTGTCCATAAATCCGTAAGATCTCTTGTGAACAGGACGTTCAAGGCATCCCAGATATGCTTGTTTATGTTCATGTCTGGGGAGTTTGGATTCCAGCAGAAGTGTCTAAACTCGAAAAAGTGTTCCTGGACCCACCCTGTAGCAATTCTGGACGTGTGTCGTGTTGCATTGTCCTGCTGGAATTGCCAAAATCCCCCGGAATGCACAATGGACATGAATGTATGCAGGTGATCAGACAGGTGTCACCTGTCAGTCGTATCTAGATATATCAAGTGTCCCATATCATTTCAGCTGCACATGCCCCATACCACTACAGAACCTCCACCAGCTTGAACAGACTCCAGCTGACATGTAGGGTCCATGGATTCGTGAGGTTGCTTAAATACCCGTACACGTCCATCCACTTGATACAATTTGAAACGAGACTTGTCCGATCACGCAACATGCTTCCAGTCATCAACAGTCATGTGTCGATGTTGACGGGCCCAGACGAGGCGTAAAGCTTTGTTTCGTGCAGTCATCAAGGGCACATGACTGGGCCTTCGGCTTCAAAAGCCCATATCGATGATGTTTCATTGACAGATTCACACCCGACAGTTGTTGATGGTCCAGCATTGAAATCTGCAGCAATTTGTGGAAGGGTTGCACTTCTGTCATGCTGAACAATTCTTTTCAGTCGTCATTGGTCTCATTCTTGCAGGATCTTTTTCCAGCAACAGCAATGTCAGAGATTTGATGTTTTACCAGATTCCTGATATTCACGGTACACTTGTGAAATGGTCATACAGGAAAATCCGCACTTCATCGCTACCTCGGAAATGCTTGTCTCATCGAATAAGCATGCCTATACCAGTTTCTTTGGCGCTTCAGTGTATATCCTGTGTGACACAAATCAAAACACTTACGAATTGGAGTCTGATCGTACTCACAACAACCAAATTGTAGGTGCAGTAGTTTCACACAGCCACTTCATTAACAAGCTAAACAACACACAAATGTTAATTGTTCCATATATGATGGCAGATGGACTTTTATATCTTTCACTACTTACCTTGATCTGATAGAGCACAAAGATGCATTGAAAGGTTAAATGAGCACTTTCTAGGCACCAACTTTACTACACAATTGTGGATACCAACCCAATGATGTTAGTATGGTCATATTCTAGCATGAACTTTACTACAATAATTTGATTCTCGTAATGAGTAGTTAGAAAAATACAAAAGGTTATGGAAATATTTTGTATGTCTATACTAGAAATTACCTGTTTACAAGTTTGGTTTCCATATTTGAAATTATGATAAATTATGCAAATTTTTAATTAGTGGCTTAATTTATTAACAAAGGCAACAAAAGTATAATGATAAACTTGGGAATTAAATGGATATAATGGCACAAAAGACAACAGTAATTTTAGGAGTGTCTAAACTTTAATTCTAATAATCTTTTAAACTAGTTAGTTTCCTGAAAATTAAAATGTATCACTGTGAAGTCTGGATTCCTGGCTAAACTTTAATTCTAATAATCTTTTAAACTAGTTAGTTTCCTGAAAATTAAAATGTATCACTGTGAAGTCTGGATTCCTGGCTGCCTAATGATAAATGATAAGTGCCAATAATCTCAAAAATGCTAATTAGCTCAGTGAAAATCTACCATTAAACACCATTAAAGATACTGCCTACAGGAAAATAAGAGACCTTTGGAGGAAAGAGAACCACTTGTATAATATCAAGAGCTCAGATGGAAACCCAGTTCTAACCAAAGAAGGGAAAGCAGAAAAGTGGAAGGAGTATATAGAGGGTCTATACAAGGGTGATGTACTTGAGGACAATATTATAGAAATGGAAGAGGATGTAGATGAAGATGAAATGGGAGATATGATACTGCGTGAAGAGTTTGACAGAGCACTGAAAGACGTAAGCCGAAACAAGGCCCCGGGAGTAGACAACATTCCATTAGAACTACTGACAGCCTTGGGAGAGCCAGTCCTGACAAAACTCTACCATCTGGTGAGCAAGATGTATGAGACAGGCGAAATACCCTCAGACTTCAAGAAGAATATAATAATTCCAATCCCAAAGAAAGCAGGTGTTGACAGATGTGAAAATTACCGAACTATCAGTATAATAAGTCATAGCTGCAAAATACTAACGCGAATTCTTTACAGACGAATGGAAAAACGAGTAGAAGCCGATCTCAGTGAAGATCAGTTTGGATTCCGTAGAGATATGGGAACATGTGAGGCAATACTGACCCTACGACTTATCTTGGAAGCTAGATTAAGGAAAGGCAAACCTACTTTTCTAGAATTTGTAGACTTAGAGAAAGCTTTTGACAATGTTGACTGGAATACTCTCCTTCAAATTCTGAAGGTGGCAGGGGTAAAATACAGGGAGCGAAAAGCTATTTACAATTTGTACAGAAACCAGATGGCGGCTATAAGAGTCAAGGGACATGAAAGGGAAGCAGTGGTTGGGAAGGGAGTGAGACAGGGTTGTAGGCTCTCCACGATGTTATTCAATCTGTATATTGAGCAAGCAGTAAAGGAAACAAAAGAAAAATTTGGAGTAGGTATTAAAATCCAGGGAGAAGAAATAAAAACTTTGTGGTTCACTGATGACATTGTAATTCTGTCGGAGACCGCAAAGGATTTGGAAGAGCAGTTGAACGGAATGGACAGTGTCTTGAAAGGAGGATATAAGATGAACATCAACAAAAGCAAAACAAGTATAATGGAATGTAGTCGAATTATGCCGGGTGATGCTGAGGGAATTAGATTAGGAAATGAGACACTTAAAGTAGTAAAGGAGTTTTGCTATTTGGGGAGCAAAATAACTGATGATGGTCGAAGTAGAGAGGATATAAAATGTAGACTGGCAATGGCAAGGAAAACATTTCTGAAGAAGAGAAATTTGTTAACATCGAGTATAGGTTTAAGCGTCAGGAAGTCGTTTCTGAAAGTATTTGTATGGAATGTAGCCATGTATGGAAGTGAAACATGGACGATAAATAGTTTGGACAAGAAGAGAATAGAAGTTTTCGAAATGTGGTGCTACAGAAGAATGCTGAAGATTAGATGGGTAGATCACATAACTAATGAGGAAGTATTGAATAGCATTGGGGAGAAGAGAAGTTTGTGGCACAACTTGACTAGAAGAAGGGATTGGTTGGTAGGACATGTTCTGAGGCATCAAGGGATCACCAGTTTAGTATTGGAGGGCAGCATGGAGGGTAAAAATCGTAGAGGGAGACCAAGAGATGAATACACTAAGCAGATTCAGAAGGATGTAGGTTGCAGTAGGTACTGGGAGATGAAGAAGCTTGCACAGGATAAAGTAGCATGGAGAGCTGCATCAAACCAGTCTCAGGACTGATGACCACAACAACAACAACAACAACATGAGAATTTCAGTTATTCATTACTGTTAATGCTGTTTCCATAAAAAATAAATACACCACTATAATCTTTCTATTAAGTTATCATCTGAATAATGAATTTGCATGATACACTACATATGTATGATGCGTTGGTTCAATTAATACATGTGAACTCAAATAGGAGGAAATATGACGTTCTTTTTGTAGTAAACAACTGCAAAAATTTAGAGAACCAACATTTGAAACTGGCTGCAGAATGATTCTACTGCCGCCAATGTATATAGGACCACAAAGATCAGATAATATAAATTAGAGTCATATGGAGGCATGTAAACAGTTGTTTTTCCTGCTTTGTTTGTGAATGGAACAGGAATGGAAGTGACGTAGTACTAGTAGTAGACGATACCCTCTGCCATGCACCATGCTGTGGCTTATGGAGTCTGTACTTAGCTGTAGATGTATAACTAGACTCAAAATGAAAAATGAGGTAAAACATTAATTATTAATAAGAGTGCAACAATTGTAGGTGGGATAGTTCTAGCTTGTTCTGTTTCAGCTTGCCAAAAGCATTAGCTCCAAACCTTCTGCTCAGGAACTAGATGCACAACTGTATTGCAAATTAAAGATTGCAGAAATTTCCACTGTCAGCTAATATCCTGTTGGTTGGCCAAACGGAATTTATACAACCAGTCCACATTCTTACGACACTGGTTGAAATGTAGTGTAATAGCAACTACATGAATTTGCATCTCGAAATGAGTGAACAAACAATCTAACAAGATGTCAAATGACAAGCTAATAAGTTCTACTAGTGCGCATAATTCGTGAACCAACTCAGAAATGGAACTACTAGAAGACAGTAACAAAGCAGATTGTACATGAGTATCAGAAATGCTATTATCCTTGCAGTACACCATAAATTAGTGGAGCCATGTGTTCTAAGTTATTTTTGAATCATCAAACTCTGGAAACACTGATGCTGACAACATAAGTATGAACAGTGTTAGTGCTGTAGGTGGAACATTGTTCTGTTCTGCTACACACTTCAGCTGACCCATCTGCTGTTTCTGTAGTGTCTCAAACTCTCTCTGAATATGCTGTTCTTGTTGCAGAATCAGATGCTGCTGCCACATCTCTGTAAACTTTGCATCATCTTAATTCAAGTCCAGTTTGTTAACCTTAGTGCCACCTCATTCAGTAGTCAGCTGAGATGATAGTATGGTCCCAAATTGAGAGTGCTGGGCTTCATCTGATAGCTATACTCACTATAGAAACTTGGGGAACTAATGCCTTTCATGCTGAGGAAAGTTGCATAGCGATCAAGTGCTGGACGTGTTTGGAAGCAACATATTTTCAATTCTACTGTTAAAACACTTTAGGATGGTCTCCTCAATCACGAACGTAGTTGATTCCCTGCTCCACCTTAGCTCAGTGAAGTTAATACTGCATCCAGGGATGTTGTCAACATTTCACCATGTCAGTAGAATGGGGAAAAATCAAAACACCATATTGCTAGTGCTATAAAAGTCCACAAAATTCAAATGATTATTAAGCAAATTAACTATATTTAACATTATTTCTGTGTGTTTTTATGATAAAGAATGCTGAAAATGTACAGTAAGCATGCACTAACATCATCTGCTGCTAAGATGCTGATTTACAACTAGTTATTATTATCATCCTTCCACTCATCTATCTAATGTATCAATTTCCACGTGAAAGACAGGAAAAAAAAGTCTGTTTTATAAATACAGTCAAAGACAAAAAAAAAAAAAAAAAAATGTGCTGAGGAGGAGTTACCTGAATTGGACAGAAATTAGTAGACGTGATGTACAAGTGCAGACAAACAAATGATTACAATTTCAGAAAAATTGGATGATTTATTCAAGAGAAAGAGCTTCACAAATTGAGCAAGTCCATAATGCATTGGTCCATCTGTGGACCTTTTGCAAACAGTTATTAAGATTGGCATTGACTGATAGAGTTGTTGGATGTTCTCCTGAGGGATATCGTGCCGAATTCCAAATTCTGTTCAATTGTCACATTGGATCATTAGAATACTGAGCTGGTTGGAGGGCCCTGCCCATAATGTTCCAAAATCTCTCTGTTGGGGAGAGATCCAACAAAGTTGTTGGCCAAGGTAGGGTTTGGCAAGCATGAGGGCAAGCAGTAGAAACTCTCGCTTTGGGTGAGCAGGCATTATCTTGCTGAAATGTAAGCACAGGATGGCTTGCCTTGAAGGTTAACAAAATGGGCCTAGAATATCGTCAACATACCACTGTGCCGTAAGGGCTGCAGACGACAACCAGAAGGGTCCTACTATGAAATGAAATGGCTCTCCAGGCCATAACTCCTGGTTTTCAGGCTGTATGGCAAGTGACTGCTATCTGGGGCATCTCCAGACATGTCTTCGCTGGTCATTGGGGTTCAGTTCTAGGCAGGATACATCACTGAAGAAAATTTTAATTCGGTCAGTGAGGGTCTAGTCCTGATGTGTCAGACACCACTGCAGACAAGTTTGTTTGTGTACAGAGGTCAGTGGTAGTTGGTGCAAGGGACGCTGTGAGCTTGGTCCCCTTTCTGTGAGTGGCCTAATAATATTCACTGTAGTCACTGAAGCACCTTTTGCATGTCAGATTGATGACAATGGTGAATTTAGGGCTCCAGGTGCCTCTCTGATGATTCCTCATTCCTCACGGTCTGCCGTCTCTCTAGGTCAACAGCTTCCTTCTTGGCACTGTGTTTGGCCACAGTTCACCCATTCCCACCAACATCGGCGAATAATGGCATTGCTCCTATTCAAATGTTGAGCGATTCTCCAACTCCTCCAACCGGCTTCTTTGAGCCCAACCACAAATCCTCTCTCAAATGCTGACACCTGCACATATTCTTCATGTGCCTGTCTGTGAGGCATAATTACTGTCCATCTGAGTACAGGGAATAAAATTCTCAAAGACTTTACACCCTGACATCAACATGTCCCCTGTTTACTATCCTTGGCAGCTTCATGGTGAAATTGGGCTGCAGCATCATACAGTAAACTCTGTATGATGCTGCATCATTTATATACCACTCTTATGATTTTACAACAAATTTATAACTATTTATTCATGACATGGACACTTGCACTTAAAAAGACTTACCATATACAAGATGTTTCTGGAAGGTACACATTGAAAAAACTAATATACACTCTAAGACAAATAAATGAAAATTATGCACCTTGAAGAAGTTATGCAAATCGGTCAGAGATTGATATTCATACAGGTATCAATGTAAAATTGTAAACTCTGGTGGCCAATGGATACATTGATACCTGTATGAGTATCAATCTCTGACCAATTTGCATAACTTCTTCATGGTGCATCATTTTTGTTTATTTGTCTTAGATTGTATATTAGTTTTTTGGATGTGTACCTTCCAGAAACATCTTGTATATGGTAAGTCTTTTTAAGTGCAAGTGTCCATGTCATGAATAAATAGTTATAAATTTGTTGTAAAATCATAAGAGAGGTATATAAATGACATAATCAAAAATCATCCAAGCTTGTGGGCTGTTGACATAATCATCATCATCATCATCATCATCATCATCAGATGCTTGTAATTTGTCTTGTGCAGTCATGTTTTTTTTTTAACTTGTTTGGTCCACCTGTGGACTATGGTGATTGTGTTTTTGCTGTCCTGTTGTCATCTGCTACTTGGCAGGTGTTCTTGGTTAAGTTTAGCAGCTGTTTCCTGGTCAGTACCTTCAGTTTTTCTGTTGCTCCTGTATTCCTTCATTTTCATACTGAGTTCTGTCTTGCATTCCTTGTACCATGTCCTGGTTCCATTCCAATTAACTTGTCTAAGGGATGTTATGAAGGTTCTCAACAGCTACATGATAGTCACCTCAGTTAGTTACTGTGCCTTGCCTGATATGAAGTTCTGCAACATTTTTCTCTATTTGCTTGATCCACAGGGATCCAGTGGCTTTACCCTTGTTGTTTACTGTGAAGATCTGTCAAGACAGTCAGTGGGGGTCCATTCTGTATAGGTGGCCATAGAAAGCTAGTCATCTTCTTCTGATGGCAACAGTGATGTTTTCTTGGTGTTAGTAGAGTTCATGATTGGTTTGCATCATCATTTCCCATCTTGCAATATCCTTGGTTCCACTATCTTTCACAGAAATTTCCTTTCCTGTAATTCAAGGATTCTTATTGGAGGTCTTCTTGCTTACAGATAGACACTGTACTGCATAGCACTGATGGTGTGACTGTTATGTTTTAGTGTCTTATTTTTATATTCTTCAGTAGATGTTTGGTATACCAGCCCAGATAGTCCGAGAGCCTGCCAGAAAGCACAGACCTCGATGACAGCCACGAGACTGCACTGTTACAACCTGAGAATGCTGGTGCACCCATTGCAGCACTGGCTACAGAGCCATGCCTGTCTTGCCGGTGTGTCACCACTTGTGGCTGCTCTCTAAAGCCAGCAGCACAGCAGTCAAGTTGGTGTCATTATTTCACCACGCTCTTGTATTGATCTCGCTGCACATCATTCTTGGTTCTGAATTCGCTACATCTTGGGTTTTCAATCTTGGTGTACTCATTGGACGTGATATTCCACTGTACCATCTCCATTGTGTGCCTTTCTTTTGTTGTGCCGTCTTGTGTACACTCGACAAATCTCTGTTGATGCCCTCGGCCAGTCAGTCAGTTTTCACTGGTTCTTGAGTTGTTCCCAGTCTTGTCAGAATCCGGTCACCATAAGATGTTGTGAGTCATACATTTTTCTGCAAGCATAGCATGCCTTATGAAGCTTTATTTTCGTGTGTTCAAGAGCTACCGTATCACTGAAATCCAGTGTCCAAGGTACTTTATGGTTTAATCTCCTTCACCATGCTTGGCAGCACTGACTGTGATATTTCTAGGAGTGTCTTTAATACTGGTAATGAATTCATTCTCTCCAGTGTTGATCAAGATACTGGTTTTCCCTGCTATTAAATGCAGTGCTTGGATTTGCATAAAAGGCTCTTGCATGTTGTTTGGCAGTAAGACCAGTCCATCAGCAAAAGTCGGCCACTGAATCCTTAGGTAGTCTGCTTTGATTCCAACCATAATCTTCTGTCACAATTTTTTCCAGGCGACAGTTAAATGAAATACCGTTTCCTTGCCTCACGTCTCTGTTGATTGGGAAGCTTGTAACATTCCCTAGGCTGATGTACCACTTTGTAACATCCCCTGTGCAGAATGATAAACACTAACTTATAATGCACTGGAACCCTTGCACTGTCTGGTATGGTGAGCAGTAGGTTTACAGGGTTGCGTGGCAGGTTCTCTCTGTGACTTACCTGTCCGGTGGCAGCAGTCAACCTCCGCACTTTCTCGACTTGTAATTTCACCTGCCCTTATCTGCATTTCAGCCACTCGTACATTATTCGGCACCCTGCAGATTCTGGACTTAGCAAATACGTAGAATTAAGGTTTTGGGGAGGAATTCTGGTGATACTAAATAATGCAATGCAGCTCTGATAAAAGCAGTTATATTCTAGAAACAAGTTGACCTCAAAGTCCTTTGATACAATTTATTACAAACCAATTGCAAATTCATAGTTTGCACACCAGAATCCAGCCAGATAGCAGTCAGGTGGATGTGCCTCTCTAAGTGGGTTTAAGACCACTGTGGATACCAATTGCATTTGGTTGTCGTCTCAATCAGTCTAATCCTAATTGTGGTTGTGTTAATATAATTTACTCAACTGCCACACGGGTCTTTTAATGCACAAGGCCAGGATCTTGTGTTACTGGATGGCACAAAATTCAGTCTTTACTTACACTTGATACCTCACATAAAAATAAGCATAATCATAACCAATTGGTCCTAATGGTCATCGGCAGAAAACAAAAATAGAATTGCAACAGCAGGAGTGTGCACAGCAGCTGACTTATTGTGTTCAATGACTGTTGTGTTGTTGCATGCAGTAAGCTTTGCTCTATTAACTATTTGCACCTATGCCTCAGTAATTGTCACATATTAAGATAAACATTCATTCACAGTCAAAATAACTTCACCACCTATGCGAGTGTTACTTTGTCATGGTCTTATTCAGATTTAGCCAAAAAGCAAAGCTTAGTTGGTAATCTTGCAGGAGCACAACTGCCAGCCATCCGTACTGCTCCCTGGTCGAACAGCTAGGCCTCAACAGTGGAGTGTTGTGTGCCCTTCTCCCCCACTAAACTGCTTGTGACATCAGCCACCATCTCTTCCCTGAAAACAGACACATTTTACCATATACTTTACCTGTTGCTTTCTGCGCATACACACTTTTGACTTACATTCTTCTGAAAATTTTACTCTGACCCTCTGCACTAATTTAAAGTTTTTTCAAATGAACTTTTTTTTTTTTTTTTTTACCGTTCAGCAGCCTCTGGCTGGAACAGTCCACCTTCTCCATCGCCAAGGGGTGTCCACCTGTGAATGCTGTGTCATATTTCTAAGTGACCCATAGCTTTTTTGTGTCATTCCTCCTTCACATTCTTGCAAGTCACTGTGTTGGCCTACAGCGCCTGACTTGGCACTTATCATAACCATTCGGCACACTACCTCTGCTGTGGCCATCCATTTGTGTTCCATTCCACTGCCTTCTAATTGGCACTCACTTAGTTAAAAAAGGCTAGAACTTTAGCTTCATTGCCCGTACAACAACCAGTTTTCTTTCTGAAGCCACCTCATTCTTAGCTATTGAATTAAGTTCTTAAAACTATTGCTTATCTGAAGCGTGGTAATTCGTGCACAGCACATTGCCACGTTTCAAGCTCTCTGAGAATTGTTCTCTAAACTTTTATCTTGGATTTGGTGTTGTACTGGGTGCCCTGCACCAACCTATTGAGTTTTTAGTTGAGTCGTAGTTCTCTTAATATTCCAACGAGAGTGGTTCTATCCACAAAACCAAGAGCAATATTCCCTGTAGTTACCTGGGTCTGTTTTGCTTCCTTTTTTGTGACTTGGGGGAAGACCAGCCATCTGGGAGTTTGTTGCCAGACCATATCTCCACAGTTGCTATATGTATGTATGTATGTATGTATGTATGTGTTATTATTATTATTATTGGTTTTGTTGAACACTTGATGTAATGACTCAGTATGTTGGTGTGTGACAATATTACAGTGATTCTGTTGAATAAAAAACTAGATGAATAAAATAAAATTGTTAATAAATAGTGGAAAGATCCATTATAATATGATTAAAAAATTGCTGAACAATTACGGGCAGCAGTAACTTTCATTAAATATCTGGGAATATGTTTATGGAGCAATTGGAAGTGGAACAGCAGCATAAAACAAATTGTAGCTTATTGCCACGTTTCAGGCTATCTGAGTATTGTTCTCTAGACTTTTATGTTGGATTTGGTGTTGTACTCGGTGCCCTGCACCAACCTACTGAGTTTTTAGTTGAGTCTTAATTCTATTAATATTCCAACGAGAGCGGTTCTGTCCACAAAATCAGGAGTGATATTCCCTGTAGTTACCCAGGTCTGTTTTGTTACCTTTTTTGTGACTTGGGGGTAACAGATAGGACCAGCCATCTTGGAGTTTGGGAGTTTCTTGCCAGCCCATATCTTCACAGTTGCTGTATGTATGTATGTGTTATTATTATTATTATTGGTATTGTTGAACAATTGATGCAATGATGCAGTACGTGGGTATGGGACAATATTACAGTGATTGTGTTGAATAAAAAACAAGTTGAGTAAAATAAAGTTGTCCATAAATAGTGGAAAGATCCATTATAATATCATTACAAAATTGTTGAACAATCATTGGAAGCAGTCACATGCATTAAATATCTGGGAGCATGTTTATGGAGCAATTGAAAGTGGAACAACAGCGTAAAACAAATTGCAGGAAAGGGGGTGACAAATTGTGATTCTTTTGAAGGATCCTCAGGAAAAGTTGTCCACGCACAAAGATGACTTACAAGACCCTTGTTTGACCAATACTTGAGCTTTACTTATCTGTCTGAGACTCTTATCAATTGGGATTGATAGAGGAAATAGAGAAGATCCAAATAAGATAGCATGTTTCATCATAGGTTCATTTAATAAATGCAAAAACACCACAGTGATGCTCATGCAACTGCAGTGGCAGAGGCTACAAGAGGGGCACTGTGCCTCATGCTGTAGTTGACTGTTAAAATTCCAAGAATGCGTGTTCCAATAAGAGTCATTCATTATATTGCTCCTCCTATGTATATCTCTTAGAAAGAAGCCAAAATTAAAGAGATTCAAGACCACACACAGGTTTATCAACAATCTTTCTTCCTGCACATTGTTGATGACTGGAACAGAATGTGGAGGAAATGCCTGTGGTAAAAAAGTACCCCTGCCACACATCGTAAGGTGTAGACGTAGATGTTGAGGTGGTTATAAAAATGGAAGATACTGAAAATAATATGCACTACATTAATTATTTTCAAAATTATTGTAATGGAAACTAAAAACTGATACATAATTGTGTTTTTAATCAAATGATAGACCATAATAAAAATTTTGATTTTGAACAGTACTGATATATTACCCAGTGATGAAATTTGTCAATCTTTATACCGTTTTGAATCTGAGGCATTTTAACCATTTTAGAAGATTATATTTCATGATAGGATCTATTGCACATGAGTTGTCAATGAAAAAGCAATGACTTTTTTCCCTGTATTTCTTTTAAGTTTAATTATGATTGAAGTTTCAGTGTTTTATTAGTGTGTTTTGTCACAGTTGTTCACAAACAGTAATATTGTTCTTAAACTTGCTGAACATCACATTTTTCAGCATCTATTTGCATTTGTTGCAACTATTTATTGTGAGTCATTGTAAAGAATATATAGAACATTTAAAACATAGAAATGCTAACAATATCGTCACACATCATATTTAAGTAGTATCACTTACTAAGAATAAAATTACTGTTTTGACAGACGCCAAACAGTGACGTCAACACCGTGCTGGATTGAACTCCATTTGAATGGACCACTGCAGTGGCTTGACAGGGTGCTGACACAGATGGGGTCACCACGATTACCGTGCAGTTCAATGTCCTGAAAAGGAACAGATGCTACCGTCTGCCCATTGACAGCCTGAGATTTAAGCATCTGTGCTGCATCCTACCATATGAGCTGTGTAGTTGTTTGTGCTTTTCACTTGTCTGTGTTCCTTAGTACTTGAGGCTCAAGTGTTTTGTTTCTCATCAGGTGCTAAACCAATTTTGTTGTCAAATTTATCTGTCAGTGATGATTGCTTCAGGAAATATGCATATAACAATTTGTTTTTGTTTTTACTGTTTTGTGCGTAGCTTTTGCAAATATGTAAATATATATTTCTCTGTTTCATATCTTTGTGTGCGGCATTTTATATTAAAGCCTGCAAAGATATACTATCCTTTCGTGCACATGTATAGTAAACATTACTCTTGTGTAACTGTTAATGGAACAGAATAGAAAGATAGACTGATTTTTCATAGTGGCAAAGTTTTGCTGTGTCTTAATGTAGCTTGTTTCAGGAATTATTACTTGTTTAGAGTTAAGAGTTTGAGATCACTGTGTTTTGTTACAATTATTTTTTATATTTGAGTGTCTCATGTTGGTTGACTGTACTACTTCTTCCTATTTATACCAAATACTACAAGTACTCATTAGCTGTCCAGGAAGCTGTAAAAGTAGCTTAATACATATGGACATTAAAGGTAACTAACTTTGTTATCAGTATTTGATAGAACTCTTGGAGGGATAAGTACTGAATGTATTGCTTCATGTGTTTATTGCATACCTTGAACACACTGTTCTCGGCAAGTGTTCTGTGCTGTATTGCACAATTTTATTTACTGCATTTTTGCTATTTATTTGACATAAGTATATTAGGAATAATTTGAGAGACTGTATGAATAATTTCAAGTATGCTTCTGCCTAATGGAAAAACAAGTACAGTGTATACTTAAAGAAGTGTGTAACTTTTAATACAGATAAGCTTTTTCTGAATGTACTCAACATCTAACTGGTGCTGTATTTTTGAAGAAGAGTATGTTTTTCTGCTGTGAAATGTTGTGAAGCATGTCATATGGAATGGTATTCTGTAATTAAATGTAAACAAAAAGTATGCAGCTTCCTACAGAGTTGTTTATACATCGTCTCTGCTGATATTTCCTCACTGTGTGACAAGTTTTGGAAAGATGTTGGACAGGTAGTCAGCAGAAGCTAGTTATGTTCTCAAAGACTCAAAGATGATGATCTCATCCCTACTTTTATGTGTTTCTAATAGGGCCAGCGAATATTACTCATGGCAAATGGAGTTAATCCTGTAAGTTTTATGATGCATGTGTGTGTACTTTATTGTATTTCTTTATGTTTATTTTTCTGTTTTCCTTCTCAATTTAATTGAAAACTTTCTTCTTCTTCTTCTTCTTCTTCTTCTTCTTTTCTTATTCTTCTTACAGATGAACCAGTACTTCTCAACATCCTTTACCATTAAGAAAAATGACAAAATGGACATAATTATTTTTGAGTGCTCTGCTCTGAAATTTAGTTTCATGTTCTTCATTACTCACCATCTCCAATTTTTTCTTCTTTTTATTGTTCACTAAATTTCAACTGTTTAATTCACATAATAGTGGAGCACTTTAATTTCCTTTCTATCCTCCCATTTTTGTTGATTCAGGTAGAATTCTTATTTTGAAAGTAACTTCAGTCTGCTGTGAGTTGAACAAAACTCACTGAAATGTGGCTGGTCTGTCGTATACTCTGTCTTCCATTACTGTTTAAGTGTGGCCCTTTTAGTACACTATCAAGTACCAACAACAGTCACACTATTCTGCATTGAGGTAAGATGTACATACAAGTCCCTTTCTGCCACTTAAATTACGTTTGAGTTCTCAGTTTGCCAAAACCAATATTTTCAGGGTCATTTACGGTCATCATCTATAATTTCTCAAGTCAGTATTATTAATTGATTGGAGAAATGGCATATGCCCTAAACAGTTCTATTGGACATGTGCTGAGAAGATTGCATCACTTTTACACTAGACTCTTATCTTCATTTCCCTTGTATCCAGCATCAAGTTGAGTTGACACATTTATGGTACTTCTCCACTTCACTTGGTTTTCCACCATTTTTCTTGTATAAATGTTGTTCCAATCCAGGTTCCTTCTTCTTAAACTGGGTCTCGATTGAGTCGATTCCTCTTGCTCCTGGCCTCCAGCATTCATTTTTTATATTCTTCCAACTCCCATTCCCTTTACCTGTCTGAACCATTTTAACCTACTCTTCTCTATTCTAATATTCGGCTTGTGCACTCCATTTCATTCCTAACATCTGCAGTTCTCAATCTCTCTGCCCCTTCATTTTTCCCTAACATAATTGCTAGGAATTTCATTCCTGTGGCGTGGATTCAACTTAAAATTTCTTCTCTTCTTGTCCTTGTCCACGACTTCAGTGCATATGTCAGTGTGGGTGTAAATTATGTCTTGTACAGCACTTCCTTACGCTTCATGGGCACCTCTCTTCCCCAGACCAAGCCCCACATACACTAGTAAAATGCATTGCTATGTTGTACCCATTTGCTGATTTCTGCCTCCATCCTTGGAATGCTTTCTCACTGGAATGGGTATTAAAATATGACATGGTAGCTGAAGCGTAGGGGAAAGAATCTAATTATGAAATATTACAAAAAAGTATTTTGCAGTTGAATGTATTCTGCTCAGAGAACTGGACTCAATACTGTGTTGTTATATGACCCCTTTTTTCCATGACTATATTTAAAAATCCCTTAAGGTACATGTAGCAGTTCATTCATTGCATTCTGCGTGTATAATTTGAATCTTGAGTGTAGTCCTTGTACGAAGCATAAGTTGCATTGATCAAATAAGACTGTCAAGTGTATACCATATTTGGCTAAAATTGTTGTATAAGGTATGCAAAATAAACAACTATTTTGCATTGACTAAGTTTCATGTATCCACTTTGTTAGCTCTCATTTCAGAAATTCTATATTGTAGATCAACATATTTGACACATCTTGTAACTATCCCAGTGTCAGTTTTCATTTATTTTTTATGTGTAGTCTTCATAATCATTTTTATATGAAATTTAACAAAAATTTAAGTTTATGCAATCTACATACATTATGGAAAGGGTCATGCTCTTGCACCTATAAGGCATTTACTTTGTTAACAATTTTCGTCTGTGGCATTTGAAGAGTTTCTTGAGTACCCCCTAGCAACTAATTCAATTTCCTAGAGATCTTTCCACATGTGGTACACATTAAAGAAAAGTTCTGTAACCAGCAGAGAAGGATATCAGAACTGAAAAGATCAATAAGTGATATTACACTCAAAAAGTGGACCCAAAAATTGTGGTGTTTGCAAATTTCTTAAGTATCTTTGCTTTTTGCTCCAGCAGATTCTCAGTTGAAAAACATGTTAACGTAGTGTTCTGGTATGTTCTGGAGTGAAAAGTATGTGCACTGATTTGAGACGTATTTTTATTTCTTCCAGAATTCAGAACCTTGTCAGTTATATTAGTGATGCACCATTCATGGTGAAACCAATTTCAGTTGCAGTTTTTAAAGTGCATACCTGGTGTTTGTTTCTGTTGTTTCATAGTTGCGGTTAAATGAAAGTATGATAGAACTTGAGTTTTGGTTTTCTGTGGATGTACATGGCAGACAAGCTAAAAAATATTCTTATGGCTTCTGACAGAAGAATGCTTAAGATTCCTGTGTGCGTGGAGTGACTATGATTTTATGTACCTTGTAGGGTACTTCTCGTTACATTAATTCATCATTGGAAAATTATTATTGAATTTTAAAAAGTGACTTCCATCATGGCTTGAGTCAAGCTTAAGTAATACAGCTTGTGCTTTTATAACTAAAAGTACATACCATTTTTAACAAAAACAAACTTACAAGAAATTCTGCCCTCGTGGAGGCACGTGAGTATTGTGTGTGTGTGTGTGTGTGTGTGTGTGTGTGTGTGTGTGTGTGTGTGAGGGGGTTTTGGAAGAAGAAAGGCAGATATCTAATGTCTGTGTAGTTTTGCTAAATTTTTTATTTCATTATAATCCGTCAGTACAAGATAAGACATGAAATTCAGTATAACTTTTCCCTAGTCATGAAACTACACTGTCTAATGACATTAATGTGCCCACCTGTCAAAAGCCTGAATAATCATCTTTTGCAAAGTGGACCACTGTGAGGCATGCAGGAAGAGTGTCAGTGAGATTCTGGAAGGTACCAACAAGGATGGAGCCATGCCAACTCCAGTACTGTGCTCAGCTGTGCAAGGTTTCTCAGTTGAGGATCTCTGGCACATACAGCCTGATTGAGGTAGTCCCACAAATTCTCAATTTGCTTTAAATCCAGAGAGTTTGGTGGCCAGGGGAGTACAGCAAAGTCAGCTGGTGCTCTCTGAGCCACATACGTACACTGAGAGCTGTGTGTGACATTGCATTGTCTTGCTGGTAGATGCCATAATGCTGAGGGAAAAAAATTGCACAGGGGGTGGACATGGTCCTTAAGAATAGATGTGTACTTGTATCAACCCATTGTGCCTTCGAGAATGATGAGATCACGCAGGGAATGTCATGAGAACATTCCCCAGACCATAATGCTCCCTCCTCCGGCCCCTTCTGATGATCTTATGGCCTTCTGTCCGGTGGAGCATAAAACAAAATTCATCTGAAAAGGCCATCTGTTGCCAGTCATTGGATGTCCAGTTGTAGCATTGGCACGCAAATTCCAGCCTCGGTCATCAGTGGACAGCAGTCAGTACAGGTGCGTAAACCATACGCCTGCTGCGGAGGCCCGTTGCAACATTTGCTGAACAATCGTTGAGGAGGCACAGTGGGTAGCCCCTTGGTTCCTCTGAGTGGTCAGGTACTCCAAAGTTGCACATCTACTTGTCCAAACACATCTCCATAGCCATCATTCACCCCGTCATCTACGGCCCGTGGTGCACCACAGTTGCTTCGGTGCCAGTTTTGGGTAGGGCCATTTTGCCTTGAACTTTAACCATGGTGGCACACAAATATTTAACAAACGTAGCTGTTTCAGAAATGCTTTCACTCTTGACCTGTAAGCAAATGGTCATGCCCTTTCAGACTTCAGATAAATCGGACCTTTCCTGCATTATGACAACAGCTACACTGTTTTCTGTACCCCATTCCCTTCCCCTCTCCGCACCGTCAGTACTGCCACCTGGCATCTCTGGCATCTGTGAGTGGTTAATGCACATTGATATCAAACATGACTGGACCGTTTATGTACCAGATATTGTTAGACAATAGTGATATTCATTTCAGAATCACGTATATTATGTAGATGGTCATGGTATAATGTTATGAAATCGTCTCTGCTAACTGAGTTCTTATAGATGTTTATCATATTTATAAACATATAAATAGTTGCTCATCGTCACATTAAATACTGAAATCAAACTAGAAAAATTCATTGAAGAATATTATCTAAATTTTGTTCAGATATTTATGGGCCATTGAAAATAAATGGATCAGTTCTGTTTGGTCCTTAATAGTAAATTACCCTCTTCCACTAGCATTGTGCAAATGAAACAGTGGATGAATTTGAGAAACATACTTTTCTGAAAAATAGGAGCATATACTTCAGTTTGCAGGGTGTTGTATAGAGTTACTTTCAGAATTTTTAAATCTAGTGATTTTCTCAGAGTTGTGTAAATATTGAACTTTTCATAATGGTGCCATACCGTCACTTAGAACCGGTTTATATATTTATTAAAAAGAGTGTAAGTGCTGTAGCTAACTGAGACTGACTGGGTGCACTCTTGGCCTACTTTCGATCTGACTGTCTGTGTAATAGGTGTGCTTTTCAGTCAGTTTTTTTCTAACTTATTTAGTCAATAATGAGCAGTTCCCCAACTCTGCTTAAAATACACATTTTACTAATGAATTAGTTAACAATCGTAAAACATAAAGATTACACAAATGTTCCATTTAAAGTACCAATGTGGTGCAAGTTTGCTGGTGGGAAGCAGTGATAAGTTAGGGAGGAAATTAAAGTATGTTAATATTACTCTGTTTGAAATCAGGTGATGTTTAACAATTTCTGTTAAATTATGCGCACAAATTTATACCAGCTGACAAAGAATCTAATGGTGCAGATACCATTTGGAGCATATATGCAACAGGGCAAAGGCATATAAACATGGAACCTATAGTGAGAGGCTCCTTAATAAAGCCTCCAGGCTTGTTCAGAAGTATCATTCCACTCTGTGCTTTACTTCCGAACATCTTACATTTCTAGGTTACTATTACAGGATTGCTTTTGTAAACATTCAGTCTTTGGTTGTAGGTCCCAGTCAACACATTTGCCTTTGTGCTCTTCATTTCAGTGGTTGATAAGGTATTGAGATTTTTCTTAGTCTCTCATTTTAGATCGAACCTTGTATTTTATGGCCTCTTATTCCTCTCTGGCATTACGGTTCCATAATACAGAGCTGGCTTCAACTCAGTGATTTTGTTATGTGCAAAAGACTTGAAATATTCATTCACAATTTCGTCTGGGTCTGAATACTGTAAGGTTTCCAAGTACTCTTTTATATGCCTCATAACAATTTGAAATTTTATGTCCTATGGCTCATTATCTTGAAATGCAACACTGTGTTAAATATAATGTATTGGTTATTTGTAGCAGGTACCACCTAAGCATAGTTTTTCCTTTTCTGTTGAAGTTTGTATCTTTGCATTTAAGATTATCAATTTTTTTTTTGTTTAATTTTTATGCTTATACATTCTTTCCATGTTGTCTTGAAAGGAATTGTTAAAATTGCTTTGTTTTAATTGTTCTTGCTATGTTTAGGTGTTCAGGTTTTCTACTGCTTTACATCTCAGTTTGGTATCGTATAATTGTACTAGGAACTTGCAGCATCTTCATATGAACCCAACTTCTTTATTGGATCACTATTTGAATTTTATAAAGCAACTAGTTCATTTATGCAGAATTTTAATAACAATGTCCTAGTGTTCTAAAATGCCTTGTTATTCAGATACATATGATGCCTTGCTTTGTATCACTTGTTCCACTGCAGTGCAGTAAATAATGTATACAGTATGCATTACAAGATTGTGTGATCCTTCTCTTCTGATGTCGTCATCTGAAGAAAACCACATCTCTAACAAAATAAAATGTAAACAGTACATTTCTTCTCCTAACCATCTACTGTGTTCTGAATACTTATATTAGTTATTGGAGGATTAGCATGATTTGCAGCTGAATATGTCAAATATATGCACTTACCACCTTCGGTTGCTAACCCCGGAGGTCAATAACTAAATAAATATTTGCTGTTGCACTATGCTACTTGCAGCACCCAGAGAAGGCTCCCTCCTTACTTCAATAAGGTGGCATAAATCCAGAATAATTTTCCAATTAGGAGTAGTGGGCAGCTGAATGTTGTAGAAAAATTCACTCTTCTCACCCTTGGCTGCTAAATCTGGTGGTCAGTAACTCGATAAATAATCCGCCATCGCAGTGGTCCCCTGGTAGCATCAAGGGAACACTCTCTCCTTAGTTCAGTAAGAAAACGTGAAAATATATTAACTGTCTGATTAGAAGATGTGAGAAGCTGTGTAGCAGTGTAACTAGACCATTAGGTTAGTGGGTGGAGTGATTGACTGAGCTTGGGGTTGTTACACCTTTAACAAATCATTTATTACAATACTTCCCAAATTTAGCATTGACATAAATTTCTGTATCACAATTAGTTTTGTGGATTCAATCCCACCAAGGGAAAACGTGATTTACAAGTTAAAAGAAATTTTTAGCTTTCATGTATCTTAAGAGCAATTAAATTTAACTTGATTAATAAGATGCACAATAAATCATTACTATGCTAGAGCATCTGGCTGTACCAGAAATAAATAAACATGCTTAAATACAATCTCTCGTATGGATATATTAAGCAGGAATACTTTAGTGAGACATTCAGTTTTACCAACTCAGTGTCAGAGTACGACCACCAGTGACAAATTTCTCTATGATTCCATATGTAATATGGCATCACACAGGTTGTAATTGATTTCTGAAACATAATGTTATGTGAGAACAGGAGCTAAAGATTATAATCACTAGTTACAATGGCATCAATCTGGAAATAACTTCACATTAACATGGCTTCCCCAAAATGTTCATTCAGTTACACCAACAAACTTGGTACAAACGGAGAACATGATTATCCTTATATTCCAAGTAGGAAACTGGCCAGTAATCTGTAATGGCAGCTTACTAAGAAAACAAATTGCTGATAATTGTACATTGTTACAACAATAACTTAAAACACATAAGTTGAAAACCAGATTAAGGCAGAGTTCAAAACCTTTCCTCGGCAACATATGAAATTCCAACTTTGGAAAATATCATGATCATATGATGTACATTAATTTTTTTTTTTTTTGTATACAGGTCTACACCAGCCATAAAAGTAGTGAAGCACATGCCAGATATAGCTTCCCTGGTTAACTGTGAACTGTGCTGTGCTAGACTGCTTCCCAGATGAGTTAGATCTTTAGTACATGGCAACTTCAAACTCAAACGCATTATTACCAGTAAGCTGTAACAGTCTATTATTAATATGCAGATATGACAAATGTATTATCAAGGAAGTTCAGTTCTTCTAGTTACAATAATAACAATCAGTATACAGCTTCACATGCAATACTGAGCATTAGGATAACATGAGTTAACTTGACCAGAATTAGGTAGGAGACAAGGTACTGGCAGAATTGAAGCTGTGAGGACAGGTCATGAGTCATGCTTGGATAGCTCAGTGGTAGAGCACTTGACCGTGAAAGGCAAAGGTCCCAAGTTCGAGTCTCAGTCCGGCACACAGTTTTAATCTGCCAGGAAGTTTCATGAGTTAGCTTGACTTCCAAAACTAGTTAACAAGTAATAACTCCTAAAGCAATGCTGACAGAACTTCACACATCCAAAACACTCTTCAGTGAACTGGCTATAGCTCACTATTGTTCCTCAGAATGCTACAAATATCAGTACCTTTAACACAGAGAGTAGGAAGAGCACAGCTAATTCCACATCGTCTACAGTCGCGCTCTTCCTTCTTATGACCTGCTGAACTATTGACTGCCGCAATACACTCAGGTAACTCACAGCGCCAGTATCACCCATCTGACAAGCTGCCGACCGTGCTTCCAATGCTAGAGCATCAACAACCAGCGCTTCCCGGTAACCACTCCATAACTGATCCCTCCTTCATCTTTGCCATCTCTGATAAACAACTTGCCTCACCAGTGATATCACGAGTCAGGGAGGCGAAGGTAATGCCAGCCTCTGTGCACAGTGCCAACCCTGGAACATACTTCCCCTCCGCATTATTTCAGCACTAGGCTGAAGCAACTCATTTAGCTTTTAGCACCCAGCTTGATCTGGGTGAGATGAGCTCTAAATTCTTCACTGATTTGTTAGTAGCCTAACAACACCATGACCGGGGTCTCCTTATTTTACAAGACCCTTATTGCCTTTGACCTTTGCAATGGCCTACTATGTCAATGAACATGCATTGGAATGATATATCTACCAGTTGAGATGCTAAATTGCCTATATTACTGGTCTGCATGGGGTTGCTAATGACGCAAGCTTCAGAGTTCATCACGGTTTTCCGAATTTCATTATCCATTCTAGGCCACACGAACTGATGTTGAATTTTCTCTTGAGTCTTATACACCCCCAGGAGGCCTCCCATTGGTGATTCATTGAAATACTTGAATTGTAATGGGATCAGCTCATCAGGAGCAATGACGCTGCAATTTGCAACAAACCACCCTATCTCATGATATCTATCACTGTATCACATCACCCTTGTGTAGCCATTGCTTCAGATCTGAAATGCATGGTTCATGGGTCTGGAACACTGATATCCCGAGACGAACTAGGAATCTGTGTAAGGATCGAAGCAATACAGGCAGTGTGCTCCTGTTCCTATTTATCTGGGTCCTTTGTTTCAATATCCTTATTCTGTTCAAACATGTGGCTTAACCCATCCACCAAAATATTTTGAGAACCCCTTATATTACATACATCAAACTTGAAAACCATGATTCTGGTCACGCATCTAGCAATGCACCCAGTTATGTGTGACCTAGACAACACACAGCTGAGGACTTGGTTATGCATTTCTAATGCAAAATTATGGCATTCCAAATAATATTTAGATTTTTCCATTCCAAATAACACCATACGGGCTTACAATCCATAAATGGAATATTGACAAACTGCCTATTGGCTTCTGTCTCGGGTTCTTCGGCCGACGTTCATCTAATGATTTTTCTGACGTTTCGCCTGCACGAGTGGCTGGCACTGTCTCATTCAGTGCGTGCTCTGCCACGGCCGATTTCTCCACCTGCCCCAACCTGCAATGTCGCTTATGCTCTTTGATCCTGGTGTTGATGGATCGTCCAGTCATTCCAACATAAACTTTTCCGCATGTGCATGGTATACGGTATATTCCTGACATTGCAAGTGGGTCTCTTTTCTCCTTCGCCGATCTAAGACACTCTTTGATCTTCCTTGTTGGTTTGAAAATCGTCTTTACGCCATGTTTGCGCAATATACGGCCGATTCTGTCCGTCACTCTGGGAATGTATGGCAGAAAGGCCGTACCCGACATTTCTTTTTCTGGTTCCTTACTTCGCAGAGCTTCTCTTTTTGCCATTATCACTGAAATGGTAAATGGGTTATTTTCACCGCTTTCAAGTCCATCGTGCAGTGAGCTATCTCTTACTGCCATGCCCTTACACTAAGTTTGAGGTATATGTTCAGGCCAAATTAATTGATTAAACATGTGATTGTGTAATAATACATTTAGAGGCAAAGGTTGGTACCCTAACAAACTTGAAAAGTATTGTCTGAATGTTAACATGCCATAGTCGTGTGGCTGTGGTAAATAGCTCAACCACTGATCCCGAAGGGTGCACACTCCTCAGTGACCGAGCGCATAGTATCAGCTCACGATAACAGTGAGGCAAAGGATGTGTATCCGGCTGAACGCACAAATCACCTCTCATCTCATGGGGTGCTGTTTAATTTGCAGATGCAAAGGAACGGAGTGAACGATTAGCACCTGTTCAGACTCATAAAAATGTCAGTGGGGGAGCGTGCATTGTACTCATTCCACATGATCCAGGCAGAATCCACAATCAGTGTAAACATCCACATGGCATGGAGATCCAGCTTGCTCTTGCTTTCACTTTGTCTCTTACACGCCCATAGGTGCTGCACCATTACCAGAAGTTGGTCTAACAGTAAAATCTGGGCTCACTGGCGAATACTGCCATGCTGCCATCCATGGGAATCTGTGGTACAGCTGCCACACAGGTCTCCCCTCCCCCCCCCCCCCCCCCCGTAGAGCAGACACCCAGCAGTGATTGGATGGTGGTGTATGATATCATGCACAGCAGGCCAGATGCGTGGTGGATGTGTTCTCGCACGGCCTGCTAGCGACAGCAGCGGCAGGCAGGGCTGTCCAGGAGCTGTCCTAGGTGGTGTGTGGCTGGGAATGTGCAATTCAGAGATGTCGTCCCGGAGGACACCGGCACATGAACAAAGTCTGGTTAAATGTGAATAAAAATTACGAAACAATGATGATGCGCTTGATGTGGCCTCAGTGCATGCAGCAGTGGAGGCTTGGAGACTACAGAGTGTCTAGGCTCTCATGAATGCAGAGTGATCATCTCTCAAACACAGCTCTGGGAACTGCAACGGACAAGCCCGGTGGTGTGGGGTGTGGTGTCTGGAACTCAATGGGAAGGCAATGCGGTGACTGGTGCAGGTGTCAATGCAGCCTCAATGCCTGATGCAGCAGACAGAAAGGTGTGACAGCGGGTGCAGGAGCTGCGAAGGACAAACATCTGGTGAGATGGGAGATGATGCCGGAACTCGACTGGAGGTGAGATCGCAGCTGGTGAGGCAGCCCACCAGAGTCAGTGTCTCAACAGCAGGTTGGGTGCATGCTGGCTGCATCATACTGTGTGATATCATTATGAGATAGCACAGGCGTTTGAAGCAGACACAGTTCTCATGACATAGTGTGCTGTGTGCTATGGTATGGGTGGACAGCATGCCTGCGTGTGGCAGAGTCCAGGTGGCCACCTGGGCAGTATGGGGTAGGCTGAGGCACACTTGGTGCTGTGGTGACAGCTGGTGCCGTCTGTGCATCATTGGCAGCTACGGGAGTGGTCTCTGCCTGACCAGTTGCACGAGGAGCATCGCTCAGTGACAGGTCCTCTGCCAGGTCAAAGAAATGAATGGCAGCTGGAGCAGTCAAGTCGTAATCCAGCTTGACTCGGTCAACGGAGACTTTAATTAGCTTGCCGTTACATTTGATCTGCAGAGTCTTTTCATCAGTGGTGATCACGCAGAGTAGTCCTGAGTAGGGTGGCCTAAGTTGTGACTGTACCACGTCTATGCATAACATAACATACGTGCTGTAGTGAAAGTTGACACGAACAAATACTGTATCAGTGGTGGGGACAAGGTGTCATGTGGCAGTGACACCACCTCTATGAATCTACCAGGAATGGTGAGTGATGGACCATAGATGATGTCTGAAGGTGAAACGCCAATCTCGTCGTTCGACGTTACTCACAGGCCAAGTATGAGCAAAAATGCCTCCATCCAAGCAACAGCGTGGTATGTCAGTGATGCTTTCAGCATCTGATGGAGCCTTTCGATCATGTTGTTAGATGGCGGGTGGTAGTTGCTTGTTCGATGTAGCCAGATGCCACACAGTCAGACGACATGCATAAACAGCGTGCTGTCGAACTGGGCCTGTGGTCTGTTGTTACGTGACTGAGGCAGTCAAAGCATACCCAGGTGTCAATCAAGGCAGTGGCAATGGTCTGGTGGTGGTGTCCATTATTGGCATTGCCTATGGCCAGGGCGTGAAATGGTCCACCATTGTCAGTAGATACTGCTTGTCTTGGGACTGAAGAAGTGGACACACGATGTCTGCATAGACATGTGTAAAGTGAATTTGGCGAGCTTGCAAGTGATGTTGTTACTTAAGAAAACCATCTTGGCTGTAGTACACGAAAAGGTCACAGGACCAAAAAGGGTGCAGCCTAACCAACATGCATCCTGTGCTAGCTGTTGCCCCGGTGCTGGCAGGTGGCATCAGTGTGGTGGTGTTTTGTGCATGCAAATTGTCACAAACGGGTTCCAGGTGGGCCAGGTCTATGCACGTGGACCTTATCTGAAGCTCGCTCTCCAGGAGCCGATCGCATGTCAACAGTTCTTCTGTTGCCTTTTGGAATTCCTCCATAGCTATCGTAATGCAATACCTAAGTTCTCACACACGGGGGAAAACACACATTGAAGAAAACATACACACAAAAAGAATAAACGTCGAAGTTCTAACCACATGGATATGGCCAAATCAGAAACATTTGTCTGCGAGTCCACTCACAGTTCCGTGTCACATCCACCAATCGAGTCTGTAACCGTGTGTTTGCCTACAGATGACATTAGGATCACCAGTGAAGCGGGAAGAGAGGTTACTTTCATCACTTTCAAGTCCATCGTGTGGTGAGCCAGCTTTTACTACTGCGCCCACACGCTAAGTTCAGGGTGTAGCCTCAGGCGACTATAGTTGGTTGAACATGTGATTAGGTAATAATTCATTTATTGGCAAAGATTGGCACACTAACAAACTTGCAAAGTATTGTCTGAATGTTCACACACTGCGGTCGCATGACTTTGTCAAACATCTTGACTATTGATCCTGGATGATGCTCACACCTCAGTGATTGAGTGCATAGTATGATCACGTAATAGTGGACAGAGAAAGGACGCATGTCTCACCGAACGTGCAAATTACCTCTCGTCTCGCCGGGTGCTGTTTAATTTGCAGACGCAGCCGGACAGAGCAAATGATAGGCGTCTGTTCAAACTCACAAATGCTTCGGTGGGCAAGCGTGCGTTGGACTGTACCCACGTAGTTCGCAGCTAAACTTCCACATGCCACGGAGGTGCTGCTCACACTGGCTTTTGCTTTATCTCTTCTGCGCCCGTGGGCGCTACACCATTGCCAAAAGCTGGCATAATGGTACATTCTGCACTCGAAGGCGAATACTACCATGCTGCCGTCCAGGCGGTTCTGTAATACTGTTTCCACATCAACATTAAATTCGAGGCATCTAAATCATTTAACTCCAGTGTGCGAGCTCTATGTTGAAATTCTATCATGAAATACAGGAATTCGACTACATGATCCACTGAATCTACCGCCATATTGGCACACTGATTCAACATGTCCTGCAGCGGATACGGTAACTTAGCAAACATTGTATCCAGGAGTGTTCGCACCTGTCGTAACTATGTATCCACAAATTACTTTATTGGTGCAAATCAGTTACCGTGTTTATCGTTGTTCCAAAACCACTCTCAAAGAGTTTTACTGTAAGCCAATAACTCTTGAATCTGTTGCTTCTCTACACTGATCAAGTCATTCATTCTATCCTGATAAAGATCAAATCGTGCCTATAATCTAAGTATCTGACTAGGCGTCAAACTACTCACGTCATGGGTTAGGACAATCATTTCTACAAATGCCTCACTAACAGTAGCTGCCACCAAGCTTACGGCATTGGTATTGGTCACTTTACTACACTTAACAACAAAAACTTACATGACTGCCTAAAGTGATCACTCATGACAAGCGGGCAGTCTGGGATTGCCCAGTCTGGCACATACTCTCATAGTCTTCATTTCGTTCAGAGCTGATGGTTGTCCATATTCACAACTGCAAATACACCTCAGGTATTTCTTAATGGCTGTAGTCGCCACAGTGCCTGTTCTTTGGACATGCCTGTCCGAAAGAATGTTCCATCGTACGAAGGTATTCCCAAAAGTAAGGTCTCCTATTTTTTTATAAGTACATAGACCTGTTTATTTCTACAATGGTTAACATCAATTTACAGCTTGGACATTTAGCTACACTACTGGCCATTAAAATTGCTACACCAAGAAGAAATGCAGATGATAAACGGGTATTCATTGGACAAATATATTATACTAGAACTGACTTGTGATTACATTTTCATGCAATTTGGGTGCATAGATCCTGAGGAATCAGCACCCAGAACAACCACCTCTGGCCGTAATAATGGCCTTGATACACCTGGCCATTGAGTCAAACAGAGCTTGGATGGCGTGTACAGGTAAAGCTGACCATGCAGCTTCAACACGATACCACAGTTCATCAAGAGTAGTGACTGGCGTATTGTGATGAGCCAGTTGCTCGGCCACCATTGACCAGACGTTTTCAATTGGTGAGAGATCTGGAGAATGTGCTGGCTAGGGCAGCAGTCGAACATTTTCTGTATCCAGAAAGGCCGGTACAGGACCTGCAACATGCGGTCGTGCCTTATCCTCCTGAAATGTAGGGTTTCGCAGGGATCAAATGAAGGGTAGAGCCACGGGTTGTAACACATCTGAAATGTAACGTCCATTGTTCAAAGTGCCGTCAGTGCAAACAAGAGTTGACAGAGACGTGTAACCAATGGCACCCCATACCATCACGCTGGGTGATAAGCCAGTATGACGAATACATGCTTCCAATGTGCGTTCAACGGGATGTCACCAAACATGGATGTGACCGTCATGATGCTGTAAACAGAACCTGGATTCATCCAAAAAAATGACGTTTTGCCATTCGTGCACCCAGGTTCGTCGTTGAGTACACCATCGCAGGCACTCCTGTCTGTGATGCAGCGTCAAGGGTAACCGCAGCCATAGTCTCCAAGCTGATAGTCCATGCTGCTGCAAATGACATCGAACTGTTCGTGCAGATGGTTGTTGTCTTGCAAACGTCCCCATCTGTTGACTCGGGGATCGAGACATGGCTGCACGATCCATTACATCCATGCGGATAAGATGCCTGTCATCTCGACTGCTAGTGATATGAAGACATTTTGATCCAGCTCAGCGTTTCGTATTACCCTCCTGAACCCACCGATTCCATATTCTGCTAACAGTCATTGGATCTCGACCAACGCGAGCAGCAATGTCGCGATATGATAAACCACAATCGCGATAGGCTACAGTCCGACCTTTATTAAAGTCGGAAACATTATGATACGCATTCCTCCTCCTTACACGAAGCATCACAACTATGTTTCACCAGACAACGCCGGTCAACTGCTGTTTGTGTAAGAGAAATCGATTGAAAACTTTCCTCATGTCAGCACATTGTCGGTGTCGCCACAGGCGCCAACCTTGTGTGAATGCTCTGAAAAGCTAATCATTTGCATATCATAGTATCTTCTTCCTGTCGGTTAAATTTCGCGTCTGTAGCACGTCATCTTAGTGGTGTAGCAATTTTAATGGCCAGTAGTGTATTTTTCGACATAATCACCATTTCTGTCGATGAATTTTTGTAGGCGCTGTGGCACGTCATCTTAGTGGTGTACCAATTTTAATGGTCAGTAGTGTATTTTTCGACATAATCACCGTTTCTGTCAATGAATTTTTGTAGGCGCTGTGGCAGTTTTTGTGTGCCCATGTCATACCAGCTCGCTGACATGCTGTTCAGAAAGTTATGAACCTCTTCTTTCACCTCGTCGTCGGAGCTGAATCGCTTTCCGGCCAAATGTTCTTTTAACCTAGAAAACAGGTGATAGTGACTGGGCGCCAAGTCAGGACTATATGGTGGGTGGGTGATTATGTTCCACTGAAACTGTTGCAGGAGAGTAACGGTTTGCCAAGCCACGTGTGGGCAAGCGTTGTCATGGAGAACGTGTACGCCCTTGCTCAACATTCCTCTTCTCCAGCTCTGAATTGCCCATTTGAGTTTTTTCAGAGTCTCACAGTACCTGTCAGCGTTAAATGTGGTTCCAGTGGGCATAAAGTCGACCAACAATACCCCTTTCTGATCCCAAAAAACGGATTTCATGACTTTACCAGCAGACTGTGTTTGTTTGAATATCCGCGGCTTTGGCGAAGAAGGATGCCGTCACTGGCGTGATTGTTGCTTGGTCACAGGTGTAAAGTGGTATGCCCAGGTTTCGTCACCCGTGACAATGGAGTCCAGAAAGTTGTTCTGTTCGGCTGCAAGGCGGTGAAGAAATGCGCTGGAAGCATCAACTCGTTGCCGCATGTGGTCCTCAGTCAGCATGCATGACACCCATCTTGTGCACACCTTCCGGTAGCTCAATGTTACCGTTAAAATTCTGTGAGTGGTGCTTCGGGAAACCTCAGAAAACGTGCAGAGATCATCCCGGGTGATCCGCCCATCTTCACGCATGCTTCGCTCAACCTTCAACGCTATCTCCTCAAAAATTGACGGTCTCCCGCTCCTTTGTTCGTCGTGAATTTCGGTCCGACCAGCTGCAAACTCTCTACACCACTTACGAACATTTTTGACATCCATGCACGACTCACCATACACTTCCGTCAACTGGCGATGGATTTCAATTGGCGCAGTTCCTTTTGCGTTCAAAAACCGAATAACTGCTCGCAATACGCAGTCGGCGGTAACATCCAATGAGAGCTCCATTCTCAATGGCTGCCAAGCCAAGACTGAGCGCCTCAGCGCGGTGTGCGCATGTATACACACAGCGCGTGAAGCACTCTTCATAACAGTGTGACCAACTGCCACACAAACAGAGTTCTATACTTATAAAAAAAAAGGACACCTTACTTTTGGGATTACCCTCGTACTTTGGAACAACACAAGTACTGCAATATCATAAATACACTCCTGGAAATGGAAAAAAGAACACATTGACACCGGTGTGTCAGACCCACCATACTTGCTCCGGACACTGCGAGAGGGCTGTACAAGCAATGATCACACGCACGGCACAGCGGACACACCAGGAACCGCGGTGTTGGCCGTTCAATGGCGCTAGCTGCGCAGCATTTGTGCACCGCCGCCGTCAGTGTCAGCCAGTTTGCCGTGGCATACGGAGCTCCATCGCAGTCTTTAACACTGGTAGCATGCCGCGACAGCGTGGACGTGAACCGTATGTGCAGTTGACGGACTTTGAGCGAGGGCGTATAGTGGGCATGCGGGAGGCCGGGTGGACGTACCGCCGAATTGCTCAACACGTGGGGCGTGAGGTCTCCACAGTACATCGATGTTGTCGCCAGTGGTCGGCGGAAGGTGCACGTGCCCGTCGACCTGGGACCGGACCGCAGCGATGCACGGATGCACGCCAAGACCGTAGGATCCTACGCAGTGCCGTAGGGGACCGCACCGCCACTTCCCAGCAAATTAGGGACACTGTTGCTCCTGGGGTATCGGCGAGGACCATTCGCAACCGTCTCCATGAAGCTGGGCTACGGTCCCGCACACCGTTAGGCCGTCTTCCGCTCACGCCCCAACATCGTGCAGCCCGCCTCCAGTGGTGTCGCGACAGGCGTGAATGGAGGGACGAATGGAGACGTGTCGCCTTCAGCGATGAGAGTCGCTTCTGCCTTGGTGCCAATGATGGTCGTATGCGTGTTTGGCGCCGTGCAGGTGAGCGCCACAATCAGGACTGCATACGACCGAGGCACACAGGGCCAACACCCGGCATCATGGTGTGGGGAGCGATCTCCTACACTGGCCGTACACCACTGGTGATCGTCGAGGGGACACTGAATAGTGCACGGTACATCCAAACCGTCATCGAACCCATCGTTCTACCATTCCTAGACCGGCAAGGGAACTTGCTGTTCCAACAGGACAATGCACGTCCGCATGTATCCCGTGCCACCCAACGTGCTCTAGAAGGTGTAAGTCAACTACCCTGGCCAGCAAGATCTCCGGATCTGTCCCCCATTGAGCATGTTTGGGATTGGATGAAGCGTCGTCTCACGCGGTCTGCACGTCCAGCACGAACGCTGGTCCAACTGAGGCGCCAGGTGGAAATGGCATGGCAAGCCGTTCCACAGACTACATCCAGCATCTCTACGATCGTCTCCATGGGAGAATAGCAGCCTGCATTGCTGCGAAAGGTGGATATACACTGTACTAGTGCCGACATTGTGCATGCTCTGTTGCCTGTGTCTATGTGCCTGTGGTTCTGTCAGTGTGATCATGTGATGTATCTGACCCCAGGAATGTGTCAATAAAGTTTCCCCTTCCTGGGACAATGAATTCACGGTGTTCTTATTTTAATTTCCAGGAGTGTAAATATCTGCCGTCGTAAGATGCCAGCTGCAACAAGCATATTACGCTTCTTCTGAAGCCAGATTAATGGTTCGATTAGGAAATGTGGGCATCTGAATATGGAAGAAAATACGCGCTAGGCGGTCTCGACTGCTAAATTCGGAGGTCACTAACTAGATAAATATCCGCCATCCCAATATGACACTTGTAGTTCGTGTAGTACGTGCTTTCTTTACTTCAATAACAATACATGCGGCCATATCAACGTCTCGATTAGGAGATGTGGGCAGCTGAATATAGCAGAAAATGCTCGCTTGACGCCTTTGGCAGTTAACTTCGGATGTCAGTAACTCAATAAATACCCGCTATCGCAATATTCCACTCCTTCTGTAGTTCAATATTTATTTTATTTATTTATTTTTAACATTATAGATTGACCCACTGCCTGGGTAACTATGGTGGATCGTTTGCTACTAAACGCTGGTAACAATCTGCAGAGACAGACTCTTCGTCTTTTTCTACAGCTTCTCTCTGTGTTGTTGTTATTTTTTGTCTTTTACATACCTACAGTATCGATTAAAAACATTTGATATAGAAAGCATATTCTGAGCAAGGAAAAATTTTACCGTATTCCTAAGAAGAAAGTAATAAACGAAAAGAAAGATTTAGATGATAAAAGAGGTCCCTTTACCCTGCTATTTCAAGTGGGAGGGCTTCGGTAAACACTTTAAGTCTGTCTCACCTGAATTAGCATATTCTGTTCTTCTACGATTACTACTGTGTGTATGTATGACATGAGATTAACCCTATGTGTTTTGTTTATGAGATATGACAGTACTATTTGTTACTACAATTACTTCCTCCATTTGCTCGTGCCATAAGCGGAAGAACAGCTTTGAAGGGTGACACCGAGCCTTGTCTCGCTGAAGGGCTTTAAAGACAATGTTGTGCGTTTTTGTTTCTGTAGTTGAATCGTATTATGTTGCATCTGTATTTTTATGTACAATATGATAATGTTCACATGTTTAACAGTTTCCATCTCACACAGGTGACATATTACTCTATTACATGTAAGAAAATAATGAACCAAAGAACTAACGAATTACTTGTTTTACTTTATACAAATAGGAAAATTCATTGTTTTATTTCTTATTGCTAAATTATTTCTAGGCTCTGTGTGTGTATCACCTGTAGTATTGTAGAAGTCATGTGAACTGCTTCTATGTCATATATGTATCAATGTCTGGTGATACTGATCTTTTCATGCTCATATGTTTCCGTATCAGTGTTTGAATCTCTGTTGACCAATGTAATATTGTGTATTGTTGTCACTGCTTATAAGTCTCCCGTAGCGCTCTTGATGTTTGTCCTAGGCGCTCAGTCCGGAACCGCGGGACTGCTACGGTCGCAGGTTCGAATCCTGCCTCGGGCATGGATGTAAGTGATGTCCTTAGGTTAGTTAGGTTTAAGTAGTTCTAAGTTCTAGGGGACTGATGACCACAGATGTTAAGTCCCATAGTGCTCAGAGCCATTTGAACCATTTCGATGTTTATTGCTGTTTCGTGGTAGCTTGACAGTAGTGGGGCAACCTATGTACGACAACAGGCTGCATTGTTGCCAAATTTATTCAAGATGGCGGCGATGACGTCATCCAAGATGGCGGCATGTTCACTTGGCAACAGTGCATGACGTCAACCAAGATGGCGGCTTTTGGTGGGAAAATAGGTCAATTGTTCTACGTCCACTAACCTAACCTTCAGAAAAAATGGTGATAATTTTGAATTTTGGCGGAAAATAGACCAATTGCGCTACGTCCACTAACCTACGCCTCCAGAAAAAACAGGCGCAAAAAATTCAAATTCCTACAGGATAATGCATGCAAAACCATCCTTGTCGTTATTCTTATTATTCATTATCATTTTATAAGATTGATTGTAGTTTATTATTATTATTGTTATTATTATTATTATTATTATTATTATTATTATTATTATAGGTCTACCTCCACTAGAAAATTGCGCCAAATTCAAATTCCAACATGATAATGTCTCGAAAACTGTACTTCTATTTATTATTATCATTTATTATTTATTCAAGATGTCACATTTTCTCGGTGAGAAAACCATTTCCATTAAATCCATAACAAAAATCTTCTCCGTCACTTATCTTTTTTCACTGGTACCCTATCAGAATCGCGTCAAATAATAAACTGCGCTTATAGTAACCTAAGTCACGTCCTTTGATTTTGCAGGGGGGAAGGGACTGAAGACTTTATTTCAAGCAGTACAGTCATCACTTGTTCTCCAACACAATCGGCACACATCTTTGATATCGCAGTGCAGTCACCACAACGTCCGCGCTCCAACTGAATTAGTTCAAATCCTCGCCACCCCCTGGCCCTCCCGACCAGTGTGCAGAGCCACTGCCGACGCCTGTCATGTGTGGCGGCCACTCGCGCTGGACTGCCGGTACGCTGGGGGCGAGCCCAGCGATCGCTCCCACATCGTAAACATGTTTTTGCTGGACACGCAGGAACTTGCCGAGTTTGAGGTCACAGCAGTTCCTTGTCCGCTCACCACGTGTATTTGTCGCCTCCACATATTTCCCACCAAAATTGTTTGCCTAAGAGCTGAATCACACAATGGTCGGCCGTTCCCTGCCACACTTTTGGCGCCAAAGTTGTTTTCCTGGGCATGTTCAAACCTGTCGATGTCGACCGCTCACCATCCATCACGTGTCCTTGTGCGAGCGAGAACGCAGTGCTATGCTTTTGGCGGCAAAGTTTGCTCGACAGTGGAATCCGCCATGACTGTATAACAGCACATTTGTTTGGCACTAGAACGCTCACTAATTGACTTTCTCTCTCTCTCTCTCTCTCTCTCTCTCTCTCGCGCACTGCAACTGCACAATTGCTGCATTGCCGCTCCATTTACGTCACACACCCTCCATACACGCGACCGACATAGTCTTCTGTAAAAATGCTAACTCCCACATCGCTCATATAACCTATCAATTACCTAAGTACTTAATTCCATTTCAGTTTTAATCATATTAAATAATTCAATTTACAATTTCATATACATATGCAAAGGTGTTCAACTACCTAATTTCAACTACTTTTCGAGGACCAGACAGCCACCTCTTCCTAGGAACCAGCGCCGAGTTTGAAATCTGCCAGTAAACAAAGCTCACTTGTGCTCCCGCCACCAACCTAAGAAAATTGTTGCAAACGAAGCTCATCACCCACTAAACTAAGCCACCAGCACTCAACCTCTTCCTACACGTTTCAGGTAAAAGGACTCACCCTGCACTAGGCCCATGGATGGAGGAACCAATTTATTTATTTAGGAATGGAGTATATGTATCACACCGACTTGTTCCACACCATACAGGCCTGCAAAACACTCCTACATAACTCATTTATACTGCTCTAGACACACACTTGCTAACTGTAAACAGTTAAAAATAACTCATAGCACAGCCTACAGACATGTGAACCACTCGTAAATAATGCAAAACATTTACGTCCAAATAGCCAAACTACTCCTAATTTTCGGAAATAATTTCAGTGCATAGGCTGATGGAAGGAGGAGGGAGTGTACTTTATTTATTTGGGAAATATCTTATTGAAACTTTTGCATCTCAGAGTTTTCGATATGTAAGGCTGACGTAAGGCAGGTTCTGAACTCCAGTAGTGCACTACACGTGGCAAAACAACCACATCCATCAAGATATTCATTCCAATCCAGACCTGTAACTCCTCTACAGATAAATTTGTCCAGTTATTTGTTGACTCACTCACAGTCTGACCAGACTGCAGATTTTGCGCAAAAACCGCTCAGACTGCAGTCTGCTGCTCGGGGAAGTAAGGAAGGACTGCACTCTATTTATTTGGAGCCCCTTTATTTAGTCGTGGAGTATATTTGTCACAAAACACCGCACTGATCCGACTGTGGTCATGTGACACAGGCCACAAACACGTAAACAATTCCTAATTTCACCACACAATAGCAAACAGCTCTTAAATAATGCAGTACACAATATCAGCCGACGAGCTCTGTACTCTTAAACTCTCCAAATAAAGCACCGCACAGTGCTCAGACATACTCGCAAAATAGTGCAACAGACGCGCCCAAACACCCCCAGCTGCCAAACCGACCAAAAGTCTTTGCTCGGCCTCCCCCAAACATGACCTAAACACAGTCGCATTCGCGCCTAACATCGGAGAAATTGATATCGCCTATGCGCCTTAGATTACACCCCAAGGCAGGCTGCGCGCGCGGGCGGTCGGCGGGGGAGTGGGTTCTAGAGCCTCCCGCCAAGTTTAGCTTCCAAGTGGTCGTGACAGCCGACCAGAAAGAGCACTCTCCTCTGACACGTGTGAAAGCTGCATTGTTCTTCTCATGTATACCGCCGGCGTCTCAGGTCTGGACCTGCCTTCACGTCTATTGTCTGAATAGCCCATAGCTCGCTGACACACACGATTAACGTGGCCGGGAAACGATTTACTACTCGCATGCAACCGAGATGGTGACAGAAAACCAATCACTCTGATCTGCGCTGCAGGCGCGTGTAATCATTGAGAACACACTATTTATTTTTTGGTACAACTTATTTAACCATACAGTATATCTATCATGCTACCACAAAACACCCACCCAGAAGTGCACTGGGCCATGTTGCACAGACCACAGACACGCACCCAATCATAGTTTCAGTACATACTATAGCAAACTGCTACTAAATAATTCTTCACACAGATGTGTAGATACGCTCAGTACTTGTAAACTATCCTAATAATGCATAGCAGGGCCTGCAGATCCGCTCGCAAAATAACTCAGCAGACATGCGCAGGTACCCCCCCTCCGCACCCTGCCCACAGGATCGTGAAGTCACCCATCTGTCTGACTTCAGATCTCGCACAGCCCCTGCTCGGCTTTCGCAAACGTGAGTTGGCGCGGTCAACGCACTCGTCAGCTGTCAAAGTACACACATACATACATCCAGGACCGCAATCCATCACTACCCCGAGCCGCAACCACTGAACGCGGGTGAAAGTCAACTTTATATCAACGTGGCATAATTCCAAAGGGCAGCCTCCATACGTTAGACACATCATAGCAGTAGCACATGTCTTTACCTCCTATGACACACTGCACATTGCTCCTGACACGAAATTACACGGCCCTTTAACTGAACGTAACTATACATCCCTGCCCTCGCCTCGTCGTGTGACCAGCCATCTAAAACCTTCTCAATATTATTCTTACTTTACAACATTTTTTTTTAAAAAAAAAGATATAATTTACTCCTCCCACCACACCTAATCTCACACCCGTCCCACTATCAACATACACAAACGTCCTCAACCCTGTCTTGATGCTCATATATCACCCCACAAACCATGTCCATCAATCAATTTACCATTCTCATCCCCTCTTTTCGAATTAAAAACGTAGCCTCTATCTAAACACCAATCAACTCATCTTTCTCGCACTTTCAACAGTAAAATTAATTTTACACACACCCAGAAATACCAAACGCAATTAAAGAGTCAAACTTTTATACAGAGTATCAAGCACATACGACACTCACACCAATATTCAATGCCTAGTCCATATTTACCACCTCCACTTTGAATCAAATATTATTACCATTGCTGCAACATTCTACCAGCGCTCGATTTGTACCTATTTTTCTGCTCTTAACTGTTGTCACTAGCGGTCGAATATCACTATCTATAGATTGCATAAATTTCCACATAAAAAAAATCTCGCCCAGCCGTTAAGAGACTCCTATATCCGAACACATAGCATCATTCAACAACTATCACTTGCTCTTATCTAATAACTCATCCATCAGGTCTGGGGGCAAGGTCATCCCTTCCTTTCTTTCTTTCTTTCAGCAGCAGACAGCTATTTTTTACAGTGGTAGCTAAATTATGCCATCAACTTAACATCACCAATCGCGAAACATATCTTCGAATACGTAAACACTCTTACTCAATTGCGCTGAGGACATGACCTTCAATATTACAGTTCTTAATCCAATAACCACCAAAACAGGTACTAAATGCTTAAACTAATCCCATAGCACCATACAAGGCGAGTGTCCGAGCGGCGCCAGTGGAATGTCAAAGCGACATATCTGTCCATTTAAACAGCCGTCCACTCAGCCCCAGGACCAGCATGCTGAAGTGGGCTCTCTCTATACCTGTTCTCCAGCCATTGTCTAAAGACATACAGTGCACAAATGGACTCCTGAATAGCGCTGATCTCCATCTCCCCCTTGCATCTCCAGCAGGATATGTAAACATTGTCTCCCCCAGCCAGCAAACCCGACATCATTCATCCTTCGCTGACAATTTCCACTCACAAATCTTTAACACTCACATATATAAAACCATATTCACTCCTGCCACAACTCACTTAATAATAAAAAAGCATTCTCCCTTTCTAAGCATAGATGAGTATGCATTTATCTTCACCATCTGATCTCTGCAATTTAAGTCGGAGAAAGACATATCTATTACTCTCTGCAGCCTGTATAGAAACAGGACGACCTCAGTTACTGCAACAGGACCTTGTTTTGACCATTCGACGGAAATGAGCGCAATGTAGTACGTCCCAAACTAGATACAAGTACAACAGACCATCAACACCCAATCATCTTTATCCTCTACCATCAAACAGTGAAAAACAGTTACCAGCTATAAAAGCTCATCATATTTACAAGTCATGAAGGCACCAATGCGATCCACCTCCAGCGAGGACAAACCGAATTCACAATACTCTCCCCGAATAACTCAGAGTGCGACCATTCAAGAATTCCTAACAGCTCACCACATCAGACACCTCAAACTCCAGCTGCCTATATAAACAAGATCATATTAAATATACAGACGCTGCAGAGACCGCTTTAAAGTTTGATCACCCATACTCTAAGCGAATGAGAAGCTACCTCTGACCCTTGTTCAAACAGTATTTTCTAACACGCTTTTGCACACTGACGAACATTTCGTCTTTCTGTCGCGACTTCGAAGTCAGTGTGTGATTCTAAACAGACATTAACACGGACTGATGCACGGCCTCTCACAGGAAACTATACCTTGAACCTTGGACTCATATTCTTATAGTCGATAGCATAACATTGAATGATTTTAAATAAAGGACAGCCACAACACAAGGAAACTAGAAGAGCCTGGTGGCGTTGTGGTGACTTCCCTCGAAAGTGATTGACCACCTCTACATTTGAACTCTATGTTGCAGTGGCCAAATAGTTAATAACTCTGCATTCCATTTCTAGTGATTAGCCATTTTTGCACACAAGTACGGGATCACCGTTTTCAGTGCTAGCGACCCTAGAATTTGCGGTCGATGAACCAAAATTTGTCCCCAACTCAAGCAAGCATCGTCAGTCAATCATTATGTCGTACCCAATGCACAGATGCGATGGATAAGACACCACCGAACGACTGTAATATTATCCATCATAGCTGATATCGTGAAAAATTTTACAGGTAGTCCAACACTGGCCAATCATGTGACAGCTTGTTTTCCTAATTTCAGTATCATAGATAAACCATACATCCTCTACTTTGCAAGTATCATTGTGAACGTTCATAGATGACTGCTCAGCACGTCCATTCACACTCAATTCTCGAACACATAAAAACGATCAAAGTATACCAGTCTCTCTAGGTATGGTGGCCACAGAGCTATTTCGCCCTCTTACGTTAAAAGACCATCCTCACCTTGGCATTGACCAACCTACCCTGCAACATCCCTACCTAATTATTCCTCAACCGAGCAGACGAATACAGCTACACTCCACCTCTCTTGACTGAATAGAGCTTTCCTAGTCCTAACCCTTCCCTCCAAGTGCACCACATTTCTTGAAAAGTAACCAAGTCCATAGTAACAGATCTCAAAGTGCCTTAATTTAATAGCATACAATTAAGAAGAACGAGAACGGAGTGATATTTACACACAACGTAGTTCGACACATTTTTGAGCAAATCTTCCAATCTATCATGTGTAAAGTATTGTTCTAGAGTCCAGGATCGGTGCATCGAATGTTCCGGTAAGAGAGAGAGAGAGAGAGAGAGAGAGAGAGAGAGAGAGAGAGAGAACGCCAGCCAGTGTGGCCGAGCGGTTCTAGGCGCTTCAGTCTGGAACCGCGCGACCACTACGGTCGCAGGTATGAATCCTGCCTCGGGCATGGATGTGTGTGACGTCCTTAGGTTAGTTAGGTTTAAGTAGTTCTGAGTTCTAGGGGACTGATGACCTCACATGTTAAGTCCCATAGTTCTCAGAGCTATTTGAACCATTTTTTAGAGAGAGAACATAAACACACACACACTCCTAAGACTAGAACGTTCAGCGCTTAAAATCGGGTGATAACCTTAGATAGCTTACTTTTCCGTCCTGTCAGAAACACATCCTTCTTCCCGGTTCCCCTACGCTGAGCTATCTCTGCCCCAATCGTAAAACTTTTCCTTTCTATGATACGAGCCCAATATAGCCCTGCGGACACGTCTAGTGTCCAATGATCACATCCGATCACGAATCAGAAATTGTACTATTACTCCATCAGGTCTATATAAAAATGATGGTTACTAGGAGCTGGTACATCCTACAAGCAAACAGATACGCATAACAGCAGCGCCCAACATGTGAAAATTACAAGTCATCCCATCACCAACCCTGTAAACACCCATCTGTCGGGTAAGTGTGTACACAATGATTACAGACCCTCACAAATACCCACAGCTAACTTAGTTATGACGCTGAAGTCTCGATTTTACACCAAGCATGCGACAGGGTGGGGATCGCGTAAATCAAAGTGCGTTTAGAGGAATGTGTCAACTTTGATCACACATGAGATGGAAGTCCTCTGATGACCGACGGGTTCACCGTTAACGATCGCAAGTAGACAGTGCTTTAAACCACATACGGAACACGTAGCCGCATACGACTAGAACGCAGGCTGTATCACGTGACTAAGGCATCCAAATAGAACACTGGAACCAAAAAATCTACCTTCAGCAACTTGTCCTTCTCTAGAATAAATGAGTCAACGTTTGAATCGTACCTAGTTGCAGCTCTGTCTCAATCGATCATCCCGTACACTGTTATCATTTAACACAGATGTGATTAAGTTTAGACGTGAATGATTCTCTTTCCTCCTGAAAAGCATCAAATACAGTATTCAACTCGCGTGTATCGCTGCTACCTCAGTAGACATACGCAATAACACGAACTCAAAGAGAAAAAATTGACTACCTTCCTTATTCCGCTCGCTTCGATGTCATCGTTTTCCTACATTCCTCTTGTTGCCGCATACTTGACTCCATGTATAAATTCCCCCCTGTGAACCAGAAGATAAGCAAGTACGTTCTCATTTTCACCGCATTTAGGTGTATATTAGGCTAGTTTATACCGATGCGCTAATCAGTTTTCGCATTTCTTTCGATTTTATGTCAGATCCATCAATGCGACCATGACATAAGCTATCGTTCTGTGTTCTAAAATTGCCTGTAAATGTAACCAAGGCGTATCCAGTCACCTCCACATTCGGAGAGCGCTTGCTCTGTTTTCTGTATCCCTATGTACATGCACACCTCGCGAATGGCTCCCAGGACCTGGTCCCATTGGCTGGTGGACCAAACTTCGAGCATAGAATACTTGTCCGGACGTAACGCGTGCTTGGTCCACCCGCGAACCCTATCACAGATGCGTCGTGTGTTGGATCCGCCTCCCGGACACAGCTCCCGATATATAGTACGCAGCAGATCCACACTCGAACGCTAACTCGGGTATTGTATACTGTGGATCTGCATTCGAATACAGCTTCCTATCTTGCGCGAGGCGGATCCACCTTCAAACATAGCCCCGTGCGCGGCGTATTGTGGATCCGCATCTGAATACCGCTCCCGATAAAACTCGCGGCGGAACCACATTCGAACGTTAACCCTACTCTACCGCCGGTTCCGGGAGCCTTCCACGAGGTGTGCATGTACACTCTTTGACATAAAACTCGACCGGCGGCCGGCCGCTGCAGAGGCTAAGTCCGCGCCGATCGCGACATGGGACAAATAAACTGACCAACTCGCTAATTCCGTCGGGTTTTCTGCACAATCTGGCAACACTGTAGACTGCGGCACTGCCTGGAGGACGTCTTGTCCGATGTTGGACAAAAGGTAGACTATATACGCCCGTGGTGTAGCGGTAGCGTGCATTGTCTCTGTCTACAATGTCTGTGGATCGAGACCAGCTGGTGCAAAAAAATTTTATACCCTCTTCTCTCTGAATGCTGAAGACGTGAATGTAATGGTAGCACAGATTCAATCTATTTCACTTTCTGACACACCGATAACAAATTTTATCCAGTAACCATTTTGCGGCATATTTCTTGCAGACTCCTCTGGACGCCGTATGCGGCAAAGCTCCGGGATCCACTTGCTGGCTACCGGCAGCGGCCGTGGCGAGAGCAGCGGCGCTGCGCTCCTCCGTTCTTCATCGAAGGCGCCTGCTACCACTCATCGCTTTTGATAACTTAAAACGCTTTATTATTATTAAATGTTGCTCCACAGAAAATTTCTGCGATTTCCATTCTCGCTCGAAGGCAACGGAGACAGACGCCCTGATTAGTAGATTGGTACTGTATTACATTAATCGGCTAGATATGCCGCACCTATGGATAATGAGGAAGTCTGGGTCTTCATACGTTTCCTCTTTGAAATCTGTATGACCCGAAAGTAGTTTTATAGACTGGGCCGAAATCAACCAAAATGGTTCAAATGGCTCTGAGCACTATGGGACTCAACATCTGAGGTCATCAGTCCCCTAGAACTTAGAACTACTTAAACCTAACTAACCTAAGGACGACACACACATCCATGTCCCGAGGCACGATTCGAACCTGCGACCGTAGCGGTCGCGCGGTCCCAGACTGAAGCGCCTAGAACCGCTCGGCCACAACGGCCGGCCCGAATTCAACCACCTCACTACATTAGATGATAGGCGAATGTGAGAATACTATGTCACGACCGCGAAAAGTAACTAGAAAGTTAACGGAATTTGATATTCCGTTTGAGTAATTCGGTGAATAGTAAAGTGTTAGAATTCAATTGTAAAGCAGGTGCGACACAAATAGGATTCACGTGACGAACTACTATAGCCTAAAGACCAGGCACTCGCCACACGGGGCTGATGAAGAAAATTATGAAGAGTGGATGACTGAGTGCTAAGAACCATTAGTTTATAAGTAGGAAAGTGTTGATTTACCATAATTCTTTTTAGTAATGGTCAATTTAAATTCATTATTTTGGTTAGTTTGTTTCAGAATCTGATGTGGAAGTGTAGGAAAATATTATCTCGTGGCTTTAACTAATCGAGCTGCTAACAGAAATTCATGGTAGAAAGTAATGCTGTTAATTTTCAAAGAAGCCATTTGTACGTTGCGCATGTTTCAATTTGTAATTTGACGAGTTTCTGGAATTCATGGATAAAGGCAAGGTTGCTAATTTAGTATGAAAAAATAAGAAGTCACCTTTTGTGAAATGAGTCAGGAGAAACTTACGTGTGAAGCTGATTCTTAGAACAACGGTATCTGAAAGATACATAGGAATCAGTGAGATCGTTTTCCTGAATTAAATAAAGGGGAAACAGCATAATAGTAATTCGTATAGCCATGCTATGCACGCTATACACGAACTGTAAGTATTGTGAAAAGTTCTGTGTGTGTATTTAAGTACCTTTTGGAGAGGACGTCTTGGATGGTATATTATTTAATGGTGCCGAGGTATAATTAGCAGCCGGCCGGAGTGGCCGTGCAGTTCTAGGCGGTACAGTCTGGAACCGAGCTACCGCTACGGTCGCAGGTTCGAATCCTGCCTCGGGCATGGATATGTGTGATGTCCTTAGGTTAGTTAGATTTAATTAGTTCTAAGTTCTAGGCGACTGATGACCTCAGAAGTTAAGTCGCGTAGTGCTCAGAGCCATTTTTATAATTAGCAAATCAGTCTAGGTAACTTGTGGAGGTTTTTTTTCAGTTGCAATAACGTGGCGCGCATGAATATGAAGAGAACGTAAGTTTCGGAATCGCGACCGCGCGAAATTTCCAACCACGCGAGAGTTTGTTAACGTCAAGGCACGTCAATAAATGAGAGGTGTTTTTGGGATCAGACAGTGATTGAAGAAGTTATAGAATTTTTCTAGTACTGGTCCGCGTGGAGATACCATCATTGCTTTGCCCAGTGGTAATAAGAGTGATAGTGTGTTGCTGTGATGTTATGAATCAAGCATTGTGGGCTATTCTTCTTTCCTTCCCGTGGGTGAGAAAAAGGTTATCTTCGTAAGAGACCATAGGAAGTAGAAGTATCCTTATATGTGCTGTTACAAGATCAATTGTTAGGCAATTTTATCCTGTATATTACTGGCAATACCGTTATTATGTTTTGAGAGATAAAAGTAAGACAGAATGAAAGGAAATAGCTTACAGAACGGAGGAGGAGTTATTACGCAGGCCCAGTTACAATTCCGGCTACTTACGCATTTTCTTTAAACACAGTCGGATGATTAACAGTGTACCAAATTTGGGGTAAACTTTTCAAAATCAAACATTTATCCGTTGCACATATATTTGTTTATTTATTTCTTTGAGTAAAGAATTTAATTAGTAGTTACTATGTGTAACAACCACGCAGTGACACATTTAATGAGAATACACAGGGACTATTTAGCTTTAGTAGGTTTCTGGAACACTTTAGCACCTCGCAACTGGTTTGGCTTTTATTTTTCTTTCGGTACCCTACCCATCCTCCCTCGTTTTCTATAATTGTTGGAAGGCGTCGGGGAAGTGATAAGACTAAATTCCTCGAGAGATTGTGATGATCGTTTATCTCCCACCATGTATTCTCTATATTTTCCCACAGAGTTTCTGAATTCCTTGACCCAGGTGGTTCAAATGGTTCAAATGGCTCTGAGCACTATGGGACTTAACATCTGTGGTCATCAGTCCCCTAGAACTTAGAACTACTTAAACCTAACCAACCTAAGGACATCACACACATCCATGCCCGAGGCAGGATTCGAACCTGCGACCGTAGCAGTCGCGCGGTTCCGGACTGAGCGCCTTAACCGCGAGACCACCGCGGCCGGCGACCCAGGTGGTAACGATCTCGTAACCTCCGCCCACATATTTTCAATGGGGTTGAGATCTGGTGATTTTGGCACGAAAGGAAGAAGTTTTATTCTCTGCTGACCTTGGAACCAGTTCTGGATGGCTCTGTTATTATGAGTCGGTCTATGGTTCTGTAAAGAAATGATCATCCATTAACACAGAAATTAAATACTTCTGACTAATACTATGGATACTTAATTTCATTACTGTGAAAAAATTCGACAACTGCGATGACTGTGTAGTCTAAGCTACAGGTTTATAAATTATTCGGAGGATTCCACATTCCAAAATACTTTTATGATATCTATTGACAAAAACCTACATTGACAAGGGGAGGGTGTTGGGACGGAGATCAGAATACAGACTGAATGGTAATATAGTTTAAGGCGCCAGTTATAACACGCAGGTAGGCCTTTTTTCAGAATATACCGTCCTCCTATACTCTGGTAATGATGAGGTGGAGCGCAAGTTGATCAATACAGTGCAGCAGTGTGTTGAACTGTTAGACTCTGCTGCATGGTTGTAAAGCTAATCTGCTTCGCTTATTGAAAACGATTGCTAGCCTTCACTATACAATTATTTTTTCTATCTTTCCACTGACAAGGATATATAGAGGAAACAAATCTGTTTTATAGCGAGATATTCTCTATGGACTTTACACGTGCTCGTTCGCTCAATGTGTTGCATTTACCGAAGGCGACCGTGGCCGCTAACGTCGCCTGTTCACACCTCGTGTCTACGCGGCCCCGCGCTCGGAGTAAACGCCTACAGTTGAGATAAATAGCTGATTTCAGGAATGTTAATGAAATAAGTCTTCCCTTCATATCAGTGAGAACTAAATACCACTACGAGAACGTATATTCATGTAATGTTCATTGCTCAGGAACAATTCGTGAATGCAACATTGCTGTTATGACTAACATCATAAAATCTTTAAATCGTAACCCAGTTCACATATTTGCATGCGCCTACGGAATATTAAATATGAAAACAATTTGTTTCTTTGTCATATAATTTTTAATCAAGGCAATGCGGGCAGTTGCCAGCTGATATCCATAATGGCTCTGAGCACTATGGGACTTAACTGCTGAGGTCATCAGTCCCCTAGAACTTAGAACTACTTAAAGCTAACTAACCTAAGAACATCACACACATCCATGCCCGAGGCAGGATTCGAACCTGCGACCGTAGCAGTCGCGCGGTTCCTGACTGTAGCGCCTAGAACCGCTCGGCCACGTCGGTCGGCCAGCTGATATCAAAATAGAATGTAAAGGAGGAATAAGGAAAAAGATATACGAGAAACAAATCTCGAACCCATGAACAACTGTGTACTATCCCGGAAACGTGCTGATGCGGCTATCTCACAATTTCAAAGGATAAGAAAACCATCCTGTCCACTTTTCGAGGACGATATTTCCTGACAGAAAGCACACCAGGGTGAACGGCTTTAGGTTGAGACACCAGGAACCTCAAACTACGTCACCAATTACGTTCATTCTCTGATTCCTAGCCCCGTCATCACGCACTTCCCATGTCAAATTGGCTGGCAGAAACGAGCCCGAGCGACCTTGGATTAGGTGATCAGACCTACATCCATTTAATGTTTTCTTGTCATCTCGATCACATATTGAGAGTAATCATCACGGGAGGAGTGTTTTGAGTTAGGAAACGTATTTCAGTTCAAAATGGTCGCTTCATGCGAAAGGTGGCCACACTCTCGTGTTTCACGTTGCGAGCTGTATACGTCAGCTACGATTATGGCTCTGAGCACTACGGGACTTAACATCTGAGATCATCAGTCCCCTAGACTTAGAACTACTTAAGCCTAACTAAGCTAAAGACAGTGCACTCATCCATGCCCGAGGCACGATTCGAACCTTCGACCGTAGCAGCAACGCGGTTCCCGACTGAAGCGCCTAGAACCGCTCGGTCACAACGGTCGGCTGCTACGATAATGGTAAGGGCAGTATTTACTGTTGTGCAAACAAGGCACTGCTGCAGTAGAGTGCTCAATTTATATAACTATAGATCTTTTTTCATTAGTTCCAGTTTTTCTGCAAAAGCTTTATCTTATCAATTCCTTCCGCTACTGCTCTTTTTTTAAGTTCTAATGCTTTTTTTAAGTTCTAGGGTCATCAGTTCCTAAACGTAGAAACTACTTACGCTAAGTTAAACTAACTTATTCTAAGGAAAACACACACATCCACGCCCGGGGGAGGATTAGAACCTCCGTCATAAGCGGCCGCGAAATCTGTGACACGTCTCCCTAGACCACGCGGCAACTGCTACTCTAAACGTCACAACTAAGAGACGGTTCATAACCCTCCGTATCATATGTGTCCTGGAAACCTCTCAGGATTTTCGGCAGTAGTATTCTTCGCTAATGCCAATTTACATCAACAACAAAACAAGACTAAGTCCCTGAAGAGACTAGAATTAACTGTCAGCGACACGAATTTGTGTTGTTTACATCATCTAGGTGTCAAACAAGACGGAACAGTTACTGAAGCAATAAACGAGGTTATTATTGATGTATTAACTATGGCAGCTATTAAGATAAAAACCTATGAAAAGACACATCAGCGCATTTTCCCATTGTTTCCTTTCTTCTTCAGTAGTCTCACATTACATTTTTCTTTGTAAATCCACCATATGAATCCGATTTGTTGGACTATTATCCATAATAACACTTGATATTCTAGTCATGTATAACAAATTTCACTGAAGTTGATCAGTATAAGTACACATTTCATTCGTAGACTTCAGTGGTGTAATGTGCTATCGGGTTGGCGTCTGGCAGCGCAGCTCCACTAGGGTTGACACAAACAGGCTGTGGATAGCAGTGAGGCCTTTCTGGTCTGTCCAATGCTTTCTTCATATTGCTACTGTTTTTGGTACTTGGTAAACGTTTTGAAAGTGTTTGGCACACCTGTGGCCATTCACTCTCTTTCAGTATTGGTGCCGAGGGACCATGCTCAATTCCCATAAAATTATCTTTTTACATTGACGAGTAATCTGGATAGTCGTCACGTTCATGTGCCATCTACATCGAAAATTTAATATTACGGTCTTAGGAACTACCCTGCAATACGTTTTGTGTTTCATAATCGGAACTATCTGCATTAACCGTCATCAGAACAATGTCAGGGAACAGAATGCAGCAGTGCCTTGGTAGCTACTTGGGGATCTCCTTCAGTCGTGATCTAAGGAAAGGGCAGTTGCTGGTTCACATTATATTACACTAGCGAGAAGTACCGAATTTTCCTTTTTCTCTGCAAACTTCCAGAACTAAATTCTGTAGTAAAATGCTAAGAAGATATTTGAATTGTTCCAACTCAACGATCAACCTATTTTTATAGGTTTTTATTTTCATAGCCATTCTCGTTCTGCATTGCAATAAACTTCATTCATTATATGCTTATTCTCGTTACCATTATTATTGTCATTCTCTCACTCGCAAGAGTTTCACATCCCTATTTGTTATCGATGCACATGAAGAGTGTCTATGAAAGAAGGGAATACTGAATGTTACGTCATGCAGAATACACTCATTTACTTCGGCACCTCGTGATCAGCGCTACAGAAGAAGTGAGATACATAAAGTTGATAGTAGGAGGACAGATATGGTGGCACAACTCTGCAACTACTCCTGTTGATTTAACACAGTGTTACCAGATAAACTGGTGCTCCGGAATCGAAAATGTAGTACGGGCTTTGCCACAGTAGCAGAGAGCTGCTAATTTCGGACCATGACCGTGGATTACCCTTGGGTCAGCTGCTGGTTAGAGTGTTGCAACTGTAAATGGAAGGCTTTGTTTGATAGTCTTGTGCTGATGCTGACTGAAAAAATTATGCCAGTGGATAATAAAACGGTTTAGTTTTGAGACCTAACCCTCGAGGAGGAGGAGGGGGGGGGGGGGGGGGGAGAGAGACCAGCGGTCTGCTTCATGAATTCCAAACAAAAAAACACAAAAAACAACGCAGGAAAGGTTTGAACAACTACTTTCATGCAGAGACATGCATTTGGAATCTGTTCATCGTTTAAGGGGCCAAACAAGAGGGTAACATTACGGGAACAATGATCAGGCTACTTAGTATATAATAGAGCATACAGATTTCAAGGAAGAAACGTATGAAGTCGCAGACGTCCTCATTATCCATATGTGCGGAACATCTTTCGTGTTAACGAAAGTAATGTTCCACTTTACCTCTTCTTAAATCTCAAATGAAATGAATGCTATAAGGAATCGAATATTTGTTGATTGCATCTCTTCTTGCTTCCATCCCTACCAACATATTTCTTCATTCTCGTGGTAATCATGACAGTCTATATGTAGGCTTCAAAAGATTGCCCGTGGACACATTCGACATCGATGTGCAAAGCGTTTGATATCTTACATTGTATTCAATTCAAATAAGCTTTCGATGTATTCTTACTTCGTTTGTATTTTGAGATGATTATGGAGGTTACGGAAAACTATCTCACGTGCTTTATGCTGAATGAGAAACACTGAATCATCCGTTTTGCTTTCCCTACGTTGAAATGATATAGTGTCGGCGCCACAGCCTTCTTCCACGCCAGAAGCTGAAACTTGTATCATTCTGGATTAATGATAATTGAATGCCTCAGATGTATCATAGCCCACAAGGCGACGTCAGAAACTATCACGGGAGAACTCCGCAAAGAAACGTGCGAGCGCTTCTCCCCACTGAAGAACCGTATCTGACAATCACGACAAGCATTTCGCTAAAGAGCTGCCTCGTAAGACAGCCGAGAATTGGCAGCGTCGTAGCAAGTATTTGTCAACACAGTGATAGTGCATTTACTTCCGGGTGTAACCCGGCATTGCCTCGCTAAATTCATTTGGCATTCGTTTTTCAAATCGAAGACTCATACGATATAATCCACTGTAAGATGAGACACTGAGAGAGTATATTTAATTTCTGGACACTAAGAACGGCATTCTTCACATACGTGACACCTGTTTGTGTGTTTAATGTTGCGTTTTGAGGCTCAGGCAATATCGCAATGACTATAGTCCGCCTATTGCCGGAAGTGTGTCGTTAGCTCAGTGGTTCCCTTACGTGTTGCGGTGCTAGTGCTTTATGAGATGGCAGTTCCAACCTCGCTGAACGCAACCTTATATTTTACATTTTAATTAATGGAGTTGCAAACTGCTAGTAAAAATTCCTTATATGTAATCTGAAGAATGCCTTTACACATAAATCTTCGTACAATTTCGAATTATGTTAATATCATGGATGTCTGCTTTGCAAATGCTAAGGTGCTTCACCGTAAAATAGTTTCTGGAAAGATTCAAACCGACTGTCAACGATACGAATTTGAGCTTTGTTCGTCATATACGTCTAACATGTCAGGAGGTTGTTTATGAAGTGAACATGTTGATGAATATAGTTCCTCTCTTCTAAATTTTTGCAATAGCATTTAACTGTAGACGTTTTATGACACCGGCGTTAGCAATTCCTTTCTGTTCTATGAAACGTCAAAAACGAAAAAATTTTCTGGTTTAAATGTGATGACCTTAACTATCACTTCCGATCAACGTTAAATATCTTTTGGATCCATACATGGAACTCCAAATGTTCAGTGTTTCTGCATTGCTACAGAGAATGCATTGCAAGGTATTTACACAGTTTATCGCATAGACTTACCATAAGGAATGAAACAAAAACTGTAATACACTTTGGGGACTGATGACCTCAGAAGTGAAGTCCCATAGCGCTCAGAGCCATTTTGTAATACACTTCACACCACCGACGCTCACTCTGGCTTGACGAAAGCATTCGAATATTGGCCAAATTTTGCACAAATAATTGACTTTGAAAGGAAAAGAAGCGAAGTACGAAGCATTTATAAATTCATCGAATGTAGTGAGGTGGTTTGATTTCGTCCCAGTCTATAAAATTAATTTCGGGCCATACTCAGCTCTTGCCGATTAATGCAATACAGAACCCATCTACTAACCAGAGCGTGTCTCCGTTGCCTTCGAGCGAGAATGGAAATCGTAGAAATTTTCTGTGGGGCAACATTTAATAATAATAAAGCGTTTTAAATTATCAAAAGCGATGAATGGTAGCAGGCGCCTTCGATATAGAACGGGGGAGCGCAGCGCCGGTCCTGTCGCCACGGCCGCTGCCGGTAGCCAGCAAGTGGATCCCGGAGTTTTGCCGCATACGGCGCCCAGAGGACAGTCTGCAAGAAATATGCCGCAAAATGGTTACTGGATAAAATTTGTTATCGGTGTGTCAGAAGGTGAAATTGACTGAATCTGTGCTGCAATTACATTCACGTCTTCAGCACTCAGAGAGAAGAGGCTGTAAAATTTTTTTGCGCCAGCTGGTCTCGATCCACAAACATTGTAGACAGACACAATGCACGCTACCGCTTTTTTATTCATTTTGTTCGTTATTGATCGTTGGGTTTGGTCGTTGCGGACGTCGCGAGACATCCTGTTCAAATTCGGAAGTTGATCCTTCCACTCAGTTTTTTGTTACAGAGGCCATAGACAAGAGTTCCTCCAGGCAGTGCCGCAGTCTACAGTGTTGCCAGATTGTGCAGATAGCCGGACTTGGAGAATTAGCGAGTTGGTCAGTTTATTTGTCCCATGTCGCGATCGTCGCTGACATAGCCTCTGCAGCGGCCGGCTGCCGGTGGAGTTTTATGTCAAAGAGTGTACATAGAGATACAGAAAACAGAGCAAGCGCTCTCCGAATGTGGAGGTGACTGGATACGCCTTGGTTACATTTACAGGCAATTTTAGAACACAGAACGATAGCTTATGTCATGGTCGCATGGATGGATCTGACATAAAATCGCAAGAAATGCGAAAACTGATTAGCGCATAGGTATAAACTAGCCTAATATACACCGAAATGCGGTGAAAATGAGAATGTACTTCCTTATCTTCTGGCTCACAGGGGGGAATTTGTACATGGAGTCAAGTATGCGGCAACAAGAGGAATGCAGGAAAACGATGACATCGAACCGAGCGGAGTAAGGAAGGTAGTCAATTTTTTCTCGTTGAGTTCGTATTATAGTGTATGTCTACTGAGGTAGCAGCGATACACGCGAGTTGAATACTGTATTTGATGCTTTACAGGAGGAAAGAGAATCATTCACGTCTAAACTTAATCACATCTGTGTTAAATGATAACAGTGTACGGGATGATCGATTGAGACAGAGCTGCAACTAGGTACGATTCAAACGTTGACTCATTTATTCTAGAGAAGGACAAGTTGCTGAAGGTAGATTTTTTGGTTCCAGTGTTCTATTTGGATGCCTTAGTCACGAGATATAGCCTGCGTTCTAGTCTTATGCGGCTACGTGTTCCGTATGTGGTTTAAAGCACTGTCTACTTGCGATCGTTAACGGTGAACCTGTCGGTCATCAGAGGACTTCCATCTCATGTGTGATCAAAGTTGACACATTCCTCTAAACGCACTCTGATTTACGCGATCCCCACCCTGTCGCATGCTTGGTGTAAAATCGAGACTTCAGCGTCATAACTAAGTTAGCTGTGGGTATTTGTGAGGGACTGTAATCATTGTGTACACACTTCCCGACAGACGGGTGTTTACAGAGTTGGTGATGGGATGACTTGTAATTTTCACATGTTGGACGCTGCTGTTATACGTATCTGTTTGCTTGTAGGATGTACCAGCTCCTAGTAACCATCATTTTTATATAGACCTGATGGAGTAATAGTATTATTTCTTACTCGCGATCTGGCTATATTGGGCTCGTATCATAGAAAGGAAAAGTTTTACGATTGGGGTAGAGATAGCTCAGCGTAGGGTGACCGGGGAGAAGGATATATATCTGACAGGACGGAAAAGTAAGCTATCTAAGGTTATCACCCGTTTTTAAGTGCTGAACGTTCTAGTCTTAGGTGTGTGTGTGTGTGTGTGTGTGTTTATGTTCTCTCTCTCTCTCTCTCTCTCTTTCTCTCCTACCGGAACCTTCGATGCACCGATCATGGACTCTAGAACAATACTTTACACATGATAGATTGGATGATTTACTTAAAAATGTGTCGAACTACGTTGTGGATAAATATCGCTCCGTTCTTGTTCTTCTTAAGTGTATGCTATTAAATTAAGGCACTTTGAGATCTGTTACTATAGATCGATATGGTGTGCTAAGCTCCAAGACTTGGTTACATTTAGAGGAATGTGGTGCAGTTGGAGGGGTTTGGACTAGGAAAGCTCTATTCAGTCAAGAAAGGTGGAGTGTAGCTGTATTCGTCTGCTCGGTTGAGGAATAATTGGGTAGGGATGTTGCGGGATAGGTTGGTCAATGCGAAGGTGAGGATGGGCTTTTAATGTAAGAGGGCGAGATAGCTCTGTGACCACCATACGCAGAGAGATTGATCGAGTACTATGCGCGAGGTCTTAGAAATATGTATAGCGTTGCCTGGTATAATTTGATCGTCTTTATGTGTTCGAGAATTAAGTTCAAATGGTTCAAATGGCTCTGAGCACTATGGGACTTAACATCTATGGTCATCACTTCCCTAGAACTTAGAACTACATAAACCTAACTAACCTAAGAACAGCACACAACACCCAGTCATCACGAGGCAGAGAAATTCCCTGACCCCGCCGGGAATCGAACCCGGGAACCCGGGCGTGGGAAGCGAGAACGCTACCGCACGACCACGAGCTGCGGACGAGAATTAAGTGTGAATGGACGTGCTGAGCAGTCATCTATGAATGTTCGCAATGATACTTGCAAAGTAAAGGATCTATGGTTTAGCTATGATACTGAAATTAAGAAAACAAGCTGTCACATGATTGGCTAGTGTTGGACTTACCGTAAAATTTTTCGCGATATCAGCTGTGATGGGTAATATTACAGTAGATCGGTGGTGTCTTATCCATCGCATCTGTGCATTGGGTACGACATAATGATTGACTGACAATGCTTGCTTGAGTGGGGGGACAACTTTTGGTTGATGGAACGCAACTTCCGGGGTTGCTAGCACAGAAAACGGTGATCTCGTACTTGTGTACAAAAATGACCAATCGCTAGAAATGGAACGCAGAGTTATAAACTATTCGGTCACTGCGACATATGAGTTTAAATGTAGAGGTGGTCAATCACTTTCGAGGGAAGTCGCTACAACGCCACCAGGCTCTTCTAGTTTCCTGTGTTGTGGCTGTCCTTTATTAAAAATCATTCAATGTTATGCTATCGACTGTAAGAATATGATTTACAAGGTGCAAGTTATAGTTTCCTGTGAGAGGCCGTGCATCAGTTCGTGTTAATGTCTGTTTAGAATCAGACACTGACTTCGAAGTCGTGGCAGAAAGAGGAAATGCTCGGCAGTGTGCAATAGCGTGTTAGAAAACACTGTTTGAACAAGGGCCAGAGGCAGCTTCTCATTCGCTTAGAGTATGGGTGATCAAACTTTAAAGCGGTCTCTGCAGCGTGTGTATATATAATATGATCTTGTTCATAAAGGCATCTGTAGTTTGAGGTGTCGGATTTGGTGAGCTGTTAGGAATTCTTGGATGGTCACACTCTGAGTTATTCGGGGGGAGTACTGTGAATTCCGTTTGCCTACGCTGGAGGTGGATCGTTTTGTGGCGGCGTTCGTAGCGACAAACAATTCGCTGTAGAAACGGCTTACGAAGTCACCGCCACACTTTTAATAGCGGGCCGACCGGTCCGCTGGAACAGTGAACAGAAAGATGAAAACCCAAACACTCTGATTAAATAAAAGTCGGTACTTATCTTTATTAACGAAGATACAGAAACACAGTAGTGAACTCCGTGTCTACAGAGATGTCTAGTTCGAGTCGGAGCGGCTAGGTCAGCGTCGGCTGACGACAAACAACTACTCTGCTGCGATGAACACACAACTGACTAGCAAGTACACAATTCGGTGGCGAGTATACAACTGAGCGGCGAATACAGAACTGTCCTAGCGCTCGCGACTCCAGCGCTTAAGAAACCAGAAGCCAGCGGTGGCGCGCGCAGGCTTGCGGCGATTTCCTGTCTCGCTGGCGCTGCTTATGCGGACGGCGTCCGGACTTTGATGCTGCCAACCTTTTGGCAGCGGGCTCGGGTGGCATTACTGGCTAGGATATAACACTCCTCCCCCCAAATCGCCGCACCGTCGTTGAGTAATGACGTGGCGAGCGTCGACGGCGGGGGAGGGGTCTGGCCGCAGGCGTAGCAGAAGAGACCGGGGCGGAGACTGTTGTCGGTGGCAGTCCCCGGTCCGAACCCCAGCATTGGCTGCGCGGGGCTCGGGAAACACCGACTGAAAACCGAGGTCAGGGTGCACGCCTGTGACCACGGGCGCAGCTTCTGGTACTGGACGCGACGGGGCGTCGGGACCCACGAAGAGAGGCAGCGTCTCCTGACGCTGCGTCGATAGCTGCTGAGTGGGCGCCGGACAAGGCGCTGCGGTGTCAGACTCCTTGGGGGTGCCCAAGGAAAGCGGCTGCAGGACAGGCTGCACAGCCACCGCTTGGGAAGGCGGCCCGGCTGAGGGGTCGACGTCCATCAGCTCCGAAGGCGGTGGCGACTGAAGAGGGACCGCAGGCGCCGGAGCGACCACCTGGGGCGCTCCCGGATGAAGCTGCGCAGGAGGCATCAACGGGACGGTCTGTCGGCATGGTAGCGGCGACGGCTGCTGCTGCTGCCCTGGGGGCGGCAGCGAAGTCGGAAGGCGCGGCTGGAACCCGCCGCGGACCAAATCTGTGGACAAAGAACGAGCGGCAGAAGCCGGGCGGCCAGCGTGGCGCAAATGGTTCTGATGCCTCCTGTGCACCCCAGTAGCACCTTGAACAGTATAAAAACCGCGACCCTGGACACTTATCACGGTACCACGTTCCCAACGACGGCGACCGTGATAAACTCTGAAAAAAAACGGCGTCGTTACGCTGAAAACGCGTGCGATGCTCAGAAGCGGCGGGTCGATCCGGGGGGTGCAACAACCGCAGTAGGGTGCGATGACGACGGCCGTGGAGAAGCTCCGCAGGCGAAGGGCCGTCGCGTGGCGTGGTCCGGTACGACGACAGCAACGTGATGAGGGCCTGCTGACGAGAGTGCGTAGCACGAAGGCGGTCCATATGATCCTTGAATGTGCGTACAAAACGTTCCGCTGCACCATTCGATTGAGGGTGGAACGGCGGAGTAAGAACATGGCGAATGCCATTGGCAGAACAAAAACTTTCAAATTCAGCAGAGGTAAATTGTGGACCATTGTCAGACACTAAAACTTCTGGAAGACCCTCAATACAAAAAATTGAAGTCAACGCCTGTATAGTTTGTGCAGACGTTGTAGACTACATGGGCACAACAAACGGAAAATTACTAAATGCATCTATCACGATGAACCAACGAGAATTCCAATATGGACCAGCGAAATCAATATGTACTCGCTGTCAGGGACCGGCAGGGCGTGCCCACTCAAAATAGCGTTGAGGCGGAGCAGCTTGGTGTTCGGCACACGTCGAACAATCTGTAGACATCTGCGTAATCTGCTTATCAATGCCGATCCATGTACAATGATGGCGGGCAAGCTGCTTGGTGCGGACCACTCCCCAATGACCTTGATGCAACAAGTCGAGGACCTTGAATTGGAGCACTTGGGGAACCACTACACGAAGCTGGTCATTCTCGGTGCGTAACAGCAAAACTCCGTGCGAAACAGACAACAGATGACGTTGCGGATAATAGCGACGAACCACAGGATCCGATATGTCCTTTGCCTTGGACGGCCAACCACGTTGAACAAAACGTAATAGTAAACTCAGATGAGGATCCGTAGCTGTCTCACGTGCCACCTGACGATAATCAATCGGAAAATCCCGGAGGGATTGATGCTCATCGGCGTCAATCTGATGGCAAGAGTCGTCAGAGGAATCGAAGACATCATCCGCAGCAATCGGCAATCTAGAAAGCGCGTCAGCGTTTGCATGCTGAGCTGTAGGGCGATACAGTATCTCATACTGGTATTGTGATAACAAAAGAGCCCAACGTTGTAGTCTCTGAGCTGTCCGCTGAGGAACTGGTTTAGACGGATGAAACAGTGACGTCAGGGGCTTGTGACCTGTTACTAAATAGAATGGTCTACCATAGAGGTAGTGATGGAAGTTTGTGATACCGAACACAATAGCCAACGCTTCCTTGTCCAATTGGCTATAATTACTGTAGTGTCGGTAGCTGGACCGACACCGTGATGTGGATTGCTGAAAAGGAATGCTAAACTAACGCTGTGGCCGATAGTGCACGCTCGGCATAACGCAGACGGGCGTGAAGTCTGGAACATGAGAACTTATGAATGAATAAGAAGAAAAGTATGTAGATGCTTTTTACTTAACTTTTATTGATTCCTTGGAATACATCTCTCTTGAATACTCGTACGCTATAGGCACTGATACAAATGGCTCCTTGTTAGTTCGTAGCCATTAACTTCTGATGGCTATTCTGTCTCTCGGCTAATGAGAGAGAAAGGCTTCGTACAACTGGGCGATAGCTAGGTTCGCGTACAACTGGGCGGTAGCTTGGTTCTCGTACAACTGGGCGATAGCTAGGTTCGCGTACAACTGGGCGATAGCTAGGTTCTCGTACAACTGGGGGTCGAGTCCACTCTCGTATCACGAGACCTGCCTTGGTGGTGGCGCTAGGTCTGCGATCACAGTGGCGACACGCGGGTCCGACATGTACTACATGGACCGCGGCCGATTTAAACTACCACCTAGCAAGTGTGGTGTCTGGCGGTGACACCACATTCCTCCCCCGCAAATCGGCGAACGGTCGTGAGATAAGGCTTCCGCCCGCCGTGGGGAGGACCACATGTTGACGTATGCGATGAGGTGGGGAGCCTAACAACAGGCGAGGCTGTGCCACCCGCACCCGGCCATCCGGTCCGAGGGGAGCTAGGAAACGCCTGCAAAACTAGTCCAGGGTGCACGTCAACATGCGGTGTATGCGCCCGTAAAGAGACAGGAGGGACTGAAGGGTCGACCTCCATTGCGTCGGGGTAGCCGACGCGCGATGACGTCATGTGGTCCGGAGCGGGCGGGCGTTCCATGGCGGAGGACAGCTGGTCACGGGAAGCGATCGGCGGCGCGTGACCCTGGGAGGCGCCTGGCGGCTGCAACGAAGCGTCGAATGCGGTCGGCGGCGGCGGCGGCTGCTGCTGCTGCTGCTGCTGCTGCTGCGGCGGCGGCGGCGCGTCGCCATGGGGCAAAATGGAAGGCATCGTCGGTAACACCTGGGGATGAGGCGAGCCAGTAGATGGGTCCCCAGGGCGCTGACCGGACGGCACCGTCGCTGAAAGCAGACGGGGAGCGGCAGAACCCGAGCGACGACAGAGGCGCAGCTGATTGAGATGCCGACGCACCTCACCAGAGGCCCCCAAAACCAAATACATCGCGCGGCCGAGGCAGCGAAGAATGCGCCCAGCGAGCCAACGCCGTGAACCTCGATAGTTGCGATAAAATACAACGTCGCCTGGAGCAAAAGCAGGAGTCTGCCGCTGCACAGGAACCTGATGCGGCGGATGCAGCAAAGACATCAAGGTGCGATGAGGACGACCGTGGAGCAACTCAGCCGGCGAGCGACCATCTCGGGGCTGAGAACGATACGAAGACAAAAAGAGCAACAATGCGTCCTCCCGAGAATGCGACTCTTTCAATTTCAACATCTGTGACTTGAAAGTCCGGACCAATCGTTCAGCGGCACCGTTGGACTGAGGCGAAAACGGCGCGGATGTCAGATGTTGAATACCATTGGCCTGGCAGAATGACTGAAATTCTGCGGACATGAATTGTGGGCCATTGTCGGAAACAATAGTCTGCGGAAGACCTTCAATGCAAAAAATAGCAGACAACGCTTGGATGGTGGCGGAGGACGTCGTGGAAGACATCCGGACAACAAAAGGAAAATTACTGAAGGCGTCGACCAGAACCAACCATCGAGCATTCCAGAATGGACCAGCAAAATCAATGTGCAAGCGTTGCCAAGGGGAAGTGGCTTTTGGCCACGCAAAGACTTTCCGCGGCGGTGCGGACTGTTGTTCGGCACACGCCGGGCACGAAGAACACATATTCGTAATCGCAGCATCGATTCCGAACCAAGTACAGTGCTGACGAGCAAGTTGTTTCGTTCGCACTATACCCCAATGTCCTTGATGAAGAAGCCGTAAAACAGAGGACTGTAACGAACGTGGGACCACGACTCTGGACTGATCATTATCAGAACGCAACAACAAAACACCACGTCGAACAAAAAGTCTGTCCTTGTGAGCAAAAAATCGGCGAACCAACGGATCCTCGATCCGAGACTTTGACAAAGGCCATTGCGTAGCAACAAAACGTAAAACAGTAGCAAGGACGGGGTCAGCAGCTGTGGCTGTAGCGACACGACGAAAATCAATCGGAAACGATTCGACCACTTCATCGGTTTCCGAATCAATGAACATGCAAGCAAGTTCGGAAGAATCGAATGCTTTATCCTCAGCAACAGGCAAACGGGACAACGCATCGGCGTTTCCGTGCTTAGCAGTGGACCGATACAAGATATCGTAGCGGTACTGCGAGAGGAAAATAGACCAGCGAATGAATTTCTGCGCTGTACGTGGAGGTACAGGCTTGGTCGGATGAAAAAGCGATGTCAAAGGTTTGTGGTCTGTGATGATGGTAAAGTGACGACCATACAAGAAATCATGGAACTTAGTAACACCAAACACGAGAGCCAAAGCTTCTTTCTCTATCTGTGAATAATTTCTTTGCGCAGACGAGAGCAATTTGGACGCAAAGGCAATAGGGCGATCATGGGAGCCAACTTTGTGCGCAAGCACAGCACCGATCCCGAAATCCGATGCATCTACCATCAACAAAAGGGGTTTCTGGGGATCGAATGGCGTAAGGCAAGTATTAGAAAGCAACGCCGATTTCAACTGGCGAAAGGCGCGTTCACATTCCGGCGTCCAGACGAACGGAACACCTTTACGGCGTAAGCGATGAAGCGGAGCTGAAATGGAAGAGGCATTGCGCACATATTTATGGTAATAATTAATTTTACCCAACACACTCTGTAGCTGTTTCAGATTTTTAGGGGACGGCAAGTCTTGTATGGCACGGAGGTGCTCTGGACTCGGATGTATGCCTTGGGCATTAATGACATGTCCCAGGTATGGTAAGTCACGAGCAAAAAACACACATTTGTCCTTCCTCAAGCGAAGACCATTTTGCCGCAAGACCTGAAATAATGTTCGTAAATTCGCAAGATGATCTTCTTCTGTCTGTCCGGAGATCACTATATCGTCCAGATAGTTTGCTGCAGTAGGGACCGACGCACAAATAGTTTGTAAATATTGCTGAAACAAGGCAGGGGCGGATGCACACCCGAATGGCAGTCTTTTGAAGCGGTACAATCCAAGATGCGTGTTAACCACCAATACGCGCTGGGATTCGTCGTCCACCGGTATTTGCAAGTACGCATCGGCTAGGTCCAACTTTGAAAAATATTTTCCCGGGCACAGTTTAGCAAAAAGATCTTCCGGGCGGGGCAAAGGAAAAGTAGCAGTCACTAGCTGTGGATTCACTGTGGCCTTGAAGTCCACGCAAAGTCTCAATTTTCCGGAAGGTTTTGGCAAAATTACTAAGGGTGAGGCCCAGAGAGAAGCTTGCACACGTTCAATTACACCCTGTGATCCGAGATCGTGTAACGTTCTTGCGACCTCATCACGCAATGCGTGGGGAACATTGCGCGCCCTGAAAAATTTCGGTTGCGCGTTTGCCTTCAGTTCTAAATGTGCTTCATAGTTTTTAGCGCAACCTAAGCCCGGTGCAAAAATGTCTGCAAATTCGTCACACAGCCGAGAAACACTGTCTGTAGGCACAGTCTGATTCACTGATAGGACCTGATTTACAATAGACATGTTAAACAACTTAAATAAATCTAGACCAAATAAGTTCACTGCAGAAGAAGAACGAAGAACGTAAAATGACACAAGTTTTGTTTGTCCCTTGAATGTTGCAAGAAGGCTGCACTGTCCTAACACAGGAATTTTCTGTCCGGAATATGTAGTTAGCTTAACATTTGCGGCACGCAACGGAGGTGCGCCCAGTTGTTTGTATGTGTCGTGATTGAGCAATGAAACTGCAGCTCCGGTATCGAGCTGGAATGGTAGCACTTGGCCTTCAAAGTCTAAGTCCACAAAAAGTTTATTGTCCTGCTGACGACAAGAGCGACTGTTTTGTGCAATTGGAACAGACACTGGTACAGAATCACTTGCTACTTGACGTGATTTCCGGCGACGTCGACGCACAGTTTTTGTGGGACGATCACTGTCACTGTTAGAGAAAGTGTCACTGGACGAAGTGGAATTAACGACATGAATGTCCATAGGCGAAGGTCCACGAGCCTGAGTGTCCTTGGTTCGATTCCGGCGCGAAGCAAAGGGCCTGGAATGATTGTGATTGTCTGATCTGAGCTTTTTCTGGCAAACACTTTGAACATGTCCTTTCTTATTGCAGAAAAAGCAAATAGCTTGGCGTGACGGGCAATGTTCACGCGAATGTCTAGTAGCACACCGCGGGCATGATTTCACTGCATTTGTGTGCTGGCGCGGCACACCTGGGTTAGCACGCGGCGGTCGCTGTGTCGCCGTGCGCGAGGCCCGGTTACCGGGCCGCGCAGCGCGTCCAGCGGGCCGGTTAATGTTACACACGGCTGACGAAGATTCAAAAGATTCCTGAGCACAGTCCAGTGTGTCCTGTCTATCCAATATGTCTATCACCTGTTGAAGGGAGGGATTAACTAGTTTCAAAATTTGCTCCCGTATGCGAACATCAGAAACGTTCTGGGCAATTGCATCACGCACCATTGTATCTGAATAAGAAAGACCACAGTCACATTCAAAGGCACAGTCCCTAGTAAGTCCTTGCAATGTTGCTACCCACTCCCTATTAGTTTGACCGGCCGTACGTTTTGTACGAAAAAACGTATACCGTTTTGCAACCACATTAACTGTTTCTTTGAAATAGGCATCTAATGCAGACAAAATTTCCTCGTAGGACAGAGTTGCTACGTCGCGTCGGGGAAACAATTTCACTATCACACGGTATGTGGACACACCGACACAAGAAAGCAAAAACGGCTGCCGCTCATTACCTTGAATTCTGTAGGCAGCAAGGTGGAAGGCGAACTGACGAGACCACTCTTGCCAGGTCTCGTGGTTCGGGTCGTAGTGCCTAAAAGGCGGTGCAACGGCAGGTTGTGGCTGCGGTAGCGGTGAAGCGGCTGCGGCCGCATCGGTGTGCAGCGCACGTTGACCCTGGACGAGCTGTCCAAGGGCATCCAGTAACGCCTGCGTCTGCTGATTCTGCAAGCGATAAAATTCGGACAGTACATCTGGAGAATGTGGCGAAGCCATGACACAATGAAATGTAAGCAATCAGAAATAAATGTAAGCAATCAGAAAAAGGTCCTTTTCCCTCGTCGCCAATAATTGTAGTGTCGGTAGCTGGACCGACACCGTGATGTGGATTGCTGAAAAGGAATGCTAAACTAACGCTGTGGCCGATAGTGCACGCTCGGCATAACGCAGACGGGCGTGAAGTCTGGAACATGAGAACTTATGAATGAATAAGAAGAAAAGTATGTAGATGCTTTTTACTTAACTTTTATTGATTCCTTGGAATACATCTCTCTTGAATACTCGTACGCTATAGGCACTGATACAAATGGCTCCTTGTTAGTTCGTAGCCATTAACTTCTGATGGCTATTCTGTCTCTCGGCTAATGAGAGAGAAAGGCTTCGTACAACTGGGCGATAGCTAGGTTCGCGTACAACTGGGCGGTAGCTTGGTTCTCGTACAACTGGGCGATAGCTAGGTTCGCGTACAACTGGGCGATAGCTAGGTTCTCGTACAACTGGGGGTCGAGTCCACTCTCGTATCACGAGACCTGCCTTGGTGGTGGCGCTAGGTCTGCGATCACAGTGGCGACACGCGGGTCCGACATGTACTACATGGACCGCGGCCGATTTAAACTACCACCTAGCAAGTGTGGTGTCTGGCGGTGACACCACAATTACACTGAGCTTTGTTTAGCAATTTAGATGCGAACGCAATAGGACGTTTGGTGTTACCGACTCGGTGAGACAACACAGCACCGAGGCCGAAAGAAGAGGCATCACAAGCTAACACCAGAGGCTTGTTAGGGTCGTAATGGACCAGACAACGATCATTCAATAAAGCCTCTTTAAGCTGCTGAAAGGCTGATTGGCAATCAGCTGACCACACAAACGGAACATTCTTACGGCGGAGAGGATGCAACGGTGCAGCAATCTGTGATGCATTAGGTATAAACCTAATATAATATGTCAATTTGCCAAGAACTGCTTGCAATTCCTGCAGATTGCGAGGGGCGGGCAAATCACGAATAGCTGCTAAATGTGACTGGGAGGGATGAATGCCTTGACCATTAATAACATGTCCCAGATACTCCAACTCCGTAAGGAAGAATGAACATTTATCGATGTTGCAACGTAGGCCTGCCTGAGACAACACTTGAAACAAACACTCCAAATTACGGAAATGTTCAGCAGGCGTCCGACCGGACACAACAATATCGTCTAAATAGTTGCAACACGATGGCACATTAGTCAGAAGTTGTGACAAAAAACGCTGAAAAACAGCTGAAGCTGACGCACAACCAAAAGGCAAACGCAGAAAACGGAACAACCCCAACGACGTGTTTATGACAAAATACTGTTGTGATTGCTCGTCGAGGGGCAATTGCAAATATGCTTCACGGAGATCAATTTTGGAAAAGAAACGAGCTTCCCCTAACTTATCCATCAGCTCGTCCGGTCTAGGCAAAGGAAAAGAATCAATGACAGTCTGAGGATTAACTGTCGACTTAAAATCAGCACACAAACGTAACTTGCCAGACGGTTTCTTTATAATAACTAAGGGAGAAGCCCACTGGCTCGCTGAAACGGGTTGAATAACACCGTTGTTTTGCCAACGACGAAGTTCATCTTCTACAGGTGCCCGGAGGGCGTGAGGCACTGGACGAGCACGACAAAATCGAGGCTGAGCATTATCTTTTAACGTAATATGAGCGGCAAAGTTCGCAGCACAACCTAGTTCGTCTTTAAATATGTCACTGTATCGTTTACACAAATCGGTTATGCTGTCTTGAGGAACAACAACAGAATTAATTTGCAACACATTGTCTTGGTTAGACAGGCCAAACAAGTCAAAACAGTCTAATCCGAAAATGTTTACACTGTCTGTAGCGCGGAGCACTGTGAATGAAACTGTTTTTGTATTGCCACGGAATGTGGCTGGCACGCTACATACACCTAACACAGGAATTTGTTCTCCACTATAAGTAGCCAAAGAATGTTTTGCCGCTGAAAGTTTAGGGCGGCCGATAGCCGCATACGTAGCACTATTTATGAGAGTCACAGACGCACCAGTGTCTGATTGAAAATTGAAGGTCTTATCCTGGATGCGTAGCTTCACAAATAGTTTATTACACTGTCTCTGGATCGGTGCAGTGGAGGCGGAAGACACAAAATCAGCGCGTTTAGCGTGTGTTCGCTGCTTACGACAACTCGTGGGTTGGGCGGGTGGAACAACAACTCCCGCTTCACTTGCAGTCTGTACATTACGTTTTACAGCGTTTGAATTACGCTTGGGTCGCATAGCAGAGGGCTGGGTGGGTGGCTTATTGCGAACAAGATTATTACCCACACGAACCGTGGAAGAGTCTTTAAACGCGACCTTCTGGGCGGGCTGGCTTTGAAGAACATGAATATCCATGGGCTGGGCAGCACTAGAATTGTTCTTGCGTTTACGCAAACAGTCTGGATGTGTCCTTTCCTTTGACAAAAGTGACAAACCGCGTTTCTCAACGGGCAACGTTCACGAGGATGAGCAAGAACACACTTAGGGCAAGACTTAACTCTATCATTTTGCACACGCGGCTGACGAATGTGTTTAACATGACGCGGCCGGCTAGTGTTTACAGTCTGACTCTGCCGGTGGGGCCGCGGGCGTGACATAACTTGCTTAGCACAGGCAATTTGAGAAATACATGGCTGATCTAACTCACACTCAGCATAGTCAAAAGTATCTTGGGCTTCAATGATGTTCATCACAGTCTCTAATGACGGGTCAGGCAACTTTAAGATAGCAGCACGAATACGAGAATCTGCAATGTTTTGAGTAATAGCGTCTCGTAACATGACATCACTGTAGGAAGCTCCACACACACAATTAAATCGGCACTGACGGGTGAGGCCCCGTAAATCTGTTAACCACAGTTTATTAGATTGATGTGGCAGTTTCTTTAATCTGAAGAACTTGAATCTGGCTGCTGCCACATGAACTCGCGACTCGAAATACTCAGCAAGCTTGTTAACAACAACGTCATAGTCTAAAGCTTCTGGCTTGGATTCCGGGAACAACTTACAAAGTAGTCGATAGACTTCCACGCCTGCAGTGGAAATTAAATAAAGCTGCCGCTCAGTACCAGTGATTTTGTAGACTGTCATGTGCGCCTGCAACTGCGCGAAATATTCTCGCCATTCTTCTCTTGATGCATCAAAAGCACGGAAAGGTGGTGCAGCCTGTGCTTGTTCCTTTTGTGTTGGAGGATTAGCCGCTTGTTTGGCGATTGCTTCCACCAGACTTTGTATTTGCTGACTCTGTAACAAGATCAACTGTTGTAATTCGGCAGACATAGTGAACACAAATTAAACCAGCCCCCAAAATTTTATCGCTATAATTAGTATAACCAGAAACAAGTTGAACCAGCCCTGCACACGAGTTCGGAAGCCCTCGTCGCCAGTTTTGTGGCGGCGTTCGTAGCGACAAACAATTCGCTGTAGAAACGGCTTACGAAGTCACCGCCACACTTTTAATAGCGGGCCGACCGGTCCGCTGGAACAGTGAACAGAAAGATGAAAACCCAAACACTCTGATTAAATAAAAGTCGGTACTTATCTTTATTAACGAAGATACAGAAACACAGTAGTGAACTCCGTGTCTACAGAGATGTCTAGTTCGAGTCGGAGCGGCTAGGTCAGCGTCGGCTGACGACAAACAACAACTCTGCTGCGATGAACACACAACTGACTAGCAAGTACACAATTCGGTGGCGAGTATACAACTGAGCGGCGAATACAGAACTGTCTAGCGCTCGCGACTCCAGCGCTGAAGAAACCAGAAGCCAGCGGTGGCGCGCGCAGGCTTGCGGCGATTTCCTGTCTCGCTGGCGCTGCTTATGCGGACGGCGTCCGGACTTTGATGCTGCCAACCTTTTGGCAGCGGGCTCGGGTGGCATTACTGGCTAGGATATAACAGATCGCATTGGTGGCTTTGTGACTTTTTCACTGTTTGATAGTAGAGGATAAAGATGATATGGTGTTGAGGATCTGTTGTACTTGTACCTAGTTTGAGGCGTACAACATTGCGCGCATTTCCGGCGAATGGTCAAAACAAGGTCCTATTTTAGTAACTGAGATCGTTCTGTTTATAGACAGGTTGCAGAAGGTTATACATATTTCTTTCTCCGACTTAATTTGCAGAGATCAGATGGGTGAAGATAAATGCATACTCATCTATGCATAGAAAGGGGGAATGCTTTTCTATTATTAAGCGAGTTTTGGCAGGAGTGAATATGGTTTTATATATGCGAGTGTTTAAGATTTGTGAGTGGAAATTGCCAGCGAAGAGTGGATGACGTCGGGCTCGCTGGCTGCGGGAGACACTGTTTACATGTCCTGTTGGAGATGAAAAAAATGTTCAAATGTGTGTGAAATCTTATGGGACTTAACTGCTAAGGTCATGAGTCCCTAAGCTTACACATTACTTAAATTAAATTATCCTAAGGACAAACACACACACCCATGCCCGAGGGAGGACTCGAACCTCCGCCGGGATCAGCCGCACAGTCCATGACTGCAGCTCCCTAGACCGCTCGGCTAATCCCGCGCCGCTGTTGGAGATGCAAGGGGGAGATAGAGATTTGCGCTATTCAGGAATCCATTTGTGCACTGTATGTCGTTAGACAATAGCTGGAGAGCGGGTATAGAGAGAGCCCACTTCAACATTATGGTCCTGGGGCTGTGTGGACGGCTGTTTAGGTGGGCAGATATGTCGCTTTGACATGCCGCCGCCGGCGCTCGGACACTCGCTTTGCAAGGCGCTATGGGATTAGTTTGAGCATTTAGTACTTGTTTTGGCGGTTATTGGATTAAGAACTGTAATATTGAAGGTCATGTCCTCAGCGGGACCGCTGTGTAATTGAGTAAGTGTGTTTACGTATTCGAAGATATGTTTCGCGATTGGTGATGTTAAGTTGATGGCGCAATTTAGCTACCACTGTAAAAAAAATAGCTGTCTGCTGCTGAAAGAAAGATAGAAAGAAGAAAGGGGTGACCTTGCCCCCAGGCCTGATGGACGAGTTGTTAGATAAGAGCAAGTGATACTTGAATGATATTATGGATTTGGATATAAGAGTCTCTGAACGGCGGGGCGAGATTTTTTTTTCATGTGGAAATTTATGCAATCTATAGATAGTGATATTCGACCGCTAGTGACAACAGTTAAGTGCAGAAAAATAGGTACAAATCGAGCGCTGGCAGAATGTTGCGGCAATGGTAATAATATTTAATTCAAAGTGGAGGTGGTAAATATGGACCAGGCATTGAATATTGGTGTGAGTGTCGTATGTGCTTGATACTCTGTATAAAAGTTTGACTCTTTAATTGCTTTTGGTATTTCTGGGTGTGTGTAAAATTAATTTTACTGTTGAAAGTGCGAGAAAGATGAGTTGATTGGTGTTTAGATAGAGGCTACGTTTTTAATTCGAAAAGAGGGGATGAGAATGGTAAATTGATTGATGGACATGGTTTGTGGGGTGATATATGAGTGTCATGATAGGGTTGAGGACGTTTGCGTATGTTGATGGTGGGACGGGTGTGAGGTTAGGTGCGGTGGAAGGTGTAAATAAGATCTTTTTTTTTAATGTTGTAAAGTAAGAATAATATTGAGAAGGTTTTATGTGGCTGGTCAAGCAACGAGGCGAGAGCAGGGATGTGTAGTTACGTTTAGTTAAAGGGCCGTGTAATATCGTGTGGGGAGCAATGCGCAGTGTGTCAGAGGAGGTAAGGACATGTGCTGCTAAGATGTGTCTAGCGTATGGAGGCTGCGCTTTGGAATTATGCTACGTTGATATAAAGTTGACTTTCACCCGCGTTCGGTGGTCGCGGCTCGGGATTGTGACGGATCGTGGTCCTGGACGGACGTATGTGTGTGCTTTGACCGCTGATGAGCGCGCTGACCGCGCCAACTCACGCTTGCGGAAGCCGAGCAGGGGCTGTGCGAGGTCTGAAATCAGACGGCTAGGTGACTTCACGATCCTGTGGGCAGGGTGCGGAGTGGGGGGTACCTGCGCACGTTTGCTGAGTTATTTTGCGAGCGGATCTGCAGGCTCTGCTATGCGTTATTAGGATAGTTTACGAGTGCTGAGCGTATCTACACATGTGTGTGAGGAATTATTTAGTATCAGTTTGCTATAGTGTGTACCTGAAATTATGATTGGGTGCGTGTCTGTGGGCTGTGGAACATGGCCCAGGGTGATTGTGTGATAGATATACTGTATGGCCGGCCGAAGTGGCCGTGCGGTTAAAGGCGCTGCAGTCTGGAACCGCAAGACCGCTACGATCGCAGGTTCGAATCCTGCCTCGGGCATGGATGTTTGTAATGTCCTTCGGTTAGTTAGGTTTAACTAGTTCTAAGTTCTAGGGGACTAATGACCTCAGCAGTTGCGTCCCATAGTGCTCAGAGCCATTTGAACCATATACTGTATGGTTAAATAAGTTGTTTGAAAAAAGTAAATAGAGTGTTGTCAATCATTATACCGCAGCGGCGTTATTCGTGTGTGTCGACGAGCTATGCACTATTCTGACAATAGGCATGAAGACAGGTCCAGACCTGAGACGCCTGCGGTCAACATGAGAAGAACAATGCAGCTTTCACGTGTGTCAGATGAGAGTGCCCTTTCTGGTCGGCTGTCACGAGCGCTCGGAAGCTGAACTTGAGTGAAAGCTCTGGAAAGCCGTCCCCCAGCCGACCGCACGCACGCACGCGCGTGCCCGGCGTGGGCCTGCCTTGGAGCGTAATCTAAGACGCATAGGCGATATCAATATCTCCGGTGTTAGGCGCGAATGCGACTGTGTTGAGGTTATGTTTGGGGGGAGGCAGAGCAGAGACTTTTGGTCGGTTTGGCAGCTGGGGGTGTTTGGGTGCGTCTGTTGCATTATTTTGCGAGCAAGTTTGTGCACTGTGCAGTGCTTTATTTGGAGAGTTTAAGAGTACAGAGCTCGTCTGCTGATATTGTGTACTGCATTATTTAAGAGCTGTTTGCTACTGTGTGGTGAAATTAGGAGCTGTTTACGTGTTTGTGGGCTGTGTCAGATGACCACAGTCGGATCAGTGCGTGTGTTTTGTGACAAATATACTCCACTACTAATTAAAGGGCTTGAAATAAATAGAGTGCAGTCCTTCCTTACTTCCCCAAGCAGCACAGCGCTGTCTGAGCTGTTTTTGCGCAATGACGGCAATCTGGTCAGACTGTGAGTGAGTCGACAAATAACTAGACAAATTTATCTGTAGAGGAGTTACAGGTCTGGACTGGAATGAATATCTTGATGGGTGTGGTTGTGTTGCCAAGTGTAGTGCACTACTGGAGTTCAGAACATGCCTTAGGTCAGCCTTACCTATTGAAACCTATGAGAAGTAAAAGTTTCAAAAATATATGTCGTAAATACATAAAGTACACTCGTTCCTCTTTCCATCAGCCTATGCACTGAAATTATTTTAAAAAATTAGCAGTAGTTTGGCTATTTGGACGTAAATGTTTTGCATTATTTACGAGCGGTTCACATGTGTGTAGGTTGTGCTATGAGTTATTCTTAACTGTTTACAATTAGCAAGCGTGTGTCTAGAGCATTATAAATGAGTTATGTAGGAGTGTTTTCCAGGTCTGTATGGTGTGGAACATGTCGGTGTGATACATATACTCCATTCCTAAATAAAGTAAATTGGTTCCTCCATCCATGGGCCTAGTGCAGGGTGAGTCCTTTTACCCGAAACGTGTACGAAGAGGTTGAGTGCTGGTGGCTTAGTTTAGCGGCGATGAGCTTGGTTTGCAACAATTTTCTTAGGTTGGTGGCGGAAGCGCCAGTGAGCTTTGTTTAATGGCAGATTTCAAACTTGGTGCTGGTTCGTAGGAGAATGTGGCGGTCGGGTGGCTGAGGTTAGTACAAGTGCCCTTTATTTGCAACTATTTTGTTAGGTTGGTAGAGAAAGCAGAAGTGACGTTTCTTTACTGTCAGAATTCAAACTCGGCGCTGGTTCCTAGGAAGAGGTGGCTGTCTGGTCCTCGAAAAGTAGTTGAAATTAGGTAGTTGAACACCTTTGCATACGTATATGAAATTGTAAATTGAATTATTTAATATGATTAAAAACGAAATGGAATTAAGTACTTAGGTATTTACAGAAGACTATGTCCGTCGCGTGTATGGAGGGTGTGTGACATAAGCTGGGCGGCAGCGCAGCGATTGTACAGTTATTACGCGCGCGCGAGAGAGAGTCAATTAGCGAGCGTTCTAGTGCGGACCAAACGCGCTGTTATATAGTCATGGCAGATTCCAGTGTAGAGCAAAAGTGCAGCACTGCGTTCTCGCTCGCACAAGGACACGTGGTGGACGGTGAGCAGTCGGCATCGACAGGTTTGAACATGCCCAGGAAAACAACTTTGGCGCCAAAAGTGTGGCAGGGAACAGCCGACCGTTGTTTGCTTCAGCTCCGAGGCAAACAATTTTGGCGGGAAACGTGCGGAGGCGACGAATACACGTGGTGAGTGGACAAGGGGCCGCCGTGACGTCAAACTCAGCAAGTTCCTGCGTGTCCAGCGAAAACATGTTTACGACGTCGGAGCGATCGCTGGGCTCGCCCCCCAGCGTATCGGCAGCCCAGCGGGGGCGGCTGCCTCACGTGACAGGTGTCGGCAGTGTCTCCGCATGCTGGCCAGGGGGTGGTGAGGATTTGAACTAATTCAGTTGGAGCGCGGACGTCGTGGCGACTGCACGATATCAAAGATGTGTGTGTGCTGACTGTGTTGGAGAAAAAGTGATGACCGTACTGCTTGAAATAAAGTCTTCAGTCCCTTCTCCCATGCAAAATCAAAGGACGTGACTTATGTTACTATAAGTGCAGTTTATTATTTGACGTGATTATGATAGGCTACCAGAGAAAAAAGATAAGTGATGGAGAAAGTTCGTACATGTGATCAATTATGGTGTTGGGATTTGAACTTCTAGCAGATTTTTGTTATGGATGTAAGAAAAATGGCTTTCTCATCAAGAAAATCGGACATCTTGAATAAATAATAATAATAAATAGAAGTACAGTTTTCGAGACATTATCGTGTTGGAATTTGGCGCAATTTTCAAGTGGAGGTAGGCCTATAATAATAAGTAATAATAACTCTTAATGAATAATAATAAATGATAATGAATGATAATAAATGACAATGAATGATAATGAATGTTAATAACTGATAGTGAATAATAATAAACAAAAGTAAGGTTTTGCAGCCATTATCGTGTTCGGAATTTGAATTTGGAGGGTATTTTCTAGTGGAGGCAGGTGAATAATAATAAATAATAATAAATGATAATAAATGATAATGTATGTTAATAAATGATAATCAACAATAATAATAAAGACAAGTACGGTTTTGCATGCAGTATCCTGTTGGAAATCAAACGTCCCGCCATTTTTTTCTTCTGGAGGCTCAGGTTGTGGACATCGCACAATTGGGCTATTTTCCCGCCAAATTCAAAATTGCCGCCTATTTTTTATTGAGGTTAGGTTAGTGGATGTAGCACAATTGGCGTATTTTCCTGCTAAAATTCGCCATCTTGGATGATGTCATGTGCTGTTGCCAAGTCTACATGCCACCATCTTGGATGACGTCATCGCCGCCATCTTGAATATATTCGGCAACAATGCTGTGGAGTGGCACCCCCCTTGCTCCACTACTTTTGTCGGCCTTCATAATTTCTTTATTGATACACGTATCATTTTTGAGATCGTGTTTATGCAGTATTCCAATGATGACCATTGTTTTGCTCTGATTGGTATCCAGTATTACCTTCAATTTTTCGACAGCGCTCGACAGTTCGTATTTATAAACATCCTTGGCTTCCCTCACTATTACTGTGCATTCATTTGCATTTGAAGACGTTTTCGCTAATATGGTTTTTGGAATTTTGTTCGTAGATGTCTTGTACTGTTGAGAGCCGAGGGATGTCAGGCAGCAGTAGCTGACCGAGACAGACGTAGCAATAAGGAAGTAACCGCTTATGTGTCATTTACGAGTTCCTAACCAGGAGTGAATTTTATTGTGTCATCTGTGTGTTTTAATAGTTTAGTTTCTTGAGATTCTGCGTGTAAATTTAAAATCTAATAGCCACAATTGTCGCGGTTTCTTTTGCGTCTAAAAGTAAACCGATTTTGTGACATATTACAAGTTCCTAATCAGGGGCAAATTATTTAGTTTCACCTGCTTCAGTAGTTAGGTTTTTGAATATCTGCGTATTACTAGACACAGTTTGTGCATTTTCGTCAGGGTATACAGTAGAGTTGCACAGCACATGCCGATAGTCCATTTATCTGCATAGTTTAGTTTTCCACGGTCTTTAGTATGGACAGGGACTGTTTTTGTTGTGTGCAGATGCGAGCCGAGTTGGTGACACTTCGCTCTCAGCTTCAGGCTGTGATGGCTTTGGTTACACAGCTTGAGGCTGCAGTGGATGGGCACCACTGTTGTGGGCCGGCCATGGGTATCTAACTGACGTCCAGCACGTCAGTGTCCTCCGATTGGTCCTCGCCGGTGGCCAACCCAATTACTGCTCACACTGACGCTGACCCCTCACCTCTGGTCGAGTGGGAGGTCGCCCCGGAGTGAAGCAGGCGGCGAAAGACTTCCCAGGCGGCCGCACGTAAGGCCTCCCCATTTTGTCTGACAAACAGGTTCCAGGTGCTATCTGTGGCTGACACTGTCACTGAGTCAGATGCTGTCGCCTGTCCTGTTTCAGAGGAAACCACTCAGCCTGCAAGATCCGGGCAATGGCACAAGGTGGGATTATTGGTAGTTGGGAGCTCCAACGTTAGGCGCGTTATGGGGGCCCTTAGGGACTTGGCTGACAAGAAGGATAAGAAAACCAATGTCCACCCCGTGTGCATACCGGGTGGAGTCATTCCATATGTGGAAAGGGTCCTCCCGGATGCCATGAAGAGCACAGGGTACAGCCAACTGCAGTTGGTTGCTCACGTCGGTACCAATGATGTGTGTCACTTTGGATCAGAAGAGATTCTCTCTGGTTTCGAGCGGCTAACAGAAGTGGTAAAGGCTGTCAGTCTTGCTTGCAAGATGAAAGCAGAGCTGACCATTTGCAGTATAGTCGACAGGACCGATTGCGGACTTCTGGTACAGAGACGAGTGGAGAGTCTGAATCAGACGCTCAGACGGTTCTGCGACCGTGTAGGCTGCAGATTCCTCGACTTGCGTCAAAGAGTGGTTGGGTTTCTGGTTCCGCTGAACAGGTCAGGTGACCACAATATGCAGGAGGCGGCTACACGGGTTGCAGGAGCTGTGTGACGTGGACTGGGCGGTTTTTTAGGTTAGAGGGTCTCGAGAAAACACAAGGAGGGCTTCAGTCACAAACGGTGCAGGCTGAACACAGGAAGAACGTAGATACAGGAACCATTGGTATAACAGTTGTAAACTGACGTAGCTGTGCTGGGAAAATACCAGAGCTCCAAGCGCTAATAGAATGCACTGATGCTCAAGTCTTTATAGGCACTGAAAGCTGGCTAAAGCTGGATATAGACTCAGCCGAAATTTTTGCGAAGAACCTAACGGTGTTCCGAAAGGATAGGTTAAAAACGGTTGGCGGTGGGGTGTTTATAGATGTTAGAAGTAGCTTATTTTGTCGCGAAATTGAAGTAGATATTTCCTGTGAGTTAGTACGGGCAGAGGTCATTGTTGGAAACCGGAATAAAATAATATTTGGATCCTTTTACCGACCTCCCAATTCAGATGATACAGTTGTTGAAAGGTTCAAAGAAAACTTGAGTTTGATTTCAAACACGTACCCGACTCATACGATAATAGTTGGTGGTGACTTTAATTTACCCTCCATGTGTTGGCGAAAATACATGATTAATCCCCGAGGTACGCATAAAATATCATCCGAAATTGTGCTAAACGCATTCTCTGAAAATTATTTCCAGCAGTTAGTTCATGAGCCCACGCGAATGGTAAACGGTTGTGAAAACACTTGACCTCTTAGCAACAAATAATCCTGAGTTAATAACCAGCATCAAAATCCATATAGGGATTAGTGAACACAGGTTTGTCGTAGCGAGACTGAATATCGTAATCCGCAAATCCTCGAAAAATAAGCAAAAACTATACCTATTCAAAAAAGCAGGTAAAAATTCTCTTGACACCTTCCTGAGAGACAACCTCCACCCATTCCAAATTAATAATATAAGTGTAGACCAGATGTGGCTTAAATTCAAAGAAATTGTATCGGCAGCAATTGAGAGGTTTATACCAAATAAACAAACGACGGAGCTGATCCTCCTTGGTACACAAAACAGGTTAGAACAGTATTGCAGAAACAACGAAACAAACATGCCAAATATAAATAGACGCAAAATACTATACATAAGCTCGAAACTTAGCGCGGAGTTCAGTGTGAGACACCTATAACTGTTTCCACAATGAAACTTTCTCTCGAAACCTGGCAGAAAATCCAGAACGATGTGAAGTATGTTAGTGGCAAGAACCAATCAATGCCTTCTCTGCGCCATAACAATGAAGATACTATCGAAGACAGTGCTGCCAAAGCAGATTTACTGAACACAGCCTTCCGAAATGCCTTCACAAAAGACGACGAAGTAAATATTCCAGAATTTGAATCGAGAACAGCTGCCAACATGAGTAATGTAGAAGTAAATATCCTCGTAGTAGTGAAACATCTTAAGTCACTTAATAAAAGGAAGTCTTCTGGTGCAGACTGTATATCAATTATGTTCCTTTCGGAGTATGCTGATGCATTAGCTTCATACTTAAGAATCATATACAACCGTTCGCTCGATGAAAGATCCGTACCCAAAGACTGGAAAGTTTCACAGGTCAGACAAATATTCAAGAAAGGTAGTAGGAGTAATCCACTAAATTACAGGCCAATATCGTTAACGTAGATATGCAGCAGGATTTTTGAACATATATTGTGTTTGAACATTATGAATTACTTCGAAGGAAACGGTCTATTGACACACAGTCAACATGGGTTTAGAAAACATCGTTCCTGTGAAACACAAATAGCTCTTTATTCACATGAAGTGTTGAGTGCTATTGACAAGGGATTTCAGATCGATTCCGTATTTCTGGATTTCTGGAAGGCTTTTGACACTGTACCACACAAGCGGCTAGTAGTGAAATTGCGTGCTTATGGGATATCGTCTCAGTTATGTGACTGTATTTGTGATTTTCTGTCAGAGAGGTCACAGTAATTGAAGGACAGTCATCGAGTAAAACAGAAGTGATTTCTGGCGTTCCCCAAGGTAGTGTTATAGGCCCTTTGCTGTTCCTTATCTATGTAAACGATTTGGGAGACAATCTGAGCAGCAGTCTTCGGTTGTTTGCAGATGACGCTGACGTTTATCGACTAATAAAGTCACCAGCAGATCAAAACAAATTTCAAAACGATTTAGAAAAAATATCTGAATGGTACGAAAATTTGCAGTTGACCCTAAATAACGAAAAGTGTGAGGTCATCCATATGAGTATTAAAAGGAATTCGTTAAACTTCGGTTACACGATAAATCAGTCTAATCTAAAAGCCGTAAATTCAACTAAATACCTAGGTATTACAATTACGTGGCCGAGCGGTTCTAGGCGCTATAGTCTGGAACCGCGCGACCGCTACGGTCGCAGGTTCGAATCCTGCCTCGGGCATTGATGTGTATGATGTCCTTAGGTTTAAGTAGTTCTAAGTTCTAGGGGACTGATGACCTCAGAAGTTACTCCAATAGTGCTCAGAGCCATTTATTACAATTACGAACGATTTAAAGTGGAAGGAATACATAGAAAAAGATGGGGGAAGGCTAACCAAAGACTGCGTTTTATTGGCAGGACACTTACAAAATGTAACAGACCTACTAAGGAGACTGCCTATATTACGCTTGTCTGTCCTCTTTTAGAATCCTGCTGCGCGGTGTGGGATCTTCACCACATAGGACTGACGGAGCACATCGAAAAAGTTCAAAGAAAGGCAGCACGTTTTGTATTATCGCGAAATATGGGAGAGAGTGTCAATGAAATGATACAAGATTTGGGCTGGAAATCATTAAAAGAAAGGCGTTTTTCGTTGTGACGGAATCTTCTCACGAAATTCCAATCACCAACTTTATCCTCCGAATGCGAAAATATTTTGTTGACACCGACCTACATAGGGAGAAACGATCATCACGATATAATAAGGGAAATCAGAGCTCTTACGGAAACATACAGGTGTTCGTTCTTTCCACGAGCTATACGAGATTGGAATAATAGAGAATTGTGCAGGTGGTTCGATGAACCCTCTGCCAGGCACTTGAATGTCATTTGCAGAATATCCATGTAGATGTAGACGTGAAGGGAGAACAAGCCGAGATTAGGTAGTGCAGTTTTGGCAACATACTTGCCATCACAAGATGCGTTGACAGTGCCATCTGTTGGCCATAATAAGATCTACTAGCATTGCCAAAAGCCGCAGCATCCACGAAAGTAAAAGCAGAGAAAGAGATTGGGCCGTAAAAATTGCTTACAAGATTCGTGATATCGTAATTGATAGTATCATTTGCAACACATTGTTATAAAATATAAAATAATTATAAAACACATAATAATTACAAAACCACTCTGAATCTGTCTTATTGAATTCCTTATTTGTGCAAGAGTTGCTGTTATTACCGCTACCATCCAATTCGGCAGGATCGATAATGAATTCGAACATAGCGTGTTCCACAACACCGTCACACTTTCAGTAATCTTCTTCCAGTTGCTGTACTTTCCTGCAGTATGCTTCCCAGTCTTCAGAAATTATTGCCTAAAGGGATTCGTGGCACTCTTAAACAAACTCTCGTTTGACATATCGCCACAAGTATTTCCATCCCTAAGCAATCACTTAACTTTTGCTCATGCTGTTTCCACCGCATTTAAGTCGCAGTTATATGGAGGCAGCGGACAATCATGTGGCTTATCTTTTTTGCCATTTCGTCGACCAAATACGACTTCTTCACTTTCTTGACTTAAAGAGAATAGGGCCTGCTTTATCATGCTGTCATTACACTCAGCATACCTCTTCTGCAACCATTACAACATCCTCGTTTTTTTGTGCATTGTCCACCTGTCTGTTGTGGTACGGAGTGTTGTCCATCATAATTACTGAGTTAGGGGGAAGATTTGGGAGGACCATATTCATGAACCATCTCTCAAAGTTTTGTGAGTTCATCTGACCATGGTAGTCACCTGTGGATGAAATTGCCCAAGATTTTAGTTCGGCTTCCCTGATGGACACCTGCTTAGAACAAACACTTACAACAATACATTTTTTAGAGAAGGTTCTCTATTTCATCATCCTTTTGCCAACATTTCCAACTGTCATGTTGCTGCCAATCCATGTCTCATCAAGATAAAATATTGCACTCCCTGCTTCCCTAATATGTTTCATTTCTACAATGAAAAGTCACTGCCATCTACAATGTCTCCACATTCTGACAATAAAGTCCTCTTACTTTGCACCTCTTTCCAAGCCAATCCCATCAACAACAAAATGTTCCTTGTCATGAGGTAAAAATCTTCTATCGTTTTTCTCACAAAACCCCCGTCAAAATCATGCAACTGGATTTTTCCAGTCGATTTTGGTCTAAAGGACAGAGAAATGAAAAAAAAAAAATACGTCAGAAAGTAGGGCTGCGTTCTATTCAAAGTGTATAGATGCAATCTTCTATCGTTTTTCTCACAAAACCCCTGTCAAAATCATGCAACTGGATTTTTCCAGTCGATTTTGGTCTAAAGGACAGAGAAATGAAAAAAAAAAAAAATACGTCAGAAAGTAGGGCTGCGTTCTATTCAAAGTGTATAGATGCAATTAACACGGATGTTCCCCTGGGCTGGGATCAACTTTTTGAAACAACATTTGTGGTTGTGTGACACACCACATAGCTACAAACAACTGAATCAAAGTAATAATGACAGTCTATAAAAGAAACTGCTTGCAGCAGGATTCGTACCCACCATCCTTCGAAGTTTCACTTGTTATTGCAGCTGTAGTCCGCCAGCGGATCACAGGCCTTTTTTGTTTCTCGCAAAAACGAGGGATCATAGATGTAATGACTGTAACGTGTGATACAATACCCAGGGACATAACCTCCACAACTGTGTGTATACAGAAGTTCGAAAAAGTCTATCTCTCCCCTTGGGACACTATAGGAACATTGGTAAAAAACGTTCAAAATGTGAAAAACTGAACATTTATAGTGAAGGAAAGTGTGTTACATGTCATATGATAGCAAACATATTAGAAGAATGAATGGGGAAATCAACAAGTTTCCTTAACACAATCGCAAGTGTAGCGTCCACATCGTTTTCTGATCAACCTCGTGGTGAACGTTATTATAATATGTACTCAGACGAGTGGTACTGCAACAAGCAAGCGGCGAAAAGTACTGTGTATTTTAAATGCAAAACTTTGCACGCACCATTACAGTTGTGTAAGTGCCAATCCGAAACAAAAATTTAGGATTTGTCAGAAATGTTTTGAAGACGACACTGACAAAAAAACTGATCAGTGCAGAATGCGAGAGTGAAGTGATAACAATGTTGCCAAATGAGATCGGTATTTTAAAAAGAAAATATTACGCCTTAACACAAGAAACCTATTGCCTGATGTCTTAAAATACAGAAATGAACTACAGGATGCAAAAACAATTATAAGTATGTTAAGTAATGAACTACAAAGACAGGATACACATAGAAAACACTCTGAGATTCATGAGTTTCAACAGAAAATGCATACGGCGGATCGGCACCCAAGTGAACTAATTGTCTCCAAGAAAAAATAAGAAGCCCTTAGGAAATTTCACTGAGCTAAATATCTACTCAGACAGCCGCGGACGCGGACCGGTGGAAGTAATCCGAAATCATTACGATCTGAAAGTATAACAGTCCGGTGCAATCAGGAGCACCAACGTGGGAAATTATCACGGACGTTTTATTGGACAAACAAAAAAACAAAGATCATCATGTAGTATTGACTGGAGGAGCAAATGACGTGTATTGTAACGAGTTAGCGAACGCTATTCTCAGTCTAAAAAGTGCTCTGAGTTCAGTAGAGAACCAAAAAGGAACTATTATTGGTATACGAGATAGATGTGACATCATATCTGCTCCAATTGTGAACGCCGACATTAAGGAAGTAAATAACCAGATACAAACAGTATACAAAGTGCACCCAAACACAAGATTTCTTTGCATCGATTTCCTGGAGATACGTAACTTTGGCACGAACTTGAATAGAGATAGCAAGACATTGCTGCTCAAAGCGTTTTATGAAATGTTAGAAACATATGACACTCAGAATATCTATAAGTCGGTACGGGCCATTGTAATGAATCACCAATACGTTGCTGAAAACAACAATACAAGAAGTGACTCTGTCTTGGACGCATCAACTATAGCAGCTGCAGAGCCACAAATGGCTACAGCATCACGAACAAATTCAATAACGTCTGCAGAACCAGCAAAACCAGCAACATCTGAAACAGCTCACACAAAAAGACCAATAAAACTTGCAGCACAAGCAACAGAAGCAGAAATGGTATGAACAACAACTGTAGAAATGCTATTATAGTCACTGGCAGAAAAGATGAAAGAATGAACAGTGAGTACTGAATCGTCACATCCGTTCTATGCTAAAATGTTATCAAGTGACTCCACCCAGTCTGCCCACATAAATTATGTAGCATGTGAAACAAACAGGAACCTTGAGAAACAAGCAACAAAAATGTCACTTCCATTAGCAGATAAGAAGACAGCAACCTCAGTAAGTACCGTACCATCTCCATCCCACAGTGAAGTTTTATCTAGTGCAACATAGCCACCCCACATTAATGTGTTATGAGATGTATGAAATTACCCATGCCAGATAAATTATGCAGGAAGTGCAATATAAAAGGCAGCCATCCGAGCCTCAAACAGAACCAAAAATAACCACAGAGAAATAATGATTTTTTATAGCTTGCCTCAAGAAAGTCCAGTTGTCACCGAAACATAAAACCATCACTGCACCAAACATGAGTCCCAGTAAAAGGCAAACCACCGACAGTGCATCCAAACAGGCCCAGGACATCATGCAACTTCCCTCTTGCAGTGAAAAATCAATTTTGTTTATGCACATAAGTATTAGACCTCTGAAATATAAAGCTGACGAACTTGGTGTTATACTTAATGGGAACAAAAGAATAGTATTATGTATTGATGAGCACTGGTTAAGAGAAGAAGAGATAAAATTGTATGTACCACCATGATTTAATTACAGACCCAATTACGTTATTGGGTTTCATCAATATATACAGGGTGGAGAAAAATTGTCACGAAATTTCGTGACACAGCTTTTCTCAGTATTAGGATAAAGAGAGTCCCACGCCAAAGTAACGTTATCCAAGATGGCTTCGATGACATCATCCAAAACGGCGGCTGTGAAGTTTGAATTTTGGCTGGAAGATAGGTCACTTGCACTATCTCCACTAACCTAAGAAAATAGTGGGAAAGAACATGCAGTTGGGCTACCCCGACTAACCTACGTCATCTGACCGCCATCTCTTCATAGGAACTGGTGCCAAGTTTGAATTTTGGTGGTTATGAAAGGTCACTTGAGCTATCTCTACTAACCTAAGAAAATGGTGAGAAAGAAAGGACACTTGCGCACCCTCCACTAACCTAAGTCATCTGATCGCCACCTCTTCCTATGGATTGTTGGGGAGAGTACTCGACCTGTGCTTGACATTAGTCTTTATTATTTTGCATGCACCATTTTATTTATACATTTAGAGGCACTACCACCATCCAGTGTGGTTGCCAAGAGGTCCAGACATCAATTGACTTAGTACACAGTACCACCACCACAGGGTGCCGTCATCTCTCCCGTGACATAATCCAAGATGGTGAAGGGAAATGGGAGGAAAGAGTGGGGTCGCCATTGGGTCCGGACGCCAACTGACCTAGTACACAGTACCACCACCAGAGTGTGCTGTCGTCCATTCCGTGACATAATCCAAGATGACGGTCTGGGGTGGGGGAAATGACGAGAAAAGGACCCTGCCTGTGCTGGAAATAAGTCTTTATTTTGCAGGCAGTGTCTCTATCACGAGATCTTGAGTCCAACTGACCTAGTAAACAGTACTGCCACCAGAGGGTGCTGTCATCCATCCTGTGACATAATCCAAGATTGTGGTCAAGAGGGGAAATTGACGCGAAAATGACTCGGCCTGCACTAGGATGCTGGAGAGAGTAAGGAAGGAGTGTACTTTATTTATTTTAGAACAATTGATTTAGGGATGGATTTTGAAACATAGTATATTTATCACACTGATACAAAACACATGCTCTGACATGTTTGGGGTCACGCCACAGAGCCCACAGACCTGTAAACTACTCCTAAATAAGGCTCTGCAGACACGCAAACAGCTCCTAAATTATCGAAATAATTTTAGTACAGACACGCAAACTCCTCCTGAATAATGCAATAGACTGATGTGTAACACACTCAGTACTTGTATACTGTCCATATAATGGGTAGCGCAGCCTACAGATCTGCTCACAAAATAGTGCAACAGACACACGCAAGCACCGCCCACTTCCCCCTGTCCACTGGACGACACAGGAGGCTAGCAGCAGCCGCCACGAAGTGTTGCACAGCCGCATTGGATTAGCCGATTGGTCTAAGGCTCTGCAGTCATGGACTGTGCGGCTGATCCTGGCAGAGGTTCGAGTCCTCCCTTGGGCATGGGTGTGTGTGTTTGTCTTAGGATAATTTAGGTTAAGTAATATGTAAGCTTAGGGACTGATGACCTTAGCAGTTAAGTCTCATAAGATTTCACACACATTTGAACATTTTTGAAGTGATGCACAGGTGCCCGTTCGGGTTCCGCAAGCATGCGTTGGTGACATCTCTTTCATACTTGCTACATGAGAAATTCCTATCGAAATATATATTCACCTAGGCACCGAGCTGACGCAACCGGATGAGAACAAAGACCTATTTGCAGAGCGTGCCGCCACCGCCGAAGGCCACCGCCGGACCCAAGCCAGTGTGAGCCATCGCTCTCACACTGTTGCTGCCTACAGCGACCGAGTGAAACTTGCTTCTATTTTCTAGTATAAAGTTAGAGTTCCTTGACTGTTATACTAACATCACAGAAATACAACGCACACTCATGCCAGTCCCATACGTGAGACACCTCTGGGCAGCATGTGTGTTTTACAATTGCTGATGTGATACCTGGGGATACTGACGTCACCAAATAGCACTGGGTGCATTGTTCCTAGCACGACATGCAAGATGCTGATCGGTCTAAGGCTCTGCAGTCATGGACTGTGCGGCTGATCCCGGCAGAGGTTCGAGTCCTCCCTCAGGCATGGGTGTGTGTGTTTGTCCTTAGGATAATTTAGGTTAAGTAGTGTCTAAGCTTAGGGACTGATGACCTTAACAGCGAAGTCCCATAAGATTTCACACACATTTGAACATTTTCTAATCGTGCTTCACCAACCAACGTGACTGAAGCAAAGCCGCAAAGTGTGCACGTCTAGCTACAAACCATCGCAAGCACATCTGACAAGGATCTCGCTCTTATACTGATGTCACATGGCTATGCAAAATAAGAGTAAAGTCGACGTCTCGGAAATTGTATAATGTCTGAGAAATAGTTAACGCTCACTTTCTTGATCTCTCAGTTAATATGCACCGAAATTCTTGCCCTAACAGAATCTGTTTACGAAAATAGCGCAGAATAATGTAGTCTTCCTCTAAGTCCTAATGTGGCACCCCATCCATCACGTGTTACCCTTCCTGCTCTAAACATACGCAAACATTCTCACTGCTATGTAGAGACTCCTATACCCCAGCACAAAGAATGTCTAGTGAATGAATCGAACATTATGATTGGCTCTTATCGAACTTACCCTCCAAATTACTGATGGTGTGATTTGGAAACTCCGTCCGCCTTATCTTTCTTTCTGCAGATGGAACATTCAGAGGTAAAAAACTATTTTACACAGATCGTTCTATTGCACTGACAACTAAATCTTACAAACTTCCCCTACATATTGTCAAATACAGAAAGACTCTTACTTAAATTCACTGCTCTCCCACTGAGGAACGGAGCTTCAATATTAGAACGTGAAACCAACCTGCGACCCATCAATATATCACCACGTATCCTACATATCATCAAATACGGAAAGCCCCCTACTCAATTACACTGCTCTCCCACTGAGGACTGGAGCTTGAATATTAAAGTGTGAATCCGATCTCCAACCCAGCAATATATCACACCCTACTGTCTCGATGCAATAAACATACAATTCGTATCCTGCGCCATACAAAATCATCCCTTTTACATCACTCGTACATATACCACGAAGACAGACAGCGCTGTATATTCCCCTCCCAGCACTAGATACTTACCGCAAGGTAGGGTGGGCATCCACCCCCAACGCATCCACAGTCAGTGGATCGAAGTCACTCTCAGAACTGTTCTACAAATTCGAGCTCGCTTCCCCTGAGCACAAACGCATTACTATTTCTGGTCCAGACCTGATTGCTTGCTTGCTTTTCTACACCCATCTTCGGACTCTGGTATTACAAGAACAGATGTATTTTCGCATAGTTTGCGATAATATTATACCATTTTCGCGGTACTTCTCGATATCAGGCACACAGCAGCATCCTTCTGATCGCTTGTGCAACATAATTCCCAAGATATAGACTGGAAATTATTTCTCTACAAATCCTAAACTTTAGTGAGGGGGAATCTGCTGTAGATCACTGAGTAACTAGAAACTTATCTTGTGTGCGAGGTCATTCATGTTAGAAAAACTCAACAAAAGAAAAATAGAGGAAACTGATATTTCCACTAGCTAATACGGATGTCAGTTGTGTAACAGATTTCAAATTATCCCTATAATTTACAAAGTCAAATAACGTGTTTCTCATGTCTAGAGAACCAGCAAACGTGTCTTTCACCTGCTAGATGCACAAACCACAATTCATGTTCCCACAACTAAATAAAGGCGCGAAATGTGCAGAAGCAATGAACCGAACAATTTATATAAGCAGGAATAATGGCCCAGTGCAGACACACGTCCATATTGAATCTTCTCAAATTTCCACGCAATCACGAAAGCTATCCAACACATACTAAGTATTAGTTCGCTATTCTGACGTCTAGAGGACGACAAAGTTAACTCAGCTACATTCCTACGATCCAACAAGCGTCTGTATTCAGACAGATCCTGCCGTTAATGGGAAACGTGAATCAGACCCACCACAGACCGCGCATTGGCAGAATCACCCTAGAAAACAGGTCACAAATATATTTGATTGCTATACTTACAACTAAATGTTACGATCGCGGTCTCAATTGAACGACATTCGACAATGAGCGAAGTATCAGAAATACATCCTGTTGACGGCTGAGGCTCTGAAAATAGAAATATCTGTACCATTCTTATGACTTGACATACTCTTCCCTCTGCTATCACAGTATTGCGCAGTCATCTCCTTTACACATGTCGAAACACAAACACATACTTTACAAGTCTGATGCTCAAGGTAAAGCTGTCACGCATCCCTTACTACTACTAAGTATAGTAGTTGGCTAATAAATGATTCCATATGATACAAAGCATTACTTAGAGAAAATCGGCTATGGGTGGACATGTCTCATAAGTTTTTCTTGCAGGTGTTACCACTGTGTCTTAGAAAGAGAGGTGTAATCAGCCAGATATTAAAAAAGCCGATCGCTACAACTACTGTATATTACTATCACAAGCGGTCTTGGTTCTACAGGTGCACACAAGTATCCATGTTAAAAGCTATACTGGCTTTATAAATCGAGGTATGGCATTACCCCCGAATGAATTGGTTTTTCCAGACAAATACCGAGACTGTGATCGTAGGAGTGTGTATTATCAGACCAGCAGTCGGCTTACACATAACCCACGATGCAACCTCGTCATAAAATCGCGCAATGTTGGATGTGTTTTGACCAAAGAACGTGGTATGAAACCGCTATCTGCAACTCTCTCACGTCACTTGATATTTGTCCAGTATGTGTAACGTATTCTGTCTCGATACCATGTCAGAGGTTCTGATTGAGAAGGATCACAAACAGTAGTAGATGGTGTGGTGATTTGTATCGTAAGAAATGTACACAGACATACAGAAAATAGTGGAAACGCTCTCCAAATGTGGAGGTGGCTGTATACAATCGTGTACAGTGCTATACTACACCTCACGATCGGTGCATTTGGGCTAGGTGTTGGTAGCTGTGCTACACTTACAAGCAATTTTAGAACACGGAACGAGAGGTTATGTCATGATCATATGGACAGAACTGCGAAAAATGACAGGGAATAGATATAAATTGACCGAATATACACCAAAATGTGGGGAAATTGAGGATGTACTTGCATATCTTCTGGTTCACGTAGAACTATTTGTACATGGGAAGAAGTATGTGGCATCAAGAGGAATCTGAGAAAACGTCGACATGGAAGCAAAGGGAATCAGGGAAGCAGACAATTTCTTTCCGTTGAGGTAGCATTATACTGTATGTCTATTGAGGTATGAGTGATACACGTGAGTTGACTACTATATTTGATGCTTTTCAGGAAGACAGAGAACCATCCACCTCTAAACTTACTTGCATCTGTGTTAAAGGATAACAGAAAGTGGACGGAGTGATCGATTGAGATGGAGCTGTAACGAGGTACGTTTTAGTGGTCGACTGATGATGCATTCTAGAGATTGGGAAGTTGCTGCAGGATAATTTTTCCACTGTTCTGTCAGGATGCATCAGTCACGTGACACGCCTGTGTTCGAATCGTATACAGCCACGTGTTCTGTATGTGATTTAAATCACTGTCTGTTTGCGATCGTTAACGGTAAACCTGTCGTTCATCAGAGGACTTCCATCTCATGTGTGATGAAACAGGACACATTCCTCAAAACGAACTTTGATATGTGCGATGTATTCCCCCTCCCCCTCCCCCCTGTCGCATCTTGGGCGTAAAATCGAGACTTCAGCTTCATAACTAAGTTAGCAATAGATGCTTATGAGGCACTGCAATCCCCGTGTATACATTTGTATGACGTATGTGCTGTTTACAGAGTTAGTGATGGAATGATTTATAATTTTCACTTGTCGGACACTGCTGCTATGCGTTTATCTGTTTCCTGGAAGAGATATTCGCTGCTACTAACGATCATTTTATATAGGGCTGATACAGGCATAATATAATTTCCGATCTGTGTTGAGATGTGAACAATGGGTGCTATACATCTCCGGAAAGCTGTATTGTACCCGTATCACACAGAGCCAATGTTTTAAGGAAGTAGTGTTTTCGTTTTACCGTTCGATGACATAGATTATCATAGAGAAACCGGGAATAAGGATTTATGTCATCCGCTTGAAATATGTTTCTCACATTGGAATATTAACAGAGCCACATTCCATAACACTGATAGGTCGGAAATGCAAGCGATCTAACACTATAGCCCGTTTTAAGTGCAGAACGTTGTAGCCTTAGAAGTGCGTGTTTTTATGTTTTCTCTTACCAATACCTTCCAGGTACTGATCCTAGACTCTGGAACAATACTTTAGAGTTGATAGCTTGGTTGCTTCGCGTAAAAATACGTCGATCTCCATCTGTCTGGAGCTCCATCGTGCATAAAAATCATCCGTTTCTTGTTCTTCTTAACTGTCTGCTATTACATCACGACACTTTGAAATCTGCTACTAAACATCGAAAAGGAGTGTTAACCTCCTCGACATGGGCGCATCTCGAGAAATCTTGTGCACTGGGATGGGTGAGGACTCAGCAAGCTCAATTCATTCACAAGGCGTGGAGTGTAGTAGCTTACTTCTGGCCAGTTGCAGATTAAATCGGTAACGGTGTTGCAGGGTGGTCTGGTCAATGACAGTGTGAGGAGGATCTTTCACTCTAATTTTACCCAAAGACAGCGAGAATGCACTGTGACTCCCATATGCGAAGAGATAGATCGTACATTAAGCACTATGCTCGAGGTGTTAGAAATATGTAGAGCGCTGTCTGATATACTTTGATGTTGTATGTGTTCGAGAATTAACAATGAACGGCCGTACTGCACAGTCATCTATCCACATTGACAATCTTACTCAAAGTGGAAAACTGGTGGTTTAGGTATGATACTGAAATTGGGAAACATGCTGTCGCACCATTGGTCGGTGTTGAAATTACTATAAAATTGCTAAAATTGATCGCACTATCAACATGTAATGCTTAATAGTAGAGTACATCGATGGTGTCATTTACATGCCATCTGTCCACTGGAATGCTGTTGGTTACCACATAATGATTGACTGACATCGCTTGTTTGAGTTGGAGAAAGAGTTTTGGTGGATGGACAACACCTTCTGGGGTGGAAAGCTTCGAAACACTGATGACGTACATGACTGCAATATGGTGAATCAGTCGAAATGGAACGTAGAGTCATTAGCTATTCCATGTCAATGACAGATGAGTTTAAATGTAGAGCTCATGAATCACTTTCGGACTGTAGTTTGGAAACCATCCACAACGCCACAAAACTCTCCTAATTTGGTTATTTTGTAACTCTCTTTTATTTAAAATCATCAAGTGTTTGGGGCGTGTTATAGTAGCCACAGTAACAATATGATTTACATTGTGCGATGTGTAGTTTTCTATGAGAGGCCGTGAGTCAGAGCGTCTTAATGCCACTTTAGGACCTGACACAGACCTCGAAGTCATGGCAGAAAAACAAAATGTATGGCAGTGTACAAAGCGTGTTAGAAAACAATGTTTCAAACAACAATACACAGTCACAGGGAGCGTCTCTTGCGACTTACAGTATAGTCTGTGGGATACAGTCATCCTCCTACAGTATGGGTGATGAAACCTTAAACTGCCCTCTGCAATGGATCAAAAGCTGTATATTTAATAGGATTGTCCCGCGTCAGCAGCAGCAGCAGTTTTACAGGTAAATTCGATGACGGATGGAGTGTCCCATTAGGAATGCTCTTCTGGGAAACATCGCAACAACTCTCTCTCTCTGCACCAAATCCACATCGCAGCTATGCATCATCACGTTTGCAACGGCACCTAGGTGAGTTCTATATCAAATGAAGCTTTTATAGTTCGTAATTTTTCTCTGTTGGATGGTACAGAATAACGATGATAGCATGTTGGGCTGATAGATGTGAATGGACGCGGATCTGATTTGGACTGTAGTATCTGTATCTACACTCACGCTCATAAATTAAGGATAATGTTGATACATGGTGAAACAACGCTATGGTGGACGGTTTGCGAGTTTAAATCACCTCAGGGTATCACCATGCGGTGCATTTTACCTGCAGTCGTCAGAGGTGTGTTGGTCCAAGTCAGAGTACGGTGCAGCGAGTAAGTGTGCAGAAGTTTTCCGACTTGCTAATGGTGACAGTGTTTTGAAAATGGCTCAGAGAACACATATTGATGACGTTATGAGGGGTAGAATGCTAGGGCGACTGGAGGCTGGTCAAACACAGCAGGTCGTAGCATGGGCCACAAAGTGTGATCTCAAGATTATGACAACGATTCCAGCAGACAGGAAACATGTCCAGGCATTACAGTACGGGATGCCCACAGTGTACAACACCACAAGAAGACCATTATCTCAATATCAGTGCCCGCAGATGGCCACAGAGTACTGCAGGTAGCCTTGCTCTGGATCTTACCGCAGCCACTGGAACAGTTGTCTCCAGAGACACAGTCTACAGACGACTGAACAGACATGGTTTATTCGCCTGGAGACCTGCAAGGTGTATTCCACCGATCCCTGGTCACAGGAGAGCCCATAAAGCCTGGTGTCAAGAACACAGTACATGGTCATTGGAACAGTGATCCCAGGTTATGTTCACGGACGAGTCCAGGTATAGTTTGAACAGTGATTCTCGTCGGATTTTCATCTGGCGTGAACCAGGAACCAGATACCAACCCCTTAATGTCCTTGAAAGGGAGGTCGTGGTTTGATGGTGTGGGGTGGGATTATGATTGGTGCACATACACCCCTGCATGTCTTTGACAGAGGAACTGTAGCAGTTCAGGTGTCTCGGGACGTCATTTTGCACCAGTATGTCCATCTTTTCACGGGTGCAGTGGGTCCCACGCACGGAACCACCGAGGTGCCATCGTGGAGGAGTACCTTGAAACAGAAGATATCAGGCGAATGGAGTGGCCTGCCTGTTCTCCACACCTAAACCACATCTAGCACATCTGGGATGCTCACGGTCGACGTATTGTCGCATGTCTTCAAACCCCTACGACACTTCAGGAGCTCCGACAGGCGCTGGTGAAAGAATGGGAGGCTATACCACAGCAGCTTCTCGATACCCCTGATCCACAGTATGCCAACCCATTGTGCGGTCTGTGTACGTCTGCATGGTGATCATATCCCATATTGATGTCGAGGTACATGCGCAGGAAACAGTGGCGTTTTGTAGCACATGTGTTTTGTAATGGTTTTCTCAACTTATACCGTATACTTATAGATCTGTGTCGTGTGTGTTCCCTATGTGACTATGCTATTAGCACCAGTTTTGTGTAGTGCCACATTGTGTGGCACCACATTCTGCAATTATCCTTAATTTATGAGCATGAGCGTAGTTTGGAGATGTACCACAATGCGCGCATTTACACTGAATGGTCAAAACATTGTCCTGTTGCACTAACTCAGGCTGTTCTGTTCCTACACGGGTTGCAGAAGGTGCTGGATATGGCTTTCTCCGACGTCTGCTTAGTTCCAACTTAAATGTCAACGATCACATGCGCAAAGCTGCAGAAATTGCAGCAGTTGCAGGATGCGTAAGGACAGACTAAAACCATGATGGAATTTTACTGTAGCAGATAGGTTCGAGAAAGGTGACTCGTTTCGAGTTATGAGAGTGACAGAAATATGATTCACTGGTGGCAGTGGTCCTGCGCAGATATGGGGCTGAATGGAAGGACTTGATTTCAAATCATAGATATCATTTCTAGCGGATAGCGTAACACTAGAGATCTGAAAAGCTAGTGTACATCTCGTACGACCTCAATCAGCACACCTTCTACTATGTTTGTGATCCTTCTCAATCAGTCATCGCCTATTACTCAGTGGATATATTGCAGAACCTCTGACATGGTATCGCGACAGAATACGTTACACATACTGGACAAATGTCTATTGGCGTGAGAGAGTTGCAGATAGCGGTTTCATACCACGTTCCCTAGCCGAAACACTTTCAAAATTGTGCGATTTTATGACGAGGTTGCATCGTGGGTTACGTGTAAGCGGACTGCTGGTCTGATAATACACACTCCTACGATCACAGTCTCGGTATATGTCTGAAAAAACCAATTCATTCGGGGGTAATGCCATACCTCGATTTATAAAGCCAGTATAGCTTTTTACATGGATACTTGTATGCACCTGTAGAACCAAGACCGCTTGTGACAGTAATATACAGTAGTTGTAGCGATCAGCTTTTTTAATATCTGGCCAATTACATCTCTCTTTCTAAGACACAGTGGTAACACCCACAAGAAAAAACTTATGAGACATGTCCACCCATAGCCGATTTTCTCTAAGTAATGCTTTGTATCATATGGAATCATTTATTAGCCAACTACTATACTTAGTAGTAGTAAGGGATGCGTGACAGCTTTACCTTGAGCATCAGACTTGTAAAGTATGTGTTTGTGTTTCGACATGTGTAAAGGAGATGACTGCGCAATACTGTGATAGCAGAGGGAAGAGTATGTCAAGTCATAAGAATGGTACAGATATTTCTATTTTCAGAGCCTCAGCCGTCGGCAGGATGTATTTCTGATACTTCGCTCATTGTCGAATGTCGTTCAATTGAGACCGCAATCGTAACATTTAGTTGTAAGTATAGTAATCAAATATATTTGTGACCTGTTTTCTAGGGTGATTCTGCCAATGCGTGGTCTGTGGTGGGTCTGATTCACGTGTCCCTTTAACGGTAGGATCTGTCTGAATAGAGACGCCTGTTGGATCGTAGGAATGTAGCTGAGTTACCTTTGTCGTCCTCTAGACGTCAGAACAGCGAACTAATACTTAGTATGTGTTGGATAGCTTTCGTGATTGCGTGGAAATTTGAGAAGATTCAATATGGACGTGTGTCTGCACTGGGCCATTATTCCTGCTTATATAAATTGTTCGGTTCATTGCTTCTGCACAGTTCGCGCCTTTATTTAGTTGTGGGAACATGAATTGTGGTTTGTGCATCTAGCAGGTGAAAGACACGTTTGCTGGTTCTCTAGACATGAGAAACACGTTGTGTGACTTTGTAAATTATAGGGATGATTTGGAATCTGTGACACAACTGACATCGGTATTAGCTAGTGGAAATATCAGTTTCCTCTATTTTTCTTTTGTCGAGTTTTTTTAACATGAATGTCCTCGCACACAAGATAAGCTTCTAGTTACTCAGTGATCTACAGCAGATTCCACCTCACTAAAGTTTAGGATTTGTAGAGAAATAATTTCCAGTCTGTATCTTGGGAATTATGTTGCACAAGCGATCGGTAGGATGTTGCTGTGTGCTTGATATCGAGAAGTACCGCGAAAATGGTATAATATTATCGCAAACCATACGAAAATACATCTGTTCTTGTAATACCAGAGTCCGGAGATAGGTGTAGAAAAGCAAGCAAGCAATCAGGTCCGGACCAGAAATAGTAATGCGTTTGTTCTCAGGGGAAGTGAGCAAGATTTGTAGAACAGTTCTGAGAGTGACTTCAATCTGCTGAGGGTGCTCTGGTCATGCGTTGGGGATGGATGCCCACCCGACCCCGTCGTAACTATCTAGTGGTGCAAGGGGTATATATGATGCTCTCTTAGCGGTATATGTATGGGTGATGTAAAAGGGATGATTTTGTATGGTGCAGGATATGAATTGTATGTTTATTGCATCGAGACAGTAGGGTGTGATATATTGCTGGGTTGGAGATTGGTTTCACACTCTAATATTCAAGCTCCTGTCCTCAGTGCGAGAGCAGTGTAATTGAGTAAGAGTCTTTCCGTATTTGACAATATGTAGGATAGTTTGTAAAATTTAATTGTTGGTGGAATATGGCGATCTGTGTAAAATAGTTTTTTACCTCTGAAAGTCCCATCTGCAGAAAGAAAGCAAAGGCGTACATTGCTTCCACACCAATGGCATCAGTAATCGGAGGGTAAGTTCGATAAAAGCCAATCATAATGCTCGATTCGTTCACAAGACTTCCTTTGCACTAGGATATAGGAGTCTCTACATAGTGGTTAGAACGTTTGCATATGTTGCGAGCAGGAAAGGTAACATATGATGGATGGGGTGCCACTATAGGTCCCCGAGGACAATTGCATTCCGCATTATCCTACGCTATTTTCGTAAACAAATTCTGTTAGGGCACAAATTTCCATGCATACAAGCTGAGTCATCAAGAAAGCGAGCGTTAACTATTTCTGGGACACCATACAATTTCCGAGAGGTCGACTTTGCTCTTATTTTGCATAGCCATGTGACATCAGTATAAGATTGAGAACCTTGTTAGATGTCGTTGTGATGATTTGTAGCTACCCGCGCACACTTCACGGCATCGGGTCAGTCACGCTGGGTGGTTAGATGTGTCTCTCCTGTCGCGCTAGGAACAATGCACCCTGTGCTATTCAGTGACGTCAGTATCCCCAGGTATCGCATCAGCAGTGGTAAAACACATGTGCTGCCCAGAGGTGTCTCGCATATGGGACCGGAGTGAGTGCACGTTGGAGTTCTGTAACGTTATTATCACAGTCTAGGAATTCTAACTTTATACTAGAGAATAGAAGCAAGTTTCACTCGGTCGCTGTAGTCAGCAACAGTGTGAGAGCGATGGCTCACACTGGCTTGGGTCCGGCAGTGGCCCTTGGCAGTGGCGGCACGCTCTGCAAATAGGTCTTCGTTCTCATCTGGTTGAGTCAGCAGCGGTGTCTAGGTGTACATGTATTTTGAGAGGAATTTCTCAGGTACCAAGTATGAAAGAGATGTCGCCAACGCATACTTGCTGAACCCGAACGGGCAACTGTGCATCACTTCGACGGGGCTTCTGCTAGCCTCCTGTGTCGTCCAGTGGACAGGGGGAAGAGGGTGGTGCTTCCGTGTGTCTGTTGCACTATTTTGTGAGCAGATCTGTAGGCTGCGCTATCCATTATATGGGCAGTATATGAGTACTGAGTGTGTTACACATAAGTCTATTGCATTATTCAGGAGGAGTTTGTGTGTGTGTACTAAAATTATTTCGGTAATTTAGGAGTTGTTTGCGTGTCTACAGAGCCTTATTTAGGAGTAGTTTACAGGTCTGTGGGCTCTGTGGCGTGCCCCAAACATGTCAGAGCATGTGTTTTGTATCAGTGTGATAAATATACTATGTTTCAAAATCCATCCCTAAATCTATTGTTTCAAAATAAATAAAGTATACTCATTCCTTACTATCTCCAGCATCCCAGTGCATGCTGAGTCATTTTCGTGCCTTTTTTCCCCTCCAGACCGCAATCTTGGGCTATGTCACAGGAGGGATGACAACACCCTCTGGTGGCAGTACTGTTTACTAGGTCAGTTGGACTCAAGATCTCGTGGTGGAGACACTGCCTGCAAAATAAAGACTTATTTCCAGCACAGGCAGAGTCCTTTTCTTGCCATTTCCCCCACCCAGGACCATCATCTTTGATTATGTTATGGAATGGATGACAATGCCCTCTGGTGGTGGTACTGTGCACTAGACCCTGACCTCACGGCGAACACATTGTTTCCCGCCATCTTGGATAACGGTACTTGCGTCATGAGCTGACATGGTGGCCATCTTGGATTACGTCACAGATGAGAGCGCCCTCTGGAAGTGGTACTGTGTACTGGGTCATTTGGGGTTCGGACCCCATGGTGAGCACACTGTTTCCCGCCAATTCCCCCCACCACCTTGTGTTATGTCACAGGAGGGATGACAGCACCCTCTGGTGGTAGTACTGTGTACTAGGTCAGTTGGAGTCCAGACCCCTTGGCGACCACACTGAATGGTGTTAGTGCCTCTAATTGCATAAATAAAATAGTGCATACAAAATAATAAAGCCTAATGTCAAGCAAAGGTCGAGTCCTCTCCCCGCCAATACCTAGGAAGAGGTGGAGATCAGGTGACTTAGGTTAGTGGAGGTAGCCCAACTGCCCCATCTTTCCTGCCATTTTCTTATGTTATTGGAGATAACCCAAGTGACCTTTCTTTACCACAAAAATTCAAACTTGGCGCCAGTTCCTAGGAAGAGGTGGCGATCAGATGACTTAGAATAGTGGAGGGTGCCCAGCTGTCCTTTCTTTCCCGCTATTTTCTTAGGTTAGTAGAGATAGCCCAAGTGACCTATCTTCCGGCCAAAATTCAAACGTCCCACCAATCCCTAGGAAGAGGTGGTGGTTGGATGATTTAGGTTAATGGAGGTAGTCCAAGTGACCTTTCTTTCGCGCCATTTTCTTAGGTTGGTAGAGGATGCATCGTCCTGATGGAATTTCTAACTGGGGGCGGGGAGGTGAGGGGGCGGGATTAGGTTAGTGGCTGTAGCCCAATTGACCTATCTTTCCATTAAAATTCAAACTTACCACCAAAATCCGCCATATTGGATGACTTTGGCGTGGGACCTCCTTGCCCCAATACTTTCCACCACCCTCTATAAGTGATAATCTAGGGTTAAGGTATACTGTGCTTGATATTAGGGACTTAGTGTTAAAGGTATTCTTGGAGTAGCTGTCATGCTACTACCAATATCAAAACTCACAGTTTTTCTGTATACATTCTCCTGATAGTGATGTTGAGTAATTTCTTCGAACAGAAAAAATACCAAATACAAAACAGTAATTTTAGGAGATTTAAATTTTGATGTAAGGTAAATGATACCAAAAAACTGCCAATTTGCTAAACATGCTACGATCTCACAATCTCTTCTGTGCAAATTACAGTCCTGCAAGACAATTTTCTTGTGTTGGAAATTTTATTACAAATGTTCATAAACGTGATTTTGAATTGGGACGGATCACAATGGTATAGAGGTAAAACTACCAATTAATGAACCAAAGGGTGAGTGTGAACCAACTCATTATTTCAGTATTTCAGGCTGTTAAATGATGAAAGCATAAATAGCATCAGGGATAAGCTGAAGGTATGAAACTGGAATAATGTAATATATGTTTCCAACAATGTTGAAGACACTTGTAGCGGTTTGTTAGTACTGTATCTGAAATTTTCAAAACCTCCTGTCCAATGGAGAAAACTCCAATAATAAATTTAAGACTGCATGGAGGGTCATAAAGCAAAATTAGATACATGTAACCATTGTGTAAAAGTTACAACCAATTTAATGTCACTCCAGATGAATTTAACTCTTTTTTTATCAATGCTGCAAATCCGAATTCCTTATCTCCTCATAAGAAAGAGTTCACAATCTAATTCACAATCTACTTGTATAAACCAGTTTTTCCAAAACTTTGCTGATACCATGCCAACTTGTCATTGGGGAAAAGTGGAAGTATTTGATTGCATTAACTCAGTAACAAAATTAAGTTTCTCCAGATAACAAAATATTTATGCCCTTTTAAAATTTATGCACTCTCATAAACTGGATATTTGTCAGTGGTACTTCTCCAAAATGTCTAAAAAAGACAGTAATCATTCCATTACACAAAAAGGGTGATAAATCCTGCACTAATAATTATCATTCAATTTCTCTGACACCCATTTTCTCAAAGATAATTGAATATTATACATAAAAACAAATTTTCATGCATTTCTCAAGAAACAATCAATTGACTATGTCTCAGTATGGTTTCATGTCCCAATTATCAACAATAGAAGCTGTTGAAAATGTTGTTTCAATTGCGAAATTCTCTTTTGAATCCAAATTATCTGCTGAGGCCACAGTAGTGGACTTGACCAAGACATTTGATTCAGTGAATCGCAAAATATTGCTCGAAAAATTATGGTAATATAGCATAACAGCTCTGGAACTCTCCCTCGTTAAATCACATCTCAGTAATACGAAACAAATCGTAAGCTACAATTATCAAAAGTCACAATTCATGCATGTTCTTCATCTACATCTACATCTACTTGATTACTCTGCAGTTCACAATTAAGTGCGTGGCAGAGGGTTTACAAACCACCTTCAAGCTATTTCTCTATGGTTCCACTCTGTAACAGCGAGCGGGAAAAACGAGCACTTAAATCTTTCCTTGCAAGCTCTGATTTCTCTTATTTTATCATGATCATCATATCTCGCTATGTAGGTGGGAGCCAACAGAACATTTCCGCATTTAGAGGAGAAAGCTGGTGATTGAAACTTCACAAGAAGATCTCGCTCCAACGAAAAACGCCTTTATTTTAATGGTTGCCATCCTAATTCATGCATCATGTCCGTTGCACTCTCTCCCCTATTTTGCGATAATACAAAACGATCTGCCCGTCTTTGAACTTTTTTTTAGATGTCCTCTGTCAGTCCCATCAGTTGAGGACCCCACTTCGCACAGCAATACTCCAGAAGAGGGCGGACAAATGTGGTGTTTGCACTCCCTTTAGTCGATCTGTTGCATTTTATAAGTGTCTACCACTAAATCACAGTCTTTGGTTTGCTTTACCTACAACATTATCAGTGTGATCGTTCCAATTAAAGTTATTTGTAATTGTAATCTCTAAGTATTAGGTTGAATATACAGCCTTTAGATTGTGTGATTTATGATGTAGCCAAAATTTAGCACACGTCTTTTAACACTCATGTGGATATCTTCACACTTTTCATTATTTAGAGTTAGTTGCCACATTTTTCGCCATATAGATATCTTGTCTAAATCATTTTACAATTTGTTTTTATGATCTAATGACTTAACAAAATGGTAAATGACAGTATCATCTGCAAACAATCTAACAGGGCTGCTCAGATTGTCTCCTATGTTGTTAATGTAGATCAGGAACAGCAGAAGGCCTATAACACTTCGTTGGGGAACGCAAGGTATTACTTCTCTTTTACTGGATGACTTTCCTTCAATTACTATGAACTGTGACCTACCCGACAGGAACTCACGAATCCAGTCACACAACTGAGACAGTACTCCATAGGCACGCAGTTTGATTACAGGAAGCTTGTGAGGAACAGTGTCGAAAGCCTTCTGGAAATCTAAATATACAGAATCAATTTGACAACCCCTGTCGATAACATTCATTACTTCGTGAGAATAGAAAGCTAGTTGTGTCACACAAGAACGATTTTTCCTGAATTGGTGCTAACTGTTAGTCAATAAATCGTTTTCTTAGGGATAATTCATTATGTTCGAATACAGAATATGTTTTAAAATCCTACTGCAACTCGATGTTAGCGACATGGTTCTATAACTTATCGGATTACTCCTGTTTCCTTTTTTGGGCATTGGTGTGACTTGTGCAACTTCCCAGTCTTTAGCTACAGATTTTTCGATGAGTGAGAGGTTGTATATCATTCTTAGATATTGAGCTACTATATCAGCATACGTTTCTAGCAATTGTGGACTTAGAGAAAGCTTATGACAATGTGACTGGAAACTCTCTTTGAAATTCTGAAGGCTATTTACAATTTGTACGGAAACCAGATGGCAGTTATGAGTTGAGGGGCATGAAAAGGAAACAGTGATTGAGAAAGGAGTAAGACAGGGCTGTGGCCTATCTCTGATGTTATTCAATCTGTATATCGAGCAGGCAGTAAAGGAAACAAAAGAAAAATTTGGAATAGGAATGTCCATGAAGAAGAAGTAAAAACTGCAAGGTTTGACGATGACATTGTAATTATGTCAGAGACAGCAAAGTACCTGTAAGAGCAATTGAACGGAATGGACAGAGTCTTGAAAGGAGGATATAAGATGAACATCAACAAAAGTAAAACGAGGATAATGGAATGTAGTAGAATCAAATGTGGTGATGCTGAGGAAATAGGATTAGGAAATGAGACACTTAAAGTAGTAGATGAGTTTTGCTATTTGAGGATCAAAATAATATGACTGTCGAAGTAGAGAGGATAAAAATAAGATGTAGACTATCTATGGCAAGGAGAGCGTTTCTGACGAAGAGAAACTTGTTAACATCGAATATAGACTTAAGTGTCAGGAAGTCTTTTCTGAAAGTATTTTTATGGAGTGTAGCCCTGTATGGAAGTGAAACATGGACATAAATAGTTTAGACAAGAAGAGAATAGGAACTTTCGAAATGTGGTGCTACAGAAGAATGCTGAAGATTAGGTGGATATATCACGTAACTAATGAGGAGGCACTGATAGAATTAGGATAAGAGGAATTTGTGGTATAATCTGACTAAAAGAAGGGATCAGTTGGTAAGACAAATTCTAAGGCATGAAGGGATCACCAATTTAGTACTGGAGGGAAGTGTGGAGGGTAAAAATCGTAGAGGGAGACCAAGAGATGAATACACTAAGCAGATTCAGATGGATGTAGGTTGCAGTAGTTACTAGATAGAGTAGCATGGAGAGCTGCATCAAACCAGTCTCTGGACTGAAGGCCACAACATCAATAACATCAGTATATTCTGAAAGTAACCTGAATGGTATTCAATCTGGACTGGAAGCCTTGCCTTTATGAAGTGATTTAAGCTGCTTCACTACACCAAGCATATCTACTTCTAAGTTACTTGTATTGGCAGATGTTCTAGATTCGAATCCTGGAATGTCTGCTTCGTCCTCTTCGGTGAACGATTTTCAGAAAACTCTACTTTGGTGCCACTATCATCAGTGACATAGCCATTGTTATCACACAATGAAGCTACTGATTGCGTCTTACCGCTGATGTACTTTTCATATGACCTGATTCTCTTAGGGTTTTCTGCTAGATTTCGAGAGAGAGTTTCGTTTTGGAAACTATTAAAAGCATATCGCATTGAAGTAGGCGCTAAATTTCGAGTTTATGTAAAATTTCGCCAATCTTGTGGCTATTGCTTTCTTCTAAATTTTGAATGCTTTTTTCATTGCTTCGGCAAGAGTGTTATTGACCCTTTTAGTGTACCAGGGGGGATCAGTACCATCGCTTATTAATTTATGTGGTACATATCTCAATTGTCCTCGATACTATTTCTTTGAATTCAAACCACATCTGATCTACCCTTACATAGTCAGATTGGAAGGAGTGGAGACTGTCTCTTAGATAAGCGTCTAGCGCATTTATATCTGCTTTTTAAAATAGATGTACTTTGCGTTAATTTTTGGTGGGTTTGGATGTTACAGTATTCAGTCTCGCTACAACTGCCTTGTGGTCACTAAACCCTGTATTTGTCTTGAAGCTCTCTCTTTGTTCAGGGTTATTTGTTGCTAATAGGTCAAGTATGTTTTCACAACCATTTACACTTTGAGTTGGCTCCTGAACAAACTGTTCAAAATAATTTTCTGAGAAAACATTAGGTACAATTTCGCACGATGTTTCATGCCTACCACCAGCTTTAAACATGTATTGTTCCCAACATGTCAAGGGCATACTGAAGTCACCACCAACTAAAATTGTATGAATGGGGTAATTTTATGAGAAAACATTAAGTACAATTTCGCACGATGTTTCATGCCTACCGCCAGCTTTAAACATGTATTGTTCCCAACATGTCAAGGGCATATTGAAGTCACCACCAACTAAAATTGTATGAATGGGGTAGTTTTACGAGAAAACATTAAGTACAATTTCGCACGATGTTTCATGCCTACCGCCAGCTTTAAACATGTATTGTTCCCAACATGTCAAGGGCATATTGGAGTCACCACCAACTAAAATTGTATGAATCGGTTACCTATTTGAAATGAGTGTCAAATTTTCTTTGAACTTTTCAGCAACTGCGTCATCTGAGTCGGAGGGAGGGGGGGGGGGGGTCGGTAAAATGAACCACTTATCAATTTATTCCAGTTGTCAAGTAGAACCTCAACGTATATTAACTCACAGGAACTCTCTGCTTCAATTTCACTACAAGGTAAATTACTTCTGATAGCAATAAACACTCAACCACCGACTGTATTTAATCTGGCCTTTCTGAACATGATTAGGTCCTTTGAATAAATTTCGGCTCAACTTGTATCTGGCTGTAGCCAACTTTCCATACCCTTAACGATTTGAGTTTCAGTTCGTTCTATTAGCGTTTGGAGCTCTGTTTTTTTTCAACACAGCTACAACAATTTACAACTACAATATCAATTTTTCCTATATCTACCTTGCTGTGTTTGTCCTCCGCCCTTTTAGACTGGCACACATTCTGTTGTTTCTCGAGACCCTCCAAACTAAAACATCGCCCAGTCCCTTAAACACAGCCCCCACTACCCATGTAGCTGCTTCCTGTGTGCAGTGGAGTCTTGATCTACTGAGCAGAACCTTGATACCCATCACCCAATGGCACAAGTTGAGGAATCTGTAGTTTACACAGTTGCAGATCTGGCTGACCCTCTGATTCAGACCCTCCACTCGTCTCTCTACCAAATGACCACAGTAGGTCCTGTCAGCGATGCTGTAGATGGTGAGCTCTGCCTTCATCTCACAAGCAAGACTGATAGTCCTTATGACTTCAGCTAACCAGCCGAAACCAGAGAGAACCTCTTTTCATCCAAATAAATACACATTGTTGGTACAGACGTAAACCACCAGCAGCAGATGGCTGTATCCTGTGCCCTTCATGGCATTCGGAAGCACCCTTTCCACATATGGAATGACTCCACCCAGTATGCACACAAAGTGCACACTGGACTCCTTCCCCTCCTTTGCAGCCATGTTCCTAAAGGGCCCCTTTACGCGTTTAACGTTGGAACTCCCAACTACTAGCGAACCCACCTCCCCTCTGTGCAAGCCCAGTCCTTGCGTTCAAGAGGCTTCCTCTGGAACAGGGGGAACATCTGCATCTGGCTCAGGGATATCGTCAGCCACAGACAGCACCTGAAACCTGTTCGTCAGACAAACTGGGGCGACCTTCCGATTGGCCTCATGGAAAGTCTTTCGTCACCTGCCAGACTCTAGAACGACCTCCCACTCGACCATGGATGAGGGGTCAGCCTCAGTGCAAGCAGCAACTGTGGTGGCCACAGATGTGGAACAAACGAGGGACATTTGGGATGTACTCGACATCCTTCAGGTCCCCACATCCGATCCTCCACAGTGGTGCCCATTGGCAGCAGCTTCAAGCTGTGTGACAAAAGCCAACACAAAATCTGTAAACAGCAATCACAGTCCCTATCCATACTAAAAAGGGCGAAAGATATACACAAGACTATTAACAAATGCAGAACTGTTCCTGGTAAATAAACACGCACGAAATTAACGACTTTAAACTAAAGAGCACTCAACCACGCAAGAAATTACAAAAGTAAACTGGTAACTACACATATATCTGAAAATAAGTCGCCTTTGCTTGTAGCTCACAGAAATATGTAACAAACGAATGGTGTACTCGCCTTATTAGCAGCTGGAACTGAGGTACTGTCTCACTGAACGCTCTAACTGACACTGAGCTATTCACTGTTCCACAACGATCAGTGCTTGGGCCATTACTGTTTATAGTATTTGTAAATGACCTGCCCCATAATATGCCATCCAAATCTGTCTTTTATGCAGATGATACAACTTTTATTAATTCAGGGAAGGACATAAATAAACTAAAGCAGCAAAGTAAAAGTTTCTTCAGATTACCCAATATGTGATTTGAAGCCAATGAGTTAGCTAGTAACTATGAAAACACTGTAAATATTTCTTTCAGTTTATCCAATGTTGATGTTGAGTACATTTCTACCAAACTTCTTGGCATATACCTAAAGATAAAATTAAGTTGTGAGAGTCACATGGACTATATATCTCAAAAGCATTCACAAGTTATCTGTCTACTAACAAAATTATGCACCTTTGGTTCTGAAAAATTGCTAGTTATTTCCTATTATGCCTTATTTTATTCCTATATATGTATTCTCCAATGGGGTAATTGTCCATGGGCCAGGAAATGTTTTATTTGGCAGAAGAAAGCCATCAGGACCATTTTTTAGATTACCAAAAATTAACATACAATATAGGCCTTATTTAAAAGAATTACAGATAATAACAGTCCCTTGTTTTTTTTATATACAGCTGCCTTTTGTACATAAGAGAAAACTTTAACAGTTACAACGTTAGGCGGCCCGTTCATAATAGTTACACTCATCCAACGCTAAACCTACAACTCGACTCAAAAATACAAGAGACAGTTACGGGTGCATTAGCATAAGCCTTTTCGACACATTACCTCTGCAGATATGGCATCTCTCTTAATATCTTTAAAAATAAGACTCAAAAATGGCAGAAAGACAAAGGCTTTAACACTCTTAAAGAATCTGAAAACTCTTAAAAAATAGACCTGGTTTACTAAACAATTCATAATACTGTTTGTTAGTACCTCTTCCAATGCGTTTTTGACTCTTCTGATATTTTGTACCGTATATATAATGAATATACAAGTGGTAAATAATGTTCAGATCGTATTTCACTATTAATTGCACAGAGAATTTTTTTGCATATGCCCTCACTTCTTTTATTATGCGAAACTTAGTAAGAAATTTAACAATCTTCAGTTCTATGCTTAACTGTTAATAGTATGGAGAAATCTTTATGCATCAACTATATTGTTTTATTATGTATGTTCCTTTACCAGATGTACTTTAGTTCTGTGTGATACAATAGTTCTTAACATGTCAATCATACTTTATAAAAAGCTCTTGTACTTTACTCATAACGACATCAATTGCATGCAGATGCATAAAGATGGATGAATAAAATTAACATTTTAAACTAATTCAAACAAAGTGGAAAGCAGTTTCAGAATGCTGTCGAATTGTAATTTGAACTGAACTGCAATGATATCTGTCTCTTTTTACCGAGCGTTTCTGGTGATTTGCCAGGATTATCTTGGCAAAATATTCGAATTCTACCAATAGTGCTGTAATTAACTACTGTGTATGCCCAAGCTCGTTTCATCGACTGTGAGATGGGTGAAGCAACTCTTTAATCTTGTTCTCCTGCTCGCAGCATTTAGTGATGTTAATTGATCTGGCCCCACTCCGTAATGTACTACCACTTACCCTCCGAGAAATGGATCAGACAGGAAGCACTCAGTCACTCATCATGGACAGTATTTCTTTGTGACGCAACGCAACGTGGACAAGAATCACTGAGCAATGCCTATATACTCAGCGTTTTGTATTCAACCGCTGTGATTGGCAGCGGCTGGAAACAATACACTCGTGGCCGGAAGTCAAATGACTTCTTCCTCTTCAGAACTAGGAAGCCCGCGATTCCTCTCATTGCAAACAAGAAATAAATTTAACGAACTGTCCTTTTGTACAATCGTGATTGGGATAATTAAGTTTTCTATCACTTACTGTATTACGATTTACTATATCGGAAATTTCACTGTGTTTGACTAGACAAAAAGCTTTGTTTTTACATGTTAAAGCACTCCCGCTTCGCAAACGTTGAAAGTGTCTAACCAAAATTGTATCCTTTTATTCTGTGAAAGTATCAGTCATAAGATTGTTCTGAATTAATTATTCAGCAAACCTGCATCTGACTGCCTCTGTGAACTTGATTCTTGCACTCATCCATTTTGCCAGAAATGTAACATGCATTTGACTCAGCAATAAAATTTAAGAGAATAATGCCGTTTGTGCAATGGCATTAAGATGGTACTGGAAAATTAACTTTTGGCCCTGATGTTTACTTGGTTCTTTCGTTGGTGGGTAACTGTACTCTACTACTCATTTTCATATTCAATTTAAGCAAAGGATTTGGATTATGATTCAGGATCTTAAATTGAAACACATTGTTGATCTCAATATATATATTGTTAAAATTTTAAGTCATACACAAAACCTACATTTCCAAAATTTTTGTAGCACAAAACAATCTAACAAAAAATTTTACCAAACGCTTACTGTGTCAAACCTAGGACATACAAATCCTAACTCTGAGTATTATCTAACAAAACCAATTTTAAATTATTATATATCTTCTCTCATTTACGTGCTAAGGTTTGGTCTGGGGCAGCGAGCGCGACCTACTTTACAGCTGTCACCACACGTCTGCTTCCTCTGGGCACCTACCTGCGACTCCTGCCTTAAAGTTGTCTGCACATGTGTGCTTTCTCTGGGCACCTACCTGCGACCCCTCGGTTTCTTACTGCACGTGCCCAGCTCTCTTAACCATCAAAGAACCCCCTACTCAAAGATATTATCCTCGTTCCACCTTGTGGTTGGCAACTACCGACTATTTTCTGGAGCTACCCTGATCACACCTTATCACATACCTTACAACGTTTTTGGTTTAAATAGTTTTATGAGTTACCGTTACTTTAGACTATGTTTCTCCACAAGTTTTGGATAAACGTTGTACCACGTAATTTAGCGTTTTGACATATGTTGTAATGCCAAGCGAGGCCCTTTTGCAGCTCGTCTATCGTGTTGACTTCCAAACTGTTCCCACATTTTTGCACTGCTGTAGGGGTGAGCAAGAAATCGCGTATCTGTTACAAATCGTAGTGATTAAGAAGTCACAATTATCACAATAACAACTTTACACAATCTGGCTGCGATGTTAGTCACAACTGTAGTCCAATCCACAAACAATATCAGTTCGCACTTGTCGAGGCACAGACGGCGATTGCATTGTTGACGATTCCGAACGACAGTTGTGGTTCGCACATGTGCGTGCTTTCCTCTTCAAGAAAGCGTATATCCTGCAAATTATGTCTCTCGCTTGCTTCTGCAGAATTTATCACTTACCACACCATCAGTGATGACAACTCTCAACAAAAGGAATAGAAATTCACTAAACAACTCACTACGATCACATTAGCTACGGCATTACCAGCAGAGCTCTCTCAATGTTACTGAAGGCCCATTGGCTTTCGAAGAACGCGTGATGTAGGTGCACAGAACAATCCTAAACTTGACCGCCGTCGTTCGTGACTCCTTTTATAGGAGTCGCAAGTAGCATTTAAAATACAACGCCGTGCCATCTGTTGGCCAAATTTCGTTCTTCTTTCTGTGCACCTTGTGTCATGCAACCGAGTCTAGCTGCGATTTCAGTGACAAGTTGCAAGTAGCAGGCAAAAGAGAGCAGTTAACATTCAGTGCCGTGTGCCATTTGATGGCCGAAGTTCGTACTACTGTTTTTCTTTGCGGCAGGATATCGAGCCTAACTGCGATTTCTGTGACATGTCGCAACTGGGAGTCGTTAGCAGTGACTAAACAGCGCAGTTGACGTAAAATTCTGTGTGTAATCTGCTGACCTCTGTCCATACTGTACTACATTTTAAGAACCTCGTGTCTCACGATATGATCGTATTACATACTTATGGTCAAAGAAATGAACTGATAAGCTAATTTTATCTGAGAAAAATTTTATTCTCAGTTGAGAATTAGGTAGCTGACAAATGTGAACGCTGAATAAAGGTTGTGCTAATAGGTTGACCTATAGGGTAGCCTGGAATTTTCGTGAATATTTAATGGGAGCTGGAATGATGAAAATGACAAAATTAACATTTTTTGTTTTTTTTCATTATAAAATTATTTGGAGTTTTCTAAACAAATCAAGTTTCACCTTTATAAGTGAATTCTAAGTGTGTTTTTTATCGCTGCAAAGTTGAAGCGCCGCGTATATGGTTGTAGCGACTTGGTGTGTCACCTCTGATGGCGCCGCTCACTGGCTGCAAGCAGGGTATCTTTGTGGAATTAGACAGTGTTTTGTTTTCCAACGATGTATGGTTTTATCTCTGTGACAAGTGACTGTTCATATCGGTAAATATAAACGCTAGATCGTGAGTGTTGACTTGTGGAGTTTGCTTTGTCTTGTTTAGCTGTTCAATTTTGCGTATTTGACGAATTTTGCTTGTACCCATTTTACGTATTTGGTTTGTGGATATCAAAATGCCCCGTTTCAGCAATTGAGTGTTTAAGAAAAGGCACAATGAGTAGAAGAAGAAATCTTTTGTTGTTTCGAAGGGAGATGCTGCTCAGACTGCTTCACCGACTACTCCAAATGAATGTGATAGAACTTCTTCAAGCAAGAAACTTTGTGACAGCAAAGAAAAATTTGAAAACTATGAAAGTGACAGTGGTGATGTGAATGAAATAATTAATATTTCCTTGCTCTCTAATATTCTGAAACATAACGTATTATGCCAAGTTTGCAAAGAAAGAGGACTGGAATTGAAAATAACTTCACACATTGGTTTGGCATGTAAAATGTTATTGAAGGGTAACAAATGTGCTGCAGAAGTTTCGTTTTCTAATTCTAACAGTATTCCTCATAGTGGTAATAGTGGAAAGAAGGTGTATGATATAAATGTTAGGCTAGTGTATGGCTTGTGTTGCATTGGCAAGGGCGGTGCTGCAGGGACAATGATATGTAGAATTGTGAACTAGCCAAAACCGCCAACCAAGTTTGGATTTTATAATGAATTGGTTGGATCTTCTGCTGAAGATATTGCTCAAGCAAAAATGAAGAAAGCAGTTGAACAAGCTGTGACAGATAATGGGGATTGTAGAGATTTAACTTTTGCTTTAGATGGATCATGGCAACGTAGAGGTCATATATTTCTAAATGGAGTTGTGTCAGCTACCAGTGGAGACAGTTGCAAAGTAATTGATGTTGCTGTTCTCTCAAAACATTGTAGATGTAAGGGCAATACCAAGGACAAACATAGTGAAAGTTGTGAAGCAAATTTTCACGGCACGAGTGGTGCTATGGAAATAGAGTGAGGGAAAGCAATTTTTTCCAGATCATAGGAGTTGTATAATGTAAGATACACTAACTATCCAGGAGATGATGATTCTAAGGGATATAAAGCTGTAGAGGAACTCAAACCTTATGTCAATGAAATTCACATTAAAAAACAGGAGTGCATTGGACATGTGCAGAAGTGCATGGGGGCTCGCTTGCACAAACTAAAGCAGACATTAGGATCCCAGAAGCTTAGTGATGGTAAGGCCCTTGGAGGAAGACGAAGATTGACAGATGAAGCAATTGATAGATAGCAGAGGTATTATAGTTGTGCAATTAGGCAAAACACAAGAAGCATTGACCATATGAGGAGAGCAATATGGGCGTTATTTTCATACTGCATCAACAAAAGAACATCCACAACATCCACTGTGCCCCACAGGTGATGACTCATGGTGTAAGTACCAATCGGGAAAGGAATATACCCATAAAAACAGTTTGCCAAATAATGTAACTGATGTAATCAAGCCCATATTCAGAGATGTATCACAGCCAAGTTTATTTGAAAAGCGTTTACATGGGAAAACACTAAATCCAAATGAAAGTGTAAATAATTTAATTTGGATTAGGATTCCCAAAAGAGTGTCTGTACAGATAAAAACATTGCATTTTGGAGTGTATGAAGCAGTGGCAACATACAATGAAGGAAACATTATCAAATCTGATGTGCTGAAACGTTTAGATTACCAATCAGGACACAATACCATTTATACATGCACCTAATTGATGAAGAAAGACTAAGAGGTGGAGGAAGAAGAGACAAAAGCCTACAACATGCAGCAAAACGGAAGCAAAGACCAGTGAAAAGGAAACTAACACTGGAAAAAGAAGAGGATGCTGATAATCCATCATATGTGGAAGGAATGTATTAAAAAACTTTGAAAGCCATTTCCTATAACTTTAAAATTTTCTATTTGAGGGACATTTTCTCAAAAACTGCTAACAGTATATCAATGAAATTTATACACAATATTGTTTACTTCTTTTCCTTCATTTTTATAACAAATTGTAAAAAAATATTGTATAATTCAAGAGCTATGTAATAAAAAGTGAAAAATTTTTGAGAAAAAATAAGCATCTGTGTAAAAAAATTGTAAACCAAAAACCAATAAATATTTCTTAACATGGCATTATAACTTTGTAGAGAAATATTCACTGAACATGTAGTCCAAATTTCAGAGCAATATGTTTAATGGTTTCAGAAAAAATGTTCCTTCTATTTGCTAAAATTAACATGTAGGAGATGGATTGTTCCAGCACACACTTTTTATCATTAAAGCTTAAACTGCAGGGTAATTTCAGAAAACATATTAGATAATGGACAAGGCTCTGATAAATATTATGATGTGTATTATGTACATACATTATACATAAACAACCAAAAATGCAATCTTGATTCTACTATGTAACTTTTACCAACTGTTTAACAACTGTATTCACAAGATAGATATTTTTTTCCAACATTACAATACACAATTAAACTTCTGCTCGATTTTCAAATATTGTGTTAATACTATTCATGATGGCAACTTTTAATTGTAAGATCAGTAATTTCCACTGTTTTCATTTGCACGTCATCAACCTTAAAACATGTAACCTTCCAAACTAATCTAGACCTTTGGCTACACTACAGGTCAGCATGTCATCACAACAAACAGTTCATGGCAGGAGGGATGGATGGACCAATATCACACTCTAGCAAGACTTTATCACTAACCACATGGCAGAAAATTTTAGGTATGACTTAAACAAGGTGAGAATGGAATTTTGCTTATTCCCTCATAGTGTAGTTCACATTTATTTATCATCTCATTAAAATCACATAATAACTTCAATGACACACTGTACCAATACTCATTTTGCAAACTTATGTTATCAATTATGGCTCTTTTAAGCTGTGAGTTGTTCAAGAGTCATGTTGAATCTTCACGATTATCTCATCTAAATGTGGGTGGGTACATAGAGCAGCCAGTAATCGAAATGGAATTGCGTTTGGAAGATCACGAGGATTATTTAACTTTTGTACTGTTACTAATTACTTGCAATATAATGCACATTCAACAACTGCTTATATTCCTGGTACTCGAAGAAATTGAGTGGGGGGAGGTTTCACACTTTGTCGATGTCACCAACTTCATTCACAAACTTAGAAAATAACCTTCTTCTGACGAAAACCGTGTCAGATGCTGTGGCAACTTCTCCAGTTCTGCAGTGAATGATATTTTGAATTATCTCTCTATCGAGTGACTGATACTGTGCTTTGGATACCTGTGAATGTAATAGCTTGGTTAGAATCTCTGTTCTAAATGTGAACTCTTAAACTACTGTGTGGTGCTTTGTGTTACCATGCGCAACATCATACTACGATATTTTCACATTTTTTCCATTAATAAAAATTAAAGCCAAAGGAAGAACATAAGTAAAACCCACTACTGACTGTATTGATGAGATGAAATTTTCTCTGTGGACAAGCATATCTTTCGTATATCATGCAGCAACTGAGGAAGAATAGATAGAAGTATTAGTTATACCATTTCCCTTATTTTTTGTCAGTTGGGTTACTGAAACGGTCCTGACAAGGAATCGCTTATACAGGCAAGAACATATGTCGTGATTGTATTTCCACAGTTCTCTTCTTATTTATTTAGATCCCATATATCCAATACTGCGAGATACTCACATGGATGTAGGATGTGTCAGATTATTACGAACTATAGAAAAGGAACACATAAAAATTCCTCTTGCAAGAGGAGATACAGGTATAAGACAAAATACACATCAATAGGTATACAGAAAATTATGATTAAAAAAATTAAAATGAAGGTAGATCTTAATAGCTACATAAAAGACATGGTAATATTAACAATGATTCCAACTATCGTAATGTATAAGAGTACAATAGATTTGCGATTAATGACAGTGTGACATCCACAGTGATAAATTGCATGAATCAGAAATGGCTTAAGTTGCAGAAATAGCAGAAGGAGCAAAAATCGTAGAAGTCGCAGAAATAGCTTTGGTGGAGAACGAGGGGACAGTGATTTCTGTGAATGCTACTTTTCGGTAATGTTAATTGCAGTTAACGAAAAGCAGCATTCACAGAAATCATTGATATCGGAAAATCGCAGTTTAGCCTATCCCCACATGACTGCTGCCTCTTGACCGGTACAATATTTTTCAGTCACATGAAAAGTTCTTTAGTACCAGTTGAGAGAAACAGCATGTATGAAACCATCTGTGGGTTACTGAACATAGCCTAATACCTTTAGATACAATATCACCACACGAGAGATTTTTCGATTGACGCTAAATAGTCTCATATTTTGTAGAGAAATGTCCTGGACCTCCGTTTCTCGTCGCCATCTTATGTTCAGTTTTTTGCAGTGTGGCAATTTCTACTTTAATACACCAATTCATGTATGGTATTTACGGATTTTGTACCAGCAGATTCTTCTTCTTCTTTCGTAATATATAATTTTGCACTCAAATACCATTTGTAGATTGTATTTGATGGCAACAAATGGGACATTTCTTGATTTCTTGTTTCCTCAGTAACTGATCGGGCATTGTAGACGCTACACATGTGGTCTCTGTTGCATTTTTTTATCCTGTTTATGTAGGTTTCTTCCATTGGTTCGTTATAATAGTAAAGGGAAAACACTTCCTATGATACTTAACATTAAATTTCACACAAAGTGATCACTTTTACTTCATGAAACTCACAACCTTCGACATCGTTCTTTTTATTTTGTGAATGCATAATGTCTTGTTTACTCCATGCTAATAAGGTAATTTTAGTGGGAAAAGCTTTTTGTGGCCAGTACATACAAACATTAATCCTTCTTCCATACCGAGCTTGGTGGTGCAGTGGTTAGCACACTGGACTCGCATTTGGGAGGACGACAGTTGAAACCCATGTCCGGCCATCCTGATTTAGGTTTTCCATGATTTCCGTAAATCGCTTCAGGGAAATGCCAAGATAGTTTCTTCGAAAGGGCACATCCCATTTCCTTCCCTAATCCGAGCTTGTGCTCCATTTCTAATGACCTCGTTGTCGACAGGACGTTAAACACTAATCTCCTCCTTCTCCTACTTGTTCCATAGATCATGAAAATGACGTTTTGTAATTATGTGGAACATGTCACTTTAACATAAGTTTTCTTTACACAAAATAAATAATTAATTAATTTTTTTCTTTTAGAGCTACTACTTCATATCTAAAAATTTATCTATTGAGTAGAAGGAGTTGTCATTCAAAAATTGTTTTAAATGCTTTTTAGCAAAGTACCAAAGATTTTTATGGCAGCATAATTCACCCCTTTCTGTGCCAAAGTGAGATTTTATACAGAATAGTGAAGATCATCCTTTCTTCTAGTGTTATAGCTATGAAATTCGCTGTTATTTTTAAATTGGGATGGGTTATTAATAACAAATTTCATAAGTGAAGATACTATGAATATCCCAAGTTCCTTAAATAAATGTCTGTAAAGTTGTCTGGGGTGACTCCAGCTATTATTCTGATTACACGCCTTTGTGCAATGAATACTTTCTCTCTTAATGATGAATTGCCACGAAATATGATACCATGTGGAAGCAGTGAATGAAAATAGGCGTAGTATGCTAATTTACTGATACGTTTATCACCAAAATTTGCAGTAGCTGAACCTAACCGTTTCAGCATATCATTGATGTGTTTTTTCCAAATCAATTTTTCATCAGTGCACACACCCAGAAATGTTGAATATTCTGTGTTACAAGGGGAAGTCCTCAGACACGGCCAACCGATTCGGCTCAGATTTGGCAGGTCCCTTGTGTACAATCTAAAACTAAGGAATCTAAGATATTTTGGGTTAACGCCCCCGCGTTTTTGACAAAATCACCCCTAAACGTTATGACGAGCAATCGACTCTAAATTGGCGGGATCGATAAATATTGTAAATAGAGCATTTTTCATCATCAGGTATGAGGTCCGAAAACGCATACTTTACCAGAAATCGAGATATAAAACTTTTACAACCGCCGCTTCCGTACCCAAATGGTGAACGATTTTCAACGGCAGCACCGTTAGCGCAACGGCCAGGGTAACTGGCTGGGAATCAGAGCACCCGGGTTCGAATTTCGAAGAAACCTCGCGGATGTTCTTTTTTTCGTTTGTATTTTTCCATATCCCAATTGATAGGGATAGGAGGGTTAATAAGGTAACTAAATCAATAAGGGATGATAATAATAAGGTAGCCAAACTAATTTCCCAAACGCTGTGAGTTAGTAAAGTATTAAACTTTTAAGCCTTGTCACATGAAAACAACTTCGAGTAAGAGTGCTGCGATTCCTCACGATGGATCGCAGATAGCCAACCGCGCGACGCTTGCTTACAGCGAGGCACGGAACAGAATGCGCGCGGGGAGAGTTATGTTCTCCTGGTTGCCTCTTGGTCTTATCGTAGTTGTGAAGCTGGAAGAGTGAAGGTGTGCAGCACGAGCCTTATAGAAGTCAATCGGAAAGAGTTCTTTTCCGTCATTAGGCTGCAGCGAACCTCACCGATACATGTAGTGATTTTTACCATCGTTAATGCGCCGAATGAAATACGTTTTGTGAATGAGTAGTATCCTTCCGTAAGTAACATATGACGAGTACTGTATGTAGTTTGTAGTAATTAGCTCGTCTGTTTATGCCGTAGTAACTAGTTATTGTTTGTTGTGTCATATCTTTCAGGTGCATAATCTGAATAATGGAGGATGTACACACTTCGACTAGCGCTGTAATATATAGTTGGGAGCCTGTCACAGACGATGGTAAGCGGGAAGTTACCGACGCTGTGTTTTGGTTTGTAAAAGTGTTGCAAGACAGATGCATTATCAATGCACTACCGGAAGCAGGCAGTTCTGTTTCAAAAATGGTTCAAATGGCTCTCAGCACTATGGGACTTAACTTCTGAGGTCATCAGATCCCTAGAACTTAGAAATACTTAAACCTAACTAACCTAAGGACATCACACACATCCATGCCCGAGGTAGGATTCGAACCTGTGACTGTAGCGGTCGCGCGGTTCCAGACTGAAGCGCCTAGAACCGCTCGGCCACTCCGGCCGGCCGCAGTTCTGTTTCTCGGGGTTCCAGATTAATAGGAGCGGCTATCGTCGAGCGATTTTTGGAGCTGACGAAGGAAATGACTTTTGTTGATATTGAAGTACGAAACCATGAAGACGAAGCAGAAAGTGATTCAGTGGAAGATACCCAAACTAGTGAATCGGAAAATGGTCATAACACTTTGGAAATCTCCACGACACTGGGAATATGTGCTTCATCTGTCCCCAATGAGTATTACGAACCGGTTACTAAACGATTGAACTACTGCGCTATACCCCTTGAAGTAAAAGTATAGGCGGTAGCGTTAGCCAGGAATCATCCAAATTGGAACTTACAAACACTGCAAAAGAATGGAGTAACAACAGCCTGGAAAAGGAAGAAGGACTTGAAATTGTGGGAAAGTGGTATCGTTAAAGGAGGGACAAGATACGAGAATACCAGGCGATAAATAAGTGGACATACGAACGATTTGTTGAATCTCGTCTTCTTAACGAGAATGTAACAACGAGAATACTTCAGGAGTGGGCTGCAGGTGCAACGCTCCAATATAGGGCCAACAAGGATTTTACGTTCGCTGCATCATTATCTTGGGCAAGGAATTTCAAATCGTGGTATAAAATTCGTCAATGGCACGTCACTAAATACGTCTCTCATAAGGAGGTACAAAATATAGAAGATATGCAGAAAGTGGCGGCTCTTTTCAGCACGCAAACGGCGTCACTTATGACCGGTTTTAATCGTGATTACGAGATCAACACCGTTCAAACAGGATGCGAGTATCGGGTGAACATTCGTCGCACGTTATCGCATAAGGGAGAAAAACGAACCCTTGTCGCAGTTGGTATGAAAACAATCTAACACATTCGTACACGCTGCAATATGCCATCACAGCCTCTGGAAAAGTGTTGCCTAAGGTTTTCATGTGTTTACAAGAAACGAATGTTACATTTGGTCCTCGGGTTATACAAGAGGTCAATCGTTTAACCGACTCTTTGAAAAATGTTTACATTACCTGCTCCAAATCCCGGAAACTGACGAATGCGATTTACAGAACATTTCTTGAGAATGTTTTAAAACCATACGTTTCTGATAACGAGTTTTGTCTAATATTGGATTCCTGGAGTGGACAAATTAATACTACAATATATGGCACAATGTTTATAGATGGCGAGGGTCAGCCGACGTGCACAATATAAGTAATACCGCCAAAGTGCACACCTGTGTGCCAGCCATGTGATATTTATTTCTATTACCAGGTTAGAAACTTTATTTCTATTCTTCAGAATTGCAGTGTGCTTCTGGAAACTGAGCTGGAACTGCACAACCGCACGGATGCAACAACTATTCACAGCGTACTACATAACCAACTTTCAGCACCGTTTTTTTAGGCAATGATATCGTATGCGTGGTACGCATCAAAATTAATTCCCGAAAAAGACATATTTTTAAATGCATACCATGTTTGTTTTCCGCCGACTCTTCGGAAGGAACAGTGTAACTGTCGAAAGATTGCATTCATTAGATGTTCTTGGTGCCAAGAGTATATTTGTTTCGAATGTTTATATGAAAAGTACCATCCATCTAGTTGTTCGAAGAAAAGTGCGGACACGTAACAGTGACTGGAAGAGCCATTGTAAAGTGACCTGGAGTAACAGTTTAGTTGTTTACTATCCTAAGAGGTTGGAGAAATTTATTTGCCTGCACTATTATTATCATTCCTTATTGATTTACTTACCTTATTAACTCTCCTATCCCTATCAATTGAGTTATGGAAAAATAAAAATGAAAAGAACACCCGCCAGGTTCCTTCGAGATTCGAACCCGGGTTCTCCTATTCCTAGCTAGTTACCTTGGCCGTTGCGCTATCGGTGCTTTCGTCAAAAGTCGTTCACCATGTGGGTACAGACGCGGAAGTTGTAAAAATGTCTTTTACCTCGATTTCTGGTAAAGTATGCCTTTTCGGACCCCATACCTGATGATGAAAAATGCTCTATTTACAATTATCTATCGATTCCGCCAATTTTGAGTCGATAGCTCGTCATAACATTTAGGCATTTTGTCAAAAACGCGGGGGTATTGACCCAAAATATCTTAGATTCCTTCGTTTTAGGTTGTACACAAGTGACCTGCCAAATCTGAGCCGAATCAGTTGGCCATGTCTGAGGCCTTCTGCTTGTTAGTAACAGACTTCTGTTCATAGTCTATATTTATCAATGGTCTTATTTCATTTTCTGTACAGAATTGTTTAAAATGTGTTTTCTCAAAGTTTATTGAGAGTCCATTTGCAGAGAATCGCTTCATAATTATCTGAAAGACATTATTTACAATTTCCTCAGCTTATTCTTGCTTGTTGGGTGCGATTAGTATGCTTGTATCATCAGCAAAAAGAACTAACTTTGCATCTTTATGAATATAGAGTGGCAAGTCATTAGTATATATTAATAACAATAAGGAACCCAAGACTGAACTCTGTGGGACACCATTCTTGATACCTCTCCAGTTAGAGGACTCTGCTATTTTTTGCAGACTATCTGTACTGTTAATTCCAACCTTCTGCAGTCTTCCAGTTAAATATGAATGAAACAATTTGTGTTCTGTCAAACTCATACCACAATACTTAAGCTTATCTAGAAGAATTTCATGATTCTCACAGTCATAAGCCTTTGAGAGATCACAAAAATATCACAATGGGTGATGTTTGGTTATTCAAAGCATTTAATATTTAATCAGTGAAAGCATATATATCCTTTTCTGTTGAAAAACCTTTCTGAAAACCAAACTGACATTGTGTTAGTACTTAAGTTTTGCAAATATGTGATGCTACACTAGAATACATTACTTTTTTAAGAATTTTGAATAAAGCTGTCAGAAGTGCGATTGGGCAGTAGTTGTTAGCATCAGACCTATTCCCTTTTTTGTACAATGCTATAACAATGGCGTATTTCAGTCTATCTGGAAAAATGCCCTGTTTCAGTGATCTACTACATATGTGCCTGAGAATCCTACTTATTTGTTGGGAACAAGCTTTTAGGACTCTGTTTTAAATGCGATCAATTCCATATGAGCTTTTACATTTGAGTGAATTTATTATTTTCCTTATTTCAGTAGAAGAGGTGGGTCGTATTTCAGCTTCATCAAATTGATTATTAAAGATGTTTTCCACTTCTGACTTCTTGTTAACAAATTTTTCATTGAGTTTGATAGAAATACAGTCTTCCTGTACTCTTGGTTGCCCTGTTTCCCTTTTAACAATATTCCAAATTGTTTTAATTTCACTATCAGACTTGCTAATCTCAGACATAATGCACATACTTCTGTACTTTTTAATAAATTTTCTTAATACAGTGTAGTAGTTTTTATAATGTATCACTGTTTCAGGATCATTACTCCTCCTAGCTACAAGATACATTTCTCTTTTCTGTTTACAGGATATTTTTATCACTTTAGTAAGTCATGGGTTTTACATGGTTCCTGCAATTATATGTCACTGTTTTCTTAGGGAAACTGTTTTCAAATATACTCACAAAGGTATAATGAAATAGGTTAAATTTTAAATTAGCATCAGGTTCCCTGTACACCTCATCCCAGTCTAACTGTTGCAAGGTTTCCCTAAAATTTTCAATTGTTAAATTGTTAATTGAAAGCACTATTTTGGAGATCCGTTTTGCAGTACTGTATGGAGCTATATCACATACTGTAACTAGCTTTGCATCATGATCAGTCAGACCATTCTTAACAGGAAAAGTTGACCAAAGTTGCCTGAAAAAGGGTCAAAGTAAACCCCAGATTATGGTACCGGAAAAAATACACTAATTATTCCACATTATGATTATTTTAGCACAAACGTGGATGGACAATGCTGCCAGCAAAGTTTTTATCACATATTTTCCAATTATATACAAAAGTATAACACACAATGTTGTGGTCCAGAAGCACTCGGAAGTGACGTCAAAATGACGTGCATGCAAACATGCTGCACACTTGTCGACTGATCGAGATCCTTGGTCGAATCGAGTTAGAGTGAAAAGTATCTGCTATTTCTTCAGGAAGTCTACAGGCGCGTTCACACTGAGCTCAGAACATGTTTTTGTTCGCAACATTGTGTGCAACTTGTTCCATCAACATGTTGGCAACATTGTTCATTGTTTGCATTCCTGTTTACACTAGCGACTAACATTTCTACATATTCGCATAGTCTGCTATGGTGAACTGATACGAACATTTTTACAAGAGATATGGTATGTCAAGTGAAGAGGAAGAATTAATGAAATTTAGTGCTTAATGAAATGAACAGACGAAGAAAACGAGGTAGTTGTCGTTGGTGGACCAAAACATACAATAGAAGACATGGTGGGAATGACATCCTTTCTGAGCTGAATTTGGAAGACGTTTCTGGCTTTCGTAACTTCACTAGGATGTCGCCGTCAGAATCTAAAATAGTGTTGAATATTATAGGACCAGTTGTTTAAAAAAAAGACACAAATTTCAGAAAAGCCTGTAAAGCGAAGACTTGCTTTTACTCTTCGTTTTCTGGCATTAGGAGACCCGTATCAAAGACTTGCATATTTATTTTCTCATTTCAAGGCCAGCCATATCTCAAATCGTTCTGGAAGTTTCTGAAGCTTTGGTTGAAGGATTATGTAAAGGTATTAAGTTATGTTAACAGCACTGAAACACATACCCCTAGCAAGAGAAGTGACACAACTCGAAAATGGCAGTTTTGAGTTTATGTCACTGAAAAATATGGATACAATTACAGTATTACTTTTGTATGTAATATAACAAAATATACTGCCATTAAATACTTACTTGAAATCTAAAAGAAGCTTATACTCCTTCACTATAAGTATTATATAATTCTTTAAAGGTATTTTCTCAAATATTGCATTTTTGAGTTGTGTCACTGTTCTTATATTAGCATTATTCCATGAAGACAATTTCTTCAGAATCCAAATCAGATATGCTGCAAATGAATGTGACAGGGGAATCTGCAGTTGAAGTTCAAGCTGATGATCCTGCTGCATCTTTGTTTGTTACTGTATGCTGCTTCCTCCTCAGAGCATTCAGTTCTTCCTCGAAGAGTGTGAAAATGTGAAATCTTATGGGACTTAACTGCTAAGGTCATCAGTCCCTCTAAGAGCACATCACTTATTCGTTTTGTAGCCACTGCTCTTTCATAGGGCGGAAGCTCTTTCTACTTATTGACAACAATTTTTTGGAAGTCTGTTGCTGAGTCGTGTTGTTGTCTGTGTTGATGTTGCTGCTGCATAATATTACGCAACATTTCGGCTGCATTAAGTATGGGATCGCTTCTTCCAACCCCCCGCCCTTTCGACTTGTTTTTGTGGAGGTGGTGTACTGTTCTCTTCATCTATCTCTGCAAGTTCCTCTGTTTCAGCTGCTGCATGCTGAAGCAGCTCTTGCGAAACATGAAACCAAACTGACTTGTTTCAGATGCCAGCTACTGAAGACGAATGGTGTTCAAAATAAAGTGTGTTCCGCCAGGCACTCCACTTCCCACATTGCGTGGGCGCAACTGATGGCAAGCATATTGCTCTACAGTGCCCTGTCGCTAGTGGGAGCGAGTTTTATAACTATAAGGGATCGTTTAGCATTGTATTTCTTGCTGTAGTTGACGCCAACTAAACTTTTTATATAGTGATGTTGGCTGCCAAGGGAGGATTTCTGATGGAACTCTTTCCAAGAATGCCTCCATAAGTGAACTCATTCACAAAAATAAAGTGAACTTGCCACCTCACGAGTGTTTACTTGGAGGGACAAAGCCACCACCATATTTATTCACGGCACAAGACGCTTTTCCAGTACAGGAAAACATCATGAAGCCGTATCCAGGTAGGCACGACAGAGGCTCAAAAGAGAGAGTCTGTAACTACTACTTGGCAAGGGCAAGGATTAGTGTGGAAAACACATTTGGTATTATGGCATCAGTGTTTCGTGTCATCTGCAAACTGATGCTATTATAACCACAGGAGTCACAAATCATCAAAATGACAGCAGTGTGTCTGCACAATTTTTTAAGAAGAAATTAGGTGTCAAAGATTTATTACAGCCCACCAGGAAGCGTCGATTCTTTTTGTCCTCAATCAGGTGAAGTTATCCCAGGGGCATGGAGACTAGATTATAATGCATCCTCTATTACTGCACTCCCAAACATACCATGGAAAACTTGTCAAACACCCAAGGAAATTCGCGACGAATTTGCCAACTATTTTGTGAACCTACAAGGAGCTGTTCCATGGCGAAATAATTACAGTTAAAATTGTTGTACAAGAGAAGAAAATTAATCGTATGCAAGCATAACCTTGTTTACCTCTTCAATTGTTTCTCAGGCCTCCTTTGGTTCCTGGATATCATCCAGGAAACGTAGATATTTAAATCCAAACCACTTCGTTTCGTAAAGTGTGTCAGTATCACATCTAGATTTTTTACTGTCCTCTATTTTTCTTTTCTCTCGTCGGTACTGAGACAAGAGAGATTTAATTTTTTTGTCCACACCACTGCTGCCGGTGCCAAGCACCACAGCAACTTTTTGTAATGAATCACGTTTAATTTTATTATTTTTTTGTAACCTGCGCAACGTACAATCCACAGGCACTCTTCTTCCTCATAGAGCGATATCAATTAGAAAATTTTGTCTCGTGACCACTCCATTTCAAACAAAAACGAAGGAAAATAAAATAAACGCATTACTACACTCACAGCAAAACAAACACCAAAACACTCACTCAGAGGAAACAATTAACAAACACTAGCGCTGCATAGCGGAATTTAGTGGTAGCAGGCCACGAACAATGTTTCTTTGATCTCTTTATATATGAAGATGGTCTCTGTTCTTTCCGACATGTTGGAAAGAACAGATTCCATCTTCATATATATAGTTAAGGCTCACCGGCCATTTGACCATCTTCTATGCAGGTGCACAAACATTGCCCTAACTCTTACGGGAATCGGTAAAGCCGTGAGTAATGAGTGTAATGGGCAGGGGCAATACGAATATAGTGCGGGACAATAAGCTGGGAATGTGGGTCTCGCGGGAGGCGTGCCAGAGATAAGTCCCTGCAGTCGCAGTATCCTCTGTGTCCTCGGTGGCTCAGATGGAGCCGGCACGATAGCTCAGCGAGTTCGGTCAAGAGAGCTGGCTGGCCTCTGTAATAAAAAAAACTGACTGATAAGATCAACGACGAGCTATGACGGATGTCATGTGACGCCCGCTACGACGAAATACAACGAACCATAACGTAAAAAGAGAGAGAGAGAGAAGATGGATAGAGCGTCTGCCATGTAAGCCGGAGATCCCAGGTTCGAGTCCCGGTCGGGGCACACATTTTCAACTGTCCACGTTGACATATATCAGCACCTGTATATGTCTTCGATCTCTACCGACGCAGGCGTGGAACACTGTTTTTGTGTTGCGAACATTGGTAGATCATTAATAGCCGCGAACGATGTTGCGAAATCAATGTAAACGCGCCTTAACACACAGAACGTTCCGTTGTAGTCCACAACCACTCGGAAGTGACGTCAAAATAAGATGCGGGAAGGACGGCAAAGTTAAATTTGAAAATTAACTGAAAAAGTTCCTCCTCGATAATGCGTTTTTTTCTGTAGAAGAATTTCTATTTTTATATCATGTAAAAGGTGGTGAGTAGGAATTACTAATTCAAATACCTATTTTAAAAAAATAAAAAAACTTGTAAATGGTCAGTATGTAACCATATATGTTATGTGTATGTATGTAAATCTTCTCGTTCCATATTACTGGGATTCATTGGACATATGGTGCTTGGAACACGAAACCATAGCATATCATTTTGAAATCGGAATGATCGTAGATTATTAACTTTGATATAGGCGCTACATTTGTATCTATGATTCGTTAAAGCTCCGCTAAACAAATGACAGTGTGATTCGACAGACGCTGTTGTGGGCAGCAGCTAGCATTAGTAAAAAATGGAGAAATACAGGAGGAAGACAGTAAGAATTCTGCCATATGCGCATTAAGTAGACTGCACTTTGTCGTTGAAATATAGCATAGACGAAGAAAGTGAATTGTTGTGACACTTTTATTTGCAAAGAATCATACACTTCGTTATTTGTATTTTTGTTGATTACTGTATTTTTGTTTTGAAGGTAGTCGTGTTTACTTGATGTTTTGGTTGACATAAGATGTGATTTTCATTTTTTCTTTCATTTGTTTTATTAGAAAGTGTTTATGATTTACTGCTGTGATGTACCACAGCCCCGGTTTTTGTTTTCTTGTAGATGCGTACTTGCATACAACACGTAGATTACAATTCTGTGCTGCTACGCAGGAAGAATGGGAAGTAGATCACTGTACGGCGGGTTTAATCTAAATGTCATTTTTTTGCGAGCACCAAAAATGTTTTTTCATTGAAGCGGCCAATTCTTTTGACCTGTCCCGTTACAAATGAGCTAACGCTAGGTTTCTACACACCTCGAGGTTTCGTTAAATCCTAACGAAAATAAACATTTTGACAGCCCTGCGAAAAATATTCAGTTAGAAATTCATTACAGCCAGATGTAGTAGCAGGGAGTTTATTCTCAGTGTTATCCCATTGAACTCCGACTATCGCCCATTGATCCCGAATATTTATCTGCACAACCTGCAAATGGAGATGAACTGTGGGATGGTTCCTTATAGCATTGAGAGGCCAATTCCAGCTCATTCCTTGTCTATTTATATATAATGCTTAGTACACAGTGATGTCGATGCTGTCATTATTGAATTCGAAACTTCTTTCTTAAAGTGTGTCAAATGAACTGTAGTTTAAGTAGATCATGTACTGAGAGTTCAGTGTTAATCACCTCAAAGACCATAATAGTTTCAACTAATTCCACCCTCTGGACATGATACACATTATTGGTAATGATTGCTTTCAAAAAGAATATGTAGGGCCTATTTATTTTTGTGTTAACTGTAATAGAGAAGTTTAGTGGCTTCAGGAACTAGAGGGTACATAGAGGACATGACTATCACGATTTGGAATTAATCAGAGCTAAGTTATACATCAGTGATGTGAGCTAGGGCTTTTACAGATGAGAAACTTGTATACAAACAAGAAGAATTCTTTTCATCTAATGCCATATATGAATTTTATAAATTAGGAAGGGTCTGCACAAAAAAAAGTTAAAAGTTGATAGGCTACATGTTTTATTTCAATGCAAGGTCAGTAGTAATAAAATGAAATAAGTTATGTAACAGATATCCTTCATATGACCGTTTTGTGTAAGAAAATAATCAAGAAAGTTCACTAAAATGGTTCAAATGGCTCTGAGCACTATGGGACTCAACTGCTGAGGTCATTAGTCCCCTAGAACTTAGAACTAGTTAAACCTAACTAACCTAAAGACATCACAAACATCCATGCCCGAGGCAGGATTCGAACCTGCGACCGTAGCGGTCTTGTGGTTCCAGACTGCCGCGCCTTTAACCGCACGGCCACTTCGGCCGGCAAGAAAGTTCACTGTTTCAATAGAAAAAAACCTAACTGAAAACTGGTATTTGAAAAAAGTTGCATGTACCATTTTGACTAACGTAATCAAAGGTTTATGTCCAAACATGTATTACTGATTTCTATCTTTGCCGAGTAGGTGACACAACTTAATTCATAAAGTGCTGGAGTCTGCTGCGCTGCTTATGTTCATTTAATAAGTGAGGAATCATTTTTGTAAAATCATTTTTCTTTTCCACTGTGAGGCAATTATTGCATTCCAGTGGTTTTAGTTCCATAGTGCATAGGTCTAGTGGTCACCTTCCCTTCTTTATAGTGTTACGTGTTGCCCAGGGGGCAATGTCAGAGACCAATGTTTTCACTTGTACACAGGCAGAATTCTCCTTCGTTGACTTTGTTGTATTAAACCTGGGGTATGTTAAATTATTCTGTGTTCCCATAGCTATCTGCAGCTTTTTGTAAATCCTCAATCATTCCCCTCCGTATTTACAATAATATAAGGATGTTTTGGTCTACTAGGTGTTATTAATGTTGCCAGATCATGTGGCACAAACATCTTACTGACACGTTTCCTCTTCTCAACCTTAGCAGTCGCGGTCACTAGGAAGAAACAAATGACCACTAACAACAAACATGTGACTAATGTCATCAAAGCGACCTTTTGCAGTGAGATGCAAAAGATCAACGACCATCACCTTATTTTTATTTTGTCTGATGCAATTAACAGTCCAAATTACCAGCCTTCTCTTACTACAGGATTTCTTGGAATGTTATTTTGTATTCCAGTATTATAGTTTGGGTATCAGTTGGCAAAACCAATGACTGTAACTGGAGGAATATTGGCTGAGGTGACGGACTGATTTGTAGTGTAGCCTGATTCCAATGCACAGTGGAAGTGCCGTCAACATCGTAAGTGAACTTTTACCGAAATGTTAAAAGTACTAGGGTTTCAAGTAAGGTATATCACTCCTTTGGGTATGTGTCATACATTTCTGACTTTTTTTTTCCCTTGGGCGTCAGTATGTGTTATATTACTAGACCCCCCCCCAAAAAATGCATATCATATTAATTATTTGAAATAACTATAAGACTGAATTTCCCTTGTGTTTGTCAGTGGAAATGGAATGTATTACAAATGCAGAGATACTTAATTTACTTGATTGGCAATTTGTCATTGTCTTTGGCAAAGGCGGTTGACCCCTTGATCGTAGTGATTTTCTTCAGATTGGAGTACTTCTCTCTCTCTCTCTCTCTCTCTCTCTCTCTCTCTCTCTCTCTCTCTCTCTCTCTCTCTGTGTGTGTGTGTGTGTGTGTGTGTGTGTGTGTGTGTGTGTGTGTGTGTACCTTGGAGATTACCACACACACAACCAGCAACAGGTATTTATGAATGTATTTTGATTAAATTCTGTTCTTAGAAGAGGATATCTAGGGCTTGCGGGAAGGGTATTCAATTTGGTTTGGATGAGCTTGTCCACAAAATATGTAGACTTCAAAGATTGGCACATTTGTGGAAATGTAATTTGAGAATGTTGGCTACAGTTGTAAAAATTTCATTTAGTACAATCTGTGCCTTTTACTAAAGTGTCTTGCTTCTTCAACAACAAAAAGAAACATAATGAGAAATATTGCTAATATTTATGGAAATTCTTGCTTCAGTTTTCAGCTCAGTACTGTTTATCTTGTAGATAAAATAACTAGTACTCGTCTTTCACAACTGGGTTGAAGTTGCTAAATACAATTAATCATTAATCCTGTCTGGAAGATGAACAACATTGGCTGGTGAAGGGTGCTTAGCTGAACAGCCTGAATCCCAGGAGTGACTTGTCCAGTTTTTAGTTAGCTTTTATTTACAAATGTAATAAAGAAACTATTAATTTATGGGGCATTGATACTTTTTTCATTGCAAGGGAAATGATAAAGAACAATCTGTTTGCAGGTTTCTTCCTTTTATACGATATGATGGTTTAGAAGTGTAAAATATGCCAAAATGCAAATAAAAAAGCAGTTAGTAAACATAGTGTACGTATGAAACTGTCTGGCAGATTAAAACTGTGTGCCGGACTGAGACTCTTAACTCTGGACCTTTGCATTTTGCGGGCAAGTGCTCTACCAATGTAGCTTCCCAAGCACGACTCTCAACCTGTCTTCACAGCTTTACTTCCATCAGTACCTTGTCTTCAAACTTCACAGAAGTTCTGGAAAACTTGCGGGACTAGCAGTCCTGGAGTAAGTCTCAGTCTGGCATGCAGTTTTAACCTGTCAGGAAGTTTCATATCAGCATACACTCAGCTGCATAGTGAAATTTTCATTCTGGACAATATACATAAATCTTTAACTATTAGTTGAAGAGATGGCATGAAGTTTTTTCCACCCTGTGATGTTTCGTTCATAGAATTGCTGATATTTTTTCTGTAGCAACCTTAAAAAAGATGATTTATAAGTTTTTGAATGACAATCTGCCCCCAGGAGCTGTTGTAACTTGGAATAGAATCTCCTTTTGCCTTTTCCTTTTCACTGCTGCACAGTTTCGGCTAAATAGCAAATTTCTCTATGGTGTAACCCATCAAATGGACATATTTGCGCTATACTTGAAATATATGTTGATCATACATTGTTAAAATCCAGTATGATGGCTAGACTTTAAAATAACCACATGACACAGCAGTGTTGTAACATACCGCATGCAAATATAATGATAATTTAAAGTAAATGAAATACCCTCTCCCAAAAACCGGGATATCCTCTTGTAAGAAGGGAATATGAATTCACGGTTGGTATTGTTGTTTATTTATTTTGAAGCCTAGCCACCAGAATGCATTTTAAGAATGTGTGACTAACATACAGATTTGACTAAGCAAAATATGTCTGATGGGTTATAACATACACTTAAAATTGTTGCACAGCCAAAACTATGCAGTAATGAAAAAGACAAAATAAGAGAATGATTTTTTCAAAGTTAAGGCAGCCAGTCTGCCAGATGTCATTCTAACAATTTTACTTTGGCTGTGGACCCCATTGCAACTAATATGTTATATCTGTAATTCTTTTACTTCGTGTTTCTAAAATATTTCCTGCAAGTAAGAATAATTGGAAATCAGTGGTAATATTAAAGTTTTATTTGAAATTTATGTACAAATAATCCAGTAAATCTTAAAGTTGTGTAAGTTAAACCCATGTGATGAAATGTTCACATGGTAGAGGGTGAAAATTGTGAAGTAGAAGGAAACAGCTGTTTGTTGGAATCAGTGTTTCAGATATAATCTGTATTAATAGTGGGAGATATGTGATGGAAAATGATTTTGTAATAGTAAACAGTCAGTTTTCAAATATCACTAATGTGGCTGAAATGGAGCATGATTTCTGTATACAACTGTGGAAAAGCCAGTTAAAAATAAACTATAGAGACAATATCAAGGCATTTCAAAATGATATATATAATTTTTTTTCCATTAGGCATGTCACATTGAAGTTTCTTACCATTGCTTGTGCTGTTTAATAATTGTTATGTACCTTTCAATTTATAAATAATTATAGCAACTAATATAGTTAGGACAATCACTAATGACAAGTAAAAATTTTATGTTTGTGTGTAAAATAAATTAGTTTACTTCTGTTAAACATGTGACAGAGAAAAAGGCATGGAAAACAATTATTTTGGCAATTCGAGAAAATCTTATGGAATTTAGTTACATATTTGATGTATATTATTTTACTGGTAGCCAGAACCTTTCATTATACTTGCATAGTAATGAAACGTTATTTCTATATTTCTACTACTTGTTATATATTATTATAAATACTTGGTGTGTGTTAGGCACGTGACACTTTGTCCATAATAAATTAATTGCCATAGAGCTTAACAGGATTGAAACATACCACAAGAAAACTATAAAACAAGAGTAAAGGCTCATTTAGTCTTTAAACTAGTAAGACAACCACCTGATGGTACCTATACTTCATGAAAAGATGGTGAGTGAGGTCCACAATTACTCTACCAGGCTATGCTCATAAACAGGCATTTAATATCAAATGACACATGCATAGACAAGCGTTAAATATCAAATAAAACAACACTATACTTAAACAAATTATCCCTCCTGCCAGCTGCTGGTTCAGATAAAACAGACGCTATGTGGATACCATCAGTCAAAACCTATTCATCCTTGTCATCTGGTTAAACAAAGATGGTTGTTGGTTTTTGCAAAATTAGTCTCCTCAGTCTCATCATCTACAGTTGACGTTACAAGTAAGATATCGTGTAGGCCTATATTGGATTAAGAATTCCTAATATCACAGATGTAGAAAGCCTTAATCACATCCCAGATATCATGTGCAATGTTATCAGATTTCTTGAATTTCTAGGGTGGTTTTTGTTAGTGACAATTAGCAATGAATCTGCTGTAGTACCACTAGCCTGTTTACTGGGTGACTTTGCCAGTGTTTTCTTAGCTCTGTGGACTGATTTTTCCCAATGCTCGAGGAGAAATTGTATGAACATTTGTGTCTCATTGCTGCCTTGTAAATTTTTCTCATTCTCACTGGCAGTGTTTCATTTCTGCAGCCCTGTTGCATTACTATTCTTGGTCTGCCAGTGTTGCACTATCTTCTTCTTTTGGTGATACTCTCTGCTTCTCTCTTACTGCTTCACTTTAGAATGCTTTTCTTCTTCACCTGCTGGCTTCTTCCTCCAATTTTGCCAGTTTACTTTCCCAGGTGTAGGAGACATGACCACTAGATTTAGCCAATATTACCACTAGATTTAGCCAATATTTTGGAATAAGAACAGGCTTGTCACACGCCTAACAAAATGAAACTTGCAGAATGCTAAGAGTAATATTTCAGGAACAAACAAAATTAGTTGAGAATTGAGTGTTCATTTAGACTCATTTGATGATGAAATTAGAGCATACACGTTCTCAGCATAGAAGGCACTTTTTCACAATTTAAGCACAGAAAAAATATCTTAGATTGTTAGCCTTGTAACTAGAACTGCATGTTGAAACATTGTTGGCAGCCATTTTTAATAATTTGGACGATATCTCCAGATATGATTTATGGAGGCTAGGTGTAACTATCAGTGATACCAATTTTGGAAAATGCTTTCCTGTTGCTTTCGGAAGAAAAAAGTCGTATGCCTAACAGGATCTTTACAATTCCATCTTTACTGTTATACCACTCTTGGTACATAAATTACTGACGGTTAATTTTGTTATATTTGGTAAATACATATAATTATCTTGATTTCATATGCTACTTTCACTAGTTTCTTGAAACCTGAAGTAGACATATCTTGTCTAAAAATATTGTGGAGCGTGCTATCTGTATCATTTAAGAGCAGCAACAATCTTGCATTGAGTAGGTACTAAGCCAGAACTAACATTCTTAATTTATCAATTTTGCATTATTTGCCAGAAGCTATGCATGGCCACAGAAGAGAACGCAAGATAGCAATGTATATTTGCATCTTTTTTGTTAGCATGTAGTCTAATGGCTGAGTAGCCATTCAGTACTGTATATCAGGAGCATTTGTGTCAAATGTATATATAGTGTACCCCAATTTTCATAGAAATTTGTGTTACAGGCAGAGGACCTAATCAAACTGCTCGTACCACCTAAACCGTCAAGACGATCGTCAGGCAGGCCAGTGGCACCAGCTGGAGCCAGTGTGTTATCTTATCAGGAGGGCAACTGTATCCTTATATCTGTACCTGAGAGCTCATGTTTCAGTAATAGTTACATAAATTTTGTTGAAACTTTGTGATTTTATTTATGTAAATAGTTTTCTTAGATATGACTGTTCATATTCTGCTTGTGCACTTTACCTGTTTGTTAAAAAAGTGTGTATTGCTTGTTCTATTCATATGAGTTAAATGAGAACAGTTTTTATTTTGCTTGATTGTTGAAAAAGTTCTACCTTCAGAAATACCTGATATTTCAGTTCAAACCACGTTCACATTTGATACAGTGACAGATATTAATCTAGTGTACGTTAATGGAAAGTGCTTTATGGAATAATGCAAGGTGTAAAGGTATCAACTCTGTGTATAATTTAGGCATTGAATAGTCGATAGGCAGAGACAAAAGACTGAAGATTTTGCTAAGCTTTCAAATGAGGTCCTTCAGAGCTAACTGGCCCCTGCCTGACAAAAAAAGTTAAGAACCCTTACGAAACTTCACAGATTGAGAAGGCATGCAATATTTCAGTGATACCAAAATAATCAAATTTACCTAAACTTGTCAGTGTGAGGCCACTTATCACTGTGACTTTGCACCTGTCTGAACTGGATGCAGGCACTGTTTCATTTGGGAGAGGGTCCCATAAAGCTGTTGTAGTCTCTCCTGAGGCAAGCAGGCCACAACTGTTTATCTGGTCTCTGATACTGGTGTTACGACAGAGTTGACATCCGAGCTGGTTCCACATGTATTATCTGGGCCAGGTCTGGGGTTCTTGCTGGGTATGGGGTTACCTCAGTGTCACACACAGTTCATAGATGCATGCAGGAACATGATGAGTCAATGGACTGAAATTGGTTGCATAAATAAAGATTTTATCTTAATTGTGACTTTTTAAAATATCCATAAGCTCGGGGGGCCTCCTGACAATATTTCGTGACGATTCACGCAGTATGTGGAAATCGTAAAAATGACACCACGATACTGTCGCACAAGAGATAACACGAGTGTGTGCGAGAGGTCTGAGATGTACCGTTTGGCCACGAATGTTCCTTCAGTCAGTAACAGCTGTATCGTGAAGTCGTACCTTGTGGTTCCCCACACTACGACACAAGAAATAACACTGATGTGCCTCTCCAAAACATTAGTTGGTTAGTTAGCTACATGTTTGCTAGACCGTTTGAACAATTCTTTTATCTCAGCATTAGTTTGCCAGATATGGGCTTGGCAAGACGTGGCTTCCTCGTCTTTGTCAGCTGAAGCGGAAGTGCTGGCAGCACTCGGTGCCCTCCGCTGCCTGAGCAACACCAACTGGGGTGCAGATCGCTCTATGCTGCTGCAGCTCTACAGAGCCCTTGTTCAATCATGCCTTAACTATGGGAGTCTGGTTTATGGTTTGGCAGCGGCCTCACCATTACGTTTACTTGACCCAGTGCACCACCGTGGTGTTCGTCTGGTAATAGGAGCTTTTAGGACAAGGCCTATGTCAGGGCTTAAGATTGTGGTTTGTGTCTGATCTCTTCTGTCTGAAGTGGAGTCATTGCCTTTATCACCTATACTCTAGGTCCATTCACATACATCTCCATGGTGTACAGCTAGGCCAAAGCTTTGCCTGGACCTTTCACATGGTCCTAAGGACTCAGTTAACCCTGTGGCTCTCTGCTGTCACGTCCTCTCGATTCTTGACACGTACCAGGACCATGAAGTGGTTTACACTGACGGCTCGATGGCTGATGGTCATGTTGGCTTCGCATATGTTCATGGACAACATATTGAACAACACTACTTACAAATGGCTGCAGTGTTTTCACTGCAGAGCTGGCGGCCATTTCTTGTGCTCTTGAGCGCATCCGCTCATGCCTGGGTGAGTCGTTTCTCCTCTGTACTGACTCTTTAAGCAGCCTGAAACCTATTGACCAGTGCTATCCCCGCCATCCTTTGGCAGCGACCATCCAGGAGTCCATCTATGCCCTGGAATTGTCCAGTTGTTCAGTGGTGTTTGTGTGGACCCCAAGTCACGTCGGAATTCCAGGAAATGAACTTGCCAACAGGCTGGCCAAACAGGCTACACGGTAACTGCTTCTGGAGATCGGCATCCCCATAACTGACTTGAGATCATTATTATGCCACAAGGTTCTTCAGCTTTGGGAGACAGAAGGCATAACCTGAGTACGCACAACAAACTGCCTGCCATTAAGGAGACTATGAATGTGTGAATGTCCTCCATGCAGGCCTCTCGCAGAGACTCTGTGGTTCTCTGCCGGCTCCACATTGGCCATATGTGGCTAACACATGGTTACCTCCTCTGTCGTGAGCACCGACCTTGGTGTCTCTCTGGCTCACATATGACTGTCGTCCACATCTTACTGGACTGCCCACTTTCAGCCCTTCTGCGGTGGAAGTTTAACCTTCCCAGCACCCTATCTTCGCTGTTGGGCGACAATGCCTCAATAGCAGATTTATTTTTGTTTTATTCATGAGGTTTTTTTTTTTATCATACTATCTGAGGGTGGGCATTTAGCCTTCTCTCTGAGGTCACCACCCTCCCTCCATTTTACCTCTGTCGCACTTTCTTTGCATTTGTTTGTCTTGGTGGTCATCTTTATCCTGCATGTGTTCATCTCGCCTTGTCTTTTTTGGGTGGACATTTTAATGTGTTGCAGAGTGGCTGACTCATCCTCTTTTATTATTGTCATCAGTCAGCCCAGACCATATGATGGTTTTAATACCTCCTTCTACTTTTCCTTGTGGTGTATGTTTCCTAATTTTTTGTTCATTCCATTCGTTTTCTTTTTAGGGGAGGTGTTGGGTGTTTTTGTACCTTGAGCCTTGCTTGCATCAGGAAGAAGGGACTGATGAGCCTGTAGCCGGCCACGGTGGCCGAGCAGTTCTAGGCACTTCAGTCCGGAACCGCGCGACTGCTACAGTTGCAGGTTCGAATCCTGCCTCGGGCATGGATGTATGTGGTGTCCTTAGGTTAGTTAGGTTTAAGTAGTTCTAAGTTCTAGGGGACTTATGACCTGAGAAGTTAAGTCCCATAGTGCTCAGAGCCATTTGAACTCTGTAGTCTGGTCCCTTTTATACCCCAAAATTACCAACCAACTCCCTCCAGTGACCTACCAAGGCCTCAGTTATTCCATGCAGTGATGTGCTGCCACTGTTATCCATGCCAAAGGTGGATGTACCGGCTATTAGGTAGGTGGTCATAATTGTTCTGGATGATCGGTGTAAGAAGTAATACATAACTCAAATGTGAAAAAAATTGGACATGACCTGCATTTTTACTCAAGTGTCCAAATGTGCTGATAGCCCAGATCTTGCCTGTCTGGCACTTACTAGACTCCAGCATAGTCATATAAGATACGATTTCCGTCATGTGACATGCCAAACTATTCCATACATTGTCCTGCCCTCAGATGTGTCTCCAACACAGTAACTATTTCAACTTCAGTTGTTCGTAAGTTGTTATAAATGTGCACTTATGTATTTTGAAATAAAGTGCCATGATGAGGGACACTTGTACGTCAAAAGCTGGAGTGCTGTTGTTCATAGTTATCATCATTTGTTATGGTTGCACGAAGTTACTTTTGTTTAGCTGGAATCGTGTAGTAGGGATGATGCCACACTTAGCAGGTTAAGATATGCCCATAAAATGTACAATATTCTGTGGGCATCGAGTGAAAGTTATCTAGTGGCTATTGGTGTGAATATGTTCTTTACATTTTCTTTCAAACAAGCTTCTAAAAGCAGTTCAGTATAGTTCATTATCACTATTGGCTACTATCTATTTTCTCTCCCTCGCCCCCCCCCCCCCCCCCTCTCTCTCTCTCTCTCTCTCTCTCTCTCTCTCTCTCTCTCTCTCTCTCTCTCTCTCTCTCTCTCTCTCTCTCTCTCTCACCAATTGGTGTTGGTGGTTCAGTACCTTGCTTCCATAAGGGAAAATTTATTTAGAAAGTATAGAAGTTACATAACTATTTCATTGACTACAAAGTAGAAATTGTGCTAACTTCTTAGTTTACATTTGCTCTTCAATATCATAATATAATTGAGACTTTCCTACAGTAATTGACAAGTGTTTGAAATTGCTATCCTTAACATAATATTAGCCAAGCACCTGAGTGCATTGTACGATCCCAATTGTGCGGATTCATACTTTTATCAGTGCTTCTCTAATCCATTAAAAATTGGAGAAGGCTCATATGGCATTGTATACAAAGTGATAAACAAAGAGGATGGTGTGACATATGCTGTGAAGAAGTTCAAGAATAAGATAAATAGTGAGTCTCAGTGGTGAGTAATCTTCCAAACAATCGTATTTACATTTCATAAAAGTGTTTAAATATCAGGTTTTGTTCATTTGTAGATGTCTCCATACAGTGGCTCTTTCTGTAAGATTGCTGTTTTTATATGTGCAGTATAGCACAGGTCATAAATGTTAGTTATATGTGTGTGTTTATATCAAGTTCGTGCATTGCTATAGTACCAATCAACCTGTCAAATACTGTTTTGGTTGTATCGCTGCTTGGAACCTCTAACTGATAAACAATGAACATACAGAAAGATGGGGAATCTTAACTGCCAGTTTGTTTACTAAATATTAAAATGCAGTTTTATACTGAATGTTGCTGTATAATATTATGGGTAAGAAAATCCACATTCATGTGAGAGAAAACTATTAATACATTCTTGCACATGCTTTTCTTAGAACAAATAATTTGATTCGCTCATTTCTTGCAGAGAACTAGTAATTTACATGTAAACTAGAGGCGTTACAAAAATACACATTTTACATAATATTCCAAACTGCCTGTTTGTCTAAATGTCATGGGACTTCCAGATATTTGTTCAGTGATTTATGTGGGCAGAAGTTAAAGAGCTCAAAATCAAGGTGGTAGAAAATACGTGGAAGAATTATTCCTTATATTTTCTGTAGTATGTGTATTTTGATGTTTTGCACTCATACACTAGGTTGAAGGAGACTTCTGTTAATTGCTGTATGAACAATGATGATAACTCCAAAATTGTCATTTAATTACTTCCCTTTTACAACTGCTGCAGATGGAAGGTTGCCTCAGCACTCTAACAGAAATGAGAAGGCAAGGTTAATTTTGTGGTTTACTGTATGATGCCCAATAACAGTGTATTCTAGAGTAACTGTGCATTTGTGTAAGCCCATAAATTAGCTATCACAACAAACTTTTGTATTAGTTCATTAGCCTATACTAGGCCTAAGCACCTAAAAACGCTCAGACTGTGACTGCAGTATGTGTATAAGATGATGGAACACATGATCAATGGTCGATTAGTGTGGTGGCTGGAGTCACACCATCTTCTCACTAATGCTCGGTGTGGGTTTCGAAAGTGCTGCTCAGCGGTTGATCATCTCATCACCCTGTCGATGTTCATCATGAATAATTTTCTGCAGAAGCGACAAACGGTGGCCATATTCTTTGATTTGGAGAAAGCCTATGATACCTGTTGACGAACAGGCATTCTACGTACTATGCACACATGGGGCCTTCGCGGTCGTCTTCCCAATTTCTTCTGGGAATTTTTAACAGACAGAGTTTTCCGGGTACTTATTGGTTCCTTCTTATTGTCCCACACATTTTCACAGGAGAATGGGGTGCTTCAGGGCTCCGTACTGAGTTTCGTCCTCTTCGCCATAGCCATCAACCCAATTATGGAATGACTTCCAGCTGGCATTTCCGGTTCTCTTTTCATTGACGGTTTTGCTATCTATTACAGCTTCCAATGGACGTGTCTCCGGTAACACTGTGTTCAGCATTGTCTGGACCGTCTCTATTCGTGGAGTGTCACAAATGGTTTCTGCTCTTCTGCTACCAAATCCGTTTGCATCAACTTCTGGCAGTACAAGGCATTTCTTCCACCATCCTTGCGACTGGGCCAAACTGCTCTCCCATTTGTGGATGCAACGAAACTCTTAGGGCTTACATTAGATAGGAAACTCAGTTGGTCTCCCCACGTGTCCTACCTGGCTGCACGCTGCACCTGGTCCGTCAATGTCCTTCGTGTATTGAGTGGTGCCTCTTGGGGAGCTGACCGCACTGTCCTCCTCCTGCCTCTATCGATCTCTTGTCCGCTCTAAGTTGGATTATGGTTGCATTGTCTACTCCTCTGCATGGCTGTCTATCTTACGCCATCTAAATACAATACACCATTTGGGGATCCGTCTCACCACTGGTGCCTTCCGTACTAGCCCAGTTGAGAGTCTCTCTGCAGAAGCCAGTGAACTACCTCTGTCATATGGCGCGACATCCTGCTCAGTAGGTATGCGTGTCGGCTTTCTTCCATGCCAGGCCACCCAACCTTTGACCCTTTTTTTGATGACATTCTTGACCGCCAATACGAGATGTACGTTTCTTCTCTGTGGCCTCCCGGCGTCAGCTTTCGTCACCTGCTTCAGCAGCTGTGGTTCACACTTCCTGCCCCTTTCCGAATGGCTGAGAGCCCTTCACCACCTTGGCTTCAGGCACAGGTTTGTGTTCTTTTTGACCTCAGCTCGTTCCCGAAGGATTAGGCTCCCGACCTGACCTATCGCTGCAAATTTCTCGAACTTCACTCACAACTTGCCAATAGCATTTTTGTGTACACTGCCGGTTCCAAGTCCGTCGACTGTGTTGGCTGTGCTTTTGTCATTGGGGATGATAAGTTTCAATACTGGCTTCTCAACCAGTGCACAATTTTTACCGCAGAGCTTTTTGCCCTCTATCAGGCTGTTCGCTACGTCCGGAGTCACCAGCTCACTCGCTGTGTGATATGCTCTGACTCCCTCAGTGCCCTTCAGAGAGTGGATGACCCAGATCCAGTCCACCCCATCGTTAGACGGATCCAGGACTGCCTCCTTTTGTTCCCAGATGAGGGAGCCCAGTGATGTTCATGTGGGTTCCTGCCCATGTTGGTGTGCCTGGGAATGACGCTGCTGATGCTGCAGCCAAGGCCGCAGTGCATCACGGTTGTCTCACCTCTTACTCTGTTCCCTCGCAAGATATTTGTACTTTTCTCTGTCAGCGTATCACGTCACTTTGGCATGACTATTGGTGCTCCCTCCATGGGAACAAACTCAGAGAAGTGAAACCTCTCCCAACAGCCTGGTCGACTTCCTCCCGGCCGTCTCGCCGTGAGCAAGTAATGTCAGCTCAGTTGCGAATAGGGCACTGCCGCTTTAGTCGCCGCCACTTGTTGAGTGGTGACCCTGCACCCAGCTGTCCTTTCTGTAGCCAGCCATTAACAGTCAGACATTTCCTGATCCTCTGGCCGTGTTTTAGCCACTGACGTCTCAGGATCGGGCTGCTGCCCACATTGCCGGACATTTTAGCGGGTGACGTGCGAGCTGTGGCACACGTTTTAAGTTTTTTTAAAAGCAGTAATACGACAAAAGAGACTTTGTTTCTACCTGGTGACTCTGATGTCTTGTTGCCATTTTTTAAATACTCGTCCGTAACATCTTGACATTTCAGATTTGTTTTTTCTTCCTTTCTGTGTTGGACCTCAAAACGGTTTTTTACCCTCGCAGTCCCAGCATTCTATGGTTATATACTGGGCACTTATGACATTAGATGTTTTGCGCCCTAAAACCCCACATAAAAAAAGCAATATGTGTATCCATTATTAAATTTTTGTTAATAATATTTACTCAGTCCAAAGGAATTTCTGTATTTGGTCAGTAAACACTAGACTAGGCCTGGCCAAGATTTCCACTCCAGGAGCGCACTTACATGCTGAGGGTGCAGCAGAGTCTGGTCTATGCTCCAGTCTCCTCCACCACTGCGTTACTCTGAGCAGGAGTGAGAGTGAGACGGCTATATGCTGAAGGCTGCACAGATGGAAAACTTCGGAAGACATATTTGCACCCCCCAGGGGGTCCACAACTCTTTTGTGGATACGTGCGTGGCGAGCACGGGGCCCCGAGCCATTGCAGCCTTCTTTCTCTCCCGGGCTGCATTTCCTTTCCCTTCCCCTCCTTTCCCCTCCATACCCCTTTCCCCTCGCCCTCTCCTCTCCCTCTATTGGTGTCCTTGCTTATGTTGGCCCCCGCTATCCTCCTGGTTCTGTTGGTTTTACACTCCGGCTTTGTTGCGTAATCATCTCCTCCTTTTGGCATTCCTTGGTCCCCCTCTGGGGTTTGACCTCCATTCCAAAATTTCTCTTCCGTAGTGTGAGCCATTTGGGGAAGAGCACCTTACCTAGTGTCTCCGACGTGTGCCCTCCTAGTACATTCCACCTTTTCTTTTACGTCGTTGTCTGATGCTAGGGTGCATAGCCAGCACGGTAGCCAGCCCGTGTGGTGGGGTCGCTATGTACCCTTTTGGTTGAGCCCCCTGAACACACAGGGATCACACTTCTGATACCTGAGCTGTGACCTCCTCATGCATGCCTTGGAGTGGTTGCTCGTCATCCTGGAGCATCGGAACTCCCGGCAATGGCCGCCGTGCCAGACGGCCCTTGCTGTGGCTGGGTGGCGCCCGTGAGGAGAGCCCCTGATCGGAGTGGGTGGTATCAGGGCGGACGCTATGCAGATGAAACGCATACGGGTCCAAAACTCTGGCCGCTCTTCTGCGGCCGTCTCTCGGCGTGGTACTGATTCCTCAAGTGCTGCTTCTCTTGCCCCTTCGGCCTTCCCTTCCGTGGCTACCCCCTGGGAGGAGGGTCAGGCCCGTCGTCTAGGGGCAAAACCTTTCCCCCGTTATCTAGTTTGCACCAGGACTGATGGAGATACTTTCACCAGTGTCAAACCTTTATTCTTTGTGGAACACATTGAAGACAAGTTCGGCGAAGTGGACTCCCTGAGCAAGATGCGGTCGGGTTCGTTGCTGATAAAAACTGCTTCGGCTGCCCAATCTGCGGCCCTTCGTGCCTGTACCCATCTTGGCACAATTCCCGTGTCCATTACCCCTCACCAGTCTCTAAATATGGTACAAGGTGTGATTTTTCACAGAGACCTCATCCTTCAAACTGATGAGGAACTTCGGGACAATCTCGGACGGCGGGGTGTTCACTTTGTTCGGCGTGTTCAGAAGGGTCCTAAAGATAATCGTATTGATACTGGTGCCTTTATCCTGGCCTTTGAAGGGGATACCCTTCCTGAGAAAGTTAAGATTATGGTCTATCGCTGTGATGTGAAGCCGTACATCCCACCTCCTATGCGGTGTTTTAAGTGCTTGCGTTTTGGCCACGTCTTCTCGCTGTTCCCAGGACCCTCTCTGTGGTGACTGTGGACGTCCACTCCATGAGGGGAGTCCCTGTGTTCCCCCTCCTGTATGTGTAAATTGTCATGGTAGTCATTCTCCACGTTCAGCAGATTGCCCAGTCTATAAGAAAGAAAAAAAGATACAGGAGTATAAGTCCCTTGATCGTTTAAGCTACACAGAGGCCCGTAAGAAATATGCACGATTGCACCCTGTGTCCATGACATCTAGTTACGCCTTGGTTACATCTTCATCCCTTCCTCCCCCTTCCTTACCCCCATCCCGGACCCCTCTCCTTCCCCCCTCCCCTGCGGCTCCCACACCTTCTCCTCTGGGCGCTGCTCCCCCTCCCCAGCCGGAGAAGTGTCCCACTCCTTCGGCGTCTGCCGGTCAAGGGCGCCTCTCCCGGGATGCCCCTTCCCGGCACCTTCCAGGTCAAAGGTCTGCTGCAGCGCGGCGACCGCGAGAGCCGCGGTCTATCGGCCCCCAGGTCGCCCGGTCTCTTTCTGTTCCTGATCTTGCTGCAGCTGGCTCCATTATGCCACACAGCCCTCCTCGATCTCAGCCTGAAAAGAAGAAGAAACATAAGTCCCAGGACAAAGAGCCTCTGGTGTCACTGGAGGTCCCTTCCCCGACTTCACAACCGGATTCTGACCTGTCGTTTATGGATGTCGCCCCCTCCTTGTCGGTGACGGGTGGGGACCCGGCGGTATGACTGGATTTAGCGTGTTCAGCCCTCATTTAAACCATCGTTCTGTGGTTCTCCAATGGAATTGTAATGGCTACTATCGTCACCTTCCGGAATTGAAATCCCTTCTTTCGTCCTACTCAGCAGCTTGTGTGGTTCTCCAGGAATCTCATTTTACTGATGCTCACTCACCGACCCTCCGTGGGTTCCGTGTTTTCTGTCGAAATCGGGTCGGACCCTTGCAGGCTTCTGGTGGCATTTGTACGTTGGTCCGTACAGACATTGCTAGCACGTGGATTCCTCTCCAAACTACATTGGAAGCGGTTGCTGTGAGGGTCCACTTAGACTCTGCAGTCACAGTATGCAATCTTTATCTCCCTCCTGACAGGACTCTTACACCTGCTGCCTTAACCACCCTTCTTCAGCAACTTCCTCCTCCCTTCCTCCTCCTTGGGGATTTTAATGCTCATCATCCTTTGTGGGGCAGTGCCTTTCCATCTAGACGAGGTCTTCTTATAGACCAATTTATTGCAGACCACGACCTGTGCCTTCTTAATGATGGCTCCCCTACTCATTTCAGTGCTGGTCATGGTACCTTTTCTGCCATTGATCTTTCTCTTTCTTCTCCCTCTCTCCTCCCTTCATTACACTGGTCGCCACACGACGACCTTTGTGATAGTGACCATTTCCCGTTGATTATCACGCTCCCTTCCCGCTCCCCGATGGAGAGGTTACCTTGTTGGTCTTTCCACCACGCCGATTGGCCTCTATATACTGCACAGGTCGAGTTTTCTCCCTCTTTGTCGGGTTGTATTGATGACGTCCTACGTGACGTGTCTGACGCGATTGTTCGCGCTGCTAACCTTGCTGTCCCGCGCTCATCTGGACAATTTCGTCGTCGGCAAGTCCCGTGGTGGAGTACGGCCATTGCCATCGCCATCCGTGATCGCCGTCGAGCTTTGCAACACTTTAAGAGGCACCCATCTGTAGCCAGCCTTTCTACCTTTAAGCGCCTTCGCGCTAAAGCCCGTTATTTAATCAAGCAGAGCAAGCGGATATGTTGGGAACGATTCGTTTCTTCCCTTGGTTTCACTGTCCCTCTGTCACGGGTATGGGCTACACTTCGCTCTCTCCAAGGTTGCCATCGGCAGTCCACCGTCCCAGGCCTTCACCTCCCAGATGGCATTTGTACGGACCCATTAGTTCTCGCAGAACATCTTGTGACCCATTTTGCAGTGGCATCAGCGTCGGCCTCCTATCCAGCTGCTTTCCTTCATCAAAAACAGCAGGCTGAAGCTGTCACCTTATGTTTCACCACTTGTGAGTCAGAGTCTTACAACGAACCTTTCACTGAATGGGAATTTCTTTCTGCTCTATCTTCTTCTCACGATACGGCCCCTGGCCCAGATTCCATTCATAACCAGCTGCTTCAACATCTCAGTGCTCCACAACGGCACCATCTTCTTCGGGTGTTTAACCGTATCTGGCTCCAGGGTGACTTCCCTTCTCAGTGGAGGGATAGCATTGTGGTTCCTGTCCTTAAGCCTGGTCAGAACCCCCTATCTGTTGACAGCTATCGGCCAATTAGTTTGACCAATGTTGGTTGTAAGTTACTTGAACGGCTGGTAGCCCGTCGGCTCACTTGGGTCCTCGAATCTCGGGATCTATTGTCCCCTTACCAGTGTGGCTTTCGAGAGGGACGATCTCCAATCGATCATTTACTTCGCTTGGAATCCGCAGTTCGGCAGGCTTTTTCCCAGCGCCGCCATTTGGTTGCAGTGTTTTTTGACCTTCGCAAGGCCTATGACACGGCCTGGCGCCATCACATCTTACTAACCCTTCATCAGTGGGGTCTTCGGGGCCCACTCCCGATTTTTATCCGCCAGTTCCTGATCCATCGGTCATTCAGAGTTCGATTTGGTACTGCTTTTAGTTCTCCACGGACCCAGGAGACGGGCATCCCACAGGGTTCTGTCTTGAGTGTCCTTCTTTTCCTCATTGCTATCGATGGACTTGTGGCCTCTGTCGGTCCCTTGGTCGCCCCTGCCCTGTATGTGGATGATTTCTGCATTTGGGTTAGTTCCTCCTCGATGCCATCTGCAGAACGGCAGCTCCAGGTGGCTATACGGCGTGCCTCTGCATGGACCCTCTCACACGGGTTTCAATTCTCTCCTTTAAAATCGCGGGTGGTCCACTTCTGTCGCCGTACTACGGTCCACCCTGATCCAGAGCTCTATCTCGCTGCTCAAAGATTGCCTGTGGTTCCACAGTTTCGTTTCCTCGGTCTTCTTTTCGACAACAAGCTCACTTGGCTGCCCCATATCAGACTCCTGAAGGTAGGATGTTTCCGTAAACTCAATGTCCTTCGCTTCCTTGCCCACTCCTCTTGGGGTGCGGACCGTTCCCTGCTCCTCCGTCTTTATCGTGCTCTAGTTCTGTCACGTTTGGACTATGGTTGTCAAGTTTATGGTTCAGCTGCTCCTTCCACGCTGCACGTGCTGGATCCGGTCCACCATCGTGGTATCCGTTTGGCCACCGGTGCCTTCCCTACTAGCCCTGTTGATAGTCTCCTGGTTGAAGCTGGGATCCCCCCCCCCTTTCTGTTCGGCGGTCCCAGCTTCTGGTGTCTTATGCCCTTACTATCCGTTCTTCTCCCGCTCATCCTTCCTATTCTATCCTATTCCCAGACCATGGAAGTCGCCCGCCTGACTCCCGCCCTCGGGCGGGTTTACCGGTTGGACTGCGCCTTGCGTCTCTTAACTGTGATTTTCGGCTTCCTTCTTTGTCCTGTCTTCCTCGCTCCCTCCCCTCCACCCCTCCTTGGTTAGTTCCTCGGCCTCGAATTCGGATGGATCTCCGCCGCGGTCCGAAAGATTCCATCCCCCCCGGTGGTGTTCCGTTCCTTTTTCCGCCAAATTTTATGGGAGTTTCGGGATGCTGTTGTTTTTTACACTGATGGCTCTAAATCTGCTGATCATGTTGGGTATGCCTTCACGTCCTTTGTTGGAACGGAAAATCATCTACTGCCACCCTCATGTGGGGTGTTTACTGCGGAATTGATGGCAATTTCCCGGGCCCTTACCTTTATTAAACAATCCCAACACAACCGCGTTTTGTTATGTACGGACTCGATGAGTGGCCTTCTTGCTATTGACCGGTGTTTTTCGCGCCATCCCTTGGTCTCTGCCATCCGTGACCATCTCGCTGATCTTCACCGTGCTGCTTGTTCCATTGACTTCCTATGGGTCCCGGGCCATGTGGGTATCCCGGGTAATGAGCTCGCTGATCATTTGGCTGGGGGAGCAGTTACTTACCCCCCGTTTTCTGTAACCCCTCCTGCAGCGGATTTACGGCTTCACGTCAAATCCCACTTTGCACAGTCATGGGCCAATTCTTGGGAGGCTACTCCACTGTCTAATAAACTTCGTGCCATTAAGGTGAATCCAGGCCCATGGCGTTCTTCCTTTCGCCTCTCCCGCAAGGACTCGACCACACTGTGTCGTCTCCGCATTGGCCATACCAGGCTGACCCATGGTTTCCTTTTGCGTGATGAGCCACTCCCGCTATGTGGTTGTGGAGCCTTCCAGTCAGTGGCCCACATTTTGGTTGAATGCCCCCCTCTTTTGGCTCTGCGTGCTAAGTACAGACTCCCCCACACTTTACCTTTGATGTTGGCTGACGATTCCCGGATGGTCTCTCTGGTTCTAGGTTTCCTCCGGGAGAGTGGTTTTTATTCTCAGTTTTAAAGTTTTTAATCTTCCTCTGGTGTTGGGGCATTGCGGTGAGTGTTTGGGTGTCTCCCACTGTAGGCAGTGTTCAGAGATTCCCGATTCACCTCCCTGACCGGAATCCTCTTTTCTTTCCCTTTTACTCTGTTTTTACCCCTTCTTTTTAAGGCTTGGTTAGTTTTTCTATTCCCATACGTACTTTCTGCATTATAGCAGTTGTACCTTTTAAGTCACAGGTGGTCTTGCCTATGCTGCTTCAGCATAGTGTTGGGTTCGTTCTCTTGCCAACTTCCCTCATTTGTTTTTACTATTGACAACGTGACTGCCCTTTTACGTTTCCCCTTTTTCCGTTTTATTGTTCTGACTTTTCTGAGATGTCCCGTTAGCAGAATGGAGTCTATTTGAAACAAGGGACTGATGACCTTGCTGTTTGGTCCCTTTAACCTCAAACAACCAACCAACCAACCAACATATTTGCAACACAGTGTGACTACTTCTAAGAGCAAAAATTGCAGCATATTTTTCTAAGCAGGATTTTATGTTCATTTATCTGGGTAAAATAAAATTTAAAAAAAAACTGGAAATAAAAAATAAAAATCTTATACTGAAGTGCATATTTTGCCCTGCAAATTTGTACTACCTGTGAACACAATTCTAATTGTTTCTAAATTACACTTGACAACCTTGAATGTGAGTTTTATGGTACATTGTTGGGAGTCTTAAGTGTTGTTTCATTTTCACTGTTGATTTAACGCTAATCATTATTATTAGCAGTTTATCGCTGTAGGGCAAACATGTATCTTGTAAGGAAGATTTTCTGTAACGAGTTACAGAGGTTTGATTGATGCAAAAAATTGTGCTGAACTTCTAGCAGACGATGAATTAGCAGAGTTCAGAGATGTAGAGTTTGAGCTCACAGAAGTTAAAGAGCATTCAAATGAAGGAGAAAAACAAGACAATTAAGGGAAAAAACCACACAAGTAACACTCCAAATAAACATATTGCAGGTTCTAGTAGAGTGTATCTTGCAAGAGCTCCAGGGCAATGTAAATCATTCAAAACCATTTCACTTCTGAAATTGTAAGGAAAATTGTTGCCCATACAAATGAAGAATCTGAGAGAGAAATCTCTCTCATGCTAGTGATTCTAAAATTATGCTTTGATGGGAATTCTAATTTTAATGAAAGTGTACAAGGTCACCAATACTTCATTGTTTGATTTATGGACAAATTTATTGTGAATGGCCATTTATACAGAAACTATGACTAAGACCAGAGCGTATCAACTATTGAAAATTCTCCATTTTGGTGATAAGGGCACCAGGGCAGAGAGACATATCAATGACAAATTTGTGCCACTGCCTGAAATATTTGAAGAACTGAATGAAACATTCCCACGGTGGTTTGATAAGTCTGGCAAATTTCAATGAAAGAATGGGACATTTATGTTGCAGCTTCGTGGTTCTTAATGTAGATCATTGCAAGAATTGTATAAAGAATTTAAACAATGTCAGCATAAAATTCATTGTTGATGGCCATCTGAATTGCTCAATGTATCAACTGCAATTGGAAATGGGGAAGATAGTGTTTCATGCTGTTATTAAACATTTTTGTTTGACTAACTGAACTGCTACACAAATCAAAACAGATTTGGGTGAAGTTCACATGGACTCTTACCACCATTGAAGACCATCTGCTTTTGAATTAATTAATTAAAATGTGGAGCACTTGAGATGAAGCACACTCCGGCCGTCCAGCTGAGGTCACCATAAAGGAAATCATTGACAAAATGCATGGTATGGTAATGCAAGACCAGCAAATAAAAATGAGAGATTGCTGAGACTGTAGGTGTCATCTCAAGTGAGTGGGTGCATAGTACCCTGCATGGAGAATTAGCCATGAAGCAGCTGCATGCAAGATGGTGCCGCAATTGCTCACGTATCTAGCACAATGTTTCAACACAATGTCTGGTGATTTTTAATTGCAATCTGAGAGACTTTTTGTGCTGATTTGTGACAGTTGGTGAAATCTGGATCCATAATTACATACCAGAGTCAATATGGCAGTTGAAACAATGGACAAAGGCTGGTGAAAGTGCACCAAAGGAGGCAAAGACCATTTTGTCAGCAGGTAAGGTGATGGCCAACTGTTTTTTGGGATTCCCAAGGAATATTCTTTGTTGATTACTAGGAAAGAGGCAGAACCGTAACTGGACACTATTGGACTTCATTGTTGGACCATTTGAAACTTCTGTTGGCTGAAAAAAAGATCAGGGTTGGCATACAAGGAAGTGATCTTTCATAAGGATAATGCACCGTCCCACACATCAGTAATAACAATGGGGAAAGTGCATGAATTAGGCTTTGAATTGGTTACTCATCCACCCTCCTCACCAGACTTAGTTCCATGTGACATTTTCCTATTCTGTATGTTGAAACTTTATCTTACTGGGAAGAAATTTTGATCAGATGAGGAAGCGATAATTGCAGTCAACAAGTATATTGCAGAGTTTGACAGAACTTATTTTACCGGTGGGATGAAAAAGCTGGAGGATTGCAGTAGGTGAGTTTGTTTCATAAACACTTCTTCTATCCTTTTTTACCAGACTTTCTAAACCAGCTTCGTACTTCAGAAGTGGCCCTCACAATACAATCGAAGAAATGCAAGGACTTTTCAGAGGTTTTGTCCATTTAAAGTTTTCCTCAAGGACATGCCTGAGAAATATGCTATACTTGTTATAATTCTCAGTAGTGCAATAGAATGGTATGTAATGAAAATGTAAGTGTATGCTGGAAAAGCAGTAGACCTGCCTGTGAATGTGAGGTCCCTTTGAGATTTTGGAGAGACTGGCGAAGCCAGTAAGGTATACAGGCTTCAACATCAAAACTGACCATTTCTAGACTTCTGTGGACACTCTGTATGCAGGTTACAAACTTACCTTGGTGGGAACTGAAATCCAACAGAAAACACTTAAGATGACAGCAGCAGGAGAGTCGTATTCCTCCAAGTTTGCATTAGCAGATCTGACTAAGAATCCTCCATTAACTGTTATCTTTTACGCCACAAAGGAAAAAACAAAGAAACATCTGTTAATATTGGCTACACAACATTGTGATGTAAGACTAGAAGTTGATGCATCAAAAAAGAAAATCCACGTAAACTTACAATTCCACTAAGGGAAGAGGGGACACCATAGACATAATGACTACGACATACTCTGTACAAAGAGGTATGAGGATATGGCCGCTGTAAGTGTTCTGTAGCCTACTTGATATACCCTACTGGCCATTTAAATTTCTACACCAAGAAGATATGCAGATGATAAACGGGTATTCATCGGACAAATATATTATACTAGAACTGACATGTGATTACATTTTCACGCAATTTGGGTGAGAAAACAGGACCCAGAACAACCACCTCTGGCCGTAATAACGGACTTGATACGCCTAGGTATTCAGTCAAACAGAGCTTGGATGGCATGTACAGGTACAGCTGCCGATGCAGCTTCAACACAATACCACAGTTCATCAAGCGTAGTGACTGGTGTGTTGTGATGAGCCAGTTGCTCGGCCACCATTGACCAGATGTTTTCAATTGGTGAGAGAGCTGGAGAATGTGCTGGCCAGGGCGGCAGTCAAACATTTTCTGTATCCAGAAAGGCCCGTACAGGACCTGCAACATGCGGTCGTGCATTATCCTGTTGAAATGTAGGGTTTCTCAGGAATCAAATGAAGGGTAGAGCCACGGGTCGTAACACATCTGAAACGTAACGTCCACTGTTCAAAGTGCCGTCAATACGAACAAGAGGTGACAGAGACGTGTAACCAATGGCACGCCATACCATCACGCCCGATGATACGCCAGTATGGCGTATGACGAATACACGATTCCAATGTGCGTTCACCGCGATGTCTCAAAGCACAGATGCGACCATCATGATGCTGTAAACAAAACCTGGATTCATCCGAAAAAATGACTTTTTGCCATTTGTGCACCCAGGTTTGTCATTGAGTAGACCATTCCAGGCGTGCCTGTCTGTGATGCAGTGTCAAGGGTAACGGCAGCAATGGTCTCAGAGCTGATAGTCCGTACTGCTGCAAACGTCGTCGAACTGTTTGTGCAGATGGTTGTCGTCTTGCAAACGTCCCCATCTGCTGACTCAGTGTTCGAGACGTGGCTGCACGATCCGTTACAGCCATGCGGATAAGATGCCTGTCATCTCGACTGCTAGTGATACGAGGCTGTTGGGATCCAGCACCCACCAATTCCATATTCTGCTAACAGTCATTGGATCTCGACCAACGCGAGCAGCAGTGTCGCGATACGATAAATAGCTATCGCGATAGGCTACAATCCGAACTTTATCAAAGTTGGAAACGTGATGGTACACATTTCCCCTCCTCACACGAGGCATCACAACAACGTTTCACCAGGCAAAGCTGGTCAACTGCTGTTTGTGTATGTAAAATCTGTTGGAAACTATCCTCATGTCAGCACGTTGTAGGTGTCGCCACTGGCGCAAACCTTGTGTGAATGCTCTGAAAAGCTAATCATTTGCATATCACAGCATCTTCTTCCTGTCCATTAAATTTCGCGTCTGTAGCATGTCATCTTCGTGGCGTAGCAATTTTAATGGCCAGTAGTGTAGCTAAGATGTTAAAGATGAATGTGCCTAAGTGGAATGGAGGGAAATAAAACCTCAGAAAGTTGTATCTGCATGAATTAGACCTCAAACTTTTGAAACCATTTGTAGAAGACTTTAGCTGCCTATCATTTACACTATGGGAGACATCCTTGGAAAGACATTAGAGATAATTGGAAGTACTCCAAATGAAGAACCAGCTGGGAAAGCAAGATGCAACATGTGTGTAGGATATAACTAACGAGAGAGCCAGAGACAACAAAGTTAACCTGTTTTAACTGTAGTCACCATCTGTGTAAGTGTCATTCAGAGTCAAATCATTTTGTGTGCAGGCAATAAATGTCATCTGTAAATGACAGTATTATTTCTAACTGAATTGTGTATTTTGAAATTTTCCAGTATACCATAACCTATATTTTTGCAACGGTTTTTATTTGTTTTTTAAACATTTTTATCGAGGTCAGGAGTTTGTACAAACTTTATTTCGACCACCGGGGCAACTTGCACGTTTTTGGATACCTTGTATGTTCCAAACATTACAGTTTGTTATAGTGTGTCTGAGCCCTTTTAAACTGATTTCACATTAGAAACACCATCACTTAAAATAAATAAATATTGCAAGCTTTATAGTCTGTTGTAACACTGGCAAATTTTGCCCTTGGTTGGTGCTCCATGTAACCTACAAAAAGTTTGTGCTCCTGGGATTAAGGGAGATAAAAATTTAATTGTGATGGTGGCTGGAAGTTGATAGTAGGAAAAGGAAGGGTAGTAGGTGAATGTGGACTACAGGAAAGAATTGAAAGAGGAAACCACATGGTAGAATTGTGCACAGAGCGTAATTTAATCATCACTAACACTTGGTTTAAGAGTAGTGAAAGAAGCTTGTCTACGTGGAAGAGATCTGAAGATAACAAAAGGTTTCAAATCAACTGTATAATGGTGTGACAGCTTTTGGAACCAGATTTGAAACTGTAAGACATTTCCACGGGCAGATGTGGACTCTACAAGTTATTGGTCATGAACTGTAGGTTAGAACTGAAGAAATTGCAAAATAGGAAATTAAAGGGATGAAACCTGGATAATTTAAAAGGAGAGGTTTTTGTGAGTTTCAGAGGGAGCATTAACCAACTATTGACCAGAACAGGGGAAAGGAATATGGTAAAAGACTAAGGGGTAGCTTGGAGAGATGAAATAGCAAATGCAGCATAGGATCAAATAGGTAAAAAGACAAGGCCTAGTAGAACTCCTTTGCTATCATGATAGATACTGAATTTAATTAATGAAAAGAAAATTTAAAACTGCAGCAACTGAAGTACTCTAAAGGGAATAAAAATGTGTACAAAATGAGATTGACAGGAGATGCAAAATGGCTAAGGAGGAATGGGTAGATGACAAGCATAGGGATTTAGAAGCATATATCACTGTGGGAAAGTTAGAGATTGCCTACAGGAAATTAAACAAGCTCTTGGAGAAAAGAGAAGCAACTGTGTGTGGATACTGAGAGCTCAAATGGAAACTTAGTCCTAAACAAAGAAAGGAAAACTGAAAGGTGGAAGGATTGTGTCAAGGTCTGTGCAAGGGAGATGAACTTGATGACAATATTATAGAAAGGGATGAGGATGTAGATGAAGGTAAGATGGGAAATATGATACTGCGAGAAGAATTTTAGAGTAGTGAAAGACTTGGTCTAAACAAGGCCCTGGGAGTAGATGACATTCCATCATAACTGTTTAAAGCCTTGGGAGAGACAGTCAGGACAAAACATCTTCCATGTGATGTGCAAGATGTATGAGGCAGGCAAAGTACCCTCAGACTTACAGAAGAATATAATAATTCCAATTCCAAAGAAAGCAGGTGCTAATGTGTGAATATCACCAAACTATCGGTTTAATAAATCATGGTTGCAAAATTCTAACATGAATTCTTTACAGGAAAATGGATAAACTGAAGCCAACCTCAGAGAAAATAAATTTGGATTCCAGAGAAACATAGGAACACATAAGGCAATACTGACCCTACAACTTATTTAACAAGATAGGTTAAGGAAAAGAAAACCTATGTTTATTGCTTTTGTAGACTTTAAGAAAGGATTTGACGATGTTGACTGGAATACTCTCCTCAAAATTATGAAGCTAGCAGGGGTAAAATGCAAGGAGTGAAAGGCTACCTACGACTTGTACAGAAACCAGATGGTGATTAAGAGTCGTGGGCCATGAAAGGGAAGCAGTGGTTGAAAAGGGAGGGAAACAGGTTTGTAGCGTATCCCCAAGACATTGTCTTGGAAGGAGGATATAAAATGAACATCAACGAAAACAAAACAAGGATAATGGAATATAGTCTTATTAAATCAGGTGATGCTGGTGGAATAGGTTAGGAAACGGGACACTTACAGTAGTAGATGAGTTTTGTTACTTAGGCAGCAAAATAATTGAGGATGGCCGTAGTAGAGAGGATATAAAATGTAGACTGGCAATGGCAAGAAAACTGTTTGTGAATAAGAAAAATTTCTTAACGTGGACTGGATTTAAGTATTACAAAGTCTTCTCTGGAAATATTTTTCTGGAGTGTAGCTGTGTATGAAAGTGAAACATGGATGATAAAGAGTTTAGACAACAAGAAAACAGGCTTTGCAAATATGGTGCTACAAGAACGCTGAGAATTAGGTGGGTAGATCACATAACTAATGAGGACGTATGGGATAGAATTGGGGAGAAAAGAAATTTGGGCAAAAAGAAGGGAGCAGTTGACAGGACACATTCTGAAATACCAAGAGATAACCAGTTTAGCAGTGGAGGAAAGTGGGAGGGGGATAATATCGTAGAGGGGGACTAAGAGATTACATTAAGCAGATACAGAAGGATGTAGATTGCTGTATTTATTCGGAGATTAAGAGGCTTGCACTGGGTAGACTAGCATGGAGAGGTGCATCATAAAAATGATTCCTTAACTATTAAATTGCAAATAATATATTCTCGAACTCACAGTATGGATTTGTAAAGTGTTCAAGTACTGAAAAGGCTGTTTACACATAAATGAGGAATGTACTTCATTCTTTAGACAATAAATCACAGGTTACTTGTATAAACTGTGATCTGTCAAAGGCAATTGATCGTAAATCACAAGATTCTTTTAAATAAATTAAAATATCATGATGTAACAGAAAATGCACTAGAGTGGCTTAGATTACCATGTTTTCTAATAGGGGAAAAATTTGCCAAGAGCAAGTAGGACTCGTGCTCTGAGGGTTCCGTACATATTTAATTAGATGTATAGGTAGTCTATCCATCCTGGGAATCAAGACTCTCGACAATTTTTGCTTGTTATTAATATTGATGTTTACAAACAGTCAGACAGACAGTCGGATACAAACGACAATTTTTGTGTTATAAATACAATTAATAATTTTAGGATTTATGCCTCTACTTGTATTCTGAATCTGTGCTTCTTGCCAAATATCATTATTCTATGTCAGTGGGAAATACCCTATAAGTTTTGGTGAGAGAGTTTGGGAGTATTAAAATGTGTGACATAAATGGCTGTATCTTTTGAATACATTGACCTAGAAGCTTAACTTCTTCGCACTGCTAGGGGACCATAGACCTTAGCATGTGACACAAATTTCAACTTGATACCTCTACCCATTCTTGAGAAAAAGGGGTCTAGACAGATGGACAGACAACAAAGTTATCCTATAAGGGATCCGTTTTTACCAATTGAGGTACGGAACCCTAAAAAAAGGGTGTCAACAGGAAAGAGTGCTGTGTTAAGTGGTCAGTCATCATCCAGTTGGGAGTGGATTACATGAGATGTCCCACTTTGTTCCACCCTGTGGCTCTTACTTTTCCTTGTTTACGTTTTTTGCCCCCTGATAATAGAGATTAGATTAGATTAGATTAATACTAGTTCCATGGATCATGAATACGATATTTCATAATGATGTGGAACGAGTCAAATTTTCCAATACACGACATAATTAAGTTAATTTAACAACATACTTAAGTTAATGTAACAACTTTTTCTTAATTTATATCGAAAAATTCCTCTATGGAGTAGGAGTTGTCATTCAGAAATTCTTTTAATTTCTTCTTAAATACTTGTTGGTCATCTGCCAGACTTTTGATACTATTTGGTAAGTGACCAAAGACTTTAGTGGCAGTATAATTCACCCCTTTCTGTGCCAAAGTTAGATTTAATCTTGAATAGTGAAGATCATCCTTTCTCCTAGTATTGTAGTTATGCAGACTGCTGTTACTTTTGAATTGGGTTTGGTTGTTAATAACAAATTTCATAAGAGAGTATATATACTGAGAAGCTACTGTGAATATCCCTAGATCCTAAAATAAATGTCTGCAGGATGATCTTGGGTGGACTCCAGCTATTATTCTGATTACACGCTTTTGTGCAATAAATACTTTATTCCTCAGTGATGAATTACCCCAAAATATGATACCATATGAAAGCAATGAGTGAAAATAGGCGTAAGCTAATTTACTAAGATGTTTATCACCAAGATTTGCAATGGCGCTTATTGCATAAGTAGCTGAACTCAAACGTTTCAGCAGATCATCAATGTGTTTCTTCCAATTTAATCTCTCATCAATGAACACACCTAAAAATTTGGAATATTCTACCTTAGCTATATGTTTCTGATTAAGGTATATATTTATTAATGGCATCATACCATTCACTGTACGGAACTGTATGTACTGTGTCTTATCAAAATTCAGAGTCCGTTTACAAGGAACCACTTAGTAATTTTCTGAAAGACAGTATTGACAATTTCATCAGTTAATTCTTGTTTGTCAGGTGTGATTACTATACTTGTATCATCAGCAAAGAGAACTAACTTTGCCTCTTCATGAATATAGAATGGCAAGTCATTAATATATATATATATTAAGAACAACAAAGGACCCAAGACTGACCCTTGCAGAACCCCATTCTTGATAGTTCCTCAGTTTGAGGAATGAGCTGATCTTTGCATATTATGAGAACTGCTTATTTCAACTTTCTGCGCTCGTCCAGTTAGGTACGAATTGAACCATTTGTGCACTGTCCCACTCATGCCACAATATTTGAGCTTGTCTAGCAGAATTTCATTATTTACACAATCAAAAGCCTTTGAGAGATCAGAAAAAATCCCAATGGGTGGTGTTCGGTTATTCAGATCATTCAAAATTTGATTAGTGAAAGCATATATGGCATTTTTTGTTGAAAAACCTTCTGGAAACCAAACTGACATTTTGTTAGTACTTCATTTTTACAGATATGTGAAGCTACTCTTGAATACATTACTTTCTCAAAGTTTTTGGATAAAGCTGTTAGAAGGGAGATTGGACGGTAATTGTTGACATCAGATCTATCCCCCTTTTTATGCAAAGGTATAACAATAGCATATTTCAGTCTATCAGGGAAAATGCCCTGTTCCAGAGAGCTATTACACAGGTGGCTGAGAATCTTACTTATCTGTTGAGAACAAGCTTTTAGTATTTTGCTGGAAATGCCATCAATTCCATGTGAGTTTTTGCTTTTAAGCAAGTTTATTATTTTCCTAATTTCAGAGGGAGAAGTGGGTGAGTTTTCAATTGTATCAAATTGCATAGGTATGGCCTCTTCCATTAACAGCCTAGCATCTTCTAATGAACACCTGGATCCTACTATATCCACAACATTTAGAAAATGATTATTAAAAATATTTTCAACCTCTGACTTTTTGTTCGTAAAGTTTTCATTCAATTTGATGGTAATACTGTCTTCCTGTGCTCTTGGTTGACCTGTTTCTCTTTTAATAATATTCCAAATTGTTTTAATTTTATTATCAGAGTTGCTGATTTCAGACATGATACACATACTTCTGGATTTCTTAATAACTTTTCTTAATATAGCACAGTAGTTTTTATAATGTTTGACAGTTTCTGGGTCACTACTCTTTCTTGCTGTCAGATACATTTCCCTTTTTTGGTTACAAGATATTTTTATACCCTTAGTAAGCCATGGTTTGTTACAAGGCTTCTTATGAGTATATTTAACTATTTTCTTGGGGAAGCAGTTTTCAAATGCGTTTACAAAAATGTCATGAAATAAATTATATTTTAAATTGGCATCAGGTTCATGGTACACCTCATCCCAGTCTAACTGCTGTAGGCTTTCCCTGAAATTTGCAATTGTTAAATCATTGACTGAACGTACTACTTTGGAGGACTGTTTAGTATTGCTGAATGGAGTTATGTCATATATTGTAACTAGCTGTGCACCATGATCAGAAAGACCATTCTCAACAGGCTGAGCATTTATCTGGTTAAACTTATCTTGGTCTATAAAGAAGTTATCTATCAGTGAGCTGCTATCCTTTACCACCCGAGTAGGAAAATCAATAACGGGTGTCAAATTGAAAGAACCGAGTAATACTTCAAGACATTGCAATACATAGCAAATGGAATATAAATTTAGAAAGAATGGTTAATAACGTTTTCATGGACATTAATGAATGATTCCCTCCCAGTTCTTTGTTAAAAAACTTTCAAGAGACACAATATGTAGTTCGTAACTTCAAAGAGGTATCCTCCCAGTGCATGCCTAAAATATGACAAGCAGAATGATGATGATAAATTTTTGGGATTACAACTTGATAATAAATTCCAGTGGGAGGAGCTTAACACAGAGCTGCTGAATTGCATAAACAAATATTTATTCGCAATGCGAATGTTTTCAGATGTGATTGGAGTGGTAGGGGGCGAAAGAGTTGCTAGCATACTTTACTTACTTTAACTTCCATTCCATAATGTCACAGGGATCATTTTTAGGGTAACTTATCAAGTCAAGCTGAGGTTTCCATAGTCCAAAACTGTGTACTGTGAATTATTTGTTGTGTGAACTCAGACTGTTCTGCAGAAGCTTCGGTAAGGAACTGGGGGGCTGCTAACTACTGCTTCCCTATATATTTATTCTTGAATGAAATTTGCCATAAATAATCTTTCTTTCTCTTTCCCTTACCCTTTCTCTTTCTCTCTTTCAAACTGATGTGGAATCAGCACTAGAACAAGAAAATGTACATACAAAATCACTTACTTTGATGTAGAAAGGTGACCATTATTCAGGAACACACATTTTCAGTAATTTGCCAGCAGCAATAAGAAGTTTAGCTGCTAATAAAATTCACAGATAACAGATCTATTTATTAACCTCAGAAAAAAACAAATCCATTACTGATATTAAAGACACCCCTAGAACAATGAGTAAGCTTTACGAAAACATGTCGGGAGATCCAAAAACGTAAAATACTTTAGAGAGTGGATGTCGGTGAAATAATAGCTCTCGAACAAAGGAAAATTGAGCTCGGTAGGACATAGTTTGTTTGCAGAAAGATGTATGTCTTGAAACATCTACCGATCAGTATTGAAATAAAGACACCAAAACACAATAGTCAGACTGTAGGTTCTCTGTACAGCAGAGTGCCTATCCCTAACCAAGATCATCCCAATAATTCATATGCATAAAGGATTTATTGGTGGTCAATTCCTCAGACTCCATTAACCACGTTCTTCATACAACCAATTAATTAATTAATTATTACTAATAACATAAAATAACTTGATGCTAAAAAAGTCTGACTTCTTGCACATCTTAGGTGCAATTATATGATCAAAGTTAATAAGTGTTGCAAACTACTGCATGTTTAATGATGATTGGCTTTAATAGTCTAAGAATTATCTTATGCGCCGCATTGTACGAGGGTCATTCCAAAAGTAATGCCTCCTGTTTTTATTCATGGAAACTAGAGAAGATACATTAATCACAACAGCACAGCTAAATAGAGCAATATTTCAGCTACAGAATGTCATTTTTCCACATAGTCACCACCATTTGTTATGCACTTATGCCAATGATGAACGAGAGCCTGCATGCTGCGCTTGTGAAAATTGGAACCAGCGGATGTTAACCACTTCCTTACAGCTTTGACAACAGTGTCCAAATCTTGAAAATGTTTGCCACATAGTCCATCTTTCAGAGGCCCAAAGAGATGGGAGTCTGAAGGTGCTAAATCTGATCTGTAGGTGGATGTGGTAAGACAGTCCAGCTGAATTTTGCAATGTGTTGTGTGGTCACAAAACTGGTGTGGGCCTGGCGTCGTCATGGTGCAGGTTAACGTTGGTCTTCTTCTCTGACCTTATCCTGGAAATTCGGGCTTTCAGCTTAGTCAGTGTCATCTTGTAGCATGCTGAATTGACGTTCTCTCCAGGCTCCAGGACATCCAAAAGAACCACACCAGAAGACTTTGTACATCACTTTACCTGCAGACAGCTGTGTCTTGAATATCTTCTTTGATGGATAATTTGCATGTCACCACTCCATGGACTGTCCTTTTGGATTCTGGCTTGAAGTGGTGACACCACGTGTCATCTCTGGTGACGATGCTATTCAGAAAATTGTCATCTTCAGCTTTATATTGGTCCAGCAGGTCCCAACAAATTTCCACTAGATGAGTTCTTTTGTTCTTATGTAAGCATTCGTGGGACCCATATCATACAGACTTTGCAATAAGTAAGATGTTCCAACATTTTTTCCAAGGCATTACAGCCGACATTCAGCTTTACACACAATTCTGTGGTCATTATCTGCCAATCAGCATGGGTGAGTTGACGAAGATGCTCTTCATTGCGAGAGATGACAGCGGTGCAGGGTCAATTGGGCCATGGCTTGTCATGCACACCCTTTTCACCATCTTGAAAATACTTTACCCATTGCTCAGATCTATTGCATAATCTCCGTACAGCTTTAACAACAGTCTATGGATTTCAATTGGAGCAATTTCTTCAGCAGTGAGGAAGTCAGTCACACGTTGTTGTTTTATATGTGCATCCATATCAGACTCCCTTTTGGAACACTCCTCTGTTGGCGCCAACTGCTGCAGAGAAATGGAACCATCTGCAAATGAAAGAGAAAGGTTCAAGCATTAGCACTAGACCAGCAACATCTGGCATGCACATCCAAAGTCACCACAAAAAAATAGGAGACATTACTTTTGGAATGACCCTCGTATGTCCATTTTCATGTTTGTGGTGAGTTTATTATTTCATAAATGAAACTGTTCCTCCCCCCCCTCCCCCCCCTCACCCCCTCCCCACATCTGTGAGGACTGTTTTACTTACAACGTGTGAAAAGAACATTAGCATGTCTTTTATGTAAATATTTATTATGTATTCTTGTTTTATGATCCACGTCCTTGAAGATTTCCTTAGCTTGACTCACATGTAATAGAATAGCTGTGGTATATAAAAAGTGTCGTTTAATGCATGGAAAGTTAGGAAAAACACATAATGCAATATTATACGTACTGTGTTTAAATTTAAAGTATATTAGAAGTAAAACATTTCAGAAACTGCCAAATAGGGTACAGCAAGTAGGCAAACTTCACCCAGTCAGCAACTAAACACCAACACAAGTTTCAGTACTGTATATTAAGTATGCTGTCAAATAGAGTATGATGATTTAAAAAATTGCATGCAAGCTACAGTATGTCATTATTCTACTGCTTTAAAGAAGTTACTTAGCTTTATTTGTAGGGCTATTTCACACAGTTTCTTTAGCGTATTGTTTTATGCTTATCAGGTGCAACAGCTCAATTGGGTTTAGTTTGGTTCGCTTTTGTCACTCCATCCACATAATCACGTTATTTACATTATACAATATTTCGTGTGTACTGGGAACTCTTCTTCAGCTTCGTCATCCTCATCCTTGACAGCTTCGCCATTCTTATTTCAAATAGCATCAATAATGTCCTGATCTGTGATATCCAAAATTGATTCTTTGTTGTCGACGACTACCCAACAGTTCAAGATCGGTATTGCACTATAGAACATGATATGCAGACTGAATGTCACTCCTGTTGAAATCTATGTCACTACAATGTTCATATGTTGCATTTTCTTCAGTGGAACACTTTTTCCAGCAATTCTTAATAGAGGCCTACAGAACACGCAACACTCTTAAATTTGCAGATTTCAAGAGCATTTCCATTTTCTCATCTGAATTCACTATTGAAGTGAGCAATTCAGGTGATAATGAGCCTTAAATGCTTTCATAATACCCTGATCCAGCTGCTGAATTGATGCCATCATGTTATTTTGCAAAAACAAAGTTTTTATTTTTCCATCTTCTTTTTGCAGTGCATCAGCAAGTGGATGAGCTGAACAGTGATTGTTAGTAGAGTTCTTTTCTCAGCTTAAGTGACCATATATGCTTTCACACTGATGTAACAAACTCTTATGGAAACTAATTGGTGAAAATGTCACATGTCATCAAAGCAGTCTTTGAATGCATGTTAGTAAACTGTAATGATGACATGTTCACATGCTTGAAACATCTCACACGTTTACTTTTACCTGTACAAAGAGGTTTCAACTTATGGCTGCCCAATTTATTTGTGGCAAAAAGGAGAGTTATTTTGCCTATATTCATTTTCAAACATGTCTTATTTCCGGAACTTCTTTTTTGGTAGTTCTGCTTGGAAGCAATCGATAATAAGATCATTACTTGTGTAGAATTTCAAGAAACAGTGAAGCAGACTCACTGTCGCAAGATGTTGCTGTTGCTTCTTCTTCTTCTTCTTCTTCTTCTCCTCCTCCTTCTTCTCCTTCTCCTTCTCCTTCTCCTTCTTCTTCTTCTTCTTCCGTCGTTTGGTGAAGTCCATGGTGCCATTTCCATTCTGAAAACCATCTGTCGGAAGGTATAAAATCTGTGTTGCGATGTAAATCAAAGTGAAATTTTTCAGCTTGGGCTGTAATAATAGGCTGGAAAGTGGCACACCTTCTTCTCTTTATACCTATAAAGGTATTCGTTGAGTTCATTCTCTTTTCCTAGTTTAGTCTTTTTGCTGGCTCATTCCCACATCACTTTTAGCTATGTTTACAAAACTTTTTAGTTTATTTTCGTTTACTCATTCCCTGATTGTTCCTTCAGGTCCACTGCACCCTCATGATAAATTTGCTTTAGTTTCACTATTCTTCACACAGTCAGACCAGGAGGCATACTCAGGTATCCAAAGTGGTTAAGGTGACTGCTTGCGTGAAGTGGGAGAGCTAGGTTTGAGTCCTGGTCTGGCACAAATTTTCATGTGTCACCAATAAATTGTTCAGCCAAAGTCTAATCATATTCACAATTGTGAATACATTTCTTCTATTTCATACGGCTGTAGATCACGGCAGTGTCTGAAGGACGTTGGATAGTAAAACTCAGTTTCAGATAAACCACAGTTTAAACAGAGCTTGAAAGACATATTGGTAAGCATTTGTTCCTACTCTATAGATGAACATCTTAATAGGGACTGTCAAACCAACTTAAGTAAAAATGTCTGTCAAATTTCAGTTTTGACACTGTTTGGTCACAACAATCAACATTAGGTATTCTGTGTATGATGAATTTATTAAAAGTGCATAAATATGTTTCATTCTGATGGTGTATTAATTGTGTGAATGTTAGCAGTTCCAGTTTAATGTATTCACGTATTTTGACAATCCCCTTACAAATGATCAGGGAAATGGAATATTACATTCAAATAGTCGTATGTTTCTTGCGTTTTACTTTCTGACATGGTTCCCACCCAAGAGAATCATCTCATTTGTGGGTCTGTGGACAAGATCTGAATCTAATCTAATCTACACAGTAAAACACAGACTGCAAAACAGAAATTCTCCGTTTTCACACAATTACTTTTTGGGCATTTTGTACATTTTTCTTTCTTTCTATCTTTCTTCATTCATCATCCACATTTGTTTGCAATCCCTGGTCTTTCTGCCAAAGATCCTTGGTTTTCTTCTTCTTATGTTATTTTCATGGCCACTTTGTTTGATTGGGGTAGAGATATCATTGGTCCTCTCTTGCACTTAACTGGCTGTATTACCTTGATTCATAATTAACATTGGAACAGTCCTCTGGCTCTATTATCGGCCTCATTATTTCTGGTGAATGTTGTTTGAGCATTTATTCCAGCAATATCCAAGGTATGGAAAAATATTTTTCTTGATGTGGAGTAGGTGGTGCACTTTCTCATCCAGTATATTGGTGCCTCTTTTTGTGGAATTGTTCATTGTGATAATTTCAAGCTCCCTTTTCTCCCATGTGCTGTCATCTATTTTATTGCCAAAATGTGTTGATGAAAGAAGTATCATGTTCGTGTTCTTTCTTGACACGCAAGAGAGAACTGTCAAATTGTTTTGAAATCCAAATAAGCTACTGTTTACTTCATGTTGATTAGCATTAACAAATTCAGGAGAAAGTTCAGGTTTAGTTTTAAGGAATAGTTCGAACTAAAGAAAGTTTTTTTTCTTCAGCAGTTCCTTACACAAACAACTAGTAAACCAGTTGTCTGCCAGTAACCTCGGCCATCATCATCAGATAAATTCCCACCTCTTGCAGTGAGTCTGAAACTTTACTGTTTTCTGACATGTCTCCTATGCCAGGGCTTACAAAGTCTGGCATCATAGTGTGTTAGAATCTTCAGACTGTACTTTGATGGCTTGCTTGGTACATGCTGGTGAAAACTACATTTTACTATGAAAGTGACTAACAATTCACCCACTGTAGTATATTCAGATGCTGTGTAGTTCTTGTTGGTGTTTTCCTGGGACAGTTCAAATATTTCTCTAATAGGTGCAAGGGTATCTATTTTGTTTCATTCATGCCTGATTTGATTGTCATCACACTGTTTGCATCTGACCAGGAATAGGAACCGATACTACCTTACCGCACTGTGAAATTCTCGGATCTGAAACCATTTGTGTTCTACACATCCTGTAGGCTTGCGTGTCCAGAGCAGTAAAAACTGGATAAAATAAGTAACCCAACAAAAGCCTTAAATTCAGTTACATCTCTGTGTCATTTTGTTTCCTGACAAAATTGCTCAAAATGCTTCGTATGTACATGTTAGTATATCCACACATTTTTTTCATCAAAAACCAAAAGGAATCACTCGAAGATTGATTTGGCAGTTCTGGGTGCACCGTTCACATCTGGTGGATGAGTTATAGTATTTTGATATTGCGAGCGTACATTTCCTAGTTGAGTTCATCATCCATTTAGTTGATTTGTCTCTTCCCAAGTAGAAATTGCTATTTTCAGAACTTTTCATTTTCATCAATATCCATCTCTGTATCAGTTTCATGTTCCAGTTATATGTACTCACCAGGTGGTTCTGAATCTAATTTATCATACATTACTTCAACTACTTCAATTAATCTGTTTCTCTTTCTTCATATGTACACATACTGCAGATTGAGTTGTTGCCATACAGTGACAGAAAGTAGATGGACTCACTTTTATTTCACTTGGAAAACAGGATACTGGTATTAGACAACAATAGATTCACTTAATTTTGTTAGGCCAGGTATGGGGTGTCCTGAACATCCCATTGTCTGTTTTTGGCAGTTGAAGAATAATGGTAACTGAAATTTAGTGTATTGTAATTTAATTATTTATGCAACTTGTTAGGTAGAAAGCTAACAGGAGTTCCAGACAATTAGGAAAATTTAAACTAATAATATGAGCTGTTTTAATTTGTGGGATATTTTCAGAACCATGTTGCCAGCACTAGAGGTGAAATATTGGTATTTATTTGCACACTTCCTTGTTTAATACCACAGGGGGCTATTAACATCTAGCGAGCTTGCAAAACTGGACTTCATTTAGTGTATTGTTTTGTTGAGCAGAAAAATTATTGTACATTGCTTCTTTTGTTTGTGGGTAAAATATTATAATTTAATTTTTAATAAATAAACATGTGTAATATTTTGTTTACAGGAAGAAATATGCAAGAGAGATAAGGAACCATGAACTGATTCCATGCCATGACAACATTGTTAAGCTGTATGTTGCTTGGCAAGAGGCAGATTATATATATATGCAGATGGAATGGTGCCAAGAAACTCTAGAACATTTTGGTGTCAGATGCTTCCCTATTCCAGGGGAAACACTTTGGAGTATTCTGTTAGATGTAACACTGGTAATTTCATATTTGTCATTCACTCACCTGAAGCTTCACATGTTGAAGAATGTTTCAAAGGTTTGCTTTGTAGAAATGTCAAGTTTAACTACAGTTTGTCAAAGACCAATTTAACATTTTGCAGATAATGCATTTTTATTTTAGTTTTTATCTTTTGAAGAATGGTAAAAAATTTTGATTCTGAAAAATATTGTTTTTCAAATAATGATGAATTATTTATGAATAAAGGATAGGAGGCCTTTGTGAGGCATTCAGCATACTGGGCAAGGGAGTTCTCATCCATACAGATCCGTCTACCATGGGTGGCAAATCTGTGTGGGAGCGATTTTTTGGTGTGGAAGAGGTGGCAGCTGTCAAAGTGCAGGTACTGTTGGTGGGTTTGATATGGACCAAGGTGTGGATGGAGCAATCTGAGAAGGGGATATAGACATCTAGGAAAGTGGTGAAAGGTGGAGGAGGACCAGGCGAAGTGGATGGGAGAGATGATGATGAGCTTGTGGAGGAAACATAAGGTGTCCTGACTTTTGGTCCAGATTATAAAGATGTCATCAATAAACCAGAACTAGACCAAGAGTTTGGGGTTTTGGGAAGCTAGAAATGTTTCCTCTAGGTGGCCCATGAAGAGGTTGGCATAGGAGGGTGCCATGCGGTTGCCAATGGCTGTGCCACGAATTTGTTTGTATACCTTTCCTTCAAAGGTGAAGTAGTTACGGGTTAGGATGTAGTTGGTTAGGTGTACGAGGTATGAAGGGGTCTGTTTGGGACCTGCAGGGTTTTGGGAGACATAGTGTTCAATCATGGTAAGGCCATGGCCATGTGGGATGTTGGTGCATAAGGAGGTCAACAGTGATGAGTAGGGATCTGGGAGGTAAGGGTGTGATGATGGCGGGAAACAGGTTCAGAAAGTGGTTGGTGTCATCAGTGTGGGAGGCTAGGTTTTGGACAATTGGTTGCAGATATTGGTCAACAAGGGCCTGGATTCTTTTGGTGGGAGCACTGTACCCAGCCACAATGGGACACCCAGGATTATTAGGTTTGTGGATTTTGGGGAGCATGTAGAGGGTGAGGGGGTAGATTGATTCAGGAGAGAGGTTCTGGGAAGTGCCTGAGGATTTCAGCGGGGACTGGAGGTCATGGTTGACTTCTGGGATAGGGTCACCTTGGCAGCACTTGTAGGTGGAGCTGTCGGGCAACTGGCGGAGGCCCTCTGCCAGGTTGTCACTCCGCTTCATCCCCCCAGGGGGCTTGCCACTTTTTGGCAGGTTCGTACTTGGCTACCACGGGGCCACAGCCTTTGCAGCACTTTCTCCCTTCTGTGCTGCATGTCTATCCTCTTGCTATTCTTTTTCCCCTCCCTTGGGAACATGTCTGGGTTATTATTGGGAATGCCCTACATTCTGTCGCTGATGTGCAAACAGTCTCAACTTTGTTTTTGGCTCCCTTTGCCTTTCTTTTTTTTTCCCTTCTCCTTTCATTCCTCTGCTTCGGCGTTTGAGGATCCTCTTCTTCCTCCCTGCGCACTCCTGAAGGCTGGCCCACACGTCTGACGCATAACAGGTGACTGGGTAACACGTAATTCTCAGCCCCAGGTCGACAGGTGGGGTTCGCATGTACCCCATGGTACAGGCCAGGCCCAGGGAGGGATGATTGCCTGAGCTGTAACCTTCCCAAATTGCTGATTGGACCCTCTGTCAGGCATTCGGGAGGTGTGACCTGATGTGGGAACAATCACCTAAGATGGGTGCGCCCTTTGTGAAGGGGAGGCCCCCCCCCCCCCCCCCCCAGTTGGAAGGAGCACGCCACTGGAGACATTGGCAATCATGGGGATTTCCTCACGATGAGTCAATTGTCCTCCCCATCGACGTCTGTGAAACGTAAACGTAATGAGGCTACCGATTTGAAGTCCCTTCCTGCTGCACCGCGGTTCGTTGTGGTCTCACATACTGAAGAGTCAGACCCTCACCACCGTCATTCTGTTCATTATCCAGAAATGGTGATGGAATTGCTTGCCCTGTGAAAGCCAGCTTTGTTTGCAAATTGGCACTTTGCTTTTGGAGACTGCTTCTGATTCTCTAACACAACTACTGCTTGCTGTCTCACTTCTCCACGACTACCCATTCGTCTTGAGGCCCATCACACTTTAAATTCTTCCCATGGTGTAATTTACACCAGGCTGCTTGATGGTCTAACTGAGGCCGAAATACAATCTTACCCCTCTGATCAGGGTGTCATTGCCATCCATCGTGTAATGAAAAAGGTCAGTTCCTCCTTGGTGGCCGCCCGCACTCTTTTGCTCACCTTTGATAGGGTGGTGCTGCCGTCCAAGATCAAAGCAGGCTATGAAATTATCACAGTCCGGCCATACATTCAGAATCCGATGTGCTGCTACCAGTGTCATCGTTTCAGTCACACTCGAACATCGTGTCAACACCCAGCCAAATGCGCAACCTGTGGCAGGGATGCAAATGAGGGCGAATGTGTGCCGCCTCCTGCCTGCTGTATCAACTGCAATGGCGGCCATGCCACCTCCTCTCGGGATTTTCCCATGTATTTAGATGAGTGGGTTGTTCAAAAGATTTGGGTAAAGGAAAAAGTGCCTTACCCAGGGTGCAAGTTACTGGCTAGTCACTAACCCTGTGTTCTCCTGTCTGGCACCAGTAGTTCTGTTCTTGTTACCCCTCGCTCCATGAAGGACATGCCCACTCAGACATGCGACCTCGGATTCAGCTCTGAGGTTGTGAAATTGCCCAGTGTCAAGGTAGCATCGGTGTACCCCCATCCCACTGATGCAATAAACCATCAAACTCTCGCCTCAAGGGACAAAGCCACCCACTACACAACCAACAGATAGGAAAGGATGGAAGGAGTACTCCCATGAAAACTTCCTACGTCCCTCCTGCCAAACACTACCCAAGTCTTCCTCTAACCATAAGGGCTCAAAGAAGTCCCCTAAAGACAAACGATCTTCTCCTCCACAAACTCGAAGATCCTGCTCGACGGTGTCACCACGTGGTCCCTTAGCCTGGCTGGCATCTGTTTCGCTGGTACGCACCACCAACAGTTTTACAGCGTTGGACTCCACAGACCGACTGCACAAGCACGCCGATGCTTCTGCAGACCCCATGGAGCAGGATCCTCCTGCTTTTGTGCCCTGTAGTAATGACTCTACACCGGCTGTCACTTGGCGGCCGCTAAGTTGAAACCCCTACATCTCTTCCTCATCATGACCATCCTTCACTTGAACATTCGAGGCCTTTGGTCCCACAAAGAGTTTTTATGGCTGCTTTTAGCATTGCAGCATCCCCTTGTACTTTGCCTTCAGAAAACAAAATTATGGCCTCATGACTGCTTTGAGTTTTCACATTACTTACCGATTCGTTTTGAACTTCCCCCTGACATCGGCATTCCATCTCATGGGGGCATCGTGCTGCTCATACGGGATGACCTTCATAGTCAACCCATCTCCCTGACTACCTATCTTCAAGCTGTTGCAGTTCGCCTTTTCCTTCCCTGCCTGACTTTTTCCATCTGTACCGTTTATGTCCTTCCGTCATTTGCTGTCACCAGGGCAGACTTCCTTCAGCTTATTTGGCAGCTACCTCCCCTGTTTTTGCTACTCAGTGACTTTAATGCACATTATCCCCTTTGGGGTTCTCCCATGACCTGTCAAGAGAGGTGCCCTCTTGGCTGACATTCTTAACCACATTAACCTCTTCTGCCTTAACACTGGAGCACCCACTTTACTTTCCAACTCCTTTGCACACCTGTTCCTATATGGATCTATCCTTTTGCGTTCCCCAACTTACCCATCGTCTTCACCGGTCTGTTCTTTCTGACGCCTACTACTCAAGTGACAATTTCCCATGTGCTCTCTGTCTGCTGACTCCTAACCCACCCACATGCACGCTCAAATGGCATCTTACTAAGGCTGACGGGCAGCTTTACTCCTCCCTTGTGACCTTTGAAGAACAAGATTTCCCCAGTTGTGATGACCAGGTGGACTACCTCACCAATGTTATCCTTACTGCTGCAGAATGTTCCATTCCTTGCACTTCCTCTTTGCCACATCATGTCCCAGTCTCTTGGTGCACTGAGGCATGCCACAACACAATTCGCGCATGGAGATGTGCTCAACGCATTTTTAACCGCCACCCTATGCTGGAAAACTGAATTCATTATAAACAGGTGCATACGAAGTGTCGTTGAATTCTTCGGGATAGCAAAAGAGCTAGCTCGATTTCATTCACTAGTTCTTTTAACAGTTCCACACCTTCCTCTGTAGTGTGGGCCAACCTCCGACAGCTCTCTGGAACCAAGATCCATTCACCAATTTCCAGCCTGACAGTAGCCGATGATATTATCATGGACCCTATTGCTATCTCCAACATCTTGGGCTACCATTTTGAAGAAGTTTCGAGCTCTTCCCACTTCGTCCATTGGAGACAAGTGGAGGAGGCTCGGGTGATACCCTTCGCTTTTCAGAATCACGAGTGCTACAATGCCGCATTTACTATGAGGGAGCTAGATAATGCTCTCAGTTCATCTCAATCCTCCATCCCAGGACCAGACGCCATCCAAATTCAGATATTGCAGCACCTCTCTCTTGCAGGCAAGCATTTTCTGCTTAACGTGTACATCCACAGCTGGGCTGAGGGCACATTTCCTGGATGCTGACGTGAAATCACCGTCATACCCATACCTAAGCCCAGCAAGGACAAAAGCCTTCCTTCTAGCTACCGCCACATCTCTCTTACCACCTGCATTTGCAAGGTGATGGAACATATGATTCATACCTGGCTGGTGTGGTGGCTCAAGTCTCATTCTGCAGTTGACCATCTCATTACTTTGTCCACCCGTGTCATGAATGGTTTTCTGTTGAAATCCCAGACTGTGGCCATGTTTTTGGATTTAGAGAAGACCTATGACACTTGCTGGAGAACTGGTATCCTCCGTACTCTTTACACACAGGGCTTCCGTGGGCACCTGCCCTGGTTTCTTCGGGCATTTTTACAGTACCGAGTTTTCAAGGTACATGTGGGTACTGCCTTGTTGGACACCTTTATCCAGGAAAATGGTGTGCTTTAGGGTTCTGTCCTGAGCGTTGTCCTCTTTGCTATTGCCATTAACCCTATAATGGCCTGTCTCCCACCGTGCACCTCTGGCTCCCTTTTTGTCGATGATTTTGCCATCTGTTGCAGTTCTTCACGGACCTGTCACACTGAGCAGCATTTTCAGTGCTGTCTTGATTGTCTTCACTCCTGGAGCATCGGCAATGGCTTTGTCTTTTCCTCTGACAAAACTGTCTGTATGAATTTCTGGCGGCGCAAATGGTTTCTCCCACCATATCTCTGTCTTGGGTCTGTTGCCATTTCATTTGTTAACACTCTGAAATTCCTGGGGCTCCTGCTCGATAGGAAACACTCATGGTCCTCCCAAGTATCGCACCTGGCAGCCAGCTGCACACGGTCCCTCAATTTCCTACGTATCCTCAGTGGTACTTCCTGGGGTGCCTATAGAACCACCCTCCTCCATTTGTACCAGTCCCTTGTCCATTCGAAACTTGACAATGGGTGCTTTGTTTATGCATCTGCACACCCCATCCCTTTTGCGCCGTCTCAACACTATCGATCATCATGGCATCCGTTTGGTCACGGGCGCCTTTTACAACAGCCCGGTTGAGAGTCTGAATGCTGAAGCTGCTGAACCACCACTGTCCTACCACCGTGACTTTCTCCTCAGCAGGTATGCATGCTGTTTGTGTGCCACGCGTGGCAACCCTTTCTCTGCCTCGGTCTTTGATGGTTACTTTGATTGTTGGTATGGGGCTCGTCCCTCTTCTCTGTTACCTCCTGGAGTCCACCTTTGCTACTTGGTGTGGCGGCTTAATTTCATGCTACCTGTGTCCTTCCCAGTGTGTGTGAATCCTTCACACATTGGCTTCGTGAAGTGGCTCATGTTAACCTTGGCATTCACTCACATCCTAAGGACACTACTCCAGCCTCGGTCTATCGCCTTCAGTTTCATGACCTTCGCAGTTCTTGGACTGACCTTGGGGTTGGGTGTGCCTTCGTCATTGCACCCGTGTCTTTCGATATCAGCTTCCAGCGCATTACCCAGTATTTACAGCCGAGCTTTTCAACTTGTATCAGGCGTCAGAGTACATCTGGCGACACAGCTTTCCAATTTGTGTCCTCTGTTCAAAGTCTCTGTGTGCCGTACACTGCTCATCCCTTAGTGCAGCGGGTCCAAGAAAACTGTCACTTGCTCATTCTTGGTGGAGCCAGTGTGATGTTTCGATGGGTCCCTGGTCATGTTGGTCTGCCAGGAAACGAGGCTGCTGACGCTGCTGCCAAGGATGCAGTCCTCATACCTCAGCCCACAAGTTCCCTCCGATGATCTCTGCATTGCCATCTGTCAGGAGGTGGTGTCTCTTTGCCATCGCCAATTGTCCTCCCTTCACGGGAATAAGCTCCGGTTTATTAAGCCCCTCCCGGTGCCTTGGTTGACCTCCCCCTGGCAGGAGGGCCGGGAGGAGATTATTTTAATTCGGCTTTGTATTGGTCACTGCCTTTTTAGCCATAATCATTTGCTCAATGTCACTACCCTGCCACTTCGTACGCATTGCGCCCAAATTTTAACTGTCCCCCACTTCCTGCTGGAATGCCCTTTTTTAAGAATTTAAATTTCAGCTTGGGTTTGCCATCTGATTTATCAGCAGTTTTAGCGAATGACGCATGGGCTTTCAACTGTGTTTTACTTTTTATCTGCCGAAGCAATATGGCAATGGCCATTTAATTTTTAGTTTTGGACCTCCATTTTTGTATGTTTCTTCTTTTAGCCCATTTTCCATGTGCCTGTTTTTAGCTGTCTCCTATTCTGTCCATTGGGACTGACGTATAGACGTGTCCGTCCTCTGTGTGTTTGTGTTCTATAGTTTTGACCCCAGTTTTTTTTTGCAGCGTAAAACAAAACTAAACAAACTAACTCTGGTTCATCGCAACAGCGGTGAAATCTTTTCTGCCAGGAGAATGACCAGGTCAGGATCTGTTTTTAGGTTTTGTAGTGCAGTCATTTCTTCTGCTGAAAGGTTAATGTTCTTAGGGAGAGACCTGGAGAAGGATGATGTCAGGTTGGAAATTAGAAATTCCTTTAAGAAGACTGGGGGGTGGTTAGGTGTGGGGGGAGTAGGACTGAAACTTCTGTGTGGCTGAGGATTTTGGTGGCGAGGTTAACGACAGTGTTCAAAGATTGTTTTGGTTCTGGATTTCTTGGAGTGTTGGTTGAGGGTTTTGGAGGATGTGGTATGTTGAAAAGGTCAGCAAGGCAGGGTCTGGTTGCTATGAGGGGTTGACAAGGAGTAACTCTGTGGGTAGGATGGGAGATGGATAGTTGTGTCCCAAGGCAAGAGTGGGATGTCAGCAGGCTGGATGACTTGTGGAGGTTTTGTTTGAAATGTTGTTCTAGTTGATGGAGTGTCAGGATTTCTATTTGGGTGACTGCCGGCCGGTGTGGCTGTGCGGTTCTAGGCGCTTCAGTCTGGAACCGCGTGACCGCTACGGTCGCAGGTTCGAATCCTGCCTCGGGCATGGGTGTGTGTGTGTGTGTGTGATGTCTGTAGGTTAGTTAGGTTTAAGTAGTTCTAAGTTCTAGGGGACTGATGACCACAGATGTTAAGTCCCCTAGTGCTCAGAGCCATTTGAACCATTTTTTTTTTCTATTTGGGTGATGAGGTGTAGGTAGTGGGGATTGCATAGTAACTATTTTGTGAAGGGAGTGGAAGTGGTTCAGGGATGCCTGTGAGTGGAAGTCATTCAGGGCTGCCTGTGTCATGGAGACATGTTTTTGTAGAACAAGGTTTGGGACAAAGGGACTGGTGGAATATGAAAAGGTGAAAGTCTTTGTGGAAGGAGGGATGGGATCCAGAAGTAAGGTGGTTTGTGGTTAGGCCATTGGGGAGGGGGGGGGGGGGGAGATTCCATGGCTTAGGCAGAATTTAAGGAGCAGGATATGGGGCAGGGTTTTTGCTTTGGCTAGGGAAACTTTCTGAACTGGTACAGATAAAAGATAAATAGAGGAATGAGAGGAATTGTTCATTGTGGTGGAAGGGGGGGGGGGGGGGAGGGGCACGGAGATGGCACTGGGGAAAGAAGTTGGCGAATAAAGTGGCGAGGAAAGGTGTCAGTTTCTCATGGCGGGAGTTGGATAACATTGTTGGGTGTAAAGAGTGAAAGGAGTTGTGTTGAGAGCGGGGGGTAGTGTTGTGACTAAGGTACATCTGATCGCACATGATATATAGTCAGTCACACGAATTAAATTCGATTGCCCTCCTATGGCAACCTCTTAAAGGGCCACGCAGAGGAAACATTCCTAGCTGCCCAAAACGCGAAACCCCTGGTCTGGTTCAGGTTTATTGATGACATCTTTATAATCTGGACCCAATGCCGGGACACCTAATTCACAAAGAGATCTCCCATGCCATATCCTCACATACACCTGATCCTCGTGGTCCTCACATCCATATCAGGCACCAATCAGAAAGAAACACCACACCACCCCACCCCACCTACCCATTACCAACCAGAACTGGAACGACTGAACCATGTCCTTTGACAGGGATTTGATTATCTATCATCACAGAAGTGCGAGGTGTGGATTTAAGCACATTCACATATAACTGTATTTTGTGTGGCAAAGTCTGAAGCATTCTGGCATTCAGAGAGGTGTTACAGTCAGGGCAATACCATCTTGTTTCCTTCCTGCTTGCTTTGCCAGTTTTGTTTGGTCCAAACCAACCTTGGACACCCTTGTTGGTTGTTGCTTCTTCTCAGTTGCAGCAATTTTCTCAGGAAGTGTCGTTCTACAAGCCTATTGCTGATGGTTGCACTAGGGGCAGTTTCTTTAGCCACAATTGAGCCTTTCTGGAAGAGTCCTTCGCCAATGTGGCACAAAAAGGTGGAAAAGACAGTTTTTCTTCTCATTAGGGTTTCTAGTCTCAAGATACAGAGCAAAAGCATTCATTCATTGCAGCCATTATGAGCAAGCAAGAAAATAGTTTTTTCCACCACTTCATTTGTTTCCTCTAGAAAGGATAATAGGAGATCATCTGATCACTTCTATCAACCCGTTTTGTTCGTATTATGATCAAGAATAGCATCAGGTTTTGACTTGATCTTGACACCATCCTTCGTACAAACAGAAATTTTAGAGGTTGTCATTTTGTGTTTAGAGGAAAGGCATAAGACATCCCTAATGTCCTTCCACTTCAAACAAAGCAGGTGGTTTCTCCTCATTGACACAGACTGATTCCTTAGGAGTTTCTTCAAAACATTATTTTCTTTTGGCAGTTCCTTTTGATTAGCCATACATGTGCATACAGCTTTCATTTTATTTTTCCATAAAAAATCAAAAACTGCTGGCGAATTGTAAAATCTGTCCATATAAACAGTGTGACCTTTACCCAAATAATCGGCAAGCAACCTCTGAAAGAGTGGTATTATGGAATTGTCTTTCGATCCTTTACTATTGTATACTTCAAATCCCAGAATGTAACCATTCCAAGAATCACAAACAGTAAACATTTTTATTCCATACGTGTCTGGTTTATTTTTTATGTAGCCACGAAAGACCACTTGCTCACGAAATCCATGCATGCCTTCATCAGTTATGAGGTTTTCATAGGGATAAAATGATTTCTTACATTCCCATAATAGATGATTGAGAGCTGGTCTGATTTTATGCATAGCATCATGCATTGGTTGACCTCCGGGAATCTAGGTACAATTGTCATTCAAATGTAAATTTGAAAGTATGGCCTTGAACTTATTTCTGCTAATTATAGATCCTGGGAAAGGGGTTGAAATAAAACTATTGACAGACCAGTAGCCTCCCAATTTTGGCTTCTTCACAAGGCAAATATGAATAATTATGGCGAAAAACAAATAAATTTCATGAAGCTTCACTCCAACCCACGATGCCAAACACTATGTGGCTTTAGTTTGGAGCCTGATTTCAGTTTATCATAAACACTCTTTGCCTACCTCTTCATTTCTGATTTTGTGTGTTTCATCATAGAATGTGGAAAGAAAATAGAAAACACGTTAAGTGGAGTGGATCTTTCGTCAACTGCAGCTCTTACTCCAGTTATGTAAGAGAACTGTGGCAAAGGAGACTGTAGGTCTTCGAATCTCCAACCTAAATCAGTATCTGTTGATTTCGTTTGTGAAGACCACTACCTCTTCCGTGATGGTGCAGAAGATTGTGTTGCAGCAGAACAACATTGTCGCTTGGAAGTTGTTTGAACAGCGGCATATTTATCATCAGATTCGTCTGTAAAGAAGAAAAGAAAGACGAGATGACGACAAAGAAAACATAACTTACTTGTAATTGCAGTGCCAGTAACTGAAGCAGCAGCCCTAAAGATGACAAGTTGTATCAGTCTGTAGCTTACCTGAATTTGAATCTTCTTCAGACTGTTCCCACTCAGATATTTCTCCCTCTGATCCAGAATCAATCAATTCTTTTTTGCAGTGCCTCTAAAATTTCTTGATGACCCAATAAACGTGACTTGGTGGTAGCAGGATCACAAACAGTGATAAAACCTAACGAAACCGCGTGCAAATACGACAATGTTAGCACACACAGGCTCAGTCAGACACGACAGCAGTGCTAAAGTTCGTTACTGCTTCTTTCCAGGTAATGCTAGAGCCTGACAAGAGGGCAGCACCAGTCAAGGGACAGCCAGCCAGACGTCTATACAATGTTATCACTTGTAATGAGTCGTTTTCGAGTGACAGGAGGCTTGCATGACGTGAAACATTGCGACCCAAACTACACTCTGGCATGGTCCATTGAGCTCAGTCCTGTGGCCCGAGCTACACTTAGGCTTGGTCGCCAAAGTGTTAAGGCAAATGCTAGGATGTTTCCTTCAAAAGGACATGGCTGGCCACTTTCCTTCTCCATCCTTTCCTAATCTGACCTTGTGCTCTGTCTTTAATGACCACATTGTTGATAGGACATTAAACAGTAACCTCCTCCCGTTCCCCCTCCCCCTCCCCCTCTAATCCTATAGTGAACCAGAGTTGAGGTGATGTAAAAATTTATCTTCTCCGCGAGGCCACACTATGAAAGTATCGTACACGTACCTCCAAGTATCGCACTTGTAACCCCTAAAAAGTCATCCATAAAAAGCTTGGCTACCAGGGCAGACAGAGGACTACTCGTGGTGATGCCTTTAGTATTTTCAAAATATTTATTGTTGAACATAAAATAGGTTGGGGGAAGTGTGTGTCGAAACAGAGCAGTGACGTCCACATGAAATTTATTACCAGTTAGTGCCAGAGAATCTGTGAGGGAGACCTATGTAAAAAGAGATACTGCATAAAGCTAAGTAGTCCAAACTATTCAGACAGAGAGCCCTCAGTCCGTTGATAAAATCAGCTGAGTTTCGTATATGATGTGAGCATTTGTCCACCAGTGGACTCAGCAAGATAGCAAGGTGTTGTCTAAATCATATGTGGGTGCACCACTGCTGCGTATTATTGGCTGTAAAGGAAGGCCTTCTTTATGAACTTTAGGAAGGCTGTTAAGTTGTGGTGGTACACAACCATTTGGACTTATTGTCTTGATGGTCTGATGGGAAGAATTTAGGAGTGGCACAAATCCTATACAACTGTAATAAGTCTTCCTATATGTAGAATCACTTAGTAGACCATGCACCTCATTAGCATACAACCTAAGAGGTAACACTACTGTTCAATTACTTTTATCGGTCTTCAATACCAATACGTCAGGATGCTCTCAGAGATTTTGTAGTGCAGCCCTTTCTGCAGAGATTGTTACTTTGTTGAGGAGGAGTTTACCGAAGAGAATGGCTCTTCTTCTGTTCTTATTTCTTCTGCTGTATCCAAAGGAAGGAGTTGTATGGCTTCTTCAACACAACTCACGAAACTTAGAAAGACGTGGTGCTTTATGTGTTGGTGCAAAATTGAGTCCTTTGCCTAAAATAGACATCATCACATCATTTATATTTTTCTTCATGAAGTTAGCAATGGACTGTTGTGCAGTTGTTGTAAACACAAGGCAAACAGGTTTTGCCATCTGCTGAGAACTTTCATCCCAGTGGATCCAGTCAGACTTGGCCGAAGTCACTCCATCAACCCAATTCCATGATACAAGTGAGAGATGTGCTGCAACCTTCAGGTGTATGTGGAACAAACGTGATAAAATCAGTCTCTGAGGCGATACTCGCTAAAATCCAGAATCTAAAATCAGTTCCTAGCAAAAGTTGTTCTTGACTGTTGTGGTTGCCTCCTTGTCAATCTAGTATGAATCTCACTGCAACTGTGAGTAGAACACGTATATGAATCCTCTAAAACCACATCACCTACCTAATTGGGATCCTGGCTAATGCACGATGGTTATTTCTTTGTAGATAGTTTTTTTGAGGCTGGAAAAGCTCATCACTCTTGCTTCATTTTCACACCTGAAATATTTTTAGAACATTTCAATTTCATGTACAAAGTGCCTCGAGAAATACAGTTAAAAGAAAGGAAAGAAAAGAAGTATGCACAATATCATTCTAGTTTTATACAAAGTCATTAAGTGGGCTTCTCCATACGATATTATCTAATGGAGTTTGTGGTATCTAAATGTACCTACCCCTTCTTTCATGTACAATCGAAACATATCATTCATATTACATGCACATGGATGACTATGTGAGTATGTTTATAGGTAATGTGCAGATGTGGAACGGATGGGATGATGTAGGTTGTCACTTATCATTGTGTAGAAATTGGATAGAGTGCAGTGGATTTAGAGCATTTAGGGGGGTGCAGCCTATTGTACATGTTTTACAGGCGCGATGTATGTAATCAACATGTAGACTAACCTATCATAACCTCTTAACTTAAGAGTGGCACGTACACCCTACATCCTCAGTTATTCGTTGGGTGTATCCCAATCTCTGTCTGCCTGTACATTTTTTCTTTCTAGAGCTCTTTCTAGTACCATGGAGGTTATCCCCTGATGTCTTAACATGTGTCCAATCATCCTGTTCCTTCCTTCTTGTCAGTGTTTTCCATATGTTTGTATCTTTGTGCCGATTCTGTGAGAACTTCATCATTCTTTATCTTATCAATCCACCTAATTTTCAACATTCTTATATAGCACTTCAGTTGTAATCTGTTCCAGTTCTCACACTGGCTGTAATTTAATACCATTACAGTGCTGTGATCCATACATACATTCTCAGAAATTTCTTCCTCAAGTCAAGTCCTATGTTCGATACCTGTAGACTTACCTTGGCCAGGAATACCTTCTTTGCCTGTGCTAGTCTGCTTTCCCTCTGTGTTTCGTCCATCATGTGTCCCCCCCTCCCCCTTCCACCATTTCTGATGTTAAGTTTCTCGCTATTCTTGTTTCCGCTACTGCTCATTACTTTGGTCTTTTTCTGTTTTACTATCAATCCATATTCTGTACTCATCAGGCTGTTCATTCCATTCAGCATACCCTGTAATTCTTAATTTTCATTGAGGATAGCAATGTTATCAGAAAATATTATCAATAATATCCTTTCATGATGAGTCTTAATCCCACTCTCGAACCTCCTATTATTTCTGTCATTGCTTCTTTGATTTACAGGTTGAACAATAGGGGCAAAGCACTGCGTCTCTGTCTTATACTCCTTTTATTTTGAACATCTTGTTTTTGGATTTTCAGTCTCATTGTGCTTAACCTATCATGATTCTGGTTGATCAAGCAAAAAAGGACAAACAGTGCAACATCTTTGGAAAAAAGTGCCTTCATTGTGTGTGTTTCTAACAAAAAGAAATTTTGTAATGGTTAGTTGTTGTATTATCAAAAAATTAATTAATTATTACAAACTAATAAACCAAAAATTATTAAATTCTGGATTTCTGTCATTTAAAATATGAGCTGTTGAATTATATAAAAAAAATAAATTAATTCCAGATCGGTGGTTATTTCATGACATAGCATTAAATGTGAAGGACCCTCAGCTGCTGCACAGGTGCACACAGTGTGGTGAAACTCTTTAGCAGTGTGCGGGAAGATCAGACTTGCTTCCCCTCACCACAGAGAGAGTGGGGATCATGCACAGAAGTGACGGAACACTCCAACAGCTTCCAAAATTAATGTTTCACTCTGCAGTTGAGTGCACACAGATATGAAACTCCTGTCAGATTAGAATTAATTGGGTCTTAACAACTCCTTGGTCGACTGAGCTATCTGGGCACAATTCGCATTCTACCCTCACAGCATATCTGCAACTAGTTTGGAAGGAAAGAAAGAGGAATTGGTGGAAGTAAAGCTGTGAGAGTGGCTCATGAGTCGTGTCTGGATAACTCAGTTTGTAGAGGATTTGACTGTTAGAGGCAAAGATTTTGGCTTGAAGTCCCAGTCCAGCACACAATTTCGATCTGCCATGACACGTCAAAGCCAATAATCTTGGTACTTCGTGTGAGAGTAAAGTCTTGAGAATTAACTTCTGGCAGGTGCTATGGTACAGGGGGTCTGAGCATATTCTGTTGCAGGATAGTGCTTGGGGAGAGTCAGAAGCCACTTGGAAGCTGATAATCACTTTCATTAGATCCAGTAGTTTGTAATATGTCTCAGGTCCACATCAGGTAGTGATTGAAGGTACTGCTGCTGCTGCGCTTAACGTGATTTTGCATGGTCGACAGTCTCGATTGTGGCAGACTGACGTCAGGACTGGTGCAGCAGGCTGACAGCTCACAGTGTGTGACACACTGAGCGACAGCCCATCTGTGACAAGTGATGGGTTTAGACACCCAGGTAGTGAACCCAACACAGTTGGTTGGCTGGTGGCATCTGGTGATGCCAAGTGCCTAGTAGCTTGGTGGCTAAGAGGGACTCAGCTTGACCCTCTGCCTATCAGGTGGCAGCTGAACACCCTTGGCAGGCAACCTCACAGCAGAGGTCAACACTAAGACACTTGGTGACTTAATGACTTCCTACTTTGATGTATGTCTAGTCTGGCTGGACGACCAATATTTGTGTCCATATGGGTTTATTGTGCTGTTGCGGCTGCAGGAGTCATGGTTGCCATACGGCCAAGTATCCTTGGCCACTGTAACTGTTGGGGCACTGACCAGCAGGCAGATGATGATGCAACACTGTGTCAACATATAGCCGTAAGTGGCCTGAGTTTTGGCATTGGGCCTGCACAATACTAGGCAGGTGTACCAGTTTCTTTGGCTCTTCAGTGTATGTTACTGTTCCTATGCAGATTGTTGAACTACACATTCAGAAGAAAAATGGGAACTTGAAAGAGTACCTGTTTCAGGTAAACTCTCTATGATTAGAAATTCAACATATCTGAAAGTGCCGGCAGTATTCTCACTCACAACACACCATACACAATTGTTCATTCAAAGGGCTACTTTAATGGCAGAAAGACATCCCAAGCAAAGAGGTTGCAAGCAGTGATCTAGTTTGGACTAGAGTGACACCAAAGAGGTTGGATGGGTGAGACACATACATGTGCACCACCAGCACAAAAGCATACATATATTAAACATGTTGTATCTCAGAAACTATTCGGAATAGGGCATATGTCCATATGAAGTTTCTTGCTTCAAATGTTACTGTCATATACCTAAATATTGACCGTTCCTTCTGGGACTCCCTGTACTGTTGCAGCATTGACATATGTTTTGCTTCATCAGCACTCTACTGCAGTTTACAACTACCTCACTATATAACAGAACAAACAAAGAGTATGATGCAGAAATGAACAAGAAGAAAAAAAAGCTGCACACACAATCCAATTCTGTGGTTGTCAAACCATATAACTGCTAGCATGGGCCTTTGGAGAACTATTTCATTTATAATTCACATATCAGCACTATTTACAACAAACTGTGCATTCAGTTGCCTACGGTGTACATTCTCCTAAACTTCCCTGACGTACTCAGCCTTCCACATCTCAACCGGGCATTCGGAGCATTCGTCCTACACTACCTGTCGTAATGCCTTGTTTCCGGGAATATCCAGCATAGTGTGTTATGTGATTCGGTGCATGAGGCCACATGACCTGGTAGGTTACACTGTGTACACTCAACCTGTTCCCTCAGCTCATCCCTTGGCCACTTCCCAGATACCACAATTGAATCTGTACATGGCATAATGAAAAATAGGACAGCAGTTAAAGGACGAACACAGCTACTGCAAATATTGAACCATCATTGCAGGCTCTTTCCCACATCTGACCCGACTTGTAGAGGGTGTAGGTGACCCTGGTGGAAGATATGGGTCAGGATCAGCCAGAAGCTGTATAATTCCTTTGTTACACATATTAGTTTGTAGTAAAACTCAGGCCCACATGAGGCAGAGCTGGAAGGCAGGCGTCTACTATGACTACTGCTACACTTAGTGTGGCCCAGGTGTGGCGCGGTGTTGCATAGTCAGCAGTCTTGGTGATGGACGAGCGATGTCGGGACTGATGGAGCTGGCTGACACCATCTGCTGCGTGCGGGACACTGAGTCCAGCTTAGCTGTAGCAAGTGACTGCCAAAGATACTGAGGGAGTGGACCCTGGACAAGTGGCTAGCTGGCTGTAACTGGTGTTGGCAAGTGGCTCAGTGGCTTGGTGGTTAGGAGGACCTCAGTTCAACCTTAGGTTCATCAGGTGGCAGCTAAAAATCTTTGGCAGGTGGTCCTGTCAGGAGGGTGGCACAGTGGGGGCAATCTTGCAACAGAGACTGACCCTAAGACAGTTGGCCAGCCCATATTTATTTGTGCTGAATTGGATTTGTAGCCGTGTTACACATGCAGATGTCATGTACGCCACATGCAAAAGTGTTCCTGATTACAGTAACCATCGGGGCACTGATTGACAGGTGGATGGTGACACTTGGCAAGTTCCGTGGTGTAATGCTGTGGCAATGTATAGCTGTAAGTGGCTCACTTTAAAGCTGCAAGCCCATCTGCCTAGGCTTGTGTTGTTACCTTGGGGTGCTGAAATTTGAAAATTGTTGAGATACAGAAATGGATGTGCGTTCTACATTTCATCAGGAACCCAAAGTGACTTGCAAATTGTTCAGTAAATTACAAAAGTGGTTCAAAATATTGCCCTCGCAATTAATTTGAGCATGTACACTGTCTAGTCATATTAATGTGACCACCTGTGGAAAGCCTGAAAAACCACATTTTGCAGTGTGGACCACTAAGAGACATGCAGGAGAGAGTCAGTGAAGTTCTGGAAGGTACCAACAGGGATGTTGAGCCATGCTGACTCCAGTGCTGTGGCCATTTGCCCTAGGTTAGTTTAGGATCCATGGTGGGAACAGCCCAGTCCAGGTAGTCCCACAGATTCTCAGTTGGGTTTAAATCTTGGGAGTTAAGTGGCCAGGGGAGTGCAGTAAACCAATCCTGGTTCTCTTCGAACTATGTACTTGCACTGAGAGTTGTGTAACACATTGCCTTCCTCTGCTAGTAGCTGCCGTCGTGCCGAGGAAAAACAAACTGCATGTAGAGGTGGACATGGTCCCCAAGGATAGATGCATACTTGTGTTGATCCATTGTGTCTTCCAGAATTACGAAACCACCCACAAAAACATTCTCAGACCATTTTACCTCTCTCCTACAGCCTGGACCCTTCCAACAGTTGTTGCAGGGTGTTTGCTTCCAGATGTTTCGCACCGATGGAGCATAAAACGTGACTCACCTTCATTGCCGATGAACAGCAGTCGGCATAGGTGCATGTACCAGGTGCCTGCTGTGGAGGCCCATACAAAGCAAGATTCGCTAAACTGTCATTGAGGAGACATTATTGGTAGCCCCGTGGTTCATCTGGGCAGTCAGTTGTTCAACAGTTGCACATGTATTCGGCTGCACAAATCTCTGTAGCTGTTTTTTGCCCCTCTCATCTATGGCCATTGGTGCACCACAGGTTCCTTGGCATCGGTTTTCATATTTGCAATTTTGCCATGCAGGGCATACTTTAATTGAGTGACATGTGAACAGTTTACAAACTTCACCATTTCAAAAATGCTTCCACCCTTGACCCAAAATCCAATGATCGTGCACTTTTGAAAGTCAGAAACATCACTCTGCTTCTCCGTTACAACAATGAATGCACTGTTTTCCATGTCCCTCCCCCCAACATGTTTTGTATATCCTCCACTGCTGGCACTGTCACCGCACTGTCACCTGCCATCTGTGGGTGGTTATTGCGCTTTGATGTCGAACTTAGGTGGTGGTCACATTGCTGTTACTAGACAGTGTATTAGTATACCAGATTGTCAAATAATTTCAGGTATTTACCAGTAATTCATTTCCTGCATGTATTTATTTGTAAAGTCTTCCTTAGTTGTTATAATGGTAGAGCATTATCAGGTTCTCTTTACTATCCCACAGATGCTGTGGCCAAAGAGCCACAGAATCGGCGTACTCTACCAATAAAATTAATCTGTTGGGACAAATACCATCGACATGTTCTCCCTTCCCTCCCAACTGTGCCCTTCAAGAGTTTAATGCAACTCTTTTGTGTTACCTGACAAACCACCAATGGCACCACATTCAGTACAATAAGCAAAACATTTCTTAGAAACAGTAGATTGTTCAATCCAGTAGACAACTGATAAGCCTAGTAATGTTGTCAGTGGTTATCCTAGCCTGTAACACTGTACCTGTACCTGTGTCTGTGATTTATGATCACATGTGAACTTGGAAACATTTTAGTGACTTTGGATGCCACCATTTTAAAATTTTGACTCCCCATAGTATCTAAACCTTGCATTTCTGGACAAAAGTTCTCCACTTGAAAAGTGTTGAATTTGTCAACTGGTAAAAGATACTAAATATGGTCATTGTTGATTTGATGCACATTGCATGTATATAGAATATTATACCACACCATTATAATAGTGAGACAGTTGCAGAAAAAAATGTTTTCTCTCTTTTTAAAGTTTCTGTTCTGTGATTGCCATCAAATATTTTTCTGATCTTATGTGATCATACAGTCCAGATATGCGTCTCATGTGTTGCTGTTTCTCTCTCCCACCCACAAAGAACACTGCCTTTTAACACTGCAAATAAACATTTTTGTTTCCTAACAACATGTTGTTGAATATGACAGTGGATAATGTTTATATCTTTACCAGAAAAACTTGAAGGATTATTATGTCTGATTTATAAAAAGAGACAAATAGGTGGTTATTCCATCATCTTTTGGGTGTACATCTGAGATAGTATTTCTTCTTCCAATATTTCAGCTTATAACCTTACAGCCATGTTCAAGATGAGTTGTTGCAGAATTTAAATCAGATGACACAATGCTATCGAGTAAACATGCATTGTGTCGGAGATAACTGTCTGCAACAAGATTGTCTTAGATAAAACTTCGTGTCAAATAGTAAAACAAAGCAAGTGCAGAGTCAGCAAATCCACACTCCGTCTTCAGGCCCAGTCGTTATGGTTTTTACCAGAGCCGCTACTATTTGGTCAAGTAGCTCCTCAATTGGCATCACAATGCTGAAAAATGGCAACAGCGCATGGCGGCCTGGATGGTCACCCATCCAAGTGCCGGCCACGTCCGACACTGCTTGACTTCGGTGATCTGATGGGAACCGGTGTATCCACTGTGGCAAGGCCATTGTCATCTGCAAATCTACAGTGCTTGCAAATTATGTGATTTATTATTAAAATGTATGACATATTTTGAAATGCCAGGTAGTGAAAATTCAGAACAATAATTTCTCTGAGAGTGCAGTTGTGAAATGAGTAGTTTCCATGAAGATTCCTCGATCGGGGGGGATCTTCTCAGTCTTACAATATGTTGTGTCCTCTAGTATGTTGTTGTACAACATCTTTCTGTAGACATTTCTTGGAAGCAAAAAGCGTCGACTGCCATTTGTGCAAAGTTTTGGAATATTGCTATTTTCTGTTGCTGGAAGTCAGTGTTAAGTGCACTACCTCCATGGATTTCATGTTAACATAAGAAACTAAGACACCTAAATTCTTCCTTTCCTACACCATTTTGCACATTTTCTCAAAAACGGCACACTTCTGTGCAAAATAATATTTTTTGAATATCTGAGTTTTGCGTTATGTAGTGTTGTATACTGTGTGCCGATTATTAATGCCAAAAAGCAATGAACACAGCATTATCATCTTATGTTCTCTTCCATTCCCTGTAATGTAATTGGTTGTTCAGATACAACCAGATGGTTGTGCAAACTAGCGAATAATCTGTGAATGCTCATCCACTTGTTTCCTTCCATTTGCTCCAATGTAAAGAGGACTTTACTAGATCCTATTCCCATTCCATAGTCTGATCTTGTCTTCATGATCCCTTAGGGAGTGATGCATATGGGGTTGTAGTATATCCCTACAGGGTTATCCCAAAAGTTTTTAGCAGAAATTCAGAAATTTGTTTTTATTTGCAATATTGCTGTTACACATTTCAAAATACTCTCCACAAGCACTTATACAAAGTCTGTTCAAAAACTTCCGGAACATTTGTTATTTCACACCAATGGTGTGTTGGAGCAAAATGCGGTTGGTATCCCTGCACACTCCTGTGTTTAATGTGTAACTGTCTGGAGTTTCAGTGTTGTATGCCCGTTAGTTATTGTTCGGTGCTGTATTGAGTAGCACACCATATGATGCAAGAGGTTTATGGTAAAGAGTGCTTAAACTGTACTCAGTGTTATGAATGTTTTACATGGTTTAAAATTGACCGACAGAAGTTAAAAATGACCTTTGTTCAGAATGCTCTTCAACATCTACAGATGATGATGATGATGATCATGTCAGAAACGTCAGCGAAATTGTGTGTACCAGTTGAAGACTGACTGTCCGAGAGATTGCAGAACAACATTTTAGTTGGATTTGGTCATGAAATGTTGACACAGCCTCTTGGAATGCATCATGTTGCCGCCAAGTTCGTCCCAGAGCTCATGAGTCAAGACAAGAAAGGCCTTCGCCTCACAGACTGTGAAGAGCTTTTGGGTTGCGCAGATAAAGACATGTTCCTTAAGAGAATCATAACTGGTGATGAAATGTCGGTCTATGGTTATGATGTTGATATCAAGGTTCAATCTTCACAATGCGTCAGGACAAGTTCTCCAAGACCAAGTCAGGTCAGATCAAATGTCAAAGCTATGCGGATAGTTTCCTTTGACTTTGAATGATTAGTTCACCCTGAATTCATGTCACAGGGACAAACTGTTAATCGCTGGTACTATCAGCATCTGTTGCGATGCCTGCGAGAAAATGAGAGAAGGAAATGGCCTGAAATGTGGCAAGACAATTCACGATAATGCACCCACACATTCATTCATTCATCCATGTTGGTGCATGACTATTGCACAAAAAATGAAGTCACTGTGCTGCCTCATCCTCCATACTCTCCAGGCCTAGCCACTGCAGACTTTTTTGTTTACAAAGTTGAAAACCCCATTGAAAGGATGAAGATTTGCAATGATAGACGAGGTAAAAGAAAATTCACAGACAACACTTTGCGCAATCCAGCAAGAGGTGTACTGAGACTTCTCCCGGAAATGGAAATGGTGCTGGGAGTGGTGTATCAATTATGAAGGAGAGTATTTTGAAGGATACCATGCATAATAAGTAAGTTAAGTGTAGTAAAATTTTGTGGACAAAGTTCTCAAGTTTTTTGAACAAATGTAAATTTTTCCATCCTTGGAAACCACTTCAAAAATGGCTCAGTCTGATATTCTTTATTGACTCCTTAGAGAAGTCACTTAGGGCACTGTTGTATGAATTAATAGCCTCTTCATCGGAAGAAAAATGCTGGCCACGGATACTTTCCTTTGTCTGTGGTAGCAGGAAGAAGTCGCACCAAGCCAGGTCATGTGAATACATTGTGTGCTGTAACACTCGCACATCTTCCTTCTCCAAGATGTCCATTGCTCTGGCATTTTCATGATGCAGAAGAAGGTGCTCACACTTTGACTTTGGATGCTGTGACCTATGTGTTGCAATGACTTTTTTCAGACACTGTCACATACCACAGACTGTGCTGCCGGTGTCAAAGGTCGTAGAAGTGAGATGACCCATCTTGGTTAAGAAAGTGGCCACCATCTTCTTTCCAGAGCTCCGAACTTTCATAGGTGGCTCCTTACCCCAAAAGCACCATACTGAAGATTGCCTCTTGTTATCAGGATCTTAATGGTACACCCGTGTTTCATCACCTGTGACAATATTGTAAGTGTCTTTGGACCACCCTTTGTAAAAGTTTTCAAGCATAAAGTGACACTAATCCAGTCTTAACATATTTTTGGGCTTCTATCAGGGAGTGTGGCACCCAAAGGTCACATCTTTCAGTTAGGCATAAATGATTGTGACTGATGGTCTCTTCCGCAGTCAGTCCAATATTTAATGTCCCTATAATGTCACAAAATGTGAGATGAGGATTGTCTTTGATCATTTTCTTCAGTGTCAATGTTTTCTTGGGTCACTGCTGTTGCTGGGCAATTGGCACAGGTTTCATCTCCAAGAGACCCCAAACCCCTTGGAAATTCACGAAAGCAGTTTGCAACAGTGACCCTAGAAAGGACAGCAAAAACCAGAGAAGAATACCATTCTTCTGCAGTTAACTTCTTTTTATAGTCATAATAAATTGTGGCACAAAAATCATGGCACGACAGATCCACCTTGCACTGTGTTGGGCTCTGCATTGCCAGTGTCATCACTCACTGTTCGCATCATGGTTTGAAATCCAATGATGGGGGCACTGTGCGCACACACTCAAAGGTTAAAAAATAATGCTCTTTCAAACTGAAACAATCCAATTGCCGCCGGCCGTGGTGGTATAGCGGTTCTAGGTGCTCAGTCCGGAACCGCGGGACTGCTACGGTCACAGGTTCGAATCCTGCCTCGGGCATGGATATGTGTGATGTCCTTAGGTTAGTTAGGTTTAAGTAGTTCTAAGTTCTAGGGGACTGATGACCACAGATGTTAAGTCCCATAGTGCTCAGAGCCATTTGAACCAATCCAATTGCCATCAGACTTCCAGGTTAAGAGCAGCTAAAAGTTTTTGTCACAGCTCTCTTAGATTTCACACTTAAAGCTGGTTCTTGAAATTCTGCCAGTAGATTTCCACAGGATAGTGTGAATTCACCTTAAAGATTTTGTCAGTTTGTATTCTTCAGTGAAACTTCCTGGCAGATTAAAACTGTGTGCCGGACCGAGACTTGAACTTGAGACCTTTGCCTTTCGCAGGCAAGTGCTCTACCATCTGAGCTACCAAAGCACGACTCACGCCCCGTCGTCACAGCTTTACTTCTGCCAGTACCTCGTCTCCTACCTTCCAAACTTTACAGAAGCTCTCCTGCGAACCTTGCAGGACTAGCGCTCCTGAAAGAAAGGATGTTGCGGAGACATGGCCTAGCCAGAGCCTGGGGGATGTTTCCAGGATGAGATTTTCACTCTGCAACGGAGTGTGTGCTGATATGAAACTTCTCGGTCCGGCAAACAGTTTTAATCTGCCAGGAAGTTTCATATCAGCGCACACTCCACTGCAGAGCGAAAATCTCATTCTCATATTCTTCAGTATCTCTGTTATGCTTTCTTCTGGGTCTATCAAACATGTGACCATACTTACTGCCCTTCTTTGAATACACTCAGTATCTGTTGTTAGTTCTGTTTGGTTTGGGTCCCACGCACTTGAACAATATTCTGGGATGGGTCACACAGATATTTCGTAAGCATTCTCTTTTGTATACTGATTATATTTTCCTAATACCCTATCAGTGTACTGGAGTCTGCCAGTTGCTTCACCTGTGACTGAGCATATATGATAATTCATTTCATATCCTTACAAATTGGTAGACCCAGGTATTTGTGATTTCAGTTATGACTTTGAAACCTTATCAAGCTCTGACTGAATATTTGTGCTGCTTTTGTCAGACAGTACTTCATTATAGGTAACTCCATTATCTGCAAAAAAATCTGACGTTACTATTGATGATAACAGCCAGGTCCATGAGCTGCACTTCCCTAGGAACCCCATGGTTATGTCTACATATATCAATGACTTTCCATTGAAGATAATATGCTTCATTCTCCCTACCAAGAAGTGCTCCATCAAGTTGCAGATTTCACTTGATCATCAAAATCCGCTACGGGCTGAGATAGTGGTCATGTGTGTGAGGAGTGCTTGCTTGTGTGTGTGTGTGTGTGTGTGTGTGTGTGTGTGTGTGTGTGTGTGTGTGTTTCCTTTTCTTTTCTGAAGAAGGCTTTGGCTGAAAGCAGAATGTGCAACAGCCTTCTCGTTGTGCCTGTTTGCAACTCAACATGCCATCTTTATGGTAAGTAGCAATCTGTCCTTTTCGTAATACTGTTGATATTCCAACCAGGATTTCGAACTAAACTAAAATAAACAACTTCCTGAACTCAAAATTTACATGATAAAGGTGCACATATTCCATGAACATCATATTTTAATTTGAAAAGCAACAGGTAGACATTCTGTGTCAATCCAGAATAATAATAGTGATGTATTTATAGTTTATAGTTGCCCAAATTGAGTATTTAAAAAAAAAAAGAGAGAGAGAGAGAGAGAGAGAGAGAGAGAGAGAGAGAGAGAGAGAGAGAGATAGAGAGAGAGAGAGAGAGAGATTGTCTGGTAGATTGCCTGCTTCATTATCTGCAGAAAGTATTTCTTTCTCCTCTGTAAGTTACATGTAAGATTTCTTTGAAATCGGAAAAAGGCACTCTATTTATTTAAGTGCAATTCCACAAAACTGCTTCCTTTACACTACTTTTTCTGCAAAAACTGTACCAAAATGCAGCATTGTATCATATTTGTAGACTGATGTTAATTTTGGAAAAAGAAAAAAATTGAAAAAAGAAGTATCTTTGACAAAAACTACTGGATGCCCCCCTCCACCCCCCCCCCCCCACACACACACACACACTCACACACACTTTCCACTATAACTGTTCGACAGTAATCCATATTGACATACATGGTCACTGACTCAAGAACCAGTGGGTCAGTCGCTCACCATTGTGCAGCAGACAACCCGTCTTCCCCCAAGTTTATTTGGAGGAGAATTTTGACACATCTTGTAAAACAGTATGTTACAAAAGCTTCTGCATCTTTTTTTTTGTCAGTGCTAGACTAGTTGGTGCATACTGATCTTTCTGCTGAGATGTATGAAACGTGTTCAAAGTATGAGAAATGTCTGAAGAGTGCCGATTTGCAGAGGAGTAATTAGTTAGATAAGAAGCCCAGAAAATTTATTTGTATGAAAGCTGTTCGTGATAAACTCTTATGCAAATGATTCTGCTTCATTTGAACTGGATGGCTGAAGTTCAGTCAGACCCTCCTAGTGCCTTCTCTAAAATACTTAGTCTTGCAAATTGTTTCTGTTGGCTGATTTGTAACCTCTTAGGAGAATTCCTCTAAACATTATTCTGTTGTCACATAATGAACACAAGTATGACATTACACATTAGCTGTGAAAAAAGTTAGTTATGGATGGTTCACAAAATACATCTGGCAAGTATGTAGACGCCTGACCCTCATTGATTCAATGTCCTAAAATCACTTATTCTCCAAAAATAAATAAGTTTAAGGTGAACATTGTAGTTGATTACTGCAAAGGGTTTTGTGTTATATTTGTGAGAATAGTATCTTTTGTCTACATTACTAATGTGCATTCCATTACAGGGTTTGAAACACCTGCATGACAATGATTTACTACACATTGACATCAAACTTGAAAATATAATGAGAAGTTCTACAGGATGTTGGAAAATAGGCGATTTTGGCCATCTTATTGACTTATCCCAGGTATTTATACCGTATTATAATATTTATGTACCCCAGATTCAGTAAAATTGTACAGAATTTCTTTGGAAGCACTTCTTGGGTTCCTCAACTTTGAGATACATAATGACATTTTAAATATCCTGATCATTCTGTACTAAAGTGCAGAGTACAAATGCAATTCACTGTGTTCCTTCGTAAATCCTGACTTGGTTTCCTCTGCCGTAGATATGTTTCACATCCCTTAATTTTTGGTGATTTTAAACAGACTAATAGCATTTCAGCCGCTGCAGTTAATTTTCTCACACATGTTCCTCCTCTTTCAAACTACATTTTCCAAGCAGGTAGAAATATTGTGATATCAAGTGACATGAACAATAGAAATCTCACCATTGTGTATATCCAGTGTTCATCTAAATCACTTTAATATAAGCAGACTTTCTGACCATCTCAGTTTCATTTTAAAATGATTACGTGCCAGTAGCTGGCGTATCTTCCCTGGGCGGCAATTCCGGGCGGGGGGGAGGGGGGGGGGGCGTTGTGGGAGGGGGCGCTAAATTCATATTGCTGAGGAAAATGACCTTGTTTCACAAAATGCCTAGGATCCAGCGCACTATCTAGTATTGTCCCGGTTAGGAAATATTGTAGATCCGGGGCTGATGCACAGAGCAGTTTGAGTTGTAGCGTGGAGGCGGGTAGTCTCTACGTGACTCGTGTTTATGTTTAGTGATTTTGCTGTTTCCTCTTAGTTTATTGCTCTCACGTCAAATGAAAACAAAACGGATTCCTGTGACCGGAGCTATCAAGTGAATTAAAATACATTCACATAATTACGGAAGGCTAAAATAAGTTATTATTTTCACATTTTATTTTATTTCCACCTTTCTGACAGTCAAGCATTAATCGCCTTGCAAAACAATGAAGTAATTTTTGTCAGTTTGCTAAAGAAATTCGGCTTTTATTAATCTTTTCTGCTGAGGCAGTCCATTTATTTGAAACGAAGTGTTTAATTGGACACAATTGGCTATTTTAAACTGTTCACTGCATTTAAAGTGCACGTTTTCATCTTCTAGCACATATCGCATTATTCCATAATAAAGAACCAAACATGAGATAAATACAGTATTGGTATGAAATTCACATCCGACTCTGGACTTATGAATGTCCACTTTAAGCCGAATTATGCATTTTTGTATGGTTCACGAAATTCCGGTGCTCTTGGAGTATCCTCTGAAGTCTTGTTTCTTTTATGACATAATGTGAGATTTTCTAATGTTTCACACATACGAACATATGGGCTTCCTACGTCGTCATAGATGTGTAAGCGCAGTGAAGCCTATTATCTGGTGCTCTCTGGCAACTGCTGAAACAAACCTATTTCTAACAGGTCGTGGGAAAATACTGCGAATGGTCGTTTGAAAAGCATTAGTTTCAGAGTAAATTTCCTTTTAGCAAGATGAGCTAGGTGCGAGAATGTACGATGAATTTTTTAAATAACAGAGTGTTTGACTCTTATTTAAAAATAAACTCTTTGAGGACGACAATTTAGAATAATTTCGAGCCCAGCAGATAAGACATTTATGTCGTCGTTAAAAATTTTACTGGCACATTTGTGTGATGTATCTTTAAGAGTAACACGTGCAAGGAAGATCAACATTATATGTGAAAGCTTAGCTTCTCTTCAAGCTTATTAAACTTGGAGACCAATATTATATGTGAAACTTTCCTTTCCTTTTCTTGTAGCATCACTACGTATATTAATTTAAAGCATTAACTTTTCATATTTGTGTGCTCTCGCTACTTAACAGTGATGCTGCTATTGGCTAACTGCATCACATGTCCTATGCTCTGAATAGCCGCTGTCATAGGCTGGCGAGATCATGTGACATGAGCTATGACTGGCGTACAAAAGTGCAACCCAATCTTGATTTCAATGCTTCAGAAAGTGACATGCGGTGTTTAGTGGAATTCGAATTTATACTTTCGTAATACGGAAATATGCTGTGTACATGCTACTGCACATCAGACATCTTACCAAAACATGTTCTTTTCCCCCCAAATTTTGTTTTCTAAAGTGCCGGGAAATTCTACGCCAGTGTATAAAACCATAACCATTCAAAGGACTGATAAGTTTTACAGTTCTGAGGAAAAGTATACTGTCACTTAACATGGAAAAAGTGTATTTTCATCAGGGAGAAAGTTTTTTTTAACTGGGAAAAAAATCCGGGATTCCCCCCCCCCCCCCCCCACCCACCCCCCATCCGCATATACACCCTGATTACTGAAACTCATTTATACTTTCTCAGTGATTATTTTATCTTACATTACGCTCATGAAATTTTTGTCCTTTTTCTCAAATGACCTTTTTTGCGTACAATCATCAGTTTGTCATTGTCACAACTCTTCATCCTTACTCCATCAGTTATCCTGTGTCTTCATCTTGCACTTTGCTCATCATCATTATGGCCTTGTATATTGGCAGCAAAATCTCAAGTTTCGAAACACATTAATTAATAATTGAATGACAACTCACCTTTCACGATTGGGGCAGGAAATGGGGCAAATGATAGCGATACACAAAGTACCCTCCATCATTTACTGTAAGGTGGCTTGCAGAGTATAGTTGTAGATAACTACCATTTGACTCTTATTTTTCTACATTGACATTTATAATGCAATTTTTAATTATACACAATTTCAAAAAATTACCATTGGGAATATGTATTTTTAGCTACCACACTATCTCCTTTATTTTCTTCACTACAATGTTGCTTTTAGAACAGTTTCGTCTTTTTTTTTTTAAAACCATTGTGTGTTGTCATGGTCGTCGTCGTCTTCAGTCTGAGGACCGGTTTGATGCATATCTCTATGCTACTCTATCGTGTGCAATCTCCAGTCTCCGAATAACTACTGCAACTTTCGTCCTTCTGAATCTGCTTACTGTTTTCATCTCTTGGTCTTCCTCTACAATTTTTACCCCCCCCTCAAACTTCCCTCCAGTAGTAAATTTTACTGTTATATCACTGAAATTTGGAAATATTTGAAAAAACATACCAATAACTTGATAAAATGATTGAGGTAATTGCCAGTTTTAAATGTATGTTTGGTTTACTTTTTTACTCGTATGAAATCTGTATTTACTTTTCTTTTGTTGTTTTTCATATCAGACAGAATTGATTCAGTATTATTCTAGGATTGTTACTTTCTTTAAATTTTTCATTTTATATCTCCATAACATTAACACAAGCTTGTGTGGTGGTATACAACTTGAAGTAGCATGTTTGATTTTATTTATTTATTTTTCATCACTAATATTTGGCTGGCTTTTGGAGTAGAGGTACTGCCATGAAGTTTGAAATTCCCAGACTTCGTACCAGCATTCCTGGTTAAATTCCAAACCTCTGCATAGTGTCTTGTGGACTCAGAGGATGTTAACTCTTTGACTGCTACAGACATGCTTGCTGCATACCATGGTTAGCACTGGTTTTTTGTTGCCCTATAGTGTGACCTATGATGAGAGGCTAGAGTTATGATCACTAATTGTGTACTGGTTGGTTGGTTTCATGTTCCATGGATCATTTTGCACTATAAACTGTAATTGTGTGGAGTGAGTCATTTTACATTCACATTGCAAATTAATTTGGAAGTATGGCTATGTGCTGAACATTTATAAGTTTTTTAATATACAGATGTGAATTAGTAATACCTTCCCACCACCTTTTACACATTACAGTTATAGAAATTCTTCTGTGGGAAAGGAGGAGTTGTTAAGGAGAACCTTTCTCAGTTTGTTTTGAAATTTTACTATTCTGTCACTGGGTAAGTGATAAAAGATTTTTGTTGTAGCATTGTGCACCCCCTTTCTGAGCTAAAGACAACCTTAATGTGGAGTAATGAATGTCATTTTTCCTTCTGGTATCGTAATTATGTACATCATTGTTTCTTTAGAACTGCAGTGGATTATTTACAACAAATTTCATGAGGGATAAATACAGGGTGTGCATAAAGTCCGGGAACACTTTCAATTATTTATTGCACGAGAACTAAACATTGTACAGATGTCATACATGTTGCATTTTGAAGGGAAACTCTGGAAGTTTTTTTTACAGCAAACATTTGATATGCAGACCATGAGTAACCTGGCAGATGTCAATACAGTAATCTAATTGGCTGTCTCTTTCTGTATTCTCTCCTGGAGCTCTGCTACATCACATGCTAGAGGCGGTACATAACACCAGATCTTTAATGTGTCCCCACAGAAAAAAGTCACATGGAGTGAGATCTGGTGATCGTGGAGGCCATTTCATGAAACAGCTGTCCCCATCTGTAGCACAGCCGATCCATCGATGTGGCAGCTCCGTGTTCAGGTACCCACGAACTTCACGATGAAAATGGGGTGGAGCCCCATCCTGCTGAAAGATGAACGGAGAGTCCAATTGCATTTGAGGCATCAGCTATTGCGGCAACATGTCCAAGTAGGAATATCCAGTGATTGTGCTCTCGGCAAAGAAGAATGGTTCATACGGTTTTCGACATGACAAGGTACAAAAAACATTTACCTTTGGGAATCGCGTTCAAATTCAGTGCATTCACGTGGATGCTTTGTACCCCAGATTAGACAGTTATGCCTGTTCACTTTCTCATTAGTGTAAAAAGTGGCTTTGTTGCTAAAAAATAAGCGATCAACAATGCCATCCCCATTCTCATCCAGTTGTTGCAACTCCGAACAAAACTCAAAACGCTTCTGTTTGTCGTCATTGAGCTCCTGCTGTAGCTCCAGTTAGAATGGTTTCATAGGCTGCTTCTGTCGCAAGAGTTTCCACACTATCATTGGAGCCATTTAGAGTTCACAGGATGCATGATGTACCGATTTCTTTGGACTCCTTATGAATGTCTCTTGTACGTGCTCCATATTCACTTCACTCACACTGGGACGTCCGCTTCTCTTTGTCGGGCACAAGCAAACCATCATAATAAATTTGTTGTACCAGTGGTAAATGCCCTTCCTTGTTGATGGTTGCTTACTGTACTTGGTTCTAAACATCCGTTGAACAGCTGTAGCACACTCGTTTTTTCAAACTCCAACACACAGAAAGCTCGCTCCGCACTTGAACTAGCCGTGTTTGCGACTAGCGCTGACTAATGGCAAATTACCAAACTATGCTGTGGTGGTATACTTGAAAAAAAGAAATAACTTTCAGGGTTTCTCTTCAGAATGACATATGCATGATATCTGTACAATGTTTGGTTCTTGTGCAATAAATAATTGAAAGTGTTCCTGGACTTTATGTACACCCTGTATACTGTGAAGCAATAGTTACAATGCCCAACTCCTTAAACAGATATCTATAGATGATCATGGGTGAGCACCACATATTATTCATACAGCACATTTTCGAGCAATGAAGACTTTCTTTCTTAAAAATAAGTTACCCCAGAACATTATTCCATGTGACATTGTTGAATGAAAATATGCAAAAATTTCAACCTACTGATTTCTGATTTGTCTCTACTCAAGATATGCAATGATACTAAATGGAAATGTTGCTGAACTAAGTTGGTTTAGGACTTCCAAACTGTGCTTTTTCCAGTTTAAATGCTCAGAAATATGACTGCTTAAGAATTCTTAAATTTCCACCCTATTTATTGTTTCCTCTAGATGCACAAAACTAAATATATTGTGCCTTTTTAAAATTAAGGCCGAGACCATTTTCTTAAAACCTGTCACTGATGCTTTTAGCTTTAGCATTTCTTCTGTTTCTGTATACATGCTTGGATTGATTACAATACTAGTGTGATCTGCAAAAATAACTAGTTCTGCTTGTTGTATGTTAGATGGAAGATCGTTTACATATATGAGGAACAATAGTGGACTTAAGATGGAGTCTTGGGGAAACCCCATACACGATTTCTCCCCAGCCAAAATTCTGTCTCCAGTGTGTATAGGTTGAATTACTAAGTAAAACTTGCTCCATTCTTTTAGTTAGATATGACATCCATTGGTTGGCTATATGATCAATCTCATAAAATTTCAATTTATTTAGGAGAATACTGTGATTCACTCAGTTACGTGCGTTAGGTAGGTTGCAGAAAATACCAGCTGATATGTTTTTATTATTTAATGCTTGTGAAGTGCCACAACCCAGTCTTCTGTCAGAAAATTCAGTATTTAACAAAAGTAAGGCAATGTAGTACAGGAGCTCCTTACAGTGTTGCGACAACAGCCGTGGGTCAGAAGCCGCCAGTGTCATGACATGTGGGGTCACAAAAACATGGGGGGAGGATGACAATATTGGTGGCACCCTTTAATACAGCTATATCAGTCAAAGGGTTAATGGTCATTTATGATTGGTCTATCCATACATTTGCGTGTAACTCAGCAGCATGCTTTGTGCTATTCAAGATTTACATGCCAGCACCATGTTTCACTCTCTCCTTTCTCCTGTCATGTACAGCTACATCCATAGTCTGCAAACTGCTGTGATGTATGTAAAGAAAGCACTTCCCTCAGTATCATACACACATGTGAACTGCAGCAAGAATGACTACTTAAACGCCTCTGTGTATTCATTTATTAGTCTAATCTTTTGTCTGCAGTCCATACAGGAGCAGTACATAGGAAAATGTAGTATATTGCTAGATTCCTCACTTAAAACTGGTTCTTGAAATTTTGGAAGTAGGCTTTTGTAGGATAGTTGCCATGTGTGTTTAAGCGTCTGCCAGTTCAGGTTTTTTCGCATCTCCACAATGCTCTTTTATGTGTCAACCAAACCTCTGACGATCCATGGTGCCATTCATTGCATACATTCAGTGTCTCCTATTAGATGTATTCGGTATGGTTCTAATCACTTGAGGAATATGTTAGGATGGATGTCACAACTGTTATGTGAGCAATTCCCTCAGTAGACTGCAGTTTCCGAATGCCCAACCAACAAATGGAAGCCTGCCGCCTGTTTTATCTGTGACTAAGCTAATATGATTGTACCATTTCATATCCCCAAAACTTGTTACACCCAGTTATTTCTGGGAGTTGACAGATTTCAATTGACTAGCTGATATTGTAGTAACCATGAACAATACCACATGCAATATGAACAAATTGGTATTGTAGTCATCTGAACTACACAGTTCACCTTGACACACAAGATGCCTAAATTGTGAAAACAATCAAGTCTTGCATCAGGACTAGTCATAAATATAGAGTAAAATTTCTCTTTACTGAACATTGTCGAAAATTAGGTGTCTACTTGTGTGATACCTGCCAATTTAATTATTTCATGGTTCATTACATGGTTTGAATAAAATCCCTTTGGTCATTAGCCCACCAACTCGGAACAGAAAAGCCACTTTAAAACAAGTTTTGGCCATCCTTGCGGAGGTCCTCTCCAGGGTGACTAAACGCCGGTTTCTGGTGATGCATCTCCCTAGATACCAGAAATGTCAGAATGTGATTGAACTGTCAAAGCCGAGATGCATTTGGAGGGGTGGCAAGGAATGTTGATGGCACATGCAAGGTCTCTTGTGGGTACTTGTTTATGTTGGTGAACCTGGGTCTCATGAAACTGCTATGTGGCAAACACATGCAGACTTCTAGGCAACTTGTAGTCATACTAGTACCTATTAGTGCTGTTTAGGCATTTAATTATTTCATTAGCCATTCTTTTTGTCTACTGCTGTATCTATGACTGCCGGGCAAGCAAGTGGCCTTCCTGGAAATCGATGGGTCAGCTACAGTCCAGTTGGTGTTCAGCTATTGCTAATTTTCTGTTTCCCCAGTGCCACACAATGCCCCGCTCTGACATCCGACTGCTAGTTGGTGTCGCAGTTTCGCTGATGTCAACACCATCACAATCGCACCTGCAAGATTTGTCCCAAAAGTTTCAAAAATAAAATTCTCTGGCAAACCGTAAGGGGTACACCACCACAGTTTTCAGTTGGAGCAGTGGTGAGGAGTCTCAGCTAACAAATGCAACTCGGCTCTGTCGCCTCTGGGTAGGGACAGAGTGAGGACGCATTTTGTGCCTCTGTGTTTCGGTGACATATTTGAGATGCAGTGGTTAGTAGAGCAGTGATACTCAATGCATTATATATGTAAAATTGGGCTCTGACCCGACGGATCCGATATGGGGAAACCTTCCGGGAGGAATCTGAACCCCAGTCGAGAACTTGAGACGGGCACGAGATGTTCTGGGAGGGCCAACAAAACATCGACAACGACGAGCATTTCACACGTCTGTTGAAGTTGCAGATACAGAAAAAGGCGAGGAAAGTGCTAGACGTTTTGAATGGGGATCAACAACTGTGTGTAAGAATGATAGCAGAGGATTGCAGTGTGCTGAAATTGAATGTTCATTGCATTTCAAGAGACAGATTAGGGATGAGAAAGGAGAGTACAGAGATGGTCCAAAAAGTGCTGATTGATGAGCAGGAGGGAGTATGTGTGCAAATCCTCATGCTGAAGTGTCACAAGTTGTTGAAGTGTTGCAAAACTGACCCTGATTTTTTGAGAGATTAGTGGTGAATAACGAGAAGTGGATTTTCTTGTACAGTATCCAATCAAGAAGTGCCACACACAAAACTCACCTCACCTTACCTGAAGGAGGTTAAGGAAATGCTCATTGTCTTTTCTTACTCTAAACATGTGATTCACAGAGAATTTGTGCCTAAAGGACAAGTCCTCATCCAGATGTGGAACAGGATGAAACTGGTCAGGAAAGACATTGAATGACAGTGCACCAAACCGTACTGCCCTCGTTGAGCGAGTTTCTTGCCGGGAATGGTGTGGCGACGTTACCTTGGTAACTGTACAGCCCTGACTCTGTACCACAGGAATAGTTTTTGTTTTCAAAACTAAAAGAAGCATTAAGAGAGACTGTGATGGATTCTCAGAGGAGGTACAAAAGGTTTTGACGTGCCACCTCGAGGTGGTTAGAGATGACACCTTCTGGGAAGCCAGTGCAGACTGGGCAGAGTGGTGGCAGTGGTACAGAAGGAATGTACTTGGAAGATTTTTAAGATTTTCTGCATTGAAAAAACAATAAATAACTTCAAAAAATATTTCTTGAAACTTTTGACACAAACCCTGTTAGTTTGTAAACACCGGTAGCATTATGAGCATCTGTGGAATTCTTTGTGGACATCAGTAGATTTCAGTAACTTTGAAATATCAGCTAGATTTTTCTCAGCACAGCACCTTAATCAGGTAGTCACTGACACCTTTCGTGTAAGGTAAGGGAGCGACAGTGTGTTGTTTTCCTGTTCCTGTATATGCCTTAGCATTGCTGAACTTCATAGCTCTTGATAGGTTTTTATTACAGTATCCATTTATTGGAGATAATGTCCCCAGTTCATTTAATTTATGTTGGAAGTTACAAGCATCACTTACCCAGTGAGCTCAGGCTGTTGGTGTACATAGCACAGTGTTCTTTTTGTACAGGATAATTTTAAGACATAGCATGCTGGTATCTGTTGGTGTGCAAGTACTACCAACATCTATTGTCTATAGACATGAAATCAGTAAACTGTTCAAAAATAGTGATTGTTTTAGATAATGTTGAGAGACTATGTTGCTGCTGGTGGAAATAATCTTACATTTATCTGCTGTGTTCAGTAAAGTAAAGAAACACTGCTATTCAGTATACACTGTACTAATACAAATTAATTATGACATTATCATGATAATGTTATGGAAAAAATCTTAAGAAATTAATGTATCCCAAATTGTCATGAATTAGCAGGTTAGTACGCACTTAGAGCATCAGAACAGTCTGTCACTATGTTCAGTCCACAGTAATACTGAGGCAGCATTACAGGACTACCACAAAAATATGCAAATGTGGCAGTAGGGGTAGATATATAATAAAATCCAGTTACCCATTCATTCAGTGGCACAATTAAGTCAATACAATTAACAGAAGCAGAAAAAGCAGGCACAAACAAGTGTGCTCTGCAGCAAGTTTTTCACATGTAGCTCTACAGGGTACAGAATCAAGGTAGTGACAAAACTTATGGGGGAGAAGTTATCGTAGGATTTCTTTACTGACTGTCAATCTTCCTGGTAGTGGCTCTTTCACAGAAGATTTAAAAATCTTTGTCTCCTGCAAGATTAGAACTGAAAACTAATGCACTCTTTAACTTGAAGGGCAAATATTTTACCGCTACACTAGCATACAGCTGTGTCAAATGGCACTCTCTTTTTGCCCCATTGATGGCTAAGATGGAGAATTCACAACATAAATGACGAAGTAAGCTGCAGTTTCTGTTGGAATGAGCTTTCTGTACTCAAAACCATAAATTTTCTTCCGCTTTCTCATCCCTTAAGTAAGAATGATTCAGACTATTTAATCTAAGTGACAAGAAAATATTAGCGAATTTACCGAGTTAATCCTTACCCAAACCAGGAATCAAATTGACACTCACAGAGTTGCCGAGTGTATGCTACAGTGTTGCCTGTTCTCCATTAGAATAGCGACAGGCAGACTAAATTTGCTCAGGTCATGTGTTTCTTGATCTGGCTGACCCTGGGGAAGCCCACTCTTCAAAAACACATTATCACTGATTGCAAACATTTACTAGGAGCAGAACTACCTAGTATAGGGCAGTGAGTTTTATTCACATTTATGTAACTATCATTTGGGTTTAAAATATAGTTCCGATGAGTCTTCAGATGACCAACTGCAACTTGTACATCATAAATAAATGATAAACTGTGAACTACGGGTGAAGGGCAACAGGTAGTCCATATTCCTAGATTTCTGAAAAGTACTGGACACTGTACCCCGCTGCAGACTGTTACAGGAGGTACATGCATATGGAATAGGCTCCCAGATATGTGACTGACTCGAGGACTTCTTAAGTAATAGAATCCAGTATGTCGTTCTCGACTGTGAGTGTTCATCAGAAGTGCCCTTGGGAAATGTGATAGGACCATTGCTGTTTTCTATATACATAAATGATTGGGCAGACAGGGTGGGCAGCAATCTGTGGTTGTTGACTGATGATGCTGTGGTGTACAGGAAGGTGTCAAAGATAAGTGACTGTAAGTTGACACAAGATGACCCAGACAAAATTTGTAGTTGGTGTGATGATTGGAACAGGTTCTTAATGTGGGAAAATGATGTAAGTTAATGCAGATGAGTAGGAAAAACAAACCCGTAATGTTTGGACACAGCATTAGTAGTGTTCTGCTTGACACAGTCACATTGTTTAAATATCTTGGCGTAACAATGCGAAACGATGTGTAATGGAACAAGCATGTGAGTGTTGTGTTAGGGAAGGTGAATGGTGGACTTCGTTTTATATGTATAGTTGAAGAATTTTAGAAAAGTGTGATTCATCTGCACCAAGTTGGATTAAAGGTAGACATGGAATCAATGTAGAGGCGGGCTGCTAGATTTGTTACCGGTAGGTTCAGTCAGCATGCAAGTGGTATGAATGTGCTTCAGGAGCTCAGGTGGGAATCCCTGGAGGGAAGAAGACATTCATTTCAAAGAACACTACTGTTGTTGTTGTGGTCTTCAGTCCTGAGACTGGTTTGATGCAGCTCTCCATGCTACTCTATCCTGTGCAAGCTTTTTCATCTCCCAGTACCTACTGCAACCTACATCCTTCTGAATCTGCTTAGTGTATTCATCTCTTGGTCTCCCCCTACGATTTTTACCCTCCACGCTGCCCTCCAATACTAAATTGGTGATCCCTTGATGCCTCAGAACATGTCCTACCAACCGATCCCTTCTTCTGGTCAAGTTGTGCCACAAACTTCTCTTCTCCCCAATCCTATTCAATACTTCCTCATTAGTTATGTGATCTACCCATCTAATCTTCAGCATTCTTCTGTAGCACCACATTTCGAAAGCTTCTATTCTCTTCTTGTCCAAACTATTTATCGGCCATGTTTCACTTCCATACATGGCTACACTCCATACGAATACTTTCAGAAATGACTTCCTGACACTTAAATCAATACTGGATGTTAACAAATTTCTCTTCTTCAGAAACACTTTCCTTGCCATTGCCAGCCTACATTTTATATCCTCTCTACTTCTACCATCATCAGTTATTTTGCTCCCCAAATAGCAAAACTCCTTTACTACTTTAAGTGTCTCATTTCCTAATCTAATTCCCTTAGCATCACCTGACTTAATTCAACTACATTCCATTATCCTTGTTTTGATTTTGTTGGTGTTCATCCTATACCCTCCTTTCAAGACACTGTCCATTCCGTTCAACTGCTCTTCCAAGTCCTTTGCTGTCTCTGACAGAATTACAATGTCATCGGCGAACCTCAAAGTTTTTATTTCTTCTCCATGGATTTTAATACCTACCCTGAACTTTTCTTTTGTTTCCTTTATTGCTTGCTCAATATACAGATTGAATAACATCGGGGATAGACTACAACCCTGTCTCACTCCCTTCCCAACCATTGCTTCCCTTTCATACCCCATGACTCTTATAGCTGCCATCTGGTTTCTGTACAAATTGTAAATAGCCTTTCGCTCCCTGTATTTTACCCCTGCCACCTTTAGAATTTGAAAGAGAGTATTCCAGTCAACATTGTCAAAAGCTTTCTCTAAGTCTACAAATGCTAGAAACGTAGGTTTGCCTTTCCTTAATCTTTCTTCTAAGATAAGTCGTAAGGTCAGTATTTCCTCACGTGTTCCAGTGTTTCTACGGAATCCAAACTGATCTTCCCCGAGGTTGGCTTCTACTAGTTTTTCCATTCGTCTGTAAAGAATTCGTGTTAGTATTTTGCAGCTGTGACTTATTAAACTGATGGTTCGGTAATTTTCACATCTGTCAACACCTGCTTTCTTTGGGACTGGAATTATTATATTCTTCTTGAAGTCTGAGGGTATTTCGCCTGTTTCATACATCTTGCTCACCAGATGGTAGAGTTTTGTCAGGACTGGCTCTCCCACGGCCGTCAGTAGTTCCAATGGAATATTGTCTACTCCGGGGGCCTTGTTTCGACTCAGGTCTTTCAGTGCTCTGTCAAACTCTTCACGCAGTATCGTATCTCCCATTTCATCTTCATCTACATCCTCTTCCATTTCCATAATATTGTCCTCAAGTACATCGCCCTTGTATAGACCCTCTATATACTGCTTCCACCTTTCTGCTTTCCCTTCTTTGCTTAGAACTGGGTTTCCATCTGAGCTCTTGATATTCATACAAGTCGTTCTCTTATCTCCAAAGGTCTCTTTAATTTTCCTGTAGGCGGTATCTATCTTACCCCTAGTGAGATAGGCCTCTACATCCTTACATTTGTCCTCTAGCCATCCCTGCTTAGCCATTTTGCACTTCCTGTCGATCTCATTTTTGAGACGTTTGTATTCCTTTTTGCCTGTGTCACTTACTGCATTTTTATATTTTCTCCTTTCATCAATTAAATTCAATATTTCTTCTGTTACCCAAGGATTTCTACTAGCCCTCGTCTTTTTACCTACTTGATCCTCTGCTGCCTTCACTACTTCATCCCTCAAAGCTACCCATTCTTCTTCTACTGTATTTATTTCCCCCATTCCTGTCAATTGCTCCCTTATGCTCTCCCTGAATCTCTGTACAACCTCTGGTTCTTTTAGTTTATCCAGGTCCCATCTCCTTAAATTTCCACCTTTTTGCAGTTTCTTCAGTTTTAATCTACAGGTCATAACCAACAGATTGTGGTCAGTCCACATCTGCCCCTGGAAATGTCTTACAATTTAAAACCTGGTTCCTAAATCTCTGTCTTACCATTATATAATCTATCTGATACCTTTTAGTATCTCCAGGGTTCTTCCATGTGTACAACCTTCTTTCATGATTCTTAAACCAAGTGTTAGTTATGATTATGTTGTGCTCTGTGCAAAATTCTACCAGGCGGCGTCCTCTTTCATTTCTGTCCCCCAATCCATATTCACCTACTATGTTTCCTTCTCTCCCTTTTCCTACACTCGAATTCCAGTCACCCATGACTATTAAATTTTCGTCTCCCTTCACAATCTGAATAATTTCTTTTATTTCATCATACATTTCTTCAATTTCTTCGTCATCTGCAGAGCTAGTTGGCATATAAACTTGAACTACTGTAGTAGGTGTGGGCTTCGTATCTATCTTGGCCACAATAATGCGTTCACTATGCTGTTTGTAGTAGCTTACCCGCATTCCTATTTTCCTATTCATTATTAAACCTACTCCTGCATTACCCCTATTTGATTTTGTGTTTATAACCCTGTAGTCACCTGACCAGAAGTCTTGTTCCTCCTGCCACCGAACTTCACTAATTCCCACTATATCTAACTTCAACCTATCTATTTCCCTTTTTAAATTTTCTAACCTACCTGCCCGATTAAGGGATCTGACATTCCACGCTCCGATCCGTAGAACGCCAGTTTTCTTTCTCCTGATAACGACATCCTCTTGAGTAGTCCCCGCCCGGAGATCCGAATGGGGGACTATTTTACCTCCGGAATATTTTACCCAAGAGGACGCCATCATCATGTAATCATACAGTAAAGCTGCATGCCCTCGGGAAAAATTACGGCTGTAGTTTCCCCTTGCTTTCAGCCGTTCGCAGTACCAGCACAGCAAGGCCGTTTTGGTTATTGTTACAAGGCCAGATCAGTCAATCATCCAGACTGTTGCCCTTGCAACTACTGAAAAGGCTGCTGCCCCTCTTCAGGAACCACACGTTTGTCTGGCCTCTCAACAGATACCCCTCCGTTGTGGTTGCACCTACGGTACGGCTATCTGTATCGCTGAGGCACGCAAGCCTCCCCACCAACGGCAAGGTCCATGGTTCATGGGGGGGAGAACACTACTAAGGAAGTTTATAGAGTCAGTATTTGAAGTGGACTGCAGAACTATCCTAGTGCCACCAACATACACTTCGCATAGGAACCACAAAGATAATGTTAGGGCTCATACAGAGGTATATAGATAGTCTTTTTTTTTTTTTTTTTTTTTTTTTTTTTTTTTTTTTTTTTTTTTTTTTTTTTTTTTTTTTCTGTCTGTGAGTGGAACAGGAAAGGAAACAACTAGTTGTGATATAGGGCACCCTCTACATGGCAGCTTCAGGGGTATGTATGTAGATGTAGAAATAATAATTATTTCGGTGGTTCACCTCTTCCGTCACTGTCATCAGTATTTTTTTTTTCTTTCTTTTTTTTCCCTAAACAAACTGCAAACTAAAAACTGCAGTCAGTGAAAGTGATACAGTTTTTTTAACATCACCAGATACTCTAAACATTATGAATAAATACCATTCAGTTTAATATTATATACTTGAAAGCAGTTTTTATTATAAATGCTTGCATTGGGGTCAGCTCTAATGCATAACACAAATGAAAAGGCAACATAACACTGCTCGTGGATGTTCACATTTTGTAATAAATTACATATGCTGTGAATAACATAGTTTCAGATCACAAAAGTGAACTGTGCAAGGGAATTTTTCACAGTTACTGAAAAATAGGACTCAAACGCCGCTATGATAATTAAACAAGTGAATGGTTGCAATTCAAGTTTGATTCCAGCTTATGATAAGATGAAAAGGGTGGCACTTGTGATGAGAATGTGAAACAAGAAACAGTGTGTCATCAGTTGTGTGTCAAGTATGTCACTGTCATTCATTCTATGAAAACCCCAAAGATGAAAAGTATTATCTACTCTTAATGATTATTACTGCTAGTGATTTTTTGTCAATATTATTTTGTTGTTTCACTCTAATGACCCGTCCAGGCTATCACAATATGCATATGTGAATTATCGAGGTGTACTTGTTGTCTTATACTGAGAGAGTTCCGAGCGTAGTGGCTAAGAGCACAAATTCTAATTTTTGCTCTCCATGTTGAAATCCAATCTTATGTTGTTATTTATTTCCTTTGGTTGTCACGGAAGTATGTTACAGCAATATTTTCATGACAGAAATGCATTGAATTATTCACAAAATAAATAAGAGTTTTAATTTAGGTTTTGTCATCACAAAACTTATATAACTTTGTGTAACTAACAGTAATTGATAATGAAAATATATAAATTCTAATACTTCAAGAGAATTAGTGTATTCCGCAGGGTGATACCCTGTATCTATCATTTAAAAAAAAGTATAAAAATCAAACCACTACCCGCAACATGTGAAGGCACATGTTACATTCACATTCTTTAATGTGATTACCATTACGATAAGCAACTTCATTAACATTCTAAATACGTTGTGATCTGGCAAAAATTTCATGGTAAACCAAGCATAGCAAAGTATTTTATCGAAAGCTGTAGCCTGCAGTTGATTACGGATCCCGGTGAATATTTTATTAATTTCATCACTTCTACTTCGATATCTGTTTGCGGTGCAATGAGAATAGCGCACTTTTTTAATGGACAAATGTTATCCTTCACCTGTCAGTATAGGTATACATTGTAGGGTGGATAGAACAGCATACACTTTGGCAGAATTACTTTTAATAAACAAGATATTTAGATTTCATCGTCAGTCAGCCCATTGTATAAGGAGGAATAACTTTTGACCACCCCATAAGTCAATAATGTTCAGAAACAACCCCATTTTTATGTAAGGTCACAAAAATTTGTCTAAAACCTGATGTAGCTGTAGCATACACATTATGATACTGTCACATTGGCTGGTTTACATCTTGTTGGACTTGAGGACTTAATTTGCTACTCACTTGTTGGAAACAAACAAAAATGGTTATTAACAGTGTTTGGAAAGTGTTAACCTGTGCTGGGTGTGTAAGAGTACATCAGCTCACAAGTACAAAACAGCTATCACAGTGGAGAGCCCAAGTGACAAGTGGGTGATTGAAGGAAAAAATAAAATGATTATTTGTGTGTTTTCAATCTTTCTACAGGTCATCTGGTTACTACATGAGCATGTGATCCTAATAAGGGTTTTGTTTTTACCGATTGAGGTACAGAACCCTAAAAATAAAGTCATTTCTGTACATTATTGACTCATGAGATATGCAAAGCTTATCCCTCCTTATACGACACTTTGGTTGCTGATGAAATCAGAATGTTGAAGTTTTCATTAAAAGTGATTTTTCCAAAGTGTACGCCAATCTGTTAACCTTAAGACATATATTGATACTGGCAGGTGAAGAATTAAATTCGCCCATTACAAAAGTGCCTGTTCTCATTGCACAGCAAACAGAAATCACAAGTAGTAGCAATGAAATTGATAAAATATATTCCTGGATCCATAATTAATGGCAGGCTCTGGCTTTTGAGAAAATGCTTGGTTTGCCTTGAAATTATTGCTGGTTTGTATTTAGAACGTTAATGAGGTGCTTTTTCTAATGATAATCACATTAAAGGATGTGATGGTGGCATATGTACCTTCAGACATTGCTGGTAGTGCTTTGATTATTTATGCTTTGAATGTTTGTATGACAGATATCACCCTGCAGAAAACACTGGTTGTCTTGAAGTGTTAAAATAAAAATCTAAGCAAAAGTAGATGCACTAAAGTTTGTTTCCATTTTCAATTACTGTTAGTTACATAAGGTTATGTAAGGATTGTGATAATAAAATCTAATTCAAAATCCTTATTTATTTTGTAAATAATTCAGCTGAATTTCTTGATTTCACAAAAATATTGATGTAACATAGTTCTGTCACAACCACATGAAATAAATAACAACATAAGACTGGATTTGAAAATGGAGTGCAAAAATTAGAATGTGTGCAGTTAGCCACTATGCTACAAACTCACTCTGTATAGCACTGTGTGTGGGAACTGACACAGTATTATCAAATCTTTGACTTTCATTTTCTCGGATCCTGTTGAGTGTTGGCAACTAAAACATAAAAATGTTCGTTTGTTTTTGCCCTTCTTTCACAAGTGGATTTTCAACTATGTCAGACCGTTATCAATTGCGGCTTCTCCTTGTAAGAAATAGTTTCAGGAAATTGAACATAGAACATGGAGTTCTAGCACTACTTCCGCACGAGAAACATAACTTGGCCGATCTGTATGGGCCCCAAATGTTGATACTGAGAAAGTAATAAACTATTGAAATTAAGCATCACATTCTGCATATCTCAGGACTACTGTGTAGTAATTGGGCATGTTTAAGTGAGATAAAACCATATTGATCCTGTGGACACTGACATACTTCATTTCCTGTGATTTGCGGACTTTATTCTCTCTCTCTCTCTCTCTCTCTCTCTCTCTCTCTCTCTCTCGTGTGTGTGTGTTTTATGCTGCTCATGAATTACATCATTGCATCGCCCTGGGACTGGAATGATGACAGTATCAGGTGGCGGACACTGCCCATTGCGGCCGCGAGCTAATAATGTATTTCAGATAACCTGAAGAGATCAGTTACACATATTTGGCATTTTTAAGCTGTTTAAAGACGATTTAAAAACAGAAGTACTTATGGAACATGTGATTTAGGTACGACGTCAAAGTTGTGTGACTGTAGGAGAATACAAAATGACTTAGGAAAAATTTCTAGTGCATGTTGATGAATGGCAATGAGCTCTAAGTGTAAGAAAAATGTAAGTTAATGTGGATGAGTAGGGAAAGCAAACCCATATTGTTTGGATACAGCATTAGTAGTGTCCTGCTTGAGACAGTCATGTCATTCAGATATCTAGGCGTAATGTTGCAAAGCGGTATGAAATGGAACGAGCGTGTGAAAATTGTGATAGGGAAGGTAAGTGATCAAATCGGTTTATCGGGAGAATTTTGGGAAATTGTGGTTAATCTGTAAAGGAGACTACATATAGGACACTCATGTGACCCATTCTTGAGTACACTCAAGTGTTTAATATCTGCACCAGGTTAGATTAAAGGTAGATGTGGAAGCAATTCAGAGGCAGGCTGCTAGATTTGTTACCAGTAGGTTTGAACAACACGGAAGTATTTTGTAAAAACTTTGGGAACTCAAATGGGAATCCCTGGAGGGAAGGCAACATTCTTTCTAAGGAACACTATTGAGAAAATTTAGAGAACCAGCTTGTGAAGCTGACTGCTGAATGACTCTACTGCAGTCAGCATAATTTCACATATAGACCACAAAGATAAGATATGAGAAATTAGGGCTCACAAAATGAAACATGAAATGAATGGCTAGAAATGGTACAGGGTATCCTCCACTACTCACCATATGGTGGCTTGCAAAGTATGTATGTAAATGTAGATGTAGACCTTGAAATGTTTAATTAGTTTCATCAACCTCATTTCTTCTAAATTTGTTGCCTTTTCAATACTTAAATTTTTCAAGTTATTCCTCAGTGATGCAAAGAGTGAGCTGTGTAGTCTCCATGTGTATTTGTCCTCCTAGTTTAATCCTGTTTATGTAACCCTCAGCTTCTTAGTTAAGCAAGAGCCAATTAACAATTGCCTCAGGAGACAAGTCAATGTGTGGGGGGATTACCTTGTGCTGGACCAAGACTCGAACTCTAGTTCCTGAGTTCGAGTCTCGGTCCAGCACACGATTTCAGTCTGCCGGGAAGTTTCATATCAGTGCACACTCTGCTGTGGAGTGTAAATCTCATTCTGGCTCTATCTTGAAATCGTTGCTAGGCCTCTCAAAGATGAAATTAAATTACAATTAGTGTTGTCAACCGAGTCAGATCCGGCCTCAAGTGGTGTAATATCTAAAATAGCAGTCTGTTTTAACCATTACACCTTGATGACTGATGAAAATTGTGATACACTTACGGCATAGAAATTCTGTTCCATGCTCTCCTAGGGTAACCTCTTCTTGTTACTTTGGTCCCTCTGTGTTGTAAGCTGTCTGAAAATTGAGAAGCTCATTCATCATGCGCTTTTCACTGTTATTGACAAAGCATCAGCAGCAGTTATGGTACATTGTAATTGTTAAGATTAAATGATACTTTTTGTCTCTTTGGTATTTATAGAATGAATACCTGTTTTGCTTAAGAATGACATACTTCACCCACAGTTGGTGACACTTCTTGTTCCTTGTTTGTCTCATAACAACTGCTTGTCCTTTCATGTCATCAGAAGCTGTGAATAGAACTTGCACTGCAGTAATTCACTTGTTTAATTATCTTCGCAGATTTTGAGACCCATTTTTTGGTCACTGCAGAAAATTCCCTTGAACAGTTTGATTTTGTGATTTGAAAGTATGTTATTTGTAATATATGAAATTTATTTACGAAACTTGAACTGTCAATGAAATTCTTCTCGGTATGTAATTGCATTGTCAGTGTGCGATATTCTTCAACATTTTGGCCATTTGCAACAGTGGCCAAAACATTGGAGAATTTTACACATTGGCAATGTATTCATTTGCCGAGAAGAATTTGATTGACAGTGATATGTTTTAGAGATGGTGCTAAAGCAAGTATTGGTAAGGAAAGCTGCTTGCAAGAATACAATATTAAAATGAATATTGCTTATCCGTAATGTTGACAGCGTCTCATGATGTTAAAAAAGTCTTTCTATTGTGTGTGTGCGCGCATTGCACAGTTTTTTTTAAAAAAATTTCCTTCCTTTTTTTTATGTTTGCACTTTACAATGTACATTGTGAATTCCCTGCCTTAGACGTCATTGGGATGACAGGGGAGTACCGTTTGACACAGTTGTATGCTAGCTTTGCGGTTAAGTGTTCACCGTTCGAGTGGAAGATTGCATTAGTTTTCAGTTCCAATCTCACTGGAGGCAAAATATACTTCTGTCTCCTTCTCAGGTTGTTCAAGGTTCCTACCTATAAGTTTCAGGTTGGCCAGCTCTGAAATCCTTATGTTTCCTGTGTTCTCATTCTCTGCCGGTTCCACCCCTCTTCTCAGCCTTCATCCTTTGTATCCATGTTTGCCCTCACCACTCTCTTCTTTTCGTCCACCTATGTCGAATACCTTGTTTTGTGTTTCTGGCATCTTATTTACCAGCTTGTGCTGCACAAACATTCTTTTTTGTGCTATCATTTCTACCCCCTTGTCCATTTCATAAGCGAGGATCTTGCATTCCATCAGAGTACACACTTAAAAGTGCTATCAGTATCCTTATTGCTGGTCCTCCTTCAACTGTTGTCACATCAGCCCATGCAGTTTTCATGTGTTGTATCCACGTCTGATGTTCAAATTCAAGAGAACACATTTTTTCTTATTTTCTTTACATTTCATATTGTGAACACAATGTCATCATGTGGAATGGCATATTCCACATGATGCATATTTGTGCCTTAACTTCTGTAAATCATCACACACATTCATTTGCATTGCATCCAAAAGCTGCTTCCACATCATCTGTTTGTAGTTAAGACACAACACAATTTTATTCACTTTTTCTCACACAGTTTGTGTTGGAAACATATTGGTTGCTCATGGCCTTCGACACAATGTTTACTGGGGTGTTAACTTTTTTAACTTGTATGTTATAATCTTCCACTGGCTGGCTAACTAAGAATTAGTAGTTGGTTGGCTGATCGAGATGTGCTACACACACACACACACACACACACACACACACACACACACACACAATGAATTCAAGGAATGTGTGCGCGCGTAGTTTATTTTCATGGGTCTTGGTTTCTTCTTGTTCTATTTCTTGCAATATCTCTTCAGTAGCCAATAATTGTTTTCCACATTCTTGCATTGTCTGTTGCATTCCCTGTCCATCTACATTTTTGTTGTCTGCTTCTTGTTCCACCTGAGTTACTTCTTCCACTATCTTTTCTAACTGTTGTTAGAGATTTTCCTTGCTTTCCATTTTCCATTATTAAACATTATCTCATCCATCTTTTCCTCCCATGTTTTCAACATTTCCTTGATATTCTCTTTAATCTCTTCCTTTTGTTCCTTCCGCATTTCCTCTTAGATCTTAGATATTTCTTTAATATTTCGTTCCCACACTTCCTCTTGTTTTTGGGGCATTTACCTAAATACTTCCATTAATTGATTTATATGGACCTGGCATACCCATATCTTTGTTTGATACTTCAGGTTCTCGCCCTTGTTTTATGGGAATGGTCACGCTTCTCGCCTTTATCACTTGGGGTGTGGCTAAGTTTCACGCGCTTCCCTGTTCTATGCTATTCTCAAAGGAAATTTCATTCCGGTCACTGCTCAGGTCTTCATCCTCACTATCCTCTCTTTTTCCTGTTTAATTTCACTTTCTGATAAAAGTTCTTCCTCTCCATCTACATTCAACTGATAACCATCCTCATCTGAGACAGCCTCTTTTGTTTATCTTATCTGTTTGTAATTTGTGCTCCATTTTTTTCAATTTTAAGTTTACTATTATGTTTCCTGAATATTACGTGATTTCCATCAATGTTAAAATGTCTGAAATATCACTTTTTGTCACACACAGTTTTAATGACTTCTTTGCCTGTGCTGCATTGTTAAACTATTTCTACATCAATAATTTTTGTTAATGACGCATAGCAACTTGTGACACTAACATTCTATGTTTTCTGCTGTTACTGGCTGCTGTTCGTTCTGTGGTCCAGCTCCTTGTGCTTTCTTGTAGCAGTTGTTCTGTTGTATCCAAATGTTTGAAAACTATTTGCGCACTCATTCCACTCTTCATGTGGTCTTCTCCAAAGAGTGAACAATTCGAAACTGTTTTGGTGTCGTATTTATCTCCCCACACCAGTATCCAAGGATTTAAACTGTTCAGCATTGTCACACATTGCTAAATGTAATTCTCCCTACCGTTTATTTGCTTTTATAGTTCATTATTCTTTGCTATAGTCTGACTAGTTTGAAAATGCGGCATCGGACATTACTAAGTAACCACTTACAGAGGGCAAACTTACTCCAAGGTACATGGACCAGTAACTCAAGTCATCACCATGAGCCTACGATGCTCACCGTATCTAATCTCCACACTGTTCTGTGATTCTGTTCCTTCCAAAATACTCTATAAATAATGAAGAGGTTGTAATATGAGGACACTTTTCTTTGACACAGTTTGTTTAACTGTGCTTTAAATTCCTATAACACATCTACTTGTTCTTATTGCACTCACTGTACAAATGCAGTCACTCATTTTTCATGAGTCTGTACAAGTTTACCATTGCCATTTCATTGGTATATGAATGTCTTTCATTACATAACTCCTCCAGATGTGAAACATAATTCTGAACTTCAACATTATAACTCTGCTCTCTCGAACATGCATTCTACTTGCGTTTTAACTTTGATGTGACTATCCATATAATCTTTCAAAAGAAATAACAGAAATACTTCAAATTTATGTGTGAGAAGTGCAGGCACTCGGGATCTGCCCTGCAAGCATGCTCCAGCTCGACTATCTATACTCCGCAGCATCGCATGCTACGCACAGAGAAAAATCTCCCGGGACCTAGCCTGCAGACTTGCTCAGGCTCGACTGACTCACCCCTTTGCAACAAAAGACGAACAGGTACTACTCTTTGCCTTCTAGAACACTGGGGCATCTCTGTCAGTGATGGCACTGCACTGCAGCAAAAGTGCGTAAGAATAGATTAGATCCTTCGGGTATAGGATCAATACCTGTTCTCTTAAGACTTTACTCGCTGCAAAAATATAAAAAAGGATTTAATTTTGAGCTTGAAAAGCAGCTCATAGAGACATTAATACTCACCATACTCGACTACGGGGATGTCATTCTCAAAGGAGTTTCGTACGAAACCTCGTGCAGGCCGTAACTGGTGATGCGTGATTATATACCGTATGTTTGTGATGTATGCTTCTTGACCATATCACACTAGCCTACATACAATTTTGACCATGTGCCAATAAGCATAGAGACTATCATTCTCCATGTTTGCTTTATCTTTTTCTCAGTCATTGCACTCTGTCTTATTTGTATTCAACTGTTAGCCCTGTATCTGAACAGCACAGAAGAAATACTCTTTATTAAGAACATAAAATTCTTCCTGTGCAATCACATACCACTGCCATGTTTTTGAAGTCATGTTCTGTGTCAGGAACCTGACTTTGTTCAATCTTCATCAAAATCTCAGATACATCAAATTCCTTCCAAATTTCAAAAGACAGCTAATAGTCCACCTTCTATCACAATGGCCATCTCTCGTACATTCTAATCAGTTCCCTTCCCCCAGAACTTCTCCCTACCCCTTGTTGGCAGAGTTCTCTATTTATATTCTATTCTTTCCAAATTGTCACTGTCATTTCAGTCTTTTCTTCCTTTATGCATTCCACTTCTGATAATACTAAACATGACTTCAACAATGCTAAGCTAATCTTTCTCATTCTGAATGCCATATACTACTATTACTACTACTATGAACCTTTGTAATATCTTTGGTATATGTTGCTCCTTGTCAGATGTAAGAGAGGGCCTTACGGCCCTAATCAGGCCAGACTACTAAATAAGCAATAAAGAAATTAATTAATTGTGTTTGAAAATAGTTTTCCTACATGCAGGATGGTTCATTTGTGTAAGTGATCAGAAAGTATTCTGGAAGTGCAGCTTGTACCTTGTAAGATAAGTAAAATTCAGTACTGTTGTTGTTGTTTTTTATTTTATTATTTTTTGTGCAGGTCTCTCTCTCTCTCTCTCTCTCTCTCTCTCTCTCTCTCTCTCTCTCTGTGTGTGTGTGTGTGTGTGTGTGTGTGTGTGTGTGTGTGTGTGTGTGTGTGTGTGTAACTGCTGCTATCAGTATTAGACAGGCATACATTTCATTAGTGACTAAATTTATTGTAAAGCTTTTGTTAACATCTCAAACTGCTTAAAGAAATGGCTTCAGATAACACAGTAAAGCCCCTTTTTTAATTAATCTATGGGGACTCAAGCTATTTTACTTAAATGGGGATTTTTCACTGAAGGATCGACCACAATGTAAATTGAAAGTCACATAAATACTCGCTAATGACAAGCTCATCATTTGCTGGAAATTAAAATAAAGGCTAGCATCAACACAGGTTATCACTTTTAAATTACACGTAAATTCACCAAGTGGCATAGCGAATGTGAGGAAAGCATCCTGAATAAAAGACATTGTTTTTGTGAATTTTATAATTTTTCTGGTGAATTGAATGTTCAGTCTCTAATCAAGCACCTGAAAATGGCATGCAGGTGCCCAGTCAAAATATCGTGGGATGAATAAAAGTTTGGACATTGTTTTTATTAAAATATTGTTTTGTAAAATGATGGCACAAGATGAAGAGAATACGGAGGAAAGTTAAGGAAAATTTCTTAATTATTGTGTTTTATTCTGTGGTGAAATTAATTAAAAAAATCTACTTTGATTTTTCCTTTTGGCATAATGCAGTGACAAGAATTGTCATTTCAGCTGATGTATGCTGTAAGAATAAACTGAACTGGTGACAAAAAGCTCTTATTAGTATCAGGCCCTTGCACAGCAACACCAAAACCTGTACATGAATCTCCCTTACCACCACCATCACCACCACCTTCACTACTACTGTAACCATGTTGTTGTTGTTGTTGTTGTTGTTGTTGTTGTGGTGGTGGTGGGTTGTGGTGGTCTTCAGTCCAGAGACTAGTTTGATGCAACTCTCCATGCTACTCTACCCTGTGCAAGCTTATTCATCTCCCAGTACCTACTGCAACCTACATCCTTCTGAATCTGCTTAGTGTATTCATCTCTTGGTCTCCCTCTATAATTTTTACCATCTACGCTGCCCTCCAATACTAAATTAGTGATCCCTTGATGCCTCAGAACATGTACCACTAACCGATCCACCACTAGAATCTATTTTACCATATTCTTTTGAAAGTGAATCACACAGCTTGCTAACATCCATCTGGAGGTATGAAATTCGGGCTGTCTTCACAAGAAACTCTGTAGAAGTGGCTTACTCGCTAAAACATGGGTGAAGATGTTCCATTCTTCTTCTTTAAAGAAGTCTGATTTTACAAGAAGTGGTATTGCTGTACCACAGCCAACCTTTTCAAAACACTTTAGTTCTGTCTATTAAGTCACAATGATTGAAACAGGAACAAACCTGTGTAGCCTGTAAAATGTTGGTCCATTAATAACGCCTTTCTACATCTGCATCTGCTTACACACTCCCCAAGCCATTGTGTGGTGCATTGTGGGGGGGTGCCATGTACTACTACCAGTCATTGCCTTTCCTGTTACACTTGAAAATAGCGTGAGGGGAAAAATGAGTGACTGAAAGCCTCTGTACGAACCATAATTTCTTGCATCTTATCTTCGTGGTCCTTACACAAAATACATTGGTGGCAGTAGAATCGGCCTCATATATCTGTTCCCTAAATTTCTGCAATAGTGTCTTGTTGAAAGAGCATTGTCTGCCCCCCAGGGATTTCCATTTGAATTTGTGAAGCATCTCCACAATACTTGCATGCTGATGGAACCTACCAGTAACAAATATAGAAGCATGCATCTGAATTGCTGTGAACTCTTCCATTAATATGACCTGGGTGCCTATTCTGAATCTTTCCACCATTGTGCCGATCGTTTCGGTACTCAAGAGCACCGAACGGTCTAGTACTCAAATTAGAGCCCCTGCATTATTCAGTATGCATTTCAGAAGCAATACTGTTCAGGTCAAGAAAACCGAAGCACTGTTGGTGGTTCGCGCCGCGCAAGCCAATCAAACGCAAGTGGCTGCAGATCCGTGTATGCGCACTGCAGTGCGCACAGCGCCACAAACACAAAGCGGCTAGCAAATGACACAGGTGCGCTATTCTTCTAAGTACCAAAAATTGCGTTTATGTTGCCATAATGCATGACACCGCATTCCATCGAGCTGACGTGCCCGCCTTCAATGCTCTTGCGTCCTCCTTAACAGGATCAGGCGCAGTATATCCATTTCCATGATTCTCAGCTGAAATGCATAGAAATTTTTGCAGTTTCCCTGACTGCATATTTCCAGGCATGCATAATAACGATAGCGTGTTTGACTGTATTCTGCAGTGTGTTGTAAATGCCGCATTATGACATCTTCTCATTCACACTGACATTGTGTCTTGGATTTTATGTTTCGGAAAATGAGTTAGGAATAGTGTGTAGTACCACAGTGTACTAATACAGCTATAAAAACACCCAAAACATTGATTCTGAGAGTTTCAAAGAATACGAAGATAAACAAAATGTGGTTATAACTCACTCCTACAGATCCAAATGATTAAATAGCCCACTTCCCTATATGATATGTCAACGGTTTGGATCTTAAAAACAAAGTTGAAAAAACGCATTTTCGAGAGCTCTTGCAGTTCGTCGAAGTTTATAACATGCATCTCGTGAATGAAAATGTTTCGTATATGGTGCTACAGTCTAAAAATATAACGGGAGAGATCTTTCATCTCTGTCTACTGTTGCTGAGGATTCAGTCGCAGATAAATACTTGTGACAAGCAAGATTATGAAGATGACTGCTGCTAGTTACATTCCCAGTAATGTAAGTTGTGCTCTTAGATTCCTGTCTAACTGCATACTTGGAAATCGCTACATATTCGGAAAAAATGGTGAATTATTTCTGTCAAGAAAAAATATGAAGCTCACTGTCGGTTGTTTCACTCACAGCAATTTCATATTTCGTTTTTTCAACACACAGAAATCACGAAATCATTACTGAGGAAGTGCGCTATTACACATGAGTAATAACGAATATTGCAGAAAAATCTTAACTTACACGAATAACAATGTCTCAGAATGTGTTGGATACATGAAGAGGAAAAAATATCTTTTTTCACCCATCTGTACGCGAACCTGTGTCCTTTCGTATTGCATTCTCACACGCTAACCACTTAGCCACGCAAAACAAGGAGAACATAATGCTCAATTCTTGTAGTGTGTAGACTGCAGAGGAATGTAGGCTGACTTCGTTGCGAAACGGTGCTGCGTAAGTCATAAATGCGTGATAGTCTGGAAGGTTTCCAATATCAGGCTTCACATAATTGCTTTCCATTGTTACTTGAAAGTTGTAAACACGTTTCTATAATTAATAACTAAACCATTTGTGGGAAACAGTACACAAAGTCACTAGTAATGTCAGTTCACACTCATGTAATATACGTAAGCAGAGCCGATGTCTTGATATTTAATGATATTTAAACTCCTATTTGCATAAAAGTAACACGTATTTTGAGAGAATATTGACCAAAAACATTTATGTAACCATATTTCTAACAAAGAAAAATAGTGTATTATGATCTCACTTTCCAACTGGATGCCTCCTCTGATGAATTCTTTACTAACACAATCACTAAATCCAAAGCTAAAACCACTAAACATGTTTAAAATAACAAATTATAGGTGTACATAAACCACAGCTCACCGATCAACAGGGCTACACCGAAATCCAAAACCTCTCGGTACAATTGTCGTAAAATCGGTGGGAGGACCATTCGGTAACAGGTCTCAGAAGCTTACTGAATAGGATATTTTGACAAAGAACCCAAAATGACATCACTACCGAGACTAACTTACTACACCGATCGATATGAATGATACAGAGTAGGGCCCCTGGTGGGGATCTGAAACATTCAAACAGTACTTGAGAATGGGTCACACTACTGTTCTCTATGCCGTCTCCTTTATGAAGGAGCTACATTTTCCCAGAATTCTCGTAATAAAATGAAGTCCAACATTACCCCCCACCCCCACCGTGGGTCCGGGGGGGTTAGAATAGGCCAAAGGTATTCCTGCCTGTCATAAGAGGCAACTAAAAGGAGTCTCTCACATTTCGGCCTTTATGTGATGGTCCCTTGTAGGGTTTGACCTCCATTTTTAAAAATTTTCCTGAAGAGCAATCCAATTGGGAAAGGTTGCCTTACATGGTGCATAGTGTCCATCATGCGCGGAGACCTCTCGCATTCTTTGCCGACAAGGATCTGCACTTCCGCTCATGCTCCAGCTGTTGGGTGAGGTCACCCTCCTGGGTGCATTTTCTTTCATCCTCTGTGCAGTTTTGCTTTCTGCGCTGTCGACAATAAGACTTCTTAGCTCGTTTGTGCCTCATACGCAGCACGGTAGCCAGTCCGTTGTGGTGTGGCCGCCATGTACCCTGTTGGTTGTAGCCCCCTGACCACACAGGGATCACTCTGCTGATGCCTGCACTGTTAACTCCCCATGTATGCCAAGGAGTAGATGCCCGTCACCCTGGGGCATCAGTACACTTGACAATGGCCATCCTGCCAGGTGGCCTCTGCTGCGACTGGGTGGCGCTCGTGAGGAAGGCCCCTGGTCGGAGTGGGTGGCATCAGGGCAGATGACAAGCCATGAAGCGTAGTATTTCATCTCTTGCTTGTTGTCAAACACCAGCAGTGTCTTAAGCAGTGAAGGTCTAACTTCAATGCTAAGAAATATGACCCCAAATCGTTGTCCCCCCCCCCCCTCCCGGCCACACCTTGTGAGGAATACCAGGCTAAGGATGGCAGCGAAGCTTATTCACCCTGGTACCTCGTATGTACAAGAGTTGTATTGTCAATGAAACCTCACTTTTTTGTGGAGCCTATAAGAGGACAAGTTTGGGGAGATGGAGGGCTTGTCCAAAATGAAGTCAGGGTCACTCTTGATCAAAACAGCATCCTCTGCCCAGTCTCGGGCGCTACTCGCCTGTGACAAGCTGGGGGATGTTTGTTTCCATCACGCCCCGTAAGAGCTTAAATATGGTCCAGGGTATCATATTTGACAGGGACCTTCTTCTGCAGTCTGATGATGAGCTGGACACCAACTTTGAGCGGCAAGGTGTCGACTTCGTCCGGCGCATCCACCGGGGGCTGAGGGATAATCAGGTTGCCGCCGGTGCCTTCATCTTGGCCTCCAAGGGTGACACATTACTGCTGTGATGCAAAGCCTTCCCTGATATGGTGCTTTAAGTGCTGGAAGTTCAGCCATATGTCTTCCCACTGTACTTCCAGCATCACCTGTCGGGATTGTGGATGTCCTTCACATCCCAATACTCCCTGTGCTCCACCTCCCATCTGTGTCAGCTGCAGAGAGCACCATTTGCCTTGCTCGCCAGACTGCAGGATTCTCCAGAAAGAAAGAAAAATAATGGGATACAAGACCCTGGACCGACTGACCCACACTGAGGCTAAGAGAAGATATGAGGGGCTACATCCTGTGCATATGACGTCAACCTACAACAGTCCTACCATCTTTTGTTCCACTGCGTGCAGTTGGCTCTCAGAGCTGTCAGACTCCACCTTCCCCCGTTGATGGTGGGGGGGGGGGGGGCAATTCCCTCCCTGTTGCTCCTGCACAACCTACTTCATGAGCAACTGCCTCCTCTCCCCCCCCCCCCACCCCCTCCCCCAACCATCGGGGACATCAGTCCCCACTTCTCAGCCAGAGAAGGGTAGGTCGTCTTCAGTTCCGCTTGCCAGGAAGGGATCCTGTGGAACACTCCCATCCCAGGTTCCTACCCCTGGTAAAGCTGACACCCACCAGTGTGTGAAGCAACCTTAGGTAGCTGATTGTAGGGCCTCAGTACTTCTCAATCACTGAGACTGAATCAGTGAAGCCTTCCTAGCTGGACAAACCTAAGGAAAAGAGAGAGAAACCTAAAAAGAAAAAGAGCCCCAAGGACCAAAGCACTGCGGTGGCAACCACATCACCACTACCTACAAGTTCTGTGGTTGAGGATGAGGTGGAGATTCTGACATTTGCGGAGGACCTACATCTCGCTGGGCCCTCAGACACAGTGGATGTGAATTGCGCAGGTGCTCATCTGGTGGCAGCAGGTGACCCTGAGGTGTAGTCTGCCTCATTGTTTCATACCTTCCCAGTCTCAGGATCACATAATCCTCCAGTGGAATTGCGGCAGTTTTTTCCACCACCTGGCTGAGCTATGGCAACTGTTATGCTTTACACCTGCTTTCTGCTGTGCCCTCCTGGAAACCTGGTTCTTGGCAATGCGGCCCCTGTCCTCCGCAGCTATAAGGGATATTACAGGAACCGTAGCGACTATAATAGTGTGTCAGTTGGAGTTTGTGTCTATAGTGAACTATGTATGTAGTGAACCTGTGCCCCCCTTCAAACCGCTCTTGAAGCTGTGGCTGTCAGAATAGGGACGACGCAGAAAATAACTGTCTGCAATGTATATCTTCCTCCAGATGGTGCAATACACCTGAATATATTGGCTGCACTGATGGATCAACTCCCTAAACCTTTCCTACTTTTCGGAGATTTTAACGCCCATAACCCCTTGTGGGGTGGCGCCATGCTTACTGGCCAAGGTAGGGAGGTCGAAAATTTACTGTCGCAACTTGACTTCTGTCTCTTAAATACAGATGCCCCGACACATTTCAGTGTGGCACATGGCACATATTCAGCCATTGATCTCTTAGCTTGTAGTCCTGGCCTTCTCGCATCTATCCACAGACGGGCACATGAGAACCTGTGTGGTAGTGACCATTTCCCCATCTTCCTGTCACTGCCTCGACGTCTGGCCCAGGGATGCCTGCCCAGTTGGGCATTAACAAGGCAGACTGAAACTTTAATCTCTGCCGTCACTGATGAATCTCCCCCACATGGTAACATTGATGTGATGGTTGAGCAGGCAACTACAACAATCTTTTCTGTGGGAGAAAAGGTGATGCCTCACTCTTTAGGGTGCCCCCCCCGCGAAAGGCAGTCCCTTGGTCATTGCTGGAAGTCGCTGAAGCAATGAAGGAGCATTGGCGAGCTCTACAGTGGCATTAGTGGCACCCTTCCCTGGAGCACCTCATAGCCTTTAAACGGCTCCGTGCCCGTGTTTGCCAATTTATCGAACAACAGAAGCTTATTGACACCAGTGCTTACTAATTTAAGTTATATATTACAGGTATGTTCCTAACAAGTGTTATGTTCATATGCAGATGTAATTGTGATTTTCTGTTTTATACTCTCTGATCGTAATGTGAAAAAATTTTTAACTTCTAGCACTGAAGATGGTCACTAAGTGACCGAAAATCGATTTTGCGATAATAAACAAAAATATACGACCAATGCTGTCTCTCCTTCCAAGTATACCCATTATCTGGTCGTAGTGCACAGGACACTATGGAGTCGCCAATCAATAAAGGAAGCAGGAGTGTTGGGAGAGACATGTCTTGACCTTTGGGGGCCATACGTCACCTCCCAGGTCTGGACAAAGTACCAGACCCCAACAGGCATTCCTGGTGTTAACATAAGTGGCGTGTTACCTATCGATGCTATCGCAATTGCTGAGCCTCTGTGTTGGAGAATCACCCCCCACCCCCCGGCCTTTCACACTCTCAAATGGCAACTGGAAGGGAAAGTCCTCTCGTTCACTACATGCCACAGTGAATCCTATACTGCCCCATTTACAGAGTCAGAGCTCCTCTGTGCCCTTGCACATTGCTCCGACACAGCTCTTGGGCCAAATCGGATTCACAATCAGATGATTAAACATCTCTCATCTGACTACAAGCGACATCTCCTCGTCACCTTCAATCGGATCTGGTGTGATAGCATCTTTCCTTCGCAATGGTGAGAGAGCACCATCATTCTGGTGCTCAGACCTGGTCAAAACCCACTTGATGTGGACAGCTTTCGACCAATCAGCCTGACTAACATTCTTTGCTAGCTGATGGAACACACGTCGGCGGTTGGGTTGGGTTCTGGACCCGCGTGGCCTACTGGCTCCATGTCAGGGCGGCTTCCACCTGGGTCACTCTACCTCTGATAATCTTGTGTCCCTCGAGTCTGCTATATGAACAGACTTTCCCAGATGCCAACACCTGGTTGCTGTCTTTTCGATTTACGAAAAGCGTATGACACAACCTGGCGACATCATATCCTTGCCACATTATACAAGTGGGGTCTCTGAAGCCTGCTCCCAATTTTTATCCAAAATTTCCTGTTGCTTCATACTTTCTGTGTCCAAGTTGGTGCCTCCCATAGTTCCCCCCATATCCAGGAGAATGGGGTTCCACAGGGCACTGTATTGAGTGTGTATCTATTTTTAGTGGCCATTAATGGTCTAGCAGCAGCTGTAGGGCTGTCCGTCTCATGTTCTCTGTATGCGGACGACTTCTTCATTTTGTACTGCTCCACCAGTACTGGTGTTGCTCAACAACACCTACAGGGAGCCGTTCACAAGGCGCAGTTATGGGCTCTAGCCCACGGCTTCCAGTTTTCAGCTGCAAGTCATGTGCCGAGCATTTCTGTCGGTGTTGCACTGTTCAGCCAGAACCAGAACTTTACCTTAATGACGATCCACTCACTGTAGTGGAGACATAGCGATTCTTAGGACTGGTTTTCGACACCTTATTGACTTGGCTACCTCACCTTCGCCAGCTTAAGCAGAAGTCCTGGCAGCACTTCAGTACCCTCTGCTGCCTGAGCAACACCAACTGGGGTGCCGATAGCTCTACACTGCTGCAGCTCGCTCTACACTGCTGCAGCTCTACAGAGCCCTTGTTCAATTCCACCTTGACTATGGGAGTGTGGTTTATGGCTCAGTGGTGCCCTCAGAGTTGCATTTACTTGACCCAGTGTGCCACTGTGGCGTTCGCCTAGCGACGGGAGCTTTTAGAATGAGTCCGGTGACCAGTTTCCTGGTGGAGGCCGGAGTCCCTCCACTGAAGGTTAGGTGTGCACATCTGCTCGCCAGTTACGTTGCACACATTTGCAGTTCTCCTGCGCGTCCGAATTACCATCGCCTTTTCTCAACCAAGGCAGTTAATCTCTCGCATCGGCAGTTCACGTCCAGTCCCTTCTGTCTGAACTGGAGTCCTTCTTGTTACCACCTATCCTCAAGGTCCATTCACGTACACCTCCATGGTGTACACCTAGGCTGCAGATTCTTCTGGGCCTTTTGCACAGCCCTAAGGACTCTGTTAACCCTGCGGCTCTCTGCTATCACTTCCTCTCTAGTACTAGGGCCATGAAGTGATTTACACCAATGGCTCGATGGCTGATGGTCACGCAGGCTTTGTGTATGTTCATGGAGGACATATTGAACAGCATTCCTCGCCAGATGGCTGCTGTGTTTTCACTGCAGAGCTGGCAGACATATCTTGGTGCTCTTGACCACATCCGCTGATGCCCAGGCAAGTCATTTCTCCTGTGTACTGTCTCCTTGAGGAGCTTACAAGCTGTCAGCCAGTGTTACCCTCACCATCATTTGGTAACGTCCATTCAAGATTACATCTATGGCCTCAAATGGTCCTGTCATTCAGTAGGGTTTGTATGGGGCCCAGGACACGTCTGAATCCCAGGCAATGAACCTGCCGACCGGCTGGCCGAACAGGCTACGTGGAAACCGATTCAGGAGATGGGCATCTCCAAAACTGACCTGCATTCTGTCTTACGCCGCAGCATTTTTTGGCTTTGGGAGATAGAATGGCATAACACTATGCAAAACAAACTGCGTGTCATTAAGGAGACTACAGATGTGTGGAAGTCTTCTATGTGGTCCACTTGCAGGGAATCAGTTGTCCTCTGCTGACTCCAAATTGGCCATATGTGGCTAAGACATTGTTACCTCCTCCATCGCAAGGACGCACCTTGGTGTCGCTGTGTCTCACAAATTATGGTCGTCCACCTCTTGCTGGACTGCCCACTTTCTGCTGCTCTGTGACGGACTTTTAACTTTTCCAGCACCCTACCTTCATTGTATGCCTCAACAGCAGCTTTAGTTTTACGTTTTACAGGTGAGGATGGGTTTTATCCTTTGATCTAAGTTTTAGCACATGTCCTCTGTCCCTCTGTGTTCTCCACCCTAGTACTTTTAGGGTGGAGGTTTTAATGTGTTGCAGAGTGGTTGGCTTCTCCTTTTTCTTCTCATGATCAGCCAACCATGGTAATCTGCTGTCTTGTTTTGATCTCTTCATTTTTTCTTGTGTCTCTCTATGGTTTTCTTGTCCAAGTTTGTCCATTTTAGTGTTTGTAGCCCTTCTGTCATTCTTCTGGTTATCTCCTTTCTTCCAGTTGTGTTTTGTATCTCTCAATTATTTTATTCCCACCCTTGTGGAATTTTTTTAATTGGAACGAGGAACCGATGACCTAGCAGTTTGGTCCCTCGCCCCCCTCTTTTAAACCAAATCAAGCAACCAACCAAGTCCAACATTCTTATTTACTACTACTAACCTCTATGTGTCATTCAATTTCATATTGTTTTTTCAACCTTATGCCTAGACATTTAATTGATGTGACTGTTTTGAGCAGGACCCTACTAATGCTGTATTCGAATATTACATGATTGTTTTTCCTACTCATCTGCATTAACTACCTTTTTTATATTTAGAGTAAGCTGCCATTTATCACACCAACTAGATATTCTAACAATGGAAACTCCCGGTAGGAATATCAGCAATGATGTAGGAAAAGATAGATTGCTACTTACCATAAAGAAGACACATTAAGTTGCAGACAGGCACAATTAAGACACTTGCATAAAGACTTCAGCCATAGCCTTCATCAATGAGAGAGAAACACAAGCGAGCAGAGAGAGAAACACAAACGAGCGCGTGTGCACACACACACACACACACACACACACACACACACACACACACACACACACACACACACACACACAAACGAACTGCCAACGCTACCCACTCTGCTTATGTGTATATGTGGTGTGCTTGCTAGTGTGTGTGAGATCGGTTTGTGTTTCTCTTTTGCCGATGATGGCTGTTGCCAAAAGCTTTATGTAAGTGTGTTTTAATTGTGCATGTCTGCAACTTAGTGTCTTCGTTATGGTAAGTAGCAATTTATTTTTTACTACTACTAGAAATTCTGTATTGACAAGGAGAGGTCCCCAGTTGTGGGATCGACTTACTGTGAACATCTATACCAGTGGTCCCCAACCTTTCTTAGACCATTACCCCTGAGTGCTAGCACCCCCGCCCTCCCCTCGCTATCTGTTGCCCCCCCCCCCCCCCCCTCCCCACATTATCACCAACTTCAGCACCTAACTAAACTGTAGAATGAAAGACTTTTCTTGAACACTTTTATTTTCAAAACGACGAAATATGAATGCTGCCTAGCACACGCACACGTGCAGGTGTGGGTTCATTGGAATGAATGATGGAGGAATTCGTGGTGCATCACAAGTGCTACCAACGACTTCTCAGATAAGAAAGTTAACTATCCACTGCGAGGGGAGACACTTGCAACAAAACTTACTTCCCCTGCATGTATCCTCTCCATTGTGGCACTGTCTTGGCCTGCACACTGCAACCCCATTTAAAAGCAAACTAGTTCAGATGTGTGCACTGTATTTACTGTTTGTGAATCACTTGATTGCTGGTCACCTTACTGCTAAACTGGCACAAATTGGATGACTTTGGGCTGTTAATGCTGTGTCTCTAATCCATCTAACAATAATCTTAATAATACTGTGTACAGCCTTATGTTGTTACTGCTGTGTTGTGCTGTCAATTAATTTGTTTATCTGTGCTGTGCTGTCAATTAATTTGTTTATCTGTTTTAAGTGAGTAATGAAGCAATTTTGGATGACTGTAGGTACTACCTATAATTTGGAGAAGATATTTTCTTGAGATATTTAGCATTTGCCACATATATGTCTCGCTTTTATCATCAGCATTGTACAGGGCAAAGCACGACGTGCGTAGTGGGTGGTCTATATGAGGAACGTGTAACCTCCACCGGATTAATGCTACTAATAAAGGAAAAAGTAATTATTGGTAACTTACATAATCAGTGTTAGTCTTACAAAATTTTGATAATAGTAGTGATCTTTTGAAAGTAGTTTCATGACTTAAACAGAATGAAAACTTTTAGTTTTCACCCCTCAAAGAATTTCATTTTACCTGTCACAGGTCTTTACCCCGAGGTTGGGAACCACTGTTCTATACGGTGGTGCAGGTTAAGATTCGCAGTATCACATCCTTCAGCCGTTCACCATGCTGCGATGTTGTTTGCGAGTAATCAATGAAAAAAAGTTTAGGGACTCATGTGATGCTCTACAGCTTTTAAAATAATAAAGCTAATCATACTGTTGCAGTAGTGTAACAGTTATGGTGCGATCTTCACATGGAGACGGTTGTGGGTTAGAATCTCATCAGGTGCATTGAAACATTCTATGTTTAAATATTTATGTAAATTACTTTGATTTTGATTTTTATTCAGTTAACTGATTTAAATTTATTTTATTTATATTCCTTTGTCACCTCATTTTAATCGGTGTATTAACTGTTTCAGTTGCTGTATAATTTCTTCCTATTATTGTTTTTGTGCTTGTGAATTTAATTATTATTATTTATCTATCATAACATTTAAACATTTGAAAATGCCGATTTATTGCTTAAAAACTAAAAGATAGTAATGAGGATAATGGGCAAGGGGCACTATATTAATAGTGTGTGGATAAGTTGAGAGTTCGGGTCTGATAGGAGGCTTGCTGGGTATTCCGTGCAATTGTGATGGCCACTGTGTCCGAATAGCTTAATGGTCAGAGCATCTGCCTAGTAAGCAGGAGACTCAGTTTCAAATCCCAGTCTGGCACAAATTTTCAACTTTCCGCATTGATTTCAATAAGTACTTGCTCACAGCCAAAGTCTGTAATTGCATTGTGCCTTAATCTATTCACATTGACTGTGCAGTGTTGTTGAAAATGTATTTTTCATCAGAAGATGCACATTTCTCTGGATGACAATCATCATATAAACGTCTGAAACGTAAATTCTTATTGCACTGTGCACAAAGTAACGGAGAGAGAGATATAAATGAAGGACAGAACTGTAAGTAAAATAATATTCCAGCAAAATGGAAAATAAAAATAATGAATGCAATAACATGGATGAGAATGTGATGATAAAACAGAAAAAAATTAAATCGAAATCTATAAATGACAAATAAATACACATGCACAAAAATTCCAAAATGAAGAAAGAATGATAGGAAGAAAAATGAGCAATTCAGACAGTTAATACACTGCTTAAAATGACATGACAAAGGAATAGAAATAAAAAGTTGCATTTAAACCAGTTAATTCACTAAAAATAATAACCAGTCATTTCAATAAAGATTAAAAGAAAAAAATTCGAAGTACTTATTGAAATTAGAGCCCACAACCTCTACTGTGTGAGGACCACACGATAACCATTACTTACGGCAACAGTTTGATTAATGCTGCTGTTTCAAAGTTCTCTACGATTTTTTTTAATTGCTCACAAACAAGTGCCCACCATGGTGAATGGCTGCAGGGTGTGATAACTTGGACCTTAACCTACAGCACTGTACAAATAGTTTCAAAAAGTTGATCCCACTGTTGTGGACCTCTCCTTGTAAGTTATCTTTTATATTCCTACAATCACTCAATGGTGACATCTTCCCATTCAGCACAGTGTCATCAGCAAATAGCCCTGAGTTGCTGCTCACCTTGTTTGTCAGATCATTATATGTAGAGAGAAAAAGAGCAGTCCAACCATCGCACTCGTGACGGTACCTCTCTGTCTGATGAAGACTCGCTGTCAAGGACAACATACTGTGTTCTATTACTTAAAAAGTCTTCAAATTATTTGCATATCTGGGAACCTAAACCATATGCTTGGACTTTCACCAAAATTCTGTAGGGGGCATCATGCCAAATGCTTTCCAGAAGTCTAGGAATATGCAATCTCCTTCGGCTCTTCATCTATGGTTTACAAGGTATCGTGAAAGAAAGGGCATGCTGAGTTTCACATGAGCCTTGCTTTTCAAAACAATGCTGATTTGTAGACAGAAGCCTTTCCGTCTCAAGGAAATTTGTTATATTCAAACTCAGAATGAGTTAGATTTCTGCAGGTGACCAATGTTAAGGGCCAGCTGGTGTGGCTGAGCGGTTCTAGGCGCTTCAGTCTGGAACCGCGCAACCGCTACGGTCACAGGTTCAAATCCTGCCTGGGGCATGGATGTCTGTGATGTTCTTAGTTTAGTTAGGTTTAAGTAGTTCTAAGTTCCAGCGGACTGATAACCTCAGATGTTAAGTCCCATAGTGCTCAGAGCCATTTGAACCATTTTGAACCAATGTTAAGGGTATTGGTCTATAATTATGTTGGTCTGTTCTTTTACCTTTCTTTTTTTCCAGTTGCATGGGACTTTGCGCGCTGCGTGAGAGATTTACAATGAATGAAAGTCAAGTAAGGGACCTTTGCCACAGAGTAAACGAGTTGGGATTTCATCTGGACCAGAATTGGGGTGACTAGTACAAATGTCTGATAATTAATTTGTTTGCCTAGGCCTGTTACTTGTGTTCAGATAACTTCATAGTCAAGTTCAATTTCAACCTGAATAAACACAATATTTTGGCATAACTCCAGTTTCAACTCCAGCTGTCCTCCTTTGCATCAAAAAATTTTTGTCCACGGCAGTTAACACTCCCCTTCCTATGGCATCTAATCTGCCTTTTCAGTATATGTTCCATGCCTGCTAGATATTTCAGAGTTTTCTACTTCAGGTTTCAGGCAGTTCTCAGTTCCAAGTATAATTTGAGCGAGATAACATTCCTGAAGGGCAGTAAGTTCAGGAACTTTATTAAAGTTTTGACAGTCAAACGTCAAAGAATTTGCAATAATTGAAGTGTCTCTACTTTGTATATGATCTGATTTTTGCTCTATGAGTATCAACTGGTGAGCATTTATCATAGGACCTCAGATTACTGCCTAGCCTAAATAACCCCCGTGTGCACTCCACAGGTACGTTACTAGTTAAGTAGCTGCTTATTTTTTGCAGTGCACCTGTAACCTATCAGGAGTCCTACACCTCTCCACTCCATAATGCAGGTCCAGAAATCTTCATCTGTCACTATCACAGAATCAATGGAGCCTCTGGTTGAAACCCCCCACTCGGTAATAGGGGCCAGTGGTCTTCACCAGTTGCACCAGCCACCCGTAGGGGCTGAGGATGCCCTCGGAGACCAAGTAACTTGAAACATTGGTGCTGACTCAATCAGCAATTTGGAGATTACTGCAACCTCCATCATAGATAGCCACAGGGAGGGCTGCCTCAACACCTCGGATGAGGCCCTATGGTGAAGACACATAGTGCACATTGGAATTCTTTCTGGCCCGGATCGTTAGTTCCCTTAGCAGCTCCATAACATATCGAAGATTGGAGCTCCCAATAACTAGTAAACACCCCCCCTCCCTCCCCCCCCCCCCCCCCCATATGTGCCTACTCGGACACTGCTGAATGAGCAGCCACCTGCCCACTCACGGGGTGCGTGGGCCAGCCTCGATGGTCAGCCTCCGTATTAATTCTCCCCCTCGATTGGCACGATAGTGTAACAACCCCCCACTCGTCCTGCAGTGAACACGGATCCCCCACATCTGGTATGCTGGAAGGTGCCTGACAACAAAGCCTGTGCACGAAGCAAGCAACTCGTGAGGTTTCCCATGCAGCATGCCAGTTTCTCCACTGTTGCCCAACCCCAAGGCAGCACTTGTAGATAATGGACTGTGTCCATAAGCATCTTCAGTTGTGCATGAACTCTGGTCAGCTCTTCCTGCATCTGTCCAAAGCACGAGCACACACTCTCCGTCCTGTTACTGCTAACTTGAGAACTAAGTAATGAAAACAGAGACGATGCTAAATACCTGAATCATTTCCTCTCTAGGGACGAAGTTTACCTCTGTATACCACCCACGATTTTGTTTTGCTTCACAAATTGAATTATCTCCAAGTTGAGAGGTGCAGCTGACAAGGAGAGTTAGCTGGAAAATCATACACTTGCAGACGGAAAAAAAGGAGAGAAGAAAAAGTCATAACACAAAAAAGGGTTGTGCGACATCAACGAAAGTTATTACTGGAAGATGGTACCTACTAAAATTTTGCACCAGTTGCATGAGTGTGGTGCTAGTAGTGCCATTGTGTGGGTTCAAATCAGGTTTGCTTTAGATACATGCTGTAATGGTCACAAGTATTACCTGTGAGACTGGACGTGGTGAATCAACAAAGCCTTTAAGGCAAAAAGATGCCACTAACACAACCACACTGAGTTTATACATAGTCATGTAATAGGGCTAAGAGAAGCTGGATGTTTCTTCTGCAATATCTCAGAAAGACTTGGCAGGAATGTAGCCACAGTACATGATTGCTGGCAGCAGTGTTCATGGAAAGGTACAATCACAAGATCACACTCCAGATGGGCAAATGGCACCACCGAGAGGGAAGACCATCGTGTTCAGCATGTGATTCTGCCGCATCTTACTACATCTGCAGCAACAATTCGAGCAAAAATTGGCACCACAGTGACAAAACAAACTGTTACAAATTGGTTACTGCAAGAACAGCTCTTGAGCCAGATCCCCTGTGGCGTGCATTCCGCTAGCCCCAAACCACCACCATCTGCAAATTCAGTTATGTCAAGCAAGAGCTCATTGGAGGACAGCGTGCACATCTGTTGGGTTTGTGTTGCCTGATGAAAGCTGGTTGTGCTTCAGTGCCAGTGATACCCATGTGTTGGTTAGGAGGAGGCAACTTGTGGGCGTGCAACCAACCAGTCCGGATGCTAGACATAGTGGACCTACACCTGGAGTTATGGTCTGGTGTGTGATTTCCTATGACAGCTGGAGTGCTCTCATGGTTATCTCGTGCAACGTGACTGCAAATTTGTATATCAGTCTGGTGATTTGATGTGTTCTGCTGCCACTCATGAACAGCATTGCAGGGGGTGTTTTTCAGCAGGATAACACTCACCTACATACCGCTGTTGTAACTCGGTGTATTCTACAGAATGTTGACATGTTGCATTGGGCTGCTTGATCACCAAATCTGTCTCCAGTCGAGCACATGTAAGACATCATTGGATGGTAACTCCAGCATCATCTACAAACAGCATTAACCGTCCCTGTACTGACCAAGTGCAATGGGCATTGAACTCCATCCCACAAACTGACATTCAGCACCCATACAATACAATGCATGCACATTTGCATGCTTGCATTCAACATTCTGGTAGTTACACCAGTTATTAATGTATCAGCATTTCACATTTGCAATGGCTTATCTTGTGCTTATGTTAACCTGTGATTTTGCAATGTTAATCAGTTAACTACATTACCCAGAAAAGTGTATTGTCAAAATCTCATTACTCTGTATTAATTTTTTTGGTTTTTTTTCCCATCAGTGTATTAACATTTCTGAGAAGTAATGCTTCCTGTAGATGGAGCAGTATAATTGTGGAATAGTTCTGTAAATTTTGTTTACTCTTTTTGTGCTCTTCACTTACTTTCTCACTAACAAGAGTAAGTATCTGAGGGAACTAAATCGTAAAAGATTTTATGGTTGTTTGTGGAATTGTATAAGACCTGTATTCAGAAAAACCTTTAAATTCGCTGTTTCACAGTCTTAAGAGATACTGGATCTTCACCAGCAATTACACACTTGCTATGATAAATCGTACTTCTTTGCAGTGTCTGAGAGTTTAACGTTAAGTTCGTCTTAAATAAAAGGTGGTGGTGGTGGTGGTGGTGGTGGTGGTGATTATTTCATTGTTGACATGAAAAAGCTTGCTACTGCCAGTGATGATTTTTGTTTAATTTCACTTTAGCTATGTAGTGCGAGTGATGCATTCTAGGAAATTAACTCAAGTTTTTGAGAATGCTTTTATTACTTTATGGCACATTAAATGTCATGTTACTGTGTGAGCTGCTCCATGTTTCTGGAAACTTTGCTATGATGTAAACATGCAAAAATTTCATCAGCTCTAATCCTTATTACCCTGCAAATACTGGAAAATGTGACAGAATAAAATGAGAAGTTTCAATAGCCATAAATTTTTGCTTGTTTGTAGAACAGCGAAGTTTCCAGATAAGTTTCATGGTTCACAAACTGCAAGAATTTAATGAGTAGCACAATGTAATGGACAACACACTTAAAAATGAGCATTATCTATTGAAACACATTGTTTGCAAGATATATTAAATAAACATTGAAAGTGCCAGTAGCAAAAGAAAGCCACTGTTTATAATTGTAGCTTCAAAATCTATAAAGTAAATAAAATATCTTGTGTGCATCTCAAGGAAACTTCTGTGATGTCAGATCACATAACCTGTGTCACACAGTGCATTTCGAACCTGTCACAGAGTGCATTTTGATCAGAAATTATTACTTAATTCAACACATTCTGGTAGTTTGTGATAAACTTTGTCTTTTTGTATTCAGAAGTTGTGTACATTAGGTCACCAAATGAGTTAAAAGTGTAAACATTTATCACCCTGATTATTATGCACCTCTTTGATGTGGTATTGTCTTCAGACAGACATTTGCTAAATGTGTGAGTTCACTAGAATGTAGTATGGCATTATTGACCCAGAAACCTACTTATCCACCTAAAGGATCAGTTACAAAAATAAAAACACTACTGTGACCAATTTGAAAATGGAGTGGGTAGGGGGGTTGTGGATAGAACTCTCTCATGTTAGAAATGTTGTCAGAATTTTTAATTGTCAGATTTCTTTACTGAAAAGTGAACTTTCTGTGAAGTTCGGGGTTTCATTACAAACAAATTTCATGTATGTTGTTCTTACGTAAATGCAATGTGGCCTATGGAAATATTTGGTGAATGTGGAATTACTTACAACTGGATTCTTTACTACTATTTGCGCACACACAGTAAAACCCCATAAATATTATTCTTTTTCCATCCTTATGTGAAGAATGATTTATTCATTTTCATGGTCATTCATGGAATATGTATGACTCTATACACTGAATATTTTATAATCTGGAGAAATTGTGTGCAGTAGTGAAGACGGACCTATTTTTAATTCCAAAAGAAATTTGAACCCATCCAATTTCTTGGATACAATTATCTTCTTCTGTTTTTGATGCCTTTGTACTTGTGCCTTTTGTTTCTTACAAAATTACATTACAGGTCTTCATATAGGTTAATAATGTAAACACTGTGTTACTGTTTAAAATATTACAGGGACCAATTAAAGATGTAACAGAAGGTGATGCAAAATACCTTGCGCCTGAATTGTTACTTAATAACTGTCCTGTAACAAAGGCCGCCGACATATTCAGCTTAGGAATATGTTTCCTCGAGTTGTCATGCAATATATTGCTACCATCACAAGGCGACTTATGGCATGAGCTCAGAGAAGGCATATTTCCTGTCGAAGAAGCTAAACGTTAGTACTCAGAATTTTAAATCTCTAATTTAAGTTCTCCTGTAGTGTCTCGGATTCATTTTTAATGTTACTCGTGTACATTTAGTCCAAAAGTTGTGTGTATATTGTTGTGTATTTCAATTAGAAACATACAAAGCGTGTACATTTTTAATTTTTTCCCACAGATTTGACTGCTGAATTCTATTGCCTAATAAAATCAATGATGCATCCAAATTTCAAAGAGCGTCCTAGTGTGAATGATATTTTGCATGCACCCAGCCTGAGGAAGCTGTACGAGATGAAGACACCACGTCCAACAGTGAGTGCAGTAAGTGGCTTCCTTTCACATGCTATGGTTGCTTTCAGCAAATTCTCTCTTACCCCTCTGCTTTGACCACAGTCATACATAACCTATTTTATGCTGTAAAACAGTCCTGTTATTTATTTTATAGCTGTAAAACTATAATTATTTTCAAGAAGATTACAATTCCAGGCGTGTGACCCCATCATTATGTTATATAGACAAATGTTTTGAACACAGTTGCAAATCGCCTTCATTAGAGTGATATATTCACTCAGTACTGACGAAATACACAACTCTGATGAAGTTGCTAGCTACAGTGACAAAATACGAGTTTACATAACAAGGAAAGTTTTGTTGGAGAGGATACTGGTTATAAAAACGTATTCTCACCTATATAGATATTTTACTATGAAAATTACAAGTCAGTATTAACTTTCACTGTGGCAAAGACTTACAAATGCAATCCCATACTCACCCCATCTTTCTTACTCTTCCCCAGAACCTTGCCAAACTCCTTTCAGGAAATGGGACGTAGCTATTGCTTTACTTTCTTCTTCTAACATCTTCTCTCCCCCCGCTCTGTCCCCCAAGTTCAACCCCCCTCCCACGTTACCCCCCCCACGTGCACCCACCACGTCCCCCCCCCCGCACGTTTCACCCACCACGTTCCCCCCCCCCCCCGCACATTTCACCCCCCCCCCGCACATTTCACCCCCCCCCCCCGCACGTTTCACACCCCCCCCCGCACGTTTCCCGCCCCCCCCCGCACATTTCACCCCACCCCCCCCCCGCACGTTTCACCCCCCCCCCCGCACGTTTCCCGCCCCCCCCGCACGTTTCCCGCCCCCCCCGCACGTTTCCCGCCCCCCCCGCACGTTTCCCCCCCCCCCCGCACGTTTCCCGCCCCCCCCCCCGCACGTTTCCCCCCCCCCCCCCGCACGTTTCCCGCCCCCCCGCCGCACGTTTCCCGCCCCCCCCCCGCACGTTTCCCGCCCCCCCCACCCACACACGTTTCACGCCCCCCCCCCACCCACACACGTTTCACGCCCCCCCCCACCCACACACGTTTCACGCCCCCCCCACCCACACACGTTTCACGCCCCCCCCACCCACACACGTTTCACGCCCCCCCCCCGCCCACACACGTTTCACGCCCCCGCCCACACACGTTTCACGCCCCCGCCCACACACGTTTCCCGCCCCCGCCCACACACGTTTCCCGCCCCCGCCCACACACGTTTCCCGCCCCCGCCCACACACGTTTCCCGCCCCCGCCCACACACGTTTCCCGCCCCCGCCCACACACGTTTCCCGCCCCCGCCCACACACGTTTCCCGCCCCCGCCCACACACGTTTCCCGCCCCCCCCCCCGCCCACACACGTTTTCCGCCCCCCCCCCCGCCCACACACGTTTCCCGCCCCCGCCCACACACGTTTTCCGCGCCCCCCCCCGCCCACACACGTTTCCCGCCCCCCCCCCCGCCCACACACGTTTCCCGCCCCCCCCCCGCCCACACACGTTTCCCGCCCCCCCCCCCGCCCACACACGTTTCCCGCCCCCCCCCCCGCCCACACACGTTTCCCGCCCCCCCCCGCCCACACACGTTTCCCGCTCCCCCCTGACCCCCACGTTTCCCGCGCCCCTCCCCTCCGCCACACGTTTCCCGCCCCCGCCCCCAGACCCCCACGTTTCCCGCTCAACCCCCCCCCCCCCCACGATTCACGCCCAGCCCCCACACCACGTTTCACGCCCAGCTCACACCCCCACGTTTCCCGCTACCACCCCCACACCCCCACGTTTCCCGCTCGCCACCCCCCCGCCCCCCCCCCCCCCCACGTTTCCCGCTCCGCCCCCCCCCCCCCAACACGTTTTCCGCCGCCCCACACGTTCACACTCCCCCCCCCCCCCCCCCCCCCCCGCACACCCACACCCCCACGTTTACTGCTCCCCCACACCCACACCCCCACGTTTACCGCTCCCGACGCCACCATTGTGGTTTATCGTGGTGCTACTTCCTGCCGCGCCCAGTTCTTATCAGTGGGAACATCCGCTACTGAGGCAGCTGCAGGCTCATTCGACTCGAGGCAGCCGCACAATACACACATCCTTTTCCAGGTTGGAAAAGGTTAATATATTAGTAAACTGCAGGAGCATCCAGGGAAAGGTCCCAGAATTACTATTGTTTATTGAATGTTATACTGCCCAAATAGTATTAGGAACACAAAGTACGTTGAAACTGTGAGTGAGTAGCAACAAACTCCTAAGTTCAGATTGGAATATTCATTGTAAGGATAGATTGTCAGTGGTGGCAGCATATTTATTGCTGTAAAGAACTCGATAATATGTAGCGAGGTTATCACATATTGTGAATGTGAAATAATTTGGGTGAAACTAAGCATCAAAGGTTGGTCAAAAATGGTAATTGGATGCTTCTATATATATGGCCTGGGTCAGGAGCTGTAGTGGTGAGCTCTTCAGAAAGAACTTCCAGAGTATCATTAATAATTGCAGTTGAGAAGGGGGTAGGGTGGGGGGAGAGTCTTGCTATCAAAACTGGTGCCAGAGACAGGGGTTCATGGGATATGGTTCTGAATGTCTTGTCTGAAAATTATTTTGAGCATATAGAGAACAAACTTGTGAAGGTGACGTCTTGGACCTCATAACTACAGACAGACCTGTACTTATCAAATCAGTTGACATAGAGGAAGGTATTGGTGATATTAATGCTGTGATAAGAACTATGACTATAGGTTTTACAAGGAATGTTAAGAAAGGTAGGAAAATATTTTTGCTTAGCAAGTGTGACAGAATAAAAATTGAAAAGTGTCTGAGTACTCAGTATCAGATATTCTCTAATGAGTATGAAGTGGAGCACAAGTGGAAAAAGTTCAAAAGCACCAGTCAGCTTGTTGTAGATAGGTGTGTTCTGAGCAGTGGGGAAAGACCCACTGTGGTTTAATAGCTGTGTTAGAAAATGCTACATAAACAAAGAGAGCTTTATCACAGATTCAAGAGAAGTCAAAACCTTACTGATAAACAAAAGCTAAATGAAGTGAAAATGAGCATTTGGAGAGCAATGTGAGAAGCATTCAGTGACTTTGAAAGTTCAGTTTGAAGATAAAATTTTGTCAACAGATCTGAGTAGAAGCCCTACGAGGTTTTCGTCTTCTGTAAAATCATGAAGTGGTTTGAAACCCACTCAATGACCATACTGGCTCCGATCCAGAAGATAACAGAGAGAAAGCCAAACTACTGAATTTGCTCTTCCTAAATTGTTTCACTGCGGAAGATCATAATGCAGTTCTTCCTTCCAATCATCTTACAAACATCGAAATGGCAGATACTGAAATAACAGATTGTGGAATAGAAAACTAACTTCGATCACTTAGTAGTGGAAAGGCATCAGGACTGGATGCAATACTTATTGGATACTACAAAGGTTATCAAGAGAACTTGTTCCCCTTTTAGCTGTAGTTTATAATAGATCACTGGAGCAACAAAGGATACTTAGCGACTGGAAAAATCACACGTCATTACAGTTTTCAAGAAGAGCCATAGCACAGATGTGCATAATTATAAGCCTATATTGGTGACATGAGTCTGTTTTAGAATTATGGAACAATTTATGGGGTCAAAAATAATGACTTTTTGGAGAAAGAAAATCTCTTATGTGAAAATCAACATGGGTTCCACAGAGTTCTTGGGAAATGTAATTTCCTCTGGTCCTCTGAGATTCATTGTGCTGTACATAGCGGCTCTCTTATTCATGCAGTATTCCTTAAATTCAGGAAGGCATTTGACACTATCCCGCAATGCTGGTTAGTGAAAACTGTATGAGCTTATTAGAGTATTGGAACAGATTTGCAACTGGATTCAAGACTTCCTTGCAAACAGAACTTAATACATTGCTCTTAAAGGAATGAAATTGATAAATCTAAAGATAATATCCAGAGTACCCTAAGGAAGTGTGATAGGACTGTTACTGTTTACAGTGTGTATAAATGACCTAATAGAAAGTGTCGAAAGTTCTTCAAGACTGGTTGCAGATGATGCGTTTGTCTCTAAGGAAGTAGCAATGCCATAAGACAGTACTGGTTTGCAGATTGGCCTGTAGAAGATATATGATTGGTCAAGCTCTGGCAATTGACCTTGAATGTAAATAACTGTAACACATTGCGCATATGTAGGAAAACAAATCCACAACTGTACTATTGATGACAAACTGCTGTAATCTATTGTAAAGTGCCTATGAGTAACTATCCAGAGTGACCTAAAGTGGAATAACCACATAAGACAAATAGTACAAAAAGTGGATGCCAGACTGAGATTCATAGAAAAAATCTTAAGGAAGTGTTACTCATATATGAAGGAAGTGGCTTATAAGGCGCTCGTTCTGTCGATTAATGACAATTGTTCATCACTATGGGATCCTTACCAGGTAGGACTCATAGGAGGGTTCTTCCATGTACATCTTGTGAAATGACCATGATGAGAAAATTAGAGAAATTAGAGTTAATACAGAGGCTTATCAACAATTATTCTTCCCACACACCATTTGTGATTGGAACAAGGTAGTGCAGATCAGTTAGTGGTATCATAACTTTCTTCACCACAAACCATTAGGAGGTTTGTGGAGTGTGATGTAGATGTAGAAATCTGCAGGGGCGACGTCGATGTATATAGCAAAGTCCATAATGCAGGGGAAACTGTTGAAGAAACCTTTATCCAGTGGTGAGTACCAATGTGGTGATGACAGTGACACTGACACTGAATACACTCCTGGAAATTGAAATAAGAACACCGTGAATTCATTGTCCCAGGAAGGGGAAACTTTATTGACACATTCCTGGGGTCAGATACATCACATGATCACACTGACAGAACCACAGGCACATAGACACAGGCAACAGAGCATGCACAATGTCGGCACTAGTACAGTGTATATCCACCTTTCGCAGCAATGCAGGCTGCTATTCTCCCATGGAGACGATCGTAGAGATGCTGGATGTAGTCTTGTGGAACGGCTTGCCATGCCATTTCCACCTGGCGCCTCAGTTGGACCAGCGTTTGTGCTGGACGTGCAGACCGCGTGAGACGACGCTTCATCCAGTCCCAAACATGCTCAATGGGGGACAGATCCGGAGATCTTGCTGGCCAGGGTAGTTGACTTACACCTTCTAGAGCACGTTGGGTGGCACGGGATACATGCGGACGTGCATTGTCCTGTTGGAACAGCAAGTTCCCTTGCCGGTCTAGGAATGGTAGAACGATGGGTTCGATGACGGTTTGGATGTACCGTGCACTATTCAGTGTCCCCTCGACAATCACCAGTGGTGTATGGCCAGTGTAGGAGATCGCTCCCCACACCATGATGCCGGGTGTTGGCCCTGTGTGCCTCGGTCGTAAGCAGTCCTGATTGTGGTGCTCACCTGCACGGCGCCAAACACGCATACGACCATCATTGGCACCAAGGCAGAAGCGACTCTCATCGCTGAAGACGACACGTCTCCATTCGTCCCTCCATTCACGCCTGTCGCGACACCACTGGAGGCGGGCTGCACGATGTTGGGGCGTGAGCGGAAGACGGCCTAACGGTGTGCGGGACCGTAGCCCAGCTTCATGGAGACGGTTGCGAATGGTCCTCGCCGATACCCCAGGAGCAACAGTGTCCCTAATTTGCTGGGAAGTGGCGGTGCAGTCCCCTACGGCACTGCGTAGGATCCTACGGTCTTGGCGTGCATCCGTGCGTCGCTGCGGTCCGGTCCCAGGTCGACGGGCACGTGCACCTTCCGCCGACCACTGGCGACAACATCGATGTACTGTGGAGACCTCACGCCCCACGTGTTGAGCAATTCGGCGGTACGTCCACCCGGCCTCCAGCATGCCCACTATACGCCCTCGCTCAAAGTCCGTCAACTGCACATACGGTTCACGTCCACGCTGTCGCGACATGCTACCAGTGTTAAAGACTGCGATGGAGCTCCGTATGCCACGGCAAACTGGCTGACACTGACGGCGGCGGTGCACAAATGCTGCGCAGCTAGCGCCATTCGACGGTCAACACCGCGGTTCCTGGTGTGTCCGCTGTGCCGTGCGTGTGATCATTGCTTGTACAGCCCTCTAGCAGTGTCCAGAGCAAGTATGGTGGGTCTGACACACCGGTGTCAATGTGTTCTTTTTTCTATTTCCAGGAGTGTATATTTATGTATTTGCAGAAGGCAAAATTGTTAGTGCTGCTGATACAAGCACTTACAGTTCTAACCCTAGTTTTTGAAACTTATTTTTTCCTTCTTCAGGGAGGGAAGATGGATTGGTTGGAAAGTTAAAGTAGGTAACTCAGTGTTTCCATTGTAAAACCTGCCCCAAGCTAGGGATGGGAACAACAAAGCAGTTAAAACCAATATCAATGTTTTAGTTCTGAATAACAGGTGTTTTTCAGCATTTCTTTGCTTTTTATTAATAACTGTGGAAAAAACCAGCATAGCAATTTGCCATAGTGGCAGTGCTAAGATTTTTAATTTTAAAATACTTTTTTTAGAATTGTAGTCGAAGCCTGATAGAGGAACAAAAATTAAATGAAGCCAAAATTAGGAGAATATTGTATAAATCATTCAACAAATTCAAAAGTAAAATTCTCTCTACCGACTTGTCAGGAAATCCTAAGAAGTTTTAGTCTTATGTTAAATTAGTAAATGGATAGAAACACTCTGAGCTGTGACCATAGTGATAGTGGAACAGAAGCTGTCACAGAAAAGGGCGAAATACTAAACGCCTTTTTCCAAAACTGTCTCACAGTGGAAGATCACACTGTAGTGCCTCTTAAATGGCTGATATCAAAATAAGTGACCATGGGAGAGAAAAAAAAAAAACTGAAATCACTCAACAGAGGGAAGGACAATGGACCTGACAAAATACCGGTACAGTTATACATAGAGTATGCAAAAGAATTTTCCCCTCTTCTTGAAGCAGTGTATTGTACGTAGGTCTTTGGAGGAGGAAAGTGTTCCTGTTGATTAAAAAATAGCACAGGTCATTGGGGTTTCAAGAAGGTTCAACGAACAAACCCATAACTATTGCCCTACATCTCTAATGTTGCTCAGTTGTAAAATTTTGGAAGATGTTTTATGCTCGTGTATTATGACATTTCTGGAGGCCGAAAATCTCCACTGTAGGAACCAACATGTGTTCCGAAAAACAACAGTCTCGTAAAAGCCAGCTCTGCCTGTCAGCCCATGAGACCCAGAAATGAGTAGAGACAGGTTCCCAAGCAGGTGCTGTGTTCCTTGACTTCTGGAAGCCATTTGATAGTTCCACACTCCCGCCTATTGCACAAACTTTGTGCATACGACATATGGGACCAGCTGTGTGATTGGACTGAAGAGTCTCTAGCAAGCAGGACACAGCCTGTCATTCTGAACAGAGAGAAGTCTTCAGACACAAAAGTAGCTCCAGATGTGCCACAGTAGAGGGTAATAACAGTGGGTAATGACAGTGGCACGTAAAGTGCCCTCCGCCACACACTGTTGGGTGGCTTGCGGAGTATAAATGTAGATGTAGATGTAAAATAGGACCATTACTTTTCACAGTTCATATAACTGACATAGTAGGTAATGTCAGAAGTTCCATGAGGCTTTTCAATGATGCTGCTAGTGTATGCAGAGAAATTGCAATTGTACCAAATTGTTGCAAAATGTAGGAAGACCTGCAGAGGATCGATGTTTGTTGCAGGTAATCGCAATTGACAGTGGTACACAAAATACTGTCTGCCACATACTGCAAAGTTACTTATAGTGTATAGATATAGATGTTATATTTGCTTGTCAGTAAACAAATGTAGCATACTGTGAATACATAGATAGAAAGACACATTATTGTATGATTACACAATTGAAGAACAACCTTTGGAAGCAGATACTGTCATAAAATATCTAGGTATATGCATACCAAGCAATTTTAAATGGAATGACCACATTAATTTAATCACGCATGTGGAAGATGCCAGAGAGATTCATTGGAAGCATCCTAAGAAAATGTAGTCCATCAGCAAAGGAAGTAGCGTACAAAACATTCATTCGACCAGTACTTGAGTATTGCTTGTCAGTATGGGATCTGTAGTAGACAGGACTGACACAGGAGATATATAAGATCCAAAGAAAAGCAGCACGTTTTGTTATAGGTATATTCAGTAAGCACGGAAATGTTACAGAAGCGTTAAACCAACTCCAATGGCAGATACTGCAGTTGTGTGTTGTGCATCATGGTGTGGTTTATTGTTAAAGTTCCAAGAGCATCACTGTACTCGCATGTGGGAGGACAATGGTTCAAACCCACAGCCGGCAATCCTGATATAGGTTTTCTGTGATTTCCCTAAATCACTTTAGGCAAATGCCTTATGGTTTCTTTGAAAGGCCATGGCCCCTTTCCTTCCCCATCCTTTACTAATCCGAGCTTGGGCTCTGCCTCTAATGACCTTGTCAATGGGATGTTAAACACGAATCTCCTACTCCTACTCCTACTTCTACTCAGAGCGTACATTCCTAGCAGAGTCAACAAATACATTGCTTCCTCCTCTGTATATTTTGCAAAAAGACCATGAAGATAAAATTAGAGAGATTCGAGCCAACATGATGGCTTACAGGGAATCATTCATCCCGTGGATTATTCGCAACTGGAACAGGAAAGAGGGGAAGGGACAGTGGTACACAAAATACTGTCCGCGACATACTGCAAAGTTACTTATAGTGTATAGATATATATATATATATATATGTTATATTTGCTTGTAAAGTCTCCATTGCTTTGAAATATTAGATTATTATAGAAATTGGGAAGAAAAATCAACACTATTTTAATGATGACGCCTACAGTTTCAAATTAGCGATAAACACATGACATAAGAATTGGTACAAACACTCCAGAGAAAATGCTGTACATATGATAAAAATATACAGACTGAAGCAACGAATGAAAATATGTACCGAGGTCGGAATTCGAACCCAGATGCTCACTATGCAGTTGTGCTAAACACACCACCACCACCCTTGCTCATTGGTTTTGCATAGTTGCTCTAACTGCTCTGGCACACTTCCCTCCTCAACCCAAATTCCATTCATGCCTCAGTCCTCTTGATGTTTCTCCTAAACTCGCATAGCATTGCAGAGGCTCTTCAACTGTACTGTAATAGCCCCTCAGCATCGAATGAAACAGTGTGTCGTACCTGAAACCCAGGCATAGGTGCTTTCAGTCAAATGAAACTATATGGTTCCAGTGTCAATAAAATATCTGGGCTGTTGACTGCATTGTTAATATATAAAATTGTCAGTTTTGGCCACTATAATAAGTTAGAATTATATTAATATCTTCAGCTGCTCATGAGCGTTGATATATACCAACGGGGACAGGGGAAAATATGTGCCCCAACCGGGACTCGAACCCGGGATCTCCTGCTTACATGGAAGACGCTCTATCCACCTGAGCCACCGAGGGCACAGAGGCTAGTGCGACTGTGCCCTCGGTGGCTCAGGGGATAGAGCGTCTTCCATGTAAGCAGGAGATCCTGGGTTCAAGTCCCGGTTGGGGCACAGATTTTCACCTGTCCCCATTGATATACATATCAACACCCGTGAGCAGCTGACAGTATTAATTTAACTCTAATTTCATTCTAGACGGCTGCAGGTCATATCCATATCACTATAACAAGTGGTCTTCTTCAGTCAGGGCTGTGCTGTGCTGTGCTGACTGTCAGCAGAACGATACCATCACTAGTGAAACGAGGGACTTAGGGAAGGCAGGAAAAGTTCCGAATGGGGCCTATTCAGTTACCATTGGTTGCACGGTAAACACGTACACTTAATTTAAGGCAATAATTTTTTTAAAAACAATCATTTTTTTTTTTAAATGACTATAACACAAGCTACACTGACGGCTGAAGGCCTTAAGAAGAATTCAAATTGTCGGCTGAAGGCCACAAGCAATAGGAATGATTTAAACAAAATATTATTTTTAAACAATTGACACAATCAGACCAAATAAAGAAGGGAGTGATCCACAGACAGTGCTCCAAGGATCGACCTGAGAAAAGTTCCTACAGCTGCGTAAGCAGTGAGACAGGTAACCAAGCATTATGGTCTCGTAACAGGATGGCAACTCAAACTAGGGACAGTGTAAATGCCGACCAACCCTCTTGCCAAATCCACATAACATCTGATAACCAGTACAACCATGGAATAATTCAGGCGGGGCTGAAGTGACAGAGCACTGTGTCTGCAGAATCCGGCTTTTGGAACACCGAAAGGCAGAAGGAACCCCTCCACCAATACAGTACGCAGACAGCGTTAAAATAACTGCTCATTCAAACACACTAGATACACACGGATCTGCGAAACAATTCCACCAACAACTCAAACAATACTAAAACCAATTGCTTTGCACCAACAAGCACGAACCACAAGTCGACACAAACACAGAGGGCCCAGAAGTGGTCGGAAGACCAAATACAAGTCTTGCAACGAGCTGGCCGACCGAACGAACGAACCACCAACCAACGGTTGTCCCTGCTCAAGTCAGGCAAAGGAAAGGTGCTAGAATCCAGACCTCAACGTGGTCATGCACTCTCGCGACCACATCCTTCCTTCGGGCAGTGTATGTATCGCCAGCTGTCCCGGTGAGTACTGGTGCTGTCTGACTTCATTGCTGCTCCGTCCCAACTCAGCTCAATTCACACACACCACAACCCGGAAATACTAGAGGTTGCTCCAAAGATAGTACCACAGTATTCAGTATCGATAAACGCTGCTGCTGCCACTCACGGACAGACAAAGTGAGCAAACATAGTGTCACCAGTGAACGCACTAAGAAAATGAGAGGTCACAATCTGAATACACGATGCTAACCTGTCAACGGCACAAACGCGAGCTGGATCAGGGCTCAACCTCCCCCCTCAAATAGCAACCCGGGTGTCACATCCTAAAATGAAATCGAAACTTCCTGGCAGATTAAAACTGTGTGCCGGACTGAGACTCGAACTCGGACCTTTGCCTTGCGCGGGCAAGTGCTCTACCAACTGAGCTACCCAAGCACGACTCACGCCCTGTCCTCACAGCTTTACTTGTGCCAGTACCTTGTCTCCTACCTTCCAAACTGTACAGAAGATTTGCAGGAGAGCTTCTGCGTTTATGAAGTGTGCTACCTGCACTTACTGTGCTGCTGTACTTCATAGGACAGAGGTAACAATAACACTTGATGCGCAGTGCGAGAACAATCCCTTTGTAATGTAAAGATTGACTCACTCATTATGTGGAATGAAGATGTATCTTCTGCCATAGACCGAGTTATACAGTGGAGCTGTACTGCTCAATGGGACAATTCATGGAGCATCTTTGGTGTGAGGACTGAATGTGAAGAAGGTAGTATTGCTACATCTTTAAACACAGATTTTATGTTTGGAAAAATTGAAATGATTACATTTGACAGATACCACCATCTATATAGTATGCTTGTGAGATAATAAGTAAAAAAGTTACTCATAAGTTTAACTAGATACAGATTCATACTAGGATACTTTTTTTGTGGCCCACAAAGTTCAGCAGTTCTGTGTGGTAGAAGTCAATTGGGACCAGCTGATCCGTCATTCCTGTCTGTTGCAGCCATGACTTGTTGACCCTTTGACGCAACGGTCTCCAAGCCAGCCTGCTGACAGGGTCAGTCGCAGCGTTGTTCCGGTGGGAAGCTCCCAATTGTGGCAATGTGCTCATCTGCTCCCACCCCCTCCATGCTATCTGCCATCCTACTTGCAACAGTGAAATAGGAGGTTAGCAGGGCTAATCCCTGCGCTTACCACTACAGAGTTGATGGAAGTTGAACCAGTGCCCTCTTTTCTGTGCTTGCCAGTGGCAGTCTCTTCACCCCCACCATTGCTGGTGGACATACTGTTACCCCAGCCTCCCCAGTCTTATGCCCCTGTGGCAGAGCCAACTGTGTCATCATCCTCTCCTTCAGTGGTCAGTCCACAATCTGACACCCTCTCCAGTCTTGCGATGGAGGTCATGACACAAACCCGGACATTTTCTTCTCAACATCTATCACATGTTGTTGTTTCCTCTGAGCTCAATGTCTACATTGTGTTTGGACACTCTGCTCCTCTTTAGATTGACTTGCACATCAAATTTTGTTCTTTCTTTTGGGCTATAGCTCCTGGCTTGGTATTGGGCCGTCATCGGTTCAAATAGTTTACATTCGTACTGACACTGACAATTCATGGCATTTTCATTTCTTGTACGACTGCTATATTTTATTGGTACATAGTGTAATCTTATATTGTAATGCACAGCTATGTATGGAGACACATTTATTGTAAATAGTTAGGATAATTAATGACTCGAGAACAATAAACAATTAAAGATAATTTACTAGAGGTGCTCTGGGACAAATTTTATAAGAAATGAGATGTCGTGTTGTATTTAATACATTCCATTATAAGTTCCTGCTATTTGGCAAGGTCTTTCGCAGTAAAGGTATTAAAGAGCACGCAAAAAAAAGTAAAAGTTAATGGATCACATGGGAGATTAGTGTGTACTGTGAACAGATGGGGAATATGGTTTGTGTTAGCAAGAATGAGTCAAGTTCTGCTCTAATGTCATACTATAAAGATTTCTGACTTTGTGTCAGAAATTTGTGTTTGGGGAAACGTATTAAATCTAAATGGCATAAAGCAAGGAACAGGACAATAGGCCACAGACATGATAGAATTATTATTGATCTCTGTTGAAAATTTGTAAATGGTCATCTATTGGGAGTGGGTATTTTAATATTGACTTCCCAAAATATGTTAAATACTATTGTAATACTAAAGTAACTCAAACAAAGTGTGTAGACATGCACTACTATAATAAAAGCTATTGTAGCTTTTTACAATACAATGAAAAATCTATAGCTACAACTGAATTCTGGGTCATTCCATGTGAAATGTCCTAGGGCTCCCAGTTGAACCATCTTCAATTTTGATGAATTTTGTACAGTATGTACCTGAGGGGCCCTACATGAACTTATGCCAAGTTTCAGACTCGCCTGTAACTTGGTTGAGGTGCTAGAGCCACTTTTGTGAAGACTTTTACCGAGACTAAAAAGTTGCGAAGAAATTTGCAAGTTTGACATTCCACTTTTCCTAATGTAAAAGAGCTAGACTCTTGCTTCTGAGTATAGTAGTAATACTTTTTTGTGCTCTACACACAAATGATGGAAGTAGAGTTCAGAAAGCAATGCATTTGGCATAATCTCAGTTCAAAGTGGGCAGCAAATCATGTCGCGAGAAATTTGTCCCATACCTTAATGAGGTACAAGTAGTAGAGAAAGTGCACTATGGACCTGCTCTTTCGCCGGACTCCTGTCTGTCTGGATGTTTAGTATGTCACAAATTTGCGCCTGGCTTGTGTGTTTAATTACTGTGCTACCATCCTGTAAATTTGCTACAAAACATGAATGTATCAAAATACACCCGTGTTCAAAGTCGTGTGTCTCGGGGCACATACTTCATTACATTCATTAACACCATTCAACAGAGTGCATTTCATTCTACTACGTCCACAACTTTGATTCCGCCATTTTTTCTTGAAATTTGGGGCTTCATTGTGAAAAAATTATTATTCCTAGTGTTGCCCATCGCTGGCCACTACATTCTTCCATCTTTCGTGTAGCATACAAATCCCCTGGCAGAAGAATTGGAAGTGTTTTGTGGGGATCCATGAATTGATTCAATTTTGCACTTAATATGATCGGAAGTGCTGGTCATCCAGACTGTACACCACTGACTGAAAAAGATGGTAGTCAAAGGTGGAGAATATGGGGCGAGGGATAGGACTTCTCATTTCAACATTTCCATATATACACTCCTGGAAATTGAAATAAGAACACCGTGAATTCATTGTCCCAGGAAGGGGAAACTTTATTGACACATTCCTGGGGGCAGATACATCACATGATCACACTGACAGAACCACAGGCACATAGACACAGGCAACAGAGCATGCACAATGTCGGCACTAGTACAGTGTATATCCACCTTTCGCAGCAATGCAGGCTGCTGTTCTCCCATGGAGACGATCGTAGAGATGCTGGATGTAGTCCTGTGGAACGGCTTGCCATGCCATTTCCACCTGGCGCCTCAGTTGGACCAGCGTTTGTGCTGGACGTGCAGACCGCGTGAGACGACGCTTCATCCAGTCCCAAACATGCTCAATGGGGGACAGATCCGGAGATCTTGCTGGCCAGGGTAGTTGACTTACACCTTCTAGAGCATGTTGGGTGGCACGGGATACATGCGGACGTGCATTGTCCTGTTGGAACAGCAAGTTCCCTTGCCGGTCTAGGAATGGTAGAACGATGGGTTCGATGACGGTATGGATGTACCGTGCACTATTCAGTGTCCCCTCGACGATCACCAGTGGTGTATGGCCAGTGTAGGAGATCGCTCCCCGCACCATGATGCCGGGTGTTGGCCCTGTGTGCCTCGGTCGTAAGCAGTCCTGATTGTGGCGCTCACCTGCACGGCGCCAAACACGCATACGACCATCATTGGCACCAAGGCAGAAGCGACTCTCATCGCTGAAGGCGACACGTCTCCATTCGTCCCTCCATTCACGCCTGTCGCGACACCACTGGAGGCGGGCTGCACGATGTTGGGGCGTGAGCGGAAGACGGCCTAACGGTGTGCGGGACCGTAGCCCAGCTTCATGGAGACGGTTGCGAATGGTCCTCGCCGATACCCCAGGAGCAACAGTGTCCCTAATTTGCTGGGAAGTGGCGGTGCGGTCCCCTACGGCACTGCGTAGGATCCTACGGTCTTGGCGTGCATCCGTGCGTCGCTGCGGTCCGGTCCCAGGTCGACGGGCACGTGCACCTTCCGCCGACCACTGGCGACAACATCGATGTACTGTGGAGACCTCACGCCCCACGTGTTGAGCAATTCGGCGGTACGTCCACCCGGCCTCCCGCATGCCCACTATACGCCCTCGCTCAAAGTCCGTCAACTGCACATACGGTTCACGTCCACGCTGTCGCGACATGCTACCAGTGTTAAAGACTGCGATGGAGCTCCGTATGCCACGGCAAACTGGCTGACACTGACGGCGGCGGTGCACAAATGCTGCGCAGCTAGCGCCATTCGACGGCCAACACCGCGGTTCCTGGTGTGTCCGCTGTGCCGTGCGTGTGATCATTGCTTGTACAGCCCTCTCGCAGTGTCCGGAGCAAGTATGGTGGGTCTGACACACCGGTGTCAATGTGTTCTTTTTTCCATTTCCAGGAGTGTATTTTGATAGGTTTTGTGATATGGGGTTGAGCACTGACATCCTGCAAAATTACCTTTACATGTCTATTGCTGTATTGTGGCCGTTTATGTTTCAGTGCTGGGCTCTAATGCATCAATTGCTTTTGATAATGATGTCCTGTGACCCTCTTTGTCTGTTTCAGTAGCTACAAAAACATTCTGTCTTCCACCACCATGCCGGTCTTAGACATCAAAATCACCATTCTTAAGGCATTGAAAACATTCTCTGCACATTCTTCCACTAATACTTCCCTCACCATTGGTCTTACCCAGCATTTTAAGAGCCACAGCTGCAGATTTCTTCATGTTAAGGCAGAAAATTAAATCTTCCCACAAATGACGAGAAATGGTTTCGTAAGTTGACGAACTTAATCGAAAATAACCGTATGGTGCAATCACAAATCGATTAATATTTTTATGGCATTATGTTTACAGATGCCTAAGATTATTCTTTTACACCTATGACCAAACACCCAAACCCCACTTGCTGCTACTGCCACCTATTGCAAAATGACTGAAGCAAAGTTGTAGACCTAATATTAGAAAAACTTATTTTCATTTCGGCATCCCTTTGGGTAAGGTGCAAAAATTGCAACTAAACTGTTGAATTTTTTTTGTAATTTGAGAAAAATCCTTGCATTGGTCCATGGTGCATATGCCACTACCAGTCTCAGTGACTGGTAGCCCCACCGCCAAGGGGTCACATCCGATAGCCATGCCACGGGTGGGTTCTTTACTGCAGGTTCCCAAGCCTGAATGTGGGCATCCAACAGGTTCCCAATCCTTTTTTGGGTCTCTTTGTGGTTTCCAAGCCATAATGCAGAATTCTTCAGTTGTTAAATGCTTTAAATCTGTTGCTGATGTCCAAAACTATTGCTTCAGTCAAACTGTATTGCCGCCTCATCATTGAAGCAGCTGGAATTTGCATGACTGCAGTTATCTGTTGTTCTGGAATTCAGCATATCTCTTATCTAGCTAACCAGTGAAACGATTGAGCAGCTCCATGAGGATGCGTGAAATTAATTGAGGCATCGTTTTCTTCAAATGAAAGTTCACAGATATTTCCTATCCACCCAGGCTGTAGGTCAGTAATGGCAACATGTTTAGTAGCATATCAGTTAATATTTGCTATGAAGGACACTGTATCATTTGATACTCTATGAATCTGAAGTTGCTTTTCATCAGTTGGCACAAAATGGTGATGGTCTCTTGTACTAGGCACTGTACATCCATCCTCAGAATGTTTTTCTTGATCAATTTTTGTATATTCAATAATTTATTTTTTTAATAAAGATAAATTCATGCCATACACATTTTTTGGCAACATTCAAACAGATCAGTTGGTGTTAAGATTTGGTTGTCAGTTGGACGCTGAAGGCTAGCTTTTGCAGCTAAACGCTTAACTGTGCCCCAATTCTGTCACATCGTGATTTCCCATGGCTTGTTCCGAAAAAATTCCATTCTGCAGTAATGCCAAAATCTTTATGATGGCAAAGATTTAGGAAGCTCTTAAAATTTTTGTACTGTGCGGCAGAACCGTAACTAAAATAATGAATATGCTTAATTTCTTTAAAAATGCACTTTAGGAATTTGATCAGTTACGTTAAAAACACATGCACTGCAACTGTTTCATGTCAGAGGCAATCACTGATCATGTGGTAGCTGACGCTTTTTAGTTCATCATCATCTTTGTAGTGAATGACAAGTGGATGTATTGTAACTTTACTATTTCCTCTCTGGAATCTTTGAACTGCATCTTGGACAATAAAGGAGTAATTTTCAGTAAAATCCATTAATGTAATCAATTCTCCTGGTTTGAGACATCCTTTGGTGAACTGCAAATGCTTGCTCTGATGCTTTGCAGTGCATGGTGAATAGAAAGGGACAGAAGTTTTGTATGTAGTAGTTCAATGAATTCTTCAAATGTCATTTCTCTGGTTTCAAGTGTATCTCTGTCAGTGTGAGTCCTTTGCTTGAATTAAATTGTATCCTCCAGATCAATATCTACAAAAGCACTTTCCAAATATTCTTTTAGAGTGCCTGTTCCTGGACATACTTCACAGCAATGAAGCATGCAATCTTTTGTTACCAAATTACAGACAGTTTTTCTTAGTAGCATTTTGTAATCTTCTTTGTTGGGCTATGTGCCAACATTAGTTTCACATTTTGATGTATTGTGCAGAGACAAACTGAATGTGAACCAGCTGTGCATATAGTCACACACCACTTTGGCCTTAATTCACAAAATTTGGAAAATTGAATTTCTGGCCCATTTTTTATTGCGGTACGCAACACATTTCTTTTAAGTTTCTCCATCAATCCAAACAGTAATACAGTCCTTTTTTCCTGGACAAATCCAACTAAACTCTTCATCATAAAAATGTTCTGACTCTTGCCTTCACAGCCTCGGAAAACTTTTTCCCACATTTCCCTGTTCAGCTTTTAACTTTCTAGCCTTCTTTACCATTCTTTCTGAAACACAAAATTCTTCCGTAGTGTTTTTTTAGACCAGCTTTGGGGAATAAGGTCAAAATTTGAATTTTCTCATTTTGATTTGATATATGTAATTTTTCTTTCAATTCTTGGATCAACTGACTGTAATCTGAACAAGTCAAGCATTGCTTGCTTGTGGATGGTTGCTCCAGTTCACTGGGATCTGGTCCTCTCACTCCTGCAATTTTCTTAATAATTGCATGTTCAACTTGATGTATTTTGCACTTTGCATATCCTTTTGTATCCCTTGCACCAATTTGTTGAAATTTTAATGCTTACATCCCAACAGCTGTTAAGCTTGTATTCAAATTCTGAGCAACATTAGTCTCATCATCTTTATCTGACTGAGATGCAACTTCCATTTTTGAACATTTCAGTGTATCAAATTCTTTTCTACAGGAAGGGCACATTTTTTGGTCTGGTTTAATATCAGAAACGGTTATCCTTTTTAGTACATCAGCTGTTTCTGTGTTGATTGAGCACAAACTTTTCCGTTCAGTATGGTTTTTCTTACCAAATGGGTTTCAGCATGATCTTTGCAAAAATTCAAATCTTTGTAGGAGTAAATCTTCGTGGTGGAAGTATAGTTGAGCATTTTCAGTAGTGTGTTGTTCTTCTAAGGAAATTTCCTTTATAGCTTTTAGTGCTTTTAAGGCACTGTATGTCACTAAATGGCATGGGGAATCAGTATCTCCAAAACTCCACACATTAACTTGATCTTGTTTTCCCATTTTAACAACAACTTGATAAGCTTCAGGCACTAAAATCAAATTGTAGAGTCCTAAATAAAGAAAAGAAATAAAATTAATAAGCATTCAGCTTCACAAAAATTATGTAGCAGTCTCCAGTACAGTTAAATGGTTAATTTTAGCAATTAACCTGTCACAAACAGGTTTAAAATCACCAAATAAACAGCAAAATAAATATTTAAACACTGCAGACATAATCAACAAAATTTCAAATTTCAGCCACAATTTTTTGCAACTTACCCAAAGAGACACCAAATTGAAAATAAGTTTTTGTAATAGAATGAAATGTGCTCTGGTGAATGGTGTTAATGACTGTAGTGTGATAGGTGTCCATTTTGAGACACTTGACTTTGAATACAGGTATATTTTGATACATTCAGATTTTGTAGCAAATTTGCTGGATGGTAGCACAGTAATTAAATGCACAAGCCAGGCCCAAATTTGTGGTATACTAAACACCCAGACAGTAGTTTGGCAAAGGACTAGGTCCATAGCACACATTTCTCACGACATGATTTGCTGCCCACTTTGAATTGAGATTATGCAAAATGCATTGCTTTCTGAACTATACTTCCATCATTAGTGTGTAGAACACAAAAAGTTTTGCTACTATACCCAGAAGCAAGGGAACAGTGGAATGCCAAACTTGAAAATTTCTTCATGACTTTTCGGTATTGGTAAAAGTGGTCTTAACAAAAGTGGCTCTAGTTCCTCAACCAAGGTACAGGCAAGCCTGAAACTGTGCATAAGTTCATGTAGGGCCCTCAGGTACATACTATATAAATTTCATCAAAATTGAAGAATGTCAAGTTGGGAGCCCTTCTTTAATAAGTCGTAGTAAACTGATCCAGTGGACAATGTTTTCTCCTTGGGGGTATTGACATTTTTATAATGTTGCCTTTGAATAATTTATACTAATAAATGCCATCTTATCTTAATTATCTTGCAAATACCAGTTATGAAAGGAAACAAACAAGGCACATAGCAAGAAAAAGTTGTGAAATCCATGAGCAGAAACAGGATGTAGATAGACTCTCACATTTTTACCACACGAGTACCTGCTTATATGATGATTGTTTGTTGTTCTGCAGCCATTGTGCAATGGTCTTCTGTTTTCTTTCTTGTTGTCATTTCTGTTAGTGCTGCTAGTTTTGTTTTTGTTTCAGACTCGAGGTATGTCATCGTGTCATTTACAGAAGAAATTGAGGTAGGACTCGTTTATGTTCTTCTTCAGTCCCATATGAAAAGCTTTGAAAGTAATATTACAAAAAATTGTACATGTATAGGGGTAATGGGAGTAATGAAAATTTCAGCATGGTTGTTTTAGTGATAAACTGAATGTTAATTGGACATGCAGCATTGTAACATATGATGGGAGGGATTATGCTACATTGTTGATGTAGACAGCCGTAAGGCATCTGTCTGATGAACTCGTACATGCAGCCTTCTTCTGTAAGGCAGCAGATCTTTGCATTTATTGGAATAGTTGATTATCTACAGTTGTTTTTGTCAAATGTTCTGTTACACATATTCTGTTACAAATATTCTGCTGTCATTTGTGTTTTATAAATCATAACTGCTGTGCTTTAAGTACACTGAATTTAATTGGATGCTTAGGTAATTGTGTAGATATTTGAACTGGGTTTGTTTGTTGAATTACAAATAGAATAGCAGATAGCACTGATAGATTTCCATCTGGTAAAAAGTTCATTCCCTGAAAAAGTGAGTGTGTATGTGTTTATTTGTATGTGGTTGAGAAAGGGCAGTTTTGCTTATAGTTAGTATTTTATTGATATCATGAATAGACCATCACTTGAATAGTAGTTAAATGTGCAAGAATTGAAGTATCTTAGACAGTATGGTGTTTTACTCAGATTATGTGTTCCAAGGCCCCACCTCAGTTATGGAAAATGTTTCTTATAATTCTTGCAAGTTGTTACCACATTAAATCATCTGCTATCAAAGTTATTACCTCTGCATTCCAAGAAAACCAAAGGTCAGCTGGGACATGCTGATTGTACATGCTACTCGTTTTTGAAATCGGAGACGGAAAACAGCTATGTGCCCATATGGTTCTCTTGTTCCTGTATGCCATTGCATGGTAAAAGTCTTTCCCTTTTAGTGTGTACGTGAATATTTGATATTCTGCATGTGTTACTAAAATTTTAATCTACAGGCAAGAGTATTCATATGAAAAAGCTGATGCTAAAGCTTCCCTGCAGAGCAGTCCATATGTGTGAAGACTACTGATAATACTGAGCTATGGTACTTAGAGTTCATTACATAAATCTATTTCTTGGATTGAATATTGTAAATATTCATGTAAAGGCTGTTTTCTCTAGGTTTCAAAGACTAAGGAAAGTTTTTGAATTCTTTGTTTCCTTTAGTATGCTGCCATTTACTTTAATGTTGAAATTGTCAAAATTGTGGGATTTGTATTGGTTCAAGGTAAAATATGTGAAAATTTATGAAAAAGAAAGCATAATGATGATGTATAAAATGCATGTTTGAACCATGATCTGCTTTTATTTTAAACTCAAATATCTACTGTTTTCTGTCTTAGACCATCTTCATGGATAAGGGTTAAATGATTTAATTCACCATATTACATTAGACATAACTTAACAACAAATTAATTGTTAATTCACCATATTACATTAGACATAACTTAACAACAAATTAATTGTTGGTAAAGCAGGTGCCAGGTTGAGATTCATTGGGAGAGTCCTTAGAAAATGTAGTCCATCAACAAAAGAGGTGGCTTACAAAACACTCATTTGACCTATACTTGCGTATTGCTCATCATTGTGGGATCCATACCAGGTCGGGTTGACAGAGAAGATCCAAAGAAGAGCGGCGCGTTTCATCACAGGGTTATTTGGTAAGCGTGATAGTGTTACGGAGATGTTTAGCAAACTCAAGTGGCAGACTCTGTGAGACAGGCGCTCTGCATCGCGGTGTAGCTTGCTGTCCAGGTTTCGAGAGGGTGCGTTTCTGGATGAGGTATCGAATATATTGCTTCCCCCTACTTATACCTCCCGAGGAGATCACGAATGTAAGATTAGAGAGATTTGAGTGCGCACGGAGGCTTTCCGGCAGTCGTTCTTCTCGCGAACCATATGCGACTGGAACAGGAAAGGGAGGTAATGACAGTGGCACGTAAAATGCCCTCCGCCACACACCGTTGGGTGGTTTGCGGAGTATGAATGTAGATGTATATGTAGAAAATGTGTAGTGCATGCCATGAATGTCAATATACAACCCAGGACTTTAGAGGCAAACACGAATACTAAATGTACACAGAGCAGTACTGTAGGGAAGATCAGGACTTCCTTATCTTCTCTTCAGATCTGTGAAGATGGTCCAAGACTGAAACTGGTAGATAATTGGGTTTAAAATAAAAGCAGCTGATGGTACAAATAAGCATTTTATACATTACTTTAGCGGCTGTTGACAATCGTCTTCCAAAAATGCATAATGATAATGTGCCTAGGGGTATGTGTCCAGTAGGAGGACCACACAAAACTAATTGTAGGTAAGACAGGTGTCAGACAGAGATTAATTGTAAGAATCCTGAGGAAATATTTATTCTCCCCGCAAGAAGTAGCTTACAGTACTCTTGTCTGAGTATTCCTCACCAGTCTACGTTGCCAGGTTGGGTGGACAAAGTGCAGATAAATATTTGCATTTTGTCACAGGTTAATTACTCAGTAAAAAAGCTCAATGGAGATGCTCATCCCAAATCTGGTGGTAGCTTTTAGAAGGAAGGCCTTGTTCTTGATGAAGAAGCTTACTGCAAAAACTGCAAGAGTGCACAATCCAAGAATGGCCCTCCCATGATTATCTAACAAGATAATCATAATTACAAAATCAGAGGGAGTCGAGTTTATACAGACGCTTTTTAACAGTTGTTCTTCCAGTGCACAATTCACAAATTTGGAAAGCAGTAATATTATAATCTCTCCCCCACACACTGTAAGGTGGTATGTAAGGTACAAATGTAAATGCGGATTTGTTTTCCTGTATGTTTTTATATCTGATGTCATGATTTTCATTCCCCACTAAACAAATGTCCATTTTCCTGAGGTTCATACAAATAAGGTTAATATCTTACAGTCACACGTTAAAACCACAGTACAAAATTTTATAGGAATTTACTTTCGAAGCAGACATTCCAATTTCCTAATGAATTTGAAGCAATTTTCATTCTCTTGTGTCCATACACTAAGTTCCCTGGTGCTCAAGAACATTAATACTCAAACACAGTTGTATTATATTACAAGACTACATCTTGCACTAGTCACATACTTTAAATAAATAGGTCTGATACTAACGAGGGAACATTCCCAAATGTCAGTTAATAATCGTGATGAAACTTGGCAGGTGTGTAAAGGGGAAAAATAATGCAATACACATGTTTTTGTTTGTGCCCACTTCCACTTTTTAGGGATAAAACACTACTAAAAAGGTAATTTGGCATATCAGCTTTGGAGGGAATATTTTCGAAACGATGGTGTATAAAAACGTGTTTCTCATATAAAAGTTGATATGTAATTGAAATTCTTGAGAACTGTATAATCAAATTTTGTAATGATTTTAAATTTTACAAAATACCCCACCACAATTAACATTTTTGGAAGGTGAATATTAAGTCATCATATAATGTATAAAATGCATGTTTGACTAGCAGCTGATTTTTTTAACCTGCTTTTTTAACCCAAATGTCGATTGGTTTCATTCGAAGGCCACCTTCACGGATCAGGATTAAAACAATTTAAGCCACATCATCACATCTGTCATTACATAAATAATTGCCACGTCTCATATGTAGAGCATGCCATGAATTCCAGTATAACACCAGGACTCTGGAAGGCAACCACACACTAATAACGTGTGTAAACAGAGCAGTACTGTAATTTTGTACACAATTAATTAATTTTAAAAGATAAAAACTTCTGTTACAACATAAAGAAGCTTTCACACTACATTGAACCTTGTGTAATAAAGCTGGTTTCTGAAATATCATTTTTGGAAAGTATACTGTATACAGTGTGCTGTCAAAGCATTGTTAGCATACCTAATTAAAACATATGACATTCATTATTGGTCTAGTTATTTATTTTACTTACATTTATTTCATGTTTTAAATTGTGATTTTACATGTTTTTTTATGTACATATATTATGTTAATGGAAAATAAATTAATCAGTATTGTTATACAAAATCATTACGATAATAATAATAATCTGTAAATAAAGGCTTAAGACATAACATTATCTTACACCATTCACGTAAAATGAATGAAATTTCTTGACATAATATATACAAGTGAGAACACAATATAAAACAAAATTCTGCAAGATTTCAGTTTGTCTTGGGCGATCCTCTAAATATCCTGATTTGTATCAGTTATATTTAAAGTCCATTGGTAAGCAATGGTAAAAAGAATTAATTATGTAGTGGTGAATGTAGCTTAATTATATTGTTTCTCAAGTGGAGACGACATCAAAATCATTCAATTGAACAAGGTCTGACAACCTTCTCACAAACTTCTTGCGACATTGAAAGCTATGTACACAACCACATGTGTACCTGTGCCATAAAGTCCTTTGGAATCACCAGATGAACAAGTTTCTTGTCCTCAGGTATGATGGTGAAAATTGTTTTTTCACACTGACCACCCTCAGCTTCATAGTTTTAAAAGAAACTAATGATGAGTTTGGACCGAGAATTACACACACACTTTCTGAAGCCCCAAATGTCCTTGTGACAACATAGAAATCTGGTAAATAAATGTCTGACTAGGTCAAAAGATATTTGAAAGATGTTCTCTTTCCCAGTGGGGGCACGGGTACAGACATAGTACATGTACAACTTTCAATGTTGGAAGGACCTTGTGAGAAGGTTTTTGGATCTAGTTCAGTTGACTGATTTTGATGTCAGTCTGCCTGTAAGAAGCAATATAATTAAGCTGCAGTCACTAGTACATAATCAGTTCTTCTCACCACAGCTTACCAATGCACTGAAATATGCCTGATACAAATCAGGGTATTTAGATTTTCACTTGCGACAGTTAGAAATCCTGCTGAATTTTGTTTTATATTGTTCACTGTCATGTATGTTATGTGAAGAAATTTTTTACATTTTATATGCATGGTGTAAGAAAATGTTATGTTTTTAAGCATTTATTTACGGGTTATCATCACTGTAATGATTTTGTATATTTATAATGAGTTATTTATTAGTTTAAATTAACAAAATAAACAACATCTGAGATGAAGAAGAATGTAAAATAACAATTTAAAACATGAAACAAATGCAAGTAAAATAAATAACTAAACTAATAACGAATGTTTAGATATTAGAATTCGCTATGTTGAAAACACTCTGACGGCACATTGTGTATAGTGTATTTTCGAAAGATAATTCAGAAGCCAGCTTTAGTACACATGGATGGATGTAGCTTGAAAGCTTGTGTAATTTATGTTGTAATAAAAGTTTTTCATTTTTAAAAATTAATTAATGGTGGTGAGGTATTTTACAAAATCTCAAATTATTACAAAATTTGATCACACAGTGTTTGAGAACGTCAATTATATATCAACGTTTATATGACAAACATTTTTTATATATCATTGTTTTGAAGATGTTAACTCCAAAGCTAATATGTCAAATTATCTTTGGGCATGTCTGTTACTGCTCAAAAGTGAAATTGGGCACAAACAAAAAAAGTGCATATTGCCCCTTCTACAAACCCATCAAGTTTCATTAAGATTATTTATTGACACTTGCTAATGTTTCCTTGTAAGAAGCAAAATGAAGTGTGTTTATTATGTAAAATCGATATTTGGAAATATGACCGGAAGACTTAAATTTGTTGAAAGGGTTTTGGACATGTCCAGTAAGTCTGCAAAGGGAATAGCATACAACATACAGTGGTGAAAAGATGATGCAGTTCTCAAAAAACCCTGTTGCATAAAATTAGAGAACCTTTATTTGAAGAACACTGTGATAATTCTACCACCATTGCATGTCTTTTGTAGGGATCATGAGAATAAGATAACAGAGGTTGGGGCACATACAGAGGCATATAAACAGTCATCTTTTGCTTGGTCGGTATATGAATTGTATAGGACAGAAAACTGCTAATAGTGGTACGAGTATAATCAGCCATTCACTGTATGCTGGCTTTTGTAGTATATATTCAGATGTAGTTGCATCATTATTAATCTTAATTGTTGTCATCTCAGCATAACTGAGGCTACATTGCATCATCAAATCGTATCACAACGAATCATCAACTCCCTTCACCCTTTGTTGCTAGTGGCAGACTAGAGTTGATCCCGTAGCCAATGACTGAGAGCTTTTACCTCATCATTACTGTTGTGGTTCTTCCTTTTCTTTATCCATGTTTGTTGTTCACTGCAGTACATGAATCCAAAATCCATTTACTGTTCTTATTTCTTGTCGAAACTGTTGTCATGTTAGTCAATTTGGCTGTATAATTGGAAAATATATATTTCTTTTATACCCTCACTAGTGAAAATAGGAACTTTTGAGTCATGAAGTAAGAGTGTTAGGTCTTAATATATGCAGCATCAATGAGTATAATAGAGGGAAACATTCCACGTGGGATATATATATATGTCTGCTTGTGTCTGTGTATGTGTGGATGGATATGTGTGTGTGTGCGAGTGTATACCTGTCCTTTTTTCCCCCTAAGGTAAGTCTTTCCGCTCCCGGGATTGGAATGACTCCTTACCCTCTCCCTTAAAACCCATATCCTTTTGTCTTTCCTTCTCCTTCCCTCTTTCCTGACGAGGCAACCATTGGTTGCGAAAGCTAGAATTTTGTGTGTATGTTTGTGTTTGTTTGTGTGTCTATCGACCTGCCAGCGCTTTTGTTTGGTAAGTTTCATCATCTTTCTTTTTATATATATATATATATATATATATATATATATATAACAAAGATGATGTGACTTACCAAATGAAAGTGCTGGCAGGTCGACAGACACACAAACATACACACAAAATTCAAGCTTTCGCAACAAACTGTTGCCTCATCAGGAAAGAGGGAAGGAGAGGGAAAGATGAAAGGATGTGGGTTTTAAGGGAGAGGGTAAGGAGTCATTCCAATCCTGGGAGTGGAAAGACTTACCTTAGGGGGGAAAAACGACAAAAGGGACAGGTATACACTCGCATACTCACACACATCAATCTGCACATATACAGACACAGGCAGACATGTGTAAATGCAACCTCTTTGCATTTACATATGTCTGTGTCTGTATATGTGCAGATTGATGTGTGTGAGTATGCGAGTGTATACCTGTCCCTTTCGTTCTCCCCCCCCCCCCCCCCCCCCCCCCGCCCCCCCCCCCCCCCCCCCAAGGTAAGTCTTTCCACTCCCAGGATTGGAATGACTCCTTACCCTCTCCCTTAAAACCCACATCCTTTCGTCTTTCCCTCTCCTTCCCTCTTTCCTGATGAAGCAACCTTGGGTTACGAAAGAGTGTGTGTGTGTGTGTGTGTGTGTGTGTGTGTGTGTGTGTGTGTGTGTGTGTGTATACCAGCACTTTCTAGTTCGGTAAGTCACAGCATCTTTGTTTTTATATATATATTTCCAACATCAATGAGTGTTTGAAGAGTGGATTATAGAGTGGGAGGGGGGGGGGGGCTGGTTGAGACTGCAAGACACTGCAGAGAGGTTTGGTACTTAACCCAAGTTATTGATACACAGTCATTTCTCAATTTACTGCTCAAATTGGCAGATAAAAAAAAAAAAAAAAAAAAAAAAAAAAAAAACTGCCACCATAATTTAAACTGGGCAATTGTAGATTGTAGGTAGTGTATTTAATCAGTCACAGGACTGAATTAGAACTTGAGTTCTGTGGCTGAATCCTACCTTGATTTTGACTGCTATTATGGCAATTGTCATTTGATGTTGCCACAGTTTCAGTTTTGTGTTTACTGTGAGGGGCAGGCAGAGTGATTTGGACCACGATTAGGCATCCATGAAAATTTCAGCTGTTAGTAATTGTGTTGCACCAAACAGGAGCCTTGGAACATTTGGAAAGACAGAAGTCTCATCTATTCTCTAGAGCAAAAATGGCAGTTTTTCTTCTACAGGTTGTTATCTCTTTAAATTAGCCAAAATGTGATAGGCACTTGAATGGAAGGATGCAGGCCAGAACAGTATGTACAGTACTATACACCACACACATCACTATATATATATATATATATATATATATATATATATATATATATATATATATATGGGACCTTTCAGAACTGGTGATCAACACAGTAACATCCAGCTATAAATTAAATGAAATCTGTGATGGATGTCCAGGAACATATGGTAGTTGTTTTTATTTGATCCACAGCTGAGGAAAGAGCTGCTGTGTGTATGTGGATAGCAGCTCTTTCTTTGGCTTGCAGTAGCTTCGAATAAATACTGGTTTGGTGTCAAAATTATTATTGTCTAATTTTCATCTGTACGCAACATAAAAATAGGAAAACCTAAGTGTACTTTTAACTAAATTTCGTACATATTGCTCATGTATAAGAACTATCAGCTTTTAACACCACTTTCACTTCTCTCAGCCATGTACACATGCGGAATAAAATAGAAAATTCAATTAAGAAAGTCGTTGAAATGGCAAAAAGTCAAAAAGGCTTCCTTGAGATGGTACATTCCAGGTGCTGCCAGCACAAAAATCTCAAATAGAACATCAAACTCCAATCTTTCAGAACAGTGAAAAGAGGAAAAAGGAATTGGATGCATGGTGGAAAGGGGAGATTCTTGTTTGTTGTTTTGCTATATTTTAATTGCTTTGACTGGGTTAGTGCACAGATTCCTAGCATTTTTGTCAAAGTTTAATTAACACAACAGATACACATAACAGTCTTTTGACATCAGTAAACATTCTCCTTCACTATTTACGACACTCTGCCAACACTGGGGTAACGTTTTAATTCCGCAACTGTAGAAATCTTGTGGTTTTGAGGTGAAGCACTTGTCTAGCAGTGTTCAGAGTGCATTTTCATCTGGAAAGTAAGATCCTTGAAGATTGTCCGATAGGTAGCAGAAAGGATAAAAATCTGAAGGTGCAAGATCAGGTGAATAAGGTGGATGTGGAATGACTTCTCAATCCAACTCCTCTATAGTGTTTTTGTTGGTCTAGCAGAATGCAAGCAGGCATTATTGTGGAGTAGCATCACTTCACACAATCTTCCTGGTCTTTGTTCTTGGATTATAATGCAAGATATCCCAATTGTTGACAGTAAGTGTCAGTAGTGAAGGTTACAATGCAGGGAAGTGGTTTGCAGTACACCACTCCACCGCTGTTCCACCAGATGCACAACATTATCTTTTGTGAATGTGTGCAGGTCTTTGTATGGGGAGTTGCTGCTCTTTGATGGGGCTCAACCATTCCTTCTTTTCCTTATGTTAGCATAAAGACACCATTTCTTGTCACCAGTAGCAATACAGGATGGGAATGGTTGGTGATGTTCACGAGTCACTTGATGATGAACAAGCAGATATATACATATGGTGGCTACCCGTTGTATTTTGTGGTTTTAGCTTAGAGCAAGTAGTACCCATACACCCAATTTTTGAGCCTTCCCCAGTGCATTCAAATGTCGCACGAGTGTGGAAAGATCAGAGTTCATCTCATTTGCCAGTTCTCAAGTACACTGATATGGATTATTGTGGATTAATGCATTTCAACTATCTTCATCAAACCCTGAAGGTCTTCCTGAACTTGAAGAGTCACTAATGTCAAAATGGTTCTCCTCAAAATGAGAAAGTCATTTTCTTGCTATGCTCTGTCCAATGGTTTTATTCCCATACAAGGTGCAAATGTTCCTGGGTGCCTCTGCTGCTGTCGCCCCTCTAACTGAAGTCAAACATAAGAATATGTTGAAAATGCCCAGATTTCTCCACTTGGCATGACAATATGTTAACTCCAATAGCAACAGTGTACTACAAATAAAAAAGACAAGCAATAAATAAATCACTAGCAACTGGAATACAAACATGCAAAACAACTTTGTGTACCAGTCTAATATTTTGGCAGGATTGGACATTCACTCTTCTGCTAATAACCAGCCAGCTACAGTTTGATGGGGCTCTACCTTCTTTAAATACCATTTTTTGGAAATATATAACTGGATAGTCTTTCCTTCTCATCCTGTCCTGCAAGTGTCCCCTGTTCGGGGTTCTGGGTTACTTTTCTCCAACTCTCCCCATTTCCTAAACCTCACCAGGTTGTTTCTTTCATCCCTCTTCGATCTTTCTGCCAGAAGAAGCAGACATTGGCTCCAAAAGCTTGCACATTTGCTTAATCCTTTGTGCACGCGCACACGTGTGTGGCGTGTGCGTGTGCGTGTGCGCGTGCGTGCTCCTGTCACTGCTTGGTGAGTAGATATATCCAAAATATTCAGTTATGTTAGTTGTGTCATCTTATTCGTAATTGTTCATTTTAATGGGAATATTGTCTTCATGCCCCTACCTTACAAACTTTTGTTTAATGTAGCCTTCATTGTCAAGACACTAAAACAAAAGAAATAATATGGTAAGAACTTGTAGTGAGACAGTTCCTTTCCTTCCCTTACGTAAAAAGAAATACCCCAACCCTGCATGACAGTGAGTTATTATTCTCTCTCTCTCTCTCTCTCTCTCTCTCTATCTATCTATCCTCCTTCTTCTTTCTTCTTCTTCTTCTTCTTTCCTTTTTTTAATGGGTTGGGTCTTGTAGATCTTAAATATTTTCATATGTAAACCAAAACTGATGTTTATTTGTTTCACAAATGAAAGTCTGTTTTACAGTGGAGTCAGCAAGTGGATAATAGATCTGGAAAAACAGTGCCCAGTTCTTACAAACTGCTTCCAGGTGTTTTTAGGTAAATTGTACTGGAGGCATGTCAACGATGTTGGGTGAATGTAGATGCTCAAGCATTTTAAAATTCTGTAGAATACTCAGAAAATTAAATTTGAGTGTAACTTTTCCTATGGACATATGCATTACCCTACTAAAGTAAACAAATATTTGAAAAGTGAATGCAGTTGTGAAAATAGTGGCCATGTGCTCGTCTGTAGTGACCCGTATTGATAGGCTGCTATAAACTGTCTGTGATTCAGCAAATACAAATGTGTACTAGAGGGGCTCATACATTCCAGTTACAGGCACCACAAGAGTGACTTTGAGCATCCTGGAATGGTGTACTTCAAAATTTTTTGGAAGGTAGGGCCCAAGAAGAGTCATGAAGTATTACTTCCTGTCATTTACATCTTCAAAAAAATTAGTGACTGTATAATCGGAGTTCATAGAGCTCATACAGAGGCTTACAGTTGGTTATTTTTCCCATACACCTTTCACTAATGGAATGGGCAGGACAGAAATGATAGTGGCACACAAAGTACCTTCTACAACACACTATAGGTTCTCATGTAAGCTTGTTACCTGGTTGTTGGTGATACATTAAATCCCATTTTTCTGTCATTCTATGAACCGTAATATATTCACAATGATACAGGAAAGTTTGGTGTCCAAACTTTTGGAACAGTGTGAAGTGTGCCTGTGCCTAAAAAGGTTTTTATGAAAGTTTGATACCATTAAAAATTAATGATCCCATACCAGACTGGGACAGATGGGTACAGACCATCACAGCTTCTCCTCAAACTGTGACTGTCACCATAACTACTTCACTAAAGAATTCGAAGGTACTTGGAGAGTATGATTCTTGTGAGCAAAGGCACTAAATTACCCTCAGATTCACCATGAAATTCTTGTGGTGTTATGTGCAGCAAATGTGATGTTGCAACCAGCCGTTGTGAAATGGGGCCAACAGTTTGACTGAGGTGACTGAGGTGTAGGTGTTTATGTTTGGAAATGAAGACCCTTCAAATTGACCACAGGTAACAGTATCCAGTCAATCGAGAAACCAGTTTGTACCTATCACAGATTTTCCAACAATGAGAACATTCACACAGCAGTTCGCGACTATCTCAGTAGCTGAGGAATGGATTTTTGTTGTTGAAGACTGGAACGATTGGTAGAAAACTTCACTGTTGTTTACTGAGACTTGGTGATCATGTTGAAAAGTAGTCTCTCATGTCTGCATCATTTTGAAGAATAGTGCAGCATTCCAGAAAAGTTACTTGGCGTGCCATAATAATGCAAAACTTACTTTTTAAAATCTCTTTCATTTAAATTCACAGAGGAGGTTAACGAATAATGAAAAGCATAGTTATTGCTCATATGCAGTATAGCAAGAATAATACATGATTATATTTGCAGGCAACATGGAGATGTACAGGGTGCAAAATTTAGTACAGAGAGCTGCCATTTATGGCAACAGCAGTAACTTTAACGTGGCTGAACATAAAGTTGAGATGAGCTCAGATGACAGATATGTGTACACCATTCTGTGCTACTACAGTTCTTTGCCAGAACTTATTAATTGTTGGAGCTGGTGAGTGGTGGTGTGCCAGTCTCTCAGCTACTTGGGACAAGATGTCACCCCAGTCGGTGAGAGTTCTGGAAAAAGTGTTGGCCAGGGCAACAGTCAAACACACTCTGTATCGAGTTAGATCAGGACAGTAAAAGTAAATTGTGATCTTGGGTTACCCTGTTGAAACATAACATCCTTTAGACCTCGAATGTAGGGCACACTCACTGACCTTAACATATCATAATTGTAACTCCTGCTGTCCAAATTGTGCGAATTTTAACCAGATAAGATTGTTTTGTGTACACAGTGGCTCACCATACCATACGCCAGACGCTAGGCTGACAAATAACATCTGGCTACGTTCACTGTTCTTGGAACCTCTACACAAGACACGTCCATTGTAATATTGTGTACGGAACCAAGACTAGTCTTAAGACAGTGTGGCACCACTCCTGCCTGTGCCACATTCTTTGGATGCTACCACACCGATCGCCCTGCTGACTGTCTGTGGTGCTCCAGACACCACAGCACTGCCTGTGTGGATATTTATCTTGCTTCAGTCATATTTCCTGTTGCAAGGTATGTGATGTGGCTGTACAAAACTGCACAGTCAACCAACCAGTATAGTTATTCTTGTGCCTTTTGTTGTAAAGGTTGCAAGTACGTGAGTGATGATCCCAGGTTGCATTTAAGTGCACCTTTATTACAGCATCACAACAAAGCTCAGTTCAACAGAAAATGGAATAAAAATCCAGATAACGGTCCTTGATCAGATACGAGTAACAGAATCAATTTATTTACTTAGTGATTGCTTTATGCGCCACCAGGGTCACCACCATCACTCGTAAGCAGTGCGTGCAGTAGAGTGCTGCAACGCCCAATGTTTGACCGGTCACGGCCCACCTGTTGACGGGGGGACCAAGCCGCTCGTGTCCGGCCCCACACGACTCGGTTCGGCCACGTACTCGCCCCATGTCTGTTGTCCGGATTCCGGACGCGATTAACCGAGCATGACCAGTCACCGCTGACGTCTCACCTCGCTTCGCCCCCGCTCGCTGCACTGTACTGTACAAATCTCTCTCTCTCTCTCTCTCACACACACACACACACACACACACACACACACACACAGTGTATTTATCTCTGTATCCTCTCTTTTAGTACAAAAGTAATGTTTCCAAGAATGGGTACGTGACACAGCTAAATTTATAAAGCACTTCGAAAGTAAAATGATATTTCATGATATTTCAATACAATCGCGGATAGAAGACGAGTTTCATTTCCAAACAGAAGACATATTCTTCCTTTCATTAATAGTAAACGTTAAATAACTGCTGTCCCTGTCATCTAGAAGACAACCATCTTCATAAAGAAAGCATACAAAGAACATTAAACATTTACAGACGTAGCTTGTACTTTTCACTTGTTTGGAAGAGAAACAAAATTTTAGTTATTGTTGAACGGCAGTAAATCACTAACGCGTTCCGGATTTAATTGGCTGCGGCGATTTGTTAGTAACATGCCGGCTTTACTAAAGCATCTTCCACTAGGTGCACTTGTTACTGGGATACATAAAATACGTCTTGCAACTGCAGCCAGGCCTGGCAGGTCTGCTCCACCACTTTAAGATGTCATCATCATCATCAGCTCCGGGGTGCATTAAAATGTAGAGATCTACTTCACCTGTTGCGTATGATCTGTTGTTCCCCCATTCCTTGAAACGATCTCTCTCTCTGGGTGGTGATGACTCAGTACTTGAAGGATCTATGAAAATAAACAAAAGAGACAAGTAATACAGAACTGATGTGGAAATCATCGAAACGTTCCCGTAAATGCGAGGTGTTTTACGTTAATGAAATAATATACGAATAATAACATTCTCATTTCTCTATAATACAATATCCACTAACTATGCAAAAACGATTATGTTAATCCATCTGTGGCCTCTTTAAATTGTCTCAGAAAATCCGTAGTTTTTCCTGCAAGCTTATTATCATATCCTTGCAATCTGTAAGCAGAATCCTTTTCCGTCAGAAAGTAGCAACTTCGTTATACTGAGTGTGTGAGGATTCCAGCATAGTGTACAAGCTGTTCCAGCTTGTGAAGACCTCTTGTTTCAACGATGATTTCAAAGACGAGCAGACGCCACTCTTCTTAAAGCACTTTACAATCATTTTACAGTATTTATTGTTCATGCGATGTTCGTGGTATGATATAACAAGAAGTTATCTTCATCGAAATGCTAATCAGTCCACATATCAACTGTCGCAGCATATGTTTTATTAATAACTTCCGCAAAAACAGAAGGCATTGTGCTGCTTCGTTTTGCATCAGCTTGTTCTTTGACATGTCTGCTTATAGTAGAGGGATATGGCATGACATCTGCCACGTTAACATCTTCATAATGCGCACCTAGATGTATTAATTCTTGGCCTAGTTCTCTGAAACCTTCACCTGAAACAGCATTAAAAGGTCTCATATCTTTAGCACACATTGCAACACACCTTGCTGTAATACTATTTTTTTTACTGCCGGTATCTTTGTGAGGTTCCTTGCAACTGTGTTTCTTTAAATGAGTGGTTTCCGACTGGAGACACAATAATGTGGAGCAGTTTATGCTTCGATACGTACTCAGTAGACGCACTGATTTCGTCTACAACCAACAGAAATGTACTCCATGCTTGGCTTTTTAGACCTTCGCATTTCTTCAATGTCTAAACATTGGTTTCAGTCTTATGTCTTACTGCACTGGTTTCTTCGCGCTGCATGATTACAGACACACCGCAAATGAGAAGCCCGTAGTGGCTGTAGTCTCTCACAGATAATGACGTGTAATGTGATTGAACTTGCGTGCTACGTGTTCGGTCACGGCTTCTATGCTCAGTCACGAGAACTAGTGCGGGCAGCCTATCCAGTTAGGGTGTGCTCGCCCCATATGTATTTTGTGCTTGCTTGCTTGCTTACTCGGTCATGCGGGACTCTAGCGTGCAGCAGCAATGGCAGCTCTGAAATTGAGGGAACTAGCTCACATCTTCGAGTCTATTGTCCATTGTGTGCCTGATGGCACCTGTCAGTGATCAATTTGCAAACAGGTTATTGACAGTACTGGTTCCAAACATGTGATGCACTAGCAAGGCACGTAAACAGTCTCCACAGCAGAAGCACATGCAGCTGTGGAGCAGACTACCTGAGATAGTTGTGGGCATTATGATGGAAGAAGTGGTTGATGAACAGCTTGATACTAGACCTCCCTTTCTCCTTAAGGAATAGCTCACAGAGCCATCTTGACACTATGTGGAAGATCCTTCAAGCGGTCCCTTGGGCTGAGGATGGCTGGGCCAACTGAAGGAGTAGACCCCAGGCACGGTGTGTGTTCATCAGAAGGGGTGCCCCCCCCTAGGTTGATGCAGAGAATATCAAGTGATGAGGGTAGCTCTTGGTAGCTGTGACCCCGTTCCCCAAGAACCCAGGACCCAGTGTTGGGAAGTCATGTCCGCAGAGCTGGTGGGTAGATTGGGCCAGGCTGCGAAGGATGTGGTGCAGAACAAGCACAATATGAAAAAATAATGCAGGAGAGCTGTGGCCTTCGAGGTGCAGGCATGCCAGCTGGTGGAGCAGCCATGGAATGATCAACTGTAGGGCCAGAGACAACCAGCTGGTAGTCCACAGAAGCAACCCCGGTGACCAGCTGGAGCCAATTAGGGAGGTGTATGTACACTACTTGAAACAGATGAGGAAAGTGATTGTAATGGTGATTGGAGTAAAGATGTTCTGAGGATACTGGGAAACAGTGTTCAACCAGTACGACTGCTGGCGCAATGTGTGACGGAAATGGCACAGTGTTGGCAGTTGCCAGTGGCACTGGAAGACAGAACTTAATGACATGGCACCAACAAAGCCAGTGGGGCAGTGATCATCAGAAAAGAAACATACAGAAACAGTGGGCAATGGTGAAAGATGTCCAGAGGGCAGAGGTGGGGTTTGGCGGTGGGCGCACCATGGATGCTGAGAATGACAATAGTTGAAAGGTTCAGAAATGTGAAAAAAAATCCACAGAACGATGATTGTGGAGAAGAGAGGTAGAGAAAAGAAATAGAAGAAATTTGGAAAACACCACAAACGAGAAACTGACACAGGGGTGTGAGTAAAACCCCCTACCTTTGTCCTGAAGAAATGGAAAAGATGATCCACATAGGAGCACGAGAAGGATTTGCTTTTCACAAACAAAATGCAACAAAAGAAGCATTTGCGAGAGCATGAGAAAGACCTACACTTCAGGAATGAAAAGAAGAAGAAATGATGAAGCACAAAGGGAGTTGAGTAACGCAAGAAATTATTGTAAGTTACCCAGAAGAAGAGATGAGAGGTGTTGTGCCACATTCACAAGGAAGCTGACTGTGGGTGTTGCTTCTTGAAGTGAATGGGGGTAGCATTGGGCTGAGTCAGAGGGCAGTGAATAAATAGGACATGGCGGGAGCCTCGTCAGAGTGCTGTGATGGCAGGTGACTATACTGGGAGATTCTGCCTTTATTCTTTCACCAACTTTTCTATCCTTCATTGTAAAGGTTGCACGCACATGAGATATGATCCTAGGTTGAATTTAATTGCTCTTTTAGTGCAGCATTACAACAAAGCAGATTTCAACGTAAAACAGAATAACATCTCAAATGATTATCCTTGATTAGATCTGAGGAACAGAATCAAAGTCCATAGTGACCTCGGACCATTGATCACAGTAGCACAAGTACACAGTCAATGTTTCACAGTAACAGTACAGGTACTATGGCACTGTTTCCTAGGAAGGCCAGGCAGTGGGGGATTCTGATAAAGATTGCAAGCTGTTCAATGTGGAGTGTCTCTCTCAGTAACTGCCACAGCAGTGTCGCGGTGCGGCACGTACTCAGTGAAGAGATGAGCCTTGGGACGTGGTCAATGCTAGGCCCGGAGCTGATTGGAGAATTGCCTGCTGGACATTGAGCCACACCTTAAATACACAACAGGTAGAGGAGTATCCACATGTTCTTGATGGACACGTGACCCATAGATGCAAACTAGTTCCCTTGATTGCAGCACTGCCGTCAGTGATGTGTATGTTGCATACAAACAATGATGCTGCCCGTGGTGGCACCTGTTAGCAATTGATGTGTAAAGATATTGTTTGTTGACAGTAGAGTTTCTGAGCATACAGTGTCTTAGTGACGTGCTTACATGGCCTCCAAAGGAGCAGCGCGTATGGCTCTGGAGCAGACTAACTGCTGACCTCAGGTGTTGTGCTGGAAGTGAGAGTGGGGCCATTAAGATGCTGCAAAATGGTGAGTATGGCCCGTCTGAACTGATGGAATCCATATTTGCACGGCAGTCATGGGACTGTGACCAACAAGAGCAGCAATATTGCTGAAAAATAAATCAGACTTGATAGGCTACGATTCTACTGCTGTCAAATTCTGACAAGTGCTGCAGAAGTAACTTCTCCTTGTGCAAGGTATTCTCACAAACAACATTCAAATATTATTTCTGATACAGAAGCTTAGTGTACAATCTTTCTTTATGTACTGAAGACAGCAGCAGGCTCCTAGCATGTTGAGACTTGTTTGTTGTTCCACAGTATTGTTGCATGAAATGGCCAGTATCACATAACTAGTGTGTATATAGAATTGAGGAGTTTAGGATGGCCTTCGTCTGTCGTGGAGTATCTCGTTGGTGCCACATAACTAGCACCCAAGAAGACGTATTGTACACTCCGATGTGCACATTGTACACCCATATAATTTATCTGGAGTTGGGGCCTGGGCTTGTTTGGAGTAAAACAAGTATCCACAAAAACAATGCAAAGACATCTGTAGCGCTGCAAACAGTTAGCATGGCAGCCATTGACATTGTAGAAGAGAGGCAGGACAACAATGGTGTGCCTAATGACAACACTGCACAAAGGAGTGGCAGGCACTACATTTTCTTTCCAGACAGAGTTTTGGTTCTGCATGCAGCATCATAATGGACATATTCGTTGATGGAGACTCTGAGAAGAATGAATGAACATTATCAGATTGTGTATGTCATTGTCACATGCATCAAGTGCCTGGCATGATGGTATAGGGTGCCACTGGGTAGACAACACTGTTCTCTCTGTTCAATACAGCCTGTAATTTGAACAGCAGCTGTTACATTTCTAACAAGCCATATCTTCAAGGTAACACAAGACAGGAGCAAGGAATGATGTACTTGTATGTATCAGCCGAGATCAGTTCAACTCGATACCCAGCTGGGAAAAGCCACTGTTGCTGCCAGATGTAGCAGCTGTGTGTACTAAATTTCCCACCCCTCTGTAACCCCCACATTACCTACATATGTAATCAGGTATTTTTCCCAGTATAGTTGACATACATGATGACCGAGCGAGGTGGCGCAGAGGCTAGCACACTGGACTCGCATTCAGGACGACGACGGTTCAATCCCGCGTCCCGCCATCCTGATTTGGGTTTTCCGTGATTTCCCTAAATCACTCCAGGCAAATGCCGGGATGGTTCCTTTGAAAGGGTACGGCCGGCTTCCTTCCCCGTCCTTCCCTAATCTGATGAGACCGATGACCTCGCTGTCTGGTCTCCTTCCCCAAAACAATCCAATCCATAAATAATAAATAAAATACCATTATTTGCTGTCGTTCCTGGTGTTCAGAATTTAATGGCCGGCAGTGAGGTCACAGAATGCTGTAACATGTGGGTCCCCGAAAATTGTGCCCTGTTAAACTTTAACACTTCTCTCCATTGGCTAGTTGACAGAAGGTGTATCTATAGATGTGAGGCAAAGTGCCTGTAGCTATATAAATTGTGTGGCTCTAATGTAACAAAGACCTTGTTCATTGGGGTATGCAGAGAATTTAGATTCTGATGAAGTTTATTTATATTTCATGGAGTTTTCTTCTCTCTGTTGACAATTCTTTGTTGTTGTCTTTATTCTGAAGACAGGTTTGATGCAGTTCTTCATGCCAGTGTATCTTGTGCAAACCCTGTGGTGGGCCGGAGCTGCTGTGAGCTGCCCGACTCGCCTTCCACGCACGCTTCATTTTTGCGCATTCTGATTGGTGTCAGTGGCCGTAATCATAAGTATATGAGCAGGAAATAGTGACAGCTGTGGCAGTCACTAGTTTCACTCCTGACAATGACGGCAGAGCTAGCAATCGAAAACGTGAGAATTTCATTGAAATTGACGTGGCTTGAAAGCCAAGATGATTTTATCCAGTCGTGCCACCGCTAGAGACTGAGGACACAGTCGAGCCTTTGGCTCCCAATATGATTTTTACCACTACCTCCCAAACATTTCCCTCCATAATAAAATTGACTGTTTTCTGATGCATCAGAGTTTCACCTATGAGCCAGTCCCCCCTTTCAGTCATGTTGCTCTATAAATTTCTTTTCTCACCAGTTTGACTCAGTACCACCTCATTATTTTCCAATGTACCCATCTAATCCTCCTCATTCTTCTATAGCACTGTTTTAAATGTGTGCATTCCATCTTGTCTGTATTGTTTATCATCCATGTTTCACTAAAGTCTACACTTAAGACAAATAATTTCAGAAATGACTTTTTAGCATTTAAATGTACAAGGTACATCTGAAGAGTTCGGTGAATGGTCTCAGAAAATAAAGGAAACAAAAGTAACAAATAAAATATCCTTACTGGCCGTCAAAGTAATCACCATTAGCTATAACGTACGTCTGATGTCAGTTGTAAAGCTGTACAAAACTGGCAGCAAATGGTTGTTGTGGAAATGTTTGAAGCACGATCACCCAATGTTGAATATCCCCAACGTCTGTGAATGTTCGTGATCAGTAGTGCTTACGCTGTCTTTGCTTATCTTCAACTCTTTAGCTCTCACTCATTCAATGTTGTCTTGGATCGTGTGTTTTGACCTCGATGCGGTTCAACCTCAACACCTTCCATTCTCTCTCTAAGGCATTTAAACCACACAAATACACATTTATTATGCACGGCTTCAACACAATACATTTGCATTAACATTCCGTGAGTCTGTCACCATTTTCCCTTACTTGAAGCAAAACTTCATGTTAATTCAATGCTCTATTTTTCAAAGACACAAGTGCGACAGATGGTTGCAGGTGATCGGTTTCTGTCTTTGAGAATGAGAGCAGAAGAGTTGAAGACAAGCAAAGACAATGTAAGTACTACTGTTTTCACGAACATTCACAGATGTTGCGGATATTCAACAACACGTGACCACAGTGCCTCGAGTGATTTGCCAAGAACTGTTTGCTGACAGTTTCCGGCAGCTTTACAACAGACGCCAGAAGTGTGTGTAGCTAATGGTGATTCCTTTGAAGGTCAGGAAAGGTATTTTATTTGTAACTCTTGTTTCGTTTATTTCCTGAGGCCATTCATTGAACTTTTCAGATGCACCTTATAAATTAGATTTTAAAATGTCCCTATTTTCAGGAAACCTTTCCTTGCTATTGCAAGTCTGCAATCTATGTCGTTTGTAATTTGGGCATTGTGTGTTATTGTGCTTTGTGGATCGCAAGTCTCGTCCGTTTCATTCAATCTCTCATTTTTTATCTAATTCCCTCAACATAGTCTGAATTAGTTAAACTACACCCCATTACTCTTGTTTCACTTTTGTCGATGTTTGTCTTCTAAACTCTTTTCGAGACACTGTCCATTTGTGATTTGTCTCTAACAGAATTAGTGTCATTGGCAAACCTATGTCTCCTCTCTGAACATTAATTCCCTTTCCAAATTTCTTCTTGTTTTCTCTATTATTACATGCTAAAGTACAGGGTGAATAAAATGGGAGATAAGGCACAAACCTGTCACACACCCTTTTCAGTGACTGCCCATTATAATTATTTCTATCTGTCCTGAAACTGTAACTTTTCCTACAATTATTTTTTACAAAATTCTCTGTCCAAATATTTTGCAACATCAAGGAGTGTGGTGGTGATAGTTATGCTCCCGTCTACTTATTTTTTAAAGATAGAGTTAACAACTCCCATGGTTGATGATCTTATTTTCTTTCACCATGAGAGGGTACTTTGCATAGCCATTTCATCATTTTTTAAAATTCTTAGTAGTATCTAGTTTCTTGCTGTGCTGTCTGCCAGGTTAGCTACTGAGGTTCTTTGGTCCTAATGTTAACCTTGCTGGATGTGTCACTGATGTTGGCATTTACAATTACTGAAGTAAGTAATTTCCAACCTGACTTTTCCGTGGAATTTAATTTGGCTTCAGGTGTAATGCAGTAATGTTTTCCTTTTTCATTTCTTGTACTACATTTGATGGCTTTAATTTCTTTGGTAGTCATCACGTAAGTTTATAGGTATCTCTCAACCGTAATTTTTTCCATTTGTATTGGGTTGGTGCCAAGTTCATTGCATGTCTCCATAGGTTTAATGAACACAACAGATACACATAACAGAATATTTAGACATCAATTATATAGTCTCCTTCACTATTTATAACAGTCTGCCAACATTGGGGTAACTTTTTTATTCCACAAATGTAGAATTCACATGGTTTTGAGGCGAAGAACTTGTTGAGCTGTATTAAAAGTGTATTTTCATCCAGAAAGTAAGATCCTTGAAGGTTGTTAAATAGGTAGCAGAAAAAGGTGAAAATCTGCAGGCACAGAATCAGGTGAACAAGGTGAATGTGGAATGACTTCCCAACCCAAGTCCTGTATAGTGTTTTTGTTGGTCTAGCAGATTGCAAGCAGGCGTTATCATAGAGTAGCATCACATCACACAGTTTTCCTAGTCTTTGTTCTTGGATTGCATCTGCAAGATGTCTCTGTTGTTGACAATAAATGTCAGTGGTGATGGTTACACCTTGGGAAAGCAATTCGTAGTTTGCCACACCATCACTGTTCTCCCAGATGCGTAACATTATCTTTTGTGAACGCACACAGGTCGCATTATCCCCATATATGATTTAAATATTCCTGGCTGCCTCCATTGTTGTCAACCCACTATTGACCTTGGACCGAAGAATATGTCAGAAATGTTTAGATTTCTCCACTTGGCACTCAGTTTTCTAGCGTTCAGCATCTCCAAATGACAGTATTTAAACTCTAATAGCAACAGTGAACTACAAATAAAAAAGAACAATTGATAAATGAACCAAAAGCAGCCGGAATACCAATATGCAAAACAAAAGCACTATGAACTTATGCACCAGCCTAACTTAGTTGTTGTACAGAGTTTGTTCCTACATTCTTGTTCCATTGCTGCTGCTGTGAAATTTTGTGGAACGTTGTTTTAGGAAAAACAGCAGTCTTTATATTATAAACTTATTTCACTACACACAGTCATGATCACATTTAAGTGGTTTATTTTTATTTTCAGATGACTGGTTTCAATCTTCTAGGAGATCGTCATCTCTTAAAACATTGAAACCGGTCATCTGAAAATAGCCGGCTGCCGTGGCAGTGCGGTTCTAGGCACTTCAGTCAGGAACTGCGTGACTGCTACGGTCACAGGCTCGAATCCTGCCTCAGGCATGGATGTGTGTGATGTCCTTAGGTTAGTTAGGTTTAAGTAGTTCTAACTTCTAGGGGACTGATGACCTCAGATGTTGAGTCCCATAGTGCTCAGAGCGATCTGAAAATAAAAATAAACAGTTTAAATGTAATCATGATTCTGTGTGTTGATATTGGCTATAATACTGCCTTGCTTTGTGTTTTGTTTTCTTTTGCAATTTATCTTCCTCTCTAGTGTGTTTTCCTTGTGCTGAATGAATTATATTTGATATTTCATACTCTCTCTGCATAGCACTTGTCTTTACACAGATATCTTCTACTACTGATAAGAGTTAAAATAGTCTCCAGTCTTTTATCCCTGTTTTCTCATTATTGTGTGTTTGATGTGTATTTTCCATTGGTCCTATTCTTTTTCAGTTTCTTGTGTAATATCCATGTCTCAATCTTTGGCAATTCCTTTTGGTTGATCTTATGAACATGACCTGACATATACTTGTGACTAGGGAAGAGTGCCGCGGAATATCATCAGCAACATAATTTTGAAAATCTATATCTGGACCCTGTATTCACTAAATTGCACAAGAAAATTGTGGGTACTGCTTAAAGTCCTGTTTATCTATCTATCTATCTATCTATCTTTAATTAGTCTTCATTGGATTAGGAACTAATCACATGTGGTGTGCCACAAGTTTCCCTCTTAAGACCTTATTTTAGCTTGTGTGTGTGTTAATTACCTTCCAACTGTACATTACCAGATTATAAGTTTGTTTTGTTTGCAATGATATCAACATGACAATAAATACCAAGTCATATACAATTTCAGAAAGGATTGTAAATGGAAATTTCATGGATAGTAATAAATGGCATTAAGCCAGTTCAGCCACGAAACTTTGAAAACACTATCTACAGTTGAGAACCTGCAAGGAGGTTTCCATCCAACATGTATGTCTAAAACATGAGGACATGTATAAGTTGGGGCAAATAAAAGTGGCCCAGACAAGTGGATACAATTGGATGTGAACATATACTTAGAACCACACACTGTGACGCACACACCAAGTGGACACCTGCCACATGAGCCACACTGCTTCAGAGTGTAGTGTGGACTATGTCAGTGTGAGTGGAGCAGTGCAATGGTACTCACAGTGGAGCAACAGCTGTTCATTGTGGAAAGTTACGTGACAACAGAGTTGTGGAAATGGTGTGGTCAGTTGTTTGTTGAGAAGTTTAATGGTAGCAAAGAATGCTATGCAACGCTTAGCCCAAAAATGGTATCAGACAAGATCTGTTTCAAACAAGTCAAAAACATTCCAAAACATGCCCGCACACCAGAAAATGTGGCTGCAGTTCACCAGAAAATGCTTTGGAGTCCCACAAAGTCAACCTGATGCCTTTTGCAAGTGACCTGTATATCACTTTGTTCTCTTGCCCAAGCCTATAAATACAAGAGGTTAACAGTGAAGTTCTTCAGATTAAAATTTGACGAAAACTTCAGTCAGGAGGAATGTAGAATAAAACTGCTGAAACACCTAAACAAATATTCTGCAGTGCAAATCTCATTGTATAAACAATGTAAAATTAAAGAAGCTGGCACACTTTACTTACTGGAGTAACTTATTAAGTCAAGTTAAGAGTCCAGTCCCAGAAGTGTGTAATATAAATCGTGTGGTGTACATTCAAGAACATTTTGATGCAGCGTACTTCAACAACTAGGAATACTACTGCTTCTTGGTATATTTCTTCCTTAATGAAATTTGTGATAAATAATATAGTTCTCTTTCACCTCTGATAGTGATTCATTAATGTGAAAAATGCCTAGTTGTACCATGTTTTGAAGTCCATACTAAACTGTAGCTCCCTCTCTTTACAACTTGTTAAACAATTCAAATGTCAGAGGAAGGCAAGTGTGCACCACCTTCAACAGAACTATGCCTAGTAAAATAGTGTGGTGTTCAAATAAACATTAAGGTTGAATGTAGCTTTACATTTGCAAACCAGCTGATAAGTGTAGCAGACAAGTGCTAGTAGGACAATCTTCAAAAAGACTGTCACTCTACCTGGTTCATCTTACCAGCAACCATAAGTAGTTAAGTAATTTTTAAAGTACAGTTTGAGGAGCCTAAAGGATTTATTGGTGGCCAACTACTCCTATTTCAGTGATAAATTTTTTAGAAGGAACAGTTGTACATTTTGAGTACAGAGTGTTTTACATACAACACAAGTGGCGTGTTCAGTGTTTCGTGTGAGCCGACAGTTTGTATATTGTTTTCTTAGCCAAGAATATAAAGTAGATGACTTAGGAGCAGCCTTGGAAAGAAGTACAAGAAAATCATTGTCCCATTTAGCACTAGGCTGCTGTCAGTAGCATCTGCTTAAAAGTGGCATGCAGTAAGTAATATAACTCATTTTTTTCTCGATCAATTTCAGTTGGAAAAAATGTGGAGTTTGTTGTGGGATGTCATGGAATATTCCTGCTTCAACTCTTACAGTTTCATGAAGTTCCAATAGGTGGTGGCACTATATGTGGCCTTCAACATGGTGTCTGTTATACAGGTGTGTTTCAATCAGAGAGCTGTCATTGAGTTTCTTGTGGCAGAAAACAGATATTTGTAGGTTCTTGCAGAATGTATATTGAGATCTGAAGTGAACAAAGCACAGTGAATCATTGATCAGGGCAACATCACAACAAGGGTGTGCAAACCTGTCCGATCTCCCGCTTGCCACCTGGGTGCTCGGAGCTGTGGCTCATGCAATGTGTGAACATGTGGACACACTCATTCAAGGTGATAGACGGATCACAGTCTAACACGTCGCTGCTCAACTGGAAGTTTCTGTAGGCAGCGCTGACACGCTTGTACACCAGTTGGGGTACTGAAAGGCGCATGTCTGCTGGGTTCCTCACCACCTCACTGAAGATCATAAACAGCAACAAAGAACCATCTGTGAGGAATTGCTTGAGCGTCAAGAGGGTGATCGTGACAATGTTTTGTTGAACATTGTCACAGGCGATGAAACATTGCTTCATCGCTTTGAACCAGAAACAAAATGGTAATCCATGGAGTGGCGCCACACCCCCTCCTCTCTGAAGAAAAAGTTCATAGCTCCAACCTCAGCCAGGAAAGTTGTGGCAACAGTCTTCTGGAACCATGAAGGGGTGCAACAGTCAACTCTGAAGTGTATTGTGCTACCCTCAGAGATTGAGGAAACGACTTCAGTGTGTTTCTCGCCACAAAAATGCAGACAGACTACTCCTCAGTGACAACACAAGGTGTCGCAGAAGCCTGTGCACCCAAGAGGAACTCTCAAAACTTTTTGGATTGTTCTTCCTGGTCCGTCCTACAGCCTAGATCATGCAGATGATGATGATGATGATGATGATGATGATCCTTATCCTTTCAGTAAGGTGAAGTAAGGCAATCTATTGAACGGAGATAATGTTGAAAAATAGGGTTTTGCAGCCAGAATAGTGGAGAATAATATAGTGTATTAGAATCCTGAAAAAAACAAACATGCTTTCAGAAAAAAAGTCTTGCATAAATATTGAATGTCCCTTGCATAAATCTGTGCACAAACACAGACTGCAACTTTACAAAGTAGCAGTAGTCCTTAAACTCAACAATTCAAATACTGTTGTTCAACATCTTATTACAACTGGCTATTTTACAGTCTGTACATAGTGAAGAGGTTGACCCTAAAATGCTGGTTTCTTCTGAATTAGATCTGAAAACATTGTTATAAGATTCGCCCTACAGCGAAAGCCATTGACATACCAAATCTTTACCTGTGCCATCAAGCCCTTTGGGATTGTCAAATGACCAAGTTTCTTTTCCTCGGGTGCAATGATAAAAAAGTTTTTTTGACAATGACCACTCGCGTTTTCATAGTTTTAAAAGAAACTAACGGTGAGTTTGGACTGAGAATTAGAGAATCTCTTTTTTGAAGCCCCAAAAGTCCTTGTGACACTGTGGAAATCTGGTAAACAAATGTCTGACAAGGTTAAAAGTTATGTGAAAGATGTTTTCTTCCCCAGTGAGATAGAAAAATTATTATTATTAGATCATGGCTCTTCAGTGTGAAAGTATGGTATAGAGCTTGAAACTGAAGGACAAGGAACTTGCATTATCTGGTAATATAACAGGGCTCAGTGGCACAGGTACAATCATGAAATGTATACAGCTTTCAATGTTCTAAGAACCTTGTGAGAAGATTTTGAATTCAAGTACAGTTGAATGATTTTGATTTCAATCTCCACTTGAGAAACAATGTAATTAAGCTGCAGTCACTAGTACATAATCAATTCTTTTCAGCATGGCTTACCAATGTACTGAAATATGCCTGATACAAATCTGGGTATTTAGAGGGTCACCTGCAGCAATTTGAAATCCTGCAGAATTTTGTTTTATATTGTGTTCTCTGTGGTGTATATAATGTGAATAAATTTTGTTCATTTTAGATAGTGGCGTTAGAAAAGTTAAGTTTCAAGCATTTATTTACTCATTAGCATTATCATGATGATTTTGTATAATAATAATAATAATAATAATAATAATAATAATAATAATAATGGGTTACTTATTTTCAATTGACAAAATACCTCTATCCAAAAAAATGTAGAATGTAAAATAACAATTTAAAATATAAAACAAATATAATTATGATTCATAACTAAACTAATAATGAATGTTTAGCTATTTTGATTAGTCATGTTGAAAATACTTGACTGCACATTATGAATAGCTCATTTTCTAAAACTAGTAGTTCAGAAAGCAGCTTCATTACACATGGATATATGTAGCTTAAAAGCATCATTAATTTATGTTGTAACAAAAGTTATCATCTTTCAGAAATAATTACTTGTGGTGTGATTTTTTGCAAAATTTCAATAAACGTGAAATAGGGCAAAAAAAAAAAATTACTTTTGCGTTAGTGCGGCTCCTGTACACAGCCACCAAATTTTATCAAGATCGTTTATTGACACTTGGAAATATTTCTTTGTTAGTACAAACAATTTAAAGTTTCCTCACAAAAGCAGAATCATTGGAAAGAAAGACATAATAATCTCTAATGACATACACATAATTCAATTTCATTGTGTGTTCTGATTAACCCTTATCGGTTGTATAATTATTACTTGAAAAGACAGCATTAATATAATTTTGCAACAATCATTTCCGTTCTCCGATAATGAAATGCATGTAATAGGCTGTGAACTCTTATTTATGGCTGCTCTACAGGTAGAGTTGTTGAAAGCCTCACATGTTTGGAAGCCTTTAATATGAAACAAAATGCAGACTTTGACAATATTACAGGGTTGTATTGTCCACATGATACTATTTCCTTTTTCCATTACTGTAATATGGACTCAACTCAGTACGAGGATGACAGAGTACCAGTAAGCAATAAGTTGTGAATAAAGATCAGCCTATCAGACTGAGCAGTCCCCAAAAAGGAGTTGGTGGAATTTACAAGTAACACAGTAGACAATAAGCTTTCATCTGTAATATGTTATTCATATCTCTCTCACTATTGTTTGTGTTTCATTGATTCTTTAGTTTCTTTCGTTTATAAATTTTGTATTCGACTCTTTGTATGCTATTGTCTTGTTCCATGATCAAGGAACTTTGACTCACATGGTCCTTGGAACCTGATAAATAAATGAACAAACAGATATATTAGTTATTCCTCCATGTAACTGTACTTGCATGCAGAGATTTTTCCAGAATTCAGTGGACTGTGCGTTAGGCAAGAGACTATTGTCCCTGAGGATAGTACTTTGTTTGGTCATCTATGTGGTTGTTGTTGTTGTTGTTCACATGGTGTCTGTGGGGAGATTCCATTCCAATACTCCTCATTCAGAAACTAGTTTTCTTTTTTCTTCCCTCTTCACAGTAACGCCTTTCAATTGGAAGTGGCGTTTGGTAAATTGAATGTGTGTTAAGAATACATGGGTTTTATATTTTAATTTACATAACTAGTTTGTTTGTGTATTGATCTTATTCACCCTCTTTGTGCTTTTAACCTACTATAGTTGATGACAGACACAATCTGTAATTGTAGTGCTGCCATCAGTTACCTAGGACCTTCTATTTGATTAAGGTTGTAGCCCTTGTGATAAGGAGTTTGTAGACAATTTTTTTAGGGTATTAAATGTCTTCAAATGAGATGTCTTAGGGAATGAATAGTGCACATTTGTTTCAGCAGCACATTGATGTTTTGTATATTGTTCCATAAAGATTGAATCCAAGATATTGAACTATTAACAGTGACACAATGAAATTAACTCCCAGGGCCCTTGCAACCTGAGCTTGTTATGAACTGGCACCTCTTCTTGGAGCCTCATACATTTATACAGATAGGTTATTACACTTCAAGGTATCTCTTGCATTTCATACTGTGCATATAGCAAATTTTCTCCCTCACTCATAGCAGTGGTTTGTGTGGCACCCTCTTGTAAAGCTTGGTGTAGTAACTGTGTGTGGACTGGATCGAGCACGGTTTTGCAGTGGTTAAGAGGCAGGACTCGTATTCAGGCGTACCGTGGTTTAAATCGCCCTCCTCCTACCTTACCCCTCCCCTCCCCCCACTCTATCCATCAAAGTTCAGATTTTTGTGTTGTTTATGTAAATCAGTTAAAACAGTGGTGGACAATTCCTTTGGGAAGTATGTAGATAACGTCCTTCTCCATTGCAGTTGACAAAAATATTGTTTCCATTGAGGTCAAAATTCATTGTGACAGTGAAGTTACCTGGTCGCATATAACAGTCCTAGGTGAACTCAAGTTAATTATCGGCTGTTTATATTGGCCAACTGATTATGCCATAACAGTTATAGAATTAGTCAAAGAACGTCTTCAGTCAGTAGCGCATAAATACCCAGATCATGCAGTGTTAGTTGGAGGTACTTTAACCTACCAAGTGTAGACTGGGATGTCTATGGGTTCATTCCAGGGGGTACAGACAGATGTCTTGTGAATTACTTTTGAATACAGTTTTCCAAAAACTGTGTTGTGCAGCTAGTTCGGCAGCCCATACACAATAGAAATATTTTAGACATTGTAGCTACAAACAGGCCAGACTTTATCGACTGTCGCTACAAAAACAGGGGTTAATGAGCATGATGTAATCAAGGCATGTGCAGTTACTAAAGTTTATAAATTGTCACGAAAGCTAGGAGAGTGTTTCAGCAAGAAATATCAGTTAACTAGTTGTTAGCAGCTCACTTCGACAATGAAATTGTTCAGTTCCAGTATGATTTACACAGAGGAACTGTGGGCAAAGTTTAAACAGATTGTAAATTGTGCTCTGGAGAACTATGTGACTAGTAATTTGATTAAGGACAGAAAAGACCCACTGTGGCTTAACAATAGAATTGGGAAAGTGCTGAGGAAGCGAAGGCTGTTTTACTCTTGGTTGAAACGAGAATGTGCCAGTGACGACAGGCATAGGTTACCGCATCTGTATAAAGATCTATGCATGATGCGTACAACTGCCACTGTCGAACCATAGCAAAAGAAGTAGCCAGAAACATGAGAAAATTCTGGTCCTATGTAAAATTGCTAAGTGGGTCTAAGGCTTCCATCCACTCACTTGCTGACTAGTTTCGCATTGCAGGAGGAGATAGTAAAAGGAAAACTGAAGTACTAAGTTTCACATTCAAGAAATAGTTCACACAGGACAATCGTACGAACATACCATAATTTGATCATCACACAGCCTTCCGTATGGACGACACAGTAATAAGCATTCGTGGTATAGAAAAACAAACTGAAAAAGTTGAAAACAAATGAGTTGCCATGTCTGGATGGAATTTCACTTCAGTTTCACAAAGAGTAATCTGTGGAATTGGCCCCTTATTTAACTTGCATCCGTCTCTTGACCAGTGCAGAGTCACAAGCGATTGCTGTATATAAGAAGAGTAAAGGAACATACCTGAAAAATTACAGACCAATATCCTTAACATCGGTTTGCTACAGTATTCTTGACATATTCTGTATTAATAAATTTCCTTGAGAGTGAAAAACTAATGTCCACAATTCAGCACAGTTTTAGAGTGTGTTGCTCATGCGAAACTCTTCCCCTTTTTTCACATGTTATACTGCAAATTATGGATGAAGGGCAACAAGCAGATTCCATATACCCAGATTTCCAAAAAGCATTTAACACTGTGCCCCACTGCAGACTGTTAATGAAGATACGAGCTAATGGATCAGATCCCCCTACATGTGAGTGGCTTGAAGACTTCTTAAGTGATAGAACCCAGTATGTTGTCCTCAATAGTGCATGTTCGTTAGAGAGAGAGAGAGAGAGAGAGAGAGAGAGAGAGAGAGAGAGAGAGAGAGAGAGAGAGAGAGAGGGAGGGGGGGTAGGTATTATCAGGGAATGCCCCAGGAGTGTGTAATAAGACCACTATTATTTTCTGTATACATAAATGATCTGGTGGTCAGGGTGCGCAGCAATCTGTGGTTGTTTGCTAATGATCTGTGGTGTATAGAAAGATGTCATCGTGAAGTAACTGTAGGACGATACAAGATGGAATAGACAAAATTTCTAGTTGGTGTGGTGAACAGCTGCTAGCTCTAAATGTAGAAAAATGTAAGTTAATAAAGGTGAGTAGGAGAAACAAATGTGTAATGTTCAGATACACCATTAATAGGGTCCTGCTTGACACAGTTACGTCACTTGACTATGTGGACCCAAAGCAAAATGAAATGGAACAATCATGTGAGAATTGTGGTAGGGGAAGGCAAATGGATGACTTTGGTTTATTGAGAGATTTTTGGGAAAGTGTGTTTCATCCGTAAAGGAGTTTGCATGTAGGAGACTGGTGTGACCTATTCTGGATTACTGCTAGTGTGTTTGAGATCTGTACCAGGTCGTCTTAAAGGAAGGCGTTGAAGCAGTTCAGAGGCAGGCTGCTAGATTTGTTACCAGTGAGTTTGATGAACACACAAGTATTATGGAGATGCTTTGGGAACTCAAATGGGAATACCTGCAGGGAAAGCGATATTCTTTTCGAGGAACACTATTGAGAAAATGTAGAGAAGTGGAATTTGCAGCTGACTGCAAAATGATTCTACTGCCACCAATATACATTTCGCGTAAGGACCACAAGAGGAAAAATTAGGTCTTACATGGACATATATAGACAGTCCTTTTACCCTTGCTCATTTTGCGAGTGGAACAGGAAAGGAAACGAAATGGCTAGTAATGATACAGGATACCCTCTGTTACGCACCGTATGGTGGCTTGCGGCGTATATTTGTAGGTATAGATGTATAGTTCCTACTTTGGAAACCAAAGTTTTGTTACCGATTTTTTGGAACAGTGGAAAGACCATTATTAAAATCGTATTTATGGAATCTACTATGTTGAATAGGCAATGCCAGTATTTGTAGATAGCTTTACCCAGTGGGAATACTGCAAACAAGGAAACTCCAGCATTGGTGGAATAAATTTTAAACCATTTTTTATTGTTGCATGTTGATTTCAATCACAAAATGATCGTCTTCAGTGCTAAAATAAAATAAAAATGCACGCCCTGAAACCTGAATGATCAGTACTCAAACATATTTGTCAGTTTTCACTAGGTAAACTGTACAAACAAATACTCTGTATCATAAATGTATTCAATAAAGAGGGTGCTGATGACATCTTCCACAAATGTGGAGTTAGCTGTGCAGGGTTTTGTAAACAGCTAACTCAGTTTGATGAATCTTACCTGCTAATTGGCATGTTCTTCACTATGAACACCTATGTTCAAAGTTATATTTTGTGCATGGTAATAGGAGTCCACTGGACTTACTCTATATGTGTTTTGTCTTGTAAGACTCAATGTTCTCTGTCGCAAATTGACACGTTTCTGCACTGATCGTTCAGGTTTGACTTCGTGTGTGTTTTTATTTTAGTTTATTGCTTAAGATGATCATGTTGTGATCGAAATCAATATGCAATAATAAAAAAGGTTTGAAATTTATACAACTAATGCCAGAGTTTTCCTCGTTTGCATTACTTGCCGTGCGGTCATAGTGCAGTGTGGTCGTGGTGCACAAATTTCCTAATGGAATCCTTTGTCGGTGGGACTATGTCATCTGTTATCGCTTCAGATAATATGGTTACTATAACCACCTCATTGAGTTCTGTCACAGTATAAAGAAAATAAGTTGGGAGATAAGGCCTTTGAGAGACGAATGTACCTGTTTACTATTCCTTGTGCTTCACCTCCTGTATTTGAGAAAATGTTAGGTATGAGTGAAAGAAAGAGTAGTTGAAAATGGAGGAGAATAGCCTGCAAGTGACGGCGCCCAGCAGCGCGCAGTAGTACACTGTCATTCCAAACTGCCTTGTGCTTGAATGTCCATTCCGAAAAGTTTCGCTAAATCATGACAAGCAAATAAGAGGATAGTTCTCTCATCAAGACCGTTGCCGATTGAATGATAACACTACCAGAAATGTTCTTTGTGACACTGTCAGTGGTACTGCCCACTGCATGTTATATTTCACACCTTGCCTCGTCCTCTCCACCTGCCTTCCCATCCCCCACCTACTGACCCGATAGCCATTCACAGTTTACCAATTGACGAACCCACAGTTATCATTGAAAATGAGAACTGTCATGTGTATTATAATTTTCTGTAATACCTATATATCAATTTAAAAATGTGACTGTGGAAAGGTTTTATATTTAGTAGAGTGACTAACTCATTTGTACAAAGTGCAGCATGAATGCCCTCTTTTTTGATAATCAACCTCTAAATATGTGGCCCGAGTCAATTTGTGCATTAACAGAGAGAAATAGCCATCAAAAATTAACCGAATTGACTGTGTTAACAGTTACTTGTAATTACTCTACCATACTCTGGAGTTGCCACAACTGTAAATTAATCTAACAAAATTAACAGAAAAGTCAGAGTTTAAAGTAAAAGCTCCTCCATCCCTAGTTACACAGAGTGGCTGCTATTTAGCTATAACTGCTTGCTTAGTACATGAGTACATTCATAGTTATCAGAGAAAACACTCGTCTGAATGCTTTAAAAATAGCAGACTGTTTACAATGAACATGTGCCTGTCATAAAAAGAGGCACCATGAAAGAATAATTATCTGAATGGGATGGAAAGCAGTAGGTGTTATGAACATGTGCTGACAAGCAAATGATAACAATTTCAGAAAAACTGGATGATTTATTTGAGAGAACAAGCTTCAAAAATTAAAGTCAGTAATGCCTTGGTCCATGTCTGGCCATTATGCGGGCGGTTATTCAGCTTGGCATTGATGGGCAGAGTTACCAGATGCATTCCTAAGAGGTACTGTGCCAAATTCTGTGTGTTTGGTGTGTTGGATTGTCAAAATCCAGAGAGGTTTTCAGGGCTCTGCCCATAATGCTCCAAAAAATTCTCTGTTGGGGGAGAGCCAGTTACTTTTGTGGCCAAGCTAAGGTTTGGCAAGTACGAAGTCAAGTAGTAGAAACTCTTGCCGTGTGTGGGAGGGCATTATCTTGCAGAAATGTAATCCAGGATAGCTTGCAATGAAGGGCAACAAAATGGGGCATAGATTATCATTGACATACTGCTGTGCTGTAAGGGTGCCACGGATGACATCCAAATGGGTCATGTTATGAAGAAAAATGTCACTCCAGGCAATCACTCATTGTCTGTGGCATCTTCATACACATCTTCAGCGGAGAATCACATCGACAGTTAGTTACATGTTACATTGATCAATCTCATGGTAACCATTATCATATGGCACACGTCAAGTGCGCAAGAAATGCACACGTGAATCAAGGTGGTGGTTTTTTTTTTATAGAATTGCCTTCAGTGATTAGTCCTACTTCAAACTGAGCCCCAATGGTCAGCAAAGAGATATCTCTCGAGATGTCCCAGACAGTGGTTAGATACCATAATAAACTGCAAACTATGGATGAAGGCCAACAGCCAAATTTGATATTTCTAGATTTCAGAAAAACATTTGACACCATGCCCCCACTGCAGGCTATTAACCATTCCCCCACCCCAGGGGGCTTACTGTCCTTTTGTGAGTACGTGCGTGGCAAGCATGGGGCCCCGAGCTATTGCAGCCTTCCTTCTTTCCCGGGCTGCATTTACTTTCGCTTCCCATCCTTTCCTGTCCTTACTCCTTCCCCTCCGCCCTCTCCTTTCCCTCTCTTGGTACCCTTGTTTATGTTAGCCCCACTATCCTCCTGGTTATGTTGGCTTTGCAATTTGGTTTTCTTGCGTACTTACCTCATCCTTTCGGCATTCTCTGGTCCTCCCCCCCCCCCCCCCCCCCAGGGCCTGACCTCAGTTACTGAATTTCTATTCCGTAGTGTGAGCCATTTGGGGGAAGAGCACCTTACCTAGTGTCTCCGGCTTGTGCCCTCCTAGTTCCTTCCATCTTTTCCTTCACGTCGTCGTTTGATGCTAGAGTACATAGCCAGCATGGTAGCCACCCCGTGTGGTGGAGTTGCTGTGTACCCTTTTGGTTGAGCCCCCTGAAAACCCAGGGATCATACTTCTGATACCTGAGCTGTGACCACCTCATGTAAGCCTAGGAGTGGTTGCTTGTCATCATGGAGCATTGGAACTCCCGTTAATGGCCGCCGTGCCAGACGGCCCTTGCTGTGGCTGGGTGGCACCCATGAGGAGAGCCCCTGATCCGAGTGGGTAGTATCAGGGCGGACGCTATGCAAATGAAATGCATACGGGTTCTGAACTCGGGCTGTTCTTCTGCTGACATCTCTTTGAATGGAAATGATATTTTTGTGCTGCTTCTTCTGCCCCTTCAGCCTTCCCTTCCATGGCTACCCCCTGGGAGGTGGGTCAGGCTCGTCGGCTAGGGGCAAACATTTCTGCCGCTATCTGGATTGCACCAGGACTGATGGGGATACTTTCACCAATACCAAACCTTTGTTTTTTGTGGAATACATTGAAGACAATTTTGGCGAAGTGGACACTCTGAGCGAGATTCAGTCGGGTTCGTTGTTGATCAAAGCTGCTTCAGTTGCCCAGTCTGCGGCCCTTCGTGCTTGTCACTATCTTGGCACAATTCCTGTGTCCCTTACCCCCCCCCCCCCCCGCCCCCCTCTAGTCTTTGGATATGGTTCATGGTGTAATTTTTCACAGGGACCTCATCCTTCGAACTGATAAGGAACTTAGGGACAATCCAGGACGGCGGGGTGTTCACTTTGTTCGGCGTGTTCAGAAGGGCCCGAAGGACAGTTGCATTGATACTGGTGCTTTTATCCTGGCCCTTGAAGGGGATGCCATCCCCGAGAAGATCAAGATATGGTTTATTGATGTGACATGAAGCCGTACATCCCACCACCTATGCAATGTTTTAAGTGCTTGCGTTTTGGACATATGTCTTCCCACTGTTCGTAGACCCCTCTCTGTGGTGACTGTGACCGTCCACTCCATGATGGGAGTTCCTGAGTTGCCCCTCCTGTGTGTGTTAATTGTCGTGGCAATCATTCTCCACGTTCACCGGAATTCCAGGCTTATAAGAAGGAAAAGAAGATACAGCAGTGTAAGTCCCGTGATCATCTAACCTACACTGAGGCTCAAAAGAAGTGTGCACGTCTTCATCCTGTGTTAATGACGTCGAGCTATGCTTTAGTTACATCTTCACCTCTTCCTCCCCCTTCCTTACCCCAGTTCTTGAACCCCTCTCCTCTCCCCCTCCCCTGCAGTTCCCACACCCTCCCCTCCGGGCACCACTCCTCCCCCTCAGCTGGAGAAATGTCCCACTTCTAATGGCGTATGCCGGTCAAGGGCGCCCCTCCCAGGAACCCCCCTTCCCGGCACATTCCAGGCCAGAGGTCTGCTGCCACACGACCACCACGAGAACCACGGTCTGTGGGCCCCCAGGTCGCGCGCTCTCTTTCTGTTCAAGATCTTGCTGCAGCTGGCTCCTTTTTGCAGCATAGCCCTCCTTGATCTCAAATGGGAAAGAAGAAACATACAAGGTGCATTCAAGTTCTAAGGCCTCAGATTTTTTTTCTAATTAACTACTCACCCGAAATCGATGAAACTGGCGTTACTTCTCGACGTAATCGCCCTGCAGACGTACACATTTTCCACAACACTGACGCCATGATTCCATGGCAGCAGCGAAGGCTTCTTTAGGAGTCTGTTTTGACAACTGGAAAATCGCTGAGGCAATACAATAGCAGCACGGCTGGTGAATGTGCGGCCACGGAGAGCGTCTTTCATTGTTGAAAAAAGCCAAAAGTCACTAGGAGCCAGGTCAGGTGAGTAGGGAGCATGAGGAATCACTTCAAAGTTGTTATCACGAAGAAACTGTTGCGTAACGTTAGCTCCATGTGCTGGTGCGTTTTGTCTTGGTGAAACAGCACACGCGCAGCCCTTCCTGGACGTTTTTGTTGCAGTGCAGGAAGGAATTTGTTCTTCAAAACATTTTCGTAGGATGCACCTGTTACCGTAGTGCCCTTTGGAACGCAATGGGTAAGGATTACGCCCTCGCTGTTCCAGAACATGGACACCGTCATTTTTTCAGCACTGGCGGTTACCCGAAATTTTTTTGGTGGGGGTGAATCTGTGCGCTTCCATTGAGCTGACTGGCGCTTTGTTTCTGGATTGAAAAATGGCATCCACGTCTCATCCATTGTCACAACCGACAAAAAGAAAGTCCCATTCATGCTGTCGTTGCGCGTCAACATTGCTTGGCAACATGCCACACGGGCAGCCATGTGGTCGTCCGGCAGCATTCGTGGCACCCACCTGGATGACACTTTTCGCATTTTCAGGTCGTCATGCAGGATTGTGTGCACAGAACCCACAGAAATGCCAACTCTGGAGGCGATCTGTTCAACAGTCATTCGGCGATCCCCCAAAACAATTCTCTCCACTTTCTCGATCATGTCGTCAGACCGGCTTGTGCGAGTCCGAGGTTGTTTCGTTTTGTTGTCACACCATGTTCTGCCTTCATTAAACTGTCGCACCCACGAACGCACTTTCGACACATCCATAGCTCCATCACCACATGTCTCCTTCAACTGTCGATGAATTTCAATTGGTGTCACACCACACAAATTCAGAAAACGAATGATTGCACACCATTCAAGTAAGGAAAACGTCGCCATTTTAAGTATTAAAAACAGTTCTCATTCTCGCCGCTGGCGGTAAAATTCCATCTGCCGTACGGTGCTGCCATCTCTGGGACGTATTGACAATGAACGCGGCCTCATTTTAAAACAATGCGCATGTTTCTATCTCTTTCCAGTCCGGAGAAAAAAAATCGGAGGCCTTAGAACTTGAATGCACCTCGTAAGTCCCAGGTCAAGGAGCCTCTGGTGTCGCTACAGGTCCTGTCCCCACCTTCGCAACCTGACTCTGACCTGCTGTTCATGGATGTCGCCCCTTCCTTGTCGGTGACGGGTGGTGACCCAGCGGCATGACTGGCTTTAGCCTGTTCACCCCCAATTTGAATCATTATTCTGTGGTTATCCAATGTAATTGTAATGGCTATTACCATCACCTTCCGCAGTTGCAATCCCATACATATTTCGTTTTACTCTGCAGCTTCTGTGGTTCTATAGGAATCTTATTTTACTGATGATCACTCACCAACCCTCCGTGGGTTCCGTACTTTGTCACAATCGGGTCGGCCCCCTGCGGGCCTCCGGAGGCGTTTGTACATTGGTCTGTATGGACGTTGCTAGCACGTGGATTCCTCTTCAAACCACATTGGAAGCGGTTGCTGTTAGGGTCCACCTGGACTCTGGGGTCACAGTTTGCAATCTTTATCTCCCTCCTTACAGGACTCTTACATCTGCTGCCTTAACTGCCCTTCTTCAGCAATTTCCTCCTCCCTTCCTCCTGCTCAGGGATTTTAATGCTCATCATCCCTTGTGGGTCAGTGCATTTCCATCCAGTCGGGGTCTTCCCATAGACCAGTTTCATGCAGACCACGACTTGTGCTTTCTTAATGGTGGCTCCCCTACCCATTTCAGTGCCGGTCATTGTACCTTTTTTGCCATTGATCTTTCTCATTCTTCTCCCTCCCTCCTGTCTTCATTACACTGGTTGCCACATGACGACCTTTGTGATGGTGACCCATTCCCCATTGATTCTCTCGCTCCCTTCCCACTTCCTGGTGGACAGGTTACGTCGTTGGTCTTTCCACCATGCTGATAGGCCTCTATATACTGCCCAGGTCGTTTCCCCCCCCCCCCCCCTCTCCCTCTTTGTCGGGTTGTATTGATGACGACCGTGACGTGTCTGATGCGATTGTTCGTACTGCTAGCCTTGCTATCCCACACTCATCTGAACCATTTCGCCGCTGGCAAGTCCCGTGGTGGAGTACGGCCATACGCCATTGCCATGCTTGATACGCTATTGCCATCCTTGATCTCCGTTACTTAATCAAACGGAGCAAACGGGTGTGTTGGGAATGCTTTGATTCTTCCCTCGGTTCTACTGTCCCTATGTCACGGGTAAGGGCTACACTTCGCTCTCAAGATAATGTCTACTAGAATATGACGAGAGTTTCTACTGCTTGGCTTTGTGCTTGCCAACCCTCCTTAGCCAGTAATGTCACCAGAATTTGTCATGCTATCCCTCACAAGGGAACCTCCCCATCGCACCCCCCTCAGATTTAGTTATAAGTTGGCACAGTGGATAGGCCTTCAAAAACTGAACACAGATCAATTGAGAAAACAGGAAGAAGTTGTGTAGAACTGTGAAAAAATAAGCAAAATATACAAACTGAGTAGTTCACGGGAAGATAAGCAACAATAAGGACGATAGGAACGCATGAGCGCCGTGGTCTCGTGGTAACGTGAGCAGCTGCGGAACGAAAGATCCTAGGTTCAAATCTTCCATCAAGTGTAAATTTTAATTTTTTATTTTCAGTTTATGTGACAAACTCTTATGTTTTCATCACTTATTTGGGAGTGATTATCACATCCACAAGAAAACCTAAATCGGGCAAGTTAGAAGAATCTTTTTACCCATTCGCCAAGTGTACAAGTTAGGTGGGTCGACAACATATTCCTGTCATGTGACACACATGCCGTCACCAGTGTCGTATAGAATATATCAGTCGTGTTTTCCTGTGGAGGAATCGGTTGACCTATGACCTTACGATCAAATGTTTTCTGTTCCCATTGGAGAGGCACGTCCTTTCGTCTACTAATCGCACGGTTTTGCGGTGCGGTCGCAAAACACAGACACCAAACTTATTACAGTGAACAGAGATGTCAATGAACGAACGGACAGATAATAATTATGCAAAAATAAAGAAAGTAAAATTTTCAGTCGAGGGAAGACTTGAACCAAGGATCTCTCGTTCAGCAGCTGCTCACGCTACCACGGGACCACGGCGCTTCTAAGCACACTTCGTCCATGATGTTGCTTATGTAGCCCATGGACTACTCAGTTTGTATATTTTGCTTATTTTTTCACTGTTCCACACAACTTCTTCCTGTTTTCTCAATTGATCTGTGTTCAGTTTATCAAGGCCTATCCACTGTGTCAACTTATAACAAAATCTGAGGGGGGTGCGATGGGGAGGTTCCCTTGTCAGTACAACAGCCAACAACTCTGTCAATCAATGCCAAGCTGAATACCTGCTTACATAAGGGCATGGGCCAATGCATTATTGACTCCCTCGGTTTGTGAAGCTCTTTGTCTTGAATAAATCATTCATTTTTTCTCAAATTACGGTCATTTGTTTGTCTTTACATGTAAATAACATCTACACATTCTTGACGCAATCAGATAATTTCTTTGTGGTGCATTGCTTTTATTTATCTTAAGAGTGTATATTACACAGACTTTCACACCAAAATATAGAACCGCATAATGAATCTTATGTTAATGAGGCCAAGTACACTGAAGTGCAAAAGAAACTGGTATAGGCATGCATGTTCAAATACAGACATACGTAAACAGGCAGAATATGGCACTGCGGTTGGCAGTGCCTATGTAAGACAACAAGCGTCTAGCGCAGTTGTTTGATCAGTTACTGCTGCTACAATGGCATGTTATCAAGATGTGAGTCCATTTGAACGTAGTGTTATAGTCGACACACAAGCGATGGGACACAATGTCTCCAAAGTAGCAGCGAAGTGTACTGTTAGTATCAGGAATCCAGTAAAACATCATATCCCTGACACCGCTGTCTCTGGAAAAAGATTGTGCAAGTATAGAACCGATGACGACTGAAGAGAATCATTCAGTGTTACAGAAGTTCAACTCTTCCACAAATTGCTGCCGATTTCAATGCTGGGCCATCAACAAGTGTCAGCATGTGAACCATTCACTGAAACATCATCAATATGGGATTTCGGAGCCGAAGGCCTACTCGTGTACCCTTCATGACGGCACAACACAAAGCTTTACACCTTGCCTGGGCCCGTCAACACCAACACTGGACTGTTGATGACTGGAAACATGTTGCCTGGTCGGGCGAGTCTCATTTCAAATTGTATAGAGCAGATGGACGTGTACAGGTATAGACAACCTCATGAATCCATGGACCCTACATGTCAGCAGGAGACAGTTCAAGCTGGTGGAGGCTCTGTAATAATGTGGGGCGTGCGCAGTTCGAGTGATGTGGGACCCCTGATATGTCTAGATATGACTGACAGGTGACACATACGTAAGTTTCCTGTCTGATCACGTGCATCCATTCATGTCCATTGTGCTTTCCAACAGACTTGGGGAATTCCAGCAGGACAATGCGACACCCCACACATCCAGAATTGCTACAGAATGGTGGCTGTCGGAACTGTTTAAACTCAGAAGTGTGTTCCTGGAGCCAAACTCCCCAGACAAGAACATTATTGAACATATCTGGGATGCCTTTCAATGTGCTCTTCAGAGAGATCTCCACCCCTTCGTACTCTCAGAGATTTATGGACAGCTCTGCAGGATTCATAGTGTCACTTCCCTCCAACACTGCTTCAGACATTAGTCCTGTCCATGCACATCGTGTTGCAGCACTTCTGCATGCTTGCGGGGGCCCTACACTGTATTAGGCAGGTGTACAAGTTTCTTTGGCTCTTCAGTGGATATATATGAATTATTTGTCTCTCTCTTCCTGTCGTTGTGTAAATTGTAGATACCCTGAAATTTATATTTACACTCCTGGAAAATGAAATAAGAACACCGTGAATTCATTGTCCCAGGAAGGGGAAACTTTATTGACACATTCCTGAGGTCAGATACATCACATGATCACACTGACAGAACCACAGGCAACAGAGCATGCACAATGTCGGCACTAGTACAGTGTATATCCACCTTTCGCAGCGATGCAGGCTGCTATTCTCCCATGGAGACGATCGTAGAAATGCTGGATGTAGTCCTGTGGAACGGCATGCCGTGCCATTTCCACCTGGCGCCTCAGTTGGACCAGCAGACCGCGTGAGACGACGCTTCATCCAGTCCCAAACATGCTCAATGGGGGACAGATCCGGAGATCTTGCTGGCCAGGGTAGTTGACTTACACCTTCTAGAGCATGTTGGGTGGCACGGGATACATGCGGACGTGCATTGTCCTGTTGGAACAGCAAGTTCCCTTGCCGGTCTAGGAATGGTAGAACGATGGGTTCGATGACGGTTTGGATGTACCGTGCACTATTCAGTGTCCCCTCGACTATCACCAGTGGTGTACGGCCAGTGTAGGAGATCGCTCCCCACACCATGATGCCGGGTGTTGGCCCTGTGTGCCTCGGTCGTAAGCAGTCCTGATTGTGGCGCTCACCTGCACGGCGCCAAACACGCATACAACCATCATTGGCACCAAGGCAGAAGCGACTCTCATCGCTGAAGACGACACGTCTCCATTCGTCCCTCCATTCACGCCTGTCGCGACACCACTGGAGGCGGGCTGCACGATGTTGGGACGTGAGCGGAAGACGGCCTAACGGTGTGCGGGACCGTAGCCCAGCTTCATGGAGACGGTTGCGAATGGTCCTCGCCGATACCCCAGGAGCAACAGTGTCCCTAATTTGCTGGGAAGTGGCGGTGCGGTCCCCTACGGCACTGCGTAGGATCCTACGGTCTTGGCGTGCATCCGTGCGTCGCTGCGGTCCGGTCCCAGGTCGACGGGCATGTGCACCTTCCGCCGACCACTAGCGACAACATCGATGTACTGTGGAGACCTCACGCCCCACGTGTTGAGCAATTCGGCGGTACGTCCACCCGGCCTCCCGCATGCCCACTATACGCCCTCGCTCAAAGTCCGTCAACTGCACATACGGTTCACGTCCACGCTGTCGCGGCATGCTACCAGTGTTAAAGACTGCGATGGAGCTCCGTATGCCACGGCAAACTGGCTGACACTGACGGCGGCGGTGCACAAATGCTGCGCAGCTAGCGCCATTCGACGGCCAACACCGCCGTTCCTGGTGTGTCCGCTGTGCCGTGCGTGTGATCATTGCTTGTACAGCCCTCTCGCAGTGTCCGGAGCAAGTATGGTGGGTCTGACACACTGGTGTCAATGTGTTTTTTTTTCCATTTCCAGGAGTGTATTTACAGTGTGTACTGCTAAGGAGTATATTTACTGCCAGTATGTCTTAAAATATTGAAGCCATCTCCAATTTTTTCCCCCCTTTCATCATGTGCTTTCTTTCTTTAGTACCTTCCATGGCAATTTAAAAGAGACCATCCTAGCATTATCATGAAGCATTAGATCACAGAAAACCTAGCTCAGGTTGGCTGAACTAGACGCGATTCACTGTCTTCATGAATTAAAGTCTATTGCCAATTCAGTCAGTCTACCTAGTTTTTATTTTATTTCATTTACTTTTGCCATTGCAATCACCTTTTATTTTCAAATAGATTGTGAATAAAAACAAATATAATATATATTTCAATTGGGGGCTCTTGCAGTGTGATGAAATAGAACGACAGTTGAGAGAGGGAGGGGGGAGGGGTGTTCTATTAAAACATAGTAATTCTTTGTACATGTGATTTGTTTTGTTCATGGTCACTAATGAACTGTTTCCTCCTGCAGGACGTATGCTTCCTGTGATTCCATCACTCGTAACGAAGCAAGTGAGGTAATTATGAATGATTAAGTTAGTTGAAATAGGATAATTAATAGTTTGTATATTGAATTAATGAATTTAATCTGTGATACCAGTAAATTAATGTTTTATCATGGGAGTCTGATAGTTGTGTGTAGTAGCACCTACTATCATTTCAGTCATGTTCAGTCCTCAATTAAATGAGTTCACAGTTCATTTTTGTAGATGGCATTACAGCACCAGAAAATTGCACATACTCGGGTAGCATGAATGGTACAAGGTTTGAATCTGTTATCTGTAAAAGTTAAAACAGAGCAACTATCACTGGGAATATCTTAGACAAAGGGCACTCATTTAACTTTTAAAGGAGCAGGTTATAGAGCAAAGTGTAAGGTTTGTGCATCAGTTTACTGAAGTAAACAATATAAATTCTAATGAAGTGAGATAGAGATAATGAACTGAATTCAGCACAGGACCCAATACTGGTAGCTAAAAACACGTCCAATCAAGAAACGTGTACTCGGGAAGCAGATCAAAATGAAATTGACAATGCTAAGACATGAATATGGCTCCTCTTTCCAATAGCTTGTATGGGACCTGGTAATGGGAGACTGTCCCACAGTGTAACATTGTACCATTTTGATCATCTCACTTGCCTGGAAACGTGATAATTTTATATAAATTAAAAATGTGTATCACATCAGAGGTGGGACCAGTTGATGGGTATATGGGTTGTAATCCCAGTCAGGCACACAATTTCAACTTTTCATATCAAACAGGAAATTTGTCAGCTGGTGTAACAGTATGCTATCCAAGTTAAGCTTTCTCATGATAAGGTTGTGATCAGCCAAGACAAGTTTCATATTAATTGATTCTAAAGAATGTTCATTGTCAAAGACACTTTGCGAATTGGTTACTTAGGACCATACGAAATAAACACTTGTTGGCTTTAATTTTAGCCCAATGTTCTGTCGTGGACAACTAGTGTGTGTGTTTCTGTTTCTACAGCTATGTATGTTGTTTGATCCTTTCTTCTTCCTGAAAATCCCATGTTTGAGAGACTTTCCTGATTGCTTATTGGACAGTACATTTTCCAGTCCTTATTGTTTTAAGGTCTTTTTACCAGTTATTTGTAGTAGTTTTATTTTTCAAGAAAATTTGAATCTGATGGATTAACCTGTGTGAGCCAATTCTTTCTGTGTGTGTTCTATGAACTGGATTCTTTGCATTCACATTGTAACTCAGATTTTATGGTTTTGGTGTGGATTTTTTTTTTTTTTTTTTTTTTGGTGTATGTGATGTTGATACATAGATGACACAGAATACTTTATTGCCAATTTTGAGCTTAGCTTGTGCAGTTGTTACATCGGTCGTGAATTTTGTTTTTCAATATGACATTTGTAGTACAGTTTTCCTTGCTTGTTCCTCCAACATTTCAAGTTGTTTTTGTGCATCATTCTTTGGCAATTAGTGCTAAGCAATCTGCAAATACTGCACAATTTAATTCCACAATTTTGGGTTTAAGTCCTATCTAGTTAGTGTATTGGTGCACCTGCTCTTCTCCATTTTTTTTTTTTTTTTTTTGAGGACACACTTGATTGGTAATGGGCATTAACCTTTGCTGTGCCCTTTTTTCATATTTCTGCCCTTTTTTCATATTTCAAATTCATTGCTCAGTTCTCTCATGAATTATACTTTTTATTTCTCTGTGAATGCCTACTTTATGATGATTATTGCCTTTACATCTTAATACAAATGTAACTAGTATTCGAAAGAGAGTGTCTTGGTTGGTCAGTGATGATATACACTTCCTTTGTAAATTGACAGATATTGAAAACCCTTTATACCCTTTGTTTGCTGTGTTGCAGAATTTGTTCTGTGCACAGTCACCTGGCATTCACAAAGTTAACTGTTCCATGTGTTATATAAATCGAGTTTTGTGAATCATTGTTTTCCAAAAGCAATGTACATGCTATTTCCACATGAAAATAATAGATGGAAAATTTGTATTGGGTATTGGCAGCAAATTTCAGTCTTTTGCACCATAATTACCACTAAGTTACTCATTATAATAATGAATATTGCAGGATGGAAACAATGAATGAAAATAAAGAAATGCACCCACCTGCCAGGACGTGTGTGATTGGTTCCCTGTAGACATATGTAATAGTGCAGAAAATTTAACTAGTTTGGTATACTCTTCAGTACTATTCCGGTATATGCCTTGTGGGTATTCTATCAGCAATCTTTTCCATAGACAGATTGCCATTCCCAGCATCCTATCAATAAATCATCAAAATGACAGCCACTGAGTGACGCGCGTTTCTTTGGCTCGCGAGTTTTTCCGCTCATTGAAGGTGTTACAGAGAAGTGCGGCAGTCCACAACGTGTGCATCCGACTAAACAAGTGTTACTTGCCGTGGTGTGTTGTTCTCCGTTGATTACCACAAGTGATAAGTGAGTGAAAAATGGGAAGAGCACGAGTAAGCGGCAGCAGGCGAGGCTACAGGGGCGCAGGCAGCGCGGGCGCACGGTCTCCGGCGGCAGGTGAGGCCTCGCTTCCCGACATCGGGGAGCTCGTCCGGTCCCAGGTGAGTGCGGCGCTGCACAGTAAAGACACGCTAGACGTAATAGCACAATCCATCACGGACTCTGTGACGGCCGCGGTCATGTACAAACTGCAAGAGTCTGTCAGGCGCAACAGCACCGAAATCCAGTCTCTTAAAAAGTCCCTGGCCGCACAAGAGAAAAAAGCCGCCGACCTAGAAGCTAAACTGTCTGCGGCCACAGATGAAATTGAGCAGTATCAGCGAAGGAACAGCTTGCGCTTGTTCGGGGTAGCTGAAAACGATCGTGAAAACACCGACGACCTGGCCATTAGCCTCGTGCGTGAGAAACTTGGCGTGCAGATCGACGTGGCCGTTATTGACAGAAGCCACCGTGTTGGGCGCAGGATACCAGGTGCGATGAAACCCAGGCCCATAATAATTAAATTTGTGTCATACCGGAAAAGAGCTGAAGTGTTTGCTCAGAAAAGAAAACTCGGCAAGAGTGGGGTTACCCTGAGGGAAGATCTGACGCGCGAAAGACTAAAAGTTTTGAACACTGCGATCACACAGTTCGACCTTCAAAATGTATGGACCCAGGATGGCAGGATCGTAGTCAAGACGGAAGGAGGGAGGAAAACGGTGACGAACATGTCCGAACTGAAAGACTGAGCGAAATCTCGCGAGACACAGTCTCATATTGTACTCTGTCTAATATAAGTTAATTTTTTGTTCTTTCTTTTCATTTTTTACGTAAATATTGCTTCGTTATTTCTATATGTACCATAAGTACTCTATTTAAAATCAGTCAATTGTTTCACATAAATATTGCTTCTTTATTTGTCTATCATAAGTGCTCATGTATATTCATATTGTCAGTCAAACGGGAATTAACATTCTCCATTAACAGGAATCTCCATAAAACCGCCTTTCTATATCTGTTATTTTCATCCTCGTCACTACCACTACTACTACTATTATCTTTTTCGTAACCACTACTGCCACTTTCCATCTTTCTTTTCGCTCCCTTCTCCGATACCTCCAGCTTGTCTTTCACCTTTAGCCCACAGACGCTTGAGTCAGCCACGACCTTGGACACACCTGTAAATATGTCTTCCCCCGCGAAATCCAGCTTTTGTCCCTCTTCCGGCCAGCAGGTAGACGGAGCGCGCTCGGTCCTACAGGCGGCCACAATGGGACGGACCGGTTCCGGCGGCGGGCTCTTTGTGACCCACGCGAACGCTCAGTCGCTAACGGCTCACTTCGACGAGTTCCGTGACCTGTTCTGCGAATCGCTGTTCCATATTATCCTCGTCTCTGAAACTTGGTTGAAACCAAACATTTCTTCCGACGCTATCCGAATCACTGGTTACTCTCTCCTAAGGGCAGATCGTGAAACACCACGCGGGGGTGGTGTGGGTGCCTATGTTTGCTCTGATCTGAGACCTACTATACTATGCACATCGGATGCAAAGGGCGAAGGAGAAGCAGAGTTCTTGTTTTTCGAAATAAATACATCAAATCAGAAACTGCAAATTGGAGTAATCTATAAACCTCCAAATGTCGGTGCTATGTCCTCCTTTCAGTCTGCCCTGTCCTCGCTCGTGACACTGTATGAACACACAATCATAATGGGCAACACAAACATCGACTTACAGTTAAAATCTCCCTCTGCAGAAAAACTAAGGAGACTGTTGCACTCCAATGATATGAGTTTAACACCGCTGGACCCAACTCATCACACGCCACACAGCCATACACTCATAGATATAATAGCAACAAAGCGACCAGATAAAATAATTCGCGCCAATCAGATATCCACTCCAGGACTCTCTGCTCATGACGTGATATTCTTAAATTACTCAGTACATACTACCAAAGAAAAATCTCACCTGGTAACCTACAGAAACCTAAAAAATGTTAACCATGACGCTCTTCAAAAGGATTGCTCAGACATCCCTTGGCATGATATAAGCAATGAACCGACTTTAGACGGAAAAATTCGGGAATTATGTCGCAAAATTATTGCACTGTATGATAAACATGCTCCTCAACGCACTGTCAAGGTAAAGAGAGCTCCCGCTCCGTGGCTCACCACTGGATTACGCCAGTTAATGAATAAACGTGATTCTGCACATAGGGCCTTCAAGCGTAACCCAACTCCCGAGGCGTACGAAGCTTATAGGAAACTCCGAAATAGAACCAAGCAAAGCGTGAGGAATGCCAAAATCAGACACGCCCGCTCTGTCGTATGCGGCATATCAAAACCTGCTGCACTGTGGAAAAAGCTGCGCAGTTTCGGTGTAGGGAAGCGAAGATCTGACGCTGTTTATGAAGCGCCTGCAGAAGAATTAAATGATTTCTTCTCAACAGCTGTAAGCCGCCACGCAGCGACAAATTACCAGCCCCAAGATATCAATCTCTCGAGAGACAAGTTTTTCCTAAAACATGTCACTACCGGCACAGTACACAAGGCAATTATGAGAATCTCTTCCGAGGCAGTAGGAAATGATGGAGTGAGCATTGGCATGATTAAGAACATCGTAAACACTATTACTCCAGTTATCACAGACATCTTCAACCTGTCTCTTGTCAGTAGTACATATCCTACTGAGTGGAAGCAAAGTTTAATTCAACCTATACCCAAGACTGACAACCCTAAGTCGCCAGGTGACTACAGGCCGATCAGCATACTTCCTGCAATATCTAAAGCCCTAGAATACATCGTCCATGAACAGCTGACGGATTACCTCAAAACTCATAACATCCACGACAAATATCAGTCAGGCTTTCGAAAGCACCATAGTACAGCAACTGCATTAATCAAAGTAACTGATGACATTAAACATGCTATGGACAGACGTGAAGCTAACATCCTAACACTGCTTGACTTTAGCAAGGCTTTTGATACAGTTGACTTTGATATATTACTAATTAAAATGAAGCAGCTGAATTTCTCAAACAGTGCAATACACTGGTTCGACAGCTACCTCAAAAACAGAAGTCAACAAGTCATTTGTGGGTCGGAAAAATCATGGAAAAATGTGCGCTCTGGAGTTCCCCAAGGTTCCGTCCTTGGTCCATTACTCTTCTCACTGTACATTAATGATATTTCTCTCAGTGATTCACTCCTGCAACTACCATCTATATGCGGAGGACATCAAACTGTACATAAGTGCAAGCCCCAAGAACATCGCTGACGCAGTAGCGAGTATGAACGCAGATCTTTGCTCTGTTTCTCGATGGGCACAGAACCTAGGTCTGAAACTAAACCCCAAGAAATCCCAGGTCATACTTATATCTCATCCAAAGTTAATCAGTCGGTACTTTTGCGAAACAGTCTCTCAAATACTCCTCAATGGTACCCAACTACCATACCAAAAACAGTAAAGGACCTTGGAATAATCTTGGATGAACACCTAAACTGGGAAGAACAAACAGTCGCAGCTTGCCGTAAATCGCTCTCCTCCCTACATGCAATTCAAAAATTTAGAAAAATATTTCCAACCCATGTTAAACAAAAATTAGTCCAAACACTAGTCTTGCCTAATCTTTACTACTGTGATGTAGTTCAACACGGCACAAATAGTGAAAATTCGAGATGCCTCGAGCTAGTGATGAACGCTTGCGTTAGATACGTATGCAATATATGGTTGTATGATCATATCAGTCCTTCATACTCCCAGCTAGGTTGGATACGCCCACATAAGGCACGCGATCTCCACATGATGTGCTTACTTCATCGATTTCTTAGCCACTGGTGCCCCCAATACTTATCTTCTCACATTAAACACCTATCATCATTCCACAACTGCAATACCATATCGGATACGTCTAGCATCTTGGCTGTACCTTTACATAACACAAAATCTTTCTCCATCTCAGCCATACGACTATGGAACACGCTCCCCTGTGATCTGTCTTGTCCAGAACCACTCAACATTCAAGAGGGAACTCAAGACTTACATATTAGGAACGGTATAGCCACCATTGTTGTGCCCCTCTCATCTTTTTCTTTCTCCTCTCCATCATAGCTTCGAATTTTACCATTCTATTTCTCTTCCTCTAACCTATCTACCTTCTCTATCTCTCTTTCACCCCATTCCATCGTCTTATGTCTCTGCTTGATGAGAATAACTCATATGCTGCAAGAATATAACGAGAAAATTCCCAACTAGCAATAGGACTGACATTCATAAAAGAAAATGTTTACTTTCATATACATAGTCATTATTATTATTATTATTATTATTATTATTATTATTATTCTTGATTGTTATAATTATGTTTTGATTGTTATAATTATCATTGTACTACTTTTATAATCTCTATTTTTTTTCTTTAACATTAATACTGTATAACATGTTATATGTCGTTAATGTTCTGTAGAAACTGAAATTTGTTGAATCTGAGTATGCCTGGTTAGGTGTAAGAGAGGGCCTGAGGGCCCTAATCTTGCCAGGTAAAATAAATGCATAAATAAAATAAATTGAACCTTCTCATTCGCTTTTACCACAGCTGAGTTTGTGATTGTTCCACTTCTGATCTCTAAACCTTGTGCCTACCATGTATTTGTACAACAGGATTCATTCATTCATTAGTAACTTCCTTTGTGATTAATCAAGCATGTATTCAATTCTTAAATTTCAGTAAATGTAAAATTTTATTTTCAAGAGACGGTTGTCCTTGTTTGTACCAAGCGGGTAATTTGTGAAGAACTGGCTGAAAATTACTAAAATTTGTGTTGGGCAAATCCTCCTTATAGTTAATAGCATCGTCTAAGAAAAGACTGAGAATGTAGAAAATACTTTGCACTGACTCATTAATGTGTAACATGAATACCAGTTCTATTCTTACACTTTCTAGAGTACACCAAGTGTTGCTTATGTGTCTTATAAATAAGACACTTTTCAGTGTCATATGCTGTGTCCTGTCTGTTAGCACTTTGGAGCCTAGGAAACAGGCCATTTGTGCCATTATGGGAAGCATTACTGGCACATATGTAAGCAATGTATAGTCAAGAGTAATAAACCCTTAAAAAAGGACTGGGCTTAAAGATTTAATTTTCATATTCACTTTAGTTCTTGGGTGATAGATCATCAAATTTTAAAATAATGATGACTGAAAGTATAATTATTCTCCCAAGAAAAAAGTCCAGTGTGAGTTATTGAGCAATTTCTTCCACTTGAGCTTCCAAAATTTTTTGCTCATGCAACAAACATGGCGTATTTGTTGCAGAATGACAGCAAACTGTGAAACCTAATGAGTGCATGCATGAAATTGTCAGTGTGACTATTGGCTCAGCTATTTGCGACAGCAGCTGTCATGTTTGCTAATGTTTCTTTCAAAATAATTCTTAAGATTAACAACAGGAGGCAGCACCAATCAAGGAATAAGTAGTGAGATGTCCGTGCATTGTTCTTATATTAAATGAGTCCAGTTTTTGACAAGTAGATGGCTCATGCATTGAGAAAATTTCTGCCGGGGCAGTACTCCGGTGCAGTCTTTTTAACACAAAATTGTGGCTCGATCTATGCTTGGGTTTGGTCTCCAAATTGTTGGGAATTACTCAGTCCAGTCATAATGAAATATCTCACTGAACATATCTTATTTATTATACGACAGTGTAGCACAGAGAAAAATGTTTTTGGGACTAAGAAAACTGAATTGACCTGTTCAACTGTATCCATGGTGTGGGAAGAAGAGTGGTTTTAATTTATGCTAATTTTGGTGAATAGGTCATTCTATTACAAGCAGAAATGATGGACAGAGATCAGTATTTGTGTGAACTGTGATTTGGTAGCTCTGTGAGTCAGTGTAACTACCAGCCAAAAAGGTTCAATTCCTAGCCATTCCTAGGATTTTTCTTGCCACTTGGGACTTTGCCATCATTAGCAATGTTTTGTGTATTTGAGAAAGGTCAAGTTCCACCATTAGCTTTGAGTCCATGTAAAATTGAAGGTGCACCTAAAATGGGCTCAGTAAGACAGTTCAAAGGTTGGAGGAATGCTCTAGTATACACCACCTCAAACAGGACCAATAAAGTGCTGTAGTTGGTGTTCAAATGCATCTTTGAGTTGAGGACAGCTGTATATTGAGTGTTAATCATTTCTACTTCTAAGTGCTATCTTTCCAGTTCCAGTAAACAGTTTTTACTCAAGTTATCTGTAGTAAATTGTAGTCAAGACAACTGGTTATCTTCTCATTTGGCTACTTATTCCATTTGAAATTTTCAGTATGAAATAGGCATAAATGTTAAAAATGAGGTATTTTAATTTGCTTTTAGTAACTTCAGTATTCTGTAACACTTGAATGTATCAATAAACAGTTTGTTTTCACATTTGCTTTGTTATCATATGAGAGAATGTTTAGAAAGCTGCCTTGATATTTAGTATGGGAGGATCTTGATGATAAATAGGGAGCAGGTTTAGTTGAGAAATGTGTTAAAAAACTGAAATATTACAACGCTGTGTCAGCCTACATGTTGAACTCCAAAGTAGGGAACCTTACAGATATTAGGTAGGTCTGTGCTACAACTATATTCCTCTTATTTGTACCACATAGGCTCTCCAGTGAAAATACGGCTTCTGTGTGAGAAGAAACTATGTACCATAGAAAGTTAACCAGTAACTTAAGTACTGTTCCAGAAAAAAATATTCAGTTTTGAGAAGAATTTGATTTGAAATAAACATTTTGGGAGATTGAGTCTGTCCTACGCAAACTGTTTTTAATTCTTTACCCCATTGTGGATCCAGTACCCAAGAAAACGTGCATGTAATTTCACGAGAAATTGTGTGTGTAAATACAAATACTCAAAACAAATTTTAGGTCAGATGATCTCAGAAAAGCTCACACAAGGATACAGTCCCAAATGGAGCAGAGATAGCAAACACATCAGCCTCGGAGTTGCAAATTGTTGCAGCTGTGTTGGAAAAGAATTAGATCTCAAAGAGCTCATGGAAAGCACTGAAGCAGAAATAATTTCAAATACTAAAAACTGGTTAAAGGTATAGGTAATTTCAGCCAAAATTTTTGCCAAGGACCAAATGGTGTACAGAAAAGATAGACTAAGTTTGGTTGGTGGGGACATGTTTGTTGCTATTAGTAGTAGTTTATCTTGTCGTGAAATTGAAGTAGATAATTGATGTGAGTTAGTAAGGGTAGCGGTTACGCCCAACAACCAGAGTAAATTAATAATTGGCTTCTTTATTGCTCCCTCTCCCTGACTCTGATAGTTGCTGGAAGGTCAAAGAATACTTTTAGTCTCATTTTGAATAAGTATCAGACTTAAAGAATTATAATTGGTGGTGACTTCAACTTACTCGATATGTCTGTGAAAATATATTATTTAAAGTCGATGGTAGGAGTGAAACATTGCCCGAAAGTCTACTACATGCTTTCTCTGAAAATTACTGTGAGCAATTAATTCATGAGCCCACGCAAAGTGTGAATGAGTACAGTAACATACTAGAGTTCTTAGTGACAGTCAGTCCTGAGCAAGTAGTGTCATGATGGATACAGGAATTGGTGACCACAAAGTTGTTACAGTGAGATAGAACACCATAACACCCATCTCTATTGAAAATAAATGTAAACTATATCCATGTAAAAAAAGCAGATACAAATTTGCTTTAGTACCTTCCTCAGAGACGGGCCCCATTGTTTCCATACTAACTAACGGTGACCTGCAAATAATTGACTAAAGTTGTTCATTGAGGCCATAAAAGTAAAATAAATAAATGTAGGACTAGTATTGAGGAAGGAGGACTGTTTATAAAGAAAATGAGGCGTAGTCACAAGCCCTAGATTTTAGAGGCGACTGTGCTCAGCAGCTTTGAAAGCAGTTCGTACGTCCGTCCGTTTGTCATATTCTGTGGACGACTTATAAGCTCAAAGAGTACCGTATTTACTCGAATCTAAGCCGCACCTGAAATTTGAGACTCGAAATTCAAGGGGGGAGAAAAGTTTTAGGCCGCACCTCCAAATCGAAACAAAGTTGGTCCATTGTAATATGAGACACGATTTAGGTCCAATGAATGATGATACAGCCACAGTAGTTCGGTTCGAGTCGTAAGCTTAGCAGTTAAGCTTTACCAGGTAGCCATTGCTATGCATCAGGCGCTCCGTCCGTATTTATGCGGGTACCCTTCCTTTTTCACATGCTTCGTCTGGTTTGAATCGATTGCTTATTTTACTTTGATCTGATAAGTCCCGTCATCTTTGTTAGAGGTGTTTACGTCACTCTAAGCTGGAAATGCATTACTGTATTGTGTCATGCATTGTTTGCCGCATTCTGATAGTGCGTGTTTACGGCCTGTCGCTGCTCGCGGCATGGCTTGCTTTTGTGCGCGCTACCGCCGCCTACAATTAAAAAAAGAGAGGAATCGTCTCATTAGCGAAACAATGGCAAGAGACTGCTATTTGTTGTTACTTACACTGCTGCTTTCTTTGATAATGATCAACAAGAACCAAATAATAGACTGTGTATGATAGAACATGTTCTGAACGAGAGTTTGGCGAAAACTTTTCTCCGTTTAAAAATCTTTGTGGCCGCTTCTTTAGTACATCAAATCCTGCACAGAAATTAGTCATCTTAGATTTAAAAATCTAGTCAGTAGCCGTGCTTAATTTCTGACTGTATCACTATTAGGCATAAGAATAATACGAATATAAACATGACACGATACGTATATTCTTCCGCGTTCGCTATTGTCTCACTCTAGTTTCGTACTTTATTAGGCAGAGAGGATTTAAATGAGACAGCAGCAAACACGAAAGAATACATGGCAAAATGTTTATATTCGAATAATTCTTATGGTGAAGAGAATACTACATGTGATTCACATTTCATCAGGTTCCTATTAGCAACCATCTCTTCTCACCGGTAGGAAAATATTCAGAACGTAGAGTTGGCCATATTGACAAACATCCCAAACAGTCTTGCCAGTCGGATTTTCGTAGTACATTGAAATTCTGCTACATTCGAATATGAACAAAACGGAATTTGTATTTACTTCATTGGCTAATGTATGAAAATGCAGTTGTCGAAACTCGGGGCGGAGAAAAAGAGCTTGTCTTCCACCTTTTTTAAAAAAAATTATTTACTGACGCAGAGGTTTTGGCGCCAGTATTTATCTTTGTGCCTACAAAGCATCCCTGTGTAGCGCTATATATATTCGACGGCAGAAGTTAGTTGTGGCAGCACCTATCAAGATTTCTCAGAATTTCCGCTTGCTTTGCACTCGATTCTAAGCCGCAGGCGGTTTTTTGGATTACAAAAACCGGAAAAAAGTGCGGCTTAGATTCGAGTAAATACGGTACAGGGGTTTGGAATGAGTCAGGTTATGTGTATTGACAGAGAGCCAGCCATCAGGCACATTGAATTAACAGTGAACTATAAGCTGTTGAATGGAAAGTAATTTATTTGTGCTTTTGTTTCTCACACTACTGGGTTGGCATTAATTATTAGTAAACTAGTTTTAAATTCAGTACCTAAAGTTGTTTTTTGTTTTGTTGAAATAGGTGTTTTGATTCCACTAATTTACTTTGCCATTTCAGGTGCAATTTGACACCTCATATGCAGCAACTGGAAGAAGACCACAGAAAAAGAAGGAAAGTAGCAGCCAAGAATTTACTGTCCTATTTGAACACAAACTAACAAACTAAAAGCTGACTATTTTAGTACAATATACTAGTGCTGTGGCTGTGATTGAGATACTGAAAGGAAATCTAATTTCTTACTCTTCTGATGTGCAGTATAAGAAACTTTTGTAACATAATATGTTTGGGCAATTTTGCCCATTTTACCATATAAAATGGAAGACTGTTCTGTATATATAAGATGTTTATTATTATTATCTACTTTAATTTCTAAATTTACATTTTATTAAAAATGTGTTGCTATTGTTAATTTTGCTACTTCAGTTTATCATATTGCCAAACAAAAATAATGTGTTCATAAACTTTGGTGATCTCGTGTGTGTGTGTGTGTGTGTGTGTGTGTGTGTGTGTGTGTGTGTTTTTTACTGTTATGCTCAGAGATTTTTGTGTGTTTAAGAGGCTCTAATTTGACTTAACTGCCATTCCTTCAAGATGTAGGTTAAGTTGTTCCACTTGTACTTCCTCTCTTTGATAGCTGTTAGTTATAAATGTCGTACCTCCATAGTATAATACAGCTTCTGTATCTGTAGCATCTAAGTTTCTTGCTTATATCTGTTTTGGTCACTGTACTTTTCTTCCAGTGCTCACACACATTCTCTCAATTTTGTACAAGTAAAACATTGTTTGTAGTTTGTAACCACAGTGTGCCTTAGTCAGACTTTCACATGTGACACCAGTATGCAAGACTGAATTATATATAACTTGTCTTCCACATATGTCTAAATTATTAAAGTAAATCTGGCAGACATTATATTTGTAGGAAAGGTTTATTTTGGAAAGGGAAGAACTGCTATAATTTTTAATATTTATGAAACTTTTGCACTCCATTTTATAATTTCTTGTATTTTAGCTACTTTTCAAGTGTGTATTAGGAAAGAAAGGTTTATAGTAGAATATTTAATATTACTTTATGTACTGAAATTACTATTTGTATTGTTTTTTCTTTTTTACAGATATGACCTTTTTATATGTTGAGTTGTTATAGCTCCATAAGACAGAACATGTGTGTTCTTCATTTTAGAACACTGTGCCAGACATGTAAACAGTTTTCCATTTAGCTTTTAATACTCTCTTGTGTAATTAACAAGTACTATAAATGATCTGAGTGATCTATGTTTTTATGGAAGTTATGTTTGTTCGTCAGTCTTAATTTTTTTTTTACATTTACATTATTGTTTTGTTCTTCATTTTTATAAATTTTACATTCAATTTTGCAGTCTAAATTTTTGTAAATGCTACATTTTTATTTCAGTTTACATGTTACTTGTTTTTTCATCATCTGTGTTTTCTTCTTCTTTTCCTCCTCCTGCTGCTGCTACCACCACTACAACAACAACATACTTCATGCCATTAATAAAGGTTGTTCCTGCCAGCTAGTCAGATCTGCATGTTCATTGTAATGTAATACCTGTTGTAAATTACTTCAATTAAGTGACAGTTTGGCAAGCCATGAAAATTTTATAGGTAGAGCCCCTTCACTCTATTTTTGTTCTTCTGTAGAAACCATAAGTAGTGATCAATAATACTTCAGTTGTTTTAAAATACTAATCTTGCAATTCCATTTGTCCTCTATTTTAAAATGGATGAGGCTTCACGGTTTTCAGTGTTTCAACATAATGATGACCATCTGCTGCTGCCCTTATATTTTAATTTTTTCTTCTGTTCAGTCACTCATATATTGCCTGCTGCCTTGCTGTCACCTGGTGTTCTGAGACGTAAGACATTTCAGTAAATAGAATTTTGCTTTTTTTCTGGCTCATATTGAAATTTATATGGCTTCTTGTACATTTATATTTTTGTATGTATGATTTTGATGTGGATTTGTCATAGTTTTTGTTTCATGCATAAAAAGAGACCTTAGTTTTAACTATGTGAAAAAATCATACTGTAGTGATGGTATCTGATTCACAGTATTTTCATGCATTTTTAGTTTGCAGTGCCATAAAATGAGATGTTGTGCATTAATTAAATCAGTATTGTGGATCCCATATTGAAATATATTGGGGAGGGGGATCTCCAATAATATTGTTAGCAAGAGTGCTGTTGACAGATGAACAAAATTCATTACATGCATCTGTATTGCATTTTCTTAGACTTTTATGATTTGTTGTAATGAAACTATGGTTATTTATATTCTTGATTAAGTTTCAATGAATACCGTCATTATTCTGCAGTAGCACTTTTTGCAAGTTACGGGCATATTAACAGTAAAATCGATGTTTTTTTAGTAAAAATTGACTAATATTATCATACTAATGCTTCTCTTCTTCCATTGTGATTGCTAGTTTTGTACTCATTATGTGATATATTTGCTCAGAAGTATAACAGGCTGCAATGCCATTTTCATATTTGTACTTTTTAGTTCCTGAAAAGCTGATCTCAGCAGTAAGGCTGTGGCTTTAATAGTATTTGATGTGATTGTTGCATTTCAAAAGTTTAATAAACAAATACAATAATTTTGAATGAGTTGTCAGTCTAATTTCTTTGCACTGAAATGGTAACTTTGATCTATCTATGATGCAGTTGGACAGAGAAATGAAATTCCCCATTTCATTTGTATCCTTGAACCTTTTTTCCTTGTTTGGATGTTGTCTCTCATAGTTGTATGTTTTTATTCTGCAGCAATCAAATCAGTACAAGGATCCACTCGGAGTAAATGAGCATATCAATTGAGTCACATCGTGTCAATTTTTATACAACTAAACATTTAATAATGATACTAACATCTCAAGAGGTGATTTTCTCTAATGACTCAACATTTGTGATTTCTCAGTATATGATACTGCATATAAAAATACATACACACGAGCGTTACCCCTCAGTTTCGCTCACATACACATTAAACATGTATATTGCACATACCACTCTTCCTCCCCCAACCTTTCTGTCCACATCTTTTTTCCACCCACCTCTCCACCTCATCCTCCCAGCTCCATATATCTCCTCCGCACCCTCCCTCTGACTATATGATCCTCCCTCTGACCATAATAGGGTATTTGACTGTTTCCTGGAAATTGTTTTAACTGGTTGATTGTGTTATTTCACACTCATAACATACTTTCTTTCCCGTTGTATTTCAATATTAAAAAGGAAATGAAGCTCCATTTGAGTTGTGATGCCTGTGACATAATGGGCTAGCTCACTGTTCATACTATTGTAGAGCTCATCCACAGTGCTATTGCTTTTTTTCTCCTCCAGAATTTACGTTTTTGAAAATGTGTAGCAAATGGTGTGTAGTACTACATTGTACAAATACATCCATAGAAACTGCATTATCAAAAACTCCTGAAAAAATTGTTTTTGACTGTTACAAAGAATTAGATGATGTGTAAAATGTGGTTGCACTGAACAGGCAAAATGCCACCACGTCGATGCACAGGTTCTGTAATTTAATTAAAAATATGAGGAATTCTGGAGTTCATGCTAATTCATCTCTGAGATAAACTTTCCCACTGTTGCAAGGAAGGATAATTCACCTCCAAGATATGCTTTCCCACTGTTGCAAAGGAGGACAGCATCATTCAGTAAAATTAAACTTGCAATGAAAATGGGGAGAATTGACTGTCGTTATACAGAAAGTTTCATGCATTGTTTAGTACTGCAGTTGGTATAGCAGTGGTCTTATAAGTAGTTGCTCATAAGTCAGTGGTTCAAGTCTGGCCCAAAAGAATATTTAACCTGTTTGTAAAAGACTCAACAGTCCTCTCATATGAAAACCAAATCACAATTACAAAACTTCACCACACCAATCAGAAACATGCTATTGAGTTTTCTGTGCCATTTACATGTGCTTACATTTGCAAAGTCCGTTCACACACATACCACGTTCAAGGTGATATCTAGTTTATGTGACCACACACTTTTTAGTTTAATGGAAACAAGTTTTTTTTTTTATTTGGTGAAAACTTTCTGAAGTCAAAATCATATTAAAAAAAATTCTTCTTGCTGATGTCACAACATGAGAAATTCAAATTGTGCCCCTTTTTTATCTCCGTGCCAGCCAACTAGGATCCTTATTGTTTATACTTTAATCATCTTGCATAAAGATAAAAATTTTCAGGCAATGATGTTAGTTTCCCCTCATAAACATGATTAGCTTCCACTCATCATCATAAAAATGGTTCAAATGGCTCTGAGCACTATGGGACTAAACATCTTAGGTCATAAGTCCCCTAGAACTTAGAACTACTTAAACCTAACTAACCTAAGGACATCACACACACCCATGCCCGAGGCAGGATTCGAACCTGCGACCGTAGCAGTCCCGCGGTTCCGGACTGCAGCGCCAGAACCGCACGGCCACCTCGGCCGGCTCTCATCATCATAGCCCTTACATCTGTGTTACACACATGGTTTACATGCTTAATCTCTCTGCGTGTACAAAAACTCATGGTCTTATGTCTTGTTGTATTGTTGGTGTGCGGTGATACCTTCACCAATAGCAACTCTTTCCAAAAAGTGAACTGTGTGTACGTAAATTAAATGCAATTATCCTTGTTGTCCATAGGCCCAGCTGAAATTAATGTGAAGCTATTCATGATACATCCCATCATCAAAACATGCTATGTTCATATTTCGTGTAATGAGTTTAAAAAAGAATTATGACCTTGCCAGGATTCAAACCTAAACCCTTCAGTTGTTTTGTCAGATGTGTTATCCTTTGGCCACAGAACATAACAACAGTTGTATCTCTCCTGAGTTGCCTTGTATACGAGGAAATCAGTACTAAGATTTGCCAAGAATTTTACTGTGCTGTAGGTTATAGTGCTTGACTGAAGACAACAATCTACATATAAGAGAATGGACCCAGTTGCAAAATAATAATAATAATAATAATAATAATTCCCGTGGAGGCCCGGGAAAGGAATAGGCCTCCGGTATGTTCTGCCAGTGGTAAAAGGCGACCAAAAGAACGAACCACTAATAGGGCTAACCCCCCTTTTAGTGTGATCACTTGGTTCAGGACAGAACTAAAGAAGCCTCGGACAAGCGCCGTCGTGGTCGGGGACGACGCTTGAACCCTATGCCCGCCCACAATGGTAACGACACTGCTAGCCAACTGGAAAATGATTTAAATCCAAATAGAGGTGTTTTGCAGGATATGCTTCCTGCAACCACCCTAGAAGGAAAACAGACAGAGGATGAGATGGTCAGATGAAGTTAATCGACACCTCATGTTCTGTTATTACCAAGCAACAAACCTAGGAACCAACATAACTGGATACAGATCACAAGTATACACAACAGATACCCGGAATTAAAATTTTTAACAGAACAACGACTAGCTGATCAGATCCGTGTAATAATCAAAAATAACAGGACCCCAGTCAGAATTAGAAAACAACAAGTACAACAAATACTGCAATGAAATAATGTGCAATTAGAAGAAGAAGAAGAAGAAGAAGAAGAAGAAGAAGAAGAAGAAGAAAATACAGTAATGGACTCAAAACATCCCAGAGAAAACAAACAAAGAACAAAACGCATCAATTAAACAATCAGAGGAAAACGAAATCTTAAGACAGCCACCAGCACAAGCACAAATAGAACATGAAGTGACACACATGTTAGATATAGAAGAAAAATTTCAGCTGACATATATAGAATACAAAGACACAAATACAGACAGACCATTCTTGCATAGACCACCAAATAACCCACAAGTCGAAACAACAATAAAAACTATCAACACAATCATACACAACAAAATAAATGAATACACAACTATGGAAGAATTACAACTACTGGTTTATATAGGAGCACTCACTACACTAAATATACACACTAGGCACAGATCAGAACCAACCAACACACAGAAGAAACCCACAAAACCAGCATGGCAACACAGGCTACAGATCAGAATAGAAAAATTGAGAAAGGGCATTGGACAGCTAACACAATTTATAAGAAATGAAATATCAGACAAAAAACGAAAAAGGTTAGGTAAAATCTCACAACAAGAAGCAATGGAGCAATTAGATGAAAAGAAGCAGAAATTACAAGCATTGGCCAAACGACTTAGAAGATACAAAAAAAAGTGAAAATAGAAGGAAACAAAACCAAACATTCAACACAAACCAAAAGAAATTTTACCAAACAATAGATAACACACACATAAAAATAGACAATCCACCAAACATAACAGACATGGAACACTTCTGGAGCAACATATGGTCAAACCCGGTAAAACATAACAGGCATGCACGGTGGATACAAGCAGAAACAGACTCATACAAGATGATACCACAAATGCCTGAAGTGATAATTTTGCAACATGAAGTCACCCGAGCAATTAATTCTTCGCACAATTGGAAAGCCCCTGGAAATGATAAAATAGCAAATTTCTGGCTAAAGAAGTTCACCTCAACACATTCACATCTAACTAAATTATTTAACAGTTACATTGCAGACCCATACATATTCCCTGATACACTTACACATGGAATAACTTATCTGAAACCTAAAGATCAAGCAGACACAGCAAACCCAGCTAAATATCGCCCCATAAAATGCCTACCAACAATCTACAAAATATTAACTTCAGTCATTACACAGAAATTAATGACACATACAACACAGAACAAAATTATAAATGAAGAACAAAAAGGCTGCTGCAAAGGAGCACAAGGATGTAAAGAGCAACTGATAATAGATGCAGAGGTGACATATCAAGCTAAAACTAAACAAAGGTCGCTACACTACGCATACATTGATTACCAAAAAGCTTTTGATAGTGTACCCCACTCATGGTTACTACAGATATTGGAAATATACAAAGTAGATCCTAAATTGATACAGTTTCTAAACATAGTAATGAAAAACTGGAAAACCACACTTAATATCCAAACAAATTCAGATAATATCACATCACAGCCAATACAGATTAAGCATGGAATATACCAAGGAGACTCTTTAAGTCCTTTCTGGTTCTGTCTTGCTCTGAACCCACTATCCAACGTGCTAAATAATACAAATTATGGATATGATATTACTGGAACATACCCACATAAAATCACACATTTGCTATACATGGATGATCTAAAACTACTGACAGCAACCAATCAACAACTCAACCAACTACTAAAGATAACAGAAGTATTCAGCAATGATATAAATATGGCTTTTGGAACAGACAAATGTAAGAAAAATAGCATAGTCAAGGGAAAACACACTAAACAGGAAGATTACATATTGGATAACCACAGCGACTGCATAGAAGCGATGGAAAAACAGATGCCTATAAATATCTAGGATGCAGACACAAAATAGGAATAGATAATACAAATATTAAAGAAGAACTAAAAGAAAAATATAGACAAAGACTAACAAAAATACTGAAAACAGAATTGACAGCAAGAAACAAGACAAAAGCTATAAATACTTACGCTATACCAATATTGACCTACTCATTTGGAGTAGTGAAATGGAGTAACACAGACCTAGAAGCACTAAATACACTTACACGTTCACAATGCCACAAATATAGAATACATCACATACATTCAGCAACAGAAAGATTCACATTAAGCAGAAAGGAAGGAGGAAGGGGATTCATCGACATAAAAAACCTACATTATGGACAGGTAGACAATTTAAGAAACTTCTTTCTAGAACGAGCAGAAACTAACAAAATACACAAAGCAATCACTCATATAAATACATCGGCTACACCACTGCAATTTCATAACCGCTTCTACAACCCTTTAGATCACATAACATCAACAGATACGAAGAAAGTAAATTGGAAGGGGAAGGCACTACATGGCAAGCACCCGTATCATCTAACACAGCCACACATCGATCAAGACGCATCCAACACATGGCTAAGAAAAGGCAATATATACAGTGAGACGGAAGGATTCATGATTGCCATACAGGATCAAACAATAAACACCAGATATTACAGCAAGAATATTATTAAAGATCCCAATACCACAACAGATAAATGCAGACTTTGCAAACAACAAATAGAAACAGTAGATCACATCACAAGCGGATGTACAATACTAGCAAATACAGAATACCCCAGAAGACATGACAATGTAGCAAAAATAATACATCAACAGCTTGCCTTACAACATAAACTTATAAAACAACACGTTCCCACATACAAGTATTCACCACAAAATGTACTGGAGAATGACGAATACAAATTATACTGGAACAGAACCATTATAACAGATAAAACACCACATAACAAACCTGACATCATACTCACCAATAAAAAGAAGAAATTAACAAAACTAATCGAAATATCCATACCCAATACAACAAATATACAAAAGAAAACAGGAGAAAAAATTGAAAAATACATCCAACTGGCTGAGGAAGTCATGGACATGTGACATCAGGATAAAGTTGACATTATACCAATTATACTATCAACTACAGGAGTCATACCACACAATATCCACCAGTACATCAATGCAATACAGCTACATCCAAACTTATATATACAACTACAGAAATCTGTAATTATTGATACATGTTCAATTACCCGAAAGTTCCTAAATGCAATATAACATATACCGTACAGTTAAAAGGAAGTGACGCTTGATCAAGGTCCACGTCACTTTCCATTTTTAACCAGACTTAACGTCTGAGAAAGTAAAGAAATAATAATAATCTATGGTTCCTTAGTTTTGCACAAGTTTAATGACATTGCAGGGAGCAGGGAAAAGAATGTCCATACTTTCTGTTGTTACTTATAAATTGTAAACGGAGTTTTTCGTCACTAAATAGCTAAACTGTTTGCAGAAAAAGTACAAAAAAAGCTAGTAACTTCAGCTAATACTCTTACAACACACATATAGGTACACCTTACTCCTAGTCTGTGAAGTGACCAGAGCCTCAGCCAATAACAGAGTGTTGTCTATCACGTGGTCAAGTCTTTAAATGTAATGATTTTGAAGCTTTAATTACACAAAAATAACAGATGTCTTGTGAGAATATAGACTGAAAATGCTATTTGAATGTTGTAATCAATCAGAATAACAACAATCTTACCATATTTTTAACAAAGAAAAATAGCCTGTTTTCTTCCTCCCTCTGACCGTAATGGTCTTCTTCCCTTCGAACATAATGGTCCTCCATCTGACCTTAATTATCTTCCTCCCGCTACTGTAACTGTCATCCTCCTCCCCTCCCCCCTTTCTGCCCATCTCCTCCTCCCACTCCCCCCCTCTCCTCTGTCCATCTCCTCCTCTCACTCCCCCCTCTCCTCTGTCCCACTCCCCCTCTCTCCTCTGTCCCACTCCCCCTCTATCCTCTATCCATCCCCTCCTCCCACTCCCTGTCCATCTCCTCTGCCCCCTCCCTCTCTCCGTGTCCATCCCCTCCTCCCCCACTCTCTTTCTGTACATCTACGCTCTCTCTCTCTCTCTCTCTCTCTCTCTCTCTCTCTCTCTCTCTCTCTCTCTCTCTCTCCCCCCCCCCTCCCTCCCTCCCTCCTTCCCCCTACCCCTCCTAAGGCATGTCCATCCACATGTGTAGTTCCTACAGGGCATGCTGATACTAACCCCACACAACATACCTGTCGCGCAGGAAATGTTCATGTCAGGTGTAAGAACAAAAAAAAAAACCTTTTTTTCTGTATCTCTACTCCTATGGGAGCTTGGAGGTTTGCGTATGGCAAGCTGTATGTGTGCCATATTGTGTTGAAATTGATGCACGCAAATGTATGCCTGTATCACTGATGACGCTAACCTGTTTCCGAATTACTATTGGCATATAATGACCATTTTAAGGACTTCCCTGAAGGAAAAAAACCCAGTGTTCACAAACAGAAATCTCGGGAAGCTTAGATCTCGCTGTTTGTAGTTTACCTCCAGAAGGCAGGAGATAATGTGGTGCTCAGGTCAGCGTCATGTTCCTAGACTTCTAGAAGGTTTTGCGTACTGTTGTGCAGTGTTACCTAATGAACAAAATATGATCTTAATAGACCACTGGACCAACATTTCGATTGGATTGAGCACTCGGTAACACATAGCATGTCATTCTTTGCAGGGGTAAAGCATTAGATATGAACCATTCTTAGTAGAGGTATAGCATTAGACATGAAGATAACTTTGGATGTGTGCCAAGGAAGTTTTATATGGCCATTACAGTTCTCAAATATATAAATGACAAAGTTTTTAGCTCTGTAAGAACGTTCAGTAATGCTACTGTTGTATTGAGAGAAGTCACTATGCCACAAAATTGTAATGAAATGGAAGACAACCTCGAGAGGATCAATGTGTGATGCAACCACCATACAAAACTACACTGGTCGAAGCAATTAGGGGATCAGTTGAAATATCAAGGTTCTGAAGTATTGTAATCAGCAGAATGAACTAAAATTGTTCAACGTCTTTCTGTTGGTTCTATGGAGTCGAGACAGCAACATTATGATCACCAAAATAGTGGTAATAATGGAAAGTTGCTGCAGAGGGGGTTGGTGTTGACTTGTGTTTACTCTACCAACAAATTACACAAGCAGTTGGGTTCAGATAGTGTAGCGAGCAGGTAGTGCAATGCAACAGCAACATGACTTACCCGAAGCTATGGCACAGAGAACCACAGGACGGTTGGAAGTGGAGCGGACACAGAGGAAGATGGCTGCAATTATTGGAGTGTCCCAAAGTGTAATTTCCAGGACCTGGACGCAATTTCAGACAACAGGAACAGTTAAAAGAAGGCCAGGCCAAGGCTGTCCATGGGTAACATCAGCAAGAGATGACCGTTATCTCCGGTTAACAACCTGTCGAGAGAGGAGTCTGAATGCAACTCAGCTGCAACACATCCTCCAGGCAGCAACAGGATGCGCAATACTAACACAAACAGTCCGTAATCACCTTCGGGAATGTGGCCTCTACACATGGAGGCATATGGTGTGTGTCCCATTAAAATCATGACACCATTTAGCCCGCAGAAACTGGGCAGAGGAACATCAGGATTGGAGTCATAACGAATGGTGCCAGGTGCTGTTCACAGGTGGGTCAAGATTTTGTGCTCAGCTGGACAGTCGTCATTCCCTCATTTGGAGAGAATGTGGAGCTTGGAACAATCCTGCTTATGTACAGAAAACATCACCATATCACGACGGTGGACGAATGGTGTGAGCAGGATTCAGTACTGGCAGATGTATGGACCTGTGTGCTCTCCAGAATGGTGCTTTGACTGCTCAGAGGTATAGAGACGAGATCCTGCAACCTTTTGTTATGCCCTATGCTGCTTCCATAGGAGATGAGTTCCTTCTAGTGGGCGATAACACTTGTCTCCACAGAGCTGCACTGGTGGACAACATGCTTGAAGCTGAGGAAATTGAACAAATGGAGTGGCCAGCTTGTTCATCGGACTTAAACTCGATTGAACATGTCTGGGTTGCCCTTGACAGATGCATTGCAGCCAGACCAGTGCCTCCCACAATGGCTTCAGAGCTGGATATTGCACTCGTGGAAGAATGGCCAAATATCCCTCAAGAGCTGATTGATAACCTCACACTGTCCATGCCTCGCTGGTGTGCAACTGTACTGGTCATCTGAGGTGGTCACACACCATATTAGAGGGCAACGAGAATGACTACTTCACTATTATGGTAGCCCCATGGTGCCTCACTCTACTTAAATGCCATGCAAACCTCAAGTAAAGAGTTGAGACCAAAATATCATACTGTATCACACACAAAATACAATTGTAACCAATGTCTGAATAAAATACATTACCATATGTCTATTGTGTATGATATCTCACCTGATCCCTTAATTGTTTTGTGCAGCGTACTTCTAGGAAATGCAGATATAAGATTGAGGTTCATTGGAATAATCCTGAGGAAATGTAACTGGAACCTTAAAAAAAATCTTCATCCTATCAGTTCTCGAGTATTCCTTCTCAGTCTGGTACCCTTAGCAATTAGGATCAATAGACGAAATAGAGAAGATCCAAACTGGGACAGTACATTTAATTAAGGATTTATGTAGCAAGTGTGAGGGCATCACAAATATATTCCTTCAGCTACATTGACCGACAGTGGTGAGGCACTGGACTCACATCTAGGAGGGAGGTGATTTCAATCCCCATCTGACCAACCAGACTTTGGTTTTCTGTGGTTTCCCTAAATCATTGAAGACAAAATCCCAGGACATTCCTTTGTAATGGACACAGTCACAGAGGTACAGTAACAGGAGATGACACTACAGACTTATGCTACACACTGCTTTGAAGATGCCCCGAAACACTTTCGTAGTGCTTTCATGACTGACACTGTGTGGAAATGCTTTTTCGGATGTTTTTTTATCTTAAATGCATGTTTGTTCCAGTACAGTTTGATCCAAAGGAGAAACATTAAAAAGTTACACATCAGGGGTTCAGGAATATTAAATTTGGTGTGCCCCATGAATGAATAATGAGTCTCTTCCTTTCTGTATGCTATGTCAGTGACTTCCTAAATAGATTTAAAAATGATACCGTCATTACAATGTATGCGAATGACACATCAGGCCTTTGTTGGGGAAATGATATGTTTAACCTCGGCACAGAGGTAAAAAATTATAGATATGGCAGAATCAGAGTCTGAAAATCACAATCTAAAAGTCAATTTACAAAAAAACAAATATAATTTCCTTCAATGCTGGCAATTTGCGAAATTGTATTAGGGGAAAATGTGCAGTGAGTGTAAATTCTTAGGTATATGCATACATAGCCAACTTTAATGGACACCACAAATTGGCAATGTTTGTGCAAGGCATCTAGCTTATATGTTTTAAGAACAGCATCTCTGTATGTCAACACCAAAATGGTGTGGACAATATTTTTCAGTTTAATGCATCCCTTTCTTGAATAGGGTCTTGTATTGTGGGGTAGTGCTTCCAAAACTCATGTAGATTGAGTATTTAAACTGCAGAAAGGAACTCTGAGAATATTAAACAAAAAAGATGCTAGAACATCATGCAAGGCATTGTTTATAGATTTTAAAATTATTACTATCTGTTCCATGCATATGTTTGAAACAATAGTACTAAATGGAGAAATTCATTAACATAACACTAGACAAGTACAAAATTATCATACAGTAAACAGGAGACTGAAAAAAACTGCAAACAGTCCACACATTATAGAAGAAAAATATTTTAATACATGCCAAAGGAATTGACGCTTTTAACTGGTGAAAAATTCAAAAAACATGTAAATTAAGGCTTATTGAGCAGTGCAACTATAGTCTAATAGAAACTACAATCTAATGTATTGGTATGTAAAACAATTTAGACTATATACTTTACTATCTATTATAAAAGAAATTTAGATTGTATACTGTTGTGTCTATTGTACTACAAATTGGTAGGCATGTAATTACATGTTTCACACAAATCAGTTACAAGTTACAAAGTAATATGGTAATATGACACATCTGGCTTTGATAATGCAACCTTTCTTGTTGTATGTTTTGAATAACCAAGATGTGATGTGATGTGAAAAGGCTACTTTTGTACTTCAGCATTTTCTTTGATACCGACTGACGAAACTGATGTTCGGTCTATGTGCTCTTCCTGAAAATACTGAGAACATATTTCCTTCTCACAATGTTCACCCAGAGAACTTCCCTAACTGCAGTGATATGAAACCTGAAGTCAACTGAAAGAACAAGACTACTACAGTAAAAGCAGACAGCCCAACCAAAATTCGTGTATATAAAAGAAAATGTCTCTTGAAAGCATCTACTTTCAAATGAAATGTGATTCTTCTACACATACGACTATATTCAGAATGACTAGTACACCTGTAAATGATGAAAGCTGGCATTTTTTATAAAAACACTTCAACGGCTCCACACAGTCAAAGCACCAGATGCTAATGTTTGGGGCAAGTGACATGGCAGATGTCAGCATCAAGTTTGGGATGTCATGACAACTCTGTGGACACGGCCAATTTCGTACCCTACCCTCCCAGAATCTGGGTGTGTGCTGTATCTCTAACAACTTCATTGTCAACTGGCCAGTGAACGCTAACTTGTCCTTTTCCTTCCTTTCCAGTGGCAAATTGTGCAAGAGATTCTTACATGTATGCCTTGAAAAATGAACAAACGAGAGATCTTTGAGTTAATGCAGAGGTTCACCAAAAGTCTTTCTTACCACTCACAATTTAAAAATAAAACAGGGAATGGATCAAATGATATTGATACTCTAGGAGATATAAGATAATGGTTTTTATGCCCTGTTGACAACTTGGTCATTAGAGATGGAGCACGTGCTCAGATTGAGTAAAAAAGGGTAAGGAAATCAGTTGTGTTCTTTCAGAGGCCGTGTCCTCACATACAATCCCAAATTGGGATTGTCAAACACGGATTTGAACTGCTGCATATAAATGCATGGTCTTACCAGTGAGCCACCTTACTCATTAGTGACACTTGAAGTACCCTCTGCCACTGCAGTGTGTAGAAGTTCATGGAGAATTGGGAGGTGCCCTATAACTGATGACTTGGCCACCACAGTGTGTATGGTCAAATGCTGCCTTGTGTGGCTCATGGAATCCAGACCATTCCCTGGTTACTTTCAGTGAAGATTGTCGAAATATCATTCCACTATTTATAAAATGGCTTTTTTTTGGATTATTTCCAGTGTTAAGAATGCCTGTTACATAATTGCATTCGGCTTAATTATTGGGACCTTGCCATCATTATATTGTTGTCCTTATCCTGACATTAATTTTTAGATATTGAATCAGTGACGACCTATCTGATCACCTGAAAGAACATAATGGTGCCGCATAGGAAGGAAACAAGATGATCTGGTTTTATGCCCCTCAATATGTGGTTGATAGTGGTTGAATTGTGACTATTTGCATTCCCAGTTAATGGTGCACAGCAGTGAGTCCAATTTGTTGCTCCTTATTCATGACTGATTTAGCTGTTTTATGCTATTCCCTCTGTCTCACAAAAGTCATACACAAATTATACAGGGTGGTCAGAAATAGTCTGAAAATCTTTTACGGGTGTTGCAGGGTAGGTTGTACTGAGATATAATCGTTAAGAAAAAAATTCAATGTGTTGCACAATTTCTCAATTGATTACTGATCAGGTCACTGCACGTGCAAATTCAAGTGGCCCGCCAGATACAATTAGAGTCAGTTGTTCTCAGAGTGTAAGTTATAGAGCACGAGATTGCTTAGCCTTTGCCTCGGGTTTGATCCTCACTACCATCCTATGTCCAATTTTTGTATTGCTCTCTTATTCAGTTTAAGGAAACCAAACAAAGAACACATTTGGCGACACTGTCTCTGGTGGGCCACCTGGATTTGCATGCTTAATGGCATTGTTGGCTAACCTCAGTGGGAATTAAGTCGGAAATGGGTTAACATACAGAATTTCTTTCTTAACAATTATTTCTCAGTACAACTTTCCCCGTAACATCCTTACAAGCTTTTCAGGCTGTTTCTGAACACCCTGAGTGATAATTAGGAGGCTGTAGGAGTAGGCATAAAGATGAATTTCTCAGTTGCTAACCAAGAAAATAGTGTTCTGAATTGTGGTTTAATTAGTCTGATAAAAAACACAATCTAAATCATTGTCAAAATTTGATAAAATTTCGGCTTACATAGAACAGCTGATGTTAATAACAGTATCCTAATAATAATACAATATTTATTACATACAGGTTGGTCCATTGATCGTACAGGTAGATGGTATCACGAAACATTCCGCCAGTGCGGACGGCATTTGCTTCGTGATACATTACCATTTACCAATTGCAGAAAAGGTCAATATCGTGTTGATGTATGACTATTGTGATCAAAATGCCCAACGGGCGTGTGCTATGTATGCTGCTTGGTATCCTGGACGACATCATCCAAGTGTCTGGACCGTTCGCCGGATAGTTACGTTATTTAAGGAAACAGGAAGTGTTCAGCCACACGTGAAACGTCAACCATGACCTGCAACAAATAAGTGTTTTAACTGCTGCCGCGGCTAATCCGCACATCAGTAGCAGACAAATTGCGCGAGAATCGGGAATCCCAAAAATGTCGGTGTTGAGAATGCTACATCAACATCGATTGCACCCATACCGTACTTCTATGCACCAGGAATTGCATGGCGATGACTTTGAACATCGTGTACAGTTCTGCCACTGGGCACAAGAGAAATTACAGGACGATGACAGATTTTTTGCACGCGTTCTATTTAGCGACGAAGCGTCATTCACCAACAACAGTAACGTAAACCGGCATAATATGCACTATTGAGCAACGGAAAATCCACGATGGCAACGACAAGTGGAACATCAGTGACCTTGGCGGGTTAATGTATGCTGCGGCATCATGGGAGGAAGGATAATTGGCCTCCATTTTATCAATGGCAATCTAAATGGTGCAATGTATGCTGATTTCCTACATAACGTTCTACCGATGTTACTACAAGATGTTTCTCTGCATGACAGAATGGCTATGTACTTCCAATATGATGGATGTCCGGCACATAGCTCGCATGTGGTTGAAGTAGTATTGAATAGCATATTTCATGACAGGTGGATTGGTCGTCGAAGCGCCATACCACGGCCGGCACATTCACTGGATCTGACGTCCCCGGATTTCTTTCTGTGGGGAAAGTTGAAGGATATTTGCTATCATGATCCACCGACAACACCTGACAACGCACATTGTCAATGCATGTGCGAACATTACGGAAGGCGAACTACTCGCTGTTGAGAGGAATGTCGTTACACATACTTCCAAATTCATTGAGGTTGACAGACATCATTTTGAGCCGTTATTGCATTAATGTGGTATTTACAGGTAATCACGGTGGAACAGCATGCGTTCTCAGAAATGATAAGTTCACAAAGGTACATGTATCACATTGCAGCAACCGAAATAAAATGTTCAAACATACCTACGTTCTGTATTTTAATTTAAAAAACCTACCTGTTACCAACTGTTTGTCTAAAATTGTGAGCCATATGTTTGTGACTATTACAGCGCCATCTATCACAAAGCGAAAAAAGTGGTCCAATTAAAACATTCATATTTCTTTACGTACTACACGAATATGTAATAAAAAATGGGTGTTCCTATTTCAAAAACGCAGTTGATATCCGTTTGACCTATGGCAGCGCTATCTAGCAGGCCAGCCATAGTGCCATCTGGTGTCCCCTTTCAAGCTAGACGAGTTTCGTTCTTTGTAGTTTTTTCGTTTGATGCTTATTTCGCGAGATATTTGGCCCCGTCACTATCAATGGACCACCCTGTATACATACAGTAAAGAAAATCCAACACTAAATTATCCTTTTCTCAAATTATTATTTCATCCTTTATGTATTATTCTACCAAGTAGTAGCATCTCTACCACAGAACCTGCTGTGGCCTTATTTTTGTATTAAATGTGCATTTGCCCATAATTTTGTTATATATTGTCATACCCGAGTACTATGGAGTCTGTGCATAAAATTGTAAATGGTGTGTGGGTAGCATATTTTTTTTATCTGTCTTCTTGTATGTGTGGTTAAAATGATACTCCTTAAATAATTTTTGTCTGCTATGTAGGAAGATTGTAATTTCGTAAATCTATATTGGAGGAACAGGTAAGATTTACAGTTTCCGAAATAATGGACAACAAGATTCGTTTTGCTGTGCAGTAGACACGTATCTTATAATTTTCGTCTGTAATTTCACCATTAAAGATACACTATTTGAACTTCTCCAGAAAATTATGCCATGCCCAATGACAGATACAAAATAATTATGATATGCTATTTTTGTTTTCTGTTCAGCACGTATGATGTAAATCATTTCAAAGCATTTCTCTTAATCGCGTGTTTTTCATATTTGTAGATAAGTAAGGCATGGTTTATGGAGTCAAAAGCATATGCAAGATCACAGAAGATACCTGCAACTTTACTGCATTGATCCAGTACTTTGCACATCTATTCAATACAGTTATTCACTGCATACAAAGTGTTTTTTCCTCATTGAAATCCAGATTGATTAATTACAATATTATCTTTCTGCAAAAAAGTTTTGGATCCGTTCTGTGGCTACTTTTCTATTGCTTTTGACAGGATTGGAAGAACAGAAATAGAGCAATGGTTTCCCATGTCTTCTCTCAAACCTTTCTGTAACAGAGGACTGACTTTGGTATACTGCAACACATCAAGAAAGCATCCCTGTTAAAAAAAATAGGCCGATTATTTTTACACTGATCAGCCAGAACATTAAGACAACCACCTAATAGCCGGTATGTCCACCTTTGGCACGGATAACAGCAGCAACATGTAATGGCGTGGAAGCAATGGGACCTTGGTAAGTTGCTGGAGGAAGTTGGCATCGCATCTGCACACCCAAGTCACCTAATTCTGGTAAATTCTCGGGAGGGGGACAACGAGCTCTGACGCCTTGTTCAATTACATCCCAGATGTGTTCGATTGAGTTCAGATCTGGTGAGTTGGGTGCCCAACACATTGATTGCCACTCACCACTATGTTCCTTGAACCACTCCATCACACTCCTGGCCTTGTGGCATGCTGCATTATCATGTTGAAAAATGCCACTGCCTTCAGGTAATATGATTGTCATGAAGGGGTGTACGTAGTCTGCAACCAGTGAACGATATTCATTGGCCATCATAGTGTCTTGCATGAGCCCTCCTGGACCCATGAATGCCCAGTGCATAATGGAGCTGCCACCAGCTTGTCTTCATCCCACAGTACAGTTGTCAAGGAGGTGTTCGCCTGGAAGACAGCAGATTCACACCCTCCCATTGGCGTGATGAAGAAGGTATTGGGATTCATCAGACCATGTAATGCCCTGCCACTGCACCAACACCCAGTGTTGATGGTCACACACCCATTTCTGTCATAGTTGCTGATGTAATTGTGTTAACATTGGAACAATTTTGCTGGGCAGTTGTAAAGTATCACATCATATTAATAAGTTTTGAATGAATGAATGGGTAAACTCCTTATAAACTATTCTGTACTCAATAGACTTATTGTTCACTCTTGCATGGAACCACTTTTCTAATGATTACCAGTGAGAAAAGAGGCTCCTTGAGAACTGTTCAAACAACTGCTTTCGAGTGGAGGTCTTTCCATATGCATAACGTGTCATTGCGAGCTGTCATCTGATATCAGTTCCACCATGGCACATGATGACAATTCTAAGGAGAGCATCCACTTGGTTTTCAGTCATTTTCCTTGACTGTATCTCCATGATTTGTCTGGCTAGTGAATTTGCTGTTTCTAATCTACATTTGTACCGTGCAGGCTGTCATATAGAATTTCGTAACTCCTCTCTGATGGCAGATGATAGAGTTTTAAGAGTAATATTTTTATTGATTCATATGAGTAATGTCTTTGTTTCATGTCATTCCCTCAGAATACACTGAATACATCTATAACATACATAATTGTTTTATGTGGCCCACTGAGATACTGGAAGATATGAGTAGTGCAGTTCCAGAACTCGTCACATCCAAACCAGTAAAGTTTTCAGGAATTGCAAAATACTGTCATTCCTTAAGGCAAGGAGATATGAAGCTGCCTTCTTTGAGAAGGTGGCGAAAGGTCTTCTCCATCTTACCACAAATTTACAAAATAAATTTTTGAGATGTTAACATTCTTACAGTTCCATCTATACATGTGAAATATAGGAATGTACTACTTACGTGTAGAAGACATTTTTATGCAGAAAAGTGTGCTAGTTTTCTTGGTACTCTAATGTAGTAATGATTCCTGGTTAGAAGTACTTTCACAGTCAAGTACTAACAATGCTTATGATGCTTCTCCTTCAGTATTCGTGTGCAATTGTAAAATGTGTTTTCCTAAGAATCTGGCTAGAGTCTGTTCATGTTGGATCACTAAATCTAGTTCCCGGATAACATCAGGGTTAAGATTTCCTGAAGGACTTTAAGAATCCTCGATCCTCAGATGAAAAGATCCACATATCCCCAGTTTACAGAACATGTAAATATTTATAAGAAAATCTAATGACAGGTAACTGCAGAAATGATAACATAATAAGACTTGTGCAACATATCAGAATTTATATGGGATACTGTAAAAAGTGAAAGAGATAGGATACAAGAAGAGCAGGAAATTACAAATTACAAATGGTGGTGATATAAATGTTAGCAAAAAAGACCTGCCAACTTACATAAATAATTGCTTCCTAAACACATAGCTTAAATTTCATAGAACAGCATAAACTTCACTTATAATCTGTACTACTTCACAAATTGTAAAGCCTCGATTCACAAGTTCACTGAGGAAGTGTGCACGTACAGGTTAAAAATATCGAAAGTGATATCTTTATTCAAGAGTAGGAATAAGCATTAAGTTGGAAATCAAGTACCCATGTCACTCCTCCCAGCTTTCTCTAAAGTACACAGATGAAAAAAAAGGAAAAAGAAAAAAGAATCTCAGCACAAAGAAGGGACTGTGCAACATAAACGAAAGTTGGTAGGTGTGTTTCTACAGCTGAAAGATGACATCTATTCAGATTTTGCACCAACTGCATAAGAGTGGCACTAGTAGTATCATTATTGGAATGCAAATCAGAAATGCTTTAATAAGCACTGTAATGGTCATGGGCATTAGTTACCTTTGAGATTTGATTTAGTGAGTTGATGTTATTAAAAAATGCCTTTAAGATGATGAAGACACCATTATCAGCAGCTCACTGAGGTCGTGAGAAGCTGGATGTTCCTTCTGCGATACTGCAGAAAGACTTGGCAGAAATGTAGCCACTGTACATGACTGCTGGCAGCAGTGCTCATTGAAAGGTACGGTCAAGAAGATCACACTCCAGATGGCCAAATGGCACTACCGACAGGCAAGACCTTTGTGTTCAGCATGTGACTGTGCCATATCATTGTACTGTCTCTCCAGCAGCAACTTGAGCAGTAGCTGACACCACAGTGACACAACGAACTCTTACAAATCAGTTGCTTCAAGTACAACTCTGAGTCAGACCCCCTGTAGCATGCATTCCACTCACCCCAATCCGGCACCATTTGTGACTTCAGTAGTGTCAAGTAAGAGCTCATTGGATGGCAGAGTGGAGGTCTGTTGTGTTTTCTGATTAAAGTTAGTTCCACCTCGGTGCCAGTGATGACGCCATATTGGTTAGGGGGAGCCAAGTGAGGTCCCGCAGACAACATGTCTGTGGCCTAGACACATTGGACTTACGTCTGGTATTATGGTCTGGGGTGCAAATTCGTATGACAGCAGGAACCCTCACATGGTTATCTCGTGCATCCTGACTGCAAATTTGTACATCAGTCTGGTGATTCGACCTGTTGTGCTGCCACTTGTGAACAGTATTCCAGGGATTGTTTTGCATCAGAATGAAGCTAGCCCACATACACCTATTGTAACCCAATACACTCGACGGGTGTCGACATGTTTCCTCGGTCTCCTCGATTGCCAAATCTGTTTCCAATCGAGCACATATGGGACATCATTGGACAACAACTCCTGCATCATCCACAACCCGCATTAACCATCCCTATATTGATCAACCAAGTGCAACAGGTATGAAACTCCGTCCCATACATTAAAATCCAGTACTTGTATAACACAATGTATGCACATTTGCATGCTTCATTCAACATTCTGGCTGTGACACCAGCTATTAATGTACCAGCATTGCACATTTGCAGTGGCTTTTCTTGCAGTTATTTTAACCTGTAACTTGCAACATTAATCACTTCAGTACATCATTATTGTCATTGTTGTTGTTGTTGTTGTTGTGGTTGTGGTCCTCAGTCCAAAAACTGGTTTGATGCAGCTCTCCAAGCTACTGTATCTAGTGCAACACCCCCTCCACAACACTTTCCACCACTACTAAATTGGTTATCCATTGATGTTTCAGAGTGTGTCATATCAACCTATCCTTTCTTCTAGTCAGGTTGCACCACAGATTTCTTTTCCTCTGGCTCTATTCAGTATCTCTTCATCCCATTTAATCTTCAGCATTCTTCTGTAGTAGCAAATTTCAAAAGCTTCTATTCTCTTTTTGTCCAAACAGTTTATCATCCACATTTCACTTTTATACACAGCTACACTCCATTCAATGCTAAGAAATTTTTCTTCTTCAGAAACTCTTTTCTTGTCATTGCCAGTCTACATTTTACATCCTAGCTGCTCAGCCATCACCAATTATTTTGCTGCCTAAATAACACAACTCATCTACTACTTTAAGTGTCTCGTAACCTAATCTATTTCCCTCAACATCACCTCATTTAATTCAGCTACATTCCTTTATCCTTGTTTTGCTTTTGTTGGTGTTCATGGTATATCCTCCTTTCAAGACACTGTCCATTCTGTTCAACTACTCTTCCAAGACCTTTGCCGTGTCTGACAGAATTACAATGTCATTAGCAATCCTCAAGATTTTTATTTCTTCTCCCCAAACTTTTAATTCCTACTCCAAATTTTTCTTTGGTTTCCTTTATTGCTCACTCAATGTAAGGATTGAATGACATTGGGGTTAATATACAATGCTGTCCCACTACCATTACCTCCCTTTTATGCCCTTCAAACTCTTGTAACTGCTATTTGGTTTCTGTACAAGTTGTAAATAGCCTTTTACTCCCGGTATTTTACCCCTGCTACCTTCAGAATTCCAAAGAGAGTACTCCAATCAACATTGTCAAAAGATTTCACTAAGACTACAAGTACTATACATGTAAGTCTTCCTTTCCTAGCTTCCTAGGGTCAGTATTGTCTCAGGTGTTCCTACATTTCTCCAGAAACCAAACTAATCTTCCCTGAGTTTGGCTTCTTCACGTTTTTCCAGTCTTCTGTAGGAATTGATGTTAGAATTCTGCAGCCATGACTTATTAAATAGATAGTTCAGTAGTATTCACACTTGTCAGCATCTGGTTTCTTTTGAATTGGAATTATTATAGATTAGATTAGATTAGATTACTACTTGTTCCATAGATCATGAATACGACACTTTGTAATGATGTGAAACGTGTGAGGTTAATAAAAGATGTCTGTACAAGATATTACATTACCAAAATATTGCATGACACTAATGTTTAAGTTGTTTTTTTTTTCATCCCTTAATTTATATCTAAAAATTCAGCCAATGAGTAGAAGGAGTTGTCATCTAGAAATTCTTTTAATTTATTTTTAGATGTTGGTTGGCTATCTGTCAGGCTTTTGATGCTGTTTGGTAGGAGACCAAAGACTTTAGTGGCAGCATAATTTACCCCTTTCTGTGCCAAAGTCAGATTTAACCCTGCATAGTGAAGATCATCCTTTCTCCTGGTTTTATAGCTATGCACACTGCTATTACTTTTGAACTGGGTTGGATTATTAACAACAAATTTCATAAGAGTGTGTGTGTGTGTGTGTGTGTATATATATATATATATATATATATATATATATATATATATATATATACACACACACACTCCTGGAAATTGAAATAAGAACACCGTGAATTCATTGTCCCAGGAAGGGGAAACATTATTGACACATTCCTGGGGTCAGATACATCACATGATCACACTGACAGAACCACAGGCACATAGACACAGGCAACAGAGCATGCACAATGTCGGCACTAGTACAGTGTATATCCACCTTTCGCAGCAATGCAGGCTGCTATTCTCCCATGGAGACGATCGTAGAGATGCTGGATGTAGTCCTGTGGAACGGCTTGCCATGCCATTTCCACCTGGCGCCTCAGTTGGACCAGCGTTCGTGCTGGACGTGCAGACCGCGTGAGACGACGCTTCATCCAGTCCCAAACATGCTCAATGGGGGACAGATCCGGAGATCTTGCTGGCCAGGGTAGTTGACTTACACCTTCTAGAGCACGTTGGGTGGCACGGGATACATGCGGACGTGCATTGTCCTGTTGGAACAGCAAGTTCCCTTGCCGGTCGAGGAATGGTAGAACGATGGGTTCGATGACGGTTTGGATGTACTGTGCACTATTCAGTGTCCCCTCGACGATCACCAGTGGTGTACGGCCAGTGTAGGAGATCGCTCCCCACACCATGATGCCGGGTGTTGGCCCTGTGTGCCTCGGTCGTAAGCAGTCCTGATTGTGGCGCTCACCTGCACGGCGCCAAACACGCATACGACCATCATTGGCACCAAGGCAGAAGCGACTCTCATCGCTGAAGACGACACGTCTCCATTCGTCCCTCCATTCACGCCTGTCGCAACACCACTGGAGGCGGGCTGCACGATGTTGGGGCGTGAGCGGAAGACGGCCTAACGGTGTGCGGGACCGTAGCCCAGCTTCATGGAGACGGTTGCGAATGGTCCTCGCCGATACCCCAGGAGCAACAGTGTCCCTAATTTGCTGGGAAGTGGCGGTGCGGTCCCCTACGGCACTGCGTAGGATCCTACGGTCTTGGCGTGCATCCGTGCGTCACTGCGGTCCGGTCCCAGGTCGACGGGCACGTGCACCTTCCGCCGACCACTGGTGACAACATCGATGTACTGTGGAGACCTCACGCCCCACGTGTTGAGCAATTCGGCGGTACGTCCACCCGGCCTCCCGCATGCCCACTATACGCCCTCACTCAAAGTCCATCAACTGCACATACGGTTCACGTCCACGCTGTCGCGACATGCTACCAGTGTTAAAGACTGCGATGGAGCTCCGTATGCCACGGCAAACTGGCTGACACTGACGGCGGCGGTGCACAAATGCTGCGCAGCTAGCGCCATTCGACGGCCAACACCGCGGTTCCTGGTGTGTCCGCTGTGCCGTGCGTGTGATCATTGCTTGTACAGCCCTCTCGCAGTGTCCGGAGCGAGTATGGTGGGTCTGACACACCGGTGTCAATGTGTTCTTTTTTCCATTTCCAGGAGTGTGTGTGTGTGTGTCTATATATATATATATATATATATATATATATATATATATATATATATATATATATATATATATATATATATATAGTGAGGTTACTGTGAGGATCCCTATATCCTTAAATAGATGTCTGCAGGATGACTGTGGGTGGGCTCCAGCAATTATTCTGATTACACGTTTTTGAGCAATGAATACTTTTCTACTCAACGATGAATTACCCCAAAATATGATGCCATACGAAAGCAGTGAATGAAAGTAGGCATAGTAAGCTAATTTACTGAGATTCTTATCACCAAAATTTGCAATAACCCTAATAGCATACGTAGCTGAACTCAGACGTTTCAGCAGACCATCAATGTGTTGCTTCCAGTTTAACCTCTCATCAATGGACACAACTAAAAATTTTGAAAATTCTACCTTAGCTGCAGACTTCTGTTCAAAGTCTATATTTATTACTGTGGTTGTGCCATTTACTGTACGGAACTGTATATACTGTGTTTTATCAAAATTTAAAGAGAGTCCGTTTGCTGAGAACCACTTAATAATTTTGTGAAAAACATCATTTACAATTACATCACTTAGTTCTTGGTTTTTGGATGTTATTACTATACTTGTATCATCAGCAAAAAGAATTAACTTTGCATCTTCATCAATGTGGAATGGTAAGTCATTAATGTATATCAAGAACAGTAAAGGACCTAAGACCAAACCCTGTGGGACCCCATACTTGATAGCCCCCAGTTTGAGGAATCAGCTGTTGTTTTAACATTACATGAACCACTTATTTCAACTTTCTGCACTCTGCCAGTTAAGTATAAATTAAACCATTTGTGCACTGCCCCCCTCAAACCATAATGATTTAGCCTAGCCAAAAGAATTCCATGATTTACACAATCAAAGGCCTTTGAGAAATCACAAAAAATACCAATGGGTGATGTCCAGTTATTCAGAGCATTTAATATTTGATCAGTGAAAGCGTAATAGCATTTTCTGCTGAAAAGCCTGTCTGAAAACCAAACTGACATTTTGTTAGTACTTTATTTTTACAAATATGGGAGGCTACTCTTGAATACATTACTTTCTCAAAAATGTTTGATAGAGCTGTCAGAAGAGAGATTGGGCGATAGTTGTTGACATCCGACGTATCCCCCTTTTTATGCAATGATTTTACAATGGCATATTTCAGTCTATCAGGGAAAACACCCTGCTCCAAAGAGCTATTACATACGTGGCTGAGAATCCTACTTATTTGTGGGGAACAAGCTTTAAGTACCTTGCTGGAAATGCCATCAATTCCGTAAGAGCTTTTACTTTTCAGTGAGTTTATTATTTTACTGATTTCAGAGGGAGAGGTTGATGGAAATACAGTTGTTGCAAACTGCACAGGTATGGCCTCTTCTAGTGAAGATCTAGTTCCTATTTTCTCCACAACATTTAAAAAATGATTATTGAAAATATTTTCAATTTCTGGTTGTTTGTTAGTACACTTGTCATTCAGTTTTATGGCACTAAAGTCTTTCTGTGCTCTTGGTTGCCCTGTTTCCCTTTCAATAATATTCCAAATTGCTTTAATTTTAGTATCAGAGTTACCGATCTCAGACATCATACACATACTTCTGGACTTTTTAATAACTTTTCTTAGTACCACACAATAGTTTTTATAATATTGAACAATTTCGGGGTCAGTACTCCCTCTTGCTGTTAGATACAGTTCTCTTTTATGGTTGTAAGATATTCTTATTCTTTTAGTTAGTCAAGGTTTTTTATATGTTCTGTTGGAATTATGTTTAACTATTTTCTTGGGAAAACAATTTTCAAATACCCTTAAAAATGTATCATGAAATAAATTATATTTCAAGTTTGCATCGGGTTCCTTATACACTTCATCCCAGTCTAGCTGCTGTAGGCTTTCCCTAAAGTTTGCAATATTTATATTGTTAATTGAACGCACTGCTTTGAAATTCTGATTTGATATACTGCATGGAGCTATGTCATGTACTGTAACTAGCTGTGCACCATGATCTGAAAGACCATTCTCAACAGGATAAGCATTTATGTCCTTAAACTTATCTTGGTCTATAAAAAAGTTATCTATCGATGTCCTGCTGTTCTTTGTTATCCGAGTAGGAAAATCAATGACGGAGCTCACATTGAAAGAACTGAGTAATACTACAAGGTCATTCTTCCTATTACACTCTTTCAGGGAATCAACATTGAAATCCCCACAAATGATAATTTGTTTCCCCCTGTCTGACAGATAGCACAACAAAGCATCCAAGTTTTCTAGAGATAGCTGGAAATTCCCTGAGGGGGACCTATACAGTGTTACAATTATGAAAGTGCCATCATTTAGTTTTAGTTCAATGGCACATGCTTCCATATGTTGCTCTACACAGAATTTTTTACTTTCTAAATTTTTTACACTGTGGAAGCTTTTGACATATATGACAACTCCTCCTGTCATCATATTATCTCTACTTACATGTGCAGCTAATTTTTACCCATTGATGCTAACCTTTTGCATATCAGTGACAATGTGATGCTCAGACAGGCATAGTACATCTATTACATTCTCAGTTTCTATACCTTCTAAACAAAGCAGAAGCTCATCAATTTTATTCTTCAATCCCCCAATATTTTGATGCAATATACTAACATTATTTTTCACTTTACTTTTGTGAGTATCTTGAACTTTTTTAACATCTTTAGTACTTGCCTGGCAGAGTTTCCCACTGGACACTGATCTTACACTAAAAAAGAGTTTCCACCATGAGATGTAGTTCCTCCCCCCTTTAAATTTCCTGCTATCAGCCCAGCCAGTTTACCCTTCCCTTTATTGTTGAGGTGTAGGCCATGTCTAGTATAGTCCCACCTACAGAGTGAATCAACAGGAACCACACCAATGTGTGACCCTGCACCAGATCCAAGTAGCCGTTCAAACTCCAAATTAACTCTCCTGACAGAAGAGCTCAAATGAGGTTGGTCATGGCGCTCCAGAACTGACACAAACCTAACACTGGTATGACTCGATGTTGATGCAATCTTTGCCAGGTCACACTCTATGCTGTACCCCAGATCTCTGTCAATACTGTTGCCCGGCCCACCCACAATAACCACGGTATCTTCCTTAGTAAAGCCTCTACATAGTGAACCTAAATCCTCTGTAACCTGCCCCAGTCCAGCACTAGGTTTGAAAGAACTTGTGACCTGGTATTCTGACCCCAATTCATCCTGCAGAAGTTGGCCCACACCCCTAGCGTGCGAACCACCTAGCAACAAGACTTTCTTTCTCTTTGCAGACTTCCCTACATTCTTATTCAATTTGATGCTGAAAGCTTGTTGAACCCTGTCTACATCTACTTCTGTGAGAGGCTCATCAGTTTCTGACTGAGGCAACAGGTCAAACCTATTTTGTACATTAAATCTGAGAGTATTTCACCTGTCTCATGTATCTTGCACACCAGATGGAAGAGTTTTGTCATGGGGCTCTCCAAAGACTATAAGTAGTTCTGAAGGAATCTCACCCACTTCCAGGGCCTTGTTCTGACTAGGTCTTTCACTACTCTATGAAATTCTTCTCATAGTATCGTATCTCCCATCTCATCTCCATCTAAATCCTCTTCCAGTTCTATAATATTGTCTTTCAAGTTCATCTCCCATGCATACATAGACCCTCAATATACTGTTTACAACTTTCAGCTTCCCCTGTGTTGCTTAGGACTGATTTTCCATCAGAGCTCTCAATATTCATACACTTGTTTACCTTTTCTCCAAAGGCCTCTTTAATTTTTGTGTAGGCAGTCTCTATCTTTCCCCACTAAATCCTTACATTTGTCCTCTAGCCATTCCTGGTTAGCCTTTTTGTTCTTCCTATCAGCCTTATTTTTTGAATGTTTGTATTCACTTTCACCTGCTTCATTTGCTACATGTTTGTAGTTTCTCCTTTCATAAATTAAATATCTCTTCTGCTATCCAAGAACTTCTACTAGGCCTTGTCTTTTTACCTATTTGTTCCTCTACTGCTTTCGCTATATTATCTCTCAAAGCTACCCATTCATCTTCTACTGTATTCCTTTCCCCTGATCTAGTCAGTCATTGCCTAATGCTCCCTCTGAAACCCTCAACAACATCTGGTTCTTTCAACTTGTCCAGGTCCAATCTCCTTAATTTCCTACCTTTTTGCAATTTCTTCAATTTTAGTCTACAGTTCATAACCAATAAATTGTAGTCAGAGTCCATATTTGCCCCTGGAAATGTCTTACAATTTAAAATCTGGTTCTGAAATCTCTGCCTTACAACCTTCCAGTGTCTCCAGGTCTCTTCCATGTATGAAACCTTCTTTCCTGATTGTTAGCAATGATTAAATTATGATCTGTGCAAAATTCTATCACAAGGTTTCCTCTTTCATTCCTTTCCCCAATTCCATATTCACCAACTACTTTTCCTTCTCTTACTTTTCCTTGACCATTTGCAAAGCTAGTTGCCATATAAACTTTTACTACTGTGGGTGGTGTGGGCTTCGTGTCTGTCTTGGCTACAATAATGCATTTACTATGCTGTTTATTATAGCTTACCTGCATTCTTATTTTGTTATTCATTATTAAACCTACTCCTGCATTGCCCCTATTTAATTTTGTATTTGTAACTCTATATTCACCTGACCACAAGCCATGTCCCTCCCGTGACCAAACTTCACTAATTCCCACTATGTCTAACTTCAACCTATCCATTTCCCTTTTCAAATTTTCTAATCTACCCACCCGATTAAGAGATCCAACATTCCACTCTCTGACCCATAGAACACCAGTTTTGTTTCTTCTAATGACAACATCCTCCTGAGCACTCCCTGCCCAGAAAACCATATGGGGAACTACTTTACCTCTGGATTATTTTGCCCAAGAGGATGACATAATCATTTGCCCACACAGTAGAGTGGCATACCCTGGGGAAAAATTAGGGTTGTAATTTCCCATTGCTTTCAGTTGTTCACAGTATTAGCTCAGCAAGGTTGCCATTTTGGTTGATTTTACAAGGTCAGATCAGTCAGTCATCCAGACTGTTGTCCCTATAATAGTGAAAAGGCCGCTGCCCCTCTTCAGGAACTACACGTTTGTCAGGCCTTTCAACAGATATCCTTCATTGTGGTTGCAGCTATGATATGGCTATCTGTATCGCTGAGGAACGCAAGCCACCCTACCAATGGCAAGATCCTTGTTTCATAGGGGGTTCAATGTATTACATAGATCTGTTCCTGAAATTTAATTTCTCTACACTAACTATTTCTTGGTGTTGTGATTTTTTTTGCCGTCGGTGTAATTGAGAGATTCATGAAACAACAAATCTGAAGTACTTAGATTACTACAGCCTACTGAATAATAATCAGAATGGCTTTCAAACTGGTAGAAGTACATAAACAGTGATAAATGGTTACACTGATGAAATAATTAGACATTTGGATTACAACAACAGTCTTGTAGGAGTTAATTTAGATGTTTCTAAAGCTTTCAGTACAGTTTGTCATGAAATTCTTTTAGGAATGTTAGAAGCAATGGGGAAGAAAGGAATAAAAAGAAGTGGCTTCAATAATATTTGCAAAATAGATCATGGGTTGTAGACCTCACATCAGCTCATGCTTGTCATAAAATCAGATTAGTATTTGAAGTGAGGAAAATAAAAATACACTCCTGGAAATGGAAAAAAGAACACATTGACACCGGTGTGTCAGACCCACCATACTTGCTCCGGACACTGCTAGAGGGCTGTACAAGCAATGATCACACGCACGGCACAGCGGACACACCAGGAAATGCGGTGTTGGCCGTCGAATGGCGCTAGCTGTGCAGCATTTGTGCACCGCCGCCGTCAGTGTCAGCCAGTTTGCCGTGGCATACGGAGCTCCATCGCAGTCTTTAACACTGGTAGCATGTCGCGACAGCGTGGACGTGAACCGTATGTGCAGTTGACGGACTTTGAGCGAGGGCGTATAGTGGGCATGCGGGAGGCCGGGTGGACGTACCGCCGAATTGCTCAACACGTGGGGCGTGAGGTCTCCACAGTACATCGATGTTGTCGCCAGTGGTCGGCGGAAGGTGCACGTGCCCGTCGACCTGGGACCGGACCGCAGCGACGCACGGACGCACGCCAAGACCGTAGGATCCTACGCAGTGCCGTAGGGGACCGCACTGCCACTTCCCAGCAAATTAGGGACACTGTTGCTCCTGGGGTATCGGCGAGGACCATTCGCAACCGTCTCCATGAAGCTGGGCTAAGGTCCCGCACACCGTTAGGCCGTCTTCCGCTCACGCCCCAACATCGTGCAGCCCGCCTCCAGTGGTGTCGCGACAGGCGTGAATGGAGGGACGAATGTAGACGTGTCGTCTTCAGCGATGAGAGTCGCTTCTGCCTTGGTGCCAATGATGGTCGTATGCGTGTTTGGCGCCGTGCAGGTGAGCGCCACAATCAGGACTGCATACGACCGAGGCACACAGAGCCAACACCCAGCATCATGGTGTGGGGAGCGATCTCCTACACTGGCCGTACACCACTGGTGATCGTCGAGGGGACACTGAATAGTGCACGGTACATCCAAACCGTCATCGAACCCATCGTTCTACCATTCCTAGACCGGCAAGGGAACTTGCTGTTCCAACAGGACAATGCACGTCCGCATGTATCCCGTGCCACCCAACGTGCTCTAGAAGGTGTAAGTCAACTACCCTGGCCAGCAAGAACTCCGGATCTTTCCCCCATTGAGCATGTTTGGGACTGGATGAAGCGTCGTCTCACGCGGTCTGCACATCCAGCACGAACGCTGGTCCAACTGAGGCGCCAGGTGGAAATGGCATGGCAAGCCGTTCCACAGGACTACATCCAGCATCTCTACGATCGTCTCCATGGGAGAATAGCAGCCTGCATTGCTGCGAAAGGTGGATATACACTGTACTAGTGCTGACATTGTGCATGCTCTGTTGCCTGTGTCTATGTGCCTGTGGTTCTGTCAGTGTGATCATGTGATGTATCTGACCCCAGGAATGTGTCAATAAAGTTTCCCCTTCCTGGGACAATGAATTCACGGTGTTCTTATTTCAATTTCCAGGAGTGTAGGTGTACCCCAAGGTAGTGTGTTAGGCCCCTTCTGTTCCTTGTTTATATGAATGACATACACACCTCAGAAATTACAGCATATTTCCTATTGTTTGCAGATGACACTACTGCAACAGTGAGTGATGTTAAGGAATCTCTGCCCACTACAACTGATCAAGTGCTCAACTCCTTGCATTCAATGCCAGTAAGCTGACCCTTAATGTGAAGAAAACAAACTACACTATGTGATCAAAAGTATCCAGACGCCCCCAAAAACATATGTTTTTCATTTTAGGTGCATTGTGCTGCTACCTAATGCCAGGTACTCCATATCAGTGACCTCAGTAATCATTAGACATCGTGAGAGAGCAGAATGGGGCACTCTGGAGAGCTCGCGGACTTCGAACAAGGTCAGATAATTGAGTGTCACTTGTGTCATACATCTGTACATGAGATTTCCACACTCCTAGGTTCCCTATTTCTGATGTGATAGTGAAGTGGAAATGTGAAGGGACATGTACAGCACAAAAGCGTACAGTCTGACCTTGTCTGTTGACTGACAGAGATCGCCGACAGGTGAAGAGGGTCATAATGTATAATAGGCAGACATCTATCCAAATCATCACAAATAAATTGCAAACTGCATCAGGATCCACTGCAAATACTAAGATACTTCGGCGGGAGGTGAGGAAACTTCGATTTCATGGTCAAGCGGTTGCTCGTAAGCCACACATTATGTCGGTAAATGCCAAACAACACCTTGCTTGGCATAAGGAGCGTAAACATTGCATAACTGAACAGTGGAAAAAATGTTGTGTGTAGTGACGAATCACAGTACATAGTGTGGCAATCCGATGGCAGAGTGTGGGTATGGCGAACACCCGGTGAACGGCATCTGCCAGTGTATGCAATGCCAACAGTAAAATTCAGAGGCATTGGTGTTACGGCATGGTCATGTTTTTCATGGAGGGGGTTTGCACCCCTTGTTGTTTTGCATGGCACCATCACAGCACAGGCATACATTGATGTTTTAAGGACCTTCTTGCTTCACACTGTTGAAGAGCAATTCAGGGATGGCGACTGCATCTTTCAACACAATCGAGTACCTGTTCATAATTTATAGCCTTGGTGGAGTGGTTACATGATAATGACATCCCTGTAATGGACTGGCCTGCACAGAGTCCTGACCTGAATCCTATAGAACACCTTTGAGATATTTTGGAAAGCCGACTCTGTGCCAGGCCTCACCAGTTAACATTAATGCCTCTCCTCAGTGCAGGCACTCCATGATGAATGGGCTGCCATTTCCCAAGAAACCTTCCAGCACTTGACTGAATATATGCCTCAAAGAATGGAAGCTGTCATCAAGGCTAAGGGTGGGCCAAAACCATACTGAATTCCAGCATTACCAATGGAGGGCACCACAGATTTGTAAGTCTTTTTCAGTCAGGGGTCCGGATACTTTTGATCACACAGTGTGAATACAATATGGCAAGATGAATCAAAACCAGGCTCTCCATCTGGTACTGGGCAGAAGTGAGTTAGAAAGGAGACAATGCATTAAAATTTTATGAATTTATGTTGAGCAAGACTTAAGCTGGAAAACCATATAACTGAACACTTCCAGAGACTCAGCTCTCCATGTTTTGCTCTGAGAATTATGTCTAAAGTTTTCTCCTCATGTGGTGCTAGAATGGCTTATTTTGGTTACTTCTAGTCTCTTGTAGCTTATGGAATGGTTTTCTGGAGTAAAATTAGTATTCAATTAAATGAAATTTTGTATTTCAGAAGAGGCCTATCCGAATCTTGTCACATTGCTCTGATAGGTCTCACTGCAAACTCCTATTCAAAAAGTTGTGTTTGCTGACTGCAACTCTCCTTGTACATATCAAAATGTTTGTTTATGGCAAAAGTAGACTTGGTGACCTACAAACCGACTCCAGTTATCACATTTATAACACTTGCAACAGTGGGTCCCTGCATATAGATCAAGTTAGAACAACCAGTACTCAAAGGCTTGTGAGCCACTTTGGTGTCATTCTTTATAATGCACTGCCAACATACATATAGAGGCTGGAGACAGAAATGTCTTTTAGAGCAGAGTTAAAATCATTTCTTGTTCAGAAGTGTTTCTAAAATGTAAATGAATATGTTAGTTGCTAAGGTTACTATTCCCTCATTTATTGTTGGGTTCTTTGGATTCTGTTAACTGATATTCATCTATGCTGTGTTTGTTTTTGCAGAGAATATTTCTGCTGTTGGTTTTCTGTTTCCTCTGTTTCAGATGTGGTGTAGTACAACACCTATCAACAGGGATCTGGTGCTAGCCTAGTTGTGATGGATACCATGTTGGCTGGTTTTCACGTGTTCATGCATTACAATTTTCAGCCGTGCTATGTAATATGTCTGTGTGCTTTTACTTTTTCAGAGGTATTTTATATCAAAGTTTCATGATTTACCTGCATCGCTGGTGTACTTATTTTGCATGTTGTATGCTTCAGCAGTGTTATGCAATGTGTTCATGTGTTTTCATTTTTCAGCAGTGTTGTTATTTTCAAAATTTTGTGTTTATTGATTTGCTTCTTGCATGTGTTGCACTCAAAATTTAGACTATGTACACTATGTGATCAAAAGTATCCAGAAGCCTGGCTAAAAATGACTTACAAGTTTGTGGCGCCCTCCATTGGTAATGCTAGAATTCAATATGGTGTTGGCTCACCCTTAGCCTTGATGGCAGCTTCCACTCCTGCAGGCATACATTCAATCGGATGCTGGAAGGTTTCTTGGGGAATGGCAGCCCATTCTTCATGGAGTGCTGCATTGATGAGAGGTATTGATGTCAGTCAGTGAGGTCTGGCACGAAGTCGGCGTTCCAAAACATCCCAAAGGTGTTCTATAGGACTCAGGTCAGAACTCTGTGCAGGCCAGTCAATTACATGCTCGATCATGTTGAAAGGTGCAATCACCATCCCTGAATTGCTCTTCAACAGTGGGGAGCAAGAAGGTGCTTAAAACATCAATGTATGCCTGTGCTGTGATAGTGACATGCAAAACAACAAGGTGTGTGAGCCCCCTCCATGGAAAACACTAGTGCCACACAAAATAACAAGGGGTGTGTGCCTCCTCCATGGAAAACATGACTACACTGTAACACCAACACCTCCGAATTTTACTGTTAGCACTACACACACTGGCAGATGACGTTCACTGGGCATTCGCCATACCCACACCCTGCCATCATATCACCACAATGTGTACTTGATTTGTCACTCCACACAATGTTTTTCCACTGTTCAATTGTCCAGTGTTTGGCATACAGGGATTTGTGACCATTACCCAATGCCCCATGTGGTGCTGAGGCAGCTTGCCTGTTTGGCTGTTACTGCTGTTCTAGTGCCTTCACATTTCGCTTCTGTACAACCCTCTAAACTTTCCTTATTCTTCTGGCATACTTCCTTACTGACTCACTGTCCAGCCCTAATTTAGTTGTCAAAACATCGAAGGGAGACAGCATCTTCCTTCCGTACCACCACGTCAAATGGCAACAATTGATGATTGTGAGAACTTCTGATGTGCACCACATCACACTTCCTGTTCCTCCACCAAAACTGCTCTGCTATGTGCCTATCTGTTGCATGTCACCCTCCATGACCTGACAATATATGGTCATGAGCTTGCTGTAAAACTCCCTTCTGGAAAGCTCATTCTACAAAACAAATCCTCGTGAATAACAAAATGTGGCACTACACACACTGGCAGATGACGTTCACTGGGCATTCGCCATACCCACACCCTGCCATCATATCACCACAATGTGTACTTGATTTGTCACTCCACACAATGTTTTTCCACTGTTCAATTGTCCAGTGTTTGGCATACAGGGATTTGTGACCATTACCCAACGCCCCATGTGGTGCTGAGGCAGCTTGCCTGTTTGGCTGTTACTGCTGTTCTAGTGCCTTCACATTTCGCTTCTGTACAACCCTCTAAACTTTCCTTATTCTTCTGGCATACTTCCTTACTGACTCACTGTCCAGCCCTAATTTAGTTGTCAAAACATCGAAGGGAGACAGCATCTTCCTTCCGTACCACCACGTCAAATGGCAACAATTGATGATTCTGAGAACTTCTGATGTGCACCACATCACACTTCCTGTTCCTCCACCAAAACTGCTCTGCTATGTGCCTATCTGTTGCATGTCACCCTCCATGACCTGACAATATATGGTCATGAGCTTGCTGTAAAACTCCCTTCTGGAAAGCTCATTCTACACAACAAATCCTCGTGAATAACAAAATGTGGCTGTTGCTTCAGTGACTGGCACTCCTTACGCTTTGCCTGTGCCCCCCTGCCACTCTTCCATGTTCCTCCATAACATTCTCAATATCACTACCCCACAACATAATGCATCTGCATTTTCACAAGATCTCCCTGACTTATAGATTAGCTCATACACAAATTCACTAAGCTTAAGCGCCAGCCAAGGTAATATATTAGGTGGATGTTTTAAATCAATCAATCTTTTCATCAATTAAGCATGGCCTGTCACTACCTTAGACTTCCTACCATGCATGTAACATCAGAAATACATAATACCAGATACTACTGCCGACACCTCTTTCTCAATTGTTGAGTAGTAATGCTCTGTCTTGTTTAGCTGCCTCGAAGAAGAATCTACCAGATATTCTTGGCCATCTATTATCTATCCCAGAATGTAGCCAACTGCTTTATTTGAAATGTCACATGAAAGGATAAGCTCTTGACATTCCTGTCACCAATGATATTTCATTCCCTTTCTCTGTAGCTTGTTGAAGGGTTCAGCTATTTTTGCAAACTCCTTCATGAACCATCGATAATAATTACAAAAGCCAGTGAATGACTGTACCTGCTTAGTTGTTCATGGTGTTAGAAAAATGTTTCACATTCTCTGGTAAATTCTATGATAAGACAGTTATGTCATCCAGATAACCATACAAGTTTTAGGATTTAATCCTCTCAATACCTCATCTAACAACTGCTGAAAAGTTACCAGTGCATTCTTTAGTCAACGCAGCATGTGCTTGTAATGAAAGTGGCCACCCACCACTGTAAGTGCTGTTTTCAGCTTATCCTCATGCACCATTTCCAATTGACAGTACCCACTCCTGAGATCCATAATAGTAAAGAACTAACACTGATCCAAAGTTTCTATGATGTCTGGAATTGGATCAGCATCCGAAATGGTTCATGCATTAATATATCTAGAGTCACAGCAAAATCTGAATTTCTTTTTCCATCCACTGATTTTTTCAGCACAACCAATATATAGCACTGGCTGTCACTTGGTTCTGTGATCCCATCTCATAGTTGTTGCTCAGTAAACTCTCCTACTAATGGTTGCAGTTGCCTGCTAAACCATATGACTTCCTATAAGTTGGTGTGGTATCCCGTGTTGGTATATGGTGTTGTGCCACTGGTGTTGCTGGTAACCCTCCGCCTGTACAAAATAAATCACTAAACCTCAACAACAAGTTTTCTGTGGCCCTTCAATCAGTGCCTTGCAAGTGACCCACATTCTCTTGTAATAGTTCCACGCTGACAGTTTGCTTGTAGCTTTCCTGTAGATTTGGTCTATAGAAGTCCCCATCTTCCAAGACTTCCAGAGTGGCTTTTACTGCACCCTTTTAAAGAGCTGCTTCTGCTCTGCCAAAGTTATCCACAATAACCTGAATCAGTCATTCCCCACTGATGTCATTCACCCATGTCAAACTCCAGCAGACAAAACAATGTGAACTATCCCACTCTCCATTGCTAAAGAGTGGTTCAACCACATATCATTTTCTCTCAGTAAATCAGTATCCATTGAAGCCCACACTATCTTCCCTGCACCTGTTGTTATTTTACCTGCTATTAGTTTTTACTGAAAACTTACACAGTTCAGTCAGTCTCATCCCCATGATGGAAGAACCTTGTGTCATTGTCTCAGTTGCAACTATTTCCCCAAGTGAAACAAAGTCCCAGTGAGTTCTACTGTGCATCGCCAGAGATTAACCTTAGCAAGATGTTTGTTGAGGAAGTCTAGCCTGCGAATCACTGAATAACCTTCACCTAAGTATTACCTCCTTTAATTACCTGAATTTAATTTTCCCAACCCACATGAACTTAGTTTCCCCAACCAAGAACTCCAGTAGTGCCATACCCAATGACTCTACATTATTATCCCCAATCCTACATAACCTATACTGTGATGACCTCAGTCTCCTCTTCCCCATGAGGTCCAGACTGATAACAGACATGTACACCCTTGTGTCTACCAAAAATCTCTGTTTCCTGCCACCCATAAGCCTGCTAAGCTGCATTCTGTCTATGCACCAACTTGTGCACAGTTATGTTCTATCAGGATTACCTTTCAACAGTTGAAGCCCTCCTGTTTCCCCTTAATAGCTGCTTCCCTTTCTGGTGTTTCCCATCTTTCCTATTTCTTCAGTCAGACACCTGGTGGCACTCTCTGCCATACGCATAGCACTCTGGTTGTCTACATTGCTACCCTATATGCCTCTCCTGACCGCTTCTATAACACACAATTTTAGAAGTGAACATCCAGTGGTTATACTGCAACAACTACGTTATGTAGTACTGTATAAATATAGCCACTCTACTTTGCAATTTTATTTAAAGGCTTCAATAATAATTAACATAAGGGCTTCACCCAAATTTAAACCAAAGTAATTCATGCCACCCACAGGGTGACATGAATTAATATATTTTCGTTATTAATCAAAGTAAATGTAAAGGAGAGTATGCAGAAGGCAGTGGGCAGGCATAAATCGAACGATCAGTATAGAAGATGCTGAGCCATCTTGTGCAGGAAGGCAAACTGGTTGACATTGCCGGATGTAGGTGGGAGTGCCAGTTGTGCAGCAAAATGATAGGGTTCTAGTACCTTCTAGAACAATTTCAGGATAGCAATACCATTCCGGTATCAGAAAGCGTGCGGGATTGTGAATGCTGAGGGGAAATGTCTTGTAGAACTTCGATGGCCATATTGTGAGACATCGGCATTGAGAGAAAATAGGCCCCCATGTTCTTAACCCTTCAGCATAAGAGAAATATATTTTAAATGTAATCTAAGGTACATAATTGAGGACAGGGCTGAAGAAAACGGTCTCTTCTCTTACATGCTATTTTCTTTCATTAGTTTATAAAATAAGTAACAACATGATTACTCATCGGTGCGGAGGTATGAATAAGGTGGTAGGAGCGGTAGTTTTGGCATTGGCTCTTTCACTCCAGAGAGTTGTTCTGTGTCATTCTTAATGGACAGACCCATATCTGACCGCTCTGATGAATTGCTAACTTTATTCGGTCAGTAAGTACTTTTACAGTACAAATGGCTTTCCAGGCCCTGCTCTTAGTGTCTGGAACAGCAGTTGAGTAGCGACAGGTTATTCCACAATTTAATACACAAGTAATAGCCTACGCGTGGCAGTTATTTTGATTCTATGATATGAAGTCTCATTGGAACTGTGATGAACTTTAAATCAACAGTAGAACCGCATATCGCAATCAAGATGCAACCAGTTTGTCATGGGTAAGTGATTTCTTGCATGGCCTGGTGCTGGTTTGAATTTACAATTATTATTCAAGGTTTTACTGCATGTAAGATGGCTGTAGAGTTGAGTGCAATTAAATGAATCTAAATTCATTGTGTAATGTGGTAATGTTCAGGCAAGTGAGTGTTTGTTGTAGTTGTATCATTAGAAGTTCTGCATGGCAGAGCAAAATTAATTGTTTAACTCTGATTGAAACCGGTATCTAAATTCTATGTACGTAAAGAGAAGACACATTGTTCTAGAAGGGGCTAATGTATACTGCATTGTTCTGAAGGATAGAGCCTGATTCATTGTGAAGACCATTTATGAACATAAATGAGAGATGTGTTATCATAAGGCACATAAGGGACGACGTTAGCCTGATACTCTGTCATTTGTATGCTCTCAGATTAACTACAGGTGTCAAACATTACTGAAATAGCAATCCCTTACAGTTGTAACACGTGCTTTATGGGAGGACATTGTGCCTCTAAATTATAGTTTACTTATCATGGTAAGTCCATGTTCTTATTTGCTGCAAACGCCTTTTTTCATAACAATATTACTTGGTTGATCAGTTGCTTCCCAAGCTTGCTTACGGTGAGTAGCATTGAGACTGAGAGAGCAGGACTATCTTTGAGAACCAAACATCTTCGAGAAATATAAAGATCGTTGTTTGTGGTGCTTACAGCACGTAACAAATGTTAGGTGCACATTGGCTCGCTGCACACCCGATTTAATACAATCTATGTGGCACCAAGACCCTCAAGTGTCTAACGACTGACACTGATACCTTAATAATAGTGTGTAGCTCATGTTATACCACATTCGATCATTTGGTTTAGTCATAATGGTAGTCAGGTGGAAAAAATCTCAGAGTAATGAACTGCTCCACTGACCCCGCAAACTTCCAATGTGGTGCAATTGGCCATGAAACAGAAAAATTTCCAATATGGTGCCAAAGCACAAAAAAAATTTTCAGTGGTGACATGTTAGATGTAGTGCTGAACACACCCGGCAATGAAAGAAATTAAATAAAATCGGTTAGTGAAATGAATTGGGAAGTTTTAAAATTTTACATTAGCCACCAGGTAACTAGTGAATATTAAGGATTTGAAGACATTATTGGAGTTCTGAGGTGAGATCCATTGCATGAAATCATTTCATATTGGAAGTAAGTTGCGGAGCAGCAAATGAAGCTGAATGGAAGACATTGTGCACCATATAACGTTACTTGAGCAGAAGCGGTATTTGGAGAGCTGCCGTAGGAAACAGCTGGTGGCTGAACATGATGTCATGAAAAGCAATGTGACATCAGGGGACCTGCAAGTGTACCGGTCATCGTCATCAGGAAGGGGAGGCAAGAGCACCAGAGCAGAAATCTCATGCAGCACGGTGGGTAACATGCGTCAACCACACTGCAAGATCAGCCATTCCGTCCCAGTGCAGTGGACCAAAGTGATAGAAAACTATTCTGTTCACTCAAAACAATTTTTGTCATGAGTGAGAGAATGGTGGAGCAAGCAGACAAGGATAGGTTCTCACCTGTTGATGAGCTAGGTGAACCATCCAATAGTTCTAAACATGTTAAAAGTAAACAAGAGCCACTAGATGATAGTATTGATGATTTGGTAAATGATACAATGCCAAGTGGAGTCTAGCATTAAAATTAAGAAGGAAGTGGAGGAATGGACTCTGGATGATTTAGGTAATTTTACGGCTGAGAGTCCTCGAATTCTAGAAAATTCAAATCCTCAAATGACTTAAGAACAGATACTTGCTGGAGAGAGAAATAACCAACTTTTGTCAGTACCAAGTGGCTTAAGCACTCAGGTGAATATGGTAAATGCAAATATAGAATCAGTAAGTGCAAATGTGGAATCTGTGAAGTCCGAGGTAAAAAGTGAGCTGAAAAAGGTAGAAACTAAACTTACTGGGGAAATGACTAAATTGAAAAAGGAATTGGATATTCAGGTTATTAAGCATTCTAAGCAAATGAGAAAGGAATGGGAAACAAAATTTTCACAAATGGACACTGAAGTAACGGAAAAATTAACAGTTGTTCAGAACAGTTGCAAACAATGAATTACAGAATCCACATCTGCAGTACTGACTCAGTTTAAATAGCTAGGAAAGAATGTGATGACCTTCAGCAAATGATCCTTGATAAATAGGTAGAAAATGAGCAAACTGTGGATGAAAAATTAGTAACTTTGTGTACTGAAGCGAGCAAAGAAAATGAGAGATGGTTAAAGGGGCTGTCTCTGAGACGAATCATGCAATTAGAGTGGAACTCGATAATAGGCTATCGTTTCAATACACCCAAATTGCTCATAACAAAGTAGTTGATGGAAAAACGTATTTAATCTGGCAGAATAACCCAGTACATTATCACATAAAATTGTGCATTGTCCAACCTTTGGATCTGCTGGTGCGGCTTTAATTAAGTGCAGGAAGTTTGATTATTTTGTTCTAAATGATAAAGTGCATCCAAAAGTATTTATTCAAATTTTTGACAAGGTAGTGCCTACCGTATGGGAAGCGGAGGAATAAATTGCTTTCATAGTATAATATTTAAAGGAAGATGCTGTAATACGGGCAAATGGCATCACAGATTCTTGTAAAATGATAAAGAAATTTCAGGATAGGTTTTTGAATAAATACTGGTCTAACAAAATACAAGAAGATTTGATGAAGGATTTTCTATGTGGAGGGCAGTATCAGCCAGAGTATGGTTTGTTAACACATTTCTGTGAACATTGGTGGGCAAAATTAAAATTTATTGAAACCAGCGTGGGTGTTATGCCATTCAATAGTAATCTAGAATGCCTCTTACCATATGACGTACAGGAAGTTATGCTACCAGCACCATGAGTTACGTACGAGAATTATTATCACTACCTTAGTAGAGTAGAGTGGTTACAGGTGCAGAACAGCAGGCCACTGAGGGAAACACACCAACAAGTAAATACCCTGCACACACAGCCAAGGTGCAAAGACAAAGGCAGAGGACGGCATGGACCACAGCATGCGTGGAAACGAAATTTAGACAACAATGACACTCATGATGGTCAGTTAAACAAAGAGTTGTCTCAGTGTGGAATTGACTAGAGACAATACAGGTATCTGAGGTCCCACAAAGTCATACACAGCCCATGAGAGAACCTGAAATGTTGGAGGTGGGGTCTGGGGGAGGTGCAGAAGTCAAACCCAGAATACCCAAGCCAGGTTATTGTGTGATGGAGGCTGGGGGCAGCGCTTCTGTTACTCAACCTAATCCATTCGCCATCCATTCAGAGGAATTCACCTCTGTCCGGCATTTAAATGATAATGAAAGTTGAAATGTAAGTAAAGGGATTAATTTGATGGGGAAACAGAATTCGGACAACATTTTTGACCTTTCCGAGTTGTTTAAAGAACCACTGATGAAAGACATGTTTAACGTAGAATCAAGGGATGACACACTGAGTACACATAATTTCAGCCATGAGGTATGGAGTTTGTGGTCTCCTGATGATGAAGAGCAGTTACAAGAAGATTTAAAGGAGGTAAGTGGTGTTAATAATAATGTGATCGAGGAACAGGATATTGAAGCTAATGGAATGCTTCTTCATAATTATGAAGAGGTTAAGGAATTTATTTTTGAAGGAGATGGCAGGGAGGAGTCTGAGTTAATCTCCGAGAGGATTATTAGTGACGAGGAACTTTGTAATTTGGACGCACAAGAGGGGGTGGCGTCAGGCACAAAACCTGTGCAGCTTATCGCTTCACATCAGGTTTGCCAATTTTTGTCATTGTTTACCTATTGTTACCAATAATAAGGAGTCAAGGAATTGTTCTGATTTTAGTAGAAGGGAAATAATTAATGATCTTTTGGAGGAAGATGATGCAAATGAGAATGTGATGAATTATGCGAAACCCATTATTACCGCCCAATTAGTAGGTGTCACGGCAGATATTCTCGTAGATGATGGTTCAGAAGTGTCAGCTGTGTCCAGAGAATTCTATGAAGCAATCCCAAAGAAAGAAAATTTTTCAGTTTTGCCAGTTATGGGTGTAAAAATTGTAGGTGCAACAGGGAAATTTTACAGAGCCATTAAACATAAAGTGTGGTTATCCATGATGCTGAATGGAAAAATATTAGAACATAATTTCTTAATTATTGAAAATTTGAGCGTAAAAATTTTGGCAGGGCTAGATTTTTTAAATGTATTGAAATGCTCAGTGGACTTTGAAGGCAAGAGAATGAAACTGTGTGTGCAAGGACGAGATTTTGTAGTGCCATTTAAAAACCAATTCAAATGTGAAAAAGACAACCCAGGTATTTTCTTGATTGATCTGCTCCAGGATGATAATGGACCAAAAGAAATAAGCATTTATAATGTACAGAAGGAACTTGAACAATAGGATACTTTGGAAATAATAGAGTATAAGATAGCTAAGACTGAAGTTTTGTCTAGTAGCCAGAAAGAAGACTTAAACAGGTGTATCATGGTACATTTGTGGTGGAACCAATTCCGCATGAGAATGCTTATAGGTTGAGGTATTCAAAATCCAGGAAAATATTTGGTACCAGAAACAATGTGGAACTGAAGAAATACATCCTGAGTAGTGAGAACTAAAAACGTTGGAAATCGGTCATTCTGTGACATACACGATTTGGCAGTCGTGCATCTCCAGGTGTTGAATGGTTTTCTTCTTCCTATACAATCATTCATCCCTCACTCTTCTCCAAATCCCCTTGATCTATAGAAATTCTTGCAGATTGAGAGACTGTAAGCAGAACCAAGTAGAAATGAGATGTACAGGGTGACACAGAAAAACGGGAACATTTCCACAATCCAATAAAACGAAAAGTGATGAAGTAAAGAAATTGCATTCATAGCAATTGAAACCTTACAACTTTGCCATTTATGAAACATTGATGGCATTTATCATTGCTTAAAAATTACATCCTTTAGATGGCATCCTCCTGTATGAATACATTCGTGAAGTCTGCTGTTGAGATTCCTCATTGACCACTGCAACATCTCAGCTGGGATACTGTGAATTGGATCCCGAATTCTCTGTTTCAACTCATCCAGGGTTCTTGGTCGTGTCATGTAGACTTTGCTCTTGAGGTAGCTCCACAAGGAAAAATCACAGATGGATAAATCTGGTGATCTAGAGGGCCTGGGAATGTTACCGAATCGTGAGGTCACACGGTTGCCAAACAATTCTCGCACAAATGTCATTGATTGCTTCATGATTGAACATTTCGTGGTTACTCTTTGATAATGAGAGTAAAGTGCATGAAGAAATATTAAGTTATGATAAGAGCTAAGGTGAATGGGGAAAGAAATACAGTAGAACAAGAATGGGTGGCTCTGAGGGATGAAGTAGTGAAGGCAGCAGAGGATAAAATAGGTAAAAAGATGAGAGCTAGTAGAAATCCTTGGGTAACAGAAGAAATATTGAATTTAATTGATGAAAGGAGAAAATATAAAAATACAGTAAATGAAGCAGGCAAAAAGGAATACAAACGTCTCAAAAATGAGATCGACAGGAAGTGTAAAATGACTGAGCAGGGATGGCTAGAGGACAAATGTAAGGATGTAGAGGCTTATCTCACTAGGGGTAAGATACTGCCTACAGGAAAATAAAAAAGACCTTTGGAGAAAAAAGATCCACTTGCATGAATATCAAGAGCTCAGATGGAAACCCAGTTCTAAGCAAAGAAGGGAAAGCAGAAAGGTAGAAGGAGTACATAGAGGGGCTATACAAGGGCGATGTACTTGAGGACAATATTATGGAAATGGAAGAGGATGTAGATGAAGATGAAATGGGAGATACAATACTGTGTGAAGAGTTTGACAGAGCACTGAAAGACCTAAGTCGAAACAAGGCCCCGGGAGTAGACAGCATTCCATTAGAACTACTGACGGCCTTGGGAGAGCCATTCCTGACAAAACTCTACCATCTGGTGAGCAAGATGTATGAGACAGGCGAAATACCCTCAGACTTCAAGAAGAATATAATAATCCCAATCCCAAAAAAAGCAGGTGTTGACAGATGTGAAAATTACCGAACTATCAGTTTAATAAGTCACAGCTGCAAAATACTAACACAAATTCTTTACAGACGAATGGAAAAACTGGTAGAAGCTGACCTCGGGGAAAATCAGTTTGGATTCCGTAGAAATATTGGAACACGTGAGGGAGGTAATACTGACCTTATGACTTATCTTAGAAGAAAGATTAAGGAAAGGCAAACCTATGTTTCTAGCATTTGTAGACTTAGAGAAAGCTTTTGACAATGTTGACTGGAATACTCTCTTTCAAATTCTGAAGGTGGCAGGGGTAAAATATAGGGAGCGAAAGGCTATTTACAATTTGTACAGAAAGCAGATGGCAGTTATAAGAGTCATGAGGTATGAAAGGGAAGCAATGGTTGGGAAGGGAGTGAGACAGGGTTGTAGCCTATCCCCGATGTTATTCAATCTGTATATTGAGCAAGCAATAAAGGAAACAAAAGAAAAGTTCAGGGTAGGTATTAAAATCCATGGAGAAGAAATAAAAACTTTGAGGTTCGCCGATGACATTGTAATTCTGTCAGAGACAGCAAAGGACTTGGAAGAGCAGTTGAACGAAATGGACAGTGTCTTGAAAGGAGGGTATAGGATGAACATCAACAAAATCAAAACAAGGATAATGGAATGTAGTTGAATTAAGTCAGGTGATGCTAAGGGAATTAGATTAGGAAATGAGACACTTAAAGTAGTAAAGGAGTTTTGCTATTTGAGGAGCAAAATAACTGACGATGATCGAAGTAGAGAAGATATAAAATGTAGACTGGCAATGGCAAGGAAAGCGATTCTGAAGAAGAGAAATTTGTTAGCATTGAGCATAGATTTAAGTGCCAGGAAGTCGTTTCTGAAGGTATATGTGGGGAGTGTGGCCATGTATGGAAGTGAGACATGGACAATAAATAGTTTGGACAAGAGGAGAATAGAAGCTTTTGAAATGTGGTGCTACAGAAGAATGCTGAAGATTAGATGGGCCGGCCAGAGTGGCCGTGCAGTTCTAGGCGCTACAGTCTGGAACCGCGTGACCGCTACGGTCGCAGGTTCGAATCCTGCCTCGGGCATGGATGTGTGTGATGTCCTTAGGTTAGTTAGGTTTAAGTAGTTCTAAGTTCTAGGGGACTGATGACCACAGCAGTTAAGTCCCATAGTGCTCAGAACCATTTGAACCATTTTTTTGATTAGATGGGTAGATCACATAACTAATGAGGAGGTATTGAATAGAATTGGGGAGAAGAGGAATTTGCGGCACAACTTGACAAGAAGAAGAGACTGGTTGGTAGGACATGTTCTGAGGCATCAAGGGATCACAAATTTAGCATTGGAGGGCAGCGTGGAGGGTAAATATCGTAGAGGGAGACCAAGAGATGAATACACTAAGCAGATTCAGAAGGACGTAGGTTGCAGTAAGTACTGGGAGATGAAGAAGCTTATCCAGGATAGGATAGCATGGAGAGCCGCATCAAACTAGTCTCAGGACTGAAGACCACAACAACAACAAAAATAGGTGAAGTTAAATGGAAGTGTTAAATAAAGGTGAAGTATAAATGATGTAAAATGTGGATATGGAAAGGTAATAAGTTTGTTCAGGGAGATGTTATAATAAAGTAGCTGCAGAGGAATTAAATCACCAACAAAATATGAAGTGAATAACACTATCAATACATGAAAGATAAATATAGAAAAGCCGATGTAAGTTTAGTTGAGTGTTGAATGGATATCTTGATCATGGTAAAGTAAATAATTTTAACTTTAGAAGATCTCACAGTTGTGGCAGAACTGTATGATTCATAGCTTAAAATATGCACAACTGAGACTGAAACAATAGCATTCATGACAAAGGTATTCCTGACAAAGGCCAGAGAAGAACTAAAAATATGGTTATATGAAACAGAATGAAAATTTATTTGTGAAAGTTATGAAGTAGGTGAGAAGTGTCTGGTGGAATTTGGTAAATTTGAAATAGAATTTGTGAAAGTTATTGAGATTAGGAAGGTATGATGTTTGTAAGGTTGACAGGCTATTTATGTAATGTCTGATTTAGAATTAATTAGTGTTAAGGCCATAGGTCAAAAGACTGTGGAGATGGACGAATTCTTCCCTTAGTGGTAAGTAAGGATGAAAAAGGACTGTGGCGATGTAAAAATTCCACCCTTGGTAGGAAATAGTTGTTAAGTATAAGGAATCATGAGAGTGCAACAGACTAGTGCAGTAGTTATCAGGTCCTGAGGTATAAATTTTGAAAATTGTCTGCTTGCAGCCAAGTAAATCAAAACTCAGCAAACTTAGGAACCATGTGAAAACTAAAGAAGGTTAGGAGAAATACCTGAGTGTGACAAAACTAAGAGTGAATACCTGATTGTGACATAACATTGAGAAGTAAACATAATTGAAACAGAAAAGGTGGTGGGGGAGGAGGGGAAAAAAAAGGCTCCATCGATTAAATCTCATCAAAAACTTTGGTTGGAAATAGATGTAAAGTTTGAAAAGTATGACTACGTAGAATTAAGGTTTTTCTTATTGCACAGGATGCAAGATTTACAGTTTTCTTGATGATTATAATTTGCGGTAAAATATGTATTAAATGATTTTGTTATTCAAAGGTAATGGTAATTGTAATTAATGATGATTTATTGAAAAATATATGCATTTTTCAGAAAAGTGGCCAAACTGATTGAGTTGTAACAATTTTTCCAGGTGATTTATATGTGGATTACCTTTAACAGTGGCCAAACTAGTTCACGAGTTGTGTGTTTGCTTAAAATGGTTTTCTTCTTATATGTTTGTGAGAGTGGTGAAACCAGTTCAAAAGTTTTAATTTTTTCCAGGTGATTTGTCTATGGACTTTCTTCATTCAAAGTGGCCATAATGGTTCATGGGTTGTAACAGAATTTACTTTTTTTAATCTTCAGTAATATCTACAAATTTTGAAATGACAAATAATATTTTCATATTTTGTGTTTAACAGTTCTATGTAAGACTGAGAGCAAGGCATTGCAGGGATACTTTTAATATTTTATTAAACCAATATTCAAATAATATCAGTCAGTGACAACAGAACAGATTTGGTATGATTGTTGAAAAGTGATAAATTCAGTTAATTGATTTTACTGAAATAGTAGGTTTTTACTTTAGAATTCATGATATTTGTTTATATAGTTGCAAATTTTGAGATTTATTGGATATTTCATTAAATGACTAGAATCTTTTAATAGAATGGAGGCAGGGTGTAACATAGCAACTATATTACATGGTACTGTATAAATATTCTGACTCTATTTTACAATTTTATTTAAAGTCTTCAACAGTAATTATTGTAAGGCCTTCGCACAAATTTAAACCAAAGTAATTCACACCACCCACAAGGTGACATGAAATAATATATTTTTGTTATTAATCAAAGTAAATGTAAATGAGAGTATACAGAAGACAGAGGCCAGGTATATGTTGAATGATCAGTGTAGAAGACTCTGACCCATCTTGTGCAGGAAGGCAAACTGGGTGACGGGGCCAGATGTAGATGGGAGTGCCAGTTATGCAGTAAAATGGTAGGGTTCTAGTACCTTCAAGAACAATTTTAGGATAGCAATACCATTCCGGTATCAGAAAGCATGTGGGATTGTGAATGCTGAGGGGAAATACCTCTCCTGTAGAACTTTGATGGCCATATTGCGAGACATCGGCACAGAGAGAAAGTAGTCCCCCTTGTTCTTAACCCTTCAGCTTAATAAAAATATTTTTTAAATGTAATCTAAGACACACAATTGAGTACAGGGCTTAAGAAAATGATCTCCTCTCTTACATGCTATGTTTTTTCCATTAGTTTATAAAATAAGTTACAAAGTGATTACTCATCGGCATGGAGATACGAATAAAGTGGTGAGGAGCACTAGTTTTGACGTTGGCTCTTTCACTCTGGAGAGTCTCTCTGTGTCCTTCTTGATGGACAGACCCATATCTCACTGCTCCAATGAAATACTAACTTTATTCGGTCTGTAAGTACTTTTACAGTACAAATAGCTTTCCGGGCCCTACTCCAAGTGTCTGGAACAGCAGTTGAGTAGCGAAAGGTTATTTCGAAATTTAATATGCCAGTAAAAGTCTACACAAAGCAGTGTTTGAAGTGATATGAAGTCTCATTGTAACTGTTATGAACTAACAATGGCAGAATCATGTATCACTATCAAGATGCAGTCTCATCATCAGGGGTAAGTTATTTCTTGCATGGCTTGGCTCTGGTGTAAATTTCCGATTAGTCATCAAGGTTTTACAGTACCCAAGATGGTCATAGAGTTGAGTGCAGTTAAACGGATCTAAGTTCATTGTGTAATGTGGTAACATTCAGGCGAGTGAGTGTTTGTTGTAGTTGCAACATTAGAAGTCCTTCGTGGTAGTGCAAAATTAACTGTTTAACTCTAAGTGAAACCAATATCTAAAGTTGTTGTACATAAAGAGAAGACAGATTGTTACAGAAGGGGCTCATGTATATTCTGTTGTTCTGAAGGATAGAGCCTGATTTATTGTGAAGATCATTTATGAACATAAATGAGAGATCTATCACCATAAGGTGCATAAGGGAAGATGTTAGCCTGATACTCTGTCATTTGTATGCTCTCAGATTAACTACAGGTGTCAAACATTACTGAAATAGCAGTCCCTTGCAGTTGTAACATGTGCTTTACGGGAGGATGTTGTGCCTCTGAATTATAGTTTACTTATAACAGTACGTCCATGTTTTTATTCGCTGCAACACCCTTTTTCATAACAATATTACTTGGTTGATCTGTTGCTTCCCAAGCTCGCTTACGGTGAGTAGCATCGAGAGCCTCAAGTGGCTAACAACTGACACCGATACCTTAATAATAGTATGTACCTCATGTTGTATCACATTTGAGCATTCAGTTTACTCATAATGGCAGTCAGGCAGGATAAATCTTGGAGTAATAAACTGCTCCACCAATCCTGCTAACTTCCTTGGTCCGCTCTTTGCTTTGTTGCAATATACACCTTCTCTATATGTGTTGTGAGCCTAAGAACTGACAGGAAGTTCTCCAGATTTTCCATTCGTACCACCCATGATGTGTCTGTGGGTATACTATGCAGAAAAACTTCCACTGCTCTATTTTCTGCCTCTTGTAATAAAACCCTATCAGCTTCTGCATGCTGGGTCTGTAAATATGTCTTTGCCTTCAGTTTATGGATTATATCCAAGAACATCTTCATAGTTCATAGCGCAGCATTGACAAAGTACTTAGTTTCTCCTTAAAAAGTACCACTGGCACAGTAAAGCAGCCCACTCCAGGTATGAAACTTCCTGGCAGATTAAAACTGTGTGCCCGACCGAGACTCGAACTCGGGACCTTTGCCTTTTGCGGGCAAGTGCTCTACCATCTAAGCTACCGAAGCACGACTCACGCCCGGTACTCACAGCTTTACTTCTGCCAGTATCTCATCTCCTACCTTCCAAACTCTACAGAAGCTCTCCTGCGAACCTTGCAGAACTAGCACTCCTGAAAGAAAGGATACTGCGGAGACATGGCTTAGCCACAGCCTGGGGGATGTTTCCAGAATGAGATATTCACTCTGCAGCGGAGTGTGCGCTGATATGAAACTTCCTGGCAGATTAAAACTGTGTGCCCGACCGAGACTCGAACTCAGGACCTTTGCCTTTCGCGGGCAAGTGCTCTACCATCTGAGCTACCGAAGCACAACTCACGCCCAGTACTCACAGCTTTACTTCTGCCAGTATCTCATCTCCTACCTTCCAAACTTTACAGAAGCTCTCCTGCGAACCTTGCAGAACTAGCACTCCTGAAAGAAAGGATAATGCGGAGACATGGCTCAGCCACAGCCTGGGGGATGTTTCCAGAATGAGATATCTCGTTCACACAGTTTTAATCTGCCAGGAAGTTTCATATCAGCGCACACTCTGCTGCAGAGTGAATATCTCATTCTGGAAACATCCCCCAGGCTGTGGCTAAGCCATGTCTCCGCAGTATCCTTTCTTTCAGGAGTGCTAGTTCTGCAAGGTTCGCAGGAGAGCTTCTGTAAAGTTTGGAAGGTAGGAGACGAGATACTGGCAGAAGTAAAGCTGTGAGTACCGGGCGTGAGTCTTGCTTCGGTAGCTCATATGGTAGAGCACTTGCCCACGAAAGGCATAGGTCCCGAGTTCGAGTCTCGGTCGGGCGCACAGTTTTAATCTGCCAGGAAGTTTCATATCAGCGCACACTCCGCTGCAGAGTGAATATCTCATTCACTCCAGGTATGTTTGTGCTTTACTGAAGCTGTCATATTATACAACATATCTTCAGCACCCCCTGCCAAATACTTACTAGCAACATGCCACGTTATTTTGTGTGACCACCCATGTGCTTACATAGCATTTCTAACGTCCTTAATAAAAATTATCATGACATGTTCCCTTATCTGAGAAGAGCTTAATTAATGTGACCACTGTCAGGCCGCATGGAACAGAATGCACTCTCAATCCAGACATATTTTCATCTGACTCCAATTACAGCTGAACCTGTCTCACTTCCCCAGCTTCTAACTCATGATTAAGTTCAAGATTTCTCTGCCCCTCATGCCCCAGTTCCTCTGTTAACGCTTGCACTCACTGAGTTAAAGCAGCAACTGCATCCATAGTGCCGCAGTGGTAGCAGCACGTTTCCACCATTTTGTTTACTCTGCTCCTAAATTAATTCTGTTTTTTAAGAAAGAAAAAAATAAAGAAAAAAGGAACTACACACAAATTGCTGTTTAACCATACCACAGACGAAACTAACATCAAATTAATTCTTCCAATGAATCACCACACATCTTCAATCAGTAGAGGTACTAGCCAGATGACCAGTTCACCTACACGCAGAACAAGTAGTTGCTACAGCTCTGGTACACAGCAAATTGTGCCCAGACAAATTAAAAAATGGATACCTCACTGGCACTAAATTATCATATCCACCATTACCTCTAAACAAAGATAATTCCATGAGTTCCTGTGGCTTCACTAGAGTGTCCAAGTGCAGCTGGCTATTCCTTCAAGTGCCACTCGTGGATACCACATAGAGTGCCAAAGAGTAATAGCCAGCATCCTTCATTTTAGCAGAACCTCAGCAGTTCCAGTCACCTGCCCGGGGTGGCTTTGTTGGTGATAGAGGACTACCTTGGACCCGGGAGGCCATGAGATCACTTCCTGGCTCTGCCCTTGCAGACGACAGCTTGCAGTCCATCGAACGACTTTGCCCAGAAAGCGGAGGCTGGCCAGTCCCCTGCTCCCCTCACCTGTTTAGTGCCAAGTTTCAGACCCACTTTACCTTGGCTGTGGTGAGTCCATTCTGCTTTCTCACCTGTGAGTGGTATCATAAACTGCCTCACGGAACCAATTACTTAATAAGAACATTGCCACTGCCAGCTACCCAATGTGTCCATCAGTCCCCTTAGCTTCTGCCTTCCAGCCATGACTGTGCAAAAATTTTAAGAATTCTCCAAATCCATGCCTATATTTATTTACTGTGCAGCAATAATCTGAAAATAGAGAATTTGGATAAAATATTCGTGGTACCTTTATGACATCAGTTAATGTGAGGTTAATCCTGAAAATTGACAAACTGAGGATAGCTCTGGAGAAAGGGAAACTCAAGGAACCATCATTGAAATTTGGTAGTTATGTATTGGCCAACGACCTTGCCGCAGTGGTAACACTGGTTTCTGTCAGATCACCGAAGTTAAGTGCTGTCGGGCTGGGCTAGCACTTGGATAGGTGACCACCCGATCTGCCGAGCACTGTTGGCAAGCAGGGTGCACTCAGCCGTCATTAGGCAAACTGAGGAGCTACTTGACTGAGATGTAGCAGCTCCAGTCTTGGAAACTGACATACGGCCGTGAGAGTAGTGTGCTGACCACATGCCCCTCCATATCCGCATCCAGTGATGCCTGTGGGCTGGGGATGACATGGCGGCCAGTCGGTACCTTTGGACCTTCATGGCCTGTGAGGGAGGAGTTTAGTTTAGTTTAACTTATATATTGTCATATTTTCTGTTTTTGACCACAAAAAATATACAAGAAGAGGGAATGCAGACACAGCTAAAGTCCTTTGAGAGGTATATTACTGGCAATACCAACTGCAAACAGGTGAGACTTGAAAATTCAATATTCGACTACTGTTCAGAAATCGACTGTCACATGTTCGGCACACCGATGACTGACACTGAGGGAACTGTCTGTCAAAAAAAAAAAATAGGCTTTTATAGGTTAGGACACCTCTTCTCCATCTTCCCCACAGACGGGGACAGGCAGCCAATCCCACATGACTAATTTCCGAGAGCATCACGGAACTATCCGAGGTGTGTTCATCTCCATTTGTGTGTCTACAGGGCAGGTTTCCTTGTCTTCTTTGGTGTAAGTAATATTAACAATTGCTGCCTGCATAGTGTCTGGTGGGGATGTGGCTAACAGTTGTTACTTCTCCTTTGCCTGAGTGGGTATCCTGGTCCCTGCTTGATGAATGCCTTTGCTCGGTCTTCCCAAGCCTAAGAGAATGCTGGATCATGATTTCACACAAGTGGGGGCTAGAAACCATTGGCTTGTAGGAGGGCTGATATAACTGTGTTGTTGTAAATGTGACAAAGGGAGGCCTGACTTATTGTCACAGCTGTCTTCAGCAGCTCCAGCTGACTGAGCCAGCAGGGAAATTTCTGGGATGAAATTGTAGTTGGTGGGACCCACAGAAAGAGCATTTGCATTTCTACTGTTTGTTCATCCACATCAGTTCATGCTTCTGATTTCATTTACTGGTTATTCCACATTAACACTCATGGCTGCAGTCACAGATAATAACAGTATTGCTACAGGACATAACAAGTTGTGCATCTTGTTTGCTGCAAGGCACATGATGTGTATTGCTGCATTATAACCACTTAACAGGACATTTTTTGCAGCAGCTGCAGTACTTCATTGTCTTCCTATTTGTGGTTTTTTTTGTTTTACTTATTTATTTATTGCATAAATTTTAGTGCATTAGCTTTGTGAACGGTGATGAAATTGTTCTAAGTGCATTGTCCAAAAATTACTTTGAGTAGTTAATCAGAGAACCGACACATGAAGATAACATCCTAGACCTGCAGGTGATGAACAGACCTGAAATTTTCAACTAAGAGTAAAACAGGCAATTAATGATCATAAGGCCATTACAGCATAACTGAACATCTGAATATCTGAATATGCCTGTCAATGGGAATACAAAGAAAGATAGGAAGATGTTTCTGTTTAGCAAGAGTGACAGGAGACACAGTTCAGATTACCTGAAACATGAAACATGAAAATTTCACCTCCAGTACTGACATTCTTGAGTTTCAATGAACAAAGAAATTCAAGAGCTTCATAAAATATGATTTTGACAGGTATTTACTGAGCAAAATTGTGAGGGATCAAAAAGACCCTCCATGGTGTGACAGCTGTGTGGTGGTGGTGGTGGTGGTTAGTGTTTAACGTCCCGTCGACAACGAGGTCATTAGAGACGGAGCGCAAGCTCGGGTTAGGGAAGGATTGGGAAGGAAATCGGCCGTGCCCTTTCAAAGGAACCATCCCGGCATTTGCCTGAAACGATTTAGGGAAATCACGGAAAACCTAAATCAGGATGGCCGGAGACGGGATTGAACCGTCGTCCTCCCGAATGCGAGTCCAGTGTGCTAACCACTGCGCCACCTCACTCGGTGACAGCTGTGTAAGAAAGCTGCTATGAAAGCAAGGAGATGCTCATTGCAGTTTAAATATAGCCAAAACCTCATAGACAGACAAAAACTAAATTAAGCCAAAATTAGCATAAAAAGGGCTATGTTCAATGAATTCAAAAATAAAAATCTATCTACCAACTTGACAGAAAATACTAAGAAGTTTTGCTCATATGTTAAATCAGTAAATGGATTGAAGACAAAAAAAAAAGAAAGGAAGGAACACAGTGCTTGTGGCAGCAGCAGATAAAAAGCTGTTGGATGAGTACACCCTACAAAATTATAAGAATTTTAATAGTAATTTCACATGTGGTGAATGGAGCTGGGATAGGTCATGATTCTGTGAATTAATCTTACATTTTGTTTCAGAAAAAGTTTGTAATTCTATATTGTATTTGAATGTTATGTGGCGAAAACAATGAAATGGTAGTCGGCAGCACTACAATACAAAGAACGTAATGATAAATGCCAAAAACGAGGTAAACTGAAATAATCAAAAAGCATAGAAGAAGGAAAGTATTGTAAGTACAAATTTTATTTGATTTTTTTTTTTTTTTGTTTGGAAATTTTTTGCTAGCTTTGTTAATATGGAAGACAACAGGGAGGTTGACGTAAATAATCAGAATGGTGCAAATGTTAGTGGGGAGAAAATAAATGATAATGACACAAGTATTTGCTCATAAATCCATGATGATGATGTAGTTAATCGAAACAACAGAATTGGGGAGAACAGTGACCACAATAATGTATGTGTATGTTCACCTTTTTGTGGGTTCAAGTCAAGTGAGCCTGTTTTGGATAGATTAGTTCAACTAATGGAGGAACAGAAAAAGTTGATTGATGAACATAAAATTTCTCTCGATCAAAAACTTGACTCTATTGAAAAGAAATTAGATGGACATGGGAACCAAATACGTGGAACCGAAGATTACTTAGAAAAATGTTGGGTACAATCAGACAAAAATACCAAAAATGTTCAGTTATAGAGGGGGAAATTTCTACTTTAAAACAAGAACAGCAGAATTTTGAAGAAAGGTTAGATTCTGTAGAAAGAAAAGATGATAGTTTTGAAAAATTTGCAACCTCAGAATTTCAGCATTTAAAAAAAAGAAATAACAAAGATGTTGTGAAAAAATTTACCGAGACAGATAAAAGTACACACAACTTTAGCAAAATTGCAAATGATAATTTTACAGAACTAAAAGAAGGCATAGGTACATGTTTAGGGTGAATTTCAAATTACAGTTCGAAAATTCAGGAAATTGAGGACACTGTTACTATAAAATCTTTCAGCAACTACAATCAATTTTGGAATAATATCAATATCAAAACCTTTTCAGGAGAAGGGAATATACATCCTGTCGACTTTATGTTTCAAATTAAAGACAATTGTGAATGTAGAACAACTCACAATTTAAAAATTAAATTCATTAAAAATTTTTGGATGGTGATGTTCTCTCATGGGCTAACCAGACAATCAAAACTGACATGACTTTTTATGAAGAAGAACGTGCTTTTATGAACAAATTTTGGTTGGAAACTAGACAAACCAGAATCAAGTCTGAATTCTTAAATAGTCCAAATTTCAAGCAAGGTAGTGGTCGAATGAAAACATTTCGTGAACAGCAGTTGAAAATATTAGTGATTTTAGATAAGCCACTAGATGAGATGCTTTTAAAAGAAATTTGCCACAAAGAGTACAGTGGAGTCTATTGACAAATTAGCCTTAGCCTGGGAAAGAAATGAAAGGTATAATGACAGGCAAGATGACAGTAGAAGTAGAAACAACAGATTGATTGATTGATTGATTTCTTTATTAATCCATGTAACAATTTACATTGTGTGGATTTCGTCAGCAAAATCATATACAATACAATATACCTACAATTATACACATAAAATTAGTATTTACACATATTTTTGAGGTATCTTAAATTAGTTTTATATCCTTGTGTAATTTGTAATTTTCTTATAGTACTGTACAATTTTTGATTACATATCATAATTATTTCCTCATGTATTACAATGCAGGCTACTTTAATTACACTACATGTTTTAATTCAGATAGTCCGTTACTGCGTAATAACTTTTATTTAATAAAAAAAATTTTAGTTTTGTTTTGAACTGTCCGATTGTGTCAATATCTCTTATTTTTTGGGGTAATTTATTATATAATTTAACAGCATTGTACAACAAGCTCTGCTGAGTTTTAACTTTATTTTTCCTCTCTAGATGCAGATTGAATTGGTTTCTAGTTTCATAGCTGTGTACTAATGAATTTTTCATATAGCAGTCAATATTTTTTTTTTTACATACATAACACTTTGAAAAATGTATTCACAGGGGACAGTTAGAATTTCCAGCTTTTGGAAATGTTCAAGGCAGTGAACCCTACTGCCACTCTTGGTTATTATACGAATTGCTCTTTTTTGTAATTTGAAAACTATTTGAATATTTTTACTGTTGACTCCCCAAAATATTATTCCATAGGTAATAACAGAACATAGGTATAGGAGGGGAGATTTTAGAAATGAAAGTTATAGGGGAGAGTATGAAGGGAACAGTAGATTGAGAAATGATGACAGACGAAATGGGGAGAGAAATGATAGGCAGAGACCAGAGAACAGAAATTTTGAACCAAGAAATAGGCAGTGGGGACAAGGTCAAGGAAATAATGGTACAATTTTGATATCAGAAGGAATGGTCCGGGAAACTAAGGCCTGCCTCTTTCGGAGCCTGGCGGAGTGATGCAAATAGAAATGGTGCTTATAATCAAGTGCATTGTTGTTATTTCAGATAGGGAACGGGTAGAGGAAATAGGGCATACCAAAACTATGTATACAGAAGACAACCTGAAGTGAACAGAATGAATTTTGATGGGAATTTTTGGAGAATTTTTTATCTCAAAACGAAGATGAACAAAAAAAAGGAAAAGAAAATCTGAATTTAAAATAGAGAAAAACATTTTGACAAATTTCTTTGATAGTGGTAATGTAATAGTAGTTACTGATAGTGATGAGATCAGATCAGGTGAGTTGGTAATGTTGAGTGATTGTAAAATGAGTGAAAGAACTGATACTGGTGTTGTATGTATGAAAGCAGATGATCATGTACTTAGAAATGAAAGTGAAGATGACAGTAAGTAATAAACAGGAAAAAGATGATGAACAGAATGATCATAGTGTTGAAGTTGTTGGTGTATTTGAAGAAGTGTGTGAAGATGGAAATGAATTTAATGTTGAGAATGATATTAAGTGTGATGATAATGTTTCTGATGATGATGATGATGATGATGATGATGGATGATGATGAGGTTGATGAAACCGTATTGCTCACAGTATTGGATGGAATGGTATATGCAGAAGTTAAGGTTGATGATTGTATGCTGAATGATTCTGGAAACTCTGATGTAAGCTTGAGTGATGATTTTGAAACAAGTAGAAAAGTACATGGTAGTTTAATTTTGTCAGTAGATGTTAGTGATATTGTGTCTGAATGTATTAATGAAAATGAGAGAGAATATTTGATCAGTGATAAAATAGTGAAAGTAGTTAGTGACTATGATAACAATTGTAACCATAGTGACCAAAGGTTTAAAATAATAAATGAAATTTGTCAAAATTTGTATTTAGGGAAGGAAAGTTGTTTTGAAAATCTAAAACAGTCATCTAATAGAAAAATAATCAGTGGATGTGTAGAAACAGTAAAAGAAAGACATGAGTGTGACAAAGGGGTGAATTTTCAGGATATAGGGGAGGATCTGTCATTTGAAAATGAAGTAAATGAAATTGGCAAAGAACTTGGAAGTCCATATGTTGTAGTACAGATTTCTGATTGGATAAGAAACTGTCTTTTGGACACAGGTAGCCCAATGACAGGATTATCAAAGAAGCTAAGAGTTAGGATTAAAAATAATGAGAATTTCACAGAATTTCCAGTAACAGGGGTAAGGGTAAAAGGTGCAACAGGAAAAAGTAGTAAATTTATTACTAGACAAGTCTTACTAGAATTTAAAATTAGTGCTGTGCAATTTGTGCAAGGATGTTTAGTGATTGATGATTTGAATGAAAACTTGATATTAGGTATGAACTGGAGAGTTAAGGCAAAAGTAAATTTTGTCTGGGCCAACATGAAAATAACATTTGTTGGACCAAAGAGTGGAATGCATGGGGAAACTAGTATTGAAATGGAAGATCATGGCCAAAGTAATCTGATTAGGGGCGTGCAAGAGACTAATGGTGGTGATTATTCTGAGGAAGAGGAAGTATTTTGTATTAATGATAACAGTGTTGACTCTTACAGTGAACTGGTAGCTAAAAAAGTGTCTGAAGCTGAAAGCCTTAATGTAGAGAACAGAAGAGAACTTAAGGATTTTTTGTGGGATTATAACAACATATTTGATGTAAAACCTGGGAGAGAAAAAGGGTATCAATGTAAACTGAAATTAAAAGTGCATAATCCATTCTTCATTAAACCATATGCTCTTCCCATCTGCAAAAGAAAAGAAGTGGAAAGAGAGCTTCAGAAAATGGAAAGGTGGAAAATAATAGAAAGAAGTTGTAATTCATACAATAACCCATTAGTGGTGGTTTCAAAACAAGATGGGTGCATCCAATTAGTTCTTGGTTCAAGACATCTAAATAGATACTTAGAGAGAGGAAATGACCATCCTGAAAGTATAGATGAACTGCTTAACAAGTTTGAAAATGTAAGGTGTATGACTAGCCTTGACTTAACTCTGGGTTTCATCAGATTTAACTGGAGAGAGATTCTAGAAAGTACACTGCATTTTTGTTTAATGGAAAAAGTGTTCAGTACTGTGTTGTACCATTTTGTTTAAATGTATCTGTAGCAGAATTCATTAGGGAATTAGACTTTGTTTTGGGTAAAGAACTCTTGGAAAAATTAATCATATATGTGGATGACATCTTAGTATCAAGCAAGACCTGGGAAGAGCTTACACAAATTTTAAAGGAAATTGGAGAGAAATGAGACAGGGGAATATGACACTCAAATTAGAAAAATGTAAATTTGCAATAAAACAATTAAAATTTCTTGGCCATTGCGTAAGTGAAAAAGGGATTTTTCCTGATGGAGAAAATATTGAGGCCATTGCACAATTCCCAAAACCAAGGAATAAAAAAGATTTGAAGTCATATTTTGGATTAGTGAACTTTTATAGAAAATATGTGAAAACACAGACATTTAATGCACCATGTTTAAACAACCTATTAAGAAAAAAAATGCAGTGTGGGATTGGTCTGATGAATGTCAATTAGCTTTTGAGGAAATTAAGAAAGAGTTGATACAAAGTAAATTCCTTTATAGGCCTGATTTATCATTACCATTATGCTTGATGACTGACAGTTGTGATTATGGTTTGGGGGCACATTTTTTACAAGAAAAGGAAATCAATGGGGAAATAGAACATCATTCTATAGCATTTGCAAGTAGAACCTTACAAAAACACGAGAGAAATTATATGATTACAGAAAAGGAACTTTTGGCAATAGTATGGGGATTCAAAAAATTTAAAAATTATTTGTTTTGGCATGAAGTCAAAGTCTATACAGATCATAAAGCATTAACTTACATACAAGAATGTAAATTGTATCATGGGAGGATTACCAGGTGGTCAATTTTCTTACAGCAGTTTAGATACACAGTTCATTTCATAAAATGGGAAGGAAAATGTAATTGCTGATGCCCTGTCAAGAATACCAGTGGGAAATGTAAATGACAGTGAAAATGATAGACAAGGAAAGAATTTCAAAATTATGTACTTTAAAGATCTGAAAGAAGAAAATGAAATTAGGAAAATCTGTAATCAATTGAGAAGATACCAAAATGGTGATTATCATTGGAATCTTATTAAAAGTTATTTAGGGAAGAAAGGTCATGAGAAGATACAAATGTACTACCAAGTCTTCAAAGGTATTCTGTTTTATAGGCACAACCCAGACAGTGATGTATGGAAATTTTGCTGGCCAGATTCTCACATCAATACTTTGATAAAATATACACATGAAAGTTTCAGACACTGTGGTGCATTGAAATGTATTCAAAAAATCCAAGAATGTATATATTTTCATAACATGTCTAGGAGGGTTAGGACTTTACTTACTAGTTGTGTCAATGTCAAAGAACAAAAGTTAGTAACAAAACCAACAAGGGTCTTTTACAAAATGTGATACCTCATAAACAGTAGGATTAAGTGGGAATAGATTTGTATGGCCAGCTTCCGAGAGCTAAAGGAGGGTTTCAGTATATTTTTGTTATTATAGATTTATTTACAAAATATGTAAAATTTTATCCTTTAAAGAAAGCAACTAGCAAGAAAATAGCAACCAAACTTGTGAAAGACTACTTTATTAAAGTGGGTATACCAAAAGCAGTTTTATCAGACAATGGGAGTCCGTTTACTTCAAAATTTTGGAAGGAATTTGTAGAAGAATATAATATCAGACATATACTAATTTCATCTTATTCACCAAAATGTAACCTGACTGAGCGTTATATGAGGGAAATTGGAAGATTATGTAAAACTTACTGTCATAAAGATCATACTAACATTACACAGTCAAGATCATACTGTATACTTCAGCAAATCCTACAGTGAGTACTTTAACCCATTGAAAGTGAAATAACTAATAGAAAGAAATTTATTCTCATCTCTGTTATCACTGAATATTTGAACATTTTTTTAAAATTCTTATATCCATCATGAATTAAAAAGTGATTTGAGGTGCACTGTATAGCCAAAGCAAAATCTGGGGGGTGAAAATCCTCTCAGAAACACTTTTTTCAGTAATTTTGTGGTGAAATTTAACAGGTAGGGGATCAGTGGCACTTTCATAGATACACCATGTGGCATATGGTGCCTTGCCCCCGCCAGTGTCTTCATATTTATTTTCTGGAATCACTCTTCAACTATCCTATCTAGATAGTAAGAGCAGCAAGTTTCTTCTACTATCCTAAGGTATGCAGTGTGCAACATGTAAGACACAAGACTATATCATGACCAATCCATTAACTTAAACTGTTGGAAAAGAAAACAACACCAATTTCATTTTTTAGTAACCAGTATTTTAAAAAATGATATCCTTTTTTTCTTATTAAGACTCAACATGCAGTAGTTTGCCACTGTGTACCAGTAAAATATAACACAGTAAGAAAGATTTTTGTAGTAAGAGGTGATAAGATTTTATGCTGATTTTGTAAGCCATGGTTCAAATGGCTCTGAGCACTACGGGACTTAACATCTGAGGTCATCAGTCCCCTAGAACTTAGAACAACTTAAACCTAACTAACCTAAGGACATCACACACATCCATGCCCAAGGCAGGATTCGAACCTGCGACCATAGCGGTCGCGCGGTTCCAGACTGTAGCGCCTAGAACTGCTTGGCCACACCGGCCGGCTTGTAAGCCATGCCTATGAAATGTAAGACAGGAGAACTTGTTTTTGAAATGAACTGATGTTGGATTACGACTAGAGATGTTTTTCTTATGGAGATAAGGGCATAATAACTATGTATGTTACTGTAGAAATAACTGAACTTCTGTAAGTCTACGAGAGATGATGATGTTGCTGTTGTGGTAGCAGATTTGCAATGAAGTGGATTATATACTGATAGTTGAAATTTTGGTTTGATGACAATGATGATGTGTATTTGAGTGTAATGGATGTTTAGGTAGGTTAGGACTGATATTGGGACACTGTTTTCTGCTGAAGTTTAATTTCTTTGACTAAGGAATATCTCATACAAGTTGCTTGGAAACTACCTTTGCGTGATATGATGGACACCGTAATCATCTGTTTAACTTGATCCATTTTAACTTCGGCAACTGTTGATGTACTGTTACATGTAACATAATTTCCAGTATTCATTTATTGTCTACGCATTCTCAAACTTACGGCTGTTTATTTACATGCTCTTCTGCTTGAAGTACATTTCACCCCTACTATATACACTATTACTTGAAGTTGATTTTCTTACATTAAATATGTCACTGAACTAATACTTTACACATGCCTTGTTGACTGGAAGGAGAACATATGTGATGCGTGGACCAGAATTCTGTAACTTGATTTTGTATCTCTCACACCTGCCTCCTGAAAGAAAATACTGGCCAGGAATGATACATATTCATAAGTGAAACAAAAACATAAACTCAGTAAGGTGAGATGTGGTGATGACTCATGTCCATGTTATGCTGGAATATTATAGATTATGGTTTGACTCATCACAATTTCAAAAAACAAAATTATATAATTTTTCTCTGTCGCTTTTAACACCTGACTTTAAGGTGTCTACCAATTTTATGAAAGTTTATGAATACTCAGTGACATCTATTGGTAATTCTGACAAAATGATACTCATTAGATGTTGTTTCTTGTGGTAAACACACTATTAATTTTAAAAAAATTAAGTAAGTTTATCTTACCTAATTATGCATGAGAAACTTCTCAAAATGAGAGCATTTTTCATACTTGGATGATCAACCCAAAGATGCATTCCACTTTGTTTATTTATTGATATGAACCTTATAGTGATTTGATATTATGTTTGTGTACCTTATTTCTATATTTTCATGTTTATGTATTAATTATGTTTGATCTGAACCATATATCAGAGGAACTGCTTGTAAGTTAGCTGTCTATATCTAGCATTTGATGCTTGTATTAACCAATACAAACTTAAATATTTCAATTACTCTGTCTAGCAGAATGCTATTGTTTACCTTTCCTCAATCAGTTAATAGGGAGTGTTGGGGTTAATTTTCAGGGACTGGGAAGGTGAAGCTGTGGCAAGTCCATTCTGTAGGGAATGCCGAACACTCTGAATCATCAATTTCATTTCTTACTTCTCACCAGAGTACCAAGCTGTCTTTCCCTGTGTCCACATGCATAGGTCTCTATTGCTCAGAACTTTGCCATGTCAGTTCTTGTCTTTGTGGCTTAAGCCTATTGTATAGGAGGATCTGGGAAACAAGCCGGCATTTCTAAATATACTGAGTTTCAAAGATGTCACATGTATAGATAATCTTTGATATAATTGATGATACACTTTTGCTAATTTGAGAGCAAGTACACAGTTTTCAACTTGATGTACTGGTCGTTTTTGATAAGGATGATTTAAACATGTATTATGTATAGATTTATAACCATATTCTGTCATGATATATTACTCACTTATGTTTTAGTTTTTTGTGTGTTAGCACTTACTGTGAAGGAAAGAGCAACAACTGTGTTGCATTAATGTTAATTAAGTAATCCATTAATTAATGTTTGATTAATTTCAAAGGTAGGAAAGCAGTATTGAAAGAGTCTTGACAAATGAAATATAAAGAAATTAGTCATTGGTCAGATATTTCATTCTGTGCATATAGGGTAAATAATGTTAACTGTTGAAGAACCAAATTACAAGAAATTTCTTGTATTACAAAGTGCAGTACCTTATAATAATAATGTATTTCATGAATTAAAAAAATCTTGTAACAGTCTATGTACTGTGACTCGATCAGTATTTGCACATTTAGTCCAAGTGAATTCTGTGGAGAATTCTCTTTTAGTCAGCCTCAGATGGCAATGTGTGGAAGTGTGATTGTTCAGTAATATATGTAAATATTAGTGTAAAGCGCAGAGACTAGTGCAATAGCACTTGAGAATTTTGTACTACTTATATAATTTTAAATCCAAAGTTACAATTTTACTTCATGTAGTTAATAAGAATATATTTTTAGTGAAGTGTTATCACAGAACAAGTTAAAATTGCAAAATGAGATTTAAGACAGGAAATGTTTAAATATGATCAGTTGGAATTTTGCTGAATTGAACAATTCTGTTCAAAACAATCAATTACAAGAAATATGATGCTCATAAGGAGTGGAATATGAACCACATCCCAGGTTTTACAATGAAGAACTTCCAACGAGCAGAGAACCACATTGAGCTTCAGTTCAGCGCTCCTCATTACACATGGAGGAGACTGAAGACTTTGGTATATTATGGTATGCTGTGCATTACTAAGAAGAACTTGGTGCACCTGCCTACAATAGGAGGTTGCCAAGTACAATCTAATATGGATTTTGAGTATTGTAGTATCTGATACTAACACTTGTTCCAAAATGCATCGACAGTATTGAGAAAGAGTTATATACACCAGTGTCTCCATTGCACTCAGGAGAACCTGGATTCTCTAATGACTGACATATTTATTCAGAAACAAGACCAATTCAGCTAACTTACATTACATAATTTTTCTGATTGAAATAGATTTACCTCATATTCATGCTGAAATACAAGCTACAGACAATCCTGCAAATTAACTTGCTCTTTCTGTGTGCTATTAATCAATATCTTGTCTGATCCAGTTGAAACTGATACAAAATAATTTATGACATTCTTACATATTTAATTGACAACATAGTTTATGTATCTACATGTGTGTACATTCCATTTTGGAGATTAAGCAGAAATCTTATCTCGTATCATACGTAAATTGCTAATCCATCCAACTGACTATAAAATGAGTACTGGTACATAAATATGACAGAAAAGGTTTTGTTCAACTTTTAGTTGCACAAATCCTTTTGGGGGTTGTTGAGACGTAACAGTTCACTGAAACCCATTTAAAACACGTATTTTTTTATCCAATTTGAAATAAACAGGAATCGCTTATGTAAACAAAAGGTGGATCTGTGCTTGTAGAATTATTGCAGTGAAACTGGCTACTAAATTATAATTGTATTATAATTGTATTGAAGTGTATAGGTCCTGTAATTGGTAGGAACATTTTCTGAACCATGCATCTTTTGCATTTTATAAAGATAGTAAAAGTATTGTTAATATTTCATATTTTGAGTATTTGCACACTTCTAAAATGTTAAATGCTTGAAAATCCATATATGTATTTGCTGTATAAGAGCCAGTGCAGCTGCTGAAATATGTCATTAATTTTGAGACAACAGTTTTAATTGCAATTTTATTAAAAAACTCTTTATAACAATACCAAGGATTGTTCAGAATTATATATAAAGGGGCAGCCATGTTGGCATTTTACATCAGTGTCTTATGAGATTTTGTGCAAGAAGCACGTAATTGCTTAAGTAAGATGTAGGTCAGTGTTGTAACCATGTCAGTATTTTTGAGTTTTGTCAATTGGTCATTCTTGATGTAAAAACCAAGTTACGGTGGACATTAAGGAACACAGTGCTTGTGGCAGCAGCAGATGAAAAGCGGTTGGATGAGTAAACCTTACAAAATTATAGAATTTTAATAGTAATTTCACAGAAGGAAGGAAGTAGAGATGTAAAGTTTTTCAGTGGCTTTGACTTTATAATTTAGTAGTTGTTCGATGCACTTTATTTTCACTAATCCAGAGGTATACCAGTTCTTTACTTTGATAGTTTTCTGTGTGTATTTTTATTTGGCAATTGGATATCTCTTGGGTTTTAGTGGTACATTTTCATCAGATTTTGCCAATGGATCTGAGTGAATGATTTGGTGCCAATTCTTCACATATTTTACGCCAATCTGTAGAAAACAATTTTGAAATCATCTATTTTTTTCTTTGTAATAACCCTTCTTCTGAAGACATAATTTCAATACCAGCTGGGAAATTGTTGAGTACTTACTGAGTTTGTTCATAGTTTCATGATTAATGCAAGCATAGGGTCAATCACACTTACTTTGTAGTCCCAACTATTTAGGCTTGTGACAACTGTGTTAAGACAGACATCTCCTCTTGCTGGTAAACAACTTGCTACAAATAATCCATAGCTGCTTGTAAGTTCATAAAAGCTGTCTCTTTGACACTACCTTCCAAATATGATTGATGATGTCACCAAACAATGCAATTTCTGCTCCTAGATGCACTAGATGACACAGTCAGCTTTGCGATTTGCTGATGAAGATTTCAAAATTGCCATCTGGTGAACAGTGCACAGAAACAACGATTAAGTTAGCATGTGGTAGCCCCAAAGCAACCAGTTCTAGATCCAAGTTGACACAGAAGTTATTTATGTCAAAATACTAAATGACACAACTAATCATCAAACAATACAGTACAGAGTAAAGTTCCCTAACAAACAGCAACTTCATCATAATCCTCACCTCTAAAATACTATGATGTATTCTATACCTCATCAGTATCTCATCAAATCACATGCAAAACCCCTGCATTTCATCATCAGAGCATATATGGGACTACCTCATCATAATACTCACAGAAAACTTCTTATACTTCAACATAAATACAAAACCTACTGTCTCCAAATTATAAAATATTCTGAACATAATGAACCAATTCTCAAATCATATTCATCCAGCACATGTTCAATACCTTCAAAAATGATAAAACCTCTTCTGCATCATATCTTAAACATAAACCCGGTTCACACATGAAGTTACTCATATAAAACAGAGTTCTCACGTGTTACAGCTTTCAAAGATGACATACGTGGTCTGAAAAATAATCTCCTCACCTTAAGCCTGTGGCAATACTTGACCACCAGAATCGAGTATTGATGCAATGCGCTATCCTTGAACTACAAAAATCTTTGACTATTCAAATTAGTGCCACTGTTGCAGTTTTGTCCTTCAGTCTTATTTCAGCTCTAGAGTTGTGATGGTGTGTTGCATACAGTGTTCTCAAAATATATAGTGTTTATGAACAGAGTGGTGGTCAGGTACATAAAGGATGATTGTATGAGCTGTTACCCATAGTGGTGCCCTGGACATATTTGATATGACCACACACCTGTTTTCATTACTCTCATTTTGCATTATTCGTGTTCTGTAGTACTAATGAACCTATACACGGTGTGCGATTCAGAAGTGGCCATGAGTTTACCTACAGTCTCTTTTACTGATGAGCCGCCAGCAGTTCAGACATTGATGGTTCTGAGTGCATTTTCATCTCCATGTATTTCCATGCAGGCACAACATAACCTATCCAACAGTACTGTCCACAAGCCGTGGCACACGCAGACCACAACGTGTCGACATGTGCGGCAGTTCCTGGACTTGGTACCGCAGCTGAAACAAGAACTGCCTTTGCTGCAGTGCCCCACAATATTTGCAGGAAACACATTTCCTGCCAGCCTGACACATGAGCACGTACTACCACCCAACTTGCATGTAATTACACTCCCACGTCAAGAACTTGCGACCGCATACTCAGCCGCCATGACACCTGCACCTACCGGATTTTGTCCCATGCCTCATCTGTCATGTGGCCAGACAATCACCTGTGCCACATTACAGGCAGATTGTAAGTCCCATAAGATTTCACACCCACAGGCAGATTGTATACCAGTTTCTGGGTACCTACCACCCCCCTACCGTCATCTTCTGACGATGCTACAGCAGCCACCTGTCTGGTGGTTTCCGAAGCTTCCAAAACTTCAAAAGGATAACCTTACAACACAGATTGTTCTGGTGGATAATATCCTGAACATCTGTGGCGTGTTGGGAGATGACGCATGGTTCATCTGTTTGACGAGCCATCTACATGACGAGCCGGATCTGGTCAGTGATCTATCGTTCACACCACCGAGCAGGCACAAGTACGCAACCACAAGAACCCATATAATTGAGCACTTAGCATGGCCTTCTGCAGCAGCTATTCACTCTATTATTCATGAAGCGTCTTTAGGGGATCATTTCTCTTCTCAACTTTGGTGCCACTTACAAGCTCAGGACACCACAAATGAACTCCCCCCACTTCGTACTCTGGTCGTTGTGGCTTGTAAAATTGCTGTCAGATCTTCAACTACATCTGTTGGCTCACAATAATGCCATCCTGTAAGAAAAGCTGCACCTGGCAAACCAGGCATATAGCATCAATAAACAGCACCAGCTCACATTCGGCAGGTTTTTCAGTTACATCAGAAGTTGGTAGCACTGTGCCGTCCCCGACTCCTGCCTTTCAATGGACAAGTACCACAGGTTGGGTGCACAGGACACACCGGTAAAGTTCTGTATTAAGGAAAGTATGGCCATCTATTCCCCCTGTGTTTGCCACTGCATGGCAGATTGGCTGAAACCATGTCACGTGACATTAGCGGCCATTGTGGGCCCAAGCGTTACATGTGAAGCATAGGAAATGTTGTGTATCTTCAAAGTTTTAAGTAGAGTAATGCCTCAGTGCTATGCTTGTGGCTCTTCATTTCAAGGCAAAAAGGGAGGAAAACTGTACAGAATTCCTTTCAAAGGATAGTATTGGTCGCAATGGGAAAGGTTGCAGGAACTCGACTTAACCATTCAGTTAATTTTATTCATTTCTGGCCTTTTGTCTTTGTCTCCTTTTTACGTTTGTGTTACTTAGTTCCCAATCCATTCAAACAGCAAAAAGAGTCAGAAGAGCTAATAGGATGGTTTAATGGTAATTTAATTACAAAATAGAAAGCTTAGAGATAAAACTGCCACCGTTAGCACATAAAACAAAAAATAGTGAGTGGTACCATAAAGTTATCATGACTGGTAAAAAATTTGACCTAATTGACTGTACAGTATGGTTTAAACTTATATTCACAATGCTCACAATAATGAATTGTATGTTGTTCCACTCAATATAATGTCCAAAAAAGAAAATCAATTTTGCACTAGGCAAGTACCAAACATACGACACTTCATTGAGCAAACATTAATGTTTCCAGGAGACTATTATTACAGTTGGAAATTGGCCACTAATATACAGTTTATCAATATAAATGCAGTTGTTACTGTTTCCTACAGCCTACTCTTGATCATAGACCTAGTTTTATTCGAACACATTTTAAAAATATTGTATTCTCTTGTGCTTTTGTAATAATTCCCCTAATGTCATAGAACAATTTTCAGACAGAATTTTATTGGATAGATCTGACAAAAATATAGAGCATGCATAATCATATAAGCACCTTCATCAATTCTATTTACTAAGGTACCACGCATATGTATTTGAATACAATGCTTTATTTTGTATAACAAAAGAGACATTGGGCGAATTTTCATAATATCGAACAGCAGGAACAAGAACTAAGTTGATACAGAGCTTTAAATTAGCAATGGATTTTTCCTCTCACTTGTGAACTAATATTGATTCCCTTTTATCCTGCTGACTATAGGATAGGACCAATTTAATGCTAATTACAAAAACAGGGGTTCAAACTCGATACCGCAACAAGAACTGCGAAATCTGCTTTCACCATTAATAAAGGATAGGAGGGAAGAAACTGTGTTTTGTGCTCACGAGAACAAATGCTTTTTGACTCATTTAGCTTAAATGTGTTGAGACTGATACTGGGTCAGACTGTGAAATAGTCTGGATAAAGCTGTCAATCAGACTAGGATTGACCATTAGGATGTTTTTATAGACCACCAGCATCCACAACAAAAATCGCAGAACATTTCAGGCAAAGTCTTGAGTACATAGGAAATAAATATCCAAATTATCCATTAGTTATAGGTGGAGACTTTAATCTGGCATCCACTGACTGGGAAAATTACATGTTTATCACAGGGGGCAGAAGCAAAGACTCGTGTGAAGTAATTCTAGGAATGCTCTCAACATACAACCTTGAGCAACTGGTTAGAAAACCAACTTGAGATGGGAACATATTAGATATCTTGGCAACAAACAGAGCTGATTTTTTTTGAGGAAGTTAATCTAGAATGTGATTGTGGCTTTTATGTCAGTGGAAGTTGCAAAAAAAGGCAAAGAATCAGCATAGAGTTTTCTCGTTTGGGAAAGCAAATAAAAGTGTCATTAATGAATATCTTCATAGTCAGCTCCAAGCATTCACCATAGGACACAAAGATATTGAGCATCTTTGGTCGGAATTTAAAGGTATTGCCCACCACATGCTAGAGAAGTATGTGCCTAGCAAAAATATAGGGGACGGAAAGGACCCCCCTTCATACAACAAACATATTAGGAAGTTGCTAAGAAAACAGAGAATTTTGCACAATCATTTTAAACGTAGTCACTGCCCCACAGACAATCTGAAATTAGCGAAATGAAAGCAGCTGTCTAAAGGTCAATGAGAGATTCTTTTAACGAATTTGAAAGCAATATTTTATATGCAGATTCTAAAAATAACCTCATAAAACTTTGGACATACTTAAAATCTGTGAACGCTACAAATAATTCAATACCTTCTCTTGCTGACAGTACAGGTAATGCAACAGATTATGATAAACAGAAGGCAGAAATTCTAAACCTAGCTTTCAAAAATTCATTTACGGTAGAGGACTGCAGCACCATTCCCCCTTTCAATCATCGAACAAATGCAAGGATGGCTGACATAGTGGTTAGTGTATCTGGGATTGTAAAACAGTTAAGATCCTTAGATGCCAGGAAGGCACCTGGCCCAGATGGTATCCCCGTAAGATTATAACTTGACTATGCTACAAATATAGCACCACTCTTATCCATCATCTATCAGAGATCATTGGAACAGTGGAAAGTTCCAAGGGACTGGAAGAACACCCAGGTCATAGCAATCTATAAAAAGGGTAGAAAATCCGATGCACATGATTACCGGCCAGTTTCACTGATGTCGATTTGTTGAAGAATCATGGAACACATTTTGTGTTCAGACATAATGACCTTTCTAGACTCCGAGAAACTCATCTGCAGAAACCAGCGTGGTTTTAGGAAACCAAGATCATGCGAGACACAGCCGGCCCTCTTTGTGCATGATATACAACAGGCTCTACATACTGGCTCCCACGTTGATGCCATAGTTCTTGACTTTTGAAAGGCGTTCGACTCAGTTCCACGCTGTTGCTTGCTCCAAAAAGTGCATGCTTACGGTGCATCCGATGACGTGTGGTTCAATAGAAAGTTTTCTAACAGACAGAGAGCAGTATGTCATCCTGAATGGGGCGACTTGAATAGAAACAAGCCTAACTTCAGGTGTGCCCCAGTGCCGCATAATAGGTCAGCTGCTTTTTACGATTTACATAAATGATCTGGTTGATGGTATTGACAGCGGCATTAGACTGTTCGCTGATGATGATGTAGTCTACAGGAAAGCAGTATCACATGAAAGTTGTGAACAAATCAATGAGGATTTGCAGAAAATAAATGTGTGATGTAATGACTGGCAGTTATCTCTCAATATTAGTACGTGTAACCTACTGCGTATAACAAAGGCAAAAATCCCCATTAATGTATGAGTACAAAATAAATGCCCAGTCTTTGGAAGTGGTAATATCTGTCAAGTATCTGGGTGTGACTGATTGAAATGATCTCAAATGGAATGATCAGATTACACAAGCAACGGGCAAGGCAAACTCTAGATTGTGGTTTATTGGTAGAATCCTGAAGCGATGCAGTCCTTCAACAAAGGAAATTGCTTACAATATGTTAGTTCATCCAGTCTTAGAGTATGGTTCATCTGTATGGGACCCTTACCAGTTGTGTCTGATTCAAGAGATTGAGAAGGTCCAAGGAAGAGCGGCAAGATTCGTGACTGGTACATGTATCCATTGTGAGAGCGTTACAAATCTCATTGAAAGTGATAGACGACACGCTAAATGGGAGGGGGTGCTCACTAAATTCTGAAATCCAATCTTCGCCGAGGATGTAGAGCATATATTATTGTCACCGACTTTCAAATTGTGCAATGATCAGGAGGGGGGGGGGGGGGGGAGGGGGGGGGGGAAGGAGGAATACGACTTTGGTGCAAATTGTGCCCTCCGCCACACACTGCTCGGTGGCTAACAGAGGATATATGTAGATGTAGATGCAGGTACACTCCCCCCGCTGCCAAGGGCACATATGGACCCTCATGTCTTTGTGCACAAAGACCCACATGTTTGTGACTACAATGACATGATGGGACCTGCACTACACCCCCCTCCCCCCCATCACCCTCCCCCTCCCCACTGAGGCCCACGTAAAGTACTATGCTACTCACTGCAAAACTTTGACATTCTGCTCCACAACAAAAGACAAACATTGTCTGTCTCATGTCTTATACTAGCTTGGCACCTCAATGATGATGCAAACTTGGAGGACAACCCCACTCCCACTTCTGAACAGCCCCTTGCTCCCAGTTCTCCTAATGAGCCAAGCTCTCCTTCTGGCTCTGATAGTGCAGGTGACAATGCGTTGGATGCTACGGCTTCATGTCCTCCACCCAGCTTGGTGTTTACAAGTGATGCTGAATGTGAAGGATTCCCCTCACCGTCTGCCCCCACCCCAGTGATCCCACTGACCAGCCGACACCATCCAACGGCACCTGCGTTGCCATCTACCAGGTCAACATATCACTATTTCCCATCAAGGACCTCTCCCTGAAGCTATACAAAAGCACACTGTTCACCCTGCACTCCCCTCCATGTACACTGGATGATTTGTTCACCCACATCATGCTCCTCCATGCATTTGCAATCCCTCCAGATGCAGAGGAGACAGTCATTACTGCCTCCATTGATAATGGCCACCTTTCTATTCACTTTCCACTCAGAGCACGCCAGGCTGGGCTGCCCATTGCCGGTTTCCCAGTTCGGTTGCCCGCTCTGCCAACCGACATGGAAACATGACCTACACCCATGGGCCATTTAGCCCCACAGGGACATCTTAGATGACCACAGACTGAGCACCATGCCAACCTACATCACCACCTCTCCTCGTGGCCTGCACTAGGAAGTTGTGGGGGGGGGGGGGGGGGGGGGGGGGGGGGCTCAGTGGTGGTAACTGACCAGCAGTATCGAGTATCAACACAATATGCTATCCTTGAACTACCAAAATCTTTGACTATTCCAACTAGTGCTGCCACTGCAGTTTCGTTCTTCAGTCTTATTTTGGCACTTGAGCTGTGATGGTGTTTTACATATAGTGTTCTCAACAAATATAGATTTTTATGTACAAAGTGGTGTTCAGGTTCTTAAATGACAATTTTATGATCTGTTCCCCATAAGCCACTTTCACAGTCAAATGCACTTGAGACAATAGACAAGAGTTATTAAAGTTTGAAATTTTCAGCTTAGTATTCTCTTTCCATATGAAATCTTTACCCATGTTTTCATTATTGTTCTAACCAAAGAACACAGTAATTTATTGCTCTAACAGTACACACACATGGAAGAGAAGGTACAATACAATTAGCAATACACAAGTGGCCAACACAGCCATTCGCTTTGCCCTACATAGTCATTAGTTCCTACAGGGGGCACCACCCGCAGGTTGCACATGCAACTGCTGTCGTGAGACCTTAGTTTCTCCTGGTGTATACAATGTTCAAATACCTTACGGGAACACAGTCAGGTGACATTTTCGACAACTGCTGATACTTTGACAGCACACCCACTATTTTCAAGACAAACCAGCAGCAAGTAAGTGCTGGGCAAGCCAATTTAAAACCTCTATTTTCAGAGAAACTCCACTTACACTGGGGCAACCACTTGCAACATTGTGACATGCAACAGTGGCCCCTGCTACAGTGATGCACATTGCTGCGTGATTCACACAACAGGGGCAACACCGTGCCTCATTTCACAAGCTACAGCAGCATGCTACAGGTAGCTCCTGAGCTGAGTGGATTTCAGTGTGTCACTTTCTGTGTGGCAGTGCTCAATTCGAAAACATGGTGTGGTCCAACAAAAAGTATTTGGTGTTGACAGAGGACTACAGACAGTCTGACATGCTGTGAAATGTATGTTAAAGAAATTATAAAAATAACCTTAAAAAAGTGTTGTTATATAGAATATCAGTTCAACATATGAATTTGATGAGAGTACTGTGAAGAAGAAGATTAGGAATCTGAGAAGTGCATTTCATCATCCTGTGTAACGAATAAAAAAAGTGGCCCAGCATCCAATATGGAAAGGAAATTTTTCTCATACAAATCATTAAAATTCATTCTCTGTGTGATGGACCCACATGCAGGAATGAACAGTTCAATTGTAAGTGGTTTGATATTTCAGTAACTGTATGTTTTTTATAACTGACCACTGCGGTATACCAATCCATGGTCATAAAATTATCAATAGGTATATTTGTAAATTAGGAATTTTTATTCTGTCTTTAGAAAGCTTCAGTTGTTTAAACTGTTATTCTTGTAATAAATACGCTACACATAGCACCTTCTACCAAATGCATTTCAATATATATACATAAGTGGTAAGTGTAATAGTTGTTTCAAAATTCATTCTACTTCAGACAACATGAAAAAATTTGTAGGATTAAAGGGACTAAAAAGTTTGAGTTCATTTATATAATTCTATTTATTTGCATAAATTGATATACATTGTAGTACGTATGTAATTCAAATATATTGTAGTCCATTCAACCTTTCCTTGTGGTATTATGAGATATTCCTTGAACTCTTTGCAAATAGCTATGCATCACTGGAGGGTCTTTGAGGCATCTTTGCTAAATTGCTTAGACCTGTATAACTGTGACTAGTTTCTCTCCAGTCTCGAAGAACAATTACACCATTATCTAAATCACCTGTGTCAAAACTTGTTGGAGGTGAATAAATTATTCTGCAAGTTGTACTCTACCCTAAAAAGTTGTGTTGATATATCTAAGTTTTTGTTATTTCTTCAGGTTTCTCTACTTTGAGCAACATAGGTTTCCTAAAAGCTCCAAAAACAGAGGAAATGGATTTTCAACAATATGCCTTGCTGAAGAAAGTCGATTATCAAATATTCTATCACCTGACTCTGGTAACTGCCCTGCATATGGCTTCATGATGTTTGTGAGCAATGGAAATGCATCACCTGCTACTCAAACTTTCTTTTCCTGGAAGAGATTCTGAGGGAGGGATCATTATTTATTTTCTGTTAATGCTTTGTGAAAAGCAGTGCTCTTGAAAAATCCTCGATCAGATATGTGGCTCTGACGTTGAACATGTACATACTGAAAACAATAAGAATACATTGTGTCTACAATTGCTGTAAGCACAGTGCTATTTTTTTTTTTTTTCATTCCACTCCTCAGTGTCCTTTCAAATCTGAAAAGTAAAACATACGGTAATCATTACAGAAGAAGAAAATGCGCATCCAAGAACATTGAAGGAAAAAACACCGAAACAAAAAAATCAAGAAAAATATAAAATGGATGGCTGACCAAATGGAGAGTAACACTTGGGACAAAGAAGCCTATAATATATCAAAAAGTGCTATCACCAGAGACAAGTGGAGTGTGTGTGGTGAGCATGTTTGGAACAAATTAAGGAAGCTCCCCCCTACAACTTGTACTTCTGTCAAGCACATACTTGCAAATGCGCTGTTCAAAGCAGCATTGAGAAAGTGTAAGAAGTAATCTACTTGTGACAGATCAAATGTTGAATTGAACCTTTCTTCAGAAGATACCAGTACCTGGGAAATTGCTTGTGTGTACGAGACAAATTAGTTCATCAAAATATCAGCAACCACGAAGAACTCCAACAATATTTGAAATTTAAAGAACAATTTTTAAGGTGACAAATGGAGTGTTATATAATGACTATTTTTATTTTTGCTTATAACTTTTGTGCTTATGAAATTTAAAGAAAGAATATAAAAAAGCCAGAATAGAATGTTGCTTACTTACCTTAATATAATTCTTCAGTACTGCTGAAACAGCTTCACATAGTTCTGTCTCTATGATGGAAATAGCAGAATATGATAGTTTGAATGAGTATATCAGTGAATGTGGCTAGAAATCACAATGTGATGGCAAGTTGAAGTCTTGGTGAAATACTGTCCTGGAAACATATCTTTCTCTAGAATAAAAGGTGTAGTCCACTGTGGAAAATAACTAAAGTCTTTTTGTACATTCTCATTAAATTACTAGATAAGGCACCATCATTTGGTTTTAAATATTATGGTATGCTAGTACATGGGTCTTCTTTAAATAGTCTCCTCTTTCATCATCATTTCTTTTCTATTGGTTTTCGTTTCCGTTGTTAGCTGCATGCACGATGACCAAGTAAGTCATCACTGCAATTACTTGAGGCATCACTAACAATAAAAAGACAGGACAGATGAACAAGTAGGGAATGACAGACACTAAAACCGACCAGGGCACAACACAAGAAGGGGAAGCAAGAACTGAGGCGATAAACACGGTGAGACAACACAACACAGGAACACTCCCAACAATGACAGTATGTATCTCAACACGTGGACCTGGAAGGCAGTACAGCCGAGATGGACATGCGCACTATGGTGAGTACCAGACTGTCAGGGAAGCACCACATGGCCACCTAAATATGTGACTGCAGGAAATATGATTGGCTGCAGACTTCAGGTGGTACAGAGAGTGGTGCGCTCACACAATGAGGCTCACAGTGAGGGCACACGCTAGAGCACACAGACCCCTAGTGGGTATCCAGGTCAATACCTTCTGACATGTGTTCAACTTCCATGCCTTCCAACACCAGATCCCTCCCCCCTGAAACCTGTGCATAGGGGTGTAAATGAGCCGGATGGTGCTGTGGTGGACAGAAGGAGGGAGAGACTGTGTTATTGACTGCCAGTGGTGGGTTGAGAGGGCAGACCATGGAATCCATCGAAATGTTACCGGAGGGCAGGGCTTCGCACAGCAACTCCGATCCTTGTGGATGCAGGAAGGAGTGCCAGCATGCCTGTGGGGAGCCAGCATGCCTGTGGGGAGCCAGCAGCCATCATCAGTGGGGCTGACACGAGGGCCTTGTGCACACCAGGAGGAGGTGGGGGTCGGGGGACATGAGGTGCCACGAAGTGGTACCAGGCTGGACTTGGTTATGGTGGTGGTGCTGGAGCCCCTTCTATGTACCAATGCCACACACTGCTCATGGGTCACAACTACTGTGGCCAAAGTCCAAGTAGCCTTGCCACAATAAGAAAGGGCCCACATGGCCATGCCTGGGGTGTAGTGCTGAGAGGGGTGGAAGCAGGGCTCAGAAGGCAACGGCGTCAGCAGATGGAGCAGGGTCTATAGTTGCCACCCAAGGAGGAGTTTGGCAGGACTGTGACCATCAATCAGCAAGGTGCGATAAGTGCTCAGGAATATTTTGAGGACTGATGTGGTGGCAGAAGATTTGACTGCATTTGTCAGCTGTTGTTTAAATGTCCTGACCAGTCATTCTGCTGTGCCATTGGAGGACTGATGAAACGGAGGGATGCAGATGTGTTTGATACCATTGGCCTCACAGAATGTAGAGAAGGAGGCTGGCATGAATTCAGGGTGATTATCAGAGACCAAGGTATAAGTTAGGAGTTCAACGACGAGAACCTGAGCCAAGGCCGTGAGTGTGGCATCAGTCGCGGTGGATGCCGTTCGCACCACATATGGGTGTCAGGAGTATGCATCCACAATGAGTAACCACAACGATCCCAAGAATGGACCTGCAAAATCAAGTTGGATGTGGTCCCAGGGTCGGTGAGGCACGAGTCAGAGAGCAATTGATTGCAAAGGGCTGGTCTGGTGATGCGCACACACTGAGCACCCATGGACCAAGTGGGCCAATACAGATGCCGGCAAGCCAGTGCCTTCATACGGGAAATCCCCCAGTGTCCACAGTGTAGCAAGCATAGGACACGGTGGCACAAATCAGGTGGGATGGTCACTCAATGGGTGTCAGCCTCTGCAGCCATCAGAAGGACACCCACCACAACTGAGAGCCTGTGTGAGAGGTGCCACCAGGGCCTGATTTCAATTTTCAACTGGCAAGTCAGATAGGTGGGCCATCAATGGGTCACATAGTGGAGAATCTGCCACAGAATGGGGTCCTGGTGTGTAGCAGAGGCAACCTGTGTAGCCATGATGGGAAATCCGTCCAGTGTATCTTGGCAGGCTGCATCAATGAGAAAGCAGAGGACTTCCTATTGGTCGAACTTGAAGTCAGAGCCCAAGGGGAGATGTGACAAGGCATCTGCATTGGAGTGTTGGGAGGTGGGCTTATTTCTGATAACGTAAGTGTAATTGTGTAAGAACAGCACCCAGTGCTGGAGACACTAAGAAGTTCACTCTGGGATGTGTGTGTGTGTGTGTGTGTGTGTGTGTGTGTGTGTGTGTGTGTGTGTGTGTGTGTGTGGACCAAATACAGTGACCAAAAGTTCTTGATCATTGAGGAGAGTGAAATTCATCCCAAACAGGTAGATGTGAAACTTTTGAATGGCAAAAATGATCACCAGAGCCTTTTTCTCAATCTGAGAATAGTTCCTCTGTGCTACGGATAGTGTCTTGGATGCATACCCAATGGGCTGTTCTGAGCCATCATCATTCCTGTGAGCCAGGACTGCCACAATACTATAGGCCGAAGCATTGGCCACAACAACCAAGGGGTGGTCATGAGGGTGGGGAGTCAGTCATGGGGCGGACTTGAAGATAGTTTTCAAGTGGAGAAAAGCTTGATCACAGGCAGGAGTCCAGTTGAAAGGCACCCCTTTGTGATGCAAATGATTGAGAGACTATGCAACGTCAGCAGCCTGGGGTAAAAACTTGAAGTAGTAGTTAACATTGCCCAAAAAACCTGGAGGTCAGATAAATCCTTGGGGCGGGAAAGGGAATTGATGGCTGCAACATTGTGATCTGATAGATGAATGCTGTCTTTACTGAGCTAGACCCCCACAATGAAAGAAACTATGCTTTTGCAGCTGACAGCATAAGCTGGCAGCCTGCAGAGCATGAAATAAGGTACTGAGGTTTCGCAAATGCTCGTTGCATGTACGGCCAGTGACCAAGATGTCATCGAGAAAATTGACTAAAGCTGGGATGGGCTGTGTGAGCTGCTCCAGGTACCTCCGGCAACTGGACAGCGCCAAAGAAATACCAAATGGAAGGCGCTTGTATTTACAGGGTGTTTCAAAAATGACCGGTATATTTGAAACGGCAATAAAAACTAAACAAGCAGCGATAGAAATACACCGTCTGTTGCAATATGCTTGGGACAACAGTACATTTAAAATACACTAAAATCACATCCTGCAGTCAAGATGCATAAAACAATCGTGCCAAAGGCATCGTCAGTAGTTAAAACGTCATCTCCGTTGGTACAACATAATTATCAACAGAGGGTTGATGCGAACACAAATCTTTATCCTGCAACTGTTTGGCTGTTATCATTTACCATGGAGAACTTCAACAGTTGCTGTTTCAGCCATGTTTAAAATCTTGTTGTATTACATTCCCAGAGTCATCATTTAAAGCTGGTTCTTGAAACTTTGTTATTAGACTTTCTTAGGACATATTCATCTATCTTCAGTCATCTGCCAGTTCAGTTTCTTCAGAATCTTAATCTTGTATCTTCAAAAGTCTGCCAGTTCACTTTCCTCAGTATCTCTGTGACACTTTTCATCGATCAGTCAAACGTGTGACCATTTATGCTGCCCTTCTCTGTATATGTTCAGTACCCCCTGTTAGTCCTATTTGGTACAGGTCCCACACACTTGAGCAATATTCCAGAACTGGTTGCTTGAGTGATTTGTAAGCAGTCTCCGTACACTGATTGCACTTTGCCAGTATTCTACCCGTAAACCAAAGCCTACTCACATTAACTTGTATCTGCAGGCTGAGAGTTGTCACCATCTGTCTTAATATGGAGGGGTATTTCATACCTTTGTTTACAGGACCCATGTCATCTTGGACCCTGAGAGTTTGTCAGCTGAGTTAACCCATCTCAAAGTCACCTTTCATCATAAAGGTTATAGTGAAAGACAGATTAGGTGTGCATTGTGCTACAGACCAGCTGTGCACCAGGAGTTGTGTCCTCACCAATGGACACAACCAAAGCTGGCATGCTGAGACAGTTTCCGACTGGCACCGCAGGTGGCACTAGGAAGTTTGCCGCCAACCACAAGCATGACCAAATTGGCAATCTACAGGCCACCACTAATGAGATGGACTACCATGTTCTGACAAGCAGTGGCCACAGGAGCAACAGTGGTTCATGTTTGGTGTGACAGTTCTAATATGGGGTTGTTGGGTTGCAGTTTGTAGCTACAGTTCATAGTGGAGATCAGTCTGCAAGACTTAGTCTACAAGTGGAGTCATCGATAGCCTTCACATAGGAACAAGTGTTTACTACATTTATTGATGTGTGGAGCCCAGGACAGACATAGACTTGTTGACATTGTATTCCATAATGCGTGCCTCGATAGACCACTGCTCAGTTGTACCTGTCTGCAAGCACATCGGACAAATTTTGTACAACTTAAGCTAAGTATCACAACGCAATAAAGTGTATATTTGTGTGTCAGTTATTTGTTTTCACTGTCATAGTTCTTCCATCCACCTCAAAGCATGTGAACCTTATATGACACATGCAAGCTGTTCTACCCAGATGACCTGTATGCAATATCTGTGGACGAGAATTCCAAACTCACTGTGCTGCATCAATTACTATGTCACTTGCTATTCCCACTTGCTCATTTGTTAACTTTTTGCACTTGTGGAAATTTCCTGTTACAGATTGGTGCTCTTCATTATTGCTATTTTACTGCTGTGCTGCCATAGTTCATAAGTTAGCTTTAGTATTTCTTGTGTGTATGTACTAAAATTTGTTTACCATTTCAAACCCACTGTTCCAAACCCCTCATTTGTCTGCCTCACAAATAGAGGCACCACAAACACAAAAGCTTGTGGCACCACGGCTCAATCCAAATCAGTTTCTTCAATTACAGATGCAGTCAATGAACTGTTTTACTGAACTGATGAAGGGATTCATCCAAATGCAGATGGCAGCAGCTGAGGCATGAAACAGACTCCATCGTCCATTTCACTGCCTCAACCAGAACAACCTTCGTTGCTGCTTCGATTTTGGCATTTTGAAGATTAAAAGGAATACTAGTCAGAAAATTTGCCACAATTTGAAGCACACTTGGCCACTCACAAAATTCTAGGTACTGTGAAGCAGTCTTTTTTTCTGTTCACCATCTGTGTCACCATTTACCGCATTTGTGCAAAGTTATTTCCTACTATGAGGCCAGAACTAGTTAGCTGTGAGGAGTTTATTCAGTCATTGAACAAATATTATGACAATAAGACCAATGTGGTGGTTGCCAGATTTAAATTCTTTAGGCTCCAGAAACAATCAGGTCAAATGTTCAGGCAATGGATGACAGATTCACAGAAGCTCACAAGACAGTGTAAAATTTAAGTATGAGTGTGGAAAATATTGTAGTGACTTGATGACTCATGATGCTATAAGTCAAAACATGGCAGATAGCAGAATCTGTGAACAAATCTTGAAATATCCTGACCCCATGTTGCAACAGGTTTTGCAAATTATTGACTTTCAAGTTTCATGTGACAGCGCAGTTGAGAGTTTTCAAGCAGGCAACATTTGTGACACAGCCCCAAGAGATAAAATTGTGCAGCAACATAAGCTGCCCACTTCAAAGGCAAATACACAGTGGCCCAGTCAGGTATGCCACAGCTCGCCACATTAACAAACTGGCCAGAAATCTACCGGCGCTGTTTCAAATCCTACAAATGTGACTGGTGCCTTTCATGAAATGTGAATTGTTTTGCATGTGGTAAGTATGGGAATATTCAGTTAGCCATATGGTCTAATGCACTGCTTTCTGGGAGGGAAGGCATGCCAGTCCCCAGCACTTCCGCCTGGCAGATTAGCCTCAAGATCCAGTGTACCAGCTAGTCTGGGATGGTTTTTAAGGCAGTTTTCCATCTGCCTTGGCGAATGCAGGCTGGTTCCCCTTATTCCACCTTAGTTACACTACGTTGGCGATTACTGCGCAAACACTCCTCCACGTATGCGTATGCCATAATTACTCTACCACGCAAACATTCAGGTTACACTCGCCTGGTGCGAGACATTCCTAGGAGGGTCTACTGGGGGCCAAACTGCACAATAAATCTGGGTTTGGTGTGGGGCGGCGGTGGGGTGGGTGGACTGCTGTAGCCTGCTGTTGGGTTGTGTACCACTATGGGCTATGGCAGGGACGAAGCCTCTCCGTTGTTTCTAGGGTCCCAGTTCCATACAATACACTGGGCATATTTCAGCTGCATGTCTCCAGGTGAGAAAGACTTCTGCTCAGAACAAATGCCCATGTAACTAAAACTTTCATTCTGAGCTGAGCTGCAATGCTATTGTAGAACAGTGAAGCTGTGCAGTATGAAGAATCAGTAGATTCTTCAGTGCAACGCCACTCCAGCAAACTTTTTGTGGACCTTGTTACTGCTGGCCAAATTGTTTAGTTTCAGTTATTCGTGGGTGCTTCAGTGTCACTGCTAAACCCAAACTTATAATCTGCTTGGTAAACGCAGGTTAGAAAAGTCAACAACTACACTGACAGCATGTAATGGACAGGATATTCCATGGGGGAAAGAAATACAGTAGAAGAAGAATGGGCAGCTTTGAGGGATGAAGTAGCGAAGGCAGCAGAGGATCAAGTAGGTAAAAAGACGAGGGCTAGTAGAAATCCTTGGGTAACAGAAGAAATATTGAATTTAATTGATGAAAGGAGAAAATATAAAAATGCAGTAAATGAAGCAGGCAAAACGGAATACAAACGTCTCAAAAATGAGATCGACAGGAAGTGCAAAATGGCTAAGCAGGGATGGCTAGAGGACAAATGTAAGGATGTAGAGGACTATCTCACTAGGGGTAAGATAGATACTGCCTACAGGAAAATTAAAGAGACCTTCGGAGATAAGAGAACGACTTGTATGAATATCAAGAGCTCAGATGGAAACCCAGTTCTAAGCAAAGAAGGGAAAGCAGAAAGGTGGAAGGAGTATATAGAGGGTCTATACAAGGGCGATGTACTTGAGGATAATATTATGGAAATGGAAGAGGATGTAGATGAAGATGAAATGGGAGATAGGATACTGCGTGAAGAGTTTGACAGAGCACTGAAAGACCTGAGTCGAAACAAGGCCCCCGGAGTAGACAACATTCCATTAGAACTACTGACGGCCTTGGGAGAGCCAGTCCTGACAAAACTCTACCATATGGTGAGCAAGATGTATGAAACAGGTGAAATACCCTCAGACTTCAAGAAGAATATAATAATTCCAATCCCAAAGAAAGCAGGTGTTGACAGATGTGAAAATTACCAAACTATCAGTTTAATAAGTCACAGCTGCAAAATACTAACACGAATTCTTTACAGACGAATGGAAAAACTAGTAGAAGCCAACCTCGGGGAAGATCAGTTTGGATTCCGTAGAAACACTGGAACACGTGAGGCAATACTGACCTTACGACTTATCTTAGAAGGAAGATTAAGGAAAGGCAAACCTATGTTTCTAGCATTTGTAGACTTAGAGAAAGCTTTTGACAATGTTGACTGGAATACTCTCTTTCAAATTCTAAAGGTGGCAGGGGTAAAATACAGGGAGCGAAAGGCTATTTACAATTTGTACAGAAACCAGATGGCAGTTATAAGAGTCGAGGGACATGAAAGGGAAGCAGTGGTTGGGAAGGGAGTAAGACAGGGTTGTAGCCTCTCCCCGATGTTGTTCAATCTGTATATTGAGCAAGCAATAAAGGAAACAAAAGAAAAATTCGGAGTAGGTATTAAAATTCATGGAGAAGAAATAAAAACTTTGAGGTTCGCCGATGACATTGTAATTCTGTCAGAGACAGCAAAGGACTTGGAAGAGCAGTTGAATGGCACGGACAGTGTCTTGAAAGGAGGATATAAGATGAACATCAACAAAAGCAAAACAAGGATAACGGAATGTAGTCGAATTAAGTCGGGTGATGCTGAGGGAATTAGATTAGGAAATGAGACACTTAAAGTAGTAAAGGAGTTTTGCTATTTGGGGAGCAAAATAACTGATGATGGTCGAAGTAGAGAGGATATAAAATGTAGACTGGCAATGGCAAGGAAAGCGTTTCTGAAGAAGAGAAATTTGTTAATATCGAGTATAGATTTAAGTGTTAGGAAGTCGTTTCTGGAAGTATTTGTATGGAGTGTAGCCATGTATGGAAGTGAAACATGGACGATAAATAGTTTGGACAAGAAGAGAATAGAAGCTTTCGAAATGTGGTGCTACAGAAGAATGCTGAAGATTAGATGGGTAGATCACATAACTAATGAGGAAGTATTGAATAGGATTGGGGAGAAGAGAAGTTTGTGGCACAACTTGACCAGAAGAAGGGATCGGTTGGTAGGACATGTTCTGAGGCATCAAGGGATCACCAATTTAGTATTGGAGGGCAGCGTGGAGGGTAAAAATCGTAGAGGGAGACCAAGAGATGAATACACTAAGCAGATTCAGAAGGATGTAGGTTGCAGTAGGTACTGGGAGATGAAGAAGCTTGCACAGGTTAGAGTAGCATGGAGAGCTGCATCAAACCAGTCTCAGGACTGAAGACCACAACAACAACAATTCCAGTATTAGGATTTTTTAGTCTTCCTGCTGTCTGTCAGAAGTTGCAAAAAATTGTGTCATTCCAGGTTTTGCATTTGCAGGACATTGATAATATTTTTGGCCTTGATTTGTTTGACTTGTTTGGATTGCATATTGTAGACAATATGTTAATGGTTACTTTGTTTGGCTCTAGAGACAGTGTTGCTCAGTTGTGCCATGAATTTAAAGATTTGTTTGCTGAGGGCTTAGGTAAGGGCTTAGGTAAAGCTAGCAATTTTGATGCTCATGTCATGATGAAAGACAATGTACAGTCCCTCTTTTGCAGAGAACATACGGGACCATGTGCACTTCGTGAAAGTGTTGCAAAGGAACTTGCACAGTGGCAAGAAAAAGGCATCATTGCAGCCATAACAGCCAGTTTGTGGACACCCTCATAAGTTTTCATGAAGAAATCTTCAGGGAAATTGAGAATCTGTGCAGATTTTAAGGGAACATTGAATCACCAGGAAGTAGTTGATTCATTCCCACTGCCACAGCCTGATGAGTTTATGTACCGCATAGTATCGGTCACTACTTCCCCAAGACCAATTTGCATTATGCCTATCTACAGATTCTATATCTAAATCTACATAGGTACTCCACAAGTTGTCAAGTGGCAGAGGGTACTCTGTACCACTACTAGTCATTTCCTTGCCTGTTGCACTCTGAAATAGAGCGAGAGGGAAACAACTGTCTGTATGCCTCCGTATGAGCCCTAATTTCTTATCTTGTGGTCATTATGTGCAATGTATGTTGGCGGCCGTAGAATCATTTGGCAGTCAACTTCAAATGCTGGTTCCTCAAGTTTTCTCAGTAGTGTTCCATCAGTTGAACACTCACAGGACTTGTTTGTGCTTAATACATACATGGGACTCTACAAATTTCTCTGCTTGCCTTTTGGTAGCACATCTGCATCAGAAATCTCTCAGTGCTATGTGGAACAGTTAACTGAATCTGTGCCTTCATGTACAAATTACTTGGATGACATTGTGGTATCATGCTGCATGGCAAAACAGTACCTCAGTAATTTGCATACCCAGTTCAAAGTGTTGTCAGAGGCAGGTTTCAAATGTAGCAAAGACAAGTGTGTGTTCTTATAGACTGAAACTGAATACTTACATCATGGGATCAATTCCCAAGGCATTTATCCAACACAGTCACACTTGCAGGCTATTCATGACCTCAAGCTTCCAAGAAATATCTCTGAATTGCAATTAGTACTAGGGATGCATACCTACTACATCTGCTTCGTTCCTAATGCAGCTCAAATCTCAGTGCCCTTACATTGTCTTTCACACAAGAAAGCATGTTTTGTGTGGTCCCATGAATTCAACATTGCACTTCAGAAACTGAAAGACAATTTGCGCAGCACTTGTTGTCTTGTCCATTTTTATCCTGGAAAACCAGTTGTCTTGGCCATGGATGCATCCTCATATAGCATTGGGATGGCACTTTTGCACAGAATTGGTTCTGCAGACAGACCAATAGCTTTTGGCTCCAACTTGCTCAACAATGCTCAGAAAAATTATTCACAGATAGAGAAGAGGCTCTTGCAATCATTTATGGAGCAACTAAATTTCACCAATACCTGTACGGAAGGAAATTCTACATAGTTACTGACCACAAATCACACCATTCACTTTTCAACATGGCCAATCCTATTCCAAACTGCAATGCACAATGATGGGCTCTTCTTCTCATTCATTATCAGTACAAGCTAATTTAGAGGCCAACACCCAAGCACTCCAGTGCAGACACGCTCTCATTTCTTCCCGTGGCAGTGGATGCAGACTTTGGCACATCAGAAGCATCATGTTGTCACATTGGTGCACAGGAGTTAGGTTCTCTGGACCAGTTCCCCTTGAGTCACCCAGGCAATGGCAGCAGACCTGGACTTGCAGATTTTGATCTGCTATGATCGCATGGGTTGACCTCACTCAGTGAAACAAATCATTAGCCCAGCGATCGGCTGATACTTTGCATGTTGGCATGACTTGTCAATGCTTCAAGGTGTTATTTTGCTATGACCTGAGTCAGTACAATCATGTGTGGTGATCCCAAAGGTTCTCCAGAGGTATTTACTCAGATCCACCAGGGTCACACAAAACAATCAGCTCACAGACACTGTACTTGCTTCTGCACGGGTGCTAAAACAGTACAGATGATGGCACCATGCCATGCTTGTGCAGAACACCAAAAAACCCATCCTTAATGTTTCTTTGGTTAAAAAAACCCAGAAGTGCCTTTTGTAGCACATTAATTTGGACTTTGCTGGACCCTACTGGAACATTGGTTGGCTCATTGTCATTGACGAATATAGCAGGTTTCCGTTTGCCGTGCCCATGAATTCGACATCAACACATTGCACTCTCCAGTCTTTGCAGTCCATATTTTGCATTGAAAGCCTTCCAGAGTTGCTAGTGACTGACAATGGAACTCAATTTGTGTCAGAAGAATTTGAGGACTATTGTGCAACCAATGGCATTTGTCATGCTGGAGGAGCTGAGCACTTCATGCACACATCCAAATGGTAGATGGACAAACTATGCACCAACCACACATGGGCACAAGCTTTGCTGCTCTTCCTCTAATCTTACCACTCCCAGACGTGCAACAGCCCTTCACCAGTTGAGTTATTCCACGAACAGCACCACTGTACACTGCTTCAGCTGCTGCAGCCACCACGGCAGCTGGCAGCTACTCCACTCACTTGGGCAATGTATAAAGCTAATGAACAATTTTTTTTCCAGATTGTACAGCAGATGGAAGACCTGGGAGTGTAGCAGTATTGTTAATCAGTATGTAGATCCATGTGTCTTGTACAGGGTCCAAGAGGTTTGCAGCAGCATCGCCAGAACTAACTTCACCCTCGTAAGTCGTGTGATCCTGCCATCGAGTCCTTGTTTACAGAATCGTTGGCTGGCCATATGATGCAACCTGTACTCCATCCAGCAACCTGCAGTCCTGCATTGCCACTATCAAGCCCTGAACTCATGGTCCTGGAACTAACATCTCAGCCAGTGCCGAGTGGGCAACAGATGTCTTTTGGCGGTGGTCCACTCCATGTCGCAGCCTACTGAGGGGCCCTCATTCCACATCAGGATGCCATTGCAGGTCAACAGCATGAAGTCTGTGCTTCATTGTCAGATGCAAATGTGTGCACTCTGCCTCATTTTTCATCTGGCGTTCTGGGGCATTTGCAAGACAAATGCCTGGGCACGAGTGAGGGCTCAGCACCAGCTAGAAACTCAGCTTCTGTTCCCTCAATTCCTGCTGCATTCTCACCTCATAACAGCAACTTACACTACATGATGACAGTGAGGAGGTTCAGGTGGGAGGAGTTTTGTTTCCTTGCCAATGGATGCCACCAGAGCTGGCAGGCTGAGACAGTTTCCAACTTGCTCCAAGGGTAGCATTTTGAAGTTTGCTGCCAACCACAAGCATGGCCCATCAGCAATCTCCACACCACTACCAATGAGATGGACTGCCAGCTACTGAACTGTTATAAGTGGCGGCCACAGAAACAATGGCAGTTCACGTTCGGTGTTGGTGTATGACAGTCCTAGTACGGAGCTCCAGGAATGCAGTTCTTAGCTACAGTTCATAGTGGAGATCAGGCTGCAAGACTTACTCTACAAGTGGTGTCACTTATAGCCTTCACATAGGGACAGGTGTTTACTACAGTGATTGACAGCATGGTGCCCAGGATGGACATAATCTTATTTACATTATATTCAGTAATGCGTGCACTAACAAAAAGTGGTTCAAATGGCTCTGAGCACTATGGGCTTAACATCTGAGGTCATCAGTTCCCTAGAACTTAGAACTAATTAAACCTAACTAACCTATGGACATCACACACATCCATGCCCGAGGCAGGATTCAAACCTGCGACCCTAACAGTCGCGCGGTTCTGGACTGAAGCGCCTAGAACCGCTCGGCCACACCGGCTGGCGTGAACTAACAGACCACTGTTTCATTGTGCATGCCTGCAAGCACGTCCAGCAAGTTGATGTACAACTTAAGTATTGCAGCACAGTAAAGTGTATATTCATGCGTCAGTAATTTGTTTACACTCACACAGTTCCTCCATCCACCTTGGGGCACTAAACCTAATATGACGAGTGCGAGCTGTTCTACCTGATGACCTGTACATATCACCAGGTGAGTGACGATAATTCCAAGGGAGCACCAAAATTCATGGCCTTTTGCATTATACAGGGAGTATTTTGAACAGTACTGGTCATGTTTTCTGGAAATATGTGAAGTGTGTCTTTTGACTACTATCTATGATCAGGGTCCCGCTAGATTTCGTACAGGATGATCTTGGTTTGTGTAACATCGGTGTCTACTGCATTCCTTGCAGTTGTGGCATCATATGTTGGTCACACTATCAAGACTGTGGAGGACCGATGTACTGAGCATAAGTGACACACATGCTAACAACAGCTGAGCAAATCCACCATTGCAGGACATTGTCTTGGCTCTGGTCATCCAATTGAGTTTAACAATACAGAGATTCTGACAAGCATTTCCAGCTATTGGGATGGTGTTATTAAGGAAGCTGTAAAAGTTGAATTAGCAAGTAACATTATAAATATAGATGGTAGTTTTTGTATAAATTCTGCACAGAATCAGTCTTTCTCACTTGTCAAAGAATGAGACAAGGTTTTTGGTACCCCTTTCACTATCAGTATCTTCTGATATCAGTCATCTTTGGTTTGTGATGGCACTAGTGTTTACAGTCCGTGTGTGTGTGTGTGTGTGTGTGTGTGTGTGTGTGTGTGTGTGTGCGCGCGCGCCTGTTTGTGTTTGTGTGTGTTTTATCTATATGGAGTTTCTCTAAAAAATGAGGTTTTCAATTGGCTTGCACGGTGCTTACTTAATAGCTGCAGTTTTGCCTTGAAAATGAAATGATGTGCTTCTGTCAAAATATCAGCAGTTGTCAGTGACATTACCAACCGCATTCCCATAAGTTAGTTGAAAACTGCTGTCATATTAGCAGGGGGGATGGCCTCTAGTGGCCGAATCGAGCATAAACTTTGTGTGTAAACTGTGAAGCAGAGCACACACAAAACTGGGAGTTACTGCACTCCTCTTCCTTTTGGAAGAACTGAGAACTGTGCTCACATTCATTTCTTTTGTGGTCAATGTAAGTTGTCAAATCACTTGACATGTTGCCACCAGGGCACGGGGTCGGAAGTGGCACAAGTGCAGACAGCAGCAGTGTTGCCCCCCCCCCCCCCCCCGAGAGAGGCTGCATGGTAAGACAGGTGACACTGGTGCAGCTTCCATTTCCATGTTGTAGTTGACCCCAGAGAAGGAGGTTGCGGTGGAGGTAGCAGAACAGGTGGCACCAGCTGCAATGGAGATGGCAGTGGCGGAGGTGCCTGCTGCAATGGCACAGAAGCCGGGGTCCTGCCATACCCCCCCTCAGCTGAACAGTGGACTGACAGCAGAGAAGACAGCTGGGAAAACATCAGCGGCAACAGCAGCAGTGGAGAAGATGATGGCACTGTCCACAATTCAGGAGAAGGTCAGGTAGATGCACGAAGTGGGGCAGCAGAGCCACTCCCAGTGTGTAGCCACCCGTTGAGGTTGTAGTTGGTCGAGTGTTGTGATGCCCTCCCCTCAGTCATGTGAAAGATGCAGAGGTGTCAGCCACAGGTACTCTTGATTACCACTGGCACCCATTTTGCTCAGTGGCCAAACCCACAAGCCCAAACAGGTGCAAGAGACCAGAAGTATTGCGGTGCTGACGCCAGTTGGTGGCCTGGCATTGGCCAAAGCAGATGCAAGAGAGTCTGGGGCTGACAACCACGTGAAAAATCTGTTAGACTCTTATCGCTATCAGGGATGAACCTGTAAGAAATAAGGAACTGGTCAAGAGCTACTGCTGGTGACATATTCGAAACGTATTTTTTCATCTAAGTCTTTTACTAGTCGTTCTGCTTTGCTGTCCAACGTAGGGTGGAAAGGAGCAGCCATGCCATGGTGGAATCCTTTTTTTTTTTTTTTTTTTTTCCAAATTCCTGAGGTATGAACTGAGGGCCATTGAATGTAACTAATGTATACACAAGACCTTCCACTGAAACAATTTTTGACAAAACTGAAATTGTTGCTACCACAGAAGTAGACAGACAATGCAACACATATGGAATCTTAGAATAAGCATCAATTCCAATAAGCCAACAGAAATTCAAAACAGATCCCACAAAATCTATACAAATTTTTCCCAAGGCTCATGGTTACTTCAGTCGCCATGAGAACAAATGAAGGTCCCTCAGGCATATAGATACTTTACCTTGTTTTATGAGTTGAGGCGCAAGCATTGCAACAGTAAGTAGACACTTGAGAGAGGTCGGAGACAGTTTCCTGGGTATCAGTTATGAAAGGAAGCTGACTTCTGGTCTGCGGTCGATAGTATTTGGCATCGAAAATGGTGGCTCATATACCGCACTTCATTCCATTCTGCTGTCCTTGTAGTAATAACATCATGGGAAGTGGGAGCAGGGCACGCAGATGTGAGCTCTACCAGTGTGGGACCCTCATCTCCTACAAACTGATTAAATAAAGATTATGCTAACTGAATTACCTGAGCCGGGGTGGGCCGGTTAGGGGCGGGGGATTTCCCAGGAGGGGTAGAGTGGCTCAGAACTAAACTGGGGAGGGATGACTAAAAAGTGCCCCTTTTCCCAATGGGAGGGGTGGGGGGTTTCTCAGGAGGACAAGTTATCCCCAGGGGGTCATAACAAAGTAAGTGTAACAATAGCTTAATGTCATAAATCAATTAGCTGTCACATTTTAATTAATTGGCACATCAATTTTATATCGAAAGTACACCACAACCAGTGTTGTCCTATTACTTAATATTTCATACTGCTGGAAAGACCAGACATTTAAACACAAAATAAAGCTAATACTGTAGACTCAAGTAGGTTTACATCAGAAACCATAATTGTATAGTCTTGTACTGCAAGGAAGCATGGGAGAGGATGGTGTTATGGGTGGTCGATATACTCTTTCTACAACACAAATGTACTCTTGGATTAATATGGTTCTGTATTTACATGAACATTTACTTATCTTGAATAGATTCCCTGTTTGTGGCACAAGCTTGTTGGTAATAGTCCTCTTGCAGACAATATCGGCAATCTTCCTATAGTCACAAATCTGGTTAATGTGTACTGTCATAACCTGCGATGTGAACTGAGCCACTCTGCAAATAAACTGACAGATGCAAACTGAAGTGTGCATTAGTTAGGCCCTTTGGTCAGTGGTGGCAGCGTAAATACATGCTGTCAATAGGGCATTGCCAGTGTGTTGCTTGGGCATGTGTCTCTGGCCTCTCTCATGATGTGTGTGCTTGATCCAGTGTCTACTTATTGATCTTCATGCTACATCTTTGCCGGTTGGTGTGATGGCGACAGCTTACGCTAGCACATTCCTCTCCCTCCAAAATGCCACACCATTGTCATTGTAGGGAAGATGCAAACGACAACAGGGACGGAGGCAGGACACTGGATGCAGAGATGAACCAGGAGCTGTGACTGTGGAGGATGACAAGCTCCTGACTCTACCCCACCATCTGGTTTGTGAGGCAACACAAACATCTTCTGGAAAACTGCTGCCAGGTCACACGTCCAGGCCTGAGGGCATGATCTGGGATGATGAGGTGGTTCCAGGTCCATTGGCTTGGTGAGCAGGGACAGTGCATCATCCATCCACTCCTGCTGGGGGTGCCTTGGGGGTACCAGCGGGCAGCAAAGGTCACATGGTCCTGTGAGTCCATGAATCTGGAGGAAGAACAGCAGCAGAGTCTCGGGGCAAATGACACATGCAAAGTTGGTTCTGGTGGTGACAATGCAACCCATCAGGACCTGCAATCAAGTACATACTAGAGCCAATGTGTTCCTGGATCATGCCTTTTTCCCAGTCCCCACGGTTGCCATAAACCCTGAAAAGAACAAGAACAAGTGGTCCAAAGTAATACTTGTGGACCATTGGTGGAATCACACGGTGCAGTGGGTGTAGTGAGTGTGGCAGCATCTGATGGTGGCAGCCATGCAGAAGTTCCACAGTAAAGGTCTGTCTCATGGGTGGTGGCAATAGGTAACAAGAAAGAGTTTCAGTGCCTTTCCCACGAGTGGGTGGTGCGAAGCTTGGCCATCTGTTGTTTAAAACTGCTTATGAAGTGTTCTGCTTCTCTGTTGGACTAGGAATGAAATGGAGCACTTCTTGGATGATGAATGCCATTTCATTCAGAAACGTGTTCAAAATCACATGAAGTGAACTGCGGTCTGTTGTCTGACACAAGTACTTCTGGCAAACCTCCCATGCAAGGTATGGAGACTGCGCTTGAATGGTGCTATGTGATGTGGTAGAAACCATAGGCACTGCAAATGGGAACTTCCTAAAAGTCTGCCTGCAAAGTCTTAGGCCAAGATGAGATTACCTGTGGCCTAGCGGATTGGTTTTCCATGCATGTGCAACACTGTGATGTCATCTGTTCAATATGGGCACCCATGCCCTGCCAAGTACAGTGCCGGCACACTAACTGTTTAGTGAGAACCACTCCCCAATGTCCTTGGTGGAGTAATCACAATACATCCTTTTTCAATGCTTTGGGAATAAGCACACACTATTGTCCACTGTCATTTTCAACTAGCATCACTCCCTGTTGAACTTAAAGGTTATGCCAGTGTGCAAAATATTGGTGCACAGCTGAGTTCTGGATACTGTTCAATGAATGACGCCAAGACATGTGAAAGTAATGTAACAAAATCTTAAGATCTGGGTCTGCTTCCGTGGCCTGTGCATTTTTTTGTAGTGCAAGAGAACAGATTGCAGCAATTAAGAGACCTGCACATTGATTTGGAAACAAGATGTGGCAGATGCATCAAAATATGATCTTGGGCCAATCAGAGGCAAGATACAGTGTCTGCATTGCCAGGCTTTGCAGTAGGTCTGTACACTATTTCATACTGTGAAATAAACAAAGCCCAACATCACAATTTTTGAGCAGTGTGTTTAGGAACAACCTCTGATGGATGAAACAGGGAATTCAAAGGCTTGTGATCTGTCACTAAAAAGAATATATGACCATACAACAACTGACAGAATTTGGTCACACCATACATAATAGCGAGAGCTTCTTTTTCAATTTGAGAATAACTGCACTCAGTATGAGTTAACAACTTTGAAGCAAAAGCTACAAAAGCACATTGCTGATTCCATAAGAAGAAGTGTCAACTTGAAAAACAACCAGCTTGGCAGGGTAAAAATGCACTAAACACCTGTCACTAAGCAAATCATTTTTGAGTTTCTGAAGTGTGTGAGGACTTTCTTTAGTCCACAGATTTTTGTGACGTAAGTGATGCAATGAAGCCACAATCTGAGCAGCATCCGGAATGAACCGAATTTAGTATGTCATCTTGCCTAGAACTGGCTGCAGTTCAGACACACTGTGAGGAACAGGCAGATCACAGATTGCAAGCAAAGTACTGTAGCTCAATGTGAAAAAAGTCACACTTTTCGAGAAGACACTTGAGTCCTTTTTCTGGCAACACTTGAAAGAGAGTACACAAATTGGCAATGTGTTCCTCTGGTACTTTAAATAAAATGGCGCTTTTGCAGTCAGCTGTTCCAAGTAATGCTGAAAAATGAGAGTGTGGAAGCACTGCTGAAGGGCAAACACAAATACTTGAACAGTCCTAAATGTGTATTTAGAACAAACACTTTCTGTGATTCTTTATCCAATGGAAGTTGCAAGTAGGCATCATGCAAATCTATGTTATAAAAGTAATGTCCTGCACCAAGCCTGTCCATGAGTTCCTCAGGATGAGGTAACAGATAAGTGTCAACTACTGTCTGTGGGTTGACTGTAGTCTTGTCAACACAAATGTAGATGTGACCAGAAGGACTTGCCCACTGACTAGCCTGGATGGGAGCAATTACACCATTATCTTGCAATTCTTTAAATTCACTGTCTACTTTGTCTCTTAAAGCAATTGGAATGGAGCGGGCCCGGAAAAACTTAGGCTGTGCATTGCCCTTCACTGTAACATACACTAAAAAGTTATTATTTTTTCCCGATTCCTTCTGAAAATACACACACCAAAAAAAGTTTTGCATCACCTTGGTTCTGAGAGTTCTGGAACCTGTACAGAAAATTGGAATAGAGATCAACATAAACATCATTTCTGCTATTTTTATTGTTTGCAAAAACCACACATTGCATGTTGTACCACTATACAGCAAGACCTTCAGAGGTGATGGTCAAGATTGCTGTACACACTAGTACCTCTAATACCCAGTAGCATATCCTCTTGCATTGATGCATGCCTGTATTCATTGTGACATACTATCCACAAGTACATCAAGACACCATTGGTCCAGATTGTCCCACTTCTCAACAGCTATTTGCCATAGATCCCTCAGAGTGACTGGTGGGTCACATCATCCATAAACAGCCCTTTTCAATCAATCCCAGGCATGTTTGATAGGGTTCATGCCTGGAGAATATGCTGGCCACACTAGTCAAGCAATGTCATTATCCTGGAGTAAGTCATTCACAAGATGTGCATGATGGGAGCGTGAATTTTTGTCCATGAAGCCTCATGCCTCGCCAGTTTGCTGCCACTATGGTTGTACTATCGGTCGGAGGATGGCATTCATGTATCGTACAGCTGTTACGATGCCTTCCATGGCCACCAGTGGCATATGTCAGCCCCACATAATACCGCCCCAAAACAGCAGGGATCCTCCACCTTGCTGCACTCACTGGACAGTGTGTCTAAGGTGTACAGCCTGACCGGGTTGCCTCCAAACACATCTCTGACGATTGTCTGGTTGAAGGCATATGCGACGCTCATCGGTGAAGAGAACATGATGCCAATCCTTAGTGGTCTATTTGGCATGTTGTTGGGCCCACTTGTACCGTGCTGCATGGTGTTGTGGTTGCAAAGATGGACCTCACCATGGACATTGGGAGTGAAGTTGCACATCATGCAGCCTATTGCGCACAGTTTGAGTCTTAAAATGACGGTCTGTGGCTGCACGAAAAGTATTATTCAAATGGTGGTGTTGCTGTCAGGGATTCTCCAAGCCATAATCCATAGATAGCGGTCATCCACTGCAGTAGTAGCCCTTGGGCAGCCTGAGCAAGGCATGTCATCAATAGTTCCTGTCCTCCTGTATCCCCTCCATGTTGGAACATCACCACTTTGGTTCACTCTGAGACACCTGGACACTTCGCTAGTTGAGAGACCTTCCTGGTACAAAGTAACAACGCAGACACAATCAAATCATGATACTGACCATCTAGGCATGGTTGAACTACAGACAACATGAGCCATGTACCTCCTTCCTGGTGGAATGACTGGAGCTGATTGGCTGTCGGACCCCCTCCGTCTAATAGGCACTGCTCATGCATGGTTGTTTACATCTTTGGGTGGGTTTAGTGACATTTTTGAACAGTCAAAGGGACTGTGTCTGTGATAAAATATCTACAGTTAACGTCTATCTTCAGGAGTTCTGGGAACCGGGGTGATGCAAAAACTTTTTTTGATGTGTGTAGTTCACAAAATTCTTTAAGCGAACTAGCTACACTGTCTTTTTGATTAGCAGCTGAGACTGAAAGTACATTGTCTTGGATGCTAAGTCAAAACAAATCAAAGGTATCTAAACCAAATATATTCACACTGTCTGTTGATTTCAACACAGTAAAATTCATTGTCCTAGTGTGAGCTTTGTAAGTAGCAGGCAAACTACACAGTCCAATCACTGGAATTTCCTGTCTGTTGTAAGCAATGAGGTGCCTTCTAGATTTAGAAAGGCATGGTGAGCCTAACTGTTCATGTGTGGCATGATTAAGCAAAGTTACTGAGGAATCTGTGTCTAATGAAAGTTCACACTATGGCCAGCAATTCATTATGTGACAAACAGTTTGTTAGAACATTGCTGGATAGCACTATGGTGAGAAGGAGACGCAACCTTAATCTTACTTTTGTCACAACCTGTTGTAGGTTTTGAAAATACAGCACTCACTGGATGTGCATGGACCTGTTTTTTCTGGGAGTGGGCAAATGTGGCGTTTTTGTGCTGTTGCACATAGACTGCTTGGACATGGCTTTTTTTCCACACATGTAACACATTGCATTACGTGATGGGTGGTCCTGTCTTTTATGGTGAGCAAAACATCTTGGGCAAGACTTCACCAAAGTCACAGGCCTGTTTACAAGACTACATGACTGTGTACGTACTTTTTGTTGTAGCTGCTTGGGGAAGCCATGAGCAAAGGGCAACTCGACCCGAAAAATCAGGGTCTGGTCAAATTTATTGGTCACTATGGCACCTGAATATATTGCTCTAAGATTTGCAATATTTGGGGAAGTGGTGGATCAGAGAACTTGAAGATCTGTTCCCGTATTATACTATCTGGGAAATTGAATGTTATTGCATCTTGTATCATTAAATCACTGTAAAAGTTGCCACACCTACACTTAAATTTAACTTCCTGGTCATGATCGTTAATTCTCTGTACCACTGGCAGTACAATGATTCCAGCTTTTTCTGCAAGCAAAAGAACTGACATCTAGCTGCAGCTACTTGGACTTGCAGGTCATAGTATTGAGTTAATGCAGCGATTACTTGATCATAGCCGAGTTCATATGGAGACACGGTTGGGAATAATTTTTGTATTAACACGAACACTGAAACCATGCAAACAGAAGGAAGTATTCTAGCTTTACAGTACCTTGAACACAATGAACTTGTTAATGTGCTTGGGACTGAGGCAGGTTTTCGAGCCATTCCTTTTCTGTTTCATTAAATTGCCAGAATGGTAGTTGGTGGCACTTGCTGGGCTGGTTGGTTGGTCAGTTGTCGTTGTGCAGTTGCCAGTAGTAGTTGTACTGCCATCAGCAAGGTAGCAATTTGTTGGTTCTGAAACTGAAAAGCTTGTATTAGATCCATCACACTGGCCATCTGCGGCTGAGGTGTGGGGCCAGGGGGTGGAGCAGGCAGGGAAATCACTGTCTACACAAATGTGTTACAGCAAAAAGCAAGCAAAGCCTCTGAAAAGTGAAAGCTGATTATTTATGTGGCTCCTCTCCTGGAATACACGCAAGAGTACAACAACAAATTATCAAATAAAAACACTTGACCACTATCACCTCTGCAAGCTATAAAGACAGGAGAAGAAAGTGAAATCTTTGACCAAGTTGATTATCTGCGATCACCACTGACTTATCCTTGTTGCCACTGTAGTGTCTTCATTGCCACTGTACAACAAGGAAACAAAGGAGGGGATGTTGTTATAGGTGGCTGATATCCTCTTTGCACAACATACATTCACATGTGGGTTAATATGGTTTTTTATTTACATGAACATTGACTTATCTTCAATAGAGCCCATGCTTGTGGTACAAGCTCATTAGCAACAGTCCTCTTGCAGACAATATCGGTAATCTTGCTATAGTCACAAATCTGTTCGGTATGTAATGTCGTAACCTGGGATGTGAACTGAGCCACTCTGCAAATAAACTGACAGATGCCAATCAGAGTGTGATTTAGGCCCTCTTGTCAGTGGCAACGACCTAAATACATGCTGTTGAGATGGTGTTGCAGCATGTTGCTTGTGCGTGTGTCTCTGGCTTCTCTTGTGATAGGTGTGCTTGATCCAGCACCTACTTTTCGATCTTCAGTCTACATCTTTGCCAGCCAGTATGCTGGCGACAGCTTACACCAGCACAGTAATCATTCATATTTTTCAGGTCTGGCATGCTGTGGCAATAGTCAACAACCGATGTGTGAAACAGTAAACATTTCATTACAAGTCATCAGCTGAACCCATTTGTATGTAATTCAGACTCTGAGAGAGAAGGACATGCAGCAAAGCAGTCAGGTTTACACTGTCTGAACAGGTCTCCAGTAGTCCTTTCCCTTTTTTAAAAATATTCACTTCTGACACACGTCTCCCAATATTCTTTATTTGGTTCTGAGTGACCAAGGCCACATAGGTAGCTGCCAATATTGTATGTTGGGTTTTATGGGTTTCTCAAATCATAATATCAATTAAGTTTACTCTTCAGTTTTCTGCATGTATCTGACATCTCGATTTTTGTTGACTGTCACACTCAAACTACACAGAAGAAATTTAGTATGCTGTGACCTAAGTACCAGTTACTTGATAATTCTCATACAACTCCACAAAGCTAAGTGTTGTCTGATCAAAAATATTATAATAGGGATAATGTCTTATCTAAAGCAACACTGTGGTATGATTTTTGGTCAATTAGTGCACAAACACTTATAAATGTATCTATCACTGATGTCAATAAACAGATTTTCCCTGCTATAAAAAGGCTCTATTGATTGCTCTTGCTTTGCCTGTAACTACATGCAGAATTGAAGAGTAAAACTGTGGCTGCATTCTACAGTGATGTAAAACAGGTCATGTGAGTTGTGCACACTAAGGTATATGTTTGAAAAACTGGATTTTACTAACTTAGTCATTTACAGACCTGGGTAGCAGCCTTGATGAGTGTATTCTCCTTCAGAGATGGTCAGGCATAATAATATTACACCTGATCCATCCTGTAATATTATTACATTTTGTATAGCTTCGTATCACATGTGGTTCTTCATGGATATTCTTTTCGTCATCACCTCCTGTAGTTTGAAAGCTTTCATTTGATGTGACTAACTCCATATTTTGTCAATGTGCATAGATGTGTTTTCTTCTAAGCAGAATTATAGATAACACAGTATAAGCATTTTAAACATTTGTTCTCTGCAGTTTCACTTTTGAGAAAAATTAGACAAAGCCTCTTCATGACCATTTACTTTTATTTACAGCAAACAGTATTCCCATTTCTGATTCTTCCCTGCTTCAGACTTTTCACATTCAATATCAACTTAACATTATTGGTATTTGAATAAAAATATCTTTTCTAAATATTTTACTGTTTTATTTTCTAACTTATTGATCATTTTGTTGGATATATGTGTCATATTTAATCGTAAAAGTATATAATTTTAGATTGTAACCTTAAAAATGTTACATCCAGACTCATTTTAATAATAAAATTACAAATAGTGAAGGCATAACCTTCAGTTCTCTGGGATATAACAATAAATGGCAATTTTAGTCTTGTTGTTGTTTTGACCTTACTGTGTGGTGAATCAGTCATCATGATGATCACTGCTTTTTGGATTTCTTCACATCTTACCTACAGCCATTCCAACTTAGCTGCCCTGCATTTGCTATTTATTTCACCCCTATGGGATTTATATTGCTGTAGTCCTGTCATTCCCTGAAAATTTTATACTGCTTTCTTTCATCAATCAATTGAAGTAATTCATCTGTTCCTCCCCCCATGAACCATGGACCTTGCCGTTGGTGGGGAGGCTTGCATACCTCAGCGATACAGATGGCCGTACCATAGGTGCAACTACAATGGAGGGGTATCTGTTGAGAGGCCAGACAAACATGTGGTTCCTGAAGAGGGGCAGCAGCCTTTTCAGTAGTTGCAGAGGCAACAGTCTGGATGACTGACTAGCTGGCCTTGTAACACTAACCAAAAGGGCCTTCCTGTGCTGGTACTGTGAACGGCTGAAAGCAATGGGAAACTACAGCTATAATTTTTCCCGAGAGCATGCAGCTTTACTGTATGGCATGGAGAGATGCATCAAACCAGTCTCAGGACTGAAGACCACAACAACAACAACAACAACAACAATTCATCTGTTACCCATTGTTTCTTCACAGTTACCTTCCATGTAACCTATGTTTGTCTGTACAATACCTGTGATTGCCCTTTTCAGAGATGTCGACTCCTCTTCAACTGAGATGTTTACTCTGATGTTCCATATCAGTATATCCACATCCTTACTGAACTTCAACTACACCTTGTCGTTTCTCAGTACTTCAGTATCCCACTTCCTTTTACACAGATTCTTTTGAATGATTCTCATAAACTTCATCATTACTAAATTGCGATCTGAGACTGTATCTGCACTTGGATATGCCTTACAATCCAATATCTGATTTTGGAATCTCTGCCTGACCATGATGTAATCCAGCTGGAACCTTCCCATGTATCCTGGTCTTTTCAAAGTATCCCTCCTCCTCTTGTGATTCTTGAACAGAGTATTCGCTATTACCATCTGAAATTTATTGCAGAACTCAGTCTTTCTCCTCCCTAATTCCTCTCGCCACAACCCATAACCCCTTCTATTCCTTCCGCTACAACCACATTCCAATCCCCCACAAATACCAGATTTTTGGCTGTTCAGTGTCCTTAATTACTTCTCTTATTTTTTCATCTGCTGCTTGCAATGTAGGCACGTATACCTGAACTATTGTTGTCGGCACTGGTTTACTGTTGAATATGATGAGAAAAACCCAATCGCTGAACTGTTCAGAGTAGCTCAGTCTCTGCCCTGCCTTCCTATCCTTAATGTGCCCTACCCCTGTCCTACCATTTTTTGCTGCTGTTGATACACTGAAGTGCCAAAGAAATTGTTTTAGGCATGCATATTCAAATACAGAGAGATATAAACAGGCAGAATACAGCACTGCAACCAGCAACACCTATATAAGAAAACAAGGGTGTGGTGCCTTTGTTAGATTGGTTACCAGCACTACAATCACAGTTATCAAGATTTAAGTGAGTCTGAAGATGGTGTTATAGTCAGCACACAAGCGATGGGACACAGCATCTCAGAGGTAGTGATGAATTGGGAATTTTCCTGTATGACCATTTCATTGGTCTGTTGTGAATATGAGGAATCCATTAAAACATCAAATCTCTGACATTGTTGTGGTCAGAGAAAGATCCTGCAAGAACAGGACCAATGACGACTGAAGAGAATCATTTAACGTGAAAGAAGTGCAACCCTTGCCCAAATTGCTACAGATTTCAATACTGGGCTATCAACAAGTTTCAACGTGCAAACCATTCAATGAAACATCATTGATATGGGCTTTTAGAACCCCAGGTCCATTCATGTACCCTTGATGACTGCATGACACAAAGCTTCATGCCTTACTTGGGCCCATCAACACCAACATTGGACTCTTCACAACTGGAAACATGGCATCTGGTCAAACGAGTTTAGTTTCAAATTCTATTGATGTGTAGGGTATGGAGACAACCTCATGAATCCATGAACCCTGCATGTCAGCGGGGGTTTGTTCAAACTGGTGGGGGCTCTGTAACGGTGCGGGGTGTGTGCAGTTGGAGTGATATTGGACTCCTGACACCACGTATGTCTAGAATTGCTACAGAGTGGCTCCAGGAGCACTCTTTTGAGTTGAAACACTTCCATTGGCCACCAAACTCCCAGACATGAACACTATTGAGCAAATCTGGGATGTCTTGCAATGCGCTGTTCAGAAGAGATGTCCACCCACTCATACTCTTACAGATTTATAGACAGCCCTCCAGGATTCATGGTGTCAGTTTCCTCCAGCACTACTTCAGACATTAGTTGAGTCCATGCCACATCGTGTTGAGGCACTTCTGTGTACTACTAGGGACCCTACACAATATTAGGCAGTTGCACCAGTTTCTTTGGCTCTTCAGTGTATTACCCTATATTTGCCTGACCAGGAATTCATCACACTCCACACTCCTCCACACTCCATCTAGATTGAGACTTTGCATTTTCCTTTTCAGATTTTCTAGCTTTCCTATTATGTTAAAAATTCAGACATTCCACGCCCCGACTCTTTAGAATGTTATCCTGTCATTGTTTATTCTATCTTTTTCTCATGGTCGTTTCCCCCTTGGCATTCCCCTCCCAGAGATCCAAATGGGGGACTAATCCAGTATCTTTTGCCAATGGAAAGATCATCACAACACATTTTCTAATTACAGGCCATATGTCCTGTGAGTACACTTTGCGTGTCTTTAATTCAGTGGCTTCCATTGCCATCTGCATTTTCATACTGTTGATCATTGCTGATTCTTCTGCCTTTTAGGGAAAGTCTTCCCACCCCAAGGGCAAGAGAGTGCCCTGAACATCTGTCTGCCCCTCTGCCCTCTTTCACAAGGCTGTTGGTGGAATAAGGGTGATTTCTTATGCTAGAAGTCTTGATTTACTTACCTTATTACTACCAGTTTCAAAACACAAAACAAGTAAAAATAAAAAATAAAAAAAAACTACAGAATCTATGTGGGAATTGAACATGTATTGTCTGCTTCCCAGCCAGATGCCTTGGTCACTATGCCAGCCCCATGTATGTGGAATGGTGCTTTTGTTATGGGTATGTAAGCTGTAGTTGTAAAAGTTTCCTCAGTTTCTAGGAAAATATGCATTTGTGTACCCCATATATAACGGTGAGAAATGCTCAATATTCAATTATCTGTTAATTATTTCAGTACAGAGTTGATTGTTCATCATGAACTTTATGAGTGGTTTTCTCAAAAATGGGGATGTGTTGAGCCAAAATGTGTTTGTCTTTCATTTTAGATTGTACACAAGGCACCTACGAAATATGAGCCAAATCAGTTGATCATGTCTGTGGCCTTCCCCTTATAAGTATTTGCCTTGACTACTATGTTGAATAGCCTACACAGTTATTAAGCTCACTCACTAAGCAGATTTGATAGTTTTGTCATGTATTACGTAACATCATGCACTTATGGGTCAGTTACTGCCACCTTTCAATAAAAGTTTGTTTTTTTTTCCAACCTCTGAGACGCTGCTAGATGCAACAGTGTTTTATAATTTTAACTTTGTTGCACAGCTTATGTAGCTGGTAATTTTCTTAAGAACTCAAACTAATTATGAGCAAGTCAATGAGGTGGTCAAGGCATTCTGAAGTAGAAGACTTTATGGCCTGTCGATCATCCAAAAAGTGTTAGGGTTACCCAGTGATGAGTTTCTGCATGAATGGACTTTATATGCATGCATGACTTTTTGTGTGTTCAAATAAGTAGCTTATACATAAACTGGATGTCTAACTGCATCTGTCTGAGTATGACAGCCAAAGATCTTCATATTTCATTTCTTGCTTCACGACAACATGGCAGCCGCGAACTGTCCCTAGAATGAATAAAACATACTTCCTGCTTTGAAACCCATGTGAGCCTATGAAATTGGATGTTCCAGATTTCTGGAGAAAAACAAAATGAACACTTCACAACAACAAGAGAGATTGTATTGGTACCTTATCTGATGAAAGGAATTATTCTGGTTATGTGGGAGTCTCCTAATGAAGTACTGCAATCTTGTGCAAATCTGATAGTTCCCTGCATCAGACAGTGGTGCAGTCAAAGATGTAAGGTTTGTAAAGAGAAATGAGTAAATAATTATAATAGACAGATCACTTTTTTTTCCTAACTACAACATGGTGGACGATGCCTAGACAGGTATCTGCAGGCACATGGCAGTTGTACACTCTGAAACAAGAGTTCTACATGCAGGTTGGATAGAGATCACTGGTCCTAATTGAATACTCAAGTTTCAACATCACATCCTTCCAACAGACACACCCCCACATATTCTCAAGAGGCTATTCGTACTCAATGAGAATTTCTATCCGAAATATTAAAAGGAAGACTACTGTCCTGAAGATTTTTGTTAGTCTTGAATGGCAAGCAAACTTCTGAAAATATGTGTAAAAATGGTTAGTACATGTGCAAGGTGGTGGTAATTAAACTTCCACTATTTGAGGCAGTGTAGATGGAAAACTACTTACCATATGGGAGTCCAACTCTATAGGAATGATGTTCAGACTCTTTGCTGTAGGATTTGCATTGTTAGTAGTGTTAGTGTCATGACTTGTTGTTAGGTGCTGGTATTGCTATGATACATAGGGTTGAAACACTAGCATCAATGTGCGTTACACTTGCAGACAGTCAACATGGACCTGGGCAGGTGAGCAAGCAGGGCTTTACTTGTAAAGCTGTTTCAGTGAAACAACAGAAATAGAGCTGCCACTGTTCATGAATATCAATATACTAAGGCAGGGGTGGGCAAACGTTGCACGTGGCTCATAAGTGCACAGTACTGCACGTGTGCTGCTCGCGTGCAGTCATCGACCGGGGCAGTGGCGACAGCCGGCAGGTTGCGGCAGTGTAGTGCCAGGCTAAGCTGCGGGCATTGATGCGAAGCTACCGCTACATAGTGAACGTTGTATTTCAAGAACTGGAAAATGCAGAGTGAAACAAGGAAATGGAGAAGTGGAGATTTGCTATCTTTTAAAAAGGAGTGGGAGAATCATTTTTTCCTTGTGCAAAAACGTGAAATTCAAAGTTTTTAATATCTGGCAATATTCTCCCTGGTCAGCGGAAGTTTAGTATTGAAGGCCATTATAATAAATTTCACAAGGACGAGTACAATTTATTGTCAGATTCTGAGCGGATGGGGAAATTGGCCGAGCTTAAGGGGAGGACTCGAACCTCCGCCGGGACCAGCCGCACAGTCCACGACTGCAGCGCCTTAGACTGCAGGAGAGGAATCTGTCTTAGTTGCTGTTGTCAACTGAGATCTGCGACTTTCTTTCGTCATGTCTCTCATCTAACTGATTTAACATTTTATGGAGCGCTGTTTTCAATTTTTCAGCACGACAACAATGATAGCCCAGCGGTAAGTGCAAGTCATAAGACTGCACTTAACATAGCGAGAGCTGGAAAACCATTGGCTAAATTAATACGTCTCGGTTAAGAGCAAACATCAGTGATGAAAGTTTACGTAACTGTTTGCGTTTGTCTGAATGTAGAAATTTTGTTCCAGATATTAAACGTATTGTAAACCCCACCTGTGATAATTAAATAAAATGTATCGTAGGTAATAAGTACTCTTTCAAACCATGATTTCTCTCAAGCACTCCTAATAACATTATTCCTTCATTCAATAAAGCAAGCTAGGAGACAAAACGCATTACAGAGAAAGGAGTGGACAGACGGTATGGTGGGGAGGGGAGATAAGCGTGTTGCCAGCTTGCCCCTGTGTGCACGCAGAACACCTGTTAACTGCACGCATGCAAGTGCACCGCACACATGCAGGATTCCTGCCCACCCCTGTACTAAGGGAATATGGAGAGGTCCTCTTTCCTCACTGGAGTTGAAGCACATGATTTTGAAGTTCAAATTAACTGGAGAATTGGGAACTACTCCTGGGGGAGGGTGACAGCCAGTTGCGCTACAAACTGTTGAAGTAGTTACTGGTTGCCATGGCTGAGAATGCTGGACACAATGTGTGATCTTCAAGCAGTGCATGAGCTATGTCACAACTGCTGAACATCCCATGGTTCACCATTCAAAAAGTGCTGCAAAAAGTTGTGAAACGGTATCCATAAAAACTTCACACTATTCAGCAACTTTTGCCACATGACGTACTGAGTGATGTTTGTAATGTGGAATGTAAATATGGTATGCAATTAACAAACAAATGCTATCCTCTCATGTGGAAATTAAAACATGTTTCTTTCAATGGTTTATTCATTATTTCTCTTCTGTATGTCCATACACATGATTACACAAAGTTTTGTTGTCCTGCCATTACTCATTTTTCATGGGTGCCCTCTCAAGCAGCAAAACTTTAATTCTAACCACCCTGTATGTGTACTAATGTACACTTGACAGCACAAAACACAGATGGTGGAAGCCACAGCTAGAGTTAAAGTTTGGTATAGTAATGACATGAATGAAATTCAGCATACCATATTTTTCTATTTACATAGTGAACCTGCAGAAAAGGATATATTACTTCGAAAATCACTGGAGAATAATCTTTTCAGTGTTTCAGATATGCTCCAAAAAGGCATGAAATCTTTTGTGCAAATAGAATATGCTGGTTTTATCTACAGATATAGTGAATGTTTTAATGTAAGTTAATAAATACTCACTTATAATAATACAAAATCTTATGCAACTTCTACAAAGTACTGAAACTTACAATACTGTTTTACTTTCAACAACAGTTATACCTATTTTTGGATATATAGCATGTAATTCATGTTTTTGGATATTTACGCAATGTTGCAGCAGTCTGGCAAAATTCTGCCAACCTTAAAATTAGTTGAAAATGTGTGTATATTTTTTACACAAATGTCACAACAAATTATAACTTTACTCTCAATTTTGTTTTATAAAAACAATGTAATGTCACTTATGAAATATGCCACTTATATTTGTTTATTTTACCAATCTATATTATGTTGAAATTATGATGTGGCATAAAATCTGTATTTTTGAAAAATATTTCATTGATTTTGTCACTTTTATTTTCAAAATATTCTCATGGATGAAACAAATAACTAATTTTGATTTGTGTGAAATATTAAAAGCAGAAATGTGAACAGCTTTGAGTCATTGAATGTTCTGGATGCTTCAAGAATAAAACGTAATAAATATACACCGTAATTCTGGCACCAAACAGAGGCAATTCGTCGCTAGTCTTTCAACTGTACCAAAGTAAAGTTGAGGAGATTCTTTGCTATATAGAACAAAGAACTTCTATGCACAGTTTTTTTATATCAACACTGTGATTTTACCTGTTGTAGAAAATGTTTGTGACATTATGTCTACTGAACTTCAAGGTGTGGAAATAAAAAATGGATAGGTAAAAATGAATGTATTGTACTTCAGTCACCACTCAAACACAACCTCAGACCTATTTCTACATTCATAAAGGTTATGAACTCCAGAAGATGCCTAGATGCTGACACCAACTGCAATATAAGCGAACATTATTTGTTGTAAAGTTTTCCTCTTAACTCATTTCTACAATAATTGTGTCAATGGTGCTGACCACTAATTTTCAATAAGTTTAGACTTCTAATACATGTGAACAAATGTCACAGGGAAACTTTTCATGCTGTATCACTGAGCTTAGATAGTGGACATTATAATCACAAGTGCCTTAGCTCTTCAAATATAAATGTAAAGAGTAAAAAAAAATATGTGTAATACACAGAAATCACAGTATTTAAGTTGTGGTATGTGCAACCAGTGAAGTGATCAATGATTGAAACAGGATGAATTAGTAACAAGTGAACATTTCTGTGTGTCTTATGTTTGGGCTGATAAGGCTGTTCTTTGTACTTACTGTACTTGTGCTGTGTCTTGCTGTACATGTGCTCATCTTCTATGTAATTAGATTGAACTTTGTTCAATAAAGAAGGTGTGTTAAAGCACTTGTTGGGTGTCTCATCACCCCAAAGTAGCACCCACGACATGATCAATGGGTAGAATCTCTCTTCCAGGCCTTAACTACAGTCTGGAGTAATGACTACTACAACCACCTTCACTGAGCCAGAGCACTGAGGAACACTGGCAAAACGTTCTTCTCAACAGCCACCCACTGCACCCAAGTCACCTCCTGCCTCTCCAGGCAACACCTTTTCAAGACTGGATACTATAAAGCTACTGCCATTTTGGCCTACGAGGCATCAGTTATGGTTTGCACAAGTGGACGCCATTTCTCAATTACACAACATTACTTCAAATACAGACCAATTTGCCATCATCATCTCACAGCTGGACTCTAATGTTATCAAACAAGTTAAAGATTTTATGCCTCGCCACTCTTTTGGTGTGTTTCAGGAGACTGTCTTGCAGTGATTTGCTGTCCCTCCAGAATCTCATTTGAAGAAGATTCTGAACAGTGGTTTTGGTACCGGGCAGTCTCCGTCTCAGCTACTGCGCTCGCTCCATGTTTTCATAGATCTAGAGCTCCTTTCAGACCAGTCCACAAATTTATTTTGTTTGCAGCAGCTCCCAAAGGCTGTTCATGGGATTTTATCCACATTTCCTGAACTGTCAGTGGACGAATTAGCTCTGAAAGCAGATGCTGTGGCACTTGCGTGTGGCAAAACTGTTAGTCCATGTTCAGCAATAGGATAGCCCAGAACTGTGCATATCTGGCCTATCAACTTACATTTGACGTACTGAGCATTCAGCTAAGCAACTAGCAGAACCACCTAAGGAACAAATCTTACTGAACTGGCAAGACTCAACACCAACATGCCCAGTGACAGCCCAAGGAGTATATGATGCGCTGGCTTAGGGTGCAATGGTAGACAGTTTTCACAACCTTGTGGGTTCCCAAATGATGATAATGGATGCATGTAGGCACATTAGTCCATTATAAAGCTATTGAGCACCTTCCTGAATCGTATAATCTACAGTTACTGCCAGATGCAAATCTCCACAGTTATTTGTCTTGGATAAAAGATCTGGAACAGACTTTCTGGTTGACACTGGGTCAGAGGTAAGTGATGTTCAACCAGATGTGAAAGATAAGGCTCAATCTTATGGTGTTCCTGTAATAATGGCCGCAAATCAAGCTACAATTAAGACATTTAGATGGAGACATACAACACTAACTCCGCAGGATGGTTTTTTCCCCTCCTTGTGGAATTTCTTAGGGGCCAATGTTACTGGCCCTATACTGGGCACTGACTTTCTTAAATTTTTCTCGCTATTTACAGACCTCCATAATCATCATCTTGTATAATCTCCTTCTGTAGCCATGTTCCCTTCAACATCAGACACCAGATATCATTCCATCAGCACAAAAGGCATGAAGATTTCTGCATCTCCTATGTCTTCCCTGCCATGGTCTCTCCATTTTGTACTTGGCTTACTATGGAATGCACACCACGCACATGTGCATTATGTGAGAAGACTGTGTTACACATTTTGCACATGTACACAGGGGCTTGCTTCACTTCAGCAGCATTGCACTACCTTCCAGCATGAGACTGAACAATTCACTGAGCATTTCCAAAATGAAGTGGACTTTGTAAGAATCTTGACTGGCAGCAATGGTTGTCTAAAGCAGTAGGCTACTTATACAGAGAAGGCTCTTTACGGGGCCCTGTTAGAAGTATGAAGTTTAACACCACCACCTGACGGCACTGTGGATGAAGTCCCACTCTCACTGTCACCTCTCTCTCCTCCTCATCATCTGGCCAATGGCAGCTGCTACTTTAAAAATTCCCTGAAATTACAGATCCATACATCACATTCACGTAACACCTGAACAAAGTGTCATGTACTCCACACAGCGACTACCACCGTCAAAGCAATGCTGGGAGATGGAAAAGTGTCTTGCTCTGACAGTGCATGGGCAGCACCATTACAGATGATTTGTAAGGAAGACAACTCTTGGCATTTGTGTGACAACTATAAAGGACTGAACTCCCGTCCCACCCCAGACCATTATCCAAAACTGAACATGTTATATTTCACAAGCTGTTTGGAGGGTGCATCCATATTCACCATCATTGACTGCACTAAAGAATTTGTGCAAATCCCAATGGCAAAAGCAGACAAGGATAAGACTGCCATCAGAATGCCTTTCAGGTTATTTCAACTTAATGTCATGCCTTTTGGTCTCTGCAATATTGCCCAGATGTGGCAGCATTTTTTGGATGAGGTTCCGCATGATTTAAACCACATTTTTTCCTATGTATATGATGTGTTGGTTTTTTATGATAGTATAATTGATCACATGTCACATTTGCATGTAGTTTTCTCCCATCTGAGTGCATATGGCGTCAAAGTTAATAAAAACAAATGCATTTTTTGTTTATCTTGCATCCAAGGATGGTATTTCTCCTACCCCTCAGAAGGTGGAAGATATTTTGCATATGCACCTTTCCACCACATACCAGGACTTACATAGGTACTTCATAATGGTGAATTATTACCAGCAACATCTGCCATAGCTTGTGGGAATTATAAAAATTATCAATGACCTGATGAAAGGTGAACATACCTCCAGTGTCAGGAAGGTTCCATGAAAAAGCGCTGCCAGGGAGGCCTTGGAAACATTGAAATTGACCTTAGCGAATGCTAATGGTAAGCAAATGCTTATGTACAGTCCCTGGCCAATTTATTAGACACAGTACAGTTTTTAAGCAAATTTTGATTTATGTCTATTTTATGTCTATTTTTTAACACATAAATTATGATAAAATGATTATGTGTAGTCTACTTCATAGCTAAGGCTATATAACAAATAAATAAAACATAGTATTTGTTGAAATTGAAAATATTTTATTTCAATAATTGCAACAAAATTAAAATATTGTGAAAATGAAAACATTAGTTTTAATATCTTGTTAAGACAATTTTTGCAGCAATGAGAACCTTAATACGACATGGCATGCTGTCAATGCAGTACTGTACTGTGTCCTGCATTTGTGGACGATGATACCACACATGGATGATCTTCTCTAAGAGCTGTGTCTTTGTTGTGATGACATCTTTTGCCACTTCCCTCTTCATTAATTCCCCATACATATTCTGTGAGGTTCATGTTGGGACTGTTGCCTGGCCAGTCTAACAGAGGGATATTTTGTTCCTTCAGAAAGGATGTAATTGACCTGCCTGTGTGACAGGGAGCTCCATCCTGTATAAAAATAAATGGTTCCCCATTCGGAAACATTCTCTGAGCTGTGGTATTAACAGTTTTTGCAGGACTTCCTTGTACTTGTCTTGCTTCATTATGCCTTTAACCACGTGAAGACATCCTATACCCTTGCTACAGATGAGAGACCAAATCATCATCTTAGTTGCATGTTTTACAGTCTGTTCGGCAGCACACATACTGAGATTTGATAGCTAAAATTTCAAACGTGCCTTCACCACTAAAGCATACCCATAAAAATCAAGAAACATAATTAATATACTACAAATAAATGTACATAGGTTATATCATATTGTAAATAATAATTTTAAAGTTTAATTATCAATCTCTGGAAGTCCACATTCGTATCACACCACTGTTTAGCCCACTTCAGACACTGCTTTCATTGTGGCTGTCAACTTTGGTTTTCTAGCAAGTCAATGGGCCGTGAAATCAATATCTTTCAACTTTCTGAGAACAGTGAGTTCAGATGCATTCACATTAGCCTCTTCCAGTTGAGGTTTTATCTGTTTTGTTGTTGCAAATCTGTTTTCTAGGCAAATTCTTTTGAGAAATCTTTCTGACCTTGGGGTGAAAATTGGTTTTCTTCCACATTTATTCTTACTTCTGTGGCTCAATTCTTCACTTGAATCAATTTTCTTCTTGATGCACCTCACGCTAGCTTCTGACATTTCCAACCTTCTTGAAATTTCCCAACTGGAATACATTTTCATATTAACGAGGGCTTTGACCTCAGCTTTTTACCTTTTTTACGTGGTGAAATGTTCCCTCTTTTACCCACTTTTATAGGTCACAATTAGTAATACCTGACTGTTAAACAATCAATTGTGATGTTGATATTACGAAATTGATAAACAAAGGGAACAAAGCATTACACCAGTTACATGCGAGAACACCACTGAACAGGTCCTTTCCTGTACGCTGTACTCTGCACATTAGGATAAATAACACAGTGCCTTACAGTATGGATACTCCTCAGTGGAAAACAACTAGAATAATTAATGACTTGAGGCTAAATGTTTCTAAGAATAGTTTACAAGAGAGAGCTGGGATGAAATGTATAATGAACCAAATGCTTATATAAAAATTCAACTATTCCACTGTAAATTCACATCAGTGTTTGAAAATAGCTTTCAGTATAAGCTAATAAGAAAAAGCACCAAAAAAGCATGTAAAAGAACCACAGATTACTTGGGGGATCTTGTGAAAGTGAAAGAGAAATGTATGTTTTGACAAGAACAATTAAGGATCTGCTGTACTTGCACACAACAAAAACTACTCAGAATTACTAAGAAAGGTTATTAAAAAATCAAGGAACATGCACATAATGTCAGAAATCAGTTATTCCACCAGATTTAAGGCTATATCGAACACAGTGAAATGAGAGACAGGACAACCACCCACAATGCAAGATAACATAACTATTGAACTGAATGGAAGGGCTGTAAATGATGAGTCACAGGTAGAAAATGTATTTAATAATCATTTATCAAATATGGTAGAAAGTATAGGGACAAACAGCTCAAGAGAAAAATCACAGCAGTATGTTGAAAAAATAACTCATAAAATTCAATCATATGAATATATCACCAACTTCTCCTTCTGAAATTAAGAAAACTATACATTCCCTCAAAAATAAAAGCTCTTCCGATTTTGATGGTGTTTCCAATAGAGCACTGAAGATTTGTTCCCGTATACTATGCCTGGTCTTATCCAAAACATGCAATGAATCACTAACTCAAGGCATTTTTCCAGAGAGACTGAAATAAGCAATTGTCAGACCCCACTTTAAGAAAGGTGATAAACATTAATAACTACTGACCATCTTCACTGCTGACATCTTTTTCCAAAATTTGAGAAAAGAATGTTTTCTTGACTAGAATGTCATGTTAGTAACAATAATATCCTCAGCAAATCAGAGTTTGTGTTTCAGAAGGGTTGCTCTACTGAGAAGGCCATTTATGTGTTCACCCACCAGATTTTTACAAGCATTAAATAATAAAATAGCACAAGATGGTATTTTCTGCACCCTGTCTAAGGCTGTGTGACCCACAGTGTTCTCCTCGACAAACTGAAGTTTTACAGGATTGATGGTATAGCCAACCAATGGATAACATCATATCTAACCAAAGAATACAGAAAGTTGTACTTAGTAATTCAACCAATATCATCCAGAAACATAATTCTGACTGGGGAGAAATCATATATGGGGTTCCCCATGGTTCAATCATTGGTCCACTGTCATTTCTCATATATGTAAATCCATTTTCCATCTAATACTCAAGAAGCAGAATTAGTTATTTTTGCAGGTGAACCTAGTATTGTAATAAATCCAAGCATACATACAGAAAGAGAAGAAAGAGTAAACAAAGTTCTTAAAACTATCATTGACTGGTTTTCTGTGAACAGTACCACCCTCAACTTTTAAAAGAGACAACGTATTCGTTTCTGCACATTTATGAGTACTACACCAATTATGAGTGTAACATATGGTACAGAAATAATAAATAGGGTGAAATATTAAAATTCTTAGGTGTCCATATTGATGAGAATACAAATTGGGAAAAGCACATTTTGGAACTATTAAAACAACTTACTTCAGCCACATTTGCAATTAGAAACACTGTAAAGGTTTGGGAGAGATAAATCAGTAAGCCAACATATTTTGCAGATTTTCATTCAATAATGCCATGTGGAATTATGTTCTGGGGTAACTCATCTTTAAGAAATATTGTCTTCCTCGTGCAAAAATGTGCTGCAAGACTAATATGTGGTGTTCACCCATCATCATCTTGTAGACATCTGTTTAATGTGTTGGGCATTCTGCCTACTGCTTTACAGTATATTTATTCCCTCATGAAGTTTGTTGTAAATTATCCATTACAGTTTGAAAGGAACTGTGATGTACATAACTACAATAACAGAAGGAATGCTCCACATTGAGGTTGTCTTCGGCACAAAAAGGGGTGCGCTATGCTGCAACAAAAATTTTTGATCACTTTACCCAGTGATTTCAAATGCCTGACAGACAGAAAAGTCGAATTTGAAAACAAACAGAAAGTTTCTCCTTATGTAACCATATCTAAAAATTAATTTGCATTGTGAATGTAAAATTACTCATTGTACATCATTATGATCTATCATGCAATGGGATATGTAACTAACTAACTAACTAACTGTATTATTGGTTCATACCATCCCTGGTGCTCAGGTGGTACCTTTTGTGAATGCGAGGCAGTCAGCTATAGGAGAAGCACTAAGGCAGTGGGCATCAAGAGCTTAGTAGCCATTAGCCTTCTTTTCAAAATGTTTATATTCACAGCAAAAGAATTGGACTGCATTTGACAAAGAGCTACTTGCTATATATCTCTCCATTAAACATTTTTAGCAATACTTGGAAGGTATGGGAGTTCAGAATCTATACAGAACACAAACCCTTAACTTCACTTTTTCAATGGGTTTCTCAATTAAATTCCCCACTTCAGGTATGTTACTCAGAATTTATTGCTCAATATTCTACTGACATCAACCATATTTTGGGGTCTGACAAAGTTGTTGCAGAGTGCTTGTCGCACAGTTGTGCAACTTTGCTATGCATCGACTGGGCAGCTATTGCAATAGGTCAAGAATCTGACACCTTTTTGCAACCTTTTTGCTCAGTCCTGCAACTACCAGTTTGGAACTTGAACTTGATTATGTGCAATAACAGGGTTCTCAGTGCCACTTATGGTGTGACATCTCACAATATGTTGTAACCACTTATTCCATTTCATTGGTGATGGGCCATCTTTAATGTCTTGCACACCTCATCACACCCTCATCACACCTCATCTTGCACAGCCATGTTAGTGGCCTTCAAAGTAGTATGGCTGGAAGTACAGAAGGACTGTCAGCGCTGGGTGCAAACATGCAGCCCATGTCAGAAAAATAAAGTACACCATCACATGACTTCTTCTGTGGCCTCTTTCTCCTCATGTTCATGTTGACATCATAGGCCCCATCTTATGTTTGGAGGGGTTCCATTATGTTGTCACCTTAATTGACAGATTTACAAGGTGCCCTGAGGCTTGCCAGTATGTGACATTTCTGCTTGCTCTGTTGCCAGGGCTATCATATCCATACAATTTGCCTACTTCAGTGGATAGTTTTGCTAGGGCTATGTAGTACATTAAAAGAGGATATTGGACATTTTACAGCACAATTAGTCTACAGTGAAGGCTTAAAGGTCCTGGGTGAATTTTGTGCCTCGTCCCTCTGCACGATTGGGGAACGGGTGAATATGGACAGTTTATGCAAAAATTACGTTTCCATGTGCTCGCTGTATCCTCCTTCCCCACTACAGCATGGAACTTCATTGTTTTCATTTCCCAAAGACCTTTTTTATAAGTTTCCAAAACTTCATTGTATGAACAAAATGTGAAGACTGTGAGTCACAAGAAACCTGCGGCACTCATGGGCAAAGTAGTAAAGAACTACCCTAGCAATGATTGAGGTACATAGTGCATTTTATTAACAGCAGAATAAAATGGTGTCCACCAAAGCAAACTCAATAAAGCCACACATTGTTTATATCAGACAGTGTATGGTCTATGTAAACATCAAGTGATGGTTATGGGCATTCCTAGAAGATATGACATTTCTAGCTTTTCATGTGTAAAAGAAGAAATACAAAATGCAAACAATTTATACAGAACAATGTGCCAGGGCTTCCCTTACACATACTTCTTTATAATGGATGGAGTGGACAGAACATTATAAAAGATGTGACATGCACTTACACAGAAAAGGAAACATCTTTCATAATTAAAAAAGTTGCATGAACAGTGATCATTCTGTGACCCAATATACAGGTACCAAGGCAGTTCCATTACTGTCATCCTTTTCAAAATGCTTTTCTCAAAAGCATTCAACATGGTACCAGACTGCAGACTGTTAATGAAGGTACATGCATACAGAATAGGCTCCCAGATATGTGACCAGCTCGAGGACTTCTTGCATAATAGAATCCATTATGTTGTCCTCCATGGCAAGTGTTCATTGGAGACAGGGGTAACATGAGCAGTGCCACAGGGAAATTTGATAGTAGGACCATTGCTATTTTCTATATACATAAATGATCTGGCAGACAGGGTGGGCAGCAATCTGTGGTTGTTGACCGATGATGCTGTGGTTTATAGAAGGTGTTGAAGAGTGACTTAGGTTGATACAAGATAACATAGACAAAATTTCTAGTTGGTGTGATAAATGGCAGCTGGCTCTTAGTGTAGAAAAATGTAAATTAATGTGGATGAGCAAAAAAAAAATAAACCCATAATGTTCAGTTACAGCATTAATAGTGTCCTGCTTGACACAGGAACAACATTTAAATATCCGGGTGTAACGTTGCAAAGCAATGTGAAATGGAATGAGCATTTGAGGATTTTGGTAGGAAAGGTGAGTGGTTGACTTCAGTTTATTGGGAGGATTTTAGGAAAGTGTAGCTCATTTGTAAAGGAGGCCGCATATGGGATGCTAGTGCAACCTATTATTGAGTGTTTGGGATCTGAACCAGGTTGGATTGGAAGAAGACATCAAAGCAGTTCAGAGGCAAGCTGCTAGATTTGTTACCTGTAGGTTCAATCAGCATACAGGTAGTACGGATATGCTTTGGGAGCTCAAGTGGCAATCCCTAGAGGGAGGAAGACATTCAATTCGAAGAACACTACTGGAAAAGTTCAGAGAACTGGAATTTGAAGCTAACTGCACAACACTCCTACTCCCAGCAACATACATTTTGCATAGGTACCATGAAGACAAGACATGAGAAACAAGGGTTAATATGGAGGCACATAGGCAGTCATTTTTCTTTAGCTCTATCTGAAAGTTTAACAGGAAAGGAAACGACTAGTTGTGGTACGGAGCACCTGCTGCCATGCACTGTACAATGGCTTGCAGAGTATGTATGTAGATGTAGATGCATAATAATAGAAACTGTTATGAAACAATGGAAAATACAGGATGGAATGTAACAATATTATGAAAAGGATATTTGCTACTCACCATATGGCGGAGATGCCGAGTCACAGATAGGTACAACAAAAAGATTGTCACTAAATGAGCTTTTGGACAACAAGGCTTTTGACGAAAGAAGACAACAGACACACCCACACACTCACACGCTCACACTAATGGAACTCTCGCAAACTTTATCACAAACTCTGGCAGCTGAAGCCAAACTGGCTTCAGATGCCAGAGACTGTGGTCAAGTGTTCGTGAGTTGCATTTGCGTTTGTGTGCGTGTGCGTGTGCGTGTGCGCGTGCGTGTGCGTGTGCGTGTGTGTGTGTGTGTGTGTGTGTGTGTGAAATAAATAACTTCTGTGCAAAGAACAATTAGGCTTCAAGTCTGGAAAGAAAACAGAAGCAGCTATAGCAAAATTTACAAAAGTAGTTTTAGAAGCCCCCAATTAAGGAGAACAAGTAATAGACATTTTCCTAGACCTCAGTAAAGCATTTGACACAGCTGATCATGAAATAGTTTTAAGTAAACTTGAAGCATGAGGACTGTACACCATCCTGGATTGCTTAGATTTCACAAAACTAATGTTAGTGTGCCACCCGTAATGTTAACAAATCCGCGTGTCAAGTGGTGACAATTATTTTCCACTTTAGTGGTAAGCATTTATTTTAATTATTGGTAGTCAGGGCAAAAGACAATTTAGTAGGAACATACCATAGAGGTCACCTCTGAACTGCTCATAGTGCTGTTTAGGATAGAGAGATTTACTGTAAGTGTGAACATAATGAATATTACAATATTGTGTATGTGTAACTTTACCAAATAAATGTATCAATTAGAACCCAAAATCTTTATTTATAATCATAGTCCTGATCCACTGGGCAAATAGAGAATAGAAACATTTCTCTCAGTGAGTTAGACAAGAATGTGGACTTGAAAACTGGGAACTATTGTCAGTATGTTCTCCATTGCTTTCTGGCTGACCACAGAAATAGTTGCCAGGCTCTTGTTAAAGACGGCAAACAATATTTACAACAATTCCAATTTCCTCCTATGACTAATGAATATTATCATTATTCTCATCAACATGCTGCCCCACGACATTATATACAGGATTTAGAAGAAGACAAAAGGAAAAGCAAAGATGGGTTCACTGAAGGAGCTCACAATTCATGCAAAGCAGCCTGGGACCTGATCAGTGAACACAGGTAGAAAACCAACTCTTCCTTAAGCTTATGTAGTCCAAATGACTAACATTTATTTTCTTGAAATTGTAGAAGATGCTATAAGTACAATCCCAGACCTCAATATAGACCCTGCAGCTGCTGTAATAAATGAAAAAAGATGCACCATGGTGAACTGGAAGGAATTACAAAAAAATGATATAATAAAGATTGTAAAATTTTATAAACCTTCTGATAGTCAAGTTATATATGAGATGTCTATTAATTTCCTCAAGAAAACTATGTATGTAATTGCTCAACATTTAACTATGGTAAATAAGAAGTGTTTTATTGCTAATGCTTTTCCAGACTTTCTGAAACTTGCAGGGAGAGTACCAGTTTATAAAAAGGATAACAAGCTTCAGACAAATCTCAATCATTCCAGTCTCTGATAAAGCCATTGCGAGAGCAATGAAAGACCAAATATCAAATTACTTTGAAACTAATGAACTCTTCATAGACACACAGCATGGTTCCCGGGAAGGCATATCTACAACAGCAGCAGCACTAGCTCCGGTTACTAGGATAAAACACAGTTTTGAGAACAAATACACTTTAGAACAGACACTTTGTGACCTTAGGAAGTTGTTTGACTGCATTCCTCATAAGGTACTCCTAAACAAACTCGGCAGATTCTATCAGTCCAAGGAGCACTATCATGTGAACAGAATTTGGAATACAGTGTGCCACAGGGATTGGTAAAGGGTCTCTTCCTTTTCCTAGTATCTATAAATGATTTAAGCTCTCATGGACAGTACTTGCAGTCACCAATGACACAACTCTGTTCTGAAAAGGCACTGTTGCCTACAAGGTTGAAGAAGTAGATGCTTTGTTTGATGCTACAAAGGGATGGTCTGTTATAAATAAATGAAATTAAATGAAGAAAAAATGCAAAAATTGGTTTGTAGCCTCAGTGACAAAGGATACCTAAAAAAGTACAGGAACTGTGACACTTCTGGAGTTTGTGGTGGATAGTAAATGCACTTGGCATGAGTGTAACAAACTGTCGCAAGTCATGTATCTCCTGAGGAAACTGAAGCACTTGATAACTGATCATTATCTGCTGTGGTATATTATTCACTATTCCACAGCCAAACCAGCCTGTCACTATCGGGCCACTCTTCAGGCTGCAAGAAAATTCTACAACAATAAAAATAAATAAATAAATAAAGATCATACCATCAAGCAGGAAATTTGACCACTGCAAATCCATCTTCACAGGACTAGATGTGATGACAATTTTCAGTCCACAAATATAACATGTGCAGTGAGGAAGACAAAGAAATCCCAAGCTGTTGACTCTCAATGACACGGGACAGTTTTCCAGCAGTAGCTATTAAAATGTTCAACCATATAAATGCTAAACTGCAGTCCTTGGACTTGGTGAAACTAAAAGGAAAGATATCACAAAACCTACACCAAAAACCACTGTACAGTTTAAATGAGTTCTCTGACAGTGAAACAGCAAACTGGACTCCCTAAACAATGCATAGCCATATGATAGGAGTTGAACATGTACTTCTTAAGAATTTCTCACCCTATATGTAATTAAGAGTTATGCTATCTTCCACAAACTTGTTCTGTATTATTATATATACTTACATGAATTGGTTTTTGTATTATAATGCTTATATAATCATAACCTTTTAACACAGACACAGACACAGTCTATCCATATCCAGTCTGCGAATGACATGGCAATGGTAATGGTCAGATAACAATGAAGTACCTCTTAATGTAAAAATATGTAATAAAACCATGGACTATGTAGCTGGCATCAAATTTTTAGGTATGTATGTTGATCAACAATTAAAATGGGATGAACATGTCAGAGTACTTGGAAAAAGAATTAGCACAGCATACTATGAATACCAACCACAGTGTGTAATAGCTCATGGCTAAAAGCAATATACTTTGCACACATACATTCTAACATCAGTTATGGCACAATATTCTGGGGTGAAAATACTCAGAAAGTGGAAAATGTGTCCAAACTGCAAAAACAAACTATTGGAATAACGGGCAAGAATCACAAAAGGCCCACGGCATTGAAATGTTTTTAAAAAAAACAACAACATCATGGGGTATTCTGAGAGTTCCAAGCAAAACGTATTCCAAACTGCAGTTTTTATACAAAAAAACATGAGCAATATGCAGCAAATAGCTCCATATGTGATCATCAACCCAGATACAGAGATTGCTTGTATCTCAATAGAATGAATAAAGCAAAGACTAAAACCACTATGTTTTACCAAGGAGTCAAAATATATAATAAACTGTCAAAATAGATCAAAAAATACAGGAACTCTATAAATTTAAGACATAGCTTAAAGAATATTTGCTAAAAATAGTTCTTACTATATTAAAGAGCTTGTGCAACATACAATTATTACAAATAAATAAACAGGTTGACCAATTACAAAACAGACAAAGAGGATAGAGTACATTGTAGTTTGTATTTATAGCATGCAATACAAAACCAAAGCATATTATCAGAGGAGTCTTATGATTAATTTCTCTACTTTGAAGCAATGAATGAATGGATGAAAGAATAAATAAGCTCAAACTACCCACACAGAAAAACAGACTATTCACTGATGCCAAAAGTAAACACAGAAAGACCATCAGCTCCAGCAGCAACCAAGCAAGGGCAACCACTGAGTACAAGTAAAAAGTAAAATGATCATTGTATAAAATATCATACACAGTGTATGGAATATACAGGCTTATGCTCACTTGAAAGCTGCATACACACTCAGACTGAGCAATAAACATAGCAGATACTACAATCAGCTACCTCATGGCACCCCAGTAATTATATCCAGGACCCAATTTTTAAACTAATGACTATATTATTTTCTTATGTAACACAAAGAACTAATTTGTATCCTTATCCATGTTTACAGTCTGAGTCAATTCACCTAGACATTGAGCAACACCTTTTTGTTGTACTTTGAATTTATATGGTATTGTTGGTATTATATAGTACAGGTTATTTGTATAAAGAGATTAAGACTACAATTGATGAAAATCTTTTTATGCTGCCATTCTATAAATTTTTATAAAACAAAACAAAAAGTTTTAATATGAACTATCTATATAGATCTTGTTCTCTATGCCTGAGGTGGTGCTTTAATGACTTGTTTGTCAATGTATTTAGTGTAAACACCCCATATGTACTTCCTTAAGACGCATTGAATGATAATTACAGATGTGCATAGTAGACATTAGGGGCTGATGCATTCCTCTTACACAGTAGAGAATATTTTTTTGCTGACGGTCTTTACTGCACTCTTATTTTAATTGCCATATTATGTACTGTGTACAGTGTTCTCTTGTGCTTATTGTGGAAGTTTCATTACCGATGTACTTTCATTCATGATGTGCACAATTTCAGACATGACACATCCATACAGTCCACAGGCCTGCTTTATAGAAGTCACCTGGGTTGGCCCCCTGGCATGCTCTGCTGAGCCACCAAAGAAACAGTATTATTTAAGTGATTGCAAATGAGTGCTCAGCCTATTTTGTAACCTGTGTTACTGTCATCCAGTCAATGTGTTTAGTGCTACACACAACCAACACTTCATTTTATCTTGCGTGTTGCTCTATAAAGTACTGAGACCCATAAACTGTGTGTGTTCTTGCTGTAACAATCTTGGTGACAAGTGAGGGTTATGCTTTTGCTGTGTGTTAGTGTCAGTGTCAAGTCACACGATAACCATCTCGATGGAAGAAATACTACAGCTTGTCATTGCCCAGCAGCAAGCTCTCAGGGAAAAACAGCAAGCTCTTGCCACCACTCTCAACCAGGTGGCATCTGCTTCTTCGTGGCAGGTTAATATCCCATTAGTGTAATTGTCACCATTTCAGGCAAATGATAAATCAGCTAAAGATTGAGACTTCTACGAAACATGGTTATGCCAACATTTCCAGGTTTGTCTGTCTGTCTGTCTGTTTTCTTTCTTTCTTTCTTTCTTTCTTTCTTTCTTTCTTTCTTTCTTTCTTTCTTGCTTGCTTGCTTGCTTGCTTGCTTGCTTGCTTGCTTGCTTCTCTCAACCTATTACTGTGACAGAACACGTCACTGTGATGGCTGTAGAATTTTACTGCTGTCCAAAATTCCCAAACCAATCTCAAAAAGCCTGGGCTGCAGAATTACATGGGCTGAGCCATCATTGTGTGGATATAATGAATCCTCCGCTGATCACACAGTGCATACTACTCCTCCCGAGGGCTTTCACAACTGTTGCGTCATTAACTGACATTCAATGTAGCAAGGTACTATGCTTGAGATAAGTCTTCAATGTGTTATTGCCCTGAAACAGCATGCTAGTTACTAGCAGATATTAGGGGCCTTTTAAAAAGATGTCAATATGACATTTCCATAGAGTAGAAATACCTCTGGTGTGGACATTCAGATTCAAGAGTGGAAACAACACAGGAGGTTCATTCAAGATACAGTTGCAATGGCTGCAACCATGCGAATGCATTCAAAACAGGCATTCTCCCAGTTCCCACGACTTGTGACTGAGTGAAAGGTGTTCGAATTGCAGCCCGTGGATGGTTGCAACTGGTTCCAACTGATCAGAGGAAATTTCTCTGACTAGCTCCAAAGCCTTTAACAGGTCTGCTCTTAAGAGGTCAGTGCATACGTGTGCACAGCTTTTTGTATTCAGTCTCATAAAATTTTTGTTGAAGAAAACATGTTATAGGTTACTGGGAGCCTTTTAAAGGAACTTTATGTCTCAAACTTGTGAAAATTTAATACATCCTAGTGTAATTTTTCCGTGTTGCATACATAAAGCCTAGGCTACCAAAAGCAAAAGGATCCCTATTAACTTCACTTTCAAAATTAATAAATTTGACAGTTTTAAACATAGCTGTTACTCAGAAACTGTATACTAGTTTCAACATAGGATTATACAGCCAACCAGTTGCAAGTTACTGTTCAGTACATTGACCTAGGTTTCGACACCTACCATGGGCGTCTTAGCAGAATGAAATTTTCATAAACCATAAAATTACACAGCAAAAATGCAATGGCCTGAATTTAGAGCAGCTATGCTCAACTCAAAAATAAAATAAAATAAAACGTCCCAGCCTTTGCCATGTGCTCCTAGCCACTCTAAATTCAGACCACTGCTTTTTTGCAATGTAATTTTACATTTTATGAAAATTTCATTCTGATGAAGACACCCTTAGTATGTGGTGTAATCTAGGTCAATGTACTAAACAGTAATTTGCAACTGGTTGGCTGTATAATGTCATGTCATGAATAAATTCTCTCTTCTCCATACAAGGATCTGATCATAAGAGCTGATAATTGGGGTTCACATGCTATACTCATTGCTGTAAATGACATGTGCAAATCAAGCTGGCTCACTTTTGAGGAGAGGTGGCATGGGTTGAAATTAGCATGCTATGCTGTTACACATTTATTTGTGAAGTTTGGATATTTACTACATTGCTATTTATTAACATTGGTAATAATTATCCCCAATGTATCGTCCTCAGCAACAAAATTTGTGTTACCAAAATCAATGAGACAAACTGATAAATTTTTTTCACCACATGTATATAATCAAAATATGTAAAATAAATTATGTTTATTTATTTATTAACATTAAAGAATGTCCCATCATCTTGGTAACTACAGTGAGTCATTTGCTACTACAAATTAGACAATTTTCAGAATTTTAGTACATGTTTTTTATGTGACTAAATTGTTAAATAAGAAAGAAAAACCAAAAAGAGACAAGATACATAAAGTAAAATTTGGGGGAAAAATTTACTATATTCTTAAGAATAAAGTAATACATGAAAGGAAAGATTTAGACAACAAAAAAGGTCCCTTTACCCAGCTGTTTCAAGTGGGAGGGCTTCAGTAAACGCTTCGAGACTGTCACACCTGGATTGACATATTCTATTTTACTATAGCTATGATATATGCACAATGTGATATTAATTCCACATGATTTGTGTATAAGGTATGACAGTACTATCTGTTACTACAACTGCTTCCTTCACTTAACCATGTTGTAAATGGGAAAGGAGCCCTGGTACATGACCTTGAGCATCCGTAGGGTGCTTCTTAACTATGCTGTGCACTTGTGTTTGTGTATTTACATCTTCTTATATGGCATATGTACATTTATGCACAATTTTATGAAGTTCACACATTTTACAGTTTGCATCTTGTACATTTCAGAAATTATACACTAACATTCCAAAATAATGATACAAAGAACTAAATAATTATTTGATTTACTTGTACAAACAAGAAATTTGTTGTTTTATTTCTTTTACTAACTTAATTCTAAATTCCATGTATCTATATTTTGTAGTACTGGTGCAGTCGTGATCTGCTACTATGCCGTAATGTGTACCTGGTGATATTGAAGTGTTCATGTCCTCATCTGTGTGCATATGTTCATCTGTTTCCAGAGTAGTGTTTCAATCTCTGTTGTCCCGTGCATCATGGAGTAGGGTGTATTTCAGGCTATGATCTTGTGTTGGTCATTGCTACTTATAAGTCTTGTGTAGTGCTCTTGATAATTCATCAGCAATGGTGTGTGTGTGTGTGTGTGTGTGTGTGGTGTGTGTGTGTGTTCCTGCAAGATGTAGGAGGCACAGTACAGTACCTTACTTACAAAAGAGAGCAGAGGTGTCAACTAGTGCTATATGTGCTCAGGTAATGAAACACAGGAAATGTGTTCGAGTAAACCCAAAGGGTTGTGATAGCTTTACTTGAATGAACCTAGGGTTTTGCACTATCCCCAACACATTGTCCCAGTTGTAACTGAATGACCATTGAAAAGTAAGAATGGAATGCCAGTCAGAAAGCACTATGTTTCACCCACATGCATGTAAACTGTGTAAAGGTTATATTACATGGAGCACATTCGTTTGCTACTCACTGGTGTTTTTCGACGCTGCTTCTAAATGGACAGCAAAGTCACTAGTACAAAATGAGAGCATCAAAAGTTGGAATGTACTCTACTCTACTCACTGGTTGCTGGCTTCTTTGGTCACCCCGTAGTGTTGGTCGCCCCATGTCATATACATGAGCATATAAAGTAGCCGTCAGCTGGGTGAAAATATTGAAACAAGTCATAAATGCTGCTGTTGTGTTACTGGCAATAATCTTAATAGAACAGATAATTAAAAATGCAAAAGTAGAAAATGTGTGGAGAATCCTTCCATTGTCTCCATCTGTAGCAGCAGATGACAGGCTGTGTAGACTGAAAGCCAGCCACACAACACTTCTGCCAGAGGGAGAACAATGCTTTCCAGACTCGAGGAACACTGAACCATCACTTGGTCAGTCTCTTATTCCACTCCGACACGACAACACCCCTGGCCATGCTCTCGGTAGCTTGTCTGCACAACGCCACATGACCCACATCATCATCCATCACATTTTGATGGGGTATGCGCGAACAGCAGAATTCTTATTTTGCGCTTGTAGTCACTGTTCTGTCGTGGTTCACTTAACAATAGGAGTTCTACCACCTTTCCAAGCTACGTCTCCTTGAGGTGCTTCAGTTGACTACGGATGCACTAAGCCTGATGCTGGACACCTGGTTCATCGTCCTGTTATCAGCAGTTGGAATACTTCCTCCAGTGTAGCGCAAATCATGCAGTGAAGTGCAGTGCAGTGCATGCTAGGTCTCCCCGGTGGATTTATTGCTGTTCTATCCCCAGCTGTTTTAGCACCCCTTTGCTGCCAAGCACGGCATTGAATTGGGTTTCCCTGCACCACTGGATGATGCTGAACAAAGGCTGTAAGCCCTTCATGGTACACCCAGTCCAGAGCCTCCAACCCATGCGAGGGTTCTCCTCGATTAAGAAACTGAATGTTACTGTAGTTGTTAGCTTTTGGGTTAATGTGTTAGAACCAGCCCATGCATCTCTTCCAGCATGCCCCATCATTTATTGCCATTTATCTTAACAAGCACACCGCTTAGGCATATGTGCCCCCTTAGGAGTATAGAAGGGAACATAAATCGTTCCTTCACTGGTGACCACCTCACAAGCACAAAAAAAGTTCGAAGAGCTGCTTGCCTGTGGCACACTTCATCCTTCCAAAAGCCCCCAGGCTTTAGCTCTTCACCTCACCCCCACAAAGGATGGCTCCTGGTGCCCTCGTGGTGATTCCCCTAAACTAAGCACCCACACAATCCCCAACAGCTATCCAGTTCCAGTCCTCACCACCTACAACAAGACCATCTCGGGAGCTACTATCTTCAGTAAGATATATTGAGCTAAAGCCTATACACAAGTCCCAGACATCCCAGAGGACACAGAGAAAACAGCCATAATCACACCTTTCATCCTGTTTGAGAGTGCATTTGTAACATTCGACCCGCGCATTCATGACATTCGGCTGCCACATAATCACGGCAGCAATTTTTGGACAACTTCCTCCAGGGCACGCAAAGATGTTATGCCTAACTAGATGATGTACTCATTTACTCCAGAGACCCACGGAGCATCATCAACACCTATGCAAAATTTTTCCTGCCAACAGAAAATTGGAGTCATCCTAAACTTGGCAAAATGTGTTTTTTTCAGTGAGTGAGACAGTACAGGCGGAAACAGACTTTTCTTGCCCTACTACCTTCAAAGGCCTCTGGTGTTTCATTGGCATGCTCAACTTTTTCCGTCGCCATCTGCCACCCAGAGCCCATTATTATAGCTCTTTGTGGCGATAAAAACAAAGGGAACAAGCTGGTCCTTGGACCCAGGCCATGATTGAGAGCTTAAAAAAAATACAAAACTGGACCTAGTCAATGCGGCCCTTTTGGTGCACCCCCACCCCAATGACACCTCCTTGCAATAGTGGCAGACGAGAGCCAGACGGCTATCAGAGCTGTCATACAACAATATGTGGACATCTGGCAACCACTCGCCTTCTTTTCATTCTAGATCTTTGATACACAATGCCACTGGGGCACATATATGACCATGAGCTGCTTGTAGTACATGAATCTGTCTGCTATTTCTGATCTTCAGTTGAGGGACACATCTTTACAGTCTTCACAGACCATTGCCCTCTTGCCTCTGGTCTGTGCAGGAAAAACAAGGATGAGATCTCACCTTGACAAATTGCAGAATTCACTACTGATGTCCAGCACGTTGCCAGCATCAACAACATTGTATCAGATTGCCTTAGCCGCTCCTGTGTCATCACCCAACCCTCGGACTCTAATGACCTGGCCCCTGGTCAAGAGGGGGCCCGCACTTGGCCCATGTCTTTAGGAAAGTGGACTATGGCCTCAACCTCCAGCTAAGATCCATACCTGGCTCCAACCGTAAGGTCTAGTGTGATGTCCTCATGGATCATTCACAACCTGAAAGTTCCAGCGACTGCCTCTGCCCCTTCCTCCCTCCCACCTTTCAAAAACTGGCATTTGACTGCATCCATGGCCTCACACACCTAGATGTCCACGCTTCTGCCACCCTGATGAAACAATGCTTCATCTGGCTGGGCATCCAATGTGACTGCAGCAACTGGGTTGAGTCCTGTTTTCCATGTCAGCATGCTAAGGTTGGATGGCACATTCAGTCTCCTGCAGGCACCTCTCCCTCCCACCCCCCCCCCCTCTCCCCCACAAAAAAAACACACAACACCAATACACAAACATTCACCTCGACATTGTCAGCCCACTACCCCCCATCAATGGATATCAGTATCTGCTGACTATTATTGACAGATTTAGTCACTGGCCGGAGGCCACCCATCTCCCGGATATTTCAGCCGAAACAGTGGCTGCAGTATTTGTTTGGACCTGAGTATCCTGCTTCAGTTGCTCACGCATCGTCATCACTACAGATCACAGGTGCCAGTTCACCTCAGCGTTCTTCCAATCTATGACAGCCACCTGTGGCTCCAATTTCCACCATACCACCCCGTAGCTAACAGCATGGTGGAGTGGTTCCACCACTCTCATGTTATTCTTCTGATTTGTCTGCTGCCCAACCCCTGGTACTTCTAGGCCTGTGAATCACTCACTCACTCACACACACACACACACACACACACACACACACACACACACACACACACACACAAACTTACATGGGAACTTCTGTTGGCAACCTGGTATTCTGGCAGCCACTCACCATTCCTGGTGATATTTTGGAAGTGACCTCGCTCCCTCCTGACAGCACCATCTCAGGTTTTGTGCAGCAGTTGCAGGTATATATGGCCCAACTGCACCCAACACCTCCGCGATGTCATGGTGTGTACCATACCTTCATCTACCGTGACCTCATTAAAAGCAAATCACTTCATGTTTTAGGTGAATGCATACCAACTGCTGCTCTGCCCTCAGTATTCTGGCCTGCACCTGGTGTTGCAACACAGGGACAAGACATTCTCCATTCTACTGAACAGAGTCACAACAACTGTCACTGGAGGCAGGCTCAACCCATCCTACGTAATAGTGTCCCCACCAGCCAATGATCCAGCCATAGCACCATCAACACCATGCCCGATATGACACAGGTCAACACTGTACTTGATATGACAGAGGCCAACACCCTCCTTTCTGCTGTCCCCAACATGCCACCAGTCGATGCCACCACTGACGCCATGTCCGACACATCACCAGAAGACACTGCCTCTGGTCCACCACCAACCAACTACATAAGTGACCTACCCCAGCCCTCCCCACCAGTGCCTGGGACATGATGTCACCACTGCACTACCATTCACAGGTGCCCGCCACTCACAACAGTGTGTTGTCACCATCGCTTCTAGCACCTGCACCACTGGAGAAGCAACGCTGCTTCACATGCTCCCAATGTCATGTGCAGGAGTTACCCATGCCCCTCCTCTCGCTGGAAACCACAGCACAAGCGTGAGGTGTGAGAACAGTAGCAACAACCCATGCATAACCCCCCCCCCCCCCCCAGCAAGCATCGTTAGTCAGCTTCAAACTCCCCTCGGTGCAGTTGGTACCGGTGTTTTTATCTCGAAAGGGGAGGAACTATGTGGCGAGTCCTCCGACTACCTCCATCTGTAGCAGCAGACAATGGGCTGCATAGACCAAAAACCAGCCCAACACCCTCATTGGTCACTTCTGCCAGAGGGAGAACTTAAACCGTCATGCTTTCCCAACACAAGGCGGGCCAAGCCATCGCTTCAGCAGTCTCTTGTTTCACACTGACAAGGCAAAATCCCTATCTGCACTCTCGGCAGCTTGCCCGCACAACGCCGTGTGACCCCCATTGTCATCCACCACATTTTGCCAGGATATGTGTGAACAGCAGATTTCTTATCCCACACTTGTTGTCATTGTTCCGTCACCGTTTGTTTAACAAGAGGAGTGCTACCGCGTTTTTCATGCTGCCTTCCCGAGCTGCATCTCCAAGGTGCTTCTATTTATTACGGGTGTACAGAGCCTCATGCTGGACACCTGGTTCATCCTCCTGGTATCAACAATTAGAATACTGTCTGTAGTGTAGTGCAAATAGTGGAGTAAAGTGCAATGTACGCCAGGTCTCCCAGGCGGATTTATTGGCGGATTTATTGCTATTCTATTCCCAGCCAGTTTAGCACCCCTTTGCTGCCAAGCACGCCATTGAATTGGGTTTTCTTGCACCACCGGATGATGCCGAACAAAGGCTGTAAGCCTTTCATGGTACACCCGGTCCAGAGCCTCGACCCCAAACGAGGGTTTTCCTTGATAAGAGATATTAGCTCATTGAATGTTACTGTAGTTGTTAGCTTTTGGATTAATGTGTTAGAACCAGCCTGCATGGCTCTTCCAGCATGTCCCATTATTTTATACCATTTTTCTTAACTAGCACACCACTTAGGCATGTATGCCCCTTAGGATTATAGAAGGGGCATAAATCATTCCTTCAATGTGCTCAAGTAAACCCGAAGGGTTCTCATGGTCAAAACTATCCCAAATCTGCGCATGCACAGTGGAGACAGTTTGGAAACTGTTGCACTCAGTTGTGATAGCTCTACTCAAATGAACCTAGGGTTTAGCAGTATGCTCACCACTTTGTCCCAGTTCTAACTAAGTGACCAGTGAAAAGTCAGAACTGGAAGCACTACGTTTCACCCGTGTGCATGTAAACTGTGTAAAGGCTATATTACATGGAGCATATTTGTCCACTGTTCACTGGCATATATGGATGCAGCTGCTAAATTCATTCCATGTAATAAAGGACAGCAAACAAAGTCGATAGTCCAAAATGAGAACATCAAAAGTTGACATGTGCTCTACTTTACTCACTGGTCGCTGGCTCCTTTAGTCACCTCATAATGTTGGTCACCCAATATGATATACATGGGTGTATAAAGTAGCCATTAGCTGGGTGCATTCCACAAATCCTGGATGCAATTGCACAGGTTTTAAAACCATATATATAGATAAGTTTACTTATTTATTTATTAAACGTTTTCAAAAAGTTTGTCAGAAACCATATAAAAAAAAAATATATATACAATTTTTCTATAAATTATATTTTACAGCAAGCAAGGGGAATGGAGAGGGGGGAAAAAAACTGAAATCAGGGTTTGTGATAACACTGTCTGTGGTTACTTGTGTAAAATACTCTCATCATCTTTGTCTATGAATGAAACAGCAATGGATTCTTTCAGATTATCAAGAGTCCTGTTGTCACTTTGGGCTGAAAGTGTCAAATTAAAATTGTGAACATTTAGTGAATGTGCTTCAGTTGCATCATTTGAGGGAGAGGATGGAATGTACATGGAAGGAGTCTCATTGTATTCTTTTCTCTCAACTTGGAAAGTATGGCATCCAAAATTGATTTCTGGATTTCAAACTGGAGTTTCATTGTGGAACACTGAGAAAGTTGTCTCAATTCTGCTGATACATATTTTCCTAAATGACCAAATTCATTTTCGTTTTGGACCTTGTTGACAATGTCACTGATTCTTTAATGACTCATCAATTAGTGATGGTGATTTCTTTTCCATTTTCCATGCTGGCATTGCTGGGGGCTTCATTTTTCTGGTGATCTCTTAGTTCAGGTAGTTGTTGCTTCAAGAGAGGATTTCAATATTCATCATATTCCTGGGAGTCCTCTGGTGGCTGGTTTATTTACTGAAACAAATTATTATTATTATTATTATTATTATTATTATTATTATATTATTATTATTATTATTATTTTCTGGTGCCACGCAAAAGAGATGAGTGGATTCAAATTTCAAATAGTTTTCAGCATTGGTGAAACTTCCCAGTATGTTGTGGAGCAATTGATGGGAAGTATGCCCAGTATGTGTTCTCTGCATAGTGGTTCTACATTTTTGAACTACGAGTGTAAGGGAACACTTAGTGTTATTTTATCTACCTTGGTTGATGCAGATTACTGTTTCCAGTATTTAGATGTGGGTGGAAATGGACAGCTACTTTCATGGTCATTTTCATGACTCCACTCTCAATACAGCTATGCAGAATAATCCTCTTGACATACCAAAAAAATCGGTAATTGTAGGTGGTGATGCCTTTCCCTTGCAAAAAAATTTAATGAAAACTTACAGCAGAACCAGGTTATCAAATACAGAAAAAAATAATTACAGACTATCAAGACCTAGATGTGTAATGGGTTATAATATTTCTTAGGCCAATTGAACTTAAATTTTCTACAATTGATAAAGTGATATGGGCTGCTTGCGGTCTACACAATTGGGTAAGAATGACATTGCCAAACTATTTCCAAGCACAACACTTTGACCAAGAAGATTTCAATAGTGGTGGGGATATTCCAGTAGCATGGTGTTAGTGTATAGTTGGTCTGCAATCAGTGGCTCATTTGGGAATCAACAATTATCAAAGAGAAGCTGAAATTGTGTGACAGGAATATGCTGACTATTTCATGTAGGAAGGATCCCTACCTTGGAAATGGAAAAAAAGTTGGAATTAATTAACCACTTTGATAACATAAGCCTAAACACTTGACATGACAATGGGTGAAGTTGAATAATAAGTTTTATGTCAAGTTCTGAAAACAATTTGTGGATATCTAAAGTCTCCAAAATATGTAACATATCGATGCTTATAACATTATTGCTTTGATGAGATCTACTTATATGTAAAATTACTGTAAATTATAACAACATAATTGTAAATTAGTTGTGCTTATAATTAATTTGAACTCAACAGATTTGATTTTGTTCCCAGTGTAGGTATCACCACTCCAAAGAATTCCGAATTTTCAAACAAAGCAAGTTCTGGTATACAAGCATGGTCTGTTCCTCGACCACTTTTCTTGGAAAGAACAATTTTTGCAAGTTCCTTGTGGTAAACATCTTTTACTGTTTTGATTTTGGTTTTGAGCTGTTTGGCATATATATCCCCCAAGAGAACTTCAGTCTTTAAATCCTCGAACAGCTGGTTAAATTGAATACCTTTAAGTTTTGTATTTATATGATCCTTATTTCTAATGTTCCATAATACTGGAAAACTGTGATATATTTCCAGAAATTTGGAAATTTGGTTACAATTCAATTTTATTTTTTACACTTTGTAATCATCTAACATCAAAAATGAAAGATCATATGCTTTGTTGTTTTTCCAATTGCTATGGTGACGATCGCATTTGAAGCTGTTGCATGTCATTGTGTTAGCTTATTCATTAGCTATTTGCCTATATGCTGAGCAACCAAAGATGATGTAATGGAGTGAACAAATATGCTCTGTATAATACAGCCTTAACTCATGTGTTGTATGCTCATGATATTCGCACCATTTTTACTGTGAGTTCACTTGAGTCAAGTTCGCAGTTCATTCATTGTGATTACTTTCGTGATAGAATTGTGGATCAACAGAAGAGTGAAATAGCTCTAAGTATTTAGAACTATTCACATCATCATTTTCCAACAATCATTTTTTGCATCTCACCTTTATTATTAACACTATTATTTATTTTATGGCCTTTATTGGATCGCTATAGGCAGTTATGCAAAGATTTGTACATCCATTTCAGTTCAATGACAATTTTCAATAATAATTCAATAAGAAAGTGGCTATACAAGGATGATCATGATTTAATATTGTATTAAGGGTATTTATTTCTGCCTGCACAACATTTCTTCATTCTTTCAGATGTTTTCTTTCTTTGTTTGAAAGCAATCTTCATGAAGTCTATTTATTGATCTTCATTTGTAGTGTGGTTCATGCCTCTTGCAGAATGTTTGTTTTCACTGTTTTGTTTTTTAAGTCATCTACTGTAAATTTTGAATTACCTTACATCTTTCTAAATTTCTGTGATTCCTTTCATTTTTTTTCTTACCATTTTACAATTTCTCTATTATTCTGTTACTAATTCTATTTTCTGGTGTTATCGTCAGATGTCAAAATAGCTTCACTAATATATATTTATTTTTCGAGACTTTTTTGGTGTCCGATTCGCCGCACTGATATTTACCGTGAACGAGGTGTCTTGTTATCGATAATTGATATTTAGTATTGGCATGCACAATTGCTTACTGCACTCACAATTTTCTTTTTACAGTCATGCTTGTTTCCATGTGCCTTTTCCTCCTCAAAAGGGATTTTCTGACGTGAAGTATTGGCTCTTTGCACATGGTTCACAATCTCTGACATACTGCTCCACGTCACACTTCTTATTCCTCCACCAAAACTATCCCGCAACACATCTACATCTATTGCTCATAGGCCACCACGAGCTGATAACACATCGTCATGAGCCTATTGCAACAATCCCTTTTCAAACCCTGCCGCGACCATGACACGTGGTCCACATTTCATTAATCTGCCCAAAAAATCCTGATGTATGACAAAGTGTGCTTGTGACTTAAAAGCTTGACAGTCATTAACCTCCAGCTGTGCTTGTCACCATTCCAACACACTTTTGCCCAGTGTGCTCAACATACCGTTTGTTGTGGTCTTCAGTCCTGAGACTGGTTTGATGCAGCTCTCCATGCTACTCTATCCTGTGCAAGCTTTTTCATCTCCCAGTACCTACTGCAACCTACATCCTTCTGAATCTGCTTAGTGTATTCATCTCTTGGTCTCCCTCTACGATTTTTACCCTCCACGCTGCACTCCAATACTAAATTGGTGATCCCTTGATGCCTCAGAACATGTCCTACCAACCGATCCCTTCTTCTGGTCAAATTGTGCCACAAACTTCTCTTCTCCCCAATCCTATTCAATACTTCCTCATTAGTTATGTGATCTACCCATCTAATCTTCAGCATTCTTCTGTAGCACCACATTTCGAAAGCTTCTATTCTCTTCTTGTCCAAACTATTTATCGTCCATGTTTCACTTCCATACATGGCTACACTCCATACAAATACTTTCAGAAATGACTTCCTGACACTTAAATCAATACTGGATGTTAACAAATTTCTCTTCTTCAAAAACGCTTTCCTTGCCATTGCCAGCCTACATTTTATATCCTCTCTACTTCGACCATCATCAGTTATTTTGCTCCCCAAATAGCAAAACTCCTTTACTACTTTAAGTGCCTCATTTCCTATTCTAATTCCCTCAGCATCACCCGACTTAATTAGACTACATTCCATTATCCTTGTTTTGCTTTTGTTGATGTTCATCTTATATCCTCCTTTCAAGACACTGTCCATTCCATTCAACTGCTCTTCCAAGTCCTTTGCTGTCTCTGACAGAATTACAATGTCATCGGCGAACCTCAAAGTTTTTATTTCTTCTCCATGAATTTTAATACCTACTCCGAATTTTTCTTTTGTTTCCTTTACTGCTTGCTCAATATACAGATTGAACAACATCGGGGATAGGCTACAACCCTGTCTCACTCCCTTCCCAACCATTGCTTCCCTTTCATACCTCATGACTCTTATAACTGCCATCTGGTTTCTGTACAAATTGTAAATAGCCTTTCGCTCCCTGTATTTTACCCCTGCCACCTTTAGAATTTGAAAGAGAGTATTCCAGTCAACATTGTCAAAAGCTTTCTCTAAGTCTACAAATGCTAGAAACGTAGGTTTGCCTTTCCTTAATCTTTCTTCTAAGATAAGTCGTAAGGTCAGTATTGCCTCACGTGTTCCAGTGTTTCTACGGAATCCAAACTGATCTTCCCCGAGGTTGGCTTCTACTAGTTTTTCCATTCGTCTGTAAAGAATTCGTGTTAGTATTTTGCAGCTGTGACTTATTAAACTGATAGTTCGGTAATTTTCACATCTGTCAACACCTGCTTTCTTTGGGATTGGAATTATTATATTCTTCTTGAAGTCTGAGGGTATTTCGCCTGTTTCATACATCTTGCTCACCAGATGGTAGAGTTTTGTCAGGACTGGCTCTCCCACGGCCGTCAGTAGTTCCAATGGAATATTGTCTACTCCGGGGGCCTTGCTTCGACTCAGGTCTTTCAGTACTCTGTCAAACTCTTCACGCAGTATCATATCTCCCATTTCATCTTCATCTACATCCTCTTCCATTTCCATAATATTGTCCTCAAGTACATCGCCCTTGTATAGACCCTCTATATACTGCTTCCACCTTTCTGCTTTCCCTTCTTTGCTTAGAACTGGGTTTCCATCTGAGCTCTTGATATTCATACAAGTCGTTCTCTTATCTCCAAAGGTCTCTTTAATTTTCCTGTAGGCGGTATCTATCTTACCTCTAGTGAGATAGGCCTCTACATCCTTACATTTGTCCTCTAGCCATCCCTGCTTAGCCATTTTGCACTTCCTGTCGATCTCATTTTTGAGACGTTTGTATTCCTTTTTGCCTGTTTCACTTACTGCATTTTTATATTTTCTCCTTTCGTCAATTAAATTCAATATTTCTTCTGTTACCCAGGGATTTCTACTAGCCCTCGTCTTTTTACCTACTTGATCCTCTGCTGCTTTCACTACTTCATCCCTCAAAGCTACCCATTCTTCTTCTACTGTATTTATTTCCCCCATTCCTGTCAATTGCTCCCTTATGCTCTCCCTGAATCTCTGTACAACCTCTGGTTCTTTTAGTTTATCCAGGTCCCATCTCCTTAAATTCCCACCTTTTTGCAGTTTCCTCAGTTTTAATCTACAGGTCATAACCAATAGATTGTGGTCAGAGTCCACATCTGCCCCTGGAAATGTCTTACAATTTAAAACCTGGTTCCTAAATCTCTGTCTTACCATTATATAATCTATCTGATACCTTTTAGTATCTCCAGGGTTCTTCCATGTATACAACCTTCTTTCATGATTCTTAAACCAAGTGTTAGTTATGATTATGTTGTGCTCTGTGCAAAATTCTACCAGGCGGCTTCCTCTTTCATTTCTGTCCCCCAATCCATATTCACCTACTATGTTTCCTTCTCTCCCTTTTCCTACACTCGAATTCCAGTCACCCATGACTATTAAATTTTCGTCTCCCTTCACAATCTGAATAATTTCTTTTATTTCATCATACATTTCTTCAATTTCTTCGTCATCTGCAGAGCTAGTTGGCATATAAACTTGTACTACTGTAGTAGACGTGGGCTTCGTATCTATCTTGGCCACAATAATGCGTTCACTATGCTGTTTGTAGTAGCTTACCCGCATTCCTATTTTCCTATTCATTATTAAACCTACTCCTGCATTACCCCTATTTGATTTTGTGTTTATAACCCTGTAGTCACCTGACCAGAAGTCTTGTTCCTCCTGCCACCGAACTTCACTAATTCCCACTGTGTCTAACTTCAACCTATCCATTTCCCTTTTTAAATTTTCTAACCTACCTGCCCGATTAAGGGATCTGACATTCCACGCTCCGATCTGTAGAACGCCAGTTTTCTTTCTCCTGATAACGACATCCTCTTGAGTAGTCCCCGCCCGGAGATCCGAATGGGGGACTATTTTACCTCCGGAATATTTTACCCAAGAGGACGCCATCATCATGTAATCATACAGTAAAGCTGCATGCCCTCGGGAAAAATTACGGCTGTAGTTTCCCCTTGCTTTCAGCCGTTCGCAGTACCAGCACAGCAAGGCCGTTTTGGTTATTGTTACAAGGCCAGATCAGTCAATCATCCAGACTGTTGCCCTTGCAACTACTGAAAAGGCTGCTGCCCCTCTTCAGGAACCACACGTTTGTCTGGTCTCTCAACAGATACCCCTCCGTTGTGGTTGCACCTACGGTACGGCTATCTGTATCGCTGAGGCACGCAAGCCTCCCCACCAACGGCAAGGTCCATGGTTCATGGGGGGCAACATACCGTATTTACTCGAATCTAAGTCGCACTTTTTTTCCGGTTTTTGTAATCCAAAAAACCGCCTGCGGCTTAGAATCGAGTGCGAAGCAAGCGGAAGTTCTGAAAAATTTTGGTAGGTGCCGCCATAACTAACTTCTACCGTCGAATATATGTAGCGCTACACAGGCATCCTTTGTAGGCACAAAGATAAATACCGACGCCAAAACCTCTGCGTCAGTAAATAAAATTTAAAAAAAAATTGGAAGACAAGCTTTTTTTCTCCGCCCGAGTTTCGACCACTGCATTTTCATACATTATCCAACGAAGTACATACAAATTCCGTATTGTTCATCTTCGAATGTAGCAGAATTTCAATGTACTACGAAAATCTGACTGGCAAGACTGGGATTTTTGTCAATATGGACAACTCTACGTTCTGAATTTTTTCCTACCTGTGAGAAGAGATGGTTGCTAATAGGAACTTGATGAAATGTGAATCACATGCAGTATTCTCTTCACCATAAGAACAATACAAATATAAACATTTTGCCATGTATTCTTTCGTGTTTGCTTCTATCTCATTTAAATCCTGTCTGCCTAATAAACTACAAAACTAGCGTGAGACAACAGCAAACACGGAAGAATATACATACCGTGTCATGTTCATATTCGTATTACTCATATGCCTAGTAGTGATACAGTCAGAAATGAAGCACGGCAACTGACTAGATTTTTAAATCTAAGATGACTAATTTCTGTGCAGAATTTGATGTACTAAAGAAGCGGCCGCAAAGATTTTCAAACGGAGAAAAATTTTCGCCAAACTCTCGTTCAGAACATGTTCTATCATACACAGTCTATTATTTGGTTCTTGTTGATCATTATCAAAGAAAGCAGCAGTGTAAGTAACAACAAATAGCACTCTCTTGCCATTGTTTCGCTAATGAGACGATTCCTCTCTTTTTTTAATTGTAGGCGGCGGTAGCGCGCACAAAAGCAAGCCATGCCGCGAGCAGCGACAGGCCGTAAACACACACTATCAGAATGCGACAAACAATGCATGACACAGTATAGTAATGCATTTTCAGCTTAGAGTGACTGACGTAAACACCTATAACATAGAAAACGGCACTTATCAGATCAAAGCAAAATAAGCAATCGATTCAAACCAGACGAAGCACGTGAAAAAGGAAGGGTATCCGTATAAATACGGACGGAGCGCCTGCCGCATAGCAATGGCTACCTGGTAAAGCTTAACTGCTAAGCTTACAACTCGAACCAAACTACTGTAGCTGTATCGTCATTCATTCGACCTAAATTGTGTCTCATATTACAATGGACCAACTTTGTTTCGATTTGGAGGTTCGGCCTAAAACTTCTCTCTCCCCTTGAATTTCGAGGCTCAAATTTCAGGTGCAGCTTAGATTTGGGATTTTTTTTTTCCCTTTATTTCGAGGCTCATTTTTCAGGTGCGGCTTAGATTCGAGTAAATACGGTAGTCACTTTGCAACTTAATGTGTCTGCATTCATGTGTTTTCCACATGGTGTGTTGATGACCTCATAATCAAATTCACTAAGATTGAGAGCCCAGTGTGTTTGATTATAAGATGGATCTTTCAGACCAAAAAACTATTTCAGTGACACAGGATCAGTCAAAACCTTAAATCTTATACCATCCAAGCAGCACCTGAAATACATGATACCATGTACAACCACTGACAGTTCCTTCTCAGTTGTCAAGTAGTTGCATTCTGCTTAGTTTACTGCCTTGAAGCATATGCTGCTGGATGCTCCTGACTATTAACTACCTGACCCAAAACAAAGTCAACCACTTCACTTCATAGGAAGCATCACACCAGAGAATGAATTCCTTTTCAAAATTGTGAAAAACCAATATCGGATTTGAAATCAATGCCTCCTCCAATGTCTTGAATGCTAGTTGATACACTTGTGTCCATTGAATCATTGCAATCTTTTTGAGTAATCTGTTCAAACATTTCGCAATTTATTTTGCAAACTCCTATACGAATTTAGGTCACAGTTACACAGACCAACAAATGACTGCATCTGTTTGGTTGTTCTTGGTGGTAGAAAAGTTTTAATTGCTTCTATAAGGTGAGGATCAGTCTGCATACCACATTGACCAATTGTGTATCCCAGACAGTTAAGTTTATGCACAATGGTTCTTGTCCATGCTCAGCCTCAAACTTGCTGACTATAATCTACTAAACACATCCTCCAACTGTCTCACATGCTCTGGTATCTCCTTTGAACAAATTATTATGCCATCTAAATGTCATACAGGTTTTAGGCTTTAGTCTTCTTAAAAAATCATCCAGTAACTGCTGAAAAGTAGCAAGGTGCACTTTTAAAGTGTATCGCATTTGCTTTTACTGTCATCAAGTGCTACGTCTAACCGATTATAAGCCCTTTTGAGGTCCATTGCAGTAAAGTAACAGCAATGACCAAAGTTATAAAAGGTTCCCATAATGTTAAGGATTGGCTAAGCATCTGTAATGGCCTGTGCATTCAGAAACCTGTAATCACAGCAAAACCTATATTTCCTCATTCCATCCAAAGATTTCTTTGGGAGAATAACTACATTTGTGCTCCAGGGACTGGCACTAGTTTCTATGATCCCATCTCCCAGTTGTTCAATGAGTCTCTTATTATTCGGCATCTGACTGTGTGATTCACAGTATTCTCCTAGTTACATTGAAGTTTTATCAGACAGATTGTAGAGCCAACCAATAAATAATGTTTTATCTAACCAAAAGAATGCAGAAAGTTGTACTTAGTAATTCAGCCAATATAGTCTGCATTTTGTAGCTTACTCCCCCCAGAGCGTGGGTTGCTAGGCCCAGTTAAATTAGCTGTGCTTAAGTTTCCTGGTAGCATGCAAGTGCTCTAAGTTACAAAATGTTACTTCACTTTTGGTCACGCTGTATCACAGCATTAGGTGTTCTACCCGCCTCGGTCGTGATTGATATTGCAAACTCCATCTGTCTAATGCATTCTGATGTAATGTCAACAATATTGCACAGTGGCTTACTGGATTAGCAAATCTACTACCTGGCTGCAGCAGGGAAAAAAAACTTTACAATTCACATGTAAAACTTTTTCAGGGCGCATCAGTATTCACATATATTGATTTAACTCTTTTTAGAATATTAAATCACTCTTGTTTTACGCCTTTTTGCCATTGTTTGTTGCGTTCTTTTGATGGTTATCGAGCATCATTAGTGTTTGAAAATGCATGCAGTCGTGCGCGTGTGGTATTTTATTTTTTTTTTTTAATTTGTGACAGTCTTTTTGTTGTGCCTATCTGCAACTCGGCATCTCCACTATATATCAAAAGGTTCACTGCAATAACTTGCAGACACAGATACTCACCTACATCTACATCCATACTCCGCAAGCCACCTGATGGTGTGTGGCGGAGAGTACCTTGAGTACCTATCCAGCTTCCCCTTCTATTCCAGTCTCATATTGTTCGGAAAATAAAGACTGTCGGTATGCCTGCATGTGGGCTCTAATCTCTGTTTTTATCCTCATGGACTCTTCGCGAGACATACGTAGGAGGGAGCAATATACTGCTTGACTCCTTGGTGAATATATGTTCTTGAAACTTCAACAAAACCCCGTACCGAGCTACTGAGTGTGTCTCTTGCAGAGTCTTCCACTGGAGTTTATCTATCATCTTGGTAATGCTTTCGTGATTACTAAATGATCCTGTAATGAAGCACACTGCTCTCCATTGGATCTTCTCTCTCTCTTCTATCAACCCTATCTGGTACAGCTCCCACACCGGTGAGCAGTATGCAAGCAGTAGGCAAACAAGTGTACTGTAACCTACTTCCTTTGTTTCAGATTGCATTTCCTTAGGATTTTTCCAATGAATCTCTGTCTGGCATCTACTTTACTGACAATTAATTTTATATGGTCATTCCATTTTAAATCACTCCTAATGCCTACTCCCAAATAATTTATGGAATTAACTGCTTCCAGTTGCTGACCTGCTATATTGTAACTAAATGATAAAGGATCTTTCTTTCTATGTCTTCACAGCACATTACACTTGTCTACATTGAGATTCAATTGCCATTCCTTGCACCATGTGTCAATTCGTTGCAGATTCTCCTGCATTTCAATCGTACGACACACCCCTGTGGCACACCTGAAATCACTCTTACCTCGGAAGACTTCTCTCCATTGAGAATGACATACTGCATTCTGTTATCCAGGAACTCTTCAATCCAATCACACAACTGGTCCGATAGTCCATATGCTCTTATTTTGTTCATTAAACGACTGTTGGGAACTGTGTCAAACTCCTTGCAGAAGTCAAGAAACACGGCATCTACCTGGGAACACGTGTCTATGGCCCTCTGAGTCTCGTGGATGAATAGCGTGAGCTGGGTTTCACAGGATCATCTTTTCCTACAGAGTAGATTTCTAGTCTCCAGAAAAGTCATACTCTAACATAATACATGTTCCAAAAATCTACAACTGATCAAGGTTAGAGATATAGGTCTATAGTTATGCGCATCTGTTCGACGTCCCTTCTTGAAAGTGGGGATGACCTGTGCCCTTTCCCAATCTTTTGGAACGCTATGCTCTTCTAGAGATCTACAGTACACCACTGCAAGAAGGGGGCGCAAGTTCCTTCATGTACTCTGTGTAAAATCAAACTGGTATCCCATCAGGTCCAGCAGCCTTTCCTCTTTTGAATGATTTTAACTGTTTTTCTATCCCTCTGTCACCTATTTCAATATCTACCATTTCTGTGCGACAGTCTAGAGAAGGAACTACAGTGCAGTCTTGCTCTGTGAAACAGCTTTGGAAAAATACATTTAGTATTTCGGCCTTTAGTCTGTCATCCTCTGTTTCAGTACCATTTTGGTCACAGAGTGTCTGGACATTTTGTTTGGATCCACCTACTGCTTTGACAAGACCAAAATTTCTTAGGATTTTCAGCCAAGTCAGTACATAGAACTTTACTTTCAAATTTGTTGAATGCCTCATGCATAGCCCTCCTCACACTACATTTCACTTCGTGTAATTTTTGTTTGTCTGCAAGGCTTTGGCTATGTTTATGTTTGCTGTGAAGTTCCCTTTGCTTCCGTAGCAGTTTTCTAACTTGGTTGTTGTACCACGGTGGCTCTTTTCCATTTCTTAAAATCTTGCTTGGCACGTACTCAACTAATGCATATTGTACAATGGTTTTGAGCTTTGTCCACTGATCCTCAACATTATCTGTACTTGAGATAAAACTTTTGTGTTGAGCCATCAAGTACTCTGAAATCTGCTTTTTGACACTTTTGCTAATCTTCCTAGCTTTTTTAATATTTCTATTTACGGCTGAAATCACCGATGCTGTAACTGCTTTATGATCACTGATTCCCTGTTCTGCGTTAACTGTTTCAAATAGTTCAGGTCTCTTTGTCACCACAAGGTCTAATATGTTATTGCCACAAGTTGGTTCTCTGTTTAACTGCTCAAGGTAGTTTTTCAGATAGTGCACTTAAAAAAAATTTCACTGGATTCTTTGTCCCTGCCACCCGTTATAAACGCTTGAGTCTCCCTGTCTATATCTGGTAAATTAAAATCTCCACCCAAAACTATAACATGGTCGAGAAATATACTCTAAATATTTTCCAAATTTTCCTTCAGGTGTTCTGCCACAACAGCTGCTGAGCCAGGGGGCCTATAGAGACAACCAATTACCGTGTTTGAGCCTGCTTTAACCGTGACCTTCATCCAAATTATTTCACATTTCAAATATCCGTCTATTTCCTTCGATACTATTGTACTTTTTATCGCTATAAACACGCCTCCCCCTTCACTGTCCAGCCTCTCTCTGTGGTATACATTCCAATCTGAGTTTAGAATATCATTACTGTTTACATCTGGTTTCAGCCAACTTTCCATCCCTAGTACTATGTGGGCATTGTGACTGTTTATTAATGAGAGCAGTTCTGGGACCTTTCTATAGACACTCCTGCAGTTTACTATTACCACTTTAATATTGTCATTCCCTGTTGTGTTTTGCCTACTGCTACCTTGTCGCGTCTCAGGAGGCGTCTTGTTGGGTCTTGGGAGGGTATTCTCTAACCTAAACAACCCACATGTGCCCTCCACACCTCCTCCGCTACCCTTTTAGCCACTTCCTGCATGTAGTGCACACCTGACCTATTCAGGGGGACCCTACATTTCTCCACCCAATAGCGGAGGTCGAGAAATTTGCACCCCATATCTCCACAGAATCGTCTGAGACTCTGGTTTGAGCCTTCCACTCGGTTCCAAACCAGAGGACCATGATCGGTTCTTGGAACGACACTACAAATAGTTAGCTCAGATTCCACCCCGTGAGTGAGGCTTTCCACCTTCACCAACTCTGCCAAGCACCTGTATGAACTGAGAATGAACTCTGAACCCAGATGGCAGGAGTCATTGGTGCCAACATGAGCAACAATTTGCAGTTGGGTGCACCCAGTGCTCTCTATCGCTGCAGGCAGGGCCTCCTCCACATCTTGGATGAGACCCCCCAGCAAGCAGACAGAGTGAACACAGGCCTTCTTCCCCGACCTTTCCGCTATTTTCCTAAGGAACTGCATCACCCGCCTAACATTGGAGCTCCCAATCACTAATAAACCCCTCCCCCCGTGTGCCTGCTCGGACCTTACTGAAGGAGTTGCCACATGTCCATTCACAGGCAGAGTGGGCGATGCCACATGGCTAGCCTTCACAATGACCCTCTATCTCGTGTGATGTGAACGCCATTGAACCCACCACTTCCCTTTGGGAGGGGATGGCCCAAGCGCGCCCGGTACCCCTGAAGATGTCTCGACAGCATGGACCGTGGGTGAAGCATGTAACAACTGGGGTGTACCATGGGATGCACCCGACTGCCCACTGCCACTACACTCCGAGGCTGCGGCCTGAAGATGGCTGATCACAGCCCTCAGCATGCTCAGCTGTTCGTGAACAGTAGCCAGCTCCTCTTGTGTCCGTATACAACAGTTGTATATCCTATCCATCCTAAGAAATCAACAATTTACTGTAGATAGTTAAGTAATCAACTTTTAACTAGACTGCTAATTCACTATGAATGAAATTTTTATTATTTCATGAGAATATAAAATATAGAAGTTCGGAAACAATACCACTTAGTACATCGAAAGCTAAAACAGTAGTAACACATTAGAGGAAGAAGTCTTTGCTTTCTTCAAAAATAATTTTTTCCCTTTTAGAAAAATCAAAGTAGTTCTGTTACAGAGGTCTTTTTTTTTACATTTCATACACACAAAACATGTTAACATCTCAAAAAACAGGGAGCTCTCCATTGTTTTGACCACCAGTCTGTTTCCTCTCATCCATTACGACTGCTCACAGATTATTATTTACGGAGAATCAGTGTTATGTTATTTTACTGAAGATAGTGTGGATGATATATAGCAAAGGAGAGTATCCCTTCAACAGTGACTGCTAGCTGACAACACATTACAGAGTTCATGCAACAGGCATCTAAGGGCCATAGCAGCTCAGATCTCATTCAGTAAGTCATTGTTGAATATTACTTTAGGTAGTGAAGTGATCTACCAATTACACTTTGATAATTCTGATATGATGTTCTGATAGCCAAAAGACTGCTTTACTGTACAACTATAAAAAGTTAATGAAAGATCAAACCCCAACAACTTGAGAAAATACACAGAAATTCAGCCCTTTGCTCCGTTTTGATAACTATTATTGACATTTTAGATTCCCTCTGTCTTATGTGTACTGCAAAGAGAAATTCTCATTCATAAGAAACTTTTTGTTTTTCTTGGCAAAGCATCAGCAGCAACTATATTGTAATCATTGTTAGTAGATGACAGTAACAACTATACGATCAGAATGGTATGGGTGTTCAGTGAATATGGTTGTGGTACAATGTCCACCTGCTTCGAATGACGTTAGTGGTGGTGCACTGAATCTGTTACTGACTACCTAAGTAAACTCCAGTTACAAAGATAACAAGATGAATGTTCACAAATTACTTGTATTGTCTCAGAAAACTATTGTGAATAAAATGCTATTTTGAAAGTGTTTGGTAACTTAGTGACAATTGACAGACTTCCAGGACTGGATCTTCATTATCCTACTAGTTTCACTAGATATTTTCCTGTAATTTTGATGAAATATTCTGAACAATTTGTGCATAATAAGCGACAGTGAGTGGGAAAATATCAGTCTTTGCCTCCAAAAAGGTATTTTACAAGTAAATTTACAATCTCCATCATCATTTACTTTGTGGTAAACTTGCTTCTTTATGCCTTAACCTTCACTACAACAATGAGAAAATAGTAACATTCTGGATGTAACACTAGCTGTGTGCTACTGCACCTGCAGCCATAGTTTCAAACACACTGGGAAAGTGTAACTGAAGTCAGAAGTTTTTACTACTTCTCTATTTTGATATCCGCAGCTTGTGGTCTGGCGGTAGCATTCTTGCTTCCCAAGCACAAGGTCCCGTGTTTGATTCCCGGAGGGGGGCAGGATTTTCACCTGCCTTGAGATGACTGGGTGTTGGTGCGTTGCTACCCCCACCCCCACCCCCCTCCTCCTCCTCCTCCTCCACGTCATCATCATCGTCATTGTCAGTCATCTATTTTGATCGATTGATAATGATTTGATAGATGTAAGTAAGCTGTCGAAGAAATTCTAATGTGTGCTGTCAGACTTGTTACTGGTAGGTTCGAGAAACGTGAGAGTATTATGGTGAACACTAGAGGTAATTCCTGGAGAGAAGATGACTTTCCTTTTGCGAAGCACTTATGAGAATATTTAGTGAACTAGCATTTGTGGCTCACTGCAAAACAATTTGATTGCCACCAACACACACTTCATGCGAGGACCACAGAGATGGGATAAGAGAAATTTGGGCTTGCGTAGAGGCATATAGAATGTCATTTTCTCCTCACTCCATTTGTGAGTGGAGCGGGATAGGAAATGACCCATAGTGGTACAAGGTACCCTCTGTCATACGCCATTTGGTGGCTTGCAATGTATGTAAATTTAAACATTAATACTTGACAACTGGAGCACTGACACAACCACCACCACCACCACCACCACCACAAAAGTCTATGAATGCATTCTAGACCCAGCATCTGGAAGATTAAGGATACCTCAACAAAGACTCCCTCATGGCCACACTTGGATTATCTGAAAGTTCAAAAATGTTTAAATGGCTCTGACCACTATGGGACTTAATTGCTGAGGTCATCAGTCCCCTAGAACTTAGAACTACTTAAATGTAACTAACCTAAGGACATCACACACATTCATGCCCGAGGCAGGATTCGAACCTGCAACTGTAGCACCTAGAACCGCTCTGCCACTCCGGCCGGCTGTCTGAAAGTTACTCAACTGAAAATGTCCTAGTGGAAAAACCGATGTCCATATATGGGTTCTCAGTCTGGGTTTTGTGACGGCGGAGCTGAGTCTGTAGCAATACTGACCTTGTTTTCTTCTCCTCAGTAACACCACTTTTGATCACAGCAAAGCTGAAGTCTAAGTGAGTGTGGGATAGTTTTTGTTCAAAGTAGTACAAAACAGCATAATTTATTTTTCAGTAACACACACATTTATTCCCCTCAAAGTTTGACTGTTAATGAGAGTGACCAATTTGTCAACTACAAAAATTTCACTGAACCATATCAGCATCATCAATACGTAACAGTCACAATCCAGTGATGAAGTTAATTATTCAAAAGTGATACAACACATAGTGCATATTTACACAGGAACATCACAGTTCACAAACAATTCTGTAATAACTTCAATTATATTTATCATAAAGTTAAGAAACTTCTGTCCTTTGCAACTGAAATTTATACTCTAGTATCAGATTTGTTTTGTCTGTTTGCAGTGGCGACTTGTGAATGTACACTCTGGGTCCTCAAAATTTTTTAGATTCAGATAAATTTGAGAGTGTGAAATTAATATCATTTGCTGTATAACAGTTATGTTCATCAACAAATTTGTACACCTAGAGCCAATAACAATAACAACATTAATAATAAGATGCATAACTTATCTGACAAAATAAATAACTGTTTTTATGGAATTTTGTTGTTTTGTACACAATTAAGTACAACTTAGGGCAATAATGACTTGATGTGTAAGATTTTGCAGCTCTCCATTTCAAATTTTTGTGTAAATTGGAATTTTCATGCTTTTCCATTTTTTTGGACAAATGTACAAGATCTCTGACTGATGTATTAGTTCATAAATTTAATTCTGGGCTGAAAATCGGATATTCTTATGCTGCACCAACACAACAACTTGTGCTAACTGTACACTCCCTTGTTAAACGTTCACTTGTAGTCATACTTATTTGATTTCGTCACTCTCGCAATCAAAGAATCTGTTCTTGAAGGCACTAGTTCCTTTGTGATTAACTTCTACTGGTAATTTACTTTTCATATCCAAGAATGAGATTTTCATTGTGCAACAGAGTGTGTGCCAATATGAAATTCCTGCCAGATTAGGGCTGTGCGCTGAACTGAGAATCTAACTTCGGACTTTTGCCTTTTGCAGGCAAGTTCTCTCCCAACTGAGCTACCCCATCCTCACAACTTTACTTTTCTGTTAGCATTTAAAGTAGTGCAACATAGTTCATGTTTATATGAAGCCGATTCCCACACAGCGAACAACCAACCACAAACACAAAGTGCTGTTTGTAGAAATGATCAAGTAGTGATGTCTACCAGCATGTTCATGTGACTAGAATACAAATGAGGTGCTGAGATCCATAAGGGCCTACAGCACTGCCATTGATCCAACATTTAAGTGAGTATCAGAGAAAACAGTGATACAACTTTTTGTGAATTTTCATATATACAATTTGTGGCTACAGCACAGATAAACCTGACTCACCATAAGATGAACAGACTTCAGAAGCATGGATAAATGCTACAATGTCACAATCAGCTGTGATGTGCTTTAGGCCCTTATGATTCTCAGTGCCTAAAATGGATTACTGTATGATAAAATTCACAACTTAATGTACTACAACACATTCTGAGACCTGCAAAATAGATTTACTGTCAGTACAATCTTAACGTATACTGATGGCTGATTTAATTTTGCTGCAGTATATAGTGAGTGAATCAGAATATTTGAGGTGTGTGCTATCATCTAGCAAGATTTATGCTCAGAAAATGGGGATGCAAGTCTGCCTCAGTGTGCTACCATGCGGTGGCAGTGACAAACTTCTAGTTGAATGGCACAGGCTAGCTGTGCACATCATGAACCGTGCACATTGTTTATGAAATCTGTATGTTTTTGGCCTGGAAGCAATTATGCCACACGAGTTGCGCACGCACAAAAGCTCCTCAAAGTGTGCACAACTGAAGGTGAGCTCGTGACCCCCGATGCCAGGAGAAGCAGAAGCGTGGTAGTTTTAAGTGCCATATCTTTCCGATTGCAGCATCTATGTTATGTGTAACAGCATTCAAAGAAAAATAAATAATAAATCCACAAGGCATCAAAAGTTACAGTGTTCATGTGCTCTTGTGCTCTTTCACAGCAGCCACCACTGTCTATTTTTACACTACCGGCCATTAAAATTGCTACACCATGAAGATGACAAGCTACAGAGGCAAAATTTAACCAACAGGAAGAAGATGCTGTGATATGCAAATGATTAGCTTTTCAGAGCATTCACACAAGGCTGGTGCCAGTGGCGACACATACAACGAGCTGACACGAGGAAAGTTTCCAACCGATTTCTCATACACAAACAGCAGTTGACCGGCCTTGCCTGGTGAAAAGTAGTTGTGATGCCTCGTGGAAGGAGGAGAAATGCGTACCATCATGTTTCCGACTTTGATAAAGGTCGGACTGTAGCCTATCGCGACTGCGGTTTATCGTATCATGACATTGCTGCTCACGTTGGTCGAGATCCAATGACTGTTAGCAGAATATAGAATTGGTGGGTCCAGGAGGGTAATACGGAACACCGT